>NC_134239.1:101076581-102429795 GCF_965152275.1 Natator depressus | reverse complement strand
TTCCGCCCCCCCCCCCCCAACCCCTTTCCACATGAAGCAAGGTATTTAAGTATTCAAAGAGGGACTTTGACTCTGTGGGAAATGTTCAAACATAGCAGACTTAAATATAGAATCGCATAATGCAGTGGCCTAAGGAAACCTTGCCCCTATAAAGCAAAAAATGTGTGTGCTGTTTCTACCACTAACTACTTCTTTAGGCTGCATAAGGAAGGTCTTTAAAGTTTGTTCCACAACCACCCCCCCCCCCCCCGACTTGTTTTTTATGTTGGGAACCTTTAGCTCCACTATGATCCCTCTTTGCAAGGAGAATTTCATCATGATAATGACATGACAGGAGGCTGAAAACCCCAAGCCACAGCTCACTGCTCCTGCTTTAATAGGAGGGATCTGAGGGCCCTGCTACACAGGTCAAAACAAGAGTTTAACAGTAACTTTTCAACCTGCCTGGGTTTGACCTGGGGTACAAGAGGGTTTGGTTTTGTTTGGCCAGCGTGGAAGGGGGCAAACCGTAGAATAAGGCTTATTGAAAAATGCCATTGGTTCTGCAGGCTGAACTGAACAGTATTACCTCCTGGTTCATTACAGTAGAGTTTAACCACCCTCAGATGAGTTGCTGGCTTTAGATGCTGTGTCCCTGGAGTCTGGGGGAGTTGCAGCTTCATTGTCAGTCTCCGGTCTTGAGGGCACCATCAAGGTCTTCCAAACTTCTTGACCAAGTTTTCCCACACAAATAGCGGGCTAACTTGATGGGCTCATTTGTAACATGAAGAAAATAATTGGAGGGGAGGGGAAATCTTTACATAAAGGTCATCTGTGTCCATCTTAAAGGGACACTGAAGGGGGCAAAGAAAAACTTGTCACTTTTGCACTTCATTTTACCCCTTCCTTACAGCCACATCCCCTCCCCACAACTCCCTAATACAAAAATCTGAGAGCAGGTTTTGTAGCTTGCTCTTATTAGAAGACTTGTATGTGAACTGTAGTTAGTTTGTCTCCAAATGTGTACTGTCAATTTTGGATGTAGATAAAAAAACATTTTTTTTAGTATTTTTCGCAGACATCGCTTGTGGGTGCGAATTAGTTTTCATGATGCTCTCTAGGAGCATATGGCTTTAGAGGTGCCATTTTTTAAATACCTTTTTAAAAATCAACAATTTTTCCTTTAAAAAAAAAAAAGGGAGGGGGGTCTTGATTTGCCAAAAAATACACACCTCATATAAGGAAATCTTCTAAGCCCTGAAATCCTGCATATACACTAAATATACAAAGGGTGATATCTCTACTTTTTTGTCCCTTTGGAAGGCTGCATAGCTACTCCTGACTGTCCCCTCTCCTGCTGTTCATCTGAAAAGACAGCAAATCCCTTGATGTGTTTAACATCTTTTGATTAGTTTCAAAGCAACTTATAAAAGTCAGAGGTTTCCAAAAAGAAATGCAGCATGTCTTGTATTCCTTCCTGTAATTTGGTGTCTGCCTGTGGACTCCAAATTGATCACATCTCATTATCATGGCTCAAATTAAACAGGAGGAGACTAGGTCAATCAGGAGATGAGTTGCTTTTTATAAGCTTTAGTTTTATTAGCCTGCAAACTCAAAGTTTGGAACGGAAATGCCCCAGTGCAGTGACCTACGTCCTGCTGGAATGGAAGAAAAAGCTGACAGGAAAACAAATTGAGGAGGTGGCTGGTTTCTCCTGCACTTGTGACATGATGCAAGAATGTTGGAGGGGTCTGCGTCTGGCTTATCTATGGATTTTATTGTTCTCCAGGGAAATGGCTGACTAAAATAAAAAACCCAGAACAAAACTCCAGCCACAGCTGTTTTAAGGCAGCGTGGTTTGTGTTTCAAGCAGGAGGAATTGGAGTTACAAAGCCGGTTTCTTTTCCCACACGGGCAACTTTTGGACAAGTGACTTAACCTTTCTGTCTCTTGATTATGCTTGTTTTCAAAAAGGTGGAAATACCTCACTAGGGCTTTCTGAGGCTTTAATCTTTGTAAGGCATTTTGAGAACCTCTGCTGAAAGGCGCTACAGCCCCTACTGCGTGTAAATATAGCTTCCTAGTTTGATCTTGCCTCCTCATCACAGCACACCAAGCATCTGATTTCCCAGGGTTCTGTACCCTTTGATGTGCACCACCTGGTGCCTGATGGGGGTTTCTTTGGCAGCATTAAAGGCCTTCTACATCGGCAGCACTGGTCCGTTAACGATTAAGCGTCAGTCTCTCATCCTTGTGCTAAAGACAGGTAGAAATGGTTACAAAGAGAAGAAAAGGAAACCACCCACCTGCCTCAGGAGGAAAAACACTTTGAAAAATAATGGGAGTGAAATTCTCAGTTGGCTTTTTTCAAAAGTCTTTTTAAAATAATTGGTGTGAGGAAGAACCGTGGTTACCTTTTGAAGAATGGCCATGCACTGTCAATGAGTTCTATAGAACCCTCTCCCTGCCAGGCACTGAGCAATGGAAAGAGAAGCCCTACTTCCATCTCCTCACCCTCCTGCCCTTGAGCATCATTCATTCATTAGCCAGCTGTCTCCGAGTCCTCTGCTGTGACAGTAAAAGAATCAGATTGCACTATCTCAACTCTGCATTCAGCCTCAGGTTAGAAAGCCCTTTCTGAAATACTTCACCTGTTGTTTGCTTACCGCAGGGCTTGATCATTCCAGCTGCTACTTGTTTTGGGTTGTCTTCCCCCCCCCCCCCAGCACCAGCACCAGCACCAGCACTGTGAGGTTTTTTAGCAGGCATCTGTAGGTTGAAAAATGTGCTCTGGTGGTGATAATGTCTTTTGCAGTTTCTCACATGTTTAAACTCCCATCCTTGTGGATGTCCTGCACACAGTGGTTGGGTTTTTTTGCTCTGCTGGTGTAGGTGTGCACATCACCTTGTGCTAGCCCCATTGTAACTGGCTGGAGTGCAGCCCGAGTCAGGACTAAGTGTACTTAAAATAAGCAGCCTTCTGAAATTATCTAGGTGAGCTTATGTTCCTTTTTTCATATTAAATTATATGTAAGGGGATTGTTGCCCCCTTACTAACATTCAGTGGGGGTGTTTTAGTTGCTAGCTCCCAGTACTAAAAGGGGGAAGGGTCGATGGGGAATCGGGACCCTGAAACTGACAGTCCCCAGGATCAATGGGGAAAGGCCAATGCTCCAGGTCAGCCTGAATGACAGGGCGGGCAGGCTAATCAGGGAGTCAGAAGGCCAGGGAGGTCCCATCCTCTGTGAGAGCTGGAATTGCCTGGGTCAGACAGAGTGGGGCTGAGCTAAGGAGAAAGCAGGGGCCCAAGCTGAGCTGGGGAGCAGAGCTGTGCCAGATCCAGAGGGACCAGAAAAGCAGCCCAGAGAGAGCAGACCCTGTCCTGGGAGCAGAGCTGCAGCCCCAAAGCCAGAGGCACAGCCCAGAAAGAGCAGACTTGCCCTGGGAGGAGAGCTGCAGCAACCAGAGCCAGAGGGGTCAGAGTAGCAGCCCAGGGAGCTGGAGGCAGAGCAGCAGCCGTGCTGAGGCAGAGTGGAGCTGGAGCTGGGGCTGAAGCAGTCCAGAGCCGGGTGTCATGAGCAGCTGGGGAGAGCGACGGGGGACCCTGGGCAGCAGGCCCAGCACAGGGAGACGCCTCAGCCAGGAGGCTCTGCAGGCCAGACTCGGGGGGGGGGGGGGGATGGTAACCCTGACAGGGCGGGGGCAATGCTGGGAAGAAGGGTCCCGCCACCACGCGCCTGAAAGCGTGTGGCCACCACCAGAGCGAGTATCCAACCCACGGCATCCCTGCAGCATATCCAGAGCCTGAGAAGGAGGCCTGGGACTTACAAGGAACAGACTGAACTGTCCTGACATTCCAGAGACACTGTTTGTGATGTTACCTGCCACAGAGTGGGTTGATGTGTTTCCTTTAACCTTCCTCATTTTTCCTTATTCTTTTTAAAATTAATTGTTGATTAAATAACTTGCTTTTCCTTTAAATTGCATGTAATGATCAGTGGGTCAGAGAAGTGCTCAGTGCAGAGAGAGTACCCCGGAGTGGGGACACCCTAGCCCCTGTCCTAGGTGACCACAGCAGGGTTGGGGATCGAGCCCCCCCGGGAATCCTGGGCCCAGCCTTGTTGGGGTTATGAGGACTTTGCCAGGCAGCAGAGTGGAAGAGGAGTCCTCAAGGGCAGGGAGGCCTCTGGGTAAAGGAAGTGGGAGCGAGGACTCGGATCCTTTCACTAGCCCACTTCACCGGGGTAGTGCAGAAGCCAGAAAAGTTCCCCACAATAGTGGGACTATTTCCCCGCTTACATATAGTAACAGTGACAGAGAAGAAAAGTCTTACTAGGGCATCTTGTGCATTTTCCTGGCAGTTGGGAGATATTTCCGATCATGCATTTCCAGTACTTTATGTGGACTGGTTCATTCTATGCTTTGGTGCTTCTTGAATGCTCTTCAAGAAGCACCATGTAGCTGGTAGGCACATGCATAGTATGTGGTGTATGCATCTTGGCATTCTCTGTATGAATGTGGGCACCATAGTCTCTTGCTGCATCATTGTCAGGTGGAGGTGCCCTACAGAATCCTGAAACAACTGAATCAGGATGTGCCATGCAAGTGCAAGTTCCTTAATCTTAGCTGCTTAGTTAATGGTGAGCCAGAGGCGCCTCTGAAAGATCTTATCAGGCAGCAAGTAAAATCTGTTGTGTTTGCACAGGGTATTTCTCACGCACATTGTGCATTTGCAGATGGTTTTAGGACAAAGGGCACGCTCTCAGAGCCATTAACTTGCTGAATATGAAAATCAGCCCCTTCGCCCCACTTTAAACAGTTTCTCTACTGGACTTTTGCACTCAATGAGCTGGATTTTTGTTTAACGCTAGTTACTGGTAAAGGATACGAAGAAACCATTGGAGCCATGGAGCACATTACAATACAAAGCACTTAGTAAAATAAATTTTCACTTGACATTTTCCGTTGTAAATCGCTATTGAGTATGGCTAACAAGCTGGTAATTCCCCAGCCCATTCATAGTCACTGACTACTTAATGGAGAGAACTGGAAATGCAATAATAATACAAAAAGATGTAGTGCATTTATAATGCACGGTTTTCTTTTGCATTGTGAATGCTGCAGCATGGCTATATAAAAACTTGTTAAACTTCAAAACAGATTTATTACTTAAACATGATTTGGTTACATCAAGGATGGAAAAACATTTATAGCAAGCAGCAAAATTAATATGTATTGATTAAATTGATCCAGGACACTGGGATCACAGGTCTGACTAATTTAAATAAATAGCAAATGTCACCAGCTACAAAATAGGCTTTAAATTATTTTTCAAACATAGGAATTATTCCTCAGGATCAATACCCTTTTTTCTGGAGGGTTTTTTTTACCTTCTGTTCTTGCCATTATGCAAGATACAGGTCAGTGCTTGGCAGACTTTGGACTCTGACCACCCAGTTCAAGAACTTCACTTCTGCTTGACCCATAATATGAAGAGAAGAACTTGTTCCCCCATCCAGTGCCTAGATTTTGTGAGAAATGAAATTGTTGTGGCCAAGTGAGAACTTAAGTCCAAAGGACTTTCTCTGACTCTCCTAGAATGTGCTGACTTTTTGATATTAGATCACCTGGTCTGTTTCCCTGCCAATCCAGGAATATTCCCTATTATACGTTTTTGTATTGTTCAGTCTAATTTTGAAAGTTCCAAGTGAGGGGGCTTTCACCAGTTGCTTCGGGAGATTATTCCACAACCTGATACTTATTACTGCCAGGAAGCTTTTCCTGGTAATCAGCCTGAACATTTTCCTTTCTTAACTCAGAATAATGGGATGAAATTAACACCTTTCGTACTCTACCACCGTATATTATTTCTATCTCCAACTGTGGCTTTATCACTTTCAGATATTTGTATTCTGTTGTTATATCTTCCAGCGCCACGCTCCCCTTTTGTTATCACTTGGTGTAGCAGTACAAATTGGGGCCGAGAGTTTTAAAACTAGCTGCCTGGGGAATTCGGATGCCCAATTCATATTAAAATTAATTAGGTAATTGGGCATCTGAATCTCCTAGGCAGCTTTGAAAATCTGACTCTGCTTGTTCTAGGCTTCTCTCATGTATCGATCTCTCTGGCCTCCTGCTCATTTTTGTTGCTCGTTGCTAGTTTGCTAATATTTTTTCTGGCAATCGGATGCCCAGAATCAAATGCAAGAAAGTAGATCTCATTCTGTGTCATTAGCAGCGATCTAAATTCTGTAGATAAACTCTGTTGTCCTTTTGTGCTCTCCAGATCCGATTTATTTTATAATAGTTTAATACAGTACAATAGAATTACTTTCTCCTCTTTTTTTCCCATTAGTACTTTGGGAAGGCTTTCTTGGTTTAGTTCCCACACCCTATAGTAGAAAAGCTTTCTGTTGAGCCAGTGTAGTTCTTTGTATGTTTGATTATCTTAGAACACGGGTATACCTGTAAGTGGCGTACGCATCCACTTTTATTTGCTTTATTCTTATCTCTTAGTGTTCTTGTGATTTGAGCCATTGTAGCAAATTTGAGAACTTTGTTTAGTTTTGGAGTTTTTAGCTTGGAGTTTGCAGTGTTGGTTGTTGATGTTTAATGTTTTGATACCAGCATATTATTTTTAAATACCTTCCTCTGGAAAGTCTTCATACATCATGCATCTAGATTTTTATGTCTCTTCCTCCCCAGTTTTTTTCTGCTGTGCTATGGAAAGGTGGAAAAAGCCTTCCTAATTTTCAGAAATCGTCATGAAGCTGCTTTCTGTGCTTATCAGGAAAGCTTTTAACTAGAATGTTATTAGCACAGTGTTAGAAAGGTGCTTAATATCTGTGGTGCCCAGTCCTTTCAGGAGCACCATGTGTGTGTTCACTTTTTGTCCTGGGATCTGCTCCCGAAGAGCTCTTTGGAGAGGCCGAGGCCTATTCAGTTTGAGCCTGCATGCCTTCTGCACACAGGATTGTACTGACTTAATGGGAGTTCTGCTTAGGGTGACCAGACGTCCTGATAAAATCGGGATTGTCCCGATATTTAGTTGTTTGTCCCGCGTCCCGACCAACGTATGGTCGGGACGCCATTTGTCCCGATATTTTGCTTCGGCGGCACTCTGGCTTTTTTGTGTGTGTGCTTGGGGCAGCAAAAAACCTAGAGCCAGCCCTGATGGGTGGGGGGGGGGGGCGGTGAGCCTGTGGCTGCCCCCCCATGTGTCCCAATATTTTGTTCTTGTCATCTGGTCACCCTAGTTCTGCTCATAGAGAACTTGCAGGTTTGGGCCCTTAATTTTCCCATTTCAGGGGTTCTCAAACTCCACTGCACCACAACCCCCTTCTGATAAAAATTACTACAGGACCTGAGGAGGGGGGACCGAAGCCTGAGCCCGCCCAAGCCCTGCCACCCTGCGTGGGAGTGGGGCAAGGGCAAAGCCAAAGCCCTTCCGCCCCAGGTGGGGGGCCAAAGCCGAAGCCCAAGGGCTTCAGCCCCAGATGGGGGGGCCTGTAACCTGAGCCCTGCTGCCCTGGACTGAAGCCCTCAGGCCCCAGCAAGTCTAAGCCAGCCCTGGCGACCCCATTAAAACAGGGTTGCAACCCACTTTGGAGTCCTGACCCACAGTTTGAAAACCTCTGTTCTAGTTGTTGTAAGCAGGACCTGACTTGTCTTACAAAAGGGGGCCTTAAAGAGCTTGGTCCCATCTCCTTGCCTTTTATATCCTAGTGTATGTTGTGGTATCTTTCATATGGTTGTTCTTTTATTCCCCTTGTTGGTATTCCCAGCTGTTAGCCACTGATTGCCTACAGCAAAGATGACAAATGACCATTGTTCTATTGGAGATGGTCTCGTTCTTCTTTGTCTCTCAGTTTGGTCAGTATTTTTCTGTATGTATTTGGGAGCCAGCGATGTTTGAGTAACACAGTTTTGTTTGGAGCTCCTGATGATTTTTCAGTTTCTTGGACAGCATGGGAAGCACGATGTGCTATTTAATGTTAATTGGTGTCCCGAGCATGAACATTTCAACTGTTTGAGGATTTACAGTGAATTGCGAGGAGAATGTCACCCCTTTTTGTAGTTCTCTCGGGTGGCATTATTTATATTAATACCCAAATTATCAAGATGGAGGAGGGATTTTACAATTGGTAAATGCAACAGTTTTTTAACTTTAATTTTATTTGGATTAATAAAAACTCAGGCATCTGTCTGGCTTTCTTTTCAAATGTCTAACTTATTACCTGTGCATTTTTTTTGTCTGGTTAAAAACAAAATAACATCCTCCCATTTAAAAGCAACCAGCCTTATTTTTCCTCTGCCTGTGAAGGCGGACTTCTTGAATTGCTCTGGAGCTGCAAACAGTTTCAAAAGGTGGTGCGTCTCTCCATACTACTCTCAATAACCATAATTTACCTTACAATGGCACACAGATGAGTAGTGAAGTCTCATAGTACTAAATTCTATAGAAACATGCAGTTATGCAAACACAAACCCTGCCCGGAAGAGCTTACAGTCCAAGGCTCCAGACCTGTGGTGAAATCTATGCAGGCACAGGGGTTTGCCATAACGAGCCTAATGCAAGACGAGATACAAAAAGTGCATGGGGAAAAAAAAAAGAACCTCCTGTCCTCCCATCCACAGGCCCTATGTAACGGTGATAGGACTAAGTGATTATATGAACTAACAATGTATACAATTAGCAGATTTCAAGTCAGCTTTTGAAAATCAATTTGATATCCGTGATCTCCTCTGGGCACATTCCTAACCATTAACTAAGGAAACTATTATACCAAAGTCTGAAAGGGCATTATACCAATGTATAGTCAGTTAGCGTATTTATGCTTGAAGCACGCAGGACTTTAGGAAAAGGCACTTCTTTTTGTACAAATTAAAATATATAACTGCCAAAACCAGTGGTGAAACTCACTTCTTTCTTTTTTAAAATCTTAATTTGTGGAACTGAAAACTTAGAGTGCAGCAGGCTGATGTGGGGTAGATTTTTCCACCCCAGTTTGACATGAACTAACCATTCATATAGGCAAGCCCAACGGCAATTTCTGTCCTAAAAAGCTCATGTTCCCAAATAGTTTGCTCCCACTCTTTTGTGGTGGCCCAGAAGGACTATTCTGATGCAATGTCTGGGCCATACTATCGAGAACAGGTGCTGTAGAAATGCTTATAAACTTGCATCAGTTACAGAACCCTATCAGAGCATGGAGCCAACCTGCTGGGTTTAAGTGTGCCCTTTAAACTCTTCGCTGAGTGGTTTCCTCCCCAAGATTAGTATTTTGTATTGGAAAGGGAATAAAATTTAAAACTTTGCAAATCTACAAAACAGTTTAATAAAACAATTGCCTACCCTTAACTTTAGAAAGGGGGGATAATTTAAAATAAATGAAGACAGTAATCACAAAGACCATAAAATAAAAAAGTGGATAGTTTAAACTCCTTTGACGAGGCATGGAGGCTTCTAGAGCACATTGTGAGTCCCAGAAGGTATGACTCCCCTGAACAGGAAAGGAAACAGGAAGGCAGGAAAATAAAAAACTCCCATAGAGCTAAATCGCAAGGCTCAAAATGCTATTTGAGCCAAAAAGTATCCTGCCAAAACAGGAAATCTGACTATGGCAAATCCAATAGAAAGGAGCATCAATTATGGCTGGTGACATTGAAGATGGAAACTGGGAGGGAATTTGACTCTTTTGACATAAAAGCTTGTCTCTCTGTCTGTCAGTCTTAGGTATTTATATGACCCCCCCATTACCACAGTATCTGAGCACCTCACAATCTGTAATGTATTCATCCTTGCAACACCCCTGTGAAGTTGGGCTGTGCTATTTTTCAGATGAGACACAGAGACACTAAGTGCCTTGCCCAAGGTCACGTTGGAAGTCTGTGGCAGAGCCGGAATATCTTTTCTGTGATAATACCAAAGTTTTAGATAATATTGTGAGAATGACCAGTGGGTGTTACACATGTGCTCTTTTGGGGTGAGAATAGTTACATAGGCAAGATGAGTTTCATTACAAGCTCTTAAGAACAAACAGACTCCTAGTAGGGAATGGATTCAGATGGGTTGTTTGTTTTTGAGATTAGTTGGAAAGGAAGGGGAGAGTTTTACAGAGTGTAAGTAGATCCCAGTGTAACCTCCTTGTTCGGCAGTGTTAGCAGTGCAGGGAAGGTAAAGAAAAGGAGAGCTACTGGCAAAACTAACGTATGTGCCATGTAACTTCTTGGATTGAGCATTAAGTTATTTACAAAGGCTAATACTATGTGTATAGAATAACTGCAAATTGGTTGTCCAGGGAAGATAATGGGGGAGGTGTGATGAGATCCCGGAGTACAACCTTTAACTGTGGGACTGCTGTACTTCCTTAATTCTCTAGCCTGGGTTGTCTCTCACAAAGCTAGGTCAGTGACAAGCAGCAAAACCGCTCCAGGCGCTGTGATCACTGAGTCATCAACATGTGGAGCCACACACTCAGCTAAATTGAATGAATACTCCGAGCCACTCATGAATCATAGAGAGGCACCAGCAAATCACCCCAGCTCCCAGCCTTGCACCCCAGAAATATACCATCTTACACTGCTCAAGATTCCCTTGGACAGTGCAAGCTCATTAATAAGTTTGCCACTTCTTCAAAGGAAAGTGGACATGCACCCACCTTCTTAATCTGAGCTGAGATTCCCTAGCACTTCCACCAAAAACACACTGTTTTAGGTGAATTATAAAACAGATTTATTAACTACAGAAAAATAGATTTTAAGTGATTATAAGTAGCAGACATAGAGATCAAAATTGATTACCTAAGAAATAAAAATAAAAACAGTCTAAATTCTAACTTTAGCAGACTAAGCAAGATATAAATCAAGCAGCTTCTTACCCTAACAGACAGCTCACGATTCCTCAATACACAGATTGGACTCCCTTCCAGTCGGGGACCAGTCTCTTGAGTTCCAAGTCTTTGTTTCCCAGACAATTTCCCTGGTGTTGGGATGAGGGAGGAGGGAGAGAGGCCAAGTAATGATGTCACTTGCCTCACTTTTATACTTTTTTCCAACTGCTAGAAAGATCCTCGCTGTGAGGTGAGGGTCAGGCAGTTCCCATTGTGTATGTGCTGGTCTCTAAAGAACCTCTAGGAGAGTGCAGTCTTCTTGATGGGCCATTAACACCTGTTTGCCCAGTGATAGCTGCTCTTTTGTTGCAACTGAAAGGCTGTCTGTGGGTGTTTCCCAACCTCACAACATATTTTGGTAACACACACACAGCAATACTTCATAAGTTCATGTACAATGATAGTACATGCAATCCAACAGGATATTAATGTTCATCAAATCAAGACTGCTTAAAAATGATACCTCAAAAGGCATCCTTCGTAAAGAACGTATCCTAACCACATGGTGGTGAAAATGGGGGTTCCAGGGTGCTATTTTGAGGTACAGTGTGCCACAGGAGGGTTCTCTTTACTTGTCTGCTTGGATTATAATTAAGGCTAAGATTTTGTCATGGATATTTTTAGTAAACATCAGGGACAGGTCATGGGCTTCCATGAATTTTTCTTTATTGTCCGTGACGTTTACTAAAAATATCCATGATAAAATGGGAAAGGGCTGAGCAGCTGCAGGGTGGCTGAGAGCTCCAGGGCCCCCACCACTTGTCGGGGCTCAGAGCTCCACGGTCTCCCTGCCCCACTGGGGAGCTGCCGGGGTCTCCCTGCCCACCGTGGCAGCCAGCATACCCCCGCTGCCCATGGTATTGGAGCTTGGGGGCCTGCTGCCTCATGTGATGTGCATACCTCACAGCTCCCTGCCGCTGTGGCGGGACCCTGCAGTTAGAATGAATCATAAAATATCACGTCCCTCGGTCTGTTGGCAATGCTCCTACTTATACAAGGGCACACTGTTGACTCATATCCAGCTTCTCATCCCTAGGTCCTTTTCTGCAGAACTGCTGCTTAGCAGTTCAGTCCCTAGTCTGTAGCAGTGCGTGGGATTCTTCCGTCCTAAGTGTAGGGCTTTGCACTTCTCCCTGTTGAACCTCATCAGATTTCTTTTGGCCCAATCTTCTAATTTGTCTAGGTCCCTCTGTATCCTATCTCTATGCTCCAACGTATCTACCTCTCCTCCCAGTTTAGTGTCATCTGCAAACTTGCTGAGGGTGCAATCCACGCCATCCTCCAGATCATTAATGAAGATATTGAACAAAACCAGCCCCAGGACCTACTGTTGGGGCACTCTGCTTGATACCTGCTGCCAACTAGACATGGAGCCATTGATCACTACCTGATGATCTAGCCAGCTTTCTATCCACCTGATAGTCCATTCATCCAGCCCATACTTCTTTAACTTGCTGGCAAGAATACTGTGGGAGACTATTTCAAAAGCTTTGCTAAAGTCAAGGAATAACACGTCCACTGCTTTTCTCCTCATCCACAGAGCCAGTTATGTCATCATAGAAGGCAATTAGGTTAGTCAGGCATGACTTGCCCTTGGTGAATCTATGCTGACTGTTCCTGATCACTTTCCTCTCCTCTAAGTGCTTCAGAATTGATTCCTTGAGGGAACTGCTCCATGATTTTTCCAGGGACTGAGGTGAGGCTGACTGGCCTGCAGTTCCCCGGATCCTCCTCCTTCCCTTTTTTAAAGATGGGCACTACATTAGCCTTTTTCCAGTCATCCGGGACCTCCCCCGATCGCCATGGGTTCCCAGCCCCCGTGGCTAAAGGGGTCTTTGGAAGTCAGATTCTGTGACAAAATCGTAGCCTTAATCATAATGTAGGGTTCTGTGTAGAGAGGTAGAAAAGTGAGAAATGAAATTTTTTTTTTAAATTCTTGGCTGAGGGATGTTTTATTTTCATCCCTTTGGCTTCATTTTGTGCTCTGACTTTTCAGTGGCATGTTGAATAGCTGCCTTGTTTGATGGGAAGTTCCTGTCCTACGGTTTTATGCTGATAAGAAGAGTGGTGAACAAATTATACTTTTCACACATGTTAATAGAGGTGTTGTATTTACTGATGAATGAGAACTTCCAGCCTCATTTTCCAAGAATTCAAATAGAAGCCAACTTTTGCTGTCAGCTGGCCGTTTCAGTTGACTTTAGTCATTTGGTTTTGCATGAGTATAGCAGCAGGCATGAGCTGTCCTGTCAATAATTTTTTAAAATACATACAGTAAGCTAGAGTAACTCAGTGTGGCTTTGAGGCCCTAATTCAGCAGTCCATCCCTATTCAGCAAAGCACTTATACACATACTTACCTTTAAGTACATGTTTACGGCTCATTGATGTCATTGGGTTTAAGCATACGCTTACATGCTTTGCTGGATTGGGGCCTTCGTGAGATCGAAGCAGAGCCCCTAATACAGACACTGCAGTTTAAAGTGAGCCAGTCTGTTAAACCTAATGAAAATGCTTACTGTTGTAGAAGGACAGAAAATAAGCATTTCCTTTAATAAAAAACTTGAAATCTTGATGCCTCTGAGCACATTTCATTGTGCTTCAGTTTGAGAGCTGCACAGTTAGACCAGTTATAACCCTAGCACTTTGCCATTCAAATGTTATATGGAACAAAGGTCCTAGAAGGTCAGCGCTGAAGAACACTCTCAGTATGTGTGACCAAGCAAGAACCTGACCCCTTGGTGTGTTACACTATAGGAAGTGTGATAAGATATTCGGATGGAGGAGGCCTCCTGCCTCCATTATTTTTCAGTTTCCTCCTCTTCCCCTCCCCCCACCCCCCGGATACTTGGCTTGGAGTTTAGCAGTTTAGCACATGCGTGTAGCTCTTGTAACACTTCCTGTTTTGTAGCTGATAAATTTTCATTGCAACGTGTATCCACGCCAGACCCTGCTGATAGCTGAAGCGCTATCTCTGCAAGACACAGAATCTTGCCTCTTGCATCCAGCTCCTGTTTTTTCTCCTCTGACCAATAATTTGCAGCTTGTTATAATGAAAAACCCTATAAATGCAATATATGGTCAAAGCTTTATACCATCAGATCCATATTCTCCAACACCCCCTATTCCTGCCCAGACAAATGGATTATTTCCTCCTAACAAAGACATAGACAGGAACAATGGGAACTGTGCTAACATCTTTAATAGGGGCCAGCTGGGTCACAGACCTCAGTTGTTTCCTGTCTCTAGACAACTAGCGGGGACAGCCTACTGGTCAGGAGGACTGGGGACTGCTAATAACTGAACTGACTGAAGGAGAAGAGGAAGATGATGGTTTAGCATTCCTGTCAAGGCAAAAATGGCTGGATGGAGATGAGGACAGGGTTAGAAGGGGCAAGGAAGCAAAGTGGGGAAGAGCAGTAAAAACAATCCAAATCTCCTACCAGTCCTGTACAATCCAATGCCTGGAAGGTGAAGTTAGAAAAATACAGACTGGAAAGAAGCCGGAAATGTTTTGCAGTGAGTAATTAACCATTGGCACAATTTACCAAGGGTCATGGTGGATTCTCCATCATTGGCAATTTTTAAATCAAGAGAATGGATGTTTTTCAAAAAGCTACACTCTAGGAATTGTTTTGAGGAAGTCTGTGGCCCGTTTTATACGGGAGGTCAGACTAGCTGATCACAATGGTCCTTTCTGACCTCAGAATCTATTAATCTCCTCCTTCCAGTACCAGAAGAATCAGAAATTTGGCTGTGCATCAAGTATAGATTAGATTCTTGTGTAAAGGATTGCTTAGTGTAGCATACTTTTTGTTGCATTGCCAGCACCACTGAGAGGAACCCAGGCTTGGAAACTGGCTTACCATCTCCCACCGGGAAGCAGTCAGCTTGCTGTCAAGCAGAAACCTGCTGTGTGCAATGTTAACTTGATTCATGGGAACTCTTTTCCCCAGTCATCTGCAGTCTTCAATTCAATCTTTCTGCACTAATGATCTGAACAGGTATGAAATGCTAGGGAGCTTGGGGTGGTGGGGGGATAGCTTGGGGTGGTGGGGGGATAGGGGTTGTGCACTGCTCCTGTTTCTTCACCTCAGTTCATTAAAGATCCTTCTTAAATGTAGCAGTTCTCTAAGTTCCCCATCCTAGCAATAGCCGATTAGAATCCTGCAGTAAATGAGAGTGGAAGATGCTTCCCTCTTCTGATTTTTAATAAGAAAAGAGCTTTGCATTTGTAAATTGAAAAATGGAATTTGGCTTGAAAGTTACAAGTGTGTGCACACAAAAGGGTTCAGGATGTTTTGTTTAGACTAGCAATAAGTGTGGGCTGCCAATTAGCGAAATGAATGGAGGTTTGTCACAAAACAGGCTCCCTTTTTATGCTTTATAAATTTTAAGTGACAATGTCTAGATATTGAATTGGCAACCCTGATTGGCAACCCTGGCAGAAGTCCTCTATCCACAGAGCAGATACAGTGCTGGCAGGTACAGTGAAAGCTTGTTCCACAGTACCCCACCAAGGTATCTGAATCCTGATTTAAAGGGATTATTGCTCATGGTGAGGTGGCGGTGAGGTTTGCAATGTGAGCACATGTCCACTGGTTTGAGAACAACAACTAATTTCATGTATCTCTTAAATGTAACGGGTTGGTGTGTTCAGCTCTTAACCGAAAGATTGGTGGTTGCAGTCCCCCCAGGAATACAGCTAATTTTTCCAGGGTGCTCAGAAACCACAATGATGGAGGCAGTGGAAGAAATTAAATGGAAGATGCCACAGAGATAATGATTTTCAGTCTCTACGGGAGAGGACCAGACTTGGACTAGCAACATGTTCTGTTGCCACATTAGAAGACAAAATTGACAATAGTCTGGAGGAGGCAGGACGACGACAACTCTCACCTTTCTGGTGAATGACCCACACCGATTTAGGATATGTCTACATGGCCGAAAAAAAAGTCCTTCTTAAATTGGGCTAGATAGAATCATAGGACTGGAAGGGACCTCGAGGTAATCTTGTCCAGTTCCCTGCACTCATGGCAGGACTAAGTATTATCAAGACCAGTGGTCTCCAACCTTTTTATGCCCAAGATCACTTTTTTGAATTTAAGGGCAACCCAGGATCTACCCCTTCCCCAAAGCCCCACCCCACTCACTCCATCCCCCCACCTTCCCCACCCTCACTCACTTTCACTGGGCTGGGGTAGAGAGTTGGGGTTCGGGAGGGGCTGCAGGCTCTGGGCTGGGGCCGAGGGGTTTACAGTGTGAGGGGGCTCTGGGCTGAGCCTGGGGCAGCGGGTTTGAGTTTGGGTGCGGCCTCCCGCAGGCAGCGCTTACCTCCGGCCGCTCCTGGTTGGTGGTGCAGTGTGGCTGCCGCTAAGGCAGGCTCTCTGCCTACCCCAGCCCTACGCCGCTCCCGAAAGGGGTCAGTGCGCCCCTGCAGCCCTTGGGGGGTGGCAGGTGGCACATGGCTCTGCGTGCTGCCCCTCTCTGCAAGCACCACCCCTGCAGCTCCCATTGGCCACAGCTCCCCATTCCTGGCCAATGGGAACTGCGGGGGCAGTGCTTGCAGGCAGGAGCAACGTGTGGAGGGAGACTCCTGTTCCCCTGCCCGTGGGGCCTCTCTGGCCACATCCGGGAGCAGTGTGGGACTGGGACAGGCAGGGAGCCTGTCTTAGCGGCAGCCCCGCTGTGCTGCCGGAGATCGTGATCGACTGGTTGGTGACCACCGATCTAGACCATCCCACACAGGTGTTTGTCTAACCTGCTCTTAAATATCTCCAGTGATGGAGATTCCACAGCCTCCCTAGGTAATTTATTCCAGTGCTTAAGCACCCTGACAGGAGGTTTTTCCCAATGTCCAACCTAAACCTCCCTTGCTACAATTTAAGCTCATTGCTGCTTGTCCTGTCCTCAGAGGTTAAGAGCAACAATTTTTCTCCCTCCTCCTTGTAACAACCTTTTATGTACTTGAAAACTGTTATCTTGTCCCCTCTCAGTCTTCTCTTTTCCAGACTAAACAAACCCAATTTTTTTCAATCTTCCTTCATAGGTCATGTTTTCTACACCTTTAATCATTTTTGTTGCTCTTCTCTGGACTTTCTCCAGTTTGTCCACATCTTTCCTGAAATGTGGCACCCAGAACTGGACACAATACTCCAGTTGAGGCCTAAGATAACCTGCATTAGTTAACTCAGGTTAAAATAGCAGTGAAGGCATGGCAACTTGGTTTTTAACTTGGACTAGCAGCTTGAGTTAAATTCTATAGGGCAGCCTGGGGTTGAACTCAAGCTTCTAACCTGAGTTAAAAGCTGAGCTGAAGTGTTGTCACTGCCATTTTAACCCTGGTTAGCTAAACCGAGTTAAGAATATACATTTTGGAGTGTTTTTTTGCTGTGTAGCCATACCCGTAGAGAGAGAGAGAGAATCAGAAACACTAGCTGATAGTCTGGCAACGTGGTGAAGGACACTCTGGTAAACATATAAGAGCATAAGCTCTTTCTATCTCTGCATCTAAAAGCCTGATTCTCCACTGTTTGAGCTGAAGAGCCAGGTCCATTAGCTTTCGAGGCAATAGGAGACTCATAAACTTCTGTATATAGTCCAGCTGTGTGCTGATTGGGCCACAAGCAGGCCGCAGGTTGAGAACCACTGTACTAGAGGGAGACAGAGCCACATTGTGGTAGACCTCATGTACCCCATGTACCAGTAACTTACCAAACTTCCTCTGTCAGAAAGCTTAGAAGCTAGCCAGCTGTGCTTTTGACAGTTTAGCTCTGGTGGTTTTGTTTTGATTTTCTTCTTTCTGCCCTCTACCAGTTAAACTTATAATTTATAAGTGGAACTGGATCTGGTGTCTGTTGAAGGGGCACCATCACTTTAAAGATTCTGTTTCTCTCTGAAAATGTTTTACCTACTGATGTGTTAGATATCTCCAAGACTACTTTAAATGAAAGGAATTTAAGGGGGAGGACAGGCACCCCTTTCCTCCCCTAACTCCTCATTTCTTGCTGTTCTTCCCTGTTTGTTTTTTGGTGCCTTTGACAGCACTTTGGCACTTTCTCACCTGTACAGGGAGTTAGTTTCTCCTGTTTGTGTGGGCCTTTCACACAGCAAGAGGGGAGAGAAAAAAGATAAATGGGCGGGGGGAGGGGGGAAATAGGAAAATGTGACTGTAAGCACAGCAGTTAGAAGGGGCATTCGGGCAGTACCTGAAACTACTATTAACTAATCTTTAAAAAAAAAAAAAATTAAACGTTTTAAAAAATGGAATTTGGTGCATCTGCCTGAGGAGACACAGATAGACATCTGACATAAGGGACACCGAAGCAAGAGTTAAGAAATGGCCTGGGCACATAGCCAAAGGAGTTGTTGTGACTTCCTGCTCCAAATGGTAGCACGAAGGACGTGGGTGAGGGGAGAGGCAGATTTTATGGAGCGACCCAGACTTGGTTACACATAGACTTCCAAGTAACCTCCTCATTACTCAGACCTTTATTGGGTTGTGCCTCTGGTGATCTTTTCCCCTTGGCACTCCGTTTTTAATGGAAGAGAGGAATGCAAGCTCGAGAACATGTAATTTGGAACTCGAGATTGTGCAGCTTTGATCTTTTCGCCCATCCCCTCTAGCTTTTCCCTTTAGAAAAAAATTCTCAGATGGCTCCTTGATCACATACGTTCTTGAGTATATTTCCACTCACTCACATTACACCACCGCAAAATGTGGCATTAATTATACTGGTGCTTAATAACCATGTGTGCTGCCTCAAGAAATGAGGGAGAAAGGGAAGACTAAATTAACTTTGTGTGTGTGTGTGTTACTTTATTACTTTTGTGTACCCCTTTCTTAATAGAAAGTGATCACAATACGTAGAATTAAAACAGGCTAAATTCCACACTATTATTCTTGTAAAGTCTGTGAAGATCAAGGTTGAAATCCTGGCCCCATTGAAGTCAGGGGCAAATCTGCCATTGACTTCTGTAGGACAAGGATTTCTTCCCCAGTCTCTCTACTTTACTGAATGTGCAAGTCCTATTAAGTCTATGATAGAATTTATTTGCATGCATGTATTTGATGATGCATCTTATATCAACAATCACATGCAAAAAAAACAACCATGAGATCCTAATTAAAAAGCTCTGGGTTTGCCTATTGTTTTGTTGTAATCTGTTATGTCACGCATATCAGTACACATACACACATGGCAAAATCATGAAATCGTAAATTCCAGCGTTGGCCATAAGTATTCTGCTAATTTAAGAAATGAAAAACCTATCAGCTAGGTAGATCAAGTTGTGAATTGACATTCCCAGTGCAAGGATCCTGGTAGAATTGTAGTGTTAATACATAAACATTCTGACAGATAAAAATGTCTTTGAATTCATCGTCTGAAGGTAAACATTTGTCATTTATCCCATGGGAAATAAAAGTTTCAGACTGAGCAATTTTTTTCTAATTGAAAGAGAGCTAATATCCTTCTATAAATAACACTCATTTTAGCAAGAAAGAACACTGAGCGCTCCACTTTTTATCAATTCAGATTTCAGCACATGGAGTGTAGGGGTTATAGAATCATAGAATATCAGGGTTGGAAGGGACATCAGGAGGTCATCTAGTCCAACCCCCTGCTTCAAAGCAGGACCAATCCCCAACTAAATCATCCCAGCCAGGGCTTTGTCAAGCCTGACCTTAAAAACCTCTAAGGAAGGAGATTCCACCACCTCCCTAGGTAACCCATTCAGTGCTTCACCACCCTCCTAGTGAAAAAGTTTTTCCTAATATCCAACCTAAATTTCCCCACTGCAACTTGAGACCATTACTCCTTGTTCTGTCATCTGCTACCACTGAGAACAGCCTAGATCCATCCTCTTTGGAATCCCTCTTCAGGTAGTTGAAAGCAGCTATCAAATCCCCCCTCACTCTTCTGTAGACTAAATAATCCCAGTTCCCTCAGCCTCTCCTCATAAATCATGTGCTCCAGTCCTCTAATCATTTTTGTTACCCTCCGCTGGACTCTTTCCAATTTTTCCACATCCTTCTTGTAGTGTGGGGCCCAAAACTGGACACAGTACTCCAGACAAGGCCTCACCAATGCCGAATAGAGGGGAATGATCATGTTCCTTGATCTGCTGGCAATACTCCTACTTATACAGCCCAAAATCCTGTTAGCCTTCTTGGCAACAAGGGCACAGGTTTGATTCATATCCAGCTTCTCACCCACTGTAACCCCTAGTTCTTCTTCGAGTGCTGTCCCTGTGGGTGCTCCACTCTAGGTGTCGGTGCGTCCCAGCGCCGTTGATGGGACATTTTCGGTAACAGTGCCTGGTTGGGACGCAGGCGCTCAGTTGGTATCTCCCATCTCGTTGGAATCTTCCTGAGCACCTGCATCCCGCACCCCCCTCAGTTCCTTCTCAACCGTCCCTGGCTGAAGACGGGACTCGGGGCAGTGTTACTTCTCTTCCCTGGTCTCTGTAGGAAAAAAAGTATCAAAGAATATAGAAATAGTTATTAGTTACATCCCAGTTGTTTCCCTTCCTTTAGTGTAGTTACATAGTTTAAAAGAAAACAAACAAACAAAAAAAACTTTTCGCTTCAGGCTTGTCTCCTGCTGAGACACTCTCCCCTGCCATTTCTAGTTCACAATGCCAGGGGGTTCAGGATTCAGAAAGTGTGTTTCCTGTCAGGACTCCATACCACGGTCGGATGGGCACTCACATTGTGAGTGCCTCAGAGAAACCCACATCCCTGCAAAGTGCCTCCACTGTACGAGCCTCAAGTCAAGGGCTCGGCGTGACAGGGACCTGCGACTTAAAATACGTCTGATGGAAAAATCCCTGCAGCCCCTTTCGGAGACGGGGAAAGTTAAACCCGCTCCTGCACGCTCCCCGGCCAGAGCCGAACCAGTGGGGAGCGCTGCTTCACCCTCTCTGGAGCAGAGGCAAGAAGCACAGCAGTCTCCGGGGAGAGACTCCGACAAGGGTAAAGGGCCTCCCGCGAGATCCTTACCCTCTGTGCTGACAGCGCCACAGGCAGGCGCCTCAGCCCTTTCTCAAGCCTCCGCTGCGGCTCCCACAGACCGCAGAGGTAGGAACCCAACCTCCCGTACCGGGATGGTCTCCGCGGCACCGAGCGCCTCAGCGCTAAAAATAGCCGCGGTGCCGGCTGCGCGCTCTGCCCTGGAGCCGGGAAGAATGTCAGCACCGAGCCTGCCTCCTGCCCCGGCAGCGGACCCCCTGCAGGGCACTTCTCACAGACTCGCGGCACCGCTGTCACTTTCACTTTCCAGTGCTAATGCGCTAGAGCACAGTCCAGGCTCAGCGCAGCCCAGCGAACAGGAGCAGCAGTTCCTCACTGAATGTGACATCTCAGTGCCACCTGAGCCTAACTCGCCGCTCCTGGATACACAGGGCTCACTCTTCGAACAGCCGCTCTCACCACCTGAACTGGCTACCTTCACTGACAGCGAACCCGATTATACAGCAGCTGACGGAGTTCTCCCCACCTGTTTCTCCTCCTCCACTGGACCCTCTTCCACGTCAGGCTACGGTCCTCAGCCACCAGCCTCAGTTTTCCTACTTTGCCCCCCCCCGTGGATGGCACCTAAGTTCTCCTAGCCTATGCCTTGGCCCCAGTGGTACCCTTGGTCACATCCTCCTACCACTCATCCTCAGACCTCTTCCACTAAACCACTACTTGCTTCAGTGCCTCGATCTCCAGCTCCATTCACTTCTAGAGTTCCTGAACCCCCTCCTGAGAACGTGAGCTACGAACTATATCCTGATTCACTGACCCCTAATTCTCCATCTGCTCCAGACAGAGCCCTCTTCCCCCCTGCCTCCACAGAACGTGGATGACTTTCAATAGGGTAGCACTCAGTCAAGACATCCCCCTAGAAGAAGTTCAGGAGACACAACACAAACTCCTCAGAATCCTTCAACCCTCTGCACCCTCAAAGATCATGCTCCCTATAAATGAAGCTCTCCTGGAACCAGCTGATACTCTCTGGCAAACTCCAGCTTCTTTATTACCTACCTGCAGAAAGGCCAAACGTAAATACTATGTTCCTGCTAAGGATGCCGACTTCCTATTTTCTCACCCACAAACGAAGTCTCTCGTCATGGATGCAGTCGCACAAAGGACAAAACAGCCACAATATCGGCCCACCCTGCAAGACAAGGACCTTAAACGCCTTGACATCTTCTGACGCAAGGTTTACACGTCCTCCACTCTTCAATTCAGGATTGCAAACTACTCTGCACTCCTTGCCTGCTACGACTTTGATAACTACAATAAACTTTTTGAATTTGCCTCCTACATTCCAGAGGATAGGAGAGCAGACTTTAAATCACTTCTGAGCGAGGGCCAATTGATTTTCAGAATGTCCCTACAAGCCTCTTTAGACACGGCAGACACAGCAGCCCATACTACTGCTGTGGTTATGCGCAGATCTTCATGGCTTTCTGCATCTGGCATCCCTAAAGATCTGCAGACCAAAGTGGAGGACCTCCCCTTTGATAAAGACAAACTGTTTTCCAAAAAACTGATGAACTACTTCACACTATGAAAGATTCTAGAGCGACACTGCGCACCTTGGGTATTCACCCATCTCTTCCCAGGAGACGACGATACCAACCTTACCAAAGACTATGCACACAACAATATTATCGGCCTCAACCCAAACCACATGACATAAATCGGAATCGCTCTAGACCCGCCTAGCGCAGACAAAATCAAACTCAAGCAACCACCTCCCACCCATCTGGGAATAAACAACAATTTTGAAACGTTGGTCGAGGGTCTGTGCGACTACCCCTTGATTCCACAGCCTACTTGCCCATTTGGCTGCCGCCTCCAGAGTTTCCAACATGCCTGGCAGCATATTACACAGGATCACTGGGTCCTTGAAATACTTCAGTCCGGTTACTCTATCCCATTCATATCCTATCCTCCTACCCTTCCCCGTCCCTCTTCAGGGACCCTCTCATGAGCACCTGCTTCGCGTAGAAGTGGCTCACCTTCTCCAGCTAGGCGCAGTGGAACCTGTGCCGATGCAACATCGAGGGGAAGGGTTCTACTCCCATCACTTCCTGACCCAGAAAAAGACCGCGGGATGGAGGCCTATACTAGATCTACGCCGACTGAACAAATTTGTGAGGATATAAAAATTCAAGATGGTCACACTGGGCACAATAATTCCTGCACTGGATCAAGGGGACTGGTTCACAGCCCTCAACCTACAGGACGCTTATTTTCATATATCAATTCATCCAGCTCACAGACGCTTCCTACGATTCGCAATCAGTCATGACCATTTTCAATACAGAGTTTTTCCTTTTGGCCTCTCCACAGCGCCGACAGTCTTTTCCAAAACTCTAGCTGTGGTCGTGGCTCACCTCCACAAACATGGGATCATGATTTTCCCCTACCTGGACGATTACCTCATCAAAGGCAACTCCTATGGCGAGACACTTCAAGCTACCCGATTTGCCATCTCCCTCTTTCACAGCCTAGGCCTCCAAATAAACATCCAAAAATCCACCCTGACACCTACACAACAGATCGAGTTCATTGGAGCTCATCTCGACTCAATCCAGAGCAGGGCCTCGCTCCAATATCATAGATTCCTCGCTATCACGCAGCTCATACGCGCACACTCTATTCGTCCCAGGACACAGGGAAGAATCTGTCTACAGCTCCTTGGTCACATGGCAGCCACCGCCTTTGTGGTCCAGTATGCCAGGCTATACATGAGATGTCTTCAGCGCTGGCTCAATTCCAATTTCAAACCCAACAGATACACCTTAGGAACGCTGCTAACTCCTCCTCCTCCCAATGGCCCAGCTTCCCTACATTGGTGGACAAGACCAGAAAACCTCTGCATGGGGGTTTCCTTCCAGCAATGATCCCCAATGCTCATGCTTACCACGGACGCTTCCCTAATTGGCTGGGGAGTGCATCTAGGGGGACATAGGGCACAAGGCCGGTGGTCCGCATCAGAGACACACCTACACATAAATCTCTTAGAGCTCAAAGCAGTGAGGCGAGCATGCCTTCACTTTCTTCCCCTCATAAAGAACAAATCTATTCGGGTCTTAACAGACAACATAGCACGTATGTACTACACCAACAGACAAGGGGGAGCCCGATCACATTCCCTTTGCATGGAAGCCATCTGACTATGGAATTGGTGCATACAACATCAAATACAAATCAAATCATCGCTTCCTACCTACCAGGCTGCCACAACACTACTGCCGATGCACTCAGCAGACGCTTCTCAAGAGAACACGAATGGGAACTGCATCCCGCAATACTTCAACAGCTATTCTGCCTCTGGGGCACCCCGTCAACAGACCTCTTTGCCACATCCCAGAATCGAAAATGTCGGCTGTTTTGCTCCAGAGCGGGACTCGGGACTGCATCCTTAGGAGATGCGTTCCTCATCCCGTGGAAAAACTCTCTCCTCTACGCCTTCCCACCAATCCCTCTGCTACACAGTGTTCTTTGGAAGATCATAGACAAGACCCGGATCATCCTTATTGCCCCAGCTTGGCCAAGACAGACGTGGTATCCTTACCTATTCCGTATGTCCTCCCGTCATCCACGGGCTCTCCCCAACAGGCCAGATCTCCTTTCCAAGGACAACGGACGGGTTCTTCACCCCCAGCTCCAAAAGCTCCACCTGACAGCCTAGTTCCTTCATGGTTCCAAACCCATGAACAAGCCTGTTCCAAGCAAGTACGATACGTCCTTCTGCACAGTAGAAAAGACTCCACTCGTAAAACTTACCTGCAGAAGTGGAAGCGTTTCGTCCTCTGGTGCTCACGTAATCACTTAACGCCCAATACGGTGACCCTCCCTAACATTCTAGACTATCTCCTGAGACTAAAACAGGATGGACTTTCACTCAGCTCCATCAAAGTACACCTGGTGGCGCTTACCACCTTCCACATCTTGTTAGAAGGTTATTCACTCTTTACCCTCCCCCCCACCATAAAATGATTTCTCACAGGCCTGCAAAATCTCTACCCTGAAATTTACCCAACGGCAGCTACAAGGAATCTTAACCTCATTCTTCACGCTCTCATGAAACCTCCATTCAAGCCTTTGGCTACCTCTTCTCTTCTCCATATGTCCATGAAGGTAGCTTTCTTAGTTGCAATAACATCAGCAAGGAGAGTAGGTGAAATATAAGCGCCCTGGTAGCCCATCCTCCCTACACAATCTTCTCCAAAGACAAAGTCACTGTGAGACCACATCCTAAATTTCTCCCTAAGGTGGTATCCACCTTCCACCTTAACCAACTGATATACTTGCCTACTTTTTATCCCAAACCTCACAAGACTCCACACGAAGCATCTCTACATACTCTCGATGTCAGGCGAGCAATCACCTTTTACTTAGACGGGACTAAGCCATTTAGTAAATCTCCACGACTCTTTCGACTCCATGACTCCATCACTGAAAGATCGAAAGGTACGGCTATCTCTAAACAACGTCTGTCCAAGTGGATCTCTGAATGCATCAGATCCTCTTACTGTATTCAAAATATTCAACCACCCGAAGACATTAGAACTCATTCCACTCGAGCTATGTCAACATCCGTTGCCTTCCTACATTACATACCCATTTCTGACCTCTGTAGAGTGGCTACATGGTCATCTGAACACGCGTTTGCCAAAAACTATGCTATCACGCAAGATACCACGGCAGACACCATAGTAGGCCATACAGTACTCATTGCCACATCTCCAAAGTCCCACCGACCATAGTGGGTACTGCTACACATTCACCTAGAGTGGAGCACCCACAGGGATAGCACTCGAAGAAGGAAGGGGAAGTTACTCACCTTGCAGTAACTGAAGTTCTTTGAGATGTGTGTCCCTGTGGGTGCTCCACTCCCCACCCTTCTTCCCGCTACTTTGGAGTACTAGTATAATCGCTCCACGGTAGAGAAGGAACTGAGGGGGGTGCGGGACGCAGGCGCTCAGGAAGATTCCAATGAGACAGGAGATACCAACTGAGCGCCTGCGTCCTGACCAGGCACTGCTACTGAAAATCTCTGATCAACGGCGCCGGGACGCACCGACACCTAGAGTGGAGCACCCACAGGGACACACATCGCAAAGAACTTCAGTTACTGCAAGGTGAGTAACCTCCCCATCCTTTTCTGCAGAACTGCTCGTTGGATGCAAGCTTGTTAACAATCTTCTCTATTTTTTAAAATGGAGATGTTAGGGTTTGTAGGTACAAAATTTTATCCACTGTTCTCCTGAAAGTTAGCAGAGTCCATGTGATACTTTTTTGTGTCTTCCCCGCCCCCACCAAGTATTTCAGTGCTTTGCACCATTCCTCCTTCTCCTCCTCCTCCTCCCCTCTCTGAGTTTTAAAAAACCCAACATTGCTAGCCACCCAGCATTTATGTGCAGCTCTAAATAATACAATGTGATGGAAGGTGGAATTTTGATCAGCTGAAACTGAAATGCATTTCCTTATTTTTACAAAGGATCCTAATGAGTTCGAGAGAAATAAAAAATGCCAAATACACTTGCACTTTCTTTCCTTCCAGCCATCTCTCACTTCACCCAATTATGATTTTTATCATGTAATAAAGATTGTACAGATTCAGCTGGCTGATGATCAGACTTTGTTTAAATGCATACTAGATGCTCTCTGGGTTTGCTCTCTGCTTTGTCTCATCAGTGTGTCTTTTTGTGGAATGGGAAGCACATGTGGAAACCAGACACACTGTTGTCAGCTGGTAAAAGAGAGGTGATTAGAATGATGAAAGCATGGCTGTGACTGTCTGTTCACCAGCTGGAACCCCCATTTAGAGGAGAATTATTGCTGAGGCATTAGGAATCCATCAAGGAGTGCAGCAGCAGATTCCAAAGCATCTACTCCGGTTGGTATCTGAAAAACACTACTTAGGACTCTCATCTTTAGGAATCTGACCTATCTAGTTCTGGTCCAGATATGAACTTCCTTAAAGTTCAGGGTCAGCAGATGGAGCCAGAGATCAGCCCACCCCAAAATAACATGAATATAAACTGCTTCTGATGATCCCACCACTGAATGCTCTGCTACAGCCTAGGGACCGAATGGCTCGGCAGCAGTTCTGCAGAAAAGGACCTAGGGGTTACAGTGGACGAGAAGCTGGATATGAGTCAAACCTGTGCCCTTGTTGCCAAGAAGGCTAACAGGATTTTGGGCTGTATAAGTAGGGGCATTGCCAGCAGATCGAGGGACGTGATCGTTCCCCTCTATTCGACACTGGTGAGGCCTCATCTGGAGTACTGTGTCCAGTTTTGGGCCTCACGCTACAAGAAGGATGTGGAAAAATTGGAAAGAGTCCAGCGGAGGGTAACAAAAATGATTAGGGGATTGGAACACATGAGTTATGAGGAGAGGCTGAGGGAACTGGGGATGTTTAGTCTACGGAAGAGAAGAATGAGGGGGGATTTCATAGCTGCTTTCAGCTACCTGAAAGGGGGTTCCAAAGAGGATGGCTCCAGACTGTTCTCAGTGGTAGCAGATGACAGAACAAGGAGTAATGGTCTCAAGTTGCAGTGGGGGAGATTTAGGTTGGATATTAGGAAAAACTTTTTCACTAGGAGGGTGGTGAAACACTGGAATGCGTTACCTAGGGAGGTGGTGGAATCTCCTTCTTTAGAGGTTTTTAAGGTCAGGCTTGACAAAGCCCTGGCTGGGATGATTTAATTGGGGATCAGTCCTGCTTTGAGTAAGGGGGTTGGACTAGATGACCTCCTGAGGTCCCTTCAAACCCTGATATTCTATGATTCTAATGTGGAAGCCAGTGCAGTATGTATTTAGGTTAGTGTTCTTATGAAAACTTCTCTTGAATGGTTATTCCATCCCTTCACATCCCTTCTCCTTCATCTTAATATCCCAGGTTCCCTTGATATTTTTTTTTAAGCTTAGTCACTGTTTATTGTGAGCAGTCGTCTTCCAAATGGGCCTCCAAATACTGAATGATTTTAGTTGTAGTGAGTATTTACATGATCCTATTATACCTGGATATTACAGGTTGAGTCCCCACCTCTCACTCAGACTGCACTGAGTCCTGTGTGTTGCAGTATTTTAATACATGTATTGAGGACCAAATAACATTCTCTACTCTGAGGGATTACCCAGTTCATTTCTGGCCTGACTTGGCAACGGAACTGCCGGTTCTTTCAGCATTTCTGACACAGCTACTATCAAGAAGTATCAGAAATTTCCCAGGAAACGTTTTTTTCTGGTCTTTCTAAACCAAATTTGCAAATGCAGAAGCTTTGATGAAAGCACCCAAGGATTAAATTGCTTTTCTGATCCACACCCCTAATTTGCCCAACCTTTCTGGTGCTGTGATTTTATTGTTGTATATAAGCAAATGCAGTTTTCTGACAGAAATGGAAGCCAGGGAAATGAGAGAGTCTCAGCATCATGTTATGTTTACTAAGAACTTTCTCCAGGAGCTTATATTTCCCTATAACTTCCTGTGTTTCCTCAGAGCTTTAATCCTCCTGTCACATGTTTTCAGTTCAACTTTTCTTCTCTGCTAATCTCAGGATTTATTCTGCTGTTGTTCCTAATCCACAAGAGCATTTGTGACCTCAGAAGAAACCCCCGGCAAGAAGCTTTTTTGGATTTGGGTGACACGGATTCTTCTGCCTTCGGTGCTCAAAATCACCAGTTGCCTTTCTGAAGCCGTGAACAAGTCTGAAGCACTTAACCACTTGCCTACCAGAAACAGCTTGCTGCATTCATCCAGGGGTCCTAATGGCAAATGAAACTCTCCTTTTGGTATAACAGGAACAGTCGTTCCTACACCCCTACAGGACAGACTCAGTAAAGTACTTCCTGCAATCACCAAAGCCGTGTATATAAAAGAACAAGACAAATTAAGAGCTATATATACATTTTAAAAAAAGTTTTTAGCTAGGATTTATCTTGGAGCAACTATTTAGCAGCATGATTCTCAGCAGATAGCGAATGTCACTGAAAGGAAAAATATGGTCAGAAATGCACTGTGGAAAACTTTTAAATGGTGGCCCAAACATTAAAAAAAAGAAAAAAAAACCCACTAAGGGCAATGTGATGGGGTGTACCAGGCCCTTTGAGGCTCCTACTGGAAGCCTTGCAGTCCTACCAACTCCACCCCAGGAAAAAGTAGTGAAGTCCTTGGTCCTCCAGGTCTGCCTAGAAAAGCTGCCGAGAAGCAGCCAATCAGAGCCCAGCAGGCTAAAACGAGCTACAGGGCTTGAGCAGAGCAGTTGCTGGCTGGGACCAGAAGGCTGAAGGAGGACTGGAAGGCTGTGAGACTGCACAGCTAACGAGACTGGGGAGAAACCCTGCTCAAGCAGGGATAGGACTGTGAAGCTTTCCAGGCACAGAGGCCTGGGAGAGAGAACCCTGACTAACTATTTTAAGCTCTCCAGGTAAAGAGGCCTGAGAGAAGACCCTGAGAAATCAGGGGAGAGACTGAGAAACTCTGCAGGGAAGGAGGCCTGGGTGATAACCTGCTCAGACAGAGAACACAAGAAGGTGATGGGACAGTGTGTGAAGCAGGTCAGAGAATGCAGCAATAGCAACTAGTAAAGAAAGAAGCATGTGGCTGATAATTGTAGGGTCTCTGGGTTGGGACCTGGAGTAGTGGGCGGGCCTGGGTCCCACACTGGCGAAGTGGCCAAAGCCCTGAGAAGGGGGCAAGTTTTTGTTTTGGAGCCCAAGACAGGGACTAGAGTTTAAACAGGCCCAGAGATTGGGCTGAAAACCTTACAGAGGGCCAGTTGTTTGTTGAACTGTGTTACCCGGAAGGGGGTTCCTTCATGTGTCTGTCTTTAGTCTATGTGTGACTTAGCCGAAGGGCTGAGTCACTGAAGACCTGCCTGACGAGGGCAACCGCCATCATGGAGCACCAGGAACAGAAAAAGGAAAGAGTGCAGGATTGTACCCCGCTGACAGGAGGTGCTCATGAGAGGTCCTCCCCTTCTCCCCCCATCACAGGAAAGTAATAAACTGAGCACAAGCCCTGTGTAGGTGTCTATAGCGAAATCAAGTTACACAAACAGGACAGCATTTGGGAATGAAAAACCTAAAATGCTAAGGTCAGAACTTTCAATTGGTTATGCAGAGGAATAGGAGCCAGTGGAAGGGGTTTAAATAACTGAGTCAAGTGGAGATTGCCAAGAACCCAGAACAAAAACTTCAGTGCTGTTCTGCAAACCCAACCTAAAATTCTCCTTCATAACCTCTCTGTCACGTCATCACATTGCTTAGGAGACCATCTCTTGATGCTAACAGTCTCACCAGTTATTCCCTGTTGGGGGGAGGGGGGGAAGATTATTGAGAAGGCTGTGGCGAGGCAGCTCTGGTCACAGTTCTGTTGGATTAATGGGGGCAGGATTGCTTTCTTATAAGGAGGAAGGTTAATCATGATTATTTACTTATATTACTGGAGCGCCAAGGAGCTCTAGTCATGGACCAGGACCCCATTGTTTTTAGGGGTTGAAGCACAGGAGATCTAGGTTCTTTCCCCAGCTTTATCTTGGGCAAGTCCCTAAGGGCTTGTTTACACTGGCACTTTACAGCGCTGCAGCTTTCTCGCTCAGGGGTGTGAAAAAACACCCCGCTGAACACAGCACGTTTCAGCGCTGTAAAGCGCCAATGTAGGTAGTGTACCGAGCTACGCCCCTCACGGAAGTGGGTTTTTTTAAAGCACTGGGAGAGCTCTCTGCTGTGATTACACAAGCCACGTAAAAGCACTGCCGTGGCAGTGCTTTGACATTGCCAGTGTAGACTAGCCCTTAGTCTCACTATGCTTTGCTTTCCCCATCTGCTTCTTGGAAATAATACCTGCTGCACAGAGGTGTTGTGATGCTTTACTTAATGAAATGAGTAAAGTGCTTTGAGACCCTATGACAGATAGTGCTATAGAGATGTAAAGTAACCATCACTGGTATCGGTGCAAGAAAATGCCAAGTAACAATCTGTTGAGTATGGGATTCCATATCTAAGTATAATTGATTGGGGCAGAGGAAAGAGAATGGGAAGCTACTTTCTTATTAGTGCTGGCTTGGTTTCTGCCACAACTGTAGTTTCCTCTGGTATTTGTGATGGACAAAGAGCTCTGTTCAGAGGCTCGCATCAAAGCATTGTGTGGGACAGGCCAAGCAAGGTGTTGGTGAAATAGAATCTGCCTAGGGGTGGCCTGGCATGCAGTCTTCTGGTTGACTTGAGTAGATCTGCTGACATGCTTGTAGAAGGGGAGGTGCTTGGCAGTTTTGTTGCTTTGGGGCGAAGGAGGAACAGCTTCCAGTTCAAGTATGCAAAATCTCATTTTTTTCAGTAAGATAATTTGTTACCAGGATGGTATTTGTATGGAGACCATGAAAGAGATAAGACATGAAAGAACTAGCTGGCATGTGTCTGTTTTATGTCTAGATAGCCTGATGCTTTCGGTAGACAAAAACATGGGAGCAGACATGCAGCAGGTATCCTCTAGTGGTATGAATTAGTAGTACCTGTGCCCTAGCATAACTATGTATTTTGCTGCAGGTCATCCTAACAGTGCTCTACTTCCTCTCCAAAATTTCAGTAAATATTAAAAAGATGCCAGGTCCTATATTTTAGTTATTTGGACTGGATTTTGCTATTAGGTTATACTGCTTCTGGGATTTTGGAACGCATCACGGATGGGGCTGTGTGTTTTATCCTTCATGACTGCTATAAGGGTGCCACTTAAAAATAGACTGGGCAAAGCACTAGTAGAAAATGTACCGTAGGGACCAGTCCTGCATTAGTTACCACCAGATGTGCCCGTTACTTTGGGGTATGCTCATTTATTAGGGTTACTCTTCTGGGGGGTCTGTAATTCTATTAATGTATTGCTTATGTCACTTATGTGTTCATATGGAGCTCTACTCCTTCCTTCTGCAAGTCCCCTCCAAATGGAGCTATCCTGCAGGACCTAGGTTCCCCAGGGCTGGGTTCCTCCAGCCCTAGAACTAGATGCGCGCGCGCGCGCGTACACACCCACCCACCCACCCACCCACTAACAGAGCAAGTCTGAGTGGACTGGGTCAATCAGTACTCTCAAGCTGACCTCTTATATGTCCCTGTACTCAATGGGCTGGGCCGAACAGCACTTTCAGCTGTCACCCTTATATGCCACAGGTTTAACACGTCCCTATCCCCACTTTCATGTCACAATTGTACTGGTAGTAACTCACTTGATGAGCAAACCCCACAGTATTTTGGGCGCCGCAGGGATCTTTAGCGTAGGTAAAAGAAGCTTTGCTGCAGAGTAAATGGGGGAAGCTAGAAACACAAAAGAGTAAAGTTCAGAGAGAGAGAGAGAAGCAACCAGCTTAACCATAAAAGATATTTATTGAATAATAGCGATAACTACACAAGGAGAGCCTAAACCAACATAACAGTTACATTATTAAAGGCTAATACCTGAGGTAGAAAAGAAAACAGAGAGAGAGAGGGATCTCACCCACTCCATGGAGCTTGAACTGGTCGGGGTTCCCAGATGATGGTGGTAGCTCAGGGTCCTGAGTGCTGGACAGGCAGAGCCCCCAGCATGATCAGTCAGGAGATGGAGTCCTAATGGAACTGTTGGAGAGTTTGGGTCCATGCATCAGAACACTTACTTGAACATAGATAGGCGTTTTTGTAGAGAAACAACAATGGTTCAAGGGGGAACACTAGATTTGTTTATGGGTAAACTGATGACTCAAGGGTTTTCTTTAGGCTAGACAATAGGAGCTGATCACTCTTGGCTATGGGTGATGTTTTTTTCCAGGAAGATCACAATGCAGCTAGGCTGCTTCAGTATTTTGGATATCAATCAAGGATTTATTGCTAGAATTGGTCTGATAACTGCTGAGCTGGGTGTGTGCAGGCGTAGGTTCATTAACATCTGGAGCAGAGATCCCCCATGATGCAGTGCTTCCCTGCTTTTCTGGTCCCAGAGTTCAATGTGGTTCTCTGTTCTCCATTCTGTATGCAAATGGAGATGTCTCCCTGTCCCATCTTTCATGCAGATGAGGCTATGGGAGTTGTCTCTGTTCTTCGTTTTGTATGCTAATGGAGATGTCTTAATCTTGTCACCTTTGTCAGGAGGGGTCTAGGTGCGTCTCCCAATGCCCTTCTCTGCTCTCTGCAAGTCTTTTCTCTGATCGGTTTTAGTTCAAGCAGAAACTGGAGGGGGGGGGGGTCTTTCATGAGTCAGACAGGCTGGATACTGTGCCCTGGTTCCCCAAGAACACAGAGCTGACTCATGTCATAGTGCAAGGATAGGCTTGAAGTCCTAATAGGTCATCACTGTCTCGAATTTCCTTGAATCTACGAAGAGTGAAGCAGTGGTATTTTCAAACTGCATTTCGTTCCCGTTGGGGGAGATTCTTTTGATGGCTGGTGTAAGTGTTTTTATCAATGCAGAAGTAGTCACTCCTCTCGTCAGGCAGTCAGGAAGGGGGCAGGGTGTGGAGAGGAGGGGAAATCTCCCCACCATAGCAGATTTCCTTTCTCAGACCTCTTGCTGCTGCAGCAGCACTTTAATGGAGAATGGCACAAGTTAATTCGGCACCATGGAAGGTGCGGGGGTGGCGAGGGGGAGAGAAACAAAAAGCATCCTGTTAGTGAACTCTTCACTCCTGTTCCTTACAGTCTGCTGTGGTTTGGTTTGCATTTGCCCTTTGCAATGGGATCAGGCTGGTGCTCCTGTCACAAAGAGAGGTTTATATTCAGCCAGTTCTCACTCCCTGCCCTTTGGCTCCATTATCAGCCGCAAAAAGTGCTGAATAGTTGTTAGCTTTGCATGAGGAAGACCAAGAGCTTTTTGGCAGGGTTAGAGAGCTGATGAGATGAGTCGTACTTCTTTAAATGCTTTAAAGAGACATGAAGGAGTGTGCGTGGGTACTAATTTTGATGGAATAAATGGGTCCAAAGAATTGAAGTTGTTAACATAAGTCAGTCACGGCCCAACATTAAACACCTTTAAACGAGGTTCGGGCGTTGGCATACAGAGACCTCAGCCTGCTTAATACCATGGCAAATGCAATTAAAAATTCTTTTTAACCTTTTATTAAAGATGCAGAAAAAAGAAGAAAAATAGTTAAAACATTTTAAACGTTAAGTATGAAGTCTGGGTTTCATTTTAACACCCTGGTTCCCTTTCTCTGTAGCTGGAGAGATTTTTTAGAAAGCACCCCACCCTACCTGATGGTCTTTGACTGTATTAAAGATAGTAATAACTGTCCTGTTGGGGGGGAAAGAAAGGAAGTTAGATGAAATAGGCTGGAACTGTTGTTGTTCAAGCCCAGTCTCATCTAGAAAGCAAAGCAAAACAAGACGAACACAGACAAGAAGGGAAAGAAAAGAACAGCAAAGATCTTAAATGCAGCTTCTGTCTCTGGTGTTGACTGCTACTTGCAGCCATGCTGCTGGAAAAACGTGGGCATGACTCACGTTCTTATTAGCCACTCTGAGATCTTGCAACTTGTACTGGCATGGGTTTGCTTATGGCATTTGTTCTTAACTGCTTCTCTCTGATCCCAGACCTAGTGCAATGTTGCAAAGAATAAAGCCTTGGCCAGACTCTTATTAGACAGAAGGCAAAAGGAGAAGGATAGAAAAGAGAAGAAATAAGTGGAGAAGGAAAAGAAACACATGGTGTGTGAAGAAGTCTGACATCCCAAGTGCTATTTGGGATTTAGCCAGAGTTGGTGAAGGTTCCCATGTCATCCGGGTCTCTCTCTCTTGCCTGGTCTGGTCAGGACATTTCCCAGGATCAGGGAAATAAATGCCCAGTGGTGTCATGGTAGGACCTGGAGTGCCAAAAGATGGTGGGGGTGGCAGCCGTGAGAGTGAAGCTTGCTCCTTCCTTTTCTGTTTTTCAGTTAGCCAGCATCTAATTCCTTCTCCCCCCCCTCCCAAGTCTCTCTTTGAGCATTCCAAAAGGGAGTGATGGATGGAATAGCCCATCCCATCATTATTTTATTCACCAATTAGGCTTAATTTCTGACAAACCAGTTTTGGTCCATTAATTTCCAGTCCCACGCTTCTCTTGTTTGCCAGGCAAGATCTGAACAAATTCCTTGAATTATATCAGTACGACTCTTTGTTTGGATTAATTTAATCTTTGTCTCCCTTTTGCATCTTTTCCTATTAATATTTGTCATAGCAGATTGTGACACTTTATGAACTTTCACTCACTCCCTACAGTTGAACTCACCATAATGTAAAATTGTGAGCCTAATTATTACAAGTGTGTGTGTGCACGCACGCTCCCTCTCCCCAACCCCCCGGGTGATTTAAAAGGACCAGTTTGTGGTCAACCACATAAGCTAATATCTTCCTCATACTTCCTGTAGGAAATCTTTCTCTACCCTTGCCCTCCAGTGCAGTGACTCTTATTACTAATGTCACTTGGTGGTAATTGGAACTCACCTAGTGACTTCTGGGTGATATTTGTTTTTCCAGCTAATGGAGGCTTATGGGCTGTCACATGTATGCATAGCTGAGAGGGGAATACATGGGAAGCTTTAGAACTAAATTATGCTTGTGACTGGACCCCAGAGACACCAAGGTCTGAACTCAGGGATCCTTCTGGTTGGAGTGACACACCACTAAGTGCTGAGCCAATCTGCTTGCTGTGTTTTAGTCTCTCTGAATTGGCCATGTTATACCAAAGCTGCTATAGCTTAAATTAGAGTCACTCCCAGACACTCCCAGGAAAGAGCCTATTCATATATATGAAATACTGTCCTGGCTGAGTTTTCTTTGCAAATAAAATCATTAAGTGTCTCCTTGGCAGATAAGCTATAGTAGATCTTTTGCATCTGTTTTCTTTATTTCTGACAATGGATTCTGTAGCATCTTCAGCTAAGGGGAAAGAGTGAGACTGGATTTTGTGAGTGACTTCTGTCTGTTCCCCGCCCACTCCAATCTGTTTAAAGGTTTTCAAAGGCTGTTTTCTCTAGAGCTGGTGGACTCTACTGTGCACACCAACATACCAGCTTTCAGCTCCTTGAGGACTTGCAATGTACAAATGAAACCCATAGCTCATTACTGTTTTTGATGACTCACATCACTGTTGCACACCAAAGCTAATCACTGTAAAGCAAGAGGGTGCATTTATATTAAAGGGATCATAAAACAGAGCGCAATAAAAGATGCAGAGTAGAAATTTGCCCAGGAGGGGAGAAAGGAGGCTAACAATCAGAAAGCTTAGATTCAGTGGACTTTAATAGGCTGAATTCCCAAACCTGAAATGAATTCCAAACGTTTCTGGGTCAGTGCAGTCCTAACTGAATAAGCGTACAGTAGATCTGCATTGGGAATACCATAGACAGCCTTTGGAAGAGAGAAACAAAGGGCAGACTCAAGCTGGTGCTGTACTTCCTGTTCAGAGGAAGGAGCATTCCGTGCCAGAGAACATCTACGTTACCAGCAGAGAGTTTGGACTCTGCACTTTTGCAAATCTTAGTGGGTATAGCCTGTCCCCCTCCCCCTCCCGTGGAGTGGAAAGTGAATGGAGAAACCTTCTTTGCCTTAGAACAAATTTAGTGTTTGTCCGTTTCTCTAGCATCCAGGAGAACATGAAAAGTGCCACAGAGGTTGTCTGATATTCCCTTAATCAGAGGGGTCAGAGCTACAGTCTTGATCTTCGCTACTCCTCTTCCCTCCTCCCACTTTCCAAGCATGAAAGATTCACCCATAGTGCACATGCTTTCCCTATTCAGGATAGACTGTCATTGGATAAAGGTCACAATCTCAGATTATTTGAGCATAAGCTTTCGTGAGCTACAGCTCACTTCGTCTCTAAGGTGCCACAAGTACTCCTTTTCTTTTTGCGAATACAGACTAACATGGCTGCTACTCTGAAATCTCAGATTCTGTCACCACTAAATGTCAGGTCAAGTTCAAAAACTCAGTACAGCATTCTAGTTAGAGAAGTTTTTGCATCTGAAGATCGGGAGCGAGATGTTTCAACAATGGGTGTGTTAATCGGTTTATACAGAGAATCGTTTTAGGAGGAAGATGAGGGTAAATGGAACGAGTGTAGACTGCAGTGGGGAGCAATGACCAGAAAAGTCAAAAGGACAGAAGTGCACACAAGATTTGTCCACTTTAAGAGAACAGGATGGTATTAAGACTTCATTGATTCAAATGATAATCCAAGCTATTTCCAAAGACGAGCGTTAAGCAACAAATCCAGTTGAGCCTCACTGTGAAATACATGATATTGTAGCAAGTACTAGGAACATTTAAAAAAAATTGAAACAAAACTAGATTTTTAATCATTTAGAAAAATAGCATTTCTTCTTTCGCTAAATCTTGCATTTGCTGTTGATGTGTCTTTTGAGTGACCAGATCCAGATTTTCACTCGGATATGATTTTATTTTTAAACACAGCATGTGGGGTTGCAGGCAGGGCCAATAGAAATTCACGGAATTTTGCCAGACATTTGTATTGTCCACAGAATACAGAAAAATCACCAACGTTCCGCAGAAAAAAATTAAACAAATTCAGTTTATTGAAAATGAACTCCCTATGCTCCCCTGACCTCTCCCCCCATCCAGTAGCTGGCCTGCAGAGGATTGGGGATGTACTGCTATTGTGCGCTAAGGGAGCCCTTTAGCTCAAGGCCTAGTTTATGCTGAAGTACCAAGGTTCCTAGTGTAAGTTCGGTGTGCGTGTGGTTTATCTCTAGTAGTTATTGCTTTCTTCAGCATGTGGATTTGTAACACCTTGGAAGTATAGTCTTGATATTTGTCATTTGCTACATCTTAGCAGCTCACACTCTGTATGTCCCTCATTCCTCTGTCATTCATTTACCTAATTTTACTGGTTGGCTGGAGAAATCAGATGAAATTGACACATTCTAATCAAATTCCCACTATCAAATGGAGGGCATATCAAATGGAAGTAAATGGGCCGCAGTTGCAACGTAAACATTTTCACGCTGATGATGATAAACCTTTTCTTTCACTTTCATTGCTATGGCATTGACTCTACTTGAAAATAAACCTTTGCATGATCATGTCAAATGCAAGGAACAGTTAGAGAAGGATACTGAAAGGAACAGGAAGCAGGAGGGTTCAGATTCCAGCTGACGAGCACTAACTCATTATTTATCTCAGCAGAGACCATCAGAAATTTTATGCTAGCTTTTGTCTGACTTGTGACTGGAGCTGATATTCCTCTTGAAAAGGCTTCATTTTTCAAGGACTTTTTTATGCCAATATACAAAGGAAGGTGGAACTCTTCCAAATCCTGAACAGTTCAGAAATGTTTACCTTCCATGGCTCTAACTAGAAGACAGAGAATTTACTTTTTCAAACAATCTGATCCTCAGGTCTACATAATGTTGGATGAAACTACAGATTGTGTGGTTGAAACGTACTTGCTATCCCTTCATCCTTAAAGAGCCAGTTAGAGTGACCTAGTAAGCACTGAATTTCTGGACAGAGTAAACTATTAGAATGTTGAATTTGGTATTCTTGGTTCATGGAGGGAGAAATTTAGATTGCTCCTTGATGGGTATGTGTCCTAATGCCATCTGTCTGACTTGTGTACTATATGCGCTTTGTTTTCATTCTGAAAACATGCCCATCTTTATTTGATGACACAAATAACTCTTTTATACAAAAAGCGTTTTTCCCAATGACACTGTACTCAAAAAGCATGGGAGAGCCTTACAGGCTCATTTCTATTCTTGGATCATGGCTGGTAGTTACTGATGGGGAAGATTGTCTTTTCGTTTTCTGAGTTTGTCCTTACAGCTCCAACTGCAAAGACAATAGGAATGTAGAGAACTAACCAGCCTGGCCCACTTTTGCGCTTCTTGCTTACTGTCTTCCTAACTAGGTGATCTGAAAATAAATTAACCAATTTATTTGAGCATAAGCTTTCGTGAGCTACAGCTCACTTCGTTGGACGCATACTGCGGAAGTGAAGAAACTATGCATCCGATGAAGTGAGCTGTAGCTCACGAAAGCTTATGCTCAGATAAATTGGTTAGTCTCTAAGGTGCCACAAGTACTCCTTTTCTTTTTGCGAATACAGACTAACACGGCTGTTACTCTGAAACCTGAAAATAGATTGGTTTAGATTTCTGCACCTTTGCAGGGATTAGGGGTTTCAGACCTAATTGAACAGATCCTTTTATGTTGCCTTTTTTATGTAAGAGATGATAGGCTGCTGTGGAAAGTGTCAGTCTGGAACTGGATGTTTTCTTGTCTCTTTTCCTTTCCTTTCCTTTTCATAGTAATTGAAGTTCTAGACTCAAAGCACCTCTGCTTTTGGAGAGAAGCATAGTAATTCATTCAGCATGGATCCTGGACTAAGTAGTGTTTCACATAATTTGGACCCTGATCCTGCAAACAGTTGTGTGTGCTTAACTTTTCTGCTGTTACTAGTCCCACTGAAATCAACAAGCAGTACTCAGAGTTGTAAAGTTAAGCATGCACATAAGTGTGTGCAGGATCACGGCTGTGACTGGTTAAACTCGTCCACAGTTAAAACTCTGCAAGCACCCGGCTATTAAAATCAGGCTTGTGCGTGTTCATTCTGATGTGTTTCAGGTGCTTGGTGGACAAACCAGGGAACAGCAGAACCTACGTTAGATGCCTCAACAGAAGATGTGCAGGGTGCTCTTTGTTGTATGAAGATCCTTAGGGGCTTTCCAAGGTCCACTACTCTAGATAACCTTAAATATTACTTATTTTATAATCTGTTGTAAATCACTGTACATGGCATCTTACAAACAGACTTGGCCCCTGTCCTGTAGAGATTAGTTAGAATCATCATAGAATCATAGAATATCAGGGTTGGAAGGGACCCCAGAAGGTCATCTAGTCCAACCCCCTGCTCGAAGCAGGACCAATTCCCAGTTAAATCATCCCAGCCAGGGCTTTGTCAAGCCTGACCTTAAAAACCTCTAAGGAAGGAGATTCTACCACCTCCCTAGGTAACGCATTCCAGTGTTTCACCACCCTCTTAGTGAAAAAGTTTTTCCTAATATCCAATCTAAACCTCCCCCATTGCAACTTGAGACCATTACTCCTCGTTCTGTCATCTGCTACCATTGAGAACAGTCTAGAGCCATCCTCTTTGGAACCCCCTTTCAGGTAGTTGAAAGCAGCTATCAAATCCCCCCTCATTCTTCTCTTCTGCAGACTAAACAATCCCAGTTCCCTCAGCCTCTCCTCATAAGTCATGTGCTCTAGACCCCTAATCATTTTTGTTGCCCTTCGCTGGACTCTCTCCAATTTATCCACATCCTTCTTGTAGTGTGGGGCCCAAAACTGGACACAGTACTCCAGATGAGGCCTCACCAGTGTCAAATAGAGGGGAACGATCATGTCCCTCGATCTGCTCGCTATGCCCCTACTTATACATTCCAAAATGCCATTGGCCTTCTTGGCAACAAGGGCACACTGCTGACTCATATCCAGCTTCTCGTCCACTGTCACCCCTAGGTCCTTTTCCGCAGAACTGCTGCCGAGCCATTCGGTCCCTAGTCTGTAGCGGTGCATTGGATTCTTCCATCCTAAGTCCAGGACCCTGCACTTATCCTTATTGAACCTCATCAGCTTTCTTTTGGCCCAATCCTCCAATTTGTCTAGGTCCTTCTGTTTGTTCGAAGTTGTTTGTTCGAAGAGAACATAAATGATATATGTGTGTGTCTGAGGAGTGGGCTTGCTTTCAGTTTGTTATGCATACATCTTTTGATCCTGCTCTTTCTTTCCTTTTTAAAATCACTTCTGTTTGTGGTTTTACAAGCTAAAGTTGTTACATGTGCTTAAATACAACGGCCACCGGTAGAAAGAGATTGCACAGGCCACTATCTTTTGACATGTGACTAACTTGTCAGTATTGATAACCTGGCATAGTTGTTAGAACACAGGACTGTCTGTCTCGATGTTTATACTGAAGGAAATTTTCCAGTCCCATAAATGAATTAGAAGCTGAAGTCACATATTCTACCCAAGCTGCTCATCACCGGGTGCCTAACCTGAATGTTGCTCCTTTTGGTTATTCAGCAAAGACCAAAGCACAACATGGTGAACACGTTTCTTTTAAAGTATCCGTAAATGTCATTGACCTGTTTCTTATATGTATGTAAGGTGGCACAAGTGACTTTTGGGGAGGGGTTTGAATGGGGAGAGGGTATGTGCTGATGCCCTAGCTCAGAAAGGGCCAGGTGAAGTGCTCGAGATCTTTGGATGAAAGGTGCCTCAGAGTGGTTTGGGTGCTGATGCTTGACATTGGATATAACCTGTTACTATAGAAACCTGTGTGTGCAAAGTTCGACTTTTCAGTTGCCCAGGGAATAGGGACTTTTCTAGTGGATGAGATTAAAGCAACATCCCAGTACATTTGGAGTTCAGTGCCAAGAGTGATGCCCAGAGCAACACATCACACTTCAGGGAAATATTTTGACACTGAGAACTGAAAAGGGGATGGTGCGGCGATAAAGAATTTGATTGTGGATGTCTTAATAAGTTTCTTTTTTGTATGACTTCCTCCAGCTCGACCTTACCAAACCGATCGAAGATCAGGGCCCGTTGGATGTGATCATACATAAACTGACAGATGTCATCCTTGAAGCAGACCAAAATGACAGCCAGTCGTTGGAGTTGGTTTACAGATTCCAGGTCAGTGTCCTTTTTCACAGCCCTTGTGTGCTTAAGGTGGAGGCAAAAAGCAGAGCAGGAGGCTCGGCTCTTAGTGTTGCCAGTTTAATCCTTTTCCGTGGAGTAGGGACACTTGACTAAACCAGCTCCCTGTGCGCTACTGCTCACGTACTGAGAGCTCTGGGAAAGGTGGCTTTATTGAGCTAGACTGGATGCCATAGCTCTTGGTAAATTTTACATTGTGGAGGTAAGCAGTGCAATACCCCGTTCACCCTGGCATCCTCCTTTCATCATCCTAGAAACAGTGCTACTATCTCCAAAGAGGAATAGGTGTCTGTAGGGTTTTCCCCAGATCCCTGAAGACAGCACTGGGCCAAAGAAACATAACTAAACAATTTAAAATATTTTTTTCATGTGCCAGATTTCTCCAACTTCGGAGGGGTGCATAGAAATCCTTAGTTGGTTTGTCCCCAACCTTTCCCTATTGAGGAAGCCCTTGCTCTCTCTATCCCCCTAGATTTATGATTCACACAAAGCAGAGCTGTTGTGAATTTTTCTATAGTGTTCTGTCTCCGGTTGAGGAGACTCTTTTATTTATTTCTCCCCGGGAAGTTTACAGTATAGGTCAGATATGCAGGAAAACCATGCAGACACGTCAGTGATGAAATTAATATCCAGAGAGCAGGTTTTTCCAAATAACTCCTCCCATTAGTAATGGGAATGCTAACAAGTTCACAGCTTGATGATCACTTTAGATAAGCTGTTAGCAGCAGGACAGTGGGGTGGGAGGAAGTTTTGTTTCATGGTCTCTGTGTGTATATAATGTCTTCTGCAGTTTCCACGATATGCTATGCATCCGATGAAGTGAGCTGTAGCTCACGAAAGCTCATGCTCAAATAAACTGGTTAGTCTCTAAGGTGCCACAAGTACTCCTTTTCTTTTTTCTTTTTATCTTGTATATGTGGCTTGCGTGCTGCGGAGTTGGAGTTGGGATCAAGTGACATCCTCAAGTTGAAGCCCTTGCTTTAGCTGATTTGTTACATGTTTTGTGGTATTTTTAACATCGTTCTATTGTATCTTGTTACTTTGTCTTTACCACTGGAATAATTTTTTATAAAATATCCCTCTCCAGCCCCTGCTGCCATTGATCATATAAATGTTTTGTTAGGAAAGTGTCAGTGGAAGTGATACGAGTCATCTGTTGAGAATACATTTCATCTCCGGTCATTTCCAGAATATAAATGGTGGGTTCATACTTAGCTCCATGACCAGTTCCTTGCAACCTCTTGATCTCATTACTTGACCATAGCTCCTCAGTTATCCTGCTCCATCAGTTCTCTATCCCCTTGTTTGCCACCCTTTCCCTGCCCACCTTGCTAAAGAAGATAGTGCACTTTGTGCTAACTTCACTAGCAAGGGGGCAGACCTCCAGTGAGTGGGCTGAACAGTCGCCACCTATTACAGTATTACTGTGGTAAAGCACATTAGGCTGGAAACCTGACTCCTGGTGTTAGAGCTAAATTGCTTTTTGATTTATGTCTTAATGACTGATTTTACATGTTGCTCAGACTACACTACAGCCTTTGCTGTGCTGACAACCTATCTGTATATACAAGCTGGATTACTTTGTGGATAGTTTAAGAAATTAGGTCTCAGTGTATTGTTTTGAATAATTTAATGTTTATTCATGGTACAGCGAAGAACCAATAGGTATATTGCTCCTGTCCTACTATGGTAAGTGGGGATATATATACTTGGTAGTGTCAGATCTGTTTGCAGAACTGCCTGACTTCAGCTACGTAGCAGCTAAGAGATGGTTGCATTCAGAGCCTGTGTTCTGCTGATGTATGCTACTGTGGCCTTCCATTTATAAATCTGCAATCAGCTACCTATTATTCATGTGAATGCCATATGGTCTCCTTATTTCATTCCTAAATTACGAAATTGTCAAATTATGTTCTTGACCAAAGTTCTCAGCTCAGAACTGTGTGACCATGTGGGGGAGATTTTTCTCCTTCTCCTTTGACGACTCTTCTCCGGGATGTGTTTGGACCATTAATTATCCCGGACCTATGGGTACTCCAATGTATTCAGTATTAAATATCTCACAGCCTAGTTAAGTCCCTGTTTGTAAAATCTGGGAGCAACTCACTATGAACTGTTCCAATGAATCCCATGGACAAGGTGTATTTTCCCTGAGGTTATTCTACAGCACTTATCTGTACATTTGGGATGCTAGTCACTCAGCATTTTACTTCTGCTTGGTGGACCACATGATCTCAAATATCTCTCTAGAGGTTGGGACAAACAGAAGAGACCTTACTGCTCTCTCTAGCGTTTGTTGGTTTACATCTCCCCCAGCTTCCGCTCATCCCCATACGTGCTCCTAAGCATTTCTTGGGAGTTTGCAGTGTCCCTTATTGACTTGGTCTTAACTTCATGCACAATGTAAAGTATTGGGTCACCCATCAAATCAGTGACTGTAACTGAAGATATGTTTGAGTCATGATTATTAATGTATAGATGTGAGGACAGTCAGTGATCATTGCATGTCATATGCAAAGTACCAGTGAAGCACTGGCTGAGGAATGTATAACTTAACATCAGGTTCTTATTTGTGGAACTTGCATCATGATTAATTGCTCTTGTGCTGGATAGACATCTGTGCTATTCAGTTCCATTAGTTATTTTCACAGAGCTGCCTGTCTCCAACAACACTGCATTCTTCTGACGGGGCAGAGAGCAAATAGACAGCCTGTTAGCTTCGTATTCTTAATCTAACTTCAATATGTATATGGGGACAAGGACCAAACATAGCCCAGAGATTAGATAACATAACTAGAAGTTAGGGCTCCTGGGTTCTATTTCTACATCTGCTTCTGTCTTGCTGTCGCTTTCTCTTGATGCCTCAGTTTAACCATCTGTAAAATGGATTTAATATTTACACCATTGCTGTTGAGGTTTACTTAACTGTAAAGTGCTTTGAATTCTTCTTATAAGCAGCACTATAGAACAGGAAAACCATATTATGATCCTTATTAAATTAATCTAAAATAGTCTGATAATAAGTCTGAAGTAATTTACCATAATAGTCTGAATTTGGATAGTGTCAAGTGCTATTGAAAGAAATCTGGTACTTACTCCCGTGTCTGAGGCATATGCCAACATAACAGTAAATAATGCCCTTCGCTCGCCATCTGACATATTAACCAATAATGAGACTTGTTCATCCAGGCTATGTATAGTTAGAAAATGCTCTTTCAGCAGTAACATTTTATATTCGTTTTCCAGACCAGATATTAGAGACCGAGGGAAGTATCAGGGAGCATCTCCCTAGGTCAGATGAAGTATAAATGCACAAACTGCTATCCCCCGGTATTGGAATTTAATGCATAAGATTAGTTGAATGAGCTACTTTGCTAGGAGCCTTGTAAACTAAATGAAAAGTGCAGTATAAATGTTGAATATCATCATATTGTGTAAAACCAGACCTGCAGGAGTGAGGAGTCGGGATGCAGTCAGTTAGTGCGCTGGACTAGCATATCTAGAGTTTAAATCCTAGATAATGTCACTGGTGGTCTCCTAGTCCCCTATTTCGTGCACTTCACCGAACTACCATACAGGTTTGCTCTATTCACAATGATTAACCATCTCTGACAGTGTTCCAGGAGGGCTTCTGCAGACCAGGACTGAGGAGCATTGACCCAGCTATGTGTGGAAACTTGCAAAATATTTGGCTCTAGGTACTGCCTTTGAGGCCTTCATTTTTAGGAGTATTAAATTTAACCACAAATAAAAGCAATAGTGAAAAATCCAAAAACGCATGAAAGGAACTCGCTGTGCTCTCCTCTTCCCTTGTCATTGTTTCTTGGTCATTCAGTGAAGTTAATATCTAATATAGCTTCTCTTTTTGATGATATCTGCTTCTTGCACGCAGTGTGACCTAGTGAATATGGCACTGAACTGAGACTCCAGATACCTGGGTTCAGTTTCTGGCTTGGCCACTGCTTTGCTGGGTGACTTTGGATGAGTCACTTTTCATAGACCATAGGTAAGGCTACAATTTTGTCATGGATATTTTTAGTAAAAGTCATGGACTGGTCACAGGCAATAAACAAAAAATCATGGAAGCCATGACCTGTCCCTGACTTCTACTAAAAACATCTCTGACAAAGTGGGGAGGGAGAAGGGTCCAGCACCCTGCCCCCTCGCAGTGGCTGGGAGCTTCAGGCACCCCATTGCCCAGTGGCTGGGAGGGGTTCCCCTGCCGCCCAGTGAGGTTGGAGCTGGGGTTGGGGTCTCCCCACTGCCCTGCAGAGCTGGGAGTTGCGGAGGGTGGGATGGGGCCTGCCACCCGCAGTGGCAGGGGAGCTGCGGGGGACCCCCTGCCAGCGCTAAGCAGCTCCAGGGTCCCTCTGACACCATAGGCTGGTAGCTGTGCGGGGCTTCCCCGCCCCCACCCACGGCTACTGAGTAGCTCTGGGGTCCCTCTGCTGCCAATGGCCGCAGCTGGGAGCTGCAGGAGGGGGTGGGGCAGTCCGGCATGGCACGGCTGCTTGTGGCGGCTGGGCTCCTGCGGGGTCCCCAATGTCACGGTGGTCACTGGAAGTCACGGATTCTGTGACTTCTGCAACCTCTGTGATGTAATCTTAGCTCTAATCGTAGGGCCGGAAGGGACCACTGTGATCATCTAGTCTGACCTCCTGTATGATATGAGCCATAGGGCTGCCCTGAGTTAATTCCAGTTTGAACTGGATTCTGTCCTTTTAGAAAAACATCTGATCTTGAGAGAGAAATTATCAGTGATGGAAAATCCATCACAACCCTTGGTAAAGGGTTCCAGTGGTTCATTACCCCCAGTGGTAAAAGTTGCACCTTTGTTTATAGTCTGAATTTTTTCTAGCTTCAGCTTGGATCTTATTATAACTTTTCTTTCTGTTCAATTGAAGAACTGTCTGTTATCAAATTTCTGTTCCCCAAGTTAGGTACCTTTATAGACTGTGATCAAGTCACTCCTTAACCTTCTCTGCATTGAACTAAACAAATTGAACTCCTTGAGTCTTTCATTATAAGGCATGTTTTCTAATCCTTTAATCCAGGGGTGGCCAACCTAAGACTGAGAAGGAGCCCTATTTACCAGTGTACATTTCCAAAGAGCCATAGTAATATGTCAGCAGCCCCCCTATCCGCTCCCCCACCCTGCTCCAAGTGCCTCCTGCCCACCGGCAGCCCCGCTGATCAGTGCCTCTCACTCCCTCCCCGCACCTCCCGATCAGTTGTTTTGTGGCATGCAGGAGGCTCTGGGGAGGAGCGAGGGCATGGCAGGCTCAGGGGAAGGGGTGGAGTGGGGTCAGGGCCTGTGGCAGAGCCAGGGGTTGAGCAGTGAGCACCCCCCGGCACATTGGAAAGTTGGCGCCTTTAGCTCCAGCCCCGGAGTCGGTGCCTACACAAGGAGCCACTTATTAACTTCTGAAGAGCCGCATGTGGCTCCAGAACCACAGGTTTTCCACCCCTGCTTTAATCCCTTCCCTCCCCATGCCTCGTTTCCCATCTGTAAAATGGGAGTAAGGAGACAGACCTCTTTTGGAAAGCACTTTGAGATCTATGGACGATCTATATAAAATCTAAGTGGAATTGTTTATTATAAGGGGATGCGCTTGGTTCTTTCCCCCATCTCTGACGATAACTCTACTAGGAGTCTGCAGTAGCTGTGACTGGAATGGGCTCATAGAAGCAAGTTACAATAGTAATACTGAAATGCTTTTGATTAATTGAACTCAAAATACTTCTCAGATGTAGAAACTGAGGCACAAAAAGGTGATGTGACTTGCCTGTGAACACACAGCAGGTTAGCAGAGCCAGGATCAGCTTGTGTTTCCTGGCTTCTCGTCTAGTGTTGTATCCACTAGATTGTGCTGCTTCCTGGTTGTGGTTCTATTAAAAAAAAAAATGGTGTTTTTTTCTTTCTTTCTGGTGAATGAACTACAGAGGGTGGAAATGCATCTTAGCAAAGTTCTGAATGATATTCTATCCCTTTATAAACCAGACACAGGAACCTCCGGAGTGTGTGTGTTGCTGACTTAGCCACACCCTCTTGTCACTTGCATGTAGGAAGATCTCACCATGGCTGATTGCACCATTTGTTTGCTGCTCACTGTATTAAAATACATACGCAGGGCTTGGCAGGGCCAAGTGAGAGTGCTGCCAGTGCTGACTAGCATGCCAGTGACACTGTTTAGAGAAAGTGCTCTCGTGTCCTCACAGAGACAGAGACAGAGGAGAGTTTAGGGGAGGGAGCATAGGAGGGAAGCAGAGTGATAAATGTCTCTAAATTTATTGCAAGCCACTGGAAATGGATGGAGAAGTGTTTTCCCAGGGAGCAATAATTCTTAAGAGTCAGTTTATACAGAGAGTCAATTTAAAAAGAAATCAATGAATAAATTTAAATATGTACACTGATGAACCCCGCAGCTGAGCTATTTGAGTGTATATGACTGTGCGTACGTGATTGTGGTATTTGTGACCACTTAGCTATTGCATTCAAAATGGGGAACTGGTTTCATTCTCTTCTTGTTCAGTAAATTGAGGGAAGAAACTCTGATGATCCTGAGCAGACCAGTCAGTCCAGTTTTTGCAGTGCTTGATATATCCTTTTCAGCTAGCCAGTTGTCCTGCTATTGAATATAATTTTCAGGATAGAAACTGTTGCTTCTGTTACTGCTGTTCTAAAAAACTGGATACGATGAACTTGGAGAGCAGTGCATCCTTTATGGTGTTATGAGAAGAAATTGGATAGTCTAGATTTGTTACAGCTCTTCAAAAGCTTAAAGCATCAACAGCCTTATCTCGGAAAAGAGAAAGGGCCAACCTTCGGTTTACCACCTTAGGTGTGTCTGTGGTCCCAGTGATAAACTGCTCCAGCCCAGTGGGTACACACTGCTGATGGACTTGAAAACCCCTCTGTCTTTCCCTTGGACTACCTCTAAGGTGTGCTCTCACTTCTCCTCTTAAAACATAACCATTTAAACCGACTGAAAATGGTGAGGACTATTCGTCTGCCTCTGAGGGGCTTGTAGCTGAAGAAACAGACCCCAACAGCTGACTTCCACATCAGCTAGATGTGGTGTTCTACAGATCAGCTGAGAGATGGTGTGACCGGGATCCTGGTGGGTGAGGGGGAGGACCACTCTGAGATTGCTTAATTAGGGCACACTGCAAAGAATGGGGCAGACAATCCCCCAAATTGGTGGTTATTTTAAGACTTAGATTTACTAAGCCAGCAACAAAACAGCTTCTACAATACCTTACTGGTTACCCAGAAATCAGAAATACAGTTTCCTTAAAGCAACCCAGCCTTGAGCTCCGACCCAGACAGCCAAGATTATCGAAAATCTTGTTTTATCATATAAAAGTTCTATCAATTCAAAAGGATCGGACACATTACCCCACTGGTTAATGAATATTTTAGATTTTACCCAAATAAACGCTTACAGTCAGTTTTTATTAACTAACTAAAATTTATTTTAAAAGAGAGTATTGGTTAAAAAATCATTATACATACAGACACAAATAGAGTTCTTAGGTCAGTTTCATAGTAGAGATGGTGAGCTTTAGAGTTGCAAAAAGTCCTTTCCAGAATTAGTTCATTAGGTTATAGTCCAATGTTCAAATATTTAATATCCGAGTGATCCAGAATGAAACTGGACTTATGTAGCAGATGTGGAAGTCAGCTGTTGGGGTCTGTTTCTTCAGCTACAAGCCCCTCAGAGGCAGACGAATAGTCCTCACCATTTTCAGTCGGTTTATTACTTAAACTTACCTTGATGAAGCTTAAGCAGATGCGAGATGAAAGGAGCAGGGCCCAAGATTTCTTTATATAGATCACTGGCAGGCTATGATAGCCTCTTGACAGCAGGTGTTCCTTGGCTGAAGAATAGTGTTTTTGAAGTAACCTCCTATTTCCTAAGCATGACCTACCGGTAATTAGCTACATGGATTAAGATAAAGAAATTGCCTGTCTCCTGCCATTTATAGGTAGTTTGCTGTATACTTCAAAGAGAAATTAAGACAGTGTTATTGCTACATTCACAGTTCATTTAAATGTTAACATCATCTTTTGATCTCTGAATTAACCTAATACAGGGATAGACAGGAATTGTTTGGTGACATTGTCAACCTCTAACAACATATATGTAAACACACAAAAAACCAAAGCGTCATCTACTAATATGTCTCTAAAGGATGAATCTGGGTCAATTAGCCTGCTGGTAGTGTAACCCTTTCTGGCCCTGTGTCACAGCTGGACTTCTGCCAGCCTCGTTTGCGTCTGTAAAGGTGTGCTGTGCAGGTGGGGCCCCTGCTGCAAATTGCCCTCCACTGTGTTAGTGATGGGGGATGACGACCTAATGATCTCTACCCATCCTGAAAAAGGGACCTGATCCAGGGTCCAGTGACATCAGTGGAAGTGAATATCTTGGGCAAGGAAGTCTTTCCAGGCTTTGTATCAGGTCCTTCATTCTGGGAGGGTAGAGATCAGTAGGGAGTTGTCGCTCCTGATTAACGTTGCATTCAAGCTTTAGGGCAGAGATGTGAGTGAGAACTAAAAACTGTTCAGCTGACCTAGAGCCCCTACGTTTTGGTGGGTTACTAATTGAATTATTTGTTGGAGAGAGCAGTTCCAGGATGCCTGGTCCTGCTACCATAGTGCCTCATCCGAGGAGTTAAAGGAGCAAGACACTGAATCTGGAGCAACTTTAGGCCCTCGAGTTTTTTTTCTAGACAGAATAGGACCATTTCAGGTCTGCTGCGGAGATTGATCTAATGTGGAGGGAGTGTTGTCTGATCAGAATTTTCCTCAGTCCTTTGTGGCTCCTGTCTGACTGATGGAAGCCTGGAGCAAGAGAGAGAAACCAAGCACCCCCAACAGGTCAGGCTGGGAATACATAGGCTCTCTGAATGCTATGCCAATTTAAATGTTGATGCTCCAATGAATGTTTTTTGCTAGCAAAAAATCCTCACATTCTCTTAGTGAGATGGCCACCCCTGCTCCTACATTCCAAGCAAAGTTTACGACTCTGACAAGCCAGCGTGTCTGTTTTGTCTTGTGTAAAAGGCTGTGACTAGGGAAACCTCATTATGTTCTGATTAGAGCAGAATACTAACCAGATGCCTCTCTTCACTCTACAGGGACATGGGCAGATTTATTCACTGGAACTCCATTCTAGTTTGACAGATTCAAGACGATAGTGTATGTGGTAGAAGATCCACAGGCTTGTTTAATTTGTCCTCCTGAACTTCTTTTTTGTTAATAGATTCTGTTACATCAGCCTTGTGAAAAGCTAAATCACCATCTCTCCCTACATGCAGGTTTCTGTTATCAGTGAGCATTTTAAGTGTATAAGCTTTACTTCTGGTTTGGTTTTTATACTTTCTACTATCTCTCCTTCTGAACCCTCTCACCCCAAACTTTGCCAGGAGCAGCTGGTGCCCTTGTTTCCTTATATTCCTAGACCATGGGCCCTAGCTAGAAAATTTTCTTGTGTTTTCATAGAATCATAGAAATATCAGGGTTGGAAGGGGCCTCAGGAGGTCATCTAGTCCAACCCCCTGCTCAAAGCAGGACCAATCCCCAATTAAATCATCCCAGCCAGGGCTTTGTCAAGCCTGACCTTAAAAACTTCTAAGGAAGGAGAAAAGGAGTACTTGTGGCACCTTAGAGACTAACCAATTTATTTGAGCATAAGCTTTCGTGAGCTACAGCTCACTTCATCGCATGCATACTGTGGAAAGTGTAGAAGATTTTATTATATACACATAAAGCATGAAAAAATACCTCCTCCCACCCCACTCTCCTGCTGGTAATAGCTTATCTAAAGTGATCACTCTCCTTACAATGTGTATGATAACCTGGATTTGTGCTGGAAATGGCCCATCATACACATTGTAAGGAGAGTGATCACTTTAGATAAGCTATTACCAGCAGGAGAGTGGGGTGGGAGGAGGTATTTTTTCATGCTTTATGTGTATATAATAAGATCTTCTACACTTTCCACAGTATGCATGCGATGAAGTGAGCTGTAGCTCACGAAAGCTTATGCTCAAATAAATTGGTTAGTCTCTAAGGTGCCACAAGTACTCCTTTTCTTTCTGCGAATACAGACTAACACGGCTGTTACTCTGAAACCTAAGGAAGGAGATTCTACCACCTCCCTAGGTAACGCATTCCAGTGTTTCACCACCCTCCTAGTGAAAAAGTTTTTCCTAATATCCAACCTAAACCTCCCCCACTGCAACTTGAGACCATTACTCCTTGTCCTGTCATCTGCTACCACTGAGAACAGTCTGGAGCCATCCTCTTTGGAACCCCCTTTCAGGTAGTTGAAAGCAGCTATCAAATCCCCCCTCATTCTTCTCTTCTGCAGACTAAACAATCCCAGTTCCCTCAGCCTCTCATCATAAGTCATGTGTTCCAGACCCCTAATCATTTTTGTTACCCTTCGCTGGACTCTTTCCAATTTTTCCACATCCGTCTTGTAGTGTGGGGCCCAAAACTGGACACAGTACTCCAGATGAGGCCTCACCAATGTCGAATAGAGGGGAATGATCACGTCCCTCGATCTGCTGGCAATGCCCCTACTTATACATCCCAAAATGCCTTTGGCCTTCTTGGCAACAAGGGCACACTGTCATATCCAGCTTCTCGTCCACTGTCACCCCTAGGTCCTTTTCCACAGAACTGCTGCCTAGCCATTCGGTCCCTAGTCTGTAGCGGTGCATTGGATTCTTCCGTCCTAAGTGCAGGACCCTACACTTATCCTTGTTGAACCTCATCAGATTTCTTTTGGCCCAATCCTCCAATTTGTCTAGGTCCCTCTGTATCCTATCCCTATCTGCCACCGTATCTACCACTCCTCCTAGTTTAGTATCATCCGCAAATTTGCTGAGAGTGCAATCCACACCATCCTCCAGATCATTTATGAAGATATTGAACAAAACCGGCCCCAGGACCGACCCTTGGGGCACTCCACTTGATACTGGCTGCCATCTAGACATGGAGCCATTGATCACTACCCACTGAGCCTGACAATCTAGCCAACTTTCTACCCATCTTATAGTGCATTCATCCAGCCCATACTTCTTTTCCAGACTTCTGTTCCTGCTGGAGCAGTTGCTTTCATCAGAAGTCCTCACTTCCGGTGGAACGGCAGTTTTGGGACATCCTTTAGGTGATAATGCCAGTGGCTTTCTCTGCTAATGGATGAGCAGGAAAAAATTTTCCTTTCCTTACATCCAGCCCATCACTCTTCTGCACACTCCCAATCTCCAGCCTGTGCCCTAAAAGTTACATGGCCGCAAACTCTTTGAAAGGCAAAAGTGATCTTCTGTCTTTGCTTTTGTGTAACACTGGAAAATAAGAGTTATTGAGGAATTAGAGGGAAACCACCAATCTGTAGTCTTGTAATTTTTTTAAAAGTTGAGTTAAAAATAGTTTAAAATACTACACCTGCTTGTGAGTCCACTACCAACTTTTGTGGTTTTACAGACACTTTTTCCCATTTTCTCTCTGTCATAGTGTGAAAGACCACCACCACCACCCCCCCCCACACACAGGTGAAATTAACTAAGGGCTCAATCTCGCAAACGCGTATGTGCATGAGTCTCTCACATGCATAAGTGTTTGCAGGATTAGGCACTGAGCACCAGATTTTTGAAAGTATTTAAGCATAGGCGCAGACCCCACCAATCAGCACCTCCCCTTCCCTCCCAGCGCCTACTGCCCATCGCAAAACAGCTGTTTCGCGCAGTCAGGAGGCACTGTGGGGTGGGGGGAGTGAGGGTGCAGCGTTCTCGGGGGAGGCCTGGGCAGAGTCAGGGAGGGGGGGGAGAGCACCTAAAGTGCCTGAAGATGCAGATCCAATGAGAATTAGGCGCCTACATTTTTGAAAATATCAATAGGTTCTTAACTGCATCTTTAGGCAGGCACCTAATATCTTTTACAAATCTTGCCTTGACTTGCTATTCTGGGAAAAACAGTGAAACTGATTACTCACAAGGTTGCTGTCCAATGCACAGTGAACCAGAAAACCACAGAAGAATATATTTTTTCTTTGAGTTTCTAGTTATCTCAGATATTCCGTATAATCATAGAATGTTTAAAAAACAATCAGAATTTTAAGGTTGATCGTGTGTACTTAAAAAGCAAAAACAAAGCGTCTGGGTGAGTGTGAAGACTGAAGGAAGTACATCAGAGGAGGAGAGTCTGAGCACAAGGCAGGGAGCGAGGAAGTCCTGTATTTTAGTCCTGAGTCTGCTGTTAACTTTTTCTGTGGCATTAGACAAGTTCCTAAGCATCTCTTTACATCCATTCCCCCTCTTGTAAAATGCTGATCTCCTTCACAAAGGTGTAGTGAAGAATAAAGCTTGTGAAAATGGGAAAACACAAAGTATTATTGCGGCCATGGTTAATGTATATGTAGTGTAGGGGGATTTTGTAAAAACCAAAAAGTTATCCAGATGAAGTAAATGGCTCATCCACCATCTCTTAGCATCTAACAGCTGATATTTACAGGTATGGATGAGTCAATTCACTGTACCCCAGGTCTTTTAAATCAGAATTGTAGTGGCTAATCCTCCCCCTGTTACCTTTTCAGATAAGATGTCAAGCAACCCCTAGCCTGTTTGTTCCCCCTCCTCCCACCCACACACATGAACCAGAATAAGCATTTCTTCCAGAGCCCTCTGATATAGAACTGGAAATAGTGGGTCTCTCTTTGAATACTAGTTTCCTTGTTGGGCTCCTGCCAGTGCCAAACTTGGTACAGAGCATAAGTAAATGCCAGGCCTGAAATCTAAACAAAGGAGGATCTGCTCGGAAGTTGTTTCTTCTTGTTTGTTTTTGTTTTGTCAAAGATTGGAAGGAGAAAAACGTACATGTTGTCCGGGTCAGGCTGAATTCCAGCCCAAAGCCCATTCAGAATATTGTCAGGAAACCTAAATCTCCTCAAAAAGAAAAGGAGTACTTGTGGCACCTTAGAGACTAACAAATTTATTTGAGCATAAGCTTTCGTGAGCTACAGCTCACTTCATCGGATGCATTCAGTGGAAAATACAGTGGGGAGATCTATATACACAGAGAACATGAAACAATGGGTGTTACCATACACACTGTAACAAGAGTGATCAGGTAAGGTGAGCTATTACCAGCAGGAGAGCGGGGGCAGGGAAAAAACCTTTTGTAGTGATAATCAAGGTGGGCCATTTCCAGCAGTTGACAAGAATGTGTGAGGAACGGTGGGGGGGGGGGGGAATAAACATGGGGAAATCGTTTTACTTTGTGTAATGACCCATCCACTCCCTGTCTTTATTCAAGCCTAAGCTAATTGTATCCAGTTTGCAAATTAATTCCAATTCAGCAGTCTCTCATTGGAGTCTGTTTTTGAAGTTTTTTTGTTGAATTGCCACTTTTAGGTCTGTAATCGAGTGATCACAGAGATTGAAGTGTTCTCCGACTGGTTTTTGAATGTTATAATTCTTGACGTCTGATTTGTGTCCATTTATTCTTTTATGTAGAGACTGTCCAGTTTGGCCAAGGTACATGGCAGAGGGGCATTGCTGGCACATGATGGCATATATCACGTTGGTAGATGCGCAGGTGAACGAGCCTCCGATAGCGTGGCTGATGTGATTAGGCCCTATGATGGTGTCCCCTGAATAGATATGTGGACACAGTTGACAACGGGCTTTGTTGCAAGGATAGGTTCCTGGGTTAGTGTTTTTGTTGTGTGGTTGCTGGTGAGTATTTGCTTCAGGTTGGGAGGCTGTCTGTAAGCAAGGACTGGCCTGTCTCCCAAGATCTGTGAAAGCGATGGGTCGTCCTTCAGGATAGGTTGTAGATCCTTGATGATGAGTTGGAGAGGTTTTAGTTGGGGGCTGAAGGTGATGGCTAGTGGTGTTCTGTTATTTTCTTTGTTGGGCCTGTTCTGTAGTAGGTAACTTCTGGGTATTCTTCTGGCTCTGTCAATCTGTTTCTTCACTTCAGCAGGTGGGTATTGTAGTTGTAAGAATGCTTGATAGAGATCTTGTAGGTGTTTGTCTCTGTCTGAGGGGTTGGAGCAAATGCGGTTGTATCGTAGAGCTTGGCTGTAATCCAGATTGTTGCCTGGCCGCTAGTCTGCAGTTGGCAATAAACTTTTAGTAAAGCACAGAGAAGGAAAGTGCAAGGTGATTTTGTAGAAATGAATGTAGATGAGCTGAGGGGACCAGTTGGACTCCCCAAGCTTTTGATTTGTTGGGAGCTGTGATCTGTCTTTGGTAGTTCCTTTCCCATCTCCTCATCTGTTCCCTTTTTTGAAGCTCATATGTGTTAGTAGTCTGTGCACTCCTGGCATTCTTCCACTCTCCTCACCTGGTAATGGTGAATAGATTTATTTGTATTTTTTTCAAAAGCAGGGGATCCAAAGTTCATGGCATGAGGACAGGGGTGCTCCTTCAAACTCTAGGGACTTCCACTTTCATTGCATCATGTTTCAACCTCTTTAATGGATACTCCCTTGCTTCAATATATGGTATGCTTAAGTCCTGTTTACGTCAATAGGACATAAACACATGTGTAAGTGCTTTTGTGACTAAGGATGCTTCCTTAAATCATGGCCATGATGATTCTTGTTAGGTAACAGGTCTTTTTTTGTTTTTTACTTTATTTACACAAACTCAAGACCATCAACTCACCTAAAGGCTTGTCTACACGTACATTTAGACTATGGTAAGTTGGGATGTGAACTTCTACCAAGTTAGCCTGCTGAGATCTAACTGTCCGTGTGTACCCTGCTAACGTGCGCTAACAGTTCGTTAGAGCGCTTTGATCAGACTGGCTCAGACCGCCTCAAGGAACTGGCAACATGCATCATCAGGGTGTAAACAGACAGTTAGACTGCAGCAAGTTAGTGCAGGGTAGATTCACACCCCAGTTTGTCACAATCTAATTGGGTGTGTAGACAAGCCCTTGGTTAAACGAAGCATTCCCTCTTGCAATCTGTGATCAGAGCTCTGTGCCTTCACGTGTCTGAGAGCCTCGTGTGGTGCCGCATCTGGGCGGAGAGAAAAAACATCGCTGGAAGGTATTGTTGAATTCTTCTGAAGATGCCAAGGCAGATAAGCTTTGATAGGAGGAGAAGGAGGGCAGAGCCAAGGTTGTGATAGCTAAAAATGTTCTAAATAAAGAAGGTAAATAGATGGGAGATTCTGTTGTACTACTTTGAGGTGCTTTTTGACCAATAGGCAATTTCAGGGAAGGGATTAGAATGGGGTTTGGGAAGGGGGGGGCGGGGGGGTCTCACAGAAGGGGTGGAGTGGGGCCGGAGCAGCGCGGGGTGGTGGTCAGTGGTGCGGCCCTCGAGCCAGTGTACTAGTCCTCTTGTGGCCCTCGTGGTCATTTGAATTTGAGACCCATGCTCATGTCAGGTGAGGTGGTTGGCGGGAGGGGGACCTTTCTGATTAGACCCTCTTTGTTTAGCCTGCATCCTGGCTTTATTTTAAAATCTAACTCCTCTGGTTTTGATAGGAAATTAACTATCCTTGAGCCTAGTGTTGTTGTCAAGGGAAAATGAGCATGCAGAGGTGCATTTGCCACAATACTTTCCCTCTTGCTAGTATCGGAAGATGACTGGTATGTCTTTGCTTTTCTTACACATACTCACTCCTGTCCCTCTATATTTTATCCATCAGAGATGCAGAGTTGCTGATGCTTCGGCTAGAGAATATCATTTCACAGTGCAACGGGAGTGTGCATGGTGCTTGTCAGGTGGTAGAAAAATAAAAAGGTCTCTGCGCTGTGGAGCTTACAGCTTGAAGGTATATCTACACTGCAATTAGACACCCACGGCTGGCCCATGTCAGCTGAGTTGGACTTGGGCTGCGGGACTGTTTAATTGCGGTGTAAACGTTTGGGCTCAGGCTGGAGCCCGGCCTCTAGGACCCTGCAAGGTGGAAATGTCCCAGAGCCTGAAAGTCTACAGTGCAATTAAACAGCCCCCCAGCCTGAGCCCTGTGAGCCTGAGTCAGCTGGCATGGGCCAGCCACGGGTTTTTAATTTCAGTGTAGACAAACCTGGAGGGTCAAATCCATTCACAGTGAAGTCAATGGGAGTTTTCCAATGACTCAAAGCTCCAGAAATGATGAGTGCACCGCAGAATCCTGGCAGAATATGGTAAAAAGGGCAGTAGGAAAGGGAAATGGGCATGGAAAGGGTTGATGGCAGCAGTGGGTGACACATGGGAGTTCAGGGAAGATAGAAAGGCAAAGGTAGTGGGGTAGCATTGTACATCCAATGATAAAGTAGACTGTAAAGAAATCAGAAGTGATAGCATGTGTCAAACAGAATCAGTTTGGGTCAAAATCACTGAGAATGGATTGTAACAGAGGTTCTGTTGGAGTAGTGTGAGGGGTTTGCGATAGACCTCCAGGATCAGATTTGGATATAGACAGAGATCTATGTAATATTATTAGAGAGATACATACTACCAGGATTTGTCGTTATAGGAGACTTAAAATTCCCAGATACAGATTGGAGAACAAATGCTACTAGGGAGGACTCAGTTATTCCTGTGTGTGATAGCCAACAGATTTCTTCATGAAAAGGTCACAGTACCGACAAGAGGTGATGCTGTTTTAGACTTGGTATTGGTAAGTAGTGAGAACATTATAGAAGAGCTGGTTATGGAAAATAACCTTGGATTGTGAGTGATCACAAGCTGATTTATTTTAAAGTAAATGGAAGGATAGACTCATAGAACTGGAAGGGACCTCGAGAGGTCATCTAGTCCTGTCCCCTGCACTCAAGGCAGGACTAAGTATTAATCAACAACAGGTCAGTGACTAAGGTTTTAAAGTTCAAATGGCAAGACTGAGAAATGAAGGGAACTAGTCAACTGAACTGAAGATCTCAGGGACTTAAATGTGTAGGAGTTTTGGAATTTCTTTAAGTCAAAGGTACAAAAACTGTCTGAAATTTGTATCCAAGGGAAAAAACTTGTAGGGAAGGGTTCCAGGCCTAACTGGATGAAGAAACACCTCAAAAAGGAATTAGGAGTACGCAGAGAGCCTATGAGGAATGGAAAAAGGGGTTGATCAGCGAAGAAAGCTATGTCTTGGTGGTCAAAAAGTGCAGGAATAAAATGAGAATTGTCAAAAGTCAAGGCTGAATTTTGCAAAGGAAATTTAAAACAAATAGCAAAAGGTTCTTTAGCCATATAAACCAAAAGAGAACAAGAGAAAAAACAGGGTTGCGATGCAGTGAGAATGGGGTAGAGATTAAGGATAATGTAGGTATGGCCAAAAACTAAATGAAGAGTTTGCCTTAATTTTCAAAAAGGATGATGATGTACAACGTGGGGACAAAGGCGGGATATCTAATGAAATGAGTGTATAGAAATAGAAATGACTACGTTTGAGGTGGAAGCAAAACTCAGAGTTTAATGTACTCAAGATGGAACAACTGGATAATCTCCAGCCCAGAATACTGAAAGAACTGACATGTGAAATCGCAAGTCTGGTAGCAAGGATTTTTAATAAATCTATCAAATCGGAGGTGGCATTGTGTGACTGGAGAATAGCTAATGATGTACCTATTTTTTAAGAAAGGGGAGCAAAAAAATGATCCAGGCAACCACAGACATGTTAGTCTGACCTTAAAAGTATGTAAGACTTTAAAACAAGTGTTTGAAGGAAAGAATAATTAGACATGGAAGTAAACAGAAAATGGGATAAAATGCAACATGGATTTACTAAAGGTAGATAATGCCAGTGTAACTTGATATCTGTCTTTGATAAGATAACAGATTCAGTTTTCTTGTCTAAAAAAGTCAATCTGGACTTAGTAAAGCATTTGACATGGTACCACATGGGAAATTATTAGTTAAGTTAGAGAACTGCCCCGTGTCTCTCTCTTGGGCAGTGCTGCTCTGGAATTCAGCAGAGAGAGAAAAGTTGTTTTGGGGGGTGGAGGGCCTGAAGGGGGGTTATTAAGGTAAAATAGTTTGTGTTGCCTTAAAATGTTTCTCACAATTTTTTAAATAAATCTGTATGCTTGTGTGTGAACATAATGGCACATACAGCCAGCCAACAAGTGGTGGTAAAATATTGTACAGTGCCATGTACATGTCTCAGAGCGATTTGTATGGTATTTCTAAGAGACATATTAAATATGTAAGAAGTGTGTGGTGTCACATAGCAAGTGCCAAGGGACTGTGAAGGAAATCCATTTGCGTGATCTGAGCAATGTGACGGGGCCGCTAACCCAGCACTGGCTCCTCTTAACATTTAAAGAATAATCCCTCTGCAGCAAGCAGTGAATTAAATGCATTCATTCTTCAGCAAGCAAAGACTTGTTGGTGTCAAACAAATAACTCACTCTCACCTGCTTAGAATTGGGAGTAAAGTCATAGTGTTGGGATCAGATGTCTCCATTCCTTTCGTTGTATCAGTAGCCAGTGAAGTGTGTCTCCCAGTGCTGCCTTCATAGAATCATAGAATATCAGGGTTGGAAGGGACCTCAGGAGGTCATCTAGGCCAACCCCCTGTTCAAAGCACGACCAATCCCCAGTTTTTGCCCCAGATCCCTAAATGGCCCCGTCAAGGATTGAACTCAGAACCCTGGGTTTAGCAGACCAACGCTCAAACCACTGAGCTATCCCTCCCCCTCAGGAGCCTTGTGGTACTCCTGAGCATAATTTGGAGTATGATTTTTTTTCCTTTGAAGAATATCCTCTTTAGGTACTTAATTAAGCCAGTTATTAATGGAAACGTTTACCATGCACCCACGTAAATAGATGTGAAGAAATGAATGGAGATTAATGGAGGCTGATCAGGAAATTTCATTAAAGAATAAAGACAGATTTTAGCTTAGAATTACTTGTCCAACTCTGAACGGGATGAGAGGGAGACGCTCTCATTAATCACGTTGACTTTATGGAACCAGTGTGGGCGGGCGCATGGCCTCTTATATACATGCACATATGTGGGCATGAAAGAGAGATACCTCGAGCATCTCAGATCACAGTAGACGTTGGCAAGAGCTAGTAGGGTATATATAAAATTTCCCCTAGTAAAGTGGCAGCGGTCATGATGTCAGAAATGGGAATGTGGTGCTCGGAGTTTTTCACTACAAAAAACAACGCATGGCAGGGAGTCCCAGAGCCAGGACCGGCTCTAGGCACCAGCAGAGCAAGCACGTGCTTGGGGTGGCACATTTCCGGGGCAGCATTCCCGCCAGCCTTTTTTTTCGGGGCCGTTGCGCTCTTGGAGCTGAGCCACTTAGATGGGGCGAGGGCGCCGCGCCCCCAGCCGCAGCAGGAAGGGGAAGCCCCAGTCCCGGGATGCTGAGCTGCCAGGGCCCAGCCGCTACCTGGGGAGGGCGAGTCCTGCCGGGGAGCCGGGGCTGCACTGCCTCATCTGCGCACTGGCTGCTGCTCTGCCTTGTGCCATCCCTTATCTCGGGGCTTCTCTGCGCAGCTGGGCGGGGGAGGGGGGAAAGCCCCTGCAGGCGCTGGGAGAAGGTGACATCACTCCCTCCGCTTCCAGCCCCGCCTGCGAGCCCCAGCCCCGCCTGAGCCTGGGGCACCAAAACCCTTAGAGCTGGCCCTGCTCAGAGCATAGGTCCGCTGACGCAGGCTCACGCTGCTGGGCTAAAAATAGCAGTGTAGGTGTTCCGACTTGGGGTGGAGCCTGGGCTTTGAGACCCAGCGAGGAGGGAGGGTCTCAGAACCTGGGCTCCAGCTCAAGCCCAAACGCTACAATGCTATTTTTAGCCCTTTGGCGCGAGCTCGAGTTGGTCGACCCAGGCTCTGAGACTCGCTGCTGCGGGTCATCTTTTGCAATACCCCACATATGAAGTTCACTGGGGGAGTTGCTGTGTTCTCGGAGCTAGCGGGCAGGGGAGCATTTGCTTAGGGACGTGGCAAGATGGATACATAGTGCTGTTGCTTTGAAAACTGCATTGTGGTTCAATGAAGTAACAACATCCCTGGCCCTGCCACCTTTTTTCAGTCCTTTATCATCTAGCTCCTCACTTGGCAGTCAGCACAGGAAGGGATCAGTCATACTAATGTAAAAGAATGCAGATGTAGTTCTGATCTGCAGTCCGGAGTGGACTGATGCCCACAGGCTGTTTAAGCTCATTCAGTGTAATTACAAAGTTGACCCCAATAGCACTGTGTCCTCTTTCTCCTAATAGTTCCTGCCAGTACCACTCTCTGCTGCTATTGTGACTCTTCGCCACTGGCTCTTCTCTGAACTGATGTGGCTGCAGAGCAGTTTGCAGGGCTGATGAGTCCACAGTTGGATGTCAGTGTCTTAAACGCTGTCTGGCATGATATTTATATTCAACAGGATTCCAGTGTACAATGCCAGTGACGAGAAAGTCTAGACATGCCCTGCAATTATATTTACGAAGTGCCAGCTTCATTCGGAGGAGTTGTTGCAGATTGATTGGATCCTTAACCTTCCCCTCCTCTTTATTTCCCCATGCTTTGGTGCTTTTTATGCTGTCCAACAAATCTAACAGTAGCCTTTGCTCCATGTTTGTTCTGCAGGAGTATATTGATGCTCACCCTGAAACCATCATCCTGGACCCCCTTCCTGCTATCCGTACGCTGCTGGACCGATCCAAGTCTTATGAGCTTATTCGGCGAATAGAGGCCTACATGCAAGGTAGGCCAGTGACTTTTCATTTCAGAAAAGCATGTTCCTTACATTGTGGGTGTGACCGGGGTCCTAGTGGGGAGCCAGCTGTGGTCACTCAATTAGGGTGAACTGCAAAGAATGGGGCAGACAATCCCCAAAAAGCTGGTGGATATTCCAATACTTAGATATACCAAGCCAGCATAAAACAGCTGCTTTATTACCTCTCTGGTTACTCAAGTCCAAATAACACAGTTCCCTTAAAGTGATCCAGCCTCAGGCCTACATCCAGGTACGTAAGTCAAATATGATGATTTCTGAAAATCTTATTTCATCATATAAAAGAAAAGGTTCTACCAATCCCAAAAGATCAGACACGTTACCTCCCAGGTTATTGAGTATTCCAGATCTTACCCAAATACACACTACAGCCAATTCTTATTAACTAAACTAAAATATATTAAAAAATAAAAGAGAGTATGGTTAAAAGATCAATATACATACAGACATGATTCAGTTCATTTAGGTGCAGATTCATAGCAGAGATGGTGAGCTTTGTAGCTGCCAAGAGTTCTTTTAGAAATAGTTCATAGGTTATAGTCCAATGTCCAAATATCATACTCGGGGCGTACCAGCATAACTGGAACCTCAGTCTTGAGACTCAAACTTCCCCTGATGAAGCCTAAGCAGATCTGAGAAGACCGAATCAAGACCCAAGGATCTTTTATACAATTTCATGTCTTTTGACAAGTTGGAGTTCAAAAGGTCATTAGCATGACTTTGAAGGAGGTCCATCACTAGTACTCAGCTATAGAGTTAACATAAGGCAATTTGTTTGTTCCTCCACCATTCTCAAATTATTTGTTATATGTTTCAAAGAGAGATGAATACAGAGATGTCCCATGTTTACAATTCATTTAAATGCTAGGATGTTCTTTTGACCTCTGAATTATCAGAATACAGCATGGACAGGCACTGTTGATTACATTGTCGACCCTACTCATACGTATGTAAATACACAAGAACACAAACATTATCTCCCCACATGTCTTTTGAGGGTTATGTATTTTACAGGATGTTTAACCCTTTCTAGCCATGTGTCACAGTGGGTTTGTAGCAGAAGGAACAGCTGGTTCCTGGAGTTAGGTATGTGAGTGTTAATAATGGGCAGAGGCAGACACAGTCCTTCGTAGCAGAATTGTACTCCAGAATCTAGGCTTTTGTTTTTGAAAGCATGAGAATAGGGGTTTGATCTAAGTTAAACAAGGTGTGTGTGTGTTGGGGAGCATATTTATTACTCTGAGCAGCAGCAGAAATGTTCTTTTCATGCACACTGGTAAATTGAAATTATTGTACAATCTATCTGCTTGTCACGAGAATACTAAAGCCTACAGTTAGCTCTTGAGCCAACTCCTGTGTGTTAGGATTAAGTCAAGAGTAGCCTCTCCTTTTGAGTGCTGTAGAAGTAGCTGTTCCAAGAGCCAGTTGTTTATGGTGTTGAAAAGTTGCTTCTGTGAACTGTTCCAGTGTGACATTTGACTGGTTAATGTTTGCGTCGTTCTATTGCTATCCCAATTCTCAGATCGGAAACTTACCCTATTGGTATCTTTCGTATTTTTATGATTTGGGATTTATATTCATACAGTTTGTATCCACTTTGTCTGGCCATCATCAGCATGGTCTCTGAAATCGTCCCAAGTATGTAAAAATAGAAATATGAATTACAGTCTCCAACACACTCTCTTCTTTTCCAGGCTGTTGGAGAAATAGCTTAATTAGTGTGTGTGTGTGTGTGTGTGTGTGTGTGTGTGTTGTTTTGTTCTGAAAGTGGGAAGAGGTAGTATTTTTATCTCTTGTGGGAATGAACAGCAGAACTGGTAGAAAAATGGGATCCTTTGTTCACAAACACATTGACCCATTTTTCAGTCAAGATTTGAAATTTTGAAGAAAATTTTCATTTAAATTGTTGATTTTTTTAAAAATGTCTGACTGGCCCTGGATGACAGTTTGATCTTTTTCAGTGGAACGTAGCTGCCACATGTGGGCAGTGCCCCTTCCCTCCGTCTGACTCTTCCTTAGTTTATCTCATGGATGGCTTTGAATATCATGACTGGGACCTTTATCTGCACTGTCTATTGAGTGGGGACCCAGCACTGAGAGCTGAGCACCAGTGGTGATATGGTCGTGGTGACCTTTGCTAAGCTTCATTTTGTTCTAAGAGGAGCATTTTTAGGGCATGTAGCTTTATTTCTGGCTGTAACTACTTGCAATAATTGAGTCAGGGAACCACAAATTTGTGGATCACTTATGATCGGTATCAGAGAGACTTTTTTTTTTTTTCCTCCTCTTTAATCGGGTTGTCTAATCTGTATTCCCTCACTATTCTCTTCTGTTGTTTATTGTGCTGCGCCCTAGGGTTTAGAAAGTTTAAGGCAAGCGTGATACAGCTGCAAATAACATGGAGATTTTAACAGTTACATCATCTGCATTTGGGTTCTTCAAAATAGAAAGCAATTGCAAGAAGACTGTCCTACTATTGAGCTGCAGCTAGGTATTGCCACAGTTAGAGATGTCCAGTTGCATCCTGAGGTAGCTGTGTGATGTACACAGTATTGGGCTGCATCGCGTCCCCAGAAGTGGAAGTAAAAGGAAATGTAAAGAATTGAATATCCATGAAAGTAGAAATGTCATTGTTTTTACGGAAGCCCACGAGCTATAGAATTTTTGTACTAGTTATATACCAGTGTTTTAACTATAGATAATAATTCCTTTCATGCATGAATTGCTGTGCTCCCTTTTAGTGCAACTAAAAGTGAAATACAGTGTTTGCCCCTTCAGTTTGCAATTCATTTCAACTCTCCAGACATTTAGGGAGTTTGATAACTGAGGAATGGCACCATTTAGGTTAGCGGGCTTTATTCTTGTTCTGGGTTTATTTTTTCTCAGCACATACTCTGTCCCTCACCACTCTGATGTGTGTCTAACATAAGATGAACATGTTGTGCTTTGTTGATTCCCAAATAAACCCTCTTTAGGTATGCTATTGCTTCTGCCTGGCTCAGTAAACACATTCTTGATGTATTATACGGTTCTGTAAAAGTAGCTTACGTTGCTGGGTCACTTTGCTCTGCAACCGAGGGTCAAAATTTTCAAAAGTGATGTAATTTTGGGTGTCCAACTTGAGACACCGTATAGGGGCCTGATGTTTTCAAGTAGTGGGTGTTCAGCACTTGCTGAAAATCAGGTCTCTTAAAGTATCTCAAGTTGGGCACCCAAAATCAATAGTCACTTGGACCGTGTCTAACAAAAGATATTTAAGTTGAACTGTTTGATTAACTCCTGGGCCCTGGTTGAAAAGATTTCTATCTATCTAAGATACTTTTTTGACCTTCATTACCATAGTAGATCAGCGCTCCACAATCTTTAATGTGTTTATTCTTCCCTGTCTCACAGATGTGTTGAAAGTACTGTTATCTCCATTTTTTAGATGGGGAACTTAGCCATAAAGAGATGAAGTAAATTGCCCAAGATCACACAGGAGGCTTGTGGCAGAATAGAGAATTGAACCGGGTCTCCCTAGTCCCAAGCTAATACTCTAACCTCTGGAACATCTTTCTTTTTGAGACCCTAAAATTCCGATTTTACTTGATGTACTAGCAGGTAATTAATGATTTAACCTGCTGGATGAAGTATAGAGATTGATCTGATTCCAGTTTCAACAGGATATGTTTCTCTCTGAAGCAGGAAACATTTCTAATAATTCTCGTTACTATGAGATGTTTTTTTATTAGAAATAGGTCACAGGCTGAGCTCTTTCCTGTTCCTTTTTTGTTTTCACCGTGCAAACACTGAATGATTCACTCATTTTGAAACCCTCATTCCTACCTTTTTCAAACTCCTTTAAAAATAAAAGTTTGCATTCCCCGCATGTGTTCAGTGTAGCCAGCAGATCACTGTGAAATAAATCACTGAAAAGTTCTGCTAGTTTAGCAGTTCAGTTCTCTCAGCAATTGCATTGCTGTGGTTTTTTACTTATCAGTGAAGGATTACTTCTTGGTGAAAATATGAGCTTGCTGGGAGTTTCTCCCCATGATAGCAATGTTTGGGGAAACTAGCCGCATGTTTTAATGAAAAATGCATTTTCAGCAGGGCTTCTGTGTGATCTAAGCTGCGTCTGCTCTTTCAGTTGTTGACCTCATGAAAAATACCTTTGGATTCATGGAGGCATATTGAGAAGCTCTGACCTTCACAGCATCAGACTTTAAAGACTTAACCATAACAAAAAAGAAAGTTAAGATGTTAACAAATATTTGTAGTGATTTGCTGCTCTTGCGATTAGACTTAGCAACCAGAATGTCTTCATTATATTGTAGTTTTCCTTTCAAGGGATGCTTCTTTTAAAAGCTAAAAATCATATTTGGGAAAAAAAATCCTTACCTGTGTTCCAATAATACCTTAAGTTATTAAAACTGAAGGAATTTTTAAAAGGACAAAAACATGCCATTCTCTGTTTATGCTGTTTTACTTTTTTCCATTTTGCTTAGGGTTGACAATGGAAATGTACTAGTCAGTTTCACTTTTAGTTTCTCTTGGGCAATGTTTGGGTTGCAAATAGTACAGGACACGTGTTGTTGTTCCTTTAAACGGTTTCCATATGATTTAGAAAAAAAATAAAAATTCTTATTGACCTTAGGTTTTTCTCATCATTTGTTTTTGGAAAAATTAAATTTGGGGTGAATTTGTCCTGATGATGCTCCTTTGAAAGAGTTCACACGAGAAGAAAACTGGTTCTTAAGTACGCCTTTGAAGTACAGGAGCTGCTCCCTGAGGATACTGTAAACAATATAAAACCATTTAATTGTGACATTTCCATCCAAATATGTAATTGAAACCATTTAAGTGCTGTTGTTTTTGTGTTATGAGATGCTGCTGCTTTGAGTGCTGCTTTCTGCATGTTTAGGAAGATTAGGAAATTATACTGCGCACCATTAGTTTTTCCCCACTAAAACTTTTTAAACCAGATCTTCCTTTGACTCAGTTAAAGGAATCCCTGTTGCACAGTCACGTTTCGTGTATGGCCAAAAGAGAGAGGGGCAGTGTGATCAAACAGATCTGATACTAGATAGAGGCTCAGGAAGCCTGGATTCTCTACAGCAGCAGTTCTCAAACTTCAGCAACCCCAGGACCCCCCACTTTGATTTAAAATCTTTTGGGACCCCCAAATTCCCTGCTCAGCCCCAGGCCCCACTCCACTCCACTCCAGTCCTTCCCCTAAGGCCCAACCCCCGCCCCCACTCCACCCCTCCCCACATGTGCCCCACTCCCACTCCTTCCCCTCCCTCCCAGTGCCTCCTGCACACCAGGGAACAGCTGTTCTGAGGCATGCAGAGGGTGCTGGGGGGTTGGGGGAGGAGTTGGTCAGCGGGGCCAGCAGCCCTGGACATGATTCCACCCTCTCCCCCAAGTACGCCCCATCCCCGCTCCTCTCCCTCCCTCCCAGCATCTCCCGCACGCCACTGAACAGATGTTCCCCGGTGTGCGGGAGACGCTGGGAGGGAGGGGGAGGTGTTGATCAGTGGAGTTTGGGAAATGCTGCTCTACAGTGCTCAGGTTCTGGGACCATCACAAATTACTTTATCGCTCGGCGTTTTTGTCTGCCGGTATGTTCTGTTTGTTATTATGGCTTTGTGTAAGCTGGAAGACTTCTGCTGGCATAGCTATGTGTTATGAAATGTGATGTTTACTGACATAGTTGTGCCAGAGATTGCCCCTACCAGTACACGCAGTAGCTTGGGGGAGCTGAAGCGAGTTATACTGGCTAAAGTGCAGCTTTGCCAGTATAGCTGTATCCCTGCTAACAGTGCTTTGCCGATACAGCTATCCTGGTATAACCTAGCATAGACATAGCCTATGTTACGGATGTTAGATGGGGTGGGATCTGAGTTACTACAAAGAATTCTTTTCCTGGGTATCTGGCTGGTGAATCTTGCCCACATGCTCAGGGTTCAGCTGATCACCATATTTGGGATCAGGAAGGAATTTTCCTCCAGGGCAAATTGGAAGAGGCCCTGGGGGGTTTTCACCTTCCTCTGCAGCATGGGGCACGGGTCACTTGCTGGAGGATTCTCTGCACCTTGAAGTCTTTAAACCACGATTTGAGGACTTCAGTAGCTCAGACATAGGTGAGAGGTTTATTGCAAGAGAGGGTGGGTGAGATTCTGTGGCCTGCATTGTGCAGGAGGTCAGACTAGAGGATCATAATGGTCCCTTCTGACCTTAATGTCTCTGAGTCCGTGTGTGTGTGTACACTGCCTGGCACAATGGGGCTCTGAGCTCAGTTAGGGTTTGTAGGTGTTGCTGTAATACAACTAATAGACCAGTTTGCTGAAGGGAAGACGAGGTTGGACAACAAGTCCAGTGTTTTCAAAAGTGGGTGCCTAAAATTGGATATCTAAATAGTTGGCCTGATCTGTTTATTTTATTTTTTTTATTTATTTCTGTGCTGAGCACCTCCACCTCTGGAACTGTGTGCGTTCAACACTTCTGAAAAGCAGGCCAGCTATTTTAAGTCCCTAAATATGTGTGCCATTTTCGCATGCAATCTAGTTCAGTGAGGGGCTGTTTCACACTTGCCCTGCAACATTGGGATGCCTCACAGTGCTTTGCTGTTGTAACTTGCACCTGGGTCACTCACAAACAGCATTCAGGTCATACTCCAAGTGTCTGTGGATAGCTGCAGCCGGCAAGCACACTCCAGTCATACTCTGGCTTACGCCAGTCTGGGTTATCATATGCAGGGTGACCCCAACACACTCCCAGTCCTGGATTTTTCCCCCAAAACATGCATTCTCTACAGTCCAGCCCTTTCCTGGTCAGTCCAGATATATTACATCCATGGCCCCTCTAAGTAGTCAATATGCAACAATTGATCAGTTTAAATGGAATTACCCATGGAGTTCACAACGTTGGATTAGTTTTGATTGAAGAATAAAACAAGGGTTGTTTTTTTTAACTACAAAGAGATGTGTGTACAAGTACTGAGGCATTAAAGTCAGAAATGGTTACAAGAAAAATAAAGATACAATGCTTCCTAGTACTAAATTTAACAAACTAAACTTGCTTTCAAGGTGAAATCTTTTCCACAGGTCCCCAGTGTCATAGCTGACCACGTTTCAGGTCAGAATCTGCTCCCAAAATCCAGAGGCTGTTTTTCTTTTGTCATCTTAGGTGGAAGAGAGAGATGGTTAGGAAACGATAACTTAGGGTGTTTTTGCCCCTCACTTTTATAGTTCAATCACCCTTTTAAATGCACTTTCCTGAGAGTTCTTTCCAGCTGAAAGCAAGGAGACTTGAAGTCTGGTAGGGAAGAGGTGTTATGCTATTTGCTTTTCAGCTCTGTTTGCTAAGATGCAGATCTGTTTGTCTCTTCCCTTCTCCTCCTTCCATGCCAAAGAATGGCCACTTGATAGATGATTGTCCATCAGCTTTGATAACACCTGGCTAGGGGTGTGAACTTGTCCTTTGTCTTTGAGAAACAGGTTTACCAGCTTCCCAGACTCGTCTGGTAAGCACAATTGTCATGATTTCAGATTATGTTCTTAACTTCACATATATTGTTGAAATACATTTCACCATGGTATTATTGACCAGCACGTTATTAATTTTCAAATGATACCTTACAAGGCATATTTTGTACAAAGATTATTACAGTAGTGTGTAGGATGTGAATACAGGGCTGCATTCCCTCACAATATAGATTTAGATGCACCTACCATTAAAAATTTTGTCCATTCTATTACATGTCCTATTTTTCTTTTGTGCTTTTGGACACTAGGTGTTAGAGCATTAAAATCTGAGTCACTGAGTGCATCCACTGTTTCTTCCAAGTGCATGTGACGAAGTGTCTCTTACCTCATGAGTTGGTCCAAATGGCTGTTACTTACCACTGTCTTTTAGTCTATTTATTATATATTCCCAGCAGTGGTCAGCTTTGTCCTAGCTCTGCACCTGGGAGCTGGCAGTCTCTTTCAAGCAGTAATGTGACTCTAGCACAGCAATTCTCAAACTTTAGCAACCCGAGGATCTGCATTTTGATTTAAAATTTTTGGGACCCCCAATTCCCCCGCTCAACCCCCAGTCCTGCCCCCACCCCACCTCTTCCCGCCCCCACTCCACCCTTGTCCCTCTTCTTCCCCGCCTCTTTCCTCCCCCTACCCCGAGCGTGCCCCATCCCCGCTCCGCCCCCTCCATCCCAGCACCTCCTGCATGGCAGGGAGCAGCTGTTCCGCAGCATGCAGGAGGTACTGGGAAGGAGTTGAGGGGGAGGAGTTTATCAGCAGGGCCCGTGGACCCCCTCGAGAGACCTCCGTTTGAGAAACGTTGCTCTAGTAGATAGTGAGGGAAAGGAGGGAGGTGCCACAATAGTGATAGGGACTTCACCATTCTCCTTTCTCTTCATTTTGCCAGAGAGTGTCATTGGTAGAATGCTCCAAATTACTGAGGGGCAGGGATCCCAAGGTCAGTCTTGAACTCCGGTCTCCTTCATTACCCTTATGCATGAGCTATTTTATTTATGGTTATAACAAAAATCTTTATTTCCAGTGTGAAGAAGTTATCTAAGTCTCAGAATTCTTAGAGAAAAAATTAACATATTCCTCCCAAAGCTTCCTTTGGTTTCAGCTGCCAGCCACGAACTGAAGAGCATTCTGGGCACTGGCATGCAAAGGAGCGAGCAGGCTTCTAAGGTCACAGCTGCTGTTCCCCACCTGACCACAGGTAGCTTTCAGACAAGAGTAGGGTTCAGCTAGGTAGCTGTTTTGCCCTACCAGCACCTACATGGCCACTGGTGCTTCTGAAGCTGGCAGTACAGTAACAGTCCACATCCAGTAAAGGTCTGGAGCCTAAAAATGGGAAAGGCCTTCTACAATTTTGTCTCCTAAATTTCTCAGACTAGAAATCAGTGAACCGTCAACCAATCCTGCGCCTGTCTCCCTGCAGTATTGATGGTGGCTGAGCTCTGAGAATAAACTGTAAGGTTTGGATGTTGCTTTTGGATGCACTGAGGTTTTCTTTTTAATCTGTATGCCTTGCTAGCCAAATGTGTAGAAATCTTTTCCGACTGTCAGCCTCCTTCAGTTGGCAGCAGGTTATGGATATGGTGATTTGAGTCAATGAGTTCAGTTCACTAACTACAGATTATACTTCCTTTAATAAATCAGTTAGTTTTAAATGCAAGGCATGTTTTGATAAACTTCTTTTCTTATGTATCCAGGATGGTTAAGGTAGTTTTTATTGAGCTAATTAAAATGCTGTTTTATGCATTTTTAATTTAATTTCAATTTCCATTTAAGAAATGCATCTTTCACCATTTTCTAACAGAATAAAAAATGTAAAAATTAAGACTCTGAATTAACGTAAATTAAGCTATATAATTGCTTAAATGAATGTGTATAGCTGTAATGTATCTTTCTGCTTAAAGAAAAGACCAAATGTAGTGTAAGATCTATATTTAGTTTCAAATTAACATGTTTTAATGCTTGCCAGTCAGTGAAAATCAACCTTTCTTCAGCAAAATAACTAAAAGGTACCAACGTAGAACAAGATTAAAATCAGTGAGTTAAATCCAGATTTCCTGCTTGCTGATTTAAAGCATGATTCAAACCAGTGATTTAAATCAATCCATTCTGCAGGGCAATGTTGCCACATTTACTTCCAAGTATCCGATAAATGTGTTCTCTGCCCTGTGTGCTCAACAGTGCTGAGGGCCACAGAGAGCTCTGAGTATAATAGCAATGCCTATAGGCTTGTTGTCTCTGCAGGGCTAAAGAAGGTTGTCCGGTAGGATTGCGTCCTGGTTTGAAATCTGATTATGAAGGATCTGGGATATTGGAAGAGGGCAGATGTTGCTGGAGCATCCATCTCCTCAGAGACCTTGCCAGGAAAATGGAGAGGCTGGATGCTATGCAAGATCGTCCGTCTCATGCATAGGCCTCTTCAAAATTGGCTGAACTACTTCGGTTTATAGGGTAGCTGCTGAAAAAGAATGGGTGAGGGGCAGTTTCACAGATGATGGGTCAGATGTTCATCAAGGCTTCTGTGGCTTACGCCTGGGTGACTGAACAAAACCTTCAGGAAGGTCAATGATTTTGTCATCCTTCCTGGGTTGGGTTGGTTTCTTTTGTCCCAGCAAGATCCTTTTCGATATAATTTAGACATTCTCATATCCCTAAACAGAAGTCACCAATAAAATGGTGTATTTTGACATTATCTGAGATACCACAGTTGTTGCCTACTCTCAGGGTAGGGGAGAACTGCAGTGCCTTGGAAACCCTTTCTAGCAGTGACAAAAATCCTGGGGGGGGGGGTTTTATTTTATTTTATTTTTTATTTTTTTTAAAACAGAGAAATTGTAAGTACACGTGGATGCTCACACACGCGCAGCTGTGTAGAGATTGCCCTTTTCTCTGTACTTCTGTCCGCCTACAGCTCAGGTCAGGCTACTTTATTTGTGTGATGGAAACAAAACATAGCCCGTGCAGGATGTGGTTTAACTAAATGAAAGTGGCAAGATGTTGCATGAAGAACAAAGAATAGCAGTACTTGATGTGCAAAACGTACTCCCTTTGAGCATGTTTCAGGGTGTATTGATTCGGAGCAAAAAGGTGCAAAGCTTTTGTGTGAAGCATTGTGTGTTAACAAACGACAACTTTTACCCCATTTTAAAAAAATTAAGAACTATTGTAGAACTAATAGGACACATGCTAAATATCACTGTTCAGTCACATTGTTCGGGTGGTATCCAGCCTTTTCTAATCTACTAGACATTTTTCCACATATAAAAAAAGAGTGGTTAGAGGAGAACCAGCTGGCAATTTTTATTCGGATTTTCAGAAAAGTCCCTCAAAGGGCTTGGCTACACTTGCAAGTTAGAGCACATTAAATCAGCCCCGCGGGCGCCCTAACTCCTGAGGTGTCCACACTGGCAAGGCACTTAGAGCGCCTGGACTCTGCAGCTGGAGCACTCCTGGTAATCCACCTCCACAAGAAGCATAGAGCTTGCTGCACCCTGGCTGAAATGCCCAGGTGTCAGTGTGGACGACGTGTTGCATTACAGCGCTGTGATTGGCCTCCGGAAACATCCTATAATCCCCTGAAGTCAAGTGACCACTCTTGTCATTGTTTTGAACTCGGCTGCAGGCATGTGGATATCCCCTTTCAAAACTCCATTTCTGACATCCAGCATGCTTCTCTGCTCCAGGACAAAGCAAACCGTTACTGTGGAATGCTGCTGCTGCCGAGGCAGGCACTTGTGTGTGTGTGTGAGAGAGAGAGGGGGGGGGGGCGGCGGGAGGGTGGTCTGCTGCTGTCTGAACTTACAAGACAGTATGCTAACACACACTCTGCCCCCCAAAACACACTGTCTCTTTCCTCCACATACACACAACACACTCCACACACCCCCTTTTGAAAAGCACGCTGCAGCCACTTGCACACTGGGATAGCTACCACAATGCACTGCTCTCTGTAGCGTTGCAAGAGCTGCTAATGTGGCCGCGCCACTGCGCTTGCAACTGACAGTGTAAACAAACGGCAGCGTTTTCCCTGCTGTGGCCTCCGAAGGCTGGTTTAACTCCCAGCGCTCTACATCTGCAAGTGTAGCCAAGCCCAAAGAGGCCCTTAATTAAACTAAGGAGACTGGGAGTGAGAGGCACTTCCTCTGACATATCTGGTACTGGCTGCTGTTGAAGGCAGAATACTGGGCTAGATGGACCACTGGTCTCATTTGGTATAATCCCTGTGTTCTCAGTACTCTTCCCATAAAATAATAATGCTTAAAGCTGTAAGGAAGATTTAGGTAGCCAGAATACGATTACTTGTATCAGATTTGAAGTATACCCAGGACTCCACAGCTGACACCTCTATGCTTTGAAAAGTGTCATGGGATTTGTTTTTAATTTTATTGATTTATTATTAGCAAACTGTAAGTTAAAGGGAAATGCCAAATACAGTCTGTAACAGCATCAAAGCTAGAAAACCTGTAAGCCATTTGATCTCTTCCATAATGCACCAGTTTGATTGTGTGCTTATAACTATTTTTTTCTTTTTAACAGCCTTACTTGGGGCTAATGAGTTGAATAAAACATGAAATATATGCAAGAAAGCAAGGCTTTGTGGAGGGCCAGGACTGTCGCCCTTTGGACGGGTATTAATAATGTGGGGCAGGGTCCTATGCTTGTTGTTGTTCTCAAGTGAGCTTGAGTTTTAGTTTTAGTTCTGTTAGAAGGATCAGACCCAGGTCATGCTACTTCATTGTTTAGACAGGGCTTTACTTGGAACTTCTGGACATTGGAGTGACTTTTTAAACTCACTTTAATTTCCTCTCTAACAGCCTGGTAGCATCATGATGAAGATGTACTAGCCTCACCACAAAATCTGTTCTCCCACATTAACATGAGGAGGATGAAAAAATGAATGATATTTTACATGCCTCACGCAAATGGCTGCTCCGCAAGTCTGGTCCACAGTGAGGATTGTTGGTTTTTTTTCAGCAGCTCTGCTTTGACAGCTGCAAGCTTCTCTTGCATCTCCCAGGACAAGGAGGGTAGTGCTCAGAACTCAGCTGTTACTAAGGACAGTTAACTTTAGACACGGCAGCAGCATTCCTGCAGAAGGGAATGTTGCTATTCCAGCTCCTTTCATATGCAGCTTGAGGATGCAATCTGGGCAGTTGTTCCAGCTGGTCCTCTTACTGCCAGCTAACAGCTATCAGTGAAATCCATACTACCTAGTGACAAAATGTCGGCATACGTGTGGGCGGTGACCAGGTGGCAATGTACACTAGGCTGCCTTTAGTGATAAGCTGGGTCCCACGCTAATGATGAGGCCTGGGATATTTTAACTCCTCAAGGTTTTGAGGGTGGCAAAAGGCCTTTCTCAGCATCACTCAGGGGATGTCTATGCTGCAATCAGAGGTGTGACTAGTTAGCTCGAATAATAATACTTCTGAAGCTGCATCAGCACCAGCTACACACTCAAGTAATTATCCAGGGTCCTGGGCAGGGTCTTGCAGCCTGTGCTGTCGCAGCTTTACTGCATTGTTGGTTGAGCTAGCTGGGTCAAAGCTAACTCAGGTATGTCTACCGGCACCACAGTGACACCTCTGAGTGCAGCGCAGACCCAGTTCTTGATACAAGTGAACTGGAGCTGATACCAAACACTGAATCAAAACTTCATTGTGCAAGTGGGTCTGTATTTAGCATGAAGGGTGAGATGTATTTCAAAATACAACCTGGGAATTTGTGAGCCCATGGCATGTTCCCTGGGTTGAAATGTGGCACCAGTGTTGGGTCACTGTCAGAGACTGTAAAGCAGATGCCATCCTGCCTAAGTTTCAGGAACAGCTGTATTGTTCAAGTGCCTCCTGAAGCCCTGACAGTCAAGCCTGATTTGCCTTGATGCTGTGAAGTAGTATAGTGGATTAAGCATGGGGCAGGGAACCGGGCACTTCTGAGTTCTAATCTGGACTTTGTGGCTTGGAATAAGACTCTTCGTTGCCCTGCTTCATTTTCCTTATCTGTAAAATGAGAATGAAACTTGCCTACTTCCTAGGGGGTGTTGTGAGGATTAACTAATATTCATATAGGCCTTTGAAAGTACTAAGTGTGATGAGGGCTGTTTTGGCTGACATACCGGGGATTGAACCAGGGATCTTCAGAGCTTAGTTTCTACAGCTTGCACTAGAGCTCTCTTGCTGGGACTGTAACAGACTTGTATCCTCTGGGAATCAGGCACAGCTGGGGACCTGTAACAGATGTTCACCAGTGGGCGACCTAAATGCTAAGCATTGTTAGCAGCACGTGCTTCAGAGAGAGAGAAACAAATGCCTTTCTCCTGATGAGGAAAGTTATTGAATGAATGTGTTGCCTGCTGGAGGAGGGTGAGGCAGTTGAAGCCTGCTTTCCTGAAGCAACTGATGTGTGTCTCACCATGGCATAGTTTAGGTAACTGCAGATTGAGACTAAATCTATAAATAATTTGTATAATATGTTAGATGGAGAAGCCGGATGAGCAAAATGTTAATTGCTGATGTGGGGCTGCTAGCAGGAGCATGCTAGGACAGAATTGCTGCTGTACTGAAATAACTTCAGTTTAACGTTGGTTTTCTAAGAGAATATGAGAAATCTGTCCTCTCAACTGATCTCCGCAGCGTATACTTTGCTGACACAATTGTTACCCCGAGGGAGAGCCTTTTCATTTCCTTTATGAAAATCAGGTTATTGAACATACTAGGAAAAGCAGCTAATTTTTGGCAAGGAGTGAATGCAGATCAGGAAGGGCACTTCCACTAAACATTTAAATCTATGGCCATGTCTGCAGTACAGGGACCAGAGCTATATACAGTAAAAGCGTTTTTATCCAGCATGTTGGGGGGATGCGGGATGCCGGTAAGTGAAAAATGCCGGTTAATTTAGAGAGAGGGAGTTTGGGTGTGGGAGAGGATGCAGGACTGGGAGTTGAGGTGCCGGAGGGGGGTTGGGGCCTGGGCTCTGAGAGGGAGTTTGGGTGCAGGAGGAGGCTGGGGGCAGGGGGTTGGGGCGTAGGAGGGGTATCGGGGTGCTGGATTCAGGGGGCGTTCACCTCTGGCAGCTCCCCACAAGCAGCAACCTATCCCGGTTGCTCCTAGGTAGAGGCGCTAGGAGCTTCCTTAATTCTGTGGCATGTCCTATCCTACGGTGTCATCAGTGTTTTGCCTGCATGTAAAAAAATTGTCTCTTAAAGGTTTTGTTCCTTTTTGGCAAGCAATATTTCTCAAATTTAGTCAGTATTTTACTTAACTTTATGCTTTCACCTTCTTAAAACTTAAAGTTGTTATAAATATCCAATGCTTCCTCCCCAACAACATGCAAAAAGATTGCTGATTTCACTTTGTCATTTTTCTCCTCTGCCTCTCTGGCTGCTGAATACAATTCAAATCTCGGTCAGAATTTTTTCCAGTTCTCTGCAACATTGCCTAACAATTGCAGACTGGATGGAGGTTGCAACACATCCCTTTTTGGCTCCCCCCCACCCCCTTCTTAATCTAGTCAACTACAACTGTGCTCACCAAATATATGTAAAAGCCTCAGTGCCTGGTACGCCACATGCTTGTCTGGTGCCTCTTTTTGTCTCTGCTTTCAGTTGCAAACACAGGAGTTAACTTCAAAATGACTGCAGTTTCCTTGTCATGCAGCACTTCTGACACCATGTTACGATCTTGGGGTTCATTAAACAACAAACCAAATAAATGAGAAAGGAATAAAACTTTAATAAAACAAACTGGAGAGTTGCTGCGGTGAACTGCTGCACCCAGCCACATGGTGTTCCCAACCCCTGCCTCCAAGGCATATCTCCTAATTCCTATATTCATAATACTGTCCCTTATGAGGGAGCGTCTCTAAATTATAATCTTCTACAAACCTATCTTTTATGGACATCTCCAGCATGGGGGTGGGGTAATCGCTTAGTAACTCAAGGGATCTCATCCGCAGAGCTGGTCAGAATTTTTCAAATTTTCAATATTTGGATGAAATTTTAACTAAAAAAAACAGGAAAACATTCAATGGAATTTTCTTGTTAAAAGGTGGTTCCCATTTTTCAACCATCTCTAAAGGTGATTAAAAATATTTCACAATTTTGAAATTTCAATTTTTTGGGCGGGGGGGAGAAAAGGGTGAAAAATCAGAAGAGCTTGAGTCACCTGTGAACCCATCTGCTGCTCTGTCTGGGGCTTGTTGATGCCAGAAAGTTACACCATTTTTCCTACAGTAGAAACCCCTATTTTACAAACGAATTGGGGATTGAGGAATTAATGAAACTGAAAAGTAGGTATGGTGTGTAAATTGCAGTATGATGCAATACATCACTTTCTTCTTATCCTTCAAACCACTGCACTGAAGGCATCAGAATGTGATATCGACTTATTCTTCAACCTCGACCTTGGTTTTAAAAAGAGGATTATTTGGGAACTGCAGTCCAGAGTCAAATAGGTGTCGTCTGGGTGTACAGGATCACAATTGCATGTTTAACATCTATATATGCCTGGAATCATACCGACAGAACTTCTCTCGGCATACACATCCTTGATTTATCCAGGGACTTTGTTTAGAAGAGAAGCTTTTGATAATTTTGCTTGTTGATCTGTAACCTTAACCATTATGTTTGTCCTTCTTTTGAGCTTTATCAAAGAATGTTAAAATAGCCTGTGTCTCAACCTTTATCTGTCTTAGGGGGTTTTTTAACTCTTTTTTGTATTTTCACTCTGTAGAATAAGTAAATAATATAAAGACATTAACATGTAGAAAATCTAACAAGTAGTACAAGGTAAATTAAAAAGCCTGCTCAGAATTTCACTGCGAAACAGCTCTGTTGAAATCAGCGTGTCTGATCTCGTGGAGTTGTTTTTTGGTCTGCTTTCTCTCATACTCCCTTTTGGGTCTTGTGTAGTTTTTGTTTTTCATTTCAGTTTGTCCAAGGGCACTATTTTTAATAGCTTTCCAAGCTTAGTGAGTCCTTATGGGAAAATGATTATTTTTTCAGTTGGTAACAGCAAATCCGTTTGTATAGAGGATTCAAGGGAAGCTTACCCAGGCTGAAGTATAAGTAGCCTTTTCTTCATCTTAGAAAATCACTGGTCTTTTCAGGTTTCAGAGTAGCAGCCGTGTTAGTCTGTATCTGCAAAAAGAACAGGAGTACTTGTAGCACCTTAGAGACTAACAAATTTATTTGAGCATAAGCTTTCCTGAGCTACAGCTCACTTCATCGGATGCATTCAGATGACTGTTGTTGAGGTACTTCTGTTTTTTGGTTTAGTATTATGGATTTTTTTTTTTATTTTTTTTATTTTTACTGCATATTCCCATAGTGTAACATCTAAAGGGTATTGATCCAGGTCTTACTGGCTTCAGGGCACATAGTATTAAAACTATATAGGGCCATGCTGATTAGAGCTCTCTCCAGTAGAGCGAGTTTGTCTTTCTCAGGAAAGGGAGGGGAATAAAGGGATTTTAAAATGTTACGGGAAAGCAGTAAACCAATAGCAAAATCTTACTGGACTGGAACTTGGAACCCATGAGTCTCTTCACAGCCTCATCGCTATTTTTTTGTGGGGACTCTTGAGCAAGCCACTTCCCATCTTTGTGCATCTTTTTTCTCTGCCACCCTATGTTGGTCCTGTCTATTTAGATGGTGGGCTCTTTGAGGCAGGGACTGCCTCTTCCTATCAGTATGTACATTGCTTAAGAAAATGGGCACCTGGTCTGGGTTGGAGACTATCAGTGCAACTATAATACAAATAGTAATAATAGTGTAAAGTCAAGGGAAGACAGTAAAGCTGCAGAAAAATCCAGGTAGAAGATTAATCATGGTCATACACAGAAAAATGCATTGTTTTTAAAAACATGTAACTAATGAAAACAGGGACATTCTGAGTTAGGACTGCCTATTTCTTTACATGTGCAGCTTTATCCCTTCATATTTAATCCTACAGTATCTGACAGAAAAAATAACTGCTCTTGCAGTGCTTTGCATTTTCAAATGGTTATATAAACCTTACTATAGGTAATACCTATTTAACAGGTGCTTATAGGAACGACTAGCCCCAGAGAGGTTAAATGATTTGCCCACAGTCACACAAAGTTGGGCAGCAGAGCACAAAGTAGAATGCAAGAGTTCCTGGCTCTCTCTCCTGTTTTCACTTCACTCAGATCATGTGGCCTTTCTAACATCATCTTCCCCACTGGTCTGAGATCCCTGTAATATTTAGGCAAATCAGAAGAATGCTGAGGAGAGGCTCACTTAATTCCTGGACAAACAATGAAGTGCTGAGAATAGATGTCATACTCTGACATCTGGATGTGTGAAAGAGGTTTAAGCTTAAATGTCATAACTGTTTTTTGTCATAATGTTAGCACTGCATAAGCTTGTAAACCTTTTGGTTTATGGTGTTAAAAAATCCTTTTGTAGAAGTGCTTGAGGGCTGACATCTGAGAAATTAATGACTGTAGTAGGGTCTGTTGTGTAAAAGCACTAATTATTTTGCCAGTATAGGGTGAATTGCATAATTGGGAGTAGGAAAAGTATTTTGAACGCATTTTGACATGTGAGGCAGAATTCCTGTAGTATTGTACTGTCATTGGGATGCATGTGCAGTAGTCACTTCCCAAAGCTTAGGCACTGTAACTATTTAAAAAGAAATCCTCCCCCAGACCAGCAAAGATTTGACCACAGAATGGACTTATTAAATTTTACATTTAAAAAAATAAATCAGAACTGGGTAGGGCGTTTTCTGGAAGTTACATAAGTGTAAAGTGTATTTAACTGAATCCTGGACTGATCTCATTTCTACAACATTAAATATAACTTGCAAACATCAGTGAAGCAATATATGTAAAAGGCTGATGCAATCACACATCTTTATTAAACAAACCAAACTGAAGTCAGCAAGATACGTATATAGCAAAAGTGTATCTCAGAATCTCTTACTAAGGTCCTTGTCCTGTTCTCGCCTTGATCTAATTTAGGACCCTATCCTGCAAGATATCAAGCACCCTCTTTCAAGGAAATGAGCAACCCCAACTCCCACTGATTTGAGCGAGAGCTGTAGGCTCTCAGCACCTACAGGACATCCTCAACCTTTAGGCCCTGATCCAACAACTTTCTGTGCACAAGTGGATCTCTCTATGTGCAGCTGCAAGTTCAGTTCCTAAGATCATAAACTCCTTGTGGCAGGGACCTGTGTGGTTTTTATTTTTGTGAAGTGCCTTGTGCAGCTATAATGTTATGGCGCTAACTATGATGCCCGGCTTCTGCTCTTGAGTGGGGTTCCATCCATCCAGAGCTGGCTGTATTTTAAAGAATCCTTATTGAGGTTACAGGGACAAACCATCCCGATGCGTAGAAAGAATAGTAAATATGGCAGGCGACCAGCTTGGCTTAACAGTGAAATCCTTGCTGATCTTAAACACAAAAAAGAGGCTTACAAGAAGTGGAAGATTGGACAAATGACAAGGGATGAGTATATAGATATTGCTTGGGCATGTAGGAATGGAATCAGGAAGGCTAAATCACACCTGGAGTTGCAGCTAGCAAGGGATGTTAAGAGAAAGAAGAAGGGTTTCTTCAGGTATGTTGGCAAGAAGAAGAAAGCCAAGGAAAGTGTGGGCCCCTTACTAAATGAGGGAGGCAACCTAGTGACAGAGGATGTGGAAAAAGCTAATGTACTCAATGCTTTTTTTGCCTCTGTCTGCACGAACAAGGTCAGCTCCCAGACTACTGCACTGGGCAGCACAGCATGGGGAGGAGGTGGCCAGTCCTCTGTGAAGGAAGAAGTGGTTCGGGACTATTTAGAAAAACTGGATGTGCACAAATCCATGGGGCCAGATGCGTTGCATCCGAGAGTGCTAAAGGAATTGGTGGATGTGATTGCAGAGCCACTGGCCATTATCTTTGAAAACTCATGGCGATCGGGGGAAGTCCCGGAAGATTGGAAAAAGGCTAATGTAGTGCCCATCTTTAAGAAAAGGAAAGAAGGATGATCCTGGGAACTACAGGCCAGTCAGCCTCCCCTCAGTCCCCGGAAAAATCATGGAGCATGTCCTCAAGGAATCAATTCTGAAGCACTTAGAGGAGTTATTCCTCAACTTTAGCAAAGCTTTTGACACGGTCTCCCACAGTATTCTTGCCAGCAAGTTAAAGAAGTATGGGCTGGATGGTTGCACTACAAGGTGGGTAGAAAGTTGGCTAGATCGTCGGGCTCAAGGGGTAGTGATCAATGTCTAGTTGGCAGCCGGTATCTAGCGGAGTGCCCCAAGGGTCGGTCCTGGGGCCGGTTTTGTTCAATATCTTCATTAATGATCTGGAGGATGGTGTGGATTGCACCCTCAGCAAGTTTGCGGATGACACTAAACTGGGAGGAGTGGTAGATACGCTGGAGGGTAGGGATAGGTTACAGAGGGACCTAGACAAATTGGAGGATTGGGCCAAAAGAAATCTGATGAGGTTCAACAAGGACAAGTGCAAAGTCCTGCACTTAGGACAGAAGAATCCAATGCACCGCTACAGACTAGGGACCGAATGGCTAGGCAGCAGTTCTGCAGAAATGGACCTGGGGTGACAGTGGACGAGAAGCTGGATATGAGTCAGCAGTGTGCCCTTGTTGCCAAGAAGGCCAATGGCATTTTGGGGTGTATAGGTAGGGGCATTGCCAGCAGATCGAGGGACGTGATCATTCCCCTCTATTCGACATTGGTGAGGCCTCATCTGGAGTACTGTGTCCAGTTTGGGGCCCCACACTACAAGAAGGATGTGGAAAAATTGGAGAGAGAGTCCAGCGAAGGGCAACAAAAATGATTAGGGGTCTGGAACACATGACTTATGAGGAGAGGCTGAGGGAACTGGGATTGTTTAGTCTACAGAAGAGAAGAATGAGGGGGGATTTGATAGCTGCTTTTAACTACCTGAAAGGTGGATCCAAAGACGATGGATCTAGACTATTCTCATTGATAGCAGATGACAGGACAAGGAGTAATGGTCTCAAGTTGCAGTGGGGGAGGTTTAGGTTGGATATTAGGAAAAACTTTTTCACTAGGAGGGTGGTGAAACGCTGGAATGCGGGAGGTGGTGGAATCCCCTTCCTTAGAAATTTTTAAGGTCAGGCTTGACAAAGCCCTGGCTGGGATGATTTAGTTGGGATTGGTCCTGCTCTGGGCAGGGGGTTGGACTAGATGGCCTCCTGAGGTCCCTTCCAACTCTGTTATTCTATGATTCTGTGATCCCCAGCAGTAGGACATGTGGCCAAGGTTTGAGGCTTTCTAAGCCACATTCAAACATACAATACATGTTTCCAGGGGAGAGAGCAGTTGCACACACAGTAGTTTGGTTGGGATATTCAAAGAGTGCTAATGGAGTTTGGATTGTGAGGACTGGGCGCTTAACTCTTAGTCTCATTTTATAATGCCAGCCTGTATTCTAACTTGAACTCTTACAAAGCCTTAATCACGATAGGAGGCTGACTGGTCCTACGTGAGCAACAAAATGTACGGATCTCTAAAGGCAGGAGTATTATGGGCTCCAATTTGAATACAGCCCTTTATCCTTGTGGGGTTCTGATGTCCAGTAAGAACAGTACAGTATGCATGCTTAGATAAGTCAGTCACTGCCTTGAGCTGTCATTATAGTACTAGGAGTGTGTCATGAGAAACAGATGAAAGCATTCTCTATTTTACCTGTAACTATTCTCATCCAGTTGATTAAATTCAAAGTAACATTTGTGGGCTATATCTGAGAGTTCACCGCCTTTTGATGCGGAATGATGTTTTTGAAGAACGGTGACCTTTTGTTCCCCTCCTGTTTCTTTTTTCCCCTCCTTCCCAGGTTGGTATCTTTTGGAAGTTAGGTTGAGAAGAAGGTTTTTTTGGATCTTTTGAACTTATGATCTTCCCCCACCTGCCCCATCCCCCCATAAAAGGGAGGGGGAAGGAAAGGGGACAGGGAAGCGTCTGGAAATGCTGAAATTAAATGGCATGGGAAAACAAGGCTGCTGATCCAGTTTGCATTAATAGTTATGTTAATCATAGAAATTATTATTGAACAGACACTGGCAAGTAAGCTTAAAGACTTAAAGTTTTTGCATTTGTGAAGTTTTATAAAACCCAATTATAATACAAATATTTTGATGAAACTTTTTAAACAAAATTAATTGATCACATGGAGGTGGGAGGGGAGTATTTAAATCTGAATACCCTCCTGTAGTATTGTGAATCCATGACCAAAGTATTTGGCCTATGAGAACAAAAAAAGTGAAAATGACTCCTCTAGTTTCACTGTCCAAACCTATGGAAGTGCAAAAAGCAAAAACTATGAAAAGTAAAGTAGATACTTTAAAATATTTTTTTTTAAGTCTCAGATGTTTCTCACACAGGTAATGAGCCTTTCTTTTGACTGTGTCTTAGCAATAATGAAACCGATTATTAAATGTTAACAGAAGTTACTTGTTCAGTCATCACTTGGCACGTGCATTTGCAAGAGAACCTGTGCTGCCCTGCACCTAATTATGATCTATAAATGTTTATAAAGCCTGAACGAATTCTATAGGAGCTGCTTAATTTTTTAAAGCAATAACAGATGGCTTGTTTTAAAATGTTAATACGCATACTTTACCCACCTTATAAATCTAGCCAGGGAGCTTTTCGTGATAGTGGACACAGGTCAGCTAACTTCTTGAAATGATTGCAGGGCTCCCTACCCATTGGATAGTATCTCCTAGGTTTTTGAATGTCCATTGGGAAATCAGAGGGTTTGGTGGATTCTTACATGTGCACTTTTGACCTGTTTCAGAAGTTACAAGTTGTCTGTGATGAGTTTGAATTTCTGGCAACAACTGAAGTTGCCATTGAGCCAGGAAAGAACAATGACATTTGGTTGTCTAAAGTTACCTCTCTCTAAGTAAGTGATGGCAGTGAACCTCTTTCTCTAAAGGTTAATGTGGGACTTCCTGTGGGACTATCTAGGTTTAGTGAATACCGTATCCTGTGGTGCTAGCTCTTCCACTTCTCAAACCCCACTTACAGTTAGACCTCAGCTCGTGTAAATTAAGGTATCTCTCTTTATACTATCTTCGAATCTGAGACCTAGTCTTCTGTGTAAGCATGAGCTATACTGAGAGTTTGGGTCTGATCCCGCCACCTGATCTCTATAGGCTGTCGGTCCTTAGATTGTGTTTTTTAACATATCCTTCAAGATTTTTTGTTGTTGCTTTGCCACAAGTCATTTAAGCAACTGTGGTTAAAATGTTTTCTGATTTCTTATTAGCCAGATCTCCTTGTTAGCGAGATCAATTTGAAGAGCAGTTAGAGTATGATTTCAAACCCTGATGTGCCTGAACGGTAGCTAAAAACTCAAGCAATCTTTTCCTCCCTCTGATCGATCAAGATTGAAAAACTTGAAGCATCTTGTTAGTGCTAGAGAATTGAGATCCTGAAATCCTGCCACTGGACAGTCCGGTTCAAGCAGATCTCTGGGTGTGCGGAGTGTGAGATCATCTTACAGCTAAGTGTTGCCTTGGGATCTCTCTTCCACCCTGGCCCTCGCATCTTTCCCTGATTTTTCAGTGTTAATTTGAGAGGCCTGTGTGACAGCACTGGTATTTGCTGACTAATGACAGAAGAGAGGCTGTGTAAATTCAGTGCAGATAGCAATTCAAGCACTTTAAAACCTATGTAGTTAGAAGAGCCGTGTTGATCAACCGGGAACACATTTGTTCAGTGGAATGCTCCTTCCACACACACCACATTTCCCCCACACACACCCCTCACTGCTTTTTCCACCTTATCAGCTAATCTTTGGAAGTTCATGTTGGCTTTCAAGTTTGATCAGATCGGAAGGAGCAGTCTCTCGGAAGAGGGGATCAGGAATCATAGAATCATAGAATATCAGGGTTGGAAGGGACCCCAGAAGGTCATCTAGTCCAACCCCCTGCTCGAAGCAGGACCAATTCCCAGTTAAATCATCCCAGCCAGGGCTTTGTCAAGCCTGACCTTAAAAACCTCTAAGGAAGGAGATTCTACCACCTCCCTAGGTAACTCATTCCAGTGTTTCACCACCCTCTTAGTGAAAAAGTTTTTCCTAATATCCAATCTAAACCTCCCCCATTGCAACTTGAGACCATTACTCCTCGTTCTGTCATCTGCTACCATTGAGAACAGTCTAGAGCCATCCTCTTTGGAACCCCCTTTCAGGTAGTTGAAAGCAGCTATCAAATCCCCCCTCATTCTTCTCTTCCGCAGACTAAACAATCCCAGCTCCCTCAGCCTCTCCTCATAAGTCATGTGCTCTAGACCCCTAATCATTTTTGTTGCCCTTCGCTGGACTCTCTCCAATTTATCCACATCCTTCTTGTAGTGTGGGGCCCAAAACTGGACACAGTACTCCAGATGAGGCCTCACCAGTGTCGAATAGAGGGGAACGATCACATCCCTCGATCTGCTCGCTATGCCCCTACTTATACATCCCAAAATGCCATTGGCCTTCTTGGCAACAAGGGCACACTGTTGACTCATATCCAGCTTCTCGTCCACTGTCACCCCTAGGTCCTTTTCCGCAGAACTGCTGCCTAGCCATTCGGTCCCTAGTCTGTAGCGGTGCATTGGATTCTTCCATCCTAAGTGCAGGACCCTGCACTTATCCTTATTGAACCTCATCAGATTTCTTTTGGCCCAATCCTCCAATTTGTCTAGGTCCTTCTGTATCCTATCCCTCCCCTCCAGCGTATCTACCACTCCTCCCAGTTTAGTATCATCTGCAAATTTGCTGAGAGTGCAATCCACACCATCCTCCAGATCATTTATGAAGATATTGAACAAAACCGGCCCCAGGACCGACCCCTGGGGCACTCCACTTGACACCGGCTGCCAACTAGACATGGAGCCATTTATCACTACCCGTTGAGCCCGACAATCTAGCCAGCTTTCTACCCACCTTAGAGTGCATTCATCTAGCCCATACTTCCTTAACTTGCTGACAAGAATACTGTGGGAGACCGTGTCAAAAGCTTTGCTAAAGTCAAGAAACAATACATCCACTGCTTTCCCTTCATCCACAGAACCAGTAATCTCATCATAAAAGGCGATTAGATTAGTCAGGCATGACCTTCCCTTGGTGAATCCATGCTGACTGTTCCTGATCACTTTCCTCTCATGTAAGTGCTTCAGGATTGATTCTTTGAGGACCTGCTCCATGATTTTTCCAGGGACTGAGGTGAGGCTGACTGGCCTGTAGTTCCCAGGATCCTCCTTCTTCCCTTTTTTAAAGATTGGCACTACATTAGCCTTTTTCCAGTCATCCGGGACTTCCCCCGTTCGCCACGAGTTTTCAAAGATAATGGCCAAGGGCTCTGCAATCACAGCCGCCAATTCCTTCAGCACTCTCGGATGTAACTCGTCCGGCCCCATGGACTTGTGCACGTCCAGCTTTTCTAAATAGTCCCTAACCACCTCTATCTCCACAGAGGGCTGGCCATCTCTTCCCCATTCTGTGATGCCCAGCGCAGCAGTCTGGGAGCTGACCTTGTTAGTGAAAACAGAGGCAAAAAAAGCATTGAGTACATTAGCTTTTTCCACATCCTCTGTCACTAGGTTGCCTCCCTCATTCAGTAAGGGGCCCACACTTTCCTTGGCTTTCTTCTTGTTGCCAACATACCTGAAGAAACCCTTCTTGTTACTCTTGACATCTCTTGCTAGCTGCAGCTCCAGGTGCGATTTGGCCCTCCTTATATCTTTCCTACATGCCCGAGCAATATTTTTATACTCTTCCCTGGTCATATGTCCAACTTTCCACTTCTTGTAAGCTTCTTTTTTATGTTTAAGATCCGCTAGGATTTCACCATTAAGCCAAGCTGGTCGCTTGCCATGTTTACTATTCTTTCGACTCATCGGGATGGTTTGTCCCTGTAACCTCAACAGGGATTCCTTGAAATACAGCCAGCTCTCCTGGACTCCCTTCCCCTTCATGATAGTCCCCCAGGGGATCCTACCCATCCGTTCCCTGAGGGAGTCGAAGTCTGCTTTCCTGAAGTCCAGGGTCCGTATCCTGCTGCTTACCTTTCTTCCCTGCGTCAGGATCCTGAACTCAACCAACTCATGGTCACTGCCTCCCAGATTCCCATCCACTTTTGCTTCCCCCACTAATTCTACCCGGTTTGTGAGCAGCAGGTCAAGAAAAGCGCCCCCCCTAGTTGGCTCCCCTAGCACTTGCGCCAGAAAATTGTCCCCTACGCTTTCCAAAAACTTCCTGGATTGTCTATGCACCGCTGTATTGCTCTCCCAGCAGATATCAGGAAAATTAAAGTCACCCATGAGAATCAGGGCATGCGATCTAGTAGCTTCCGTGAGTTGCCGGAAGAAAGCCTCATCCACCTCATCCCCCTGGTCCGGTGGTCTATAGCAGACTCCCACCACTACATCACTCTTGTTGCACACACTTCTAAACTTAATCCAGAGACACTCAGGTTTTTCCACAGGAGGAGATTAGCTCGGTTGGAAACTTGATGTCTAAATTTTCAGTACTGTGATTTGGCTTTTTTCTTTAGAATGACTCTGAACAGGAGTAAATTGGCTAAACTAAATATGCTGTGGTTTTTAAAAATAACCCAGGGAGACACGTTTATGCAGTTCAAGATATGCATTTCCTAAAACAAAAAATAACTTTAATGCTGGGTAATTTCATATTGACTTCAGACTTTTGCATAACGTAACAATCTTTTTCCTGTAGGAAAACTGTTTGTTGAGAGAGTAAAATCCTACATCTGGTAGAGTCAAATTTCTGGGGTTGGGTGGGGAAGTATAGGAGGGGTGCTAATATATAGTCTGGTTTTTTTTCAATCTAGATTCTGTGATCTTTTAAGCTTTAATTTTTTTTAATATGTGAAATTTTTAGTAGAGCAAGAGGCTAAACACTTAGCTAGCTGATATGACCACAGAGCTGCCAGTCAGTTTCCAAAACAGCGTGTGTGTTTATTTTCAAAATTGTAACTCTTCTGATGTATTTATCAAATCATAAAATCTCTAGCTGATGTCTCCTAGTATGGCTCTGGCTGGTGGCTGGATAAGATAATGTGACAGTTCCGTTTTCTGTCATTTGGCTCCCTATAATCTTCTTCCTTAGTGTGGACGCGTCTAGCGCAGAATAACAATGCCCTTTAATGCAAGGCTTTCCTGTTTGGAAAATTCCCTATTTTCCAAGTCCTTGCAATCATCCAGCAAATGAATTTTAAAAAAATATTTCTGGTAAATAAAGGTAATATTCAAGTATTTGTAGACAGATAATTTAAGTTTTATTCCATTGTCCATCTGACGCCTTTCACTAGCATTGTGTTTTAGATCAGATTGGAAGAATAATCTCCTTCTAGATTGTGATTTTTTTTTTCCTGGAAGAAACTAGCTCTCGTTCCCTGGCACGTGTAGACTCAGAACCATGGCACCATCTGGGTTTATAGCTCCTGCTCTAACTGAAAGAGCAGGATTCAGACCAGGCTTCATACCAGAAGCTATTTGAGTGCATCAGGTTTTTTTCTCCCGAGCCACCTCCACTATTTTAGCGCCACCAGCTACAAAACAAAAGAAGTTTGATTTAAAGCAGGTTAGAACATGAACCTTTGGAGCCAAGTTTTCAAATGACCTTGAAATTTGTGCACATAAGATCTACTTTCATATGAACCTACAGGCACTTGTATATGCCAGTCAGATGAGACTTAACACAGACGAAGGCAGGTGTCATCTATGTTAACAGGTGCATGTACAATCTGGCAAGGGCAAAATTAGAGGCTACGTCTGGAAATGTGTTCCTGAGTAGGAGTTGCAATGAGGATTGATGACAGAACGTTAGCATACGTTATAGCATCAGAGGAAGCACATCGTAATTTTAAGTGAGGCAAGTAATTTTGTTTTTCTTTTTAAGCAGCCTGCTTCTCGGCAGGAATCACACTGCACTGTCACGCCTTCCCCACCTCTGCGCATCACTTTGAAAATTCAGGGATTAAAACAGTCTCTAGTCAGAGCCAATGCTTGGCAGAGCTGCTGGAGTTCTACTTTGGCCAGGATATATGCATCATCATCTTTGAACATGAGGAATTTTTCTTTTCTAAAGCCAGTGTGGAAGGATTCACAGCAACCTCCAAGTAATCCTCATTCTGATTGAATACCTCAGGAGCAGCCCATTGATGAATTCTGATTACTTTCCTACCACAGGAAAGGAATGTGATCTCTTATTTAACTCAGTGGATATGGATAGATATAAACTAGCTTTTAATCTTGGCTATAAATGTGACACATTTTTTGCCTCTGTAAATTAAGTTAATGTCTGCAAGGAATGGTTTTTAACTAGTTTTCTGGCCATTTTGTTGGCCTTTTGTATTTCCAGTAACTTGATGCTAGTTATAAACTTGTGCTTTCTTCTATGAGAAATATGTATAAGGATGCTATTTGCTAGTTTTTTCTTAAAATGTGACCTGCCTTTATGAGTGAAATAATCAATTTTTGCACTACTTTATCATCTTCCATCTGAGCATTTTGGAGCATTTCAGATGGTAATCATTTTAGTTTTACAACCTCCCTGCAAGGTAGATAATACTCTCATTTTACAGATGAGGAAACTGAGACAGAGAGTGTAATCAGCTTGTCCAGTGTCATGTGGGAAGCTTAAAGAAGAGCTGTGACTTTGTTTCCAATCTTGTATTGTAATTACAAGACCATCCTGTTGACCTTGTAAAGTATTAATTACTGCAGGAGTCCCTATAGATCTTACAGACCCTGCATAATGCTCTGCAGGGTTGGAGCACCTGAACTCCTGAGAGCAGTCACATTCTACACAACGTTCTACTAGCTAGTCACTTTCCTCTCTCTCACACAGTAGGCAGAGATTTTGATTAAAATATTTGATTTAGAGTATTTACAAACAACGGGATGGAACCCAAAACTTCCCATCCATGTGGCATATACTAAGTATAAGTGTGCACACGTGTGTCCTATGTTTAGTGTGAACTTCGTAGTTAGTTCACAGTTTTAAGGAAAGCTAGTAACTGACAAAGAAATCCAAATGGTAGGGCTGTTTTTTTGGTTTTTTTTGTTCTGTTTTTGGAACATTAGTCTAAATTCACTCTCCCTTTTTCCCCCCTTGTGCAGTGGAGTTTTCAAGGTTACCTTTCAAGTAAACGGTATGAAGCTAGGCATTAAAATCTAAAGCAGTTAAGGATTTTCCAATTTTGCATGATTATCGTAAAGCAATATATATGACATTATTTTTTTAAAAGTGATGCCTTCAGGTTACATTTCATGGATGCTGCTTGCAAATTAATTAAGGAAATAAAATGATCATCAAGAAGGATTTGTAGCTTTCTTTATAAAGGACTCCAAACTCTTCAGAAGAGCGATATTCAGAGCGAAGTTGTGGTAAATTTTCTAGGTTTTATTCACAAGACTTGCATAAGTCATTGTTCTTAAATTTCGCTGGCTGCAATTTAACCGGGAGATCCAGACAGCTTTATGTAACACAAAGTAGGAAGTCTGGAAAATTGCAGCAGAATTTGATGCTTTTGAAAACAGATACAAAGACTAAAAGTAAAAAATCCAAATAGCTTTCTCATCCAACCAAGTGAGTTGTTGTGAAATGAGCACTGTCTTAAGTATAATGTTGTGACTTATAACAAATGAAAATATCTATGTCCAGTCTAATTTCCTCATCTGTGTCCATCCTTTTGTTATCTCAAGGTGATTTCTGGAAAATATCTCATTAGAGGTGGGTTTTAAGGATTCTGGGGCATTGTGTTCTGTGTAATAAACAGGAAGAGGAGCTAGCAAGGGGGAGTTATTTTGTTCAGACTTAGATCTCTAACAGTGTTGCCGGTGAACAAAAGATAACTGCACAATTAGTGGACACAGGTTTGAAATGTTTTATTTTTCATAGTGCTCTGTGTGAATGTTCATCCATACAATAAGTAGCTTTTCATACAGAAAACAAATCTCTGATCCTGGTCTTAAAACAGAAGTACAAAGCACATGCAGGAGAAGTTTTCTTTGTGCAGGAAGAGTTTTAGGTATATTATTGAAAACTACATACGCATAATGGCCAGCTAACAGATATTTGCAAAGGATTCCTGTAGGCTTACGAACAGGTGTTGGAAACAGGATGTTCTTATTTCAGTAACAAACTAATTGTCCTTTTGGCAGAAAAATTCTATGTATATATGTGTATATATATTCAGAATATGTGATCAGTTCCTCATCAGCTGCCCTGAAGGCTCTTACAACCCTCACTTGTCATCAGTATGGCTTACATTTCTCACTAGCCTAACACCCTCCCCCCCCTTTTTTTTTTAATTTAAGATATTTGTCTGTTTCCACAGCTGGAGACCATGTCAGAATTAGCCTTCTCCAGATGCCTTCAGAAGATTCTCAGTGTCCTTGGCTCATTCTCCCCAGAGCTACCTTTTATAGCAGTGGGGTAGGCTTCTTCCCCAAATGTTACCAGCTTCAACTTTCATTTGCATTTAGATTCAATCCAAGCATCCTAAGAGATTCAGCCCCCTGGTTTCCAGTAACATAGCTACAATAATTTCTGCAGATTTGCTGATAAAGGAATCACCCCTGTATATTGATTTTATCTATTTCCTCAGATGATTTATGATCTAAATCACTAAGGGTGAGGTGTGAAAGGGTCATAATCATCCTTTTCCCTTTTTATATATTTGCAGGTAACACCTGGGCTGATGAAGGAAAACACTAGTTTATAGTGTGGAAGAGGGTTTTTTTCAGTTCTTTTTGGTGGAATCAGATGGTTAATATTTCACCTCTTGATTAGTGTGGTGGAATGTCATATCTGTCTCCTTTTAGCCCCAGACAGAGTGTAGTAAGGAAATTAGAGAGTTATCTCTAGAGGGTAAATTTCTTTTGTTAACATGCCACCAAAGTCTTGTTACATCTGTGTTAAGGTCTCCGTTCTGAGGGTCATCTCTTTGATCTCTCTGTTAGATGCAACAGGACCATGTGATTCAAAGGCAGAGCCCACAAAACTCGATCACATCCTCTCTAATGATTCCGTGGAACTTCTGTTTCTAGGCAGCACTGTGACATACCTGGGGTACAATCTAGACTGATGAACAGCTGTGCCACCTCAGCCTTCTTACTTGGGGTGCCCTTCTCACTGCTTTGTGGCTGTAGCTACCAGTCTTGGTCTGCTCACACACAACCTGCCGCATGTAAATCACAGTTATATTGTGTGAGTGCTGCAGCCAGCCATTCTTTAATTACACTGCAGGGTGACACCAACATATTCCCAGTCCCAGATTTTTACCGGAAATGTATGTCTTGTGCTGCCCAGCCCTACCCTGGACAATACAAGCTCATATAAAGTCTGTCATTCTCTTAATAGAAATGATATGCACAAATCCTGTTATCCCAAATGGAGTTTCTCAAACACACTGCTTTAGATAAAACAAGTTTATTAACTACAGAGAGAGATTTTAAATGGACACAAGTAATGAGACATAAAACTCAGAATTGGTTACAAGAAAAATAAAGGTAAAATGCAATTAATGCCTCACTTAATACACTAAGGTAAATTCAAAGTAAAATCTCTCACCATGTTTCAGCCGTCTGGACTTCTACCAGGCTGGATCCCTCCTCCAGTCCAATGTTGCTTCCTTTGTTCTTCAGATGTTGTAAATGCAGTGGACAGAGAAGAAGGGAGAGATCATTTGGGGTGTCCCCCCTTTCTATCTATAGTTCTCTTCCTCCTTTAAGAAGCTTCTCCAGCTGGGAGCAGGGCACCAGGCAGTCTCCCTGTACAAAAACTGTATACTCTCTTTGCTAAGATGTAGATTTTTGCCCTCTCCTTTTTCCTGCCAGTGAATAACTACTTAGCAGAGGATGGCCCATTTAACCTTGTTTAGACCTGGCTGAGGCGTCAGCGTGCCATTTGTCTCTGAAGAACTGGTATGGCTACTCCCCAGACTTGGAACATGGGTTAGTAACTCCATACAATGGAATCTTATAACTTTATGTACAGTGTTGCCACACACATGTTATGAGGACGATACTGATCAGCAAATTTGAGTTTTCAAATGATACCTCACAAGACATACTTTGTGCAAAGAATTACAATAATGTGCAACGTGTACAGACTGTCACAGCACCCCCAAAATGTTGGTCCATTTTGATTGAGACAAATGGGGTGAATGCTTTATCTCTGGATTGCTGTGGGGGAGGTCTAAGGAAAAAAGCTGTTTTAATGAAGAATCCATTGCTTATCAACACTCTGAGCTCACTGTTGCATATTCCCTCCTGGTGCCCTAGTTCAGTGTCGTCTTGCTTTCAGTTCTGTGTATTATTCAAAAGCTGTACTATGCAGCCATGGTTTCTGTTTCTACCATGGTGTGTATCCCATTTATGTTCTTTGCATTGCTATTGAATGTGCAGTCATTTCTTTTCACAGGTAACGTAGCAGTTTTTCTGCCTTACCTTTTAGCAGTGCACCAAATCCTCTGATAACCTCCCTCTTTTGTACTGCTCCCTTACGTTGTCCAGACTATTCCTGAGTATTATAAGGTGGATATTGTTAAACATTGGTGGGGGAAGCTTGAACTTTCTTCAAAAGTTTTTGCTGACCAAGTTGATATTGGCACCTGTTGGGATTGTCTAGTTCTCAACAATGATTTTTCCATTTTCTCTGCACAATGATTCAATCAAGTTCTCTTCCTGTGGAGATGTTCTGGGGAACTCCCAGTGCATTTCCTCCCCTTGTTGTAGTGCTAAAACCAAATGTTTACAAGAGATGAGCAGATTCTAAGTGGAACTCAATGAGTTGGTGTCCTTGTTAATTTCTCTCCCCTAATCCATGTCTCCTGTTACATTCTGATAACCATCTTTCCCTCTGTTATAGCAATGAAAATTCCCCTGTAATTGGCAGCATGTTGTGTTTTGGCAAAGTATGAATGAGTTCCTGAGTTGTCTGTACAGCCCTTCAGTTTCTTCATCTTTTGGCTGGTGCAATCAGTGGATAGATGTGAATAATACTCAGATTTATTGAGTTGAAATAACCTTTTGGTATTGCCTGGCTTATATCCCCATAGGAGTCAAATATATCCTTGTTTAGAACCCATACAACTCCTTTCTTGAAGCTTTTCCATCCTTGCATACATTGCTAAGCTAATTTCGGCAGCAATGAATAGCATTCCTTTGTTCTGTGTTGAATCTTTAGAGGAAAGCTGCTGTCGTCAATCATTGGGTGATGTATCTTCTGGCTCATGGGTTACATTGGCCTGTTTTAATTCAGCATTACATTGTTTAGCTACCGGTGTGCAGTGTTCTAGTGGCTTCACACTGTCCTTTTCAGTGATGACTGTAAAAGAACAGAAACTACCCAAAATAGGTCCGACACAGGCCCTCTGATTTACTGCTTCGCATAGCAATGTCTGACTTTTTCCTAGGCTGTTTACACTACCACTTTTGTCACTCAGAGGTGTGAAAAAAACATAAGTTACACTGACAAAAGTGCCAGTTTGGACAGTGCTATGTCGGTGGGAGACACTTATGTCGAAGGCAGAGCTCTCTCCCATCAGCATAGAGCGGCTGCTGAAAGCTCTCTAGTACATGACCTTAGTCAGATAGTCCCACGTCCCAGGCCCAAGAGTCAACGACTCTTCTTAGGGTACATTTACACAGCATTTTGAATCCCATGGAAGCAAGCCTCCCTGCCTGGATCAATAGACTCAGGCTAGTGGGGCTTGTATTAGCACTCTAAACCATGGGCATCATTTTGGTGGGGGAAGGAGGGGTGTTCCCCCCCCAAACAGGGCAACCACCCATGGCGCTGTGGTCAGGGGGGCACCTTTGGTCAGAGGGGCGAGGCTCAGTGTATTCAACTTAATGCACCAGGGTGGGCCCCTTCCAGCAGCCCCTCTGATCCCTGACTTCTTCCTCCTCACCCCCAAGCAGCCTGGGGTGCTGGCTGTTTGGTGGTCCTAGTGGAGCCCGTGCTGCTGCATGTCTCTGTGCAGTGTGGCAGGGAAGTGGGAGCCTAGCATGTGGCATCCACTTGCACCATGAAATACAGCAGTGGCATCAAGTCCAGGTACTCGCAGCAGCCAGTGCCGGAGCTTCCGCAGCTCCCGCACTTCATCACAGCAGCTGGGGCTCCCTCACTAAGTCAGCCTGCCCACCCCAGTCAGCCTCAGTAATCCGCAGCCGTAGGAGTACCTGCCACTCCAGACAGGGAGAGAGCCAGCGAGCCAGAGGAACTGGCTTCAGCATGTGCGAGATGGGGGTGGTGGTGGTGTCTGTGTATACGCACTCAGGCACACGTGTTTCTGGGTCAGCCCCTCTCACACTCTTTGCATTTCTCTCATCCTCAGGGACACACACAGGCACACATGTGTAGACACACACACACACACACCGCTCCACTCAGCGTGTTTTGGCATGAGAAGCTACACCCACTTAACCAAAGAGGAATGGACACTGAGCCCTCAGGGTCCGTGTGTGAGTCCCGAACAAACACTGGGGCAGTGGTAACCCCACAGCGGGCCTAGCACTGCAAGCCTCTGGCAGGTACGGAATTTGCCCCACACAAGCGACTCGGTTGGCCTGGCTGGAGCGCGTGCCCCTCCCCCCCCCCCCAAATACAGCAGTCAAACTACACCTGTGTGCTAAACATAGCAGCATAGACAGCGCTTTGGAGTTGCAGCTTGGGCTGGAGCTCAGGCTCTGAAGCCTGGCGGGGGAGGGGGTTCAGAGGTTGATCTCCAGCCCAAGCCGCAACTTCAGAACACTGTCTACATCTACTTTCATAGTGCTTGTGCAAGTCCTGCGAGCCCAAGTCTGTTGACCTGGGCTGGGAGGCTTGCTCCCATGGCCTCCAAAATGCTGTATCAACAAAGGTGATCTGGTCTCAGATGTCCTATGTTGTCTAAGCTCATCTGTACGTATAGAGGAAATTAGAGTGTAGGTGTTTAGGGGCTGGGATTGCATTTTCCTGTGGGTTTGTGCAGCATATGTTGTGCTCATCCCTGAAGCGTGTGAACATCTAAATATACATCCTTTTATTCTAGATGTGTTTGTACAGCATCTCACACATTTTGGGCACTATCACCTTTTTGGTGGCAGGGTTGCTGTTAAATGAGATCGCATCTGGGCACAGACATGATCCTGCAAAGTAAACAGACTCATAATCGTCAAAACAATGCAGTTATATATGGTTATAAAGTGAGTTGGAAAAAACAAACACACGCACACACACCCCTATAGAGCAAAGGTTTTCAAACTGTGGGGCATGCAGGAACGTTCCGGGGGGGAGGGCATGATGCGCAAGGCATTTTTTACTTTTTTTAAAATTATTTTTAAGGCCCTACTTAATTTGCAATATGGCAGTAATTGCAGATCCCGCAATATTAGGCTTCCACCACAGTTTTGTCAGCCGTCCTGGGCTGACAGCGGGAGCCCCAACTGCCCAGGCCTGACAGTGGGAAGCCCAGCTGTCAGCTGACAACATTACGGTGCAAGCCTAGTATTGCAGAATCTGCAATTTCTGTAATATTGTGAATTAAGTAGCATGGACCAATACAATGTTGCTGATGCATATGCAAGAGTATGTTACACTGTGTTTAATTATAAACCAATGTCATTTCTATAGCGACAACTACCTTTCCTGCCTTCCCGTTTAGTATAGCCTATCCTGTCATTCCAACAAGCTGTTGTGTAGTGCTTATTGTGCTGGTGAGTTTGATATTTTTTCATATCATCGTGGTGAAAAAGCCTTATACAACTGGGGGAAAAACTGATTCTCCCAGCAGCAATTGACATTCGCTTGGTGACTGTGTGGCAGAGAAGTCAAAAATGATCCTGCTGTCAGACAACACGGTCAGCCTTCAAGTCTCTGACATGTCAGAAAATACCAAGGCATAGCTGATCTCTCGATTGCAGTCTAGTTTATTTGCAGTCCAGTTGGATGAAGCAACAGATATATCTAAAGTGCTTACGTTTGGTACTCTCATGAAGCATCGATATAGGAAGATTTTTTTGTTCTGCAAGCCAATTAAGATGCGTGGAACTGGATATGAACGATCTAACATTTTAAACAACTTCCTAACTTCTCATGAGTTGAAGTGGGAAGCCTGCATCGGACTCTGCATGGATGGAGCCCCCTCTATGTCTAGAGACAGGGCAGGCTTAAAAGCCAAAGTGTTTGAAATTGCTCCACATATATCATGTATGATATACCATGAAGCCTTTACAGCTCAAAACATGGATTGGGAAATTACTGATGTTCTGAGGTCTGCTATTAAAATTGTGAACTTTTATCAAGATGCAGCCTGCAAAGGCATGTCGTCTCTTTACAATGCTTTGTGCAGAAATAGGAGTAGAGCACAAGGCTTTGTTGTTTCACACGGAAGTCAGGTGGCTATCCAGGGAGAAAGTAGTGCAGTGCATTTATGAACTTAGAAACAAAGTTTGACTTTTTCTAGTGGATTTGAATTTCAGCACTGCAGAGACACTGTATGATCCCTACAGGCTTGTGCTTTTGGCTTACCTTACTGATATTTTTTACCAAACCAGAAAATAGTACCAGAAAGTATTATTTTTGACCTGCACAACAAGATATTAGCATTCAAGAGAAAGCAAGATCTCTGGAAAACAAAGGTCAAAACTGGTTTAAGAGTTCCATTTCCATTGTTAACGCATGCTATTGATGAAACAGAATATGAACTATTGAGTGTTGTGGAGCCAATCAAGAATCACTTAACTTCTCTCAGAGCCAGTTTGGATAAATATTTTCCTGAAGGAAATGCGCCCCTCCCTGAATGACTGGATTATTCAACCTTTTGTAGCTGAGGCAGTGACCTTGTCTCATCTCTCAAATGACATTCAGAAGAAGCTGATTGAACTTCAGAGTGGGAGGACACTGGCCATTCAATTTTTAAAAAACAGTCTTTGGGGGATTTTTGGTTGAAAGTTGGCTCAGAATATCCAGCTTTGTCAAAGTATGCGATCAAAGCTCTTTTATCATTAGGTTCATCTTATTTGTATGAGATCGGATTCTCTGCGCTGGCTGTGCTAAAGACAAAGTACCATTCGAGACTGGAAGTAGAGGACAACCTCAGTGTCAGTTTCAAAAATCTCCCCACAAATTGATAAACTGTCTGCAGAGAAACAGGCACACCCTTCACATTAAAGTATCTGTGTACTTGAAACTTACAGGTGTAGGTAATTTACTTGAAGTTTGTTAAGGTCTCTGTTAGGTGTATGAGTAGGTTATCAAACATACTTTTGCATATGTCTATTTTTGTCTGGGTTAAAGGGTGCAACCAAAAATTATAACTCAAAGGGGGATAGGAATGGGAGCTCAGCTCAAAAAGTTTGAAAACCGCTGTCATAGAGCTCTGTGCTTTTAGGGTGGTCTTTTTCAAAGGAACCGAAGGGAATGAAGCACCCAAGTCACAGTAATGAGTGAATTGCCCTTACAACCTTTGGAAAACCCCAGGGTGGTTATTGTTTATCATAAAATATTGTGTACGGGGGGTATAGGTACAATATTTGTATTCTGGCACTGTGCATACAATGGCATCATTGTGTAATCTTTTCATTTGCCATTTGTTACTTCAGTATTGGTTTCCCTTCCTATACTTAGTGTGTTACTTAAATACATGGATATAGGAAAAAATCTTGCTTAGTTGTCAAATGTTGATTGATTCTCAGAGATAGATATGGTCACAGTACCAAGCTGGGAGGCAGACTCCTGAATTGGGAGTAGTTTCCCCTAGTAGATAGAGCACTGGACTGGGACTCAAGAAACCTGGGTTCTATTCCTGGGTCTGCCACTAGTCTGCTGGGTGACCTCGTGCAAGTCATTTTCCCTGTGCCTCATCTGTAAAAGGGGGCTCATAACTTCATATATTGCAGTGGTGCTGAGGATTTGTTAATGTCTGTGAAGCTCTTTGAAGACAAAAACAAGTGTACACGTGCTATATAAATGTAGCCATTTTCAGATTATCTATAGTTGTCCTATTCCCAGTATTTGTATTTTGTCCAGTTAAGAGTTTAACCACAATCTTCAGGGTAAAGAAAAATTGCCATTCCCTATACAGGCTAATTCTGTTTTTCTAATAGGAAGAAGATTAATATGCTAGAGGTTCAATGAAAGAAATGACCCTAAATATCTTTTGAAATCCACTAATTGCTTTTTGAGGTTAATATGTATTTCCTAGAACTATAGGCAACTTCCCCATTTTGGTAATGTTAAAAATGTTCTCTATTATCTGGCCCTAATTTTGTTACTAAATTCCGAGTCTGTGAACAGGCAGGAGGAAAATAACTGTCTTAAATCCACAAGACTTTAAAAGGTCATTAAATAAATCAGTCAAAAAGGAAATAGCATTGTCTAGTAAATCAAAAGATATTTTATACAAGCCATGATGGGTCATGCCAAGAACTGTCTAGCTTGCTGTGTTTAGCAGTGTTTCTCTCTTGAAAATGAGCCAAAACTTTAGCTCTTTCCATGTGCACATCCACTGACTGTAGTGGAGTTAACTCCAACTTTACTCCAGTATAACTGAGGGTAGAACGTAGCCCTGTGGCTCTGCACATTTAACTAATGAATGACTTAAATTAACTATTACAGATCATATAAGAGGAAACTAAAACTGCTTTGCAGAATGTCTTAATATGCTGCTGAGGATCTGAGTTTCCACTCTAAGAAGTGTCCAGTAGTGTCTTCCATTCAAATGTTGGTGGGATTGAGAATCAGCAGGTGCTGTTGTGATAGTGGGATGCAATCAGACATTAATTTTGCAGCTATCTGTGCTTCCCAAAGGAAATGTACGTTCTTCATAAAGGGGGGATGTTCTTTTTTTCCTCTGAAGAAGGATCTGGTGAAAGATGCCAGCTGAAGCTGATTGAAACGCGAACACTTCTCTGCAAGATCAGATATTGTGTAAGGCAGAAGGAAGGCCAACTCTGCCAAACTGGCTTGCCAGTGGCCCTCAATCCTCTTCTTGATGTTCTTCCTCTAGGTCATTTAATAACATGGACCAGACTGGAAGTGCTGCCCCTTAGGGGTGAAAAGTTCCTTATTACATTACCAGTCTCCCGAACCATCTAATCCCACATGGATTGATTTTGCTGATAAATACCGATGTGCCATCCTTCCGTTGTTAAAATGCACAGTCTGTGTCCCACCATGCACCACAGAATAGTCACGTTATGTTTAAAGGGCTCTGAGGGAATTAAGAAGGGCAGGCTTGGCTGTATGCAATGATGCACTTCAGATAACTGTGGCCTTGGGTGTTCTTTGCATTAACTTTGTAGTTTGTGAATATATTGTAGCTCAGTTGCCTTGCTCCTTGTTTGCCGTTTGTGACGCCTTCCACTCTTTTAACTTTACCTGAGACATTAGTTTCAGCCACTCTCAGTGGCAGAACGTTAAGCAGTAACTTCAGGGTCAGCAGTAACTTGAAGGTCAACTTCATTTTGGGATTTGGCCTCAGTGGAAAGGGAGTAGTTGTGATTAAGTCATACAATTAGAAACAATTGCAGCTGTATCATTTCTCTTTGGCTCCTGCTAAATAAAATGGAGATTGACATTAAGCAAAAACTCCAATCCAAATATTCTCTCCTCCTCTGTAGTTAAAATCTAGATCCAAATGTTGCATGTCTACCCTAGCCTCTCTTATGGGCCAAATCAAAACCCGAGATCTGAACACCATGGAACTTTGGAGAAATCTTGGGTCTGGATCTGAATATTGTGGTTTGGTCCCAGTTCTAGAATAAGAACTAAGGAGAGTGGCTGAAGAGCTGGGAGTTGAATGTGTCGGCGCTATTAATGCCTGTGCTCTTGAGCATGAAATTGCATATAGAAGAGGGTTAAGTACTCAGTTGCATCTGGGAGTTTTGAAAGACTATTCCTACAAGATTAAACGTCATAGAATTACTTTAATGACTTTGTAAATGATGGCTTGTTGGATAGGTCGAAGAGGGGAGAGATGACTGGGAAGTTGGAGAGGAAGAGGTTATATCCACCCAGCAAGAGAGAAATAGGGCATGAACCTGGCTTTTGGCAGTGGGGGATTTCATGGATCCACGGGGCATGGATCCATCTTACTGGATACATTTGCAGAAAGATTGCTTCTTAGTGCTAGGCCCTGGCCCTCCATTTTGCTCCAGGGGGGAGCCCCCCGGCTCCACTAGTCTGAGGCTGAGTCCCTGGCTTCAGCACCACCTTCTGCAGGTCTAAAGGAACTTGGACCCCTGTTGGAGACCTACCCTCTTAGGAGTTATACAATCAGCAGATGTTGGCAGTGACACAGGGCATCCTTTTCAAAACAAGACCTTATTTATCAGTCAGCTGGAATACAGCATTTAGTGACCTAGGGTTTCAATGGAAAGCAAAGCTTAAACACATCTCCGCTAACTTGCTAATTTCTCCTTGCTTCTCTTTGCCCTGGTCTGATAGACCGATTACACGCTTGCCACAAACTTTCTGGCCTTGGCCCTCCCAGATTAAATTGTTCCCTTCCACTGAGAGAGCAGGATTTTTACGAGCTTTCCTAACAACTTAGTCCTTTGTCTCAAGCCCCAGTCACATGTGCTGCCTCCCCCTGCATTCTGATAGGGGAAGCGTTGTAGTCAGACTGGTAATTGTCCATCACATCCATTAGGTCCCTTTGGGCAGCCATTGTTTAAAGTTAATGATCTGGACATTGGTCTCCATTGTATCTCTGAAGTAGCTCCAGTCCTATGTTGACAGTTCTTACTTGTCCATTCATACCAACCCATACATGTCTACATGACCTGCACCTAGTGAGTTCATCATTTATTTTCCTGTTTCTGAAAATAAATTAACCCCTTCATACCAAGTAAGTAGCAATACAGAAGTGAGTGGGGAAACTGAATCACATCCCATGTTTATTAAAAATAATACAGAAATATCTCTCATCCTCCATAAGGAGTTTTTAGGAAAGGCAGCTTGTACAAATGTCACAGAGGGAGAAACCAAAAGGTTGGGTGTGAGCCTGGATGTGAGGAAAGAAGGGAAAGGAAGAGTCAGAGATTGCTCCATGTTTGAAAGCTTCGTGACCAGAAGTGCAATAGAGAGATCACTGTTGATGGAAGATTGGGAAGGGGATAGCCTGTATCAGAAAGATGTGAAAAGATGTCAGCATAGATGGAAAGGGGGAGGTTGGGAGTGGTTTGAGTCTTCAGTACAATGTTAATGAGATTATAGGAGCAGATGTGGAAGAACATCAGAATAAAGACAATGGACTTTAAGAAATCAGACTTTAGCAAACTCAGAGAATTGGTAGGTAATGACCTCAAACAAACAAACAACAAAAGTTGTACAAAAAGTGGAAAGTTGGTCAAATTATGAAAAATAAATATAAAATAACACTAGCATGTCGCAAGAAAATTAGAAAGGCCAAGACAAAAAACAAGATTAAATTAGCTAGGGTCATAAAGGGAAACAAGAAAACATTTTACAAATATATGAGAAGCAAGAGGAAGACAAAGGACAGGGTAGACCTGTTACTCTATGAGGAGGCAAAAAAATAGCAGAAATCACAGGAATGGCCAAAGTGTTAAATGCCCTTTTTTGTTTGTTTTCACCAAAAAGGTTAGCAGTGATTGGACAACTACCATAGTGAACATCAGTATAAATGGTATAGGATCAGAGGCTAAAATAGGAAAAGAAAAGTTAAGACTTACTTAGACAAGTTAGATGTTTTCAAGTCAGCAGGGCCTGATGAAATACATCCTAGAATACTTAAGGAACTGACTGAAATGTTCTCTGAGCCATTAGCGATTATCTTTGAGAACTCATGGAGAATGGGAGAGATCCCAGAGGACTGGAAAAAGGCAAATATCGTGCCTATTTATAAAAAGGGGAAAAGGACAGCTCAGGGAATTATAGATCAGATTAACTTCGATACCTGGAAAGATAATGGAGCAAATAATGAAACAAGCAATTTGTAAGCACCTAGAAGAAAATAAGGTGATAAGTAATAGTCGTCATGGTTTGTCAAGAACAAATCACGTCAAACCAACCTAGTACCCTTCTTTGACAGGGTAACAAACTTTGTGGATATAGGAGGAGGCAGTGAGCAGTTGATATGATATATCTCGACTTTAATAAGGCTTTTGATACTGGTTCACATGACCATTTCATAAACAAACTAGAGAAATATAGCCTAGACCAACCTACTATAAGGTGGGCGTGACGGGCTGGACTCCCTGGGATGTCACCTGGTGTGCTGGGACGCCGCTGAGGCAGGCTGTTCTGCCAGCCTGGGCCCCCTGTTACCTGGTCTTGCTGGGCTAAGCTCCCCAGCCTTTTCTAGCCATGCACACAGGCAGGGCCACGCCCAGCTTACACAGAGAGACAGAGATCCGCTCTGGGAAGGCTCAGCTTAAGGGGCTTGCCACAGCACCCAGATATCCTCCCACCCCGGTAGTACAAACCCAAAATTATATGAAATTTGCCTCTTCCCTCAATGTGGAGGAGGGTATGCACAAATTCTTGCCCCCCTTCCCCAGTTAGAAATAACATAAACTGGATTATATTGTAAACCAGAAATCAATTTATGAACTATAACAGGTGTATTTTAAGTAGTTAAGGAGATAGCAGACAGAACAAGGCAGATTACTAAGAAAATGAAACATAGCACGCAAACTAAGCTTAATACACTAAAGAAACTGGTTACATGTAAATTCTCACCCTAAATGTGGTTCTAATAATCTTCATAGGCCAGATGCCCTTCCAGCCTGGGTCCAGTTCTTTCCCTCAGTTCAGTCTTAGTTGTTTCCAGCAGTCATCTTGGGTGGGGAAGCAGGGGAGAACTGCCAACCTGGATTACCTCATTCCCCACCCTTAAATAGGATCTGCATAAGGCAGGAGTCCTTTGTTTCCTAGTGAGACCCTCCTTTCCTTACAGTGGAAAATTACAAGAAGTCCCAGATAAAGTTTTAGTATCAGGTGACAAGACCACCTGACTCTGTAGGATCACAGCATCCATGAGTCGGTGGCAGTATGGAGCGTCCACAGGAAGACCAAGCTTTTCAGTCTATTGTCCTCACTGATGGGCCATCTGCCCTGTCTGGCTTTTCCATTGTTGTACTTGAAGTTGTTAGCAGTGGACATCACCCAAAGTAGCATAGTTGAAATACAGATACGTAGTCAATATTCCTAACTTCAGATACAGAAATGATACATGTATACAAATTGGAAAATCACATTCAGTAAATCATAACCTTTCCAATGATATCTCACATGAGCCATCTTGCATAAACTATATCTGTTGTCATATTCATATCATTACATATTCTTTATGAAAATATGCTTATGACGTCACAGTGGGTGCACAAGTGGTTGGAAAAGCATACTCAGTGTGGTTATGAATAGTGCACAATCAAGCTGGAAGGGCATATCAAGTAGAGGCTTGCAGGGAACTGTCCTGTGTCCAGTTCTATTCAATATCTTCATAAATGATTTAGATAATGGCATAGCGATTACACTTATAAAGTTTGCGGATGATACCAAGCTGGGAGAGGGAGAGGTTTCAAGCGCTTTGGAGGATAGGATTAAAGTTCAAAATGATCTGGACAAACTGGAGAAATGGTCTGAAATAAATAGGATGAAATTCATTAGGGACAAGTGCAAAGTACTACACTTAAGAAGGAATAATCAATTGCACAAATGCAAAATGGGAAATGGCTGGTTAAGGAGGAGTACTGCAAAAAAGGATCTGGGGGTTATAGTGGATCACAAACTAAATATGAGTCAACAATGTAATATTGTTGCAAATAAAAAAAAAAAAGCAAACATCATTATGGGATGTACTAGCAAGAGACAGGAGAAGTAATTTTTCCACTCTATTCAGCATTGATAGTGCCTCAGCTAGAGAGAGTATTGTGTCCAGTTCTGGGCACCACACTTTGGGAAATATGTGGACAAATTGGAGAAAGTCCAGAGGAGAGCAACAAAAATGATTAAAGATCTAGAAAATATGACCTACAAGGAAATATTGTTTTAATTTGAAAAAGAGATGTGTGAGGGGGGATATAAGTCTTTAGGTATGTAAGACGTTGTAAAGAGAAGGGTGATAAATTGGTTTCCTTAACCACTGAGGGCACGACAAGAAGCAATGAGCTTAAATTGCAGCAAGGAATATTTAAGTGAGACATTAGGAAAAACTTCCTAATGGTAAGAGTAATAAAGCCCTGGAACAAATTACCTAGGGAGGTTGTGGAATCTCTGTCATTGGAAGTTTTTAAGAACAGGTTAGACAAACACCTGTCAGGAATGGTCTGTCTAATACTTAGTCCTGCATCAGTGCAAGGGACTGGAGTAGATGACCTATCCAGGTTCCTTCCAATCTGACTTGTCTATGATGTAGGTTCTCCTCAGTGTGAGTGTCGAGAGACAGTGGTGGGGAAGAAGAGAACCAAAGACAAATCTCTGAGAACAGGAAGATATTTTGAAGGGGCAGTCAGCAAAGTGGGATGAGAACCAGGAGCAGTCAGTCACAGAACCCCTAGGATGAGGGGGTCTGGGGGAGCCATGAATAGTTTGCTGTGTTTAAGGTAGCAGGGAGGTTGCGGGGAAATACTTATGGAGAAGTGACCCTTAGACTTGGAAAGGAATATGTCATTAGTGCCTTTTATAAGGGTTGCTGTCTCTTTTAATGCATTGAAAAAGGGTACTTCTCTGTCGAGGAAAAAGGGCTTAATAGTTTGCAAAACTCAACTTTCATTTTTAGGAGAACACATTCTGTACTTCATAAATCCTGACTGCCTGATTTCAGATACAACACTGATTCTTGCTATAAAATCCCCTATGATGGATACTCCAATTAAGAAAATAAATTGGTAAATTTCAGTACGTGTTGTGTCTCTATCAGCAGTCTGGAACTACTCATCAAGGTTTGTAAAAGCCCCTCCAGATAATGCAATGCAGAGGAATACAAGGAAACAAGTTTCCAGTCACCGGAAGAGCCTATGCCAGCTGGTTATGCAAGAACGGGTGATGCAATCTTGGTTTATTGTACTAAGACGAAAGATTCAGTAAGTGGCAGCGTGTCTGTAAATACTGTGCCTACGTTTACATGGAAGAGTACAATACTTTTTGCTCCCTTCAAACAAATAAAATCACATTAGCAAAATTTCTTGAGATTTAATCTTTGCTAAGATGGAAAGAATGATGCAGGGGAATAATTGACTTGGCTTAACATTGGTAAGTGTGTAGTAAAACAACTGGGGACAAACCCACTGCCTTCTGAGGGATTTAGTTTGGGATGCTTATTTATGTGTGTATATCTTCTGTGCCTCTCCTTCCCAGCCCCAAAGATCTTCTTTCCAGGAAGTGGGAGTTCTGACCACATAATTGTTTTTTCTACCGCAGTGGCGCTTAAGGACCCCAAGACAAAGATCAGAGCCCCGTGGTACTAGAAACTGTACAAACAAACAACAAAAGACAGTATCTGCCCCAGACATCTCACAGCTTTAGGGTGCAGACGATATTCAGTAGGTGACTAAACATGCAAAGGAAAGGTAGGAGGACAAGGTAACAATAAAGCCTGGTGCAATTGCATATATTAGTAGTCAGAATGGTCTCCGAAGTCAAATACTGAATGCATTTCCTTAAGAGCATCTAGAACATACAGCCACATGCTCTGCTTTGGGTGGGAATAGGTGTAATATTTCAGTGCAAATTTCATCTGAGTGTGGGGATTCCTGTCCTCTGACTGAATGCAGTAATAGCGTAGGAAGAGTGTTTCTCTGCCACAAAGACCCAACCTCCACCAAAAAGCAGCACCCAGGAGCAAGGGTTTTCCTTGCTGTGGCCACAAGATACATGTGGAAGGAATTTGAATAGGCAGAAAGAGGGGGTATTCTTGCCTCATGCTGAAACAGTGTGATGCTGCCTGATATGATGGATTCATTAAAGATCAGTTTTTAAAAAGAGCAGTCTTGCCAAGGTCAGAAATCTGGCCTGATATGCTTAGTAAGTGATAATTGCTCAGTTTAAATTTGCCTGGGAAAAACTTTAACTTAGGGCTTCTCTGCGTGGGAAGGGTTTTTTGTTGCCTGCCCCCCAGTATAACTTTATTTTTTTCCAGAATAAATTGTGTTGTGTCCACACCCAAAAGTGGTGGGTTTTTTGAGTTATCAAGCATTTTATCCCGTTTTAATTAATCTGCTTTGGAAGCTATATAACTCTATTCCAGGATGAGTTATACACTTTAAGACTTATGTGACTACACTCCTATTTTAAATTAACATTCCTGCTTCAGACACATCACCTGCTACCATCCCCCACTGCATTTCTTCACACCCGAATCAGCCTGTTTTGACTTGTGTGCCCTCCACTGCTCCAGGGTTGTCTTGACTAGATGTCATCTCCCTTTTTAAATTCTGGCGCGCACACAGGTATGCCCCTTTGCTGTTCCAGCTTGTGGTAAGTTCACATAGCTGGAGTCCATTACAGTAGCTATGCCCGTGTGATCCCATCTGGCGTTTCTGGACTTACTTGCTGTCTGGGGAGCGGAGCATGACCACTCCTGTCTTAAAATGAGTCACTGGAACACAAAGCTCTTCAAGCAGCTAGTGGAACAAATGTGGGAGAAGGGGTACTCCCAGGATAGGGTCTACTGCCATACCAGAGCCAAGATGCTCCTGCAGAACTATAAAAATGCTAAAGACAAAACCAAGACTTTTGGCCGTGCTCCCAGTGCATGCGCTTCCCAGGAGCACAGGACTGGATTTTTACCAGGAATGCCACTGTGGAATCCCGGTGTGTTGTGGACAGTTTGGAAGGAACCCAGCCTATCCCATACCCCAATGAGGAGACATTCCTCCAGACAACCCAACCTTGAGCTTAAGATGCAGTCAGAGACAGCACTGCAAATGACCCCTGAGACCCAGGTGGATAGCCAGCCTGACAGTGTTGCAGAGGGGACCTCAACCAGTGAATATTATGTGCTGTATTACAAAAAACTGTCCAGGTACTGACTGTATCAGGGGAGTTAAATAACTTTATTTCTAGGACCACCTGGGAGCTGCCATGTTGGCCAGATACTGCTAATTGGGAAGCCAGACACACACCTTAGTTCTCTCCTTCCTTAGCTTTTAATATAATCACCACCTCCATCCTCCATTGAGTGATCAAAAGGGCATCTGTACTGGAAAGTTTAAGCTCAAAAGTGTTTTTTTCCATGATATACCAAATCCCTAGATCCCGATAGATGCTGGACTAAGCGTGCCAGCCCCCACTCTCCTTCCCTCGCTGTTTAAGGATCCCTCTCCTGCCCAGTAGATAGTGGCTGGCCAAAACCAGATGAATTCTGGGATATCAGGTAAGGAGTCACAGGAGTTTGACCTCAAATCCCAGAATTCCATTAGGTTCCTGTAGGCATCCCACAATTCGATGCAAGAAAAGTCCCAGAATGCATAGAGCCTAGCTATGGAACATCACACTATGGGATATCTGCCCAGAAAGTTGTGCCATTATTTTGAGAAAGTGCAGAGGTGTCTGGATGCAATAATTCACAAAGGCAGTAGCTTAAGATGGCATAAACAAAGTAATGTGAGCACATTCTTCCAGCATAGTTATACCTGTGTAGTTATAGTAGAAAAACATATGCCGACAAAATTGCTCCATGTAGCTACTTGTGAGATGATGAGTCATCCCTGAACTAGAGCCTGATTAAGCCACATGCAGGGATGATTCATTCCTGTGTTAGGCTCTAGGCAATCCGCAAAGTGGTCTGATGACTTTGAGCAGGTATTTAAGCCTCAGAGGCGAAACAGCATCTGTCTGCTCAACTTAGCCTCATGGCTTGGAATTCTCCTCTACCTGATAGTGGTGACAAACTCCACAGGCCTCATCCTGCTCTCAGCCCTACTCTTGCTTTGTCCCAACCCTGCTCTCGGCTCCTGATTCCAGGTCTGACCCTTGGCTTTGATAGCTAAGCTTGACTTCCACCGCTTCAACCGCTGAGCCCAACTGCCATCATTCCAACCTCAAGGCCTGACCATCCTCACCTCAGTTTCTGATGACAAGACTTCACACTTTAGTCAGCACCTTTTTAAAAAAAAATGCACATTTTACTTGCTTGAGTTGGGCAAGTTTCTCCCCTTTTCCTTGTTTTAAGTGGACCACATTCCTTCTTACTCAGGACTCCGGTATTCTCCAGATTGCAACAGTCTGTGTAATCTGAGTAATGGTGATGGATAGCATCACTCTTGTCTACACTAAAAAATACCCCTTGGAAATAAGTGCAGAATAGAATCCTTGATTTGTCTGCACTTCCATTTTGACCCATGTAATCCACTTCTCTAGGCATCTGAAATGCATCTAAAGCTCTGTTCTAGTCTTAATCGGAAATCTCAGAAGGTTCACTAATAAGCACAATGTAAATCTAGCCATTACTTCACCATCACAAAACACAAGCTTCTATGCTAGCTCTGACTTGTTAAGTATAAAAGGAAGTCCCACGTACATTAGAGTTCATTAGCTATACTGATGACTGTTCTTGTTGAGGGCAGTAGGAAGGGAGGATATCGGCTTTCAGCTAAGTGCAGATTACCTGAAAGCCGTGGTCAGATTGCCATTTGCATATGTTGCTGGCTTTTTAGATTTCTGCTTGAATTCTCCCCCTCCATCCCTATTTATTTACATCTTTTAAATATCTGTCTGAACATTTCTCTCTCTCCGTTGTGTTCTTACTTTTCCATCGTGTTCTTATATTTCACTCCTCATGACACAGTGTGAAACGCATTAATATCACAATGTGTTTCTTGGAAGCTGCTTTGCATAACAAAGACATACCCATATGAAAACACTAGTCCCCAAATGTGGTAAAGCGTAAGGCTATAGCAGAGTAGAAATAGGCATGCATTGCACTAATGTGGGGCTGGATTTGAGATACCGCAAAGCTCAGGGATGTTCTGATGTGGGATTTTGCTTTGGGCCCTTCTTGGTAATTCAACAAGAATAATTAATGTTTCGTAATAGTGTGTTTCATCCAAGGATCTAAACATACAGTACAACTATGTATTAACCCTCTCAGATCTCAGTGCACATTCATTTACAGAGGAGTAAATGGAGACCTAGAGGTTAAATTACTTGTCAAGTTTCCACAGAGAGTCAATGACAGGGTCAGGATAGTACACCAGTCCTGCCTGCTGTTTCTGTGCTCTAATCGTTTGAGTACAAACCTTTTGGAAATGCTATGGTTGTAGGCACTCAGGCAGCATGATAATGGGCACCGTATAGGAACTAGATGGAGATACCACTGAGCTGCTTCTCTGCTTTAAAAAGGTTTAAAAAAAACCAAGCTCTTCAGCACTGCCATGGGCCACTTCCTTGCTTCTGCCTTAAATATGCAGTATGTGGGCATGCACTGTGCAGAATAAAAGTGATATTTATAGGGACTATGGGCTGTGCATTCTGTAGTCTCTCTTAAGACTTAGCTGCAGAAATCTCATTAAATTGATCTAGTTAAGGGCCATCAGCCCTCTTAGATTAGAGCTATAAAGAGCTTTATGAGAGTATCTGTTCTTTTTGGATACCCCCTTAGCTTTTGAAAGTGAGCTGTTCTGTTTATGTGGAAGAAGCAGCAGCCTATCTTTTCATGGATATTACCACCAATGTTCTTTTCCCCCCACCCCTTTTCTTGTTAGACAATGTGAGAAACAGAAGGTCTGATTCTTTGGCCATGCTGGTCTAAATGAGGCATTAACTCCATTGAAGTCAAAACAACTTGATGTAAAACAAGCAAGAAAGGAGAATCAGGCCCTGATCCTTCAAGGTTAATCTGGATGATTAGTATCCTAATACGTAGGAAGAGCTATCCTACTGTAAAGTGAAACTTCTCAGACTGGGCTTTCATTGGTAAGTGGGAATATAGTTGGCACAAAATCCTTTGGCAACAGTCTCGCACTTTCTGCCAGTTTTTAAACTGTTTTTTGGAGTCAGTGGACATCAGAGGTTATTGAAGGACTGGGGCCTGTCTCTCTCAAACTGGTGTTGAATAAAGAAAAGGAGGACTTGTGGCACCTTAGAGACTAACAAATTTATTTGAGCATAAGCTTTCGTGAGCTACAGCTCACTTCATCGGATGCATTGAGTAGCTTATGCTCAAATAAATTTGTTAGCTTCTAAGGTGCCACAAGTACTCCTTTTCTTTTTGCGGATACAGACTAATACGGCTGCTACTCTGAAACCTGGTATTGAATAGTCTGTCTCCCTAACTACTAATTATTTCTCTGTTGGTACAGATGGTCTCCACCAAGTGTTTAGGAACAGTTTTTTGGGAGGGAGGGGTGCGTGCGTGCATGCATATGTGAATCCTCTCAGCATGAAGCAGTTATTGAATAATCTCTTCCATTCAGTGGCAGGCAGGAATTCTTAGTGGGGAACAACATGCTGCTATAGCCCTTGCATCAAAGGGGATGCCTGTCCCGTTTTTCTCCACAGGCCAAATTTGATCTACTAATCTCCTGGGTTGGCCTTTTTGTGCACTGTGCTGCTCTTATACAAAGTGCTGTTCTTGGAAGATGAACCTAAGAAGTAAGTATAGAAATGGGCTGTGATGGGAAACAGTAAATACTTTTACTGGAGTGCAAACTGAAGGTAATAACCATCTGCTTGGCTGCAGATGAATTTGCCAGACACGTGCAGGCAGAAGGTACCTGTTTGTGCTGCTGAATTTATTAGGTAGAGTCTAACATTTTATTGACTCCAACAGAATGTTAACTTAACAGGCAGCAGCACATTGGTTGCAATAGAAGCCCAGCAGCAAAGTAGTGTTATATTTAAAAACTACTAAGAAAATGATTCACATGCTGCCGTTGCTAGAAAGGTACAGAGAGTTTTCTGTAGGAAATTCTCCTGTTTTTTAACAATGTAGTATTTGGGCCGTAAGTTCCTCAGGCAGAGACTTTATGCCTAGCAAGCTTGGCACTATATAAATAATAATCCTATTATTAATTAGAGTGGCTGCATAGTTGAGTGATCTGCGCAGGAAACAGGAAGCCAGGAATGCCTCATTTCCACTGTTGCTGACACACTACAGTATTTGTTGTTGTTAGGCTGATTGCTGAATCTCATCATACCTACTTGTCTATCTGTAAATTGGTGATAATGCTTACCAGCCTGCCTACCTCACTGGCATCTTTTAAGTATTAATTAGCCAGTGTTGGCAAAGCACTTTTATATTTCCATCCTTATATCTTCAAAGTGCTAAGTATCACTATTACAGCTTATTAGTACAGCACAGACTATACAATAGAATAGGAGATAGTACCAAAGCCATGTCATAAGTGATCAAGCCTGATAGGCAGTGTATTTGTATAATTATAACATATCTTGGGTTATGTAAAAAGCCAATAGGCTGAAAGACTTTAATTATCTCAGAAGTGCAGTGCCAAGTTCTAGTTCTGTGTCTGATACACTATTTAAAAAAAAAAAAATGTGGGAAAGTGTGCGAAATGCAGTACGGCTGTGTTACTGGCATGTTTATCAACACAGTTAATTAGCTCTGAATAGGTAGAATAACCATTGGGCCTCAGATATTCACACTGAACCCTACAGTCATACCTGAATATAGAAGACAACCTGAGAAGTAGATTTTGCATTGCCTCCCTCTTGGATGTCCTAGATGTCAGTACTTACAATGCCATTGCAATGACCATATCATTAAAGGTATAAACATGGAGACAGAGACTCCTTTGAACTCACCAAATAGGTCTTTTGTTTTTCCTGGAAAATGACTCCTCATCTCAGCCTTTTTTGCTCTTGGCAAACTGGAAATGTTCCAATCTCTGAGAATAATCCCCTTAACTTTCATACAGTTTCACTGCTCTATGGAAATTCTGGCGATTTCAGCAGAAACTGTTTTAGCCTTCTGTTTCCAGGCTCCCTTCTTTTTTTGGAATGTGGAGCATTTTATAAGAGGCCCAGCTCCTCCATGCAGTGTCTGAAAACCACCTGAATACACACCTTCCTCTGGAGAGCTGGTCAGGTTACTCTGGTTCCAGTTGTTATTACACAGCCCCACTGTGGGCCTTCATTCTCTGTTACATGTGGTGCCAACATAGGGTTACCAACTTTCTAATCGCACAAAACCAAACACCCTAGGCCCGCCCCTTCCCTGAGGCCCCACCCCACACTCACTACATTCCCCCTCCCTTGGTGGCTTGCTGTACCCCAATCTTACTCACTTTCACTGGGCTGGGGCAGGGGGTTGAGGTGTGAGAGGGGGAGAGGGCTCTAACTGGGGGTGCAGGCTCCGGGGTCGGGCCAGAAATGAGGGGTTCAGGGTGTGGGAGGGGAGTCCAAACTGGGGCAGGAGTTGGGGTGTTGGAGGGGGTGAGGGGTCCAGCTAGGGTGGGGCTGGGGATGAGGGGTGCAGCATCATCCGGGTTTGGGGGGGTCAGGGGGGTTGGGGCACGGGCTCACCTTGGGTGGCTCCCAGTCAGCGGTGCAGTGGGGCTAAGGCAGGCTCCCTACCTGTCCTGGCACCGCGCTGCGCCCTGGAAGTGGCCAGCAGGTCCGGCTCCTTGGCAGGGGGACAGGGGTCTCCACACGCTGCTCTCGCCCGCATGCACCCCCCCCCCCAGCTCCCATTGGCCACGGTTCCCAGCCAATGGGAGTGCGGAGCCAGTGCTCGGGGCAGGGACAGCGCATGGAGCCCCATGGGCACCCCGCCTAGGAGCTGGACCTGCTGACCGCTTCCGGGGTGCAGCACAATGCCTGGATAGCTAGGGACTAGCCTGCCTTAGCGCCACCGACCAGACTTTCAACAGCCTGGTCGGCAGTGCTGACTGGAGCAGTCAGGGTCCCTTTTTAACCAGGCATTCCAGTCGAAAACTGGACACCTGGCAAACCTATGCCACCATAGACTTGTAAAACACAGTTGAGGAAGATGGCATAGAGTTTTCAGCAGCTCGGTCATGTGACCAAACTCCCTTGGATTTTCCTGGTAATCAGCGCTGATTTGGGGGATCATCATAAGAATGTAAACTTACCCAAAAAATAGCGAGATATTTTGAAGCTTCTACTTTAATATAACTTTTTTTTAACTATAAAACCCCTCCATCGTTCTGCTCTCTTTCACGTGTGTGAGGTGGTGTGTTGCCATTCTGTTCCCCTTCATCGTTGGAAAAATAAGTCTGCCTGATGTCTGACACTAATGCTTCTCTCAGCCTTTCCTGTGATCTGTCTCCCTGACAGGGCGGCTCTACCAATTTTGCCGCCCCAAGCAGTCGCAGCCGAATTGCCGCGCTGCTGCCGAAAAGCTGCCGCGGCGGAAACAGCAGTGGAGCTGCCACTGAATTGCTGCTGCGGGACACGGACTGCCGCCCCATTCTCAGTGCCGCCCCAAGCTCCTGCTTGGAAAGCTGGTGCCTGGAGCTGGCCCTGCTCCTGAATGAGACAGATCACCTCTCACCTTTTACGTTTCCATGGGATCGCTCTGTTGAGTTCTAGTGACCAATGTGTGTTCGCCCCATAGCATATCTTAATTCCAGACATGTCTCTGAATGTACTGATCCAGTTCCAATACTTATGAAGCTGAATCACAGTGAGTAAGCTGAAAGTTTGTTTGCAGAACATTTATCTTGTTTTAAACGGGAGTGTTTATATGTGAGATAGACATGCTCATTTCTAATCAGGAGCAAATTCCCCAAACAGAATTGCATGAAACATTTGGTACCTTGGAATCTAATCATTCTAGCCATGCAGGAGAAGGGGGGTGGGGAAGTTGCCTTCAACAAGATGTAAAAGGGTAGAAACCTATATTTCTGCCCTGTAGCAGTGGGAAATGCCCTAAAAAAGAGCTATCTGGGCATTGTGGGTTGCAGGACAGGATAAAAAAATTTATGGATATGTTGGCAGTATCATTTAGACCACAGTTTTTTGAAAGAGCTGTATCTTCAGTATTGGAAAAGTCAGCAGGCAATGCTGACAGGGAAAGTTGTATCTAGGGGTGGTGGTGCTGACTTTCCTTTCTCGTCAGCTCTGTTTCCCCTTAAGTGTCTCCTACCCCCACCCCCAAGTTTAACGTGATTTTGCCTTGTTCTAAAACCATCCTTGACAGCCCTGAACTGTGATAGTTATAGTAGGTTTATATATTATTATGAGTTTATAATCCTGTTGTCTTTACTTTCAGGTATGGGTTTTAGCTTTCCCACTAGTATTCAGAGGTTCCAAATAATGCCCATTCATTTTTGGTAGAGACTTGTGCTTATGTGGGTTTTCAGTTACATGTAGATACTCCATGCAAAATTGTAGCATTAATAGTGTTAAAGTTGAGGAATCCAACCCACAAAGCTAAGTATAACTCTGCCCCCTTGTGTCTTTGAATTATGGCACCAAATTCAGACTTAGTGTAACTCTCTTGCCTTCAGTGGAGTTGCACCATGGAATAAATTCAGCCAATGTCCTCTTTAATTCATTGTATTAATTAATAATTTATCTATAATACAATCTGGAATTTCTTATGTAGCCTTGCAGTAAGGTGCCGACGATACCGATCTTAAGACTTGACTTGATTTTTAAGCCTCAGTACTATTACAAACCAAAGTATATTTGAACAAAATCTGTTCTGCTGGTGTTGAGTTGTGCACCAGAAATACTGAGTGGAATTTATGGAACAAATAAGAGCATTTGGGAGTGTTTTTTTTTAACACTGCTCGAAAATGGCTGAATAGATTTTTCTGAAACTTTAAAAAAAAAAAAAAAAAAGCCTCTTGGCTTAGGTGTGACTTTTTAAATTTTATGTATGATCAGATCCATTTTTATAGCAGAAATCTTATAAAACTTGTTTTACAACTTAAGAGATAATATCAGTATTATACAGAAATACACAATTATAAATTGACCTATGGAAGGCCTTAAAGCTACATTGACAAGACTTGCTACCAGTCACTTTCTTCTTTGTGGTATTGATTACATAGTGTGGTTGATGCTTCTCATCTTCTCCTTCTGTCTTTTTAGTAGATAGTGTCAATTAAAGTCTTTCATCTCATGTTGAGACCCAAGCTTCTAGTTTTTCTTGCATTTAGGCATTTAACACGTTTATTAGTTGCCATATCAAAACTCTACACAATATTAATTTTTTCTTCTCCTTCCTCCCATCTGTTTTACTTATTTTTATATCTTAATCTTGAGTTTAACTTTGACTGTTGTTGAAGAGATTTCTCTTTCTTAGTATTCAAAAAAATTTACATAAAAAATTCCATTTGTGAAAGCTGTGAGCAACTGCAAAAGGGGGCGTTCTGATGAAAGCTGTGTTTCAAATTTAACTATGGCTGTCACTATAGTAACTATATAATGATTCCATGTATTCTGAATGAGGAGGAGACCATCGTATAGCCTATATCTGCACCTCAATTAAACACCTGCGGCAGGGCTCAGGCTGCAGGTCTGTAAAATTGCAGTTTAGACGTTCGGGCTCGGGCTGGAGCCCAAGCTCTGAGACCCCAGGAAGGGGAGAATTCTAGAGCCCAGGATCCAACCCAGCCTGAACGTCTACGCCGCAAGTTCAAAGCCCAACAGCCCAACTCCTGTGAGACGGGCCAGCCACAGGTGTTTAATTGCAGCATAGACATACCCTTGGTGGTTTAAAATGAGAAACCCTCAACCTAAAGTAAACTGGCTACTAACAAAGGAAATCTGCTAGGTTTTTTTCCAGCTGAAAGTGAACTCCAGGGGCGGAGGAAGCGTTTGTTGAAGTTCACCTTTCCTCCACATGGTGTATTAGGACAACGATATGTGGCACTGACTAGATCAATAGCTGCACGTCCTTCATAACCCCATGGGAGTGGAGTGCAGTTGTGGCAGTCTGTGAAAGTGATAATGAAATGCAGTTTACTGGAAAACTCCAGGTTTAAGATTCTTGAAGTCACAGGGGCAAGTATTCTGTCGATTTAAAGAAGGGCTTTTCTCTGGTAAAGACTGAGGATTCAGAACTGTTGTTCAATCTAACAAATCTCTTGTGATTGTTACTTTTGATTTGGGAGCCTTTGAGAGTGAATAAACTGAACCAGTGGTACTGAGTTATGGAAATTGCCTATTTATTTTAATGACTGTTTACAAAGGAGGCCAAGACTTCAGGAACATTCCCTTTACTGTATATTGTGTGTATTTTATCATACAGAAGTAACCCACCCTATTTCTTCAAAGCAGTCCCCACAGCCTCTACAGCCAAATGTAGAGTCTCACAGGGAAGCTGTTGCCATCTTTATAACTAGCTAGGAAAAAAAGATGGTAAATAAGCAGCACCAAGCTCTTTCAGAAAGGTGGATTCTGTAAATAAACAGTTTGGCTCTCAGAGTTGTGTTACAGATTGAGTCTTTCTGGTGGATCTGTAGAGATTAGTTTTTGGCAGATAAAATTCACAGATTAAAACTGTCTATGGGGCAGTGTGTTAATTTGCTATAATAACCTTAATAATGATTTGCATTTCCCTAGTGCCTTTCATCTAAGTAGCTCAGAGTTTTGGGAGCCCTTTTTACTTAAGCCTCACAACACCCATGTGAGGTTAGTATTCTCCTCATATGCAGATGGGAAATCTGAGGCACAGCTAAGTGAAGTGATTTAGCCAGTTGCACAGTGAAGCAGTGGTGGTGCTGGGACTAGAACACAGGTCTTCTGGTTCTCTATTCTATTCCTTAATCACTCGGCAGTGAAGATTTAAGGGAGGCTGTTGTGACTATGGGTCTGGATGCTGGAGTCCGGAACGTTAGTGGTGTTGGTGTCCCAGTGCATTATTTCCAGTCACGGACTTTGCAGTACCCTGATAGGAAATCCCTGGCCTTTAGAAGGAGAACTAATCCTTTTATGTACTTGGATTGGGATAAATAAAGCCACTTGGTTGCACCTTGTATGGTCATGATGAAGCTTTCAGTGTTTTTGCTGGAGGTTCCCCCCGTAGAAAGCAATTCTTCTCTTTTAAAAGCTACTTTGCTGAAAGCTTCAGAAGGTGCTACAGCCATGGCCCTAGGGATGTTAATTGTTCTCATCCTAGCTTGACTTTTCTAGACGTGATAGATGGGAGGGACTTGTTTAGCTTCCAGAAATAGTTGCTCCACACGAATGGGTAGTAAGAACTTGAGATCAGAATTCTTCTCTGGAAAAGTGTGTCTGTGTATCCACTTTGCCATCATACTATGTCTGCAGTACTTGGATTCTGCTGATATTTTTTTTGACTTGTTGGTACTTTGCTTCACAAATCTTAAGGATCATAGAAGTTAGAGAGTTAGAGAAGTTGTATCATCTGGTGCTTTGTCCAGTTTGGTTTTTATAGTCCCAAGCATTGAGACTTCCACCACATCTCACTGCCAGAAAAAAATTTTCCTGACCAATATTCAATCTACATTTTTCTTTTTTATTAATTGCATTTCATTGCTTGTAGCAGTATCCTTGCATGTCACCCAGAATAATTCCCTTCTTGGTGTTTATACCCCTCCGGTTCTCTATCGCCCTCCACTCCTCTTATTTGTTGTTTGGCCAAGTTATTCTTCTACTCTTTCTTCATAGGTCAGTGTCTCCAGCTCCCAGATCGTTTTTTGGCTTCCGCGTGAACTACCTCCAATTTTTCTATCTTTCTGAGAAAGTGATACCCAGAACTGAATGTCAGATTCCAGGTGCAGCAGAGCCATAGAGAGAGAGAGCCAGAGAGTGCTACATCGTCACTTACTGCCTGTTGGTATATGCAGCCTGCTTTCCCAAGCACACTTATCACCTGCATCTGACCTGCATCCAAAGTGGGAAGGGGGTAGAGCAGTGGTTCTCAACCTATTTACCATTGTGGGCCACGTATGTAGCTCTGTGTGTGTTATGTGGGTCGCATCCACACAATATATATACTACCTGTATGGCCCTGACGATGTCACATGGGCCGAAGCAGTGTGCTGATTGGGCCGCAGGTTGAGAACCCCTTGGGTAGAACAATGGAAGGAAAAGAAATGATGATGAAAAGAGACTGGGAAAGAAGGAGGGGGAGAGAGAGAGAGAACAAAATTTAAAAAATGGGGTAGGGGAGGGAAGGAGCCTTGTCAGAGTAGAGTCTTGAAGAGAGAGAGGAAGGGGGGTTAGAGAAACATATCAAGATATAAAATGAAAAATAAGGACAAAGAGGGGAGAGAACAAGAAGGCACATTGATATTTCAGCTGTGATTTAATGGTCGTGCTGTTTCAAATAGCAATGACAAATTCTAAAACTATATCCAGCACTGGATTGGATGCAAGACTAACCCTCTACCCCCTTTAGATGTAGTGAAGGTGAGCCTCTCAGGCTTGATCCACGTCAGTATTCTTTTTCTTGCTTTGTTTGTTTTTCTTTGTTTGTTTTAAGTTGACATATTCTCTGATCTGGCCAAGTGGCATCCTGGTTGTGTTTCCAAATTCAGGTCTCTGACATAGGCTGCCATTGTACTAAAAACAAACAAAAGAGCCTTCTGTAATGCCCAGTTCAGAGTGAGTAAAAACAGGGCTTAAGAACTTAGTGAGTCTCTTACATCATGGCATTCCTTCGATTTTTAAAGAGATCTCTTCACTGACTTCCTTGTTTTAGTAAATGCTGGGGAAAGATATTGTTAACAATTCTGTTTATCAGGGATTGAATTTATTATCTTTTCTTTAATCATTATTATAAATAAATTAGCCCTGAGGATTTCCAGGAGAAAAGAATCCTAGATTGTAGTTCCCCTGCAGTCAGTGGTTAGTGCTTAACAATATTCTTTAGATATTGAAGCCAGTAAATGTTTAGGTTTTGTAGTAAGAAAAATGAACATTTAAAAATGGTCCCTCCTTATTTAACAGCTCTGCTCCCTCTTGCTTCAGTTATCGTAGGTCATCCATAAACCATGGTGACTTGCGTGGATGGAGCTGGGAAATGGGACATATGTCTACACAGCAACTAGACACCCACGGCTGGCCTGTGCCAGCCGACTCAGGCTCTCAGGGCTTGGGCTGCAGGGTTGTTTTTGTTGCTGTGTAGACTTCCATGCGCAGGCTGGAGCCTGAGCTCTGAGACCCTGCCATTTGTTCAGTAGCAGAGGACAAAAGATTATATTGTCCTTCAAAACGGTCAGTATTTCTGTTGGATGACCAATGCTCTTCGTTATGGTCTGATCAGAACTGCTTGACATTTTTCCTTGGAATATTTCTTTTGATGAAAAATGGCCTTTTTTCCATAACCGTTTTCAATTCTTTTAAAATTTTCCAGCGTGTGGATGAAAATATAAAACTGAAAATTGTTTGGCTTTTGAAAACCACCAAAACAAGTGGTGTTTGTTGGGGAAAAAATGGAAAATTTTGATGAATTTTTTTTTAAATGTGCAGCAAATACTTATCATTTTCTGACCAGCCATAGTTCTGATAATTGAATCTTTATGCATGATGGGAGGCAGAAGGAACCCACTTTGACTTTAAAATCCCAAGCTGCGTGCTCAGGGCTGGAATTCAGAAAAATCACTTGTACATTAAGGCAATTTTGTATTTAGCCATTGTGAGAGAGTGAACAATGAATCCTCCCCAGATCTACCATTGAAAAACATTCTTTGGCAATCACACTTTAACGTGAAGCTCTAATCTGAAAAGTGACTGTAAAAGTGGCACCATCTCCTGTTATCTGTGTGTACTGAGTTATATCTACTCACTTTCCTGACAAAACTAAATTTAACATAACTACTTTTTACTTCTATTAGACATGCAGAACTAACACAGCTCTAGAAGAGGTGAGGTAGGTGTGTATATTGGGGAGGTGGCATCTTCTTTTAGAAGATCTCAAAGCACTTTAAAAACATAATTACTTAGTCCTCAGTAGACCTTTCTGAGTAATGCAAATAATTATTATCCTCTTGTTTACAGATAGGAGTAATAATGCCCCAGTGTCACAGAGTGAGTCCGTGGCAGAGCCAGGAATAGAACACAGGACTCCTGACTCCCATTCCTCTGCTCTCATCTCTAGACCAGTTCTTGTTATGGCCATTGTTATCCCTCTTGGTGGTGGTTTCCTGTGGCAACCGGAAACCATTTTTTGACTGAGAAACAGAGAGAACATCCAATAATGCCCGATGCTGGAATGCATTGCCACAATGGGTTAAATGTACCTTGAGGTGCTTGTTTACACAGGGTTTGGCTTATATAACATAACTGGGTCTCTCAGTTTCATGCTGATGAGAATAAGGATCGAGATCAGCCATCAAACACTAAATTTGCATACTGTCTCACATGAGTTCTGATGCTGAGCAGCTGCACCGAGCTTGCTTTCCCTCTGATAACGGAGGCTTGGTGGAGAAAGCAGGATGCTTACATCAGAAAGCTGTGGAGCATGTGTGCAGCCACAGAAAAGACAGTAATTGGTGACTAGCAGCTGTTTGTTTTTATTTTATTTTATTTTATTGAAAAAAAAAACCACTTTTAAAATCTGCAATATGTGCAGTTAATTCTGAGAAGTAGCCTTCTGTGCTTGAGGCCAGGCTGGGATCTTAAGCTTGGGTGGGGGGCAGTGCTTTCCCACTGAGTTATAGGTCTGCTCCAATGGATTCAGCAAGCAAGAGTCCTGCCCTTGATGGTGGTGTGGGGAGGATTGGGGGCTTACTGTCATCCAAGTCAGCAATTCAGAAGCATCAGGACCACTCTGAAGTTCTAGCAGTTTTCATTTTCTCTTTCATTCTTTGTTGATCCCGCTGGTTCTTTTAAGCACTGAAGTCAAAGAAATTATAAGGACTTCTCTCTTGCCCCCTCCCCATGTGTCATGTGACTGGCAAGAACATTGCAGCGTACCAATATCAATTGCTAGTTAGCATGGGAAATAAATGGAAGGAAGTGAGATGGAATCCTATATCCTTTTGAATATACTCACTGAAAGCAAGAGTTATTTGTGAGCTTCAAGCATATGGGTGAGAAAACACCCAAAGCCAAAGTTGTTCCCACGTGTCCATAAACTAAATCTGATTCCTCAAATTAATCCAAGTAAAGAAACTTTGCTCTGGCAGAAGCTTGTAAATATTACAGTACCTGTCACTTTTGGATGCTGTTTTCTGTTTTCATAGCTATGAGCTGAAAGCTTTGAAGTGTGGAAAGTTTTGTTTTGACTTTTAGAAATTGACCTCAAAGCATCAATCTCTTTATACATCTGCTCCTTTCAGGCTACATGAAAATAGACCCTTAAATTTTTCAGGCGAAAACTTTTTATGATAACAGCATGGTTTAAAGGTGAGAACTATAAACCTGGAACTCCTGAGGTATAATCCCAGCTCCAATGCCCACTCTCTCTGTAAGCTTTAATGCTTAATTTTTCCCATTTGTAAGCTGGTGGCAAGGTTATACCTATCCTCAGAGGAGTAGGAGGATTAATTTAGTCAATGTTTGTAAAGAAATGTCCAGATGTAAAGCGCCATGTAAATACTAAGAATTACAGTGCTCATCTTTTAGACACTACGTTCTTGAGAACAGACAGTATCCTTTTATTCTGTTTGTGCAGTGCCTATGACAGAGACCTCAACATGGTTAGCCGTTCTGAGCTATCACAATAACAAAGATGAATAGTAATAATTACATGTTAGCTTCACTTACTGCCAAGCCAAATTTCTGGTTGATCCAAAAATGTAAATTATTTCTGACAGATGTACTGGTAACAGTCTTTCTCCTCCTCCTCCTATGTTGGTCTCCAGCTGATATTCAGAGATGAAGCCTTCATTATTGCCGTTGAACTCTACTCTTTGTTGTCACTTTTTGTTTGGTTATGTGTTGTTGTTTTTTTAAACCCTCCTAATTAGCAGTGCTTAACTTCGGGCTTGTCTTTACTGCAAAGTTAACAAGTTATAACTTGAGTGTTGCCCCTAAGTCAACTCCTATCCACACACAAAACCTTTAACTCAAAGGGTCGATCTTCACTGCAGACTTAAGTCAGGCTCTTACTTCCATATTGTCCCTAGCTCCTATTCACACAAACACAACCCTCTCACCTGAGTGTGGTGGCCCTTTCTAGTAGGGTGATGTGAATTGGATAGGATAGCCCCGAAATGCAGAGTTCAAGTCCTGATCCTAGGCTGAATGATTCCGGGACATCTTTTATCCTGGATTCCCTGTGGCACTGCTCAGTGCTTGCCCAAGGCTCAGGGGCAGTGCCAGTCTCTTGCCAGTGGTGGGACGAGGGCTGAGGTGGACCTTAGCACCCCCAACCCCCGCCTTGAGGCCCCACCCCCGCTCCTCCTCTCCCCTTCCCACTGAGGCCCTGCCGCCAGGCCAGAATCTGGAGCTGAGCAGTAGTAAGAGCTGCCCAGGCTCGGAGGGAAGAGGAGGAACAGGGGTGGGGCCTTGGAGGCAGCGGGGCTCCTGCAGGTGTCCCATTTTTGCCTTTTGAAAAGGTGGTCACTCTGCTTTCAACCCAGGCTACCTGTCTCATCTGGGGCTATAGGCTAAAGCCTATATGCTGCTTACACTTGGGCTGGTAACCCCCCAACTTTGCAGTGTGGATGCAGGCTAATCAATTCTGCCACTACTAGTCCTTGCCTTCTCCCCCCATTACCCCAACTCCCACCCCCATGTGCCCAGAAGGACAGACAAGTTCTCACACAATTCACTAGGAAAGAATCCTAGAGAGGCTCAGCTTACTGCGATGCTAGTAACCGTGGGATATGACCACAGAAGTCCTACAGCAGCAGTGTGGCTACAATTAAGTTGACATACTAAAGTCTGGCTTTGCAGTGTGGCTGCTCATATGTGGGCTAGGCTAACCTGGGTTCTGATCACCTGAAGTGAAGATATGCAGTCACTTAGACTCTTGAGAATTTTACCTTAAAGCAATAGTTTGTGAGCCAAGATTTGGGCTCTGTTCTGTGCTGTGTCCTTGGGTGCGTAATATGCAGCTAAATTTTCAAAAGTGGGCAGTGATTCTGTGTGGCTGCTTGTGAACATTTTGTCCTTTCATTTCTGTTTCCTTCAAAGAGAGTCTGTAAATTGGGGCCTTTATCCATTCTAAGGATCCCAGAGTCCCAAATCCATGTTTGATGAATGATCTTACAAGTGTTCTGCTTTAATCTCTTAGTGGAATAACTAGGAAGGGAAACAGCTACTGTGGAGAGAGCCGGTAATGACCTGAACTGGGAGGCAAAAGCTCCAGATTTCCATTTGACTCCTCTTTTTGTCTTGCAGATGAGAGGATCTGTTCACCACCCTTTATGGAGCTGACAAGTGCCTGTGGAGAAGACACCTTGCAGGTCATAGAGAAGAATGGACTAGCATTCCCATTCAGTATGTAAACAGGCTTTTTATCACTTCTCCTAGTATATTCTGAACATTCGTCCTTTAAGAACACTGTAACCAATGTAGAACTGCATGATTCTTTGTCAGGGACACTAGAACCTTTCTATAATTAGCGCTGTTAAACTGAACAGTTGGTGTATAGAATAATGTCTCTCCCCACAAGCTTTTGAAGAGCTCCATACAGATGTTCTCTACCTCAAACACCTCACTTCGGTAAACAAAGCCATGTTCCTGGGAAATGCTCATAGTTCTAACAGTTATACTGTTGTCTTGAACCTGCTCAGGAGCTTGCTCCCACCAGCCATGTTTGCTATTTTTCCTCAAGAGAATAATTTTTCCCCCTACCCTAAAATCCAGATGGAAAATATGCCCTTTAAATGCCAGGAAATTAAAAATAATAATAATAATAATAAAGTGCGTAAGGCAGGTTTGAGGGGCTGCAGCCTCAGGCGGCTGCAGTAAGCTGATTGTCTCATTGTAACAGACATCCACACTGAGACTTTTTTTTTATTCTTTTCCTCATTTGATACGGTCAGTGTAAAATGAACAGAAGTGGTGTCTGCTCTGTGTCTTAGCCTCCTGTATTAGGCTATGGCTACATAACGAGGCTTTTAGCGACATGGCTGTGCCACTACAGCTGTGCTGCTAAAAGGCGCGCTGTGTAGCTGCTGTTTGTCAGCCGGAGAGCGCTCACCTGCCAACAAAAAACTTCCACCCCCCATGAGCAGCAGCGGCTTTGTCAGCAGGAGAACGCTCCTGCCAACAAAGCGCTGTTCACACTGGCGCTTTTCATTGGTAAAAATTTTATTGTTCAGGGGTGTGTGTTTTTTTCAACACCCCTGAAAGACAAAAGTTTTGCCGACGAAGTGCCAGGGTAGACAAACCGTTAAGGTGCAGTACTTTGTTTGTAAGGTACTAAGGTAAAACAATTGTCGTATTGCCTGGCTGCCCTCTTCTCACCAAAATGAGATGCAGATCTCATGAAGTTATATTGTGAAGCAACACCCTATAGCTAACTGAATGATTTTGACTCCCCACTTCATTCACATTATAGACTGGCTAACAGCAGTCTGGTTCTGCAACACTGAGAGGGTCAAACTGCAAAGCAGTGGTTCCCAGCCACTCGTACTGCAATTTTGACAACCCCAAGGTTCAACAGCCAGAAGTTGGATCTCCCCCCCCCGCCCCCCCACCAAAAAAAAAAACATGCGATCTTTTTAGAGAGAGATTATATTGTGGGGGGTTTTGTCTGTCTTTTTATTATTATTTTTTAACTCCACCTGCCCATCCCCAGTGTGTATGCGTGATGATAATTAGTGTTGTCCACTCTCTCAATTGTACTGGGTAAAGAGAATCCTCTCTGTAGGAGCTCCCATCCCCTGCACAGCAATTAATTCTGCCCCCATCCCTCAAATCATACCCCCCCCCCCAGCTCCCATATCAGTTCTGCCCTCGCATCTGCCTATCACATCAATTCCACCCTTCTAGCCTAACCTCTGCTGCTCCTGCAGCTCTTCACCCCACTCTTCCAGGTCCAGGGGGTAACAGCAGCTGGTTCCTCCCTTTCCCCCTTGTCAAGCCTGGTGTTGTAGGGATGGAGGGAGGGAGCAGGCTGACCCATTGTTCACAGCTGGGCAGAGGGAAGAAGGGAGTGGAACTGCTCTGAGCACTTTCTGCTCTCTCGTGTGAGAATGGAGTGGGCTGGTGAAGAGAGGGAGACAGCTCTTCCTGCTTTATGCAGCTTTCCTGGCTGGCTGCTCTTCCCCAGAAAGCAGCAGGCAAGTGGGGAAGGCAGCCATTCAGAGCAGGTTTGCACAAGAGGACTGGAGCTGTTCACATGATTGCCAGGCTGACTTGAGCCCCGGCTGAAATCAAGTGACTCACAAAGAAGTCACGAGAGTTATGAACACTGGCACTGCTATTTCAGGCTTTCGTAATTGGTGCCTTGTGCTGCCTTCCCACCTAAATGATCAGCTTCTGTGCTGAGCCCTCAGTGCTACTGCTGCCTGCCTTCTCCTGAGTTCTGTGTGCTCTAACCCAGTGTGTATCAACTCCAGTTCCAGAATAGCAGTTAAGAGACACGGGTCTGGAGCAGTCCAAACTCCATGGCAATGGACAGCACATAGAGTTGAGACAGTGAGCCCTAGTGAGTCTAACTGGTACCGCTGAGGTCTTAGCCTGGTGAGCTGCTATATGGGTTGGGAACAGCTGGTACAAAGGGTTTTGTGTGTGGCCCGTTTCGCTTATTCACACTCTCTCCTTTTTTTTTTTCTTTTTTTTTCATTTACAGTTTGTAAAACCAGAGTGGCCCATGGAACCAACTCTCATGAGGTGAGTAAAAGAACTCTGGGGCTTCAGTCAGCTTTATCCCCTCACTTGTAATCCCCTCCTGACTACTTATGGGTTGGTTGGGAGCTCTACTGTGCAATAATAGAATGATTGTTATCCCCCAAGCTACTTTCCCTCCCCCCTTACATGTCCTTACTTCAGATACCTTTTGTAAGGTTACTTGGGCTCAGTTTAAACAGGGCTTATCACCCTTGAGCAGAAATTCCATCTCTAGCAGCAGAGTGAAGCAAGAGCCGGGCTTGAGGCCTGCCTTCCTTCAGTCTGCCTTTTGGTGGGAGATCAGGCCAATTGGGTCTTCTCCCCCCTTACCCCCTATGTCTCTGCTCCATTGTGTGGTGCTGATGGTGAGAATTGGTTCTGAAATGTTGAGCTTTTGCTCCTCTGTTTCCGGGTAGAAGAGCTGCCCAGCTTCTTCTCTTCAGTGAGATGGTCATGGGGAGAAGATGGGTGAGGAGAAGCTGCCCTCTCACACTCCTCTTCATGGCAGGGGGAAGGAGAAGGGAGAAGCAAGTAGGGACAGAGCCACACATAGGCTCAGTTCTCTTCATGAGGTGGGAAGGGAGAGTGGAAAGGATTGGGCTGGGACAAGCACCTCCTTCCCCATCCTTTCTGGGAGGTGACCATAAGTGAAATGACTGTATTCCTGCGGTAAGGTAGTCTCCTGTGCATTTAGCTGGCCATAAATACAGGGAACCTGAGGTGAAGCACCTCCACCTTTTCCAGAATCTTGGAAGTAAAGGTCGAGAAACCCTGTTTCAGCTCATTCACCTGTAGCTTTCATGCCTCCCTCCTCCTCAAAGCCCAGTGTGAGAATCCAGGCCCTACTCCCTGTGAATAAATATTTTCTTTAGTTCGTTCTTTCGTTCACAACTTATCTATGGCCACATCCAAGTTTCCCAGCTCCTTCTAAAATCTGCTATGTTACTACAGCACCTTCGAGAATGAAGGGCCCTGGAGTGAAATGCAGCTTGAAAGGAACAGGGTGCCTGTTGATACAAGGAGGAGTGACCCATAGTCACCGTTAAAGAAATCATTATTTTTCAGTTGGACCATGCACCCTCTTTTACAAAGACAAGGCACATAGGTCCCTTAATTAGTTTAATTAAGGGACTGACTGATAGCTGCTGGCCACTCAACTTTTCAGATACTGTTCTGGTGGAGCTCACAATCCTGTGACCCTGCTGCTGGTTCTCCTGTAACTGCCACCTGAAATGCACAAAGCTTTCAGTGCCTAATGAGTTAGCGTGGACATTCATTGCTGTGATGAGCCCCTCTTTGCAGTTCTCATGAAAAGTACTTATTTAAGTTTTCTGCTCGAACCCCAGCATCTGCAAGATGTGATGCTCAAATAGAGTTGTACTGCTGTGGCTTTTCATGGGAGCTGATTATTACTGCACAGGTTGGTGTCCTCAGCGATGCCTGAGGTCCTGCATGACATTTCAGTCCCTCTGGAGGAGAACCATTCTTGAAGTTGCCATGTTCCCAGGGGTAGTATTAGGGCTCATTTGTCTGATAGACGACAATCTATCCTGTAAGAGCCACATGTGAAGAATGACTGCTTGAGAAACATGGAATGTTGTGTTTGTTGAAAGCTCCTGGTGTGAAAGCAGCATGTCCAGTGCCTTGAGCACAGGACTGGAAGCAAGTAACTGTAGTTCAGTTGTCCTCTCTGTGGCCTTAGGCAAGATGCTTAACTTCTCTGTACAGTATTGGGTTGTGCCTAGAGACCCCATCGAACTTAGTTACAGAAGCCTACTTACACAGGTTATTAGCATGTGCATATTGGATATGTGCTGCCAAAAAGATAGCATCTTGTAGAATAATGATAGAATAAAAAAAATCAGTTTGAAATAGGCATTGGCTACATGCAGTAACTTGCACTCAGAAAATGTTAGAGAATCTCCTGATTGTGTACGCATGCAGAAAATTATGTGATCTCATATGGTGTGCCCGATATAGAAGAGAACAGAATAATAAACAGCTAGATAGAGACAAACATGTTCTCAGCCCTTTAGTCATAAATGTATAGTCATCCCATTGCTTATTTGACTAAAAGTATGACTTTTTGTTGAAATATTTATCATCTTATTATACAGGAACAAACTAGAAAGTGAACATGAATTTAGAAAAAGCCCCACAAACTAAGAGTACAACATAAATCAAATTGACAGGTACACATAGAGGAGATAGAAAGTGTTCCATGGTATGCAATTTGTAAAATCCCTCCGGTTATCCTGACTTTGCTGAGATCCAGCTAATTGTAGAAAGCAAGAAAAGAGGCAGAATTTATGGAGAGAAATGGCTATCTTTGAGAGGGATTCAGAGTCAGAGCTCATAAGCTGTATTCTGAACTCTGCCATTGTGACCTAGGACAAATCACTTAAACTCTCTGGGCATTATCCTGGACCAATTTGAACTCAATAGGAAAACTAGTAGTCCCTCTTCAAAGTAACAAGATCATGGATCACTGCACCCGGGTCTTTGCCCACAAAGAGAGGGCATAGCCTTCAAGCTAATTAAAGGAGTGAATAAGCATTTCTGGTCAGTGACTTAATCAGGGTGCCCAAGCATGGAACTGTGTATTATGTGATGTGGATTCTGCTGCCTCTTCAGAGTGTTTCCTTTTACCCATCAGCATCACTTCCATCTTACATGGGCTAGGTTTGAGCCAGCCGCTGTTCATCGTTGAGCCCCTAAATTACTTTCTCTGTGGCATATTTCTTCCAGTCCCTGTGTCATTCATTTAAGGGGGCTCTACGCTTGGGGTGATGGGATGAAACCGAGCCAAGGCAAATGTTGGCTGAGCATTTTCCAATAGTGAGGGCGGTTAGACTCTGAAAGAATCTCTCACTGAAGGGGCAGAAACCCCAGTTGCTTGGGAGATTTAAACCTGAACCGAACCAACCCATTAAAAAACAACTGTAAGGAACAACTTTCATTGGCAAAGAGGGTCAGGATGACCTAATACATCTATTTCTTCATATCTCGGACTTCCTGCATAATCTGATGGGTATTTTCCAGGTTCTGTCACTCAGATATTTTATTGATTTTAAATTAAAAATCAAATTGGGATTATTGCATAACTAACAAAGATAAAATGCCGTTGTACATGTTAAAAAGAATCTTAATTTAAAATGATGATGTGTGCAACTGAAAGCCACGCTGATAACACCCTCAGGGATTTAGGCTTATTTTAGCAGTAAATGTAATAAAAGAGAAGCTAGCTGCTGAGAAGGGATTTGCACTTGGTTATTATCCCTGGATAGATTTTCCCCCACATCACATGTTTCAGCCAGACAACAGAAAAATGTGAAATAAATGAAAGCCCAAATCCTTGTGAAGAACTGTGTTTGCATTTTGTGTTTCAGATGGCAATCATATTCAACCAGGAAGGTCTGAAGGCCATCCAGCCCCCCTGCGTGATTCAGAGCTTCATCAATCACAACGCTGTGCTGTATAAAGTGTTTGTGGTCGGGGAGTCCTACACTGTGGTAAAAAGACCATCTTTAAAGAACTTCTCGGCAGGCATTTCAGGTAAAGTACCTGTGCGCCAGCTTAAATGCTAGCATGAGCTCAGAGGCCCTTGGCAGCAGAGATCCTGAATGAAAAATGTTTTTGAATAGGCTGCTAAAATTAAAGCATCTGCTTTTTACATGCTGTATTTCCTCCTCTGTGTTATTTCAACAGGAAGGGAGATAACTCATCTGCTCTGGAATACATCTGAATAGAGTTCTTATAGTAAATGTTTATGTGAAATTAACCTGAATCTTACCTATTGAAAGCTGGGTTTTATGTCATTGTGGAAGTGGAGAAAGCTCCTTTACTGGAAACTCTCTAAACACTCAGTAGGTCCATTTGTCATTTGCTCTTGAGTTATAATTGCAAGATAAAGGGGAAATTCCTGGATTCCATCATTTTTCTTCCTGTCCCTGTCTTTATCTTGTTCATTTTTTGTTTGTGTTTAAAATAAGAGCAGTTGAGTTCGCCCATGCCAGAGCCTCTTGGTTTGTTCATGTAAGGGCCAGTTCTTGAAATTCTCAGGGGAAATACACTTGATCATTTTCATTTGGTTCTAGTTGGCAGCTATTTTTGAGATAAGCGGAGTGGAGTTGCTGAGCTAAGGTCCTCCTGTAGTTATCGACAGGTACGGTTATAAATCAACAGAGATCATTTGAAGGGTGTTAATTGAGTCTGCTGCAATTTCCTTTTTGGAAGAAGAACAGCTTTCTGTTGTGAAGCCTGAGGAATTGAGAGCTACATTCAATGGCTATAGGAAGCAGAAAATGTTTAGTGGGACTAGTATGAGTGAAATAGTGATATGTTTATCAGCTAGTATGAGAAATTAGCATTAGGGAAATGTACTGAAGTATCAACTAATTTTAAGGCATCTTTATGAAAGCCAGTGCCTTAGATGCAGCCATTAGCTTGTTAGTCTAAAGTTATAATGTTAATTTTGAATCCCATGTTAAAATGAAATGTGCAGACTGGTTTCAATGAATCCCTGGATTCCAAGTCTGGATTTCTTGGCCTAAAAATCTGCTGCTGGCAAGGGACATGTTATGAACAAGGGATCAAGAAGGTCTGACTGTTTCAAGGGTCTACAGTAGCTGATTGCAGAAATGTGAAGTCTTACGAAGTAGGAGCAGAGACAGGGTATTTGAATTTCTGCCCCTTGGCCCCACCTCCTGAGCTCCTTCAGTGATTAGCACTGGAACAGGAAGAATAAAGCTGGCCTGGCAGCATCCTCACTAGAGATCTTGTGGGACGTTTGTCATTTTGTGTCATGAGGATTTTTAACAAATAGACGTCTTTTCCTTCTGGGGCTGCTTCTTTGCTCCTGCCCTTCTTCATGCTCCCTGGCATTCCTTCCTCTGGCTAGGAGGGTTGCATTGGTTAGATTGGTTGGCATGGTACGCTAAAAGGGGATCAATCCCCTTTGAAACAATATCTCAGGACTTATCTTGACATTCCCTTTATTTAAAAAGTCTACATTTTAAAGGGCAGCTTACTTCATCTTTTCCTGAGGCTAAGGGTCTCAGCTCTGCAGTTCAACTCCAGGTTTTGGCGGTAGGATATTCAGCCTCCGCTAAGTCAGGTTTGTTTTTATGTCCCACCAGCTTTGCCCAGGTCCAGCTCTAACCTGTCCATGCTTCTCAGGAACGTGCACAGTTATGGACAACTAAGCACACGCTGGCTGGTTTTCAAAGCTGCTGAGCACCTCATCTCTGTGGGAGATGCAGCTACTGAGCACCTCTGAAAATCAGGCCACAGATCACTTAAATATCTTGGGATAGCCACCTGCCTCAAATCTTGGCTACTGCTCTCTAGTATGTTACCAAAAGTCACAGATTGTTTTGGGTTTGCCTCCCATGATTCCTGCATCTTTCCCACAATAAAGCGCACTAAGCTTGTGGCTGTGATAAGCTGCTGTGATCCAGTCTGCAGAGGGAACAGCCTAGTAGAAACATATCCTACTCATGCAGCAAGTGTGTGATAACTCTGCACATTCAACGTTATGTTTGCTTTGATGCTGTCCCAGATTCACTTCTGAGTTTATGTATGACATTATGGTTGTCATAATGGAAAGCTGCCACAACATTCCTCCCCCCCACCACCCCTCTCCCGCCGTTGGAGGGGTTTTGTAGGAGGATAAATTGGCCTGGGAGGGTGCATGGCTGGAGGATGTGCTAATACAATTCCTTGAGCAGCCTCCACTGCAGGGCTGCTGTGGTGTCTTCAAATTAAAGATCCTTCCTGCCTACCCTCCGCTGGGGTGAATTTTACTCTGTGGATCATGAGGGTCCACCTTTGGTACAGGGAGGTATAATTTATACCTCCCCTGCACTTGCTTGGGTGGATCTAGTGCCGACCGTGAAATCATCTGCCATGTAATGAAATCTTGTACGTTTCCAGTTGAATGGTCCTTTAATTCCTAACCATTTCCTAGGAATGATTTCATTAACTTACAGAAAACATTCTTTAATGAGTGGGATTTATTTGAGTGCAGAAATGAAACCAGTTCTCTCTCTCTCTCACACACACTCTCACACACTCTCACACACACACACTCTTATTTACCTTATCTGTGGCCTGAGATCTTGAAGCTGTATGAGTCTTGGGCTAGGTTTTCTGCCATGGGCAGGTGCCTGTGCGCAAAAGGAAGCTTTGCGTGACAGAGTCGTCTTGGTACATGCACAATGTGCCTCAGATGGCATGTGACCAGGATTCATCATCAAATTTGGTCCACGAGTTGTATCATTAGCTTCCCCAGCCTGGGCTAGGTACTGACAGGGAGTACGACATGAACACTGATCCATGCCCCCTGTGACAAAGTGGAGAACTTTATCAGCTATTGAGCTGGATTAGATTCCTGGGGTTGCACTGCCACCTAGTGTTGCATACAACATAAATCAATCCTTTTAAAATTCAAATCCAAGTATCAGTTCATTTATAACTTTTTTTTAATTTCAGATAGAGAATCAATATTTTTCAACAGCCACAATGTGTCGAAGCCAGAATCCTCCTCTGTCTTAACAGCAGTAAGTACTCCAGGTCTTTTTTTTTTTTTTTTTTTTTACCATTGATAGAAAACGAATCTCTTTTTCTTATAAAGGTATTCATGAATAGTGACTCTTGTACATGAATTGTGTCTTGTCAGCTCCCAGATAGCAAATTGAGATCTGTTTGCTACTTAGAACCAGCACAATTTAAAGCTGTGTTTCCCTGTTCATTTGATATCCCTTACAAGGTTTTTCTCCTTTCTGTTGTGGAAGCAGAGATGCTGCTGCATGTCTGTGTGCTACTTTGCTGTGCTTTGTCTTAACTGAAAGCCAGTCCAGATGGGGAAAGGAAAGGTCCTGAGTAGTAATGTCTGGTACTTTTCCTCTCCAAAGAATTTTGTAAGCCTTAATGAATCCTTATGGCACTCCTGTGAGGTAAGGGAGTGGTATCCCCATTTGACAAACAGGGAAAACCCAAAGCAGAGAAGTTAAGTGAATTGCCCGAGACCACGAAGATATGCACCTAGAATGTAAGCATTCCTGAGGTCTGACCAGTAGGCTGCACCTCTATATATCCTCAGAGTACATTAACCCCAAGCACACCTTTATTGTGTTTATGACTAGCCCTGTTAATAGCCAAAGTAAATTGGATTCTACAAGATGTTGAGCACTCTTAACTCCCACTGAAGTAATCTTGCAGGACTGGGCCCTAGTTTGTCTCCAGATTCTTCTCTGATTCATGTGATCTCGTTAGTTTGTAGTCAAAAGTTTAATACAGTGACCAGATGTGGAATTGCAGTGTCCTAATTGACATGCTAAATATTATTCATGTCAGTGAACTAATCATAAATCCTTTCCAGTGGCTAAATTTTGTGATGTATATGTTTATGTATATGTTTTGGATATATACACAGCTGTTCTGTACACAAAACAGTACTTGTATTGCTCAGCCTCTTGGCTAAGAAATGTGTGATTAAATTTCACATTCACAAGTCACCCGAGTCACTCTTAATAATAAACTGTTCTAAAATAACTCTGACTTCAAACCCATACAAGAGACCTCCCTTATTAGACAACTGCCCTGAGCAGTGCCCCAAAACACTGAGCACAGTAGTGATGCACCTTAACACCTTCTGTTAAGTAACTCATTCTTGTCAGCCCCTTAATCAGTCCCTTAAGTCAGGTTTAATTTTAGATCAGCTTATCAAACGCACATGATGAAAGGCAGAATATTTGCAGTGCAGGAGCAGAGGCTGCAGTTTTCTTTTGATTTTAAAATGGGTGTCTAATATTTAAGATACTGGGTCTAATTCTCCATTCAGTTCGGTGCTGGTGTGTATATCCATTGATTTCCATGGAGTTACACCAGTGTAACAAATAGAGAATCAGGCCCACTGAGTACAGTAGAAGAGCCTAACATTTAATGTATGTAGGATGCAAAATCAAGAAAAGCTCTTGTGGCTTCTTCCCTGCAGTTGGATCCTACCGGATATAGAATGGGGAAGCTCTGTAAATCAACACGTACACTAAAGAGAGAGCCCGGTTCAGAACCCCTCAGTTGTTTCTCTTTGTCTTTTTCACGGTAGCTTGATAAAATCGAAGGTGTGTTTGAACGACCAAATGATGACGTCATCCGGGAGATCTCCAAGGCACTGAGACAGGCTCTGGGGGTTTCCCTCTTTGGGATTGATATTATCATTAACAATCAGACCGGCCAGCATGCAGTCATTGATATCAATGCATTCCCAGGTAAGAGAGACCTTTCATCTTTCACCAGACTGTGTGGATACCATACCATGTGTGTTTAGTGAGAATTAGTATTGCTGTTCATAGAATATCAGGGTTTGAAGAGACCTCAGGAGGTCATCTAGTCCAACCCCCTGCTCAAAGCAGGACCAACCCCAACTAAATCATCCCAGCCAGGGCTTTGTCAAGCCAGACCTTAGAAACCTCTAAGGATGGAGATTCCACCACGTCCCTAGGTAACCCATTCCAGTGCTTCACCACCCTCCTAGTGAAATAGTTTTTCCTACTATCCAACCTAGACCTCCCTCGCTGCAACTTGAGACCATTGCTCCTTGTTCTGTCATCTGCCACCACTGTGAACAGCCTACTCCGTCCTCTTTAGAACCCCTCTTCAGGTAGTTGAAGGCTGCTATCAAATCTCTCGTCTCTTCTGCAGACTAAATAAGGCCAGTTCCCTCAGCTTCTCCTCATAAGTCACGTGCCCCAGCCTCTAATCATTTTTGTTGCCCTCTGCTGGGCTCTTTCCAATTTGTCCACATCCTTTCTGTAGTGGGGGACCCAAAACTGGACGCAGTACTCCAGATATGGCCTCACCAGTGCTGAATAGAGAGGAATAGTCACTTCCCTTAATCTGCTGGCTATGCTCCTACTAATGCAGCCCGATATGATCTTAGCCTTCTTGGCAAAAAGGGCACACCGTTGACTCATATCCAGCTTCTCGTCCACTGTAATCCCTAGGTTCTTTTCTGTAGAACTGCCGCTTAGCCAGTCGGTCCCCAGCCTGTAGCAGTGCATGGGATTCTTCTGTCCTAAGTGCAAGACTCTGCACTTGTCCTTGTTGAACCTCATCAGATTTATTTTGGCCCAATCCTCCAATTTGTCTAGGTCCCTCTGTATCCTATCCCTACCCTCCAGCATATCTACCTCTCCCCCCATCTTAGTGTCATCCGCAAACTTGCTGAGAGTGCAATCCATCCCATCATCCAGAACATTAATGAAGATGTTGAACAAAACCGGCCACAGGAAAGACCTCTGGGGCACTCCGCTTGATACTGGCTGCCAACTAGACACTGAGCCATTGATTACCACCCGTTGAGCCCGACGATCTAGCCAGCTTTCTATCCACCTAAAAGTCCATTCATCCAATCCTTACTTTTTTAACTTGCTGGCAAGAATACTGTGGGAGACTGTATCAAAAGCTTTGCTAAAGTCAAGATATATCACGTCCACCGCTTTCCCCATATCCACAGAGCCAGTTATCTCATCATAGAAGGCAATCAGGTTGGTCAGGCATGACTTGCCCTTGGTGAATCCATGTTGACTGTTCCTGATCACCTTCCTCTCCTCCAGATGCTTCAAAATGGATTCCTTGAGGACCTGCTCCATAATTTTTCCAGGGACTGAGGTGAGGCTGACCGGTCTTTAGTTCCCTGGATTGTACTTCTTCCCTTTTTTAAAGATGGGCACTATATTTGCCTTTTTCCAATCATCCAGGACCTCCCCCGATCGCCACGAGTTTTCAAAAATAATGGCCAATGGTTCTGCGATCACATTAGCCAACTCCCTCATTACCCTCAGATGCATTAGATCCGGGCCCATGGACTTGGGCGTGTCCAGCTTTTCTAAATAGTCGTTACCCTGTTCTTTCACCACTGAGGGCTACTCACCTCCTCCCCATACTGTGCTGCCCCGTACTGCAGTCTGGGAGCTGACCTTGTCTGTGAAGACCAAGGCAAAAAAAGCATTGAGTACTTCAGCTTTTTCCACATCATCTGTCACTAGGTTACCTCCCCCATTCAGTAAGGGTCCCACACTTTCCCTGACCACCTTCTTGTTGCTAACGTACCTGTAGAAACCCTTCTTGCTATCCTTCACATCCCTTGCTAGCTGCAACTCCAGTTGTGCTCTGTCTCATTACACCTCTGCATACTCGAGCAATATTTTTATACTCCTCCCTAGTCATCTGTCTAAGTTTCCATTTCTTGTAAGCTTCCTTTTTGTGTTTAAGCTCACTGAAGATTTCTCTGTTAAGCCAAGCTGGTCGCCTGCCATATTTGCTGTTCTTTCTGCACATTGGGATGGTTTGTTCCTGCGCACTCAATAAGGCTTCTTTAAAATACAGCCAGCTCTCCTGGACTCCTTTCCCACACATATTAGCCTCCCAAGGGATCCTTCCCGTCAGTTCCCTGAGGGAGTCAGAGTCTGCTTTTCTGAAGTCCAGGGTCCATATTCTGCTGCTCTCCTTTCTTCCTTTTGTCAGATCCTGAACTCAACCATCTCATGGTCACTGCTGCCCAGGTTGCCACCCACTTCTACTTCCCCTACCAATTCTTCCCTGTTTGTGAGCAGCAGGTCAAGAGGAGCACGGCCCCGAGTTCCTCCAGCACTTGCACCAGGAAGTTGTCCCCAACACTCTCCAAACACTTTCTGGATTGTCTGTGAACTCTGCTGTATTGCTCTCCCAGCAGAGGTCAGGGGTGATTGAAGTCCCCCATGAGAACCAGGGCTTGTGATCTGGAAATTTCTGTTAGTTGTCCGAAGAAAGCCTCGTCTACCTCATCCTCCTGATCTGGTAGTCTGTAGCAGATGCCCAACACGACATCACCCTTGTTGCTCTCGCCTCTAAACTTAACCCAAAGACTCTCAACAGACTTTTCTCCAGTTTCATATTGGAGCTCTGAGCAGCCATACTGCTCTCTTACATACAGTGCAACTCCTCCACCTTTTCTCCACCCGCCTGTCCTTCCTGAACAGTTTATACCCATCCATGACAGTGCTCCAGTCATCTGAGTTACCCCACCAAGTCTCTGTTATTCCAGTCACCTCATAGTTCCTTGACTGTTCCAGGACTTCCCATTCTTCCTGCTTGTTTCCCAGGCTTCTTGCGTTCATGTACTGGCACCTAAGATAACTAGCCAATTGCCCTACTTCTCACTATGAATCAGGAGGTCTCTTTTGGGCTCCCTGATCCTAAGGCATTGCTTGTTAGGAAACTTCCAACCCTCAATCAGCTATGTTTTCTCATGAAATACATTTAAAAGATACCTTTTTTGTGGGGAACTAGGCGCCACAACTGAGAGTAATTTGATGCGGAAAAGATGCTGGAATCCTAGGAGCACAGAAATTGCCATAGTGGATCGACCAGGATTCCATCTACTTCAGTATCCTGGCAAGTTGCTATAGCTGAACCCTGAAATATAACAATATTAGTAATCAGGTTTACTCTGATATTTTCCCCCCTTGTCCTGTTAGTGCAGGATACAGCCCAGAAACAACAAAAAGAAGCATTTCAATCTTTGGAACGTCTGAATCAGCGTTACGTTTCCTGGATCAGGCGAATGAATGTATCGTCCAAGGTTCAGGAGCTATTTCCTTGTGTTTGCTTTTCATTTGACGTATTTATCTCATTCGTGAATAGTGGTGCTGGCTTCAAGTGACACATGCAAGACTGTTACCATGATGTACTTCCACTACAGTGGGTCTCTCACAATTTTTGTATTGTAGAGCACTTTTTAAGATAGAGATCCTATCACAGACCATCTGCTTCCTAATCTTTCAGTCCTGTTTCCTCACCTCCCTGAGAAGTAGGTAGAATGAAGGAGTCTAGATGAAAATAAACTCAGTTTACTGTGATGAATGTCACTATCGGATTTGATCCCCACCCACTGGATCTGTGTTGTCTTTCCTCTCCATAGATACAAGACTTCCTTTAAAAACACCTACTTTCCCCCTGTTACCTGCAATTCCCCAGCTGCTCTTCAGGATGTTTTACAACTTGGTTTTGCCCTTCTCTGTGTTTGCCACGCCTCCCAGTGTTCGTTTGATCCATAAACAAATGACAAAAGATTTGCAAAAAGCAGAGTGCAAAGAATCACTTAGGATTTTCAGGAGTGCTTTTAACTAACTAACCTTCAATCTCTCTCCCCTCCCAAAATGCTGAGAGTGCTGGTGAGGATGACAACTGGCAGCAAGCTTAACTGTTTAAAGGGGGGAGTGCTGCTTCACTGGGGCAGAAACATCCATGGAGCACGTGGAATCACTCTGCACCCCACCATTTCTCCTTTGTTGTGCTTCCAACATGAGGTTGCATCTTGAGGTCTACATTAGAAATTCACTTTGTGTCATGCATTTTGAGCTGCGTGTTAGCTTGTGCTTTGAAGGGGGTTTGGATGAATAGTCTGTTCTCTGTAAATAGGTGTTTTGGACAAAGATGCAAGTAAATTTCTTGCCCTTTTGAAAGAGCAGAGAAGCTCTGTCACTTTTTATGTAGTTTTTTTTGTTTCGTATTCTTAAATTTGTTATCAAGCATTACAGACAATATGGAGGTGCAGCTGACCATTGGTATTAGAACATGTATTTATTTTAGATTTGTAAGAAATTATACACCTGTCCTGATCTCTAGGGGCCTTTGTCCAAAATGTGGTCAATTCAAAAATAATCCACTTCCCTTAGCTAAAGAAAATGACCCCACAGACATCAGCCGTTAGCATGCTGCTTCCTCCCCAAATGCTTGGGGAGAGAGAGAGGCCTTGCAGCATGCCCTGAAGGTATTACTTCAAGCTAAGAAGGCCCAAGTTTAAGACCACATAGAGAAGACATCTTTCCAGCAGCCCTTTCTGTTGAATCCCTTTCAATACAGATCTCAAGCAGCTCTGCTGACTGCACTAGAGTAGTGGCAGTATGACAAGGAGAGAGAGACAGTCTTGTAGGTAGGCAGGATCCAACCCATTTAGGGCCTTATGTTTTAAGAAAGAAAGAATACTCCAGCCTTAAACCTACAGCCAGTGTAGATCCTGGAGCACTGGTGTAGTGTGCTCATCTCTCTTTAAAACAATTGGGCTGCCACATTCAGCAGCAGCTTTAGTTTCCAGGTGGATTTAAGATGCAGTCCCATATAGAATGCACTCCAGTCATCCAAACCTGGGAATGCCAAAGGCATAGATAATGGTAACACTGACCGCATCCAAAACAAACTGGCAGTGTCTCCTGGTCAGATGTAGATGGGGGGAGGTGGAAGCCTCCTGAGCACTGCTGCACTAGGATCATTTAACCAAACTGGGGATCCAACAGTACCCCCAGATTGTGAGCCCAAGTCACAAATGGCAGACACACGTGGTCAGGCAGATATAATCCTCACCTGCCGTTTGCTTTCTCCAGTCTACCAATGTCCCTCCAGTCTTATCCTGATTTAGCCAGCTAGCTCTCGTCCGTGCCCCACTCTCACCTAACCACTGAAACAGGTGTTTGACTGCACTGGCTGTTCAGGTGAGCTGGAGTCTTGTAGCATGGTGTCTTCAGAATATAGAGAGCCCCACAGCCCAGCCATTGGCCTTGTATACACGTTGAGCAATTGTGGAGATAAGAAGGAGCTCTGTGAAACTTCCACTGGACAATGTCCCTGGGGATGAAGAGCAACTGCCCAGCTCTACCTTCTGGGAGTGCTCATTGAGGAAGGAATTGAGCCATTGAGAACTGTCTTACTCCTCCACACTACAGTCTGCAAGTGAGTCAGCAAGACCCTATGATCAATAGTATTGAAGGAAGCTGATGGATCTCACAATATCAAGCTGGACACCAATCTTCAGCTGTTGCATGGAAGAGATCAACCTCTCATGCCATCAGTGGTTAAGCACTGGAATAAATTGCCTAGGGAGGTTGTAGAATCTTCATTATTGGAGATTTTTAAGGACAGGTTAGACAAACACCTGTCAGGGATGGTCTAGATAATACCTAGTCCTGTCGTGAGTGCAGGGGACTGGACTAGATGACCTCTCGAGGTCCCTTCTAGTCCTACGATTCTGTGATTCAGTTTCTCTCCCATATACCTGATTTGCTGGTGGGGGATGAAAGTTTGGCTAGGCAAGATCCATGCAGATTTAGTGGCTTCCAAACCTGGCCATCTGTTTGTTATACTCAATGGAGATGTGTGGGGTTCCTTTAAGAAGGACTCATACCCTCCTCAGTATAGTCACAGGTGGCAGGATGTGATAGGCCAGGCCAAAGCCTGGGTCATTCCGTCCCCAGATCTGGTTCCTGCTGCTGCTGCAACCAGATTCAAAGTTCTGTCACTTCCCCAAGCCATTGCTGTGATCTTGGACTGATTTAATGTAACCAGTTTGGAGCAGATGTATCTGTAGGGGGACCTCATCTGTCACCTGCTCCAGTTAGTTCCTCTCTCAACAAATTTAAAAGAGGAGTGTTGCGTACTGTCTGTCCTGTGCTGCAGAAAACTGGTTGGATTGGACTTGGCTGCGGTTACATAGTGAGATCTTTAATACTAGCCAATAGTCAGGTAGCATGTGGTTTTTATGGTCTCCTGATCTGGGGCAGCTGATAAAGTGCAAAAGGTTTCATAAGGCTTGATTTCCATGTTGCCTTAACCTGGCTTCTTCCTTCCTCTGTGGAATTTTGTGTATACTCTTCTTGTGCGTTATCACCTGCACATGCAAGGTATAGACTCCATATGCATTAGGCAGGGGTTGAGTGTGTCAGTTCTATCTGGATACGTGTGTTTTGTGTGTGTGAACAAGGCAGTGACTATCCTCTCCTGTGTGCTTAGGTGACTCAGCTGAATTTGAATGAGTGAAGGTGCCCTTTTAGAAAGCAGGCCTGTGGCATTTGCAGTAACAGCTTGGGAATATTAATCATTTCCCAGAGCTGTGCAGAGACAAGCCTCGGTCTCCAAATCTAGATCTGAATCTGAACGCCCCGCAAAGTTCAGGACCGGGAACTTGGATTCCTACTTCAGCCCCTTCTCTAGTTCTGTGTGGACTTCCTTCTTATAGTCAATGAGGTGACACTGATATTATCCCCGCACACCCAGTATTTTCATTCCATTCCCACACAGGGCCAAATTCAGACCTCATGTAAGCAGATGCAACTACATTGATTGGAATGGATTTCAAGGGAGTGGCACCCACTTAGAGGCTTATGACAAGTACATCCTGCCACTATTCCTTGATGCAACATAATCCCCATCCCAGCGGTTTAAAATTTCTTCAAACTTAATTAAATCATCCTTCCACTTGATCTCCTGCATATAAATGTGCAGTCCTTTCCCCCCGGTTGTCTTGTCAAAATAGCTGCAGCAGCAGTGTCAGTGAACAGCAACCTGTGACTGTGTGCAGGGTTCTCTCATGCTGGTACCGGGAGTTAATCACTGTCTCTGTCCTATGGCCATAAAGCATTAAGAGCAACTTCATTGTGAGTTTCCCTTGTGCAGTCTTAATAGTCTGATTTTGTTCTAACTGAGCATGTCCAAAACACCCCAAGGAACTATGGATCTGTTCTCTGCACATTAAAGCTGTTACTATGGAGATGACTTATTCCCAGGGTGTTTGAAGCACAGAGTAGATTTAAAGGCTAATCCTGGGGGAAGGGTTTACATAAGCAAGACATTTTAGAAGACCTACTCTTTGTGAGAGAGACTGGGATTCCATGACTCCTGTGATTCTAATGGTCTTAGCTAGACCCTGGCTGATGAATAGATAGTGATGGTTAGTGTTGGTGGCCTGGCACTTTGTCATTAAGTGGGTTAAATTTTTTTTTAATGGTCTCCAGGTTGCTAAGAAAACTGAATTATAAATGCTACTATCTTAGACCATGCACAGCACACTAGTTGCATTATCAAAGGAGCATATGAAAATTTGTAGCTGCTGTTGTCACTAAAACAAACAAAAAAAGACACTATATCGGTAACAGTTAATAGATTCACACATTGTTTATAAATACACCTTAAAATCACCAAAGTACCCCTGTTTAGATTCTGATTTTAGCATACATTTTTCAGTCTGTAGTATTATTTTTATTCTGATAGGGTGTTTTTTTAAAGGGGAAGGAGATCAAAATTATAAATATTTGAGTTTTCCCTCCTTGTCCTATTCTACCTTGTACCCACACACAGATGTTTTAAAATATATATTTACTTCGTTCATGCGCTCTTTGCTCTGATTTCACAGTGGCCTGGGAATAGGTTTCAAATGAAATTTTAAAAATATTAGTTATTTACACAGTAGTCAGCAATAGCTCCTAGTGATCATTAAAATATGTATATAGCCTTTTTAAAACTTGTCATGTATTTGATAGCTATAGTTCTTGCATAATTCTGCACCTCTACATGTAAAAAACATTAGTCCAACTCCTTAATCTTTTAATTACAATAACGTTACAGTACCACCTATTGACTCCTTGCTAGGCATTGTACAAACATATATAGACCCGGCTTCCAAGAGCCTACAATTGAAATAAAGGTTCTGACCACCTGCAGCTGACGTTCAAGATACTAAGTGTTCAATGCTATTTCTTTCTTTTTCTTTCTTTTATATAATATAAAGAAACAGTCCTGAACCAGGACCTGTTTATGCTAGGCGCTGTACAAACACAGAACAAAAAAGAACAGCCCCTTTCCCAAAGAGTTTACAATCTAAGTAATCTCCCAGGATTGGCCAATTTTATTTACCCAGAAGACCATGATGGTTTTCTGTTAAACTGTGTAATGAAATCTTTTGGAATCTTTCAGAACAAAGGAATCATTCCCATGCACGGACAATTCTTAAATTTCAGTATTTTGCCCCCTTCCTCCCCACCCCCAACCATTAGATCAATATTGGTTTGAGTAATTGCTTGCCAAGTGTCAGGATTGAAATGAAAGATTTGTTTCTAAATAATATTGCCCTGTTGATTTGGCTTTAGCGTTGCCCTAACATTGGCACACAGTATCACAGTGGGGTGCATGATATAAATAGCTCGTTGGATTAGGTTAGACAAGCATGAATGGAAAGTTCACAAAGTGCATTTTCTGTAGTTTGTAAGGCCAGGCCAATTGCTCTGTGAAATATCCGCAAATGGGGCTCCTGTTAGGAATTTCTATATGGTGCCTTGGACCAGCCCCTCGGGGCAATTGTACTTTAGAAGGAATCTTCAGAGGAAGATTTGGAAATCAGATGACAAGAGTTGGTTAACATTGTCCCAAATAGTCTGTAATTTTGGGGTAAAAATGGAATTGAGGACAGATAAGATATAAAAACAACTTGGGAGAAGCGGAAATCAGAGCTTGAATTGAGAGAGGACACAAGTCACCTCATCAAAATATTTAAACAAAAGGTAATTTAATTTCTACAGCAAAGTAAGGAGAACTTACTGCAGTCTCTTTGCTACAACTTTTACAAACATCGTGTTGTTTTGTCCCTCATGAGGCTTTACGATCAACCAGACCAGATGATCTCTGGTTGCTGAATAATTTTCCTTAGAAACATCGTAACTAGAAATAAAGTAGTGAAGGGAGCCATTTTTTGAAGAGCATCTACTATCTATTTGCGGGGTGTGGGAGGTGGAGTTTTGCTTCTGCAGTTAATTAGCATGTAGATGTTTAACTAGCTTTTTTGAGGGTGCAGGCAGGTGTCTGTCTTATGCAATTAGTTGTGTGCACCAAATGGTGCCCAGAAAAATAAAGGCCACTTTTTATTGTGGGGTGGTGTGTGTGTGTGTGTGTGTGTGTGTGTGTGCGCACGCGCGCAGGGAAAGGGGTAAGAGAAGGGAGACTTGTACGCAAGGCCAGTGAAATGGAAAGATGGAAATGACAGCATTGCTTTTCTCTCTTTCTCAGGTTATGAGGGTGTTGCAGAGTTCTTCACAGACCTCCTGAACCACATAGCTGCTGTCCTGCAGGGCCAGACACCAGAGGTGACCCAGCTAAACCTCAGCAAACTCCTGGCTGAGCAGACCGGCGGCATAGTAGGGGAGCGGACATGCTGTGCTAGTACAGGCTGCCGAAGCGTGGTGGGAAAAGACTCCTCCTGGATTGTGGAAAGTGAGACCAATAGCTCAGTAAAGCTGCAGCACCAGAGACTAGGCTGCAACTCTGCAGTGTCCCCCAGCTTTCAACAGCACTGTGTTGCCACGTTGGCAACAAAAGCTTCCTCTCAATAGCCAGACAATGCCGTGGACTAAGGAAAAGCCGTGGGGAGTCAAATCATGGTCCTAGAATCAGAGCAGGCTATAACAAATTTCTCATGATTTAACCCAATTTGTTGATGAAATTATCTGAAAAGGAGTGGGGAAGAAAAATGATCCGGATACGTTTCATCAGATTCCATTTGCAAATCTGTAGTGAGCTTTTACATGCTTGTGTTTTTAACACTAGACCTTAATGTGGGAGGGTTGCTTTTGCGTTTTGTTTTAGATTTTATTTGTAATCACCAGTGACCAGCATTTTAAAATCAGACCTCATGGAACCGGAAAGAATTAAAGTTGACATGGCGTGCGTGACAATGCTAGAGATTTTCACCTTTCCAGAGTACTTCCCATTCCCTCTTTCCAACTGGACCCTTGAAAAGAACATTTAAGAAAGCTTCAGTATCAGCAGAACAGGTGTGCTCAGAGCTTCATTGGCAACTTGCTGAGGGCACTAGGACTGCACCTTATTTGGTGGATCAAAACAGATTGCGGCTGCCCTCCTGTTTAAAACTGAGGTGGAGAGTGCAGTTCCAACTCTGGGGTTCTCTTCCTGGAACCGAGTTGTTTAAGATAAAGGACGCTTCAAATTGAATTTCGCCACAAGAATGCTACCATGGCAGTAACAAATCTTTTCTGATCCAGCAAGGCTTGAGTTTGAAAAGCAAAGGGTGCATACTACTAGCGGGAGTTGGGTGTCTTGGTAGATAAAACACTGCTCTTTGTACTTTTGGCTGGCCGTAAGACCCTAAAGCTTATTCTTTAGCTGAGAAAATAATTGTCCTTCCATTTCACTCAGGCAAAGTGTAGGAATGCTTTGCTAGAGGGCTAGCAAATGGATCCACTTTTACTTTCACAGAGTAGTACACCAGCCTTGCACATCCTGTAAATACATGTGTAATTCAGATTTGTAGCCACTATTCTCCATTAATACATAGCTATGCATAAATCATTGCTCTCAACAGTGATGGAACATGAGCAAAATTGGAGAGAGCAGGGTTTTGTGTAAGTTAGTGACTTGTGACAGTTTTTCTGATTTAGAAACTGTTACTATCTGGGACCGCTAGAGGAAGCGGGGTAGGTAAATTACAAGAGTAGTGGGTGTACTCATTTGTGAACTATAATACAGTCTGATCATACATTACAGTTGAGATACCGTAGCAAAACTAAAATGTATGTTCTCTTCCTGCAACACAGCAGCATCTTCTGTCCTTTTAAATTTCCTGCAGCTTTTGTCAACCCTGAACACTAAATTGGAAGTAACTGAATCAGACAATGCTGTAAAAGCAGGTTTCAAGCATACACATTATTTTTGTGGGGCTCATGGCCTTTCCATCTTTAAGAAATCCCTAAACTATGTTCACGGAGATGCTATTAAGAAAGCTTCACCTTAGTTAAGCTCTGGGATGTGACAGTTCCATGTTTTTCTATCTTAAGCATTTGTAGAGCAGTCGTCACCATAACACGTTAGCGCCAACTAATCTAGTATCTGATAGCCAGAGTGGTGGGAAGGAACAGGTAGGGGATGTAATACAACCTTAGGATAGTGGAGGGAGCCAGAGCAGGAAGACACGGAGGGAGGAGTGAGCCAAACCATTTGAAAAATGCTCACTGCCATATGGTGGTGGCCATCCCTCATGGAGAAGTCCTATAGGGTCCTGTAAAAATCACTCTTAACCTTTCTATAGGATTTTATTGGGGGAGGGGCTATCAATTTCTGTTAACTTCTACAAGACTTTTCCATAAGGAATGTCGTTCATCTTTGGGATTTCAGAGTCAGATTTGTATGAAACACGAATACAGCAAAGTTCCTGGATTTGTGTAAAAATCAATTCTGAATTGGGCACCTGTCATAACCCTACTATGCGTCGAGGCTGCTGAATAATTGCTGAATCCCACCGTTTACTGCATGTTGTAGGTCCCAGGTGGCAGGGATGAAAGTGAGGACGACAACCATAGTTATGGACTTAAAACAATTTTCATGATTGACCAAACCTTTCTTAGAACCAAGACTGAAATAAAATAGACATCTAAAGGTTTTTTTTGAGATCTTTTCATGTTTCAAGTAAAGCAAAGATGCCCTCAGGAAAGAATTCACCAGTGTGTATTTTTGTATGGTACTCTTGTGTAACTGGCGGGTGGAATGTTTATAGATTTGCCATTTGCTTCCTTTATTAAAATGGAAAAATTTTAATGGGTGGTGGTGGGAGGAAAAGAAGCGATGCTTAATATGGTTTAGTAACACGAGACCTTTCAAACTAACTGTGTTTACGTGAATCAGAGTGTTGGATCCAGTTAAAATGTCTGTATGCTGTTTCCTAGTTATAACATTGAATAAGAATTTATTTTCCCTGGCTACCTTCTGAATTTTGGTTGGCCTATTTTGCACTGCTTTATTTCTCCAAAATAAACTACTGAAATACAATTGTGCATTTTACACTTGTTTACAGATGATTGTTAAAAAGATTATTTTGTAATTCTCTGAAGCCTTACGAGATACTTTACCTATTTAAGTATAATCCAGACCTTGGCAATAATTAGAAAATAAGCTTAGTTCACTAGCATGATCCCTGACAGGGTCTTTCCAAAATTCTATAATTTATTTTTATTTATCTAGTTTATTCGTATCGCTTTAATTTACTGGGCACAAATATCATGCAAATATTCTTTAATGATATAGCATTACAATGGGATTTCCATATAAATATCATGTAGATACAATCATGATATGTTTCTTCAGATTGACTCACACAATAGAATTTTGCTAATTCACATGAACAGCTGGGAGACCAATGATGAACTATTGACATTTGTGTTCATGTATCAAGTACACAAACAAATGCAGCAGAACAAAAAACAAAACAAACCACCCAAGATTACTTCACTGTAAAGACATTCAAGCATGTCCTCAACTTTAAGCATGTATTTAAATCCTTCCCTATTCAGGAAAACACTTAAACACATTCATCACTTTAAACAAGTGTTTAAGTGCTTTTCTGAATCAGTGCCTTATTTGGCAAGTGTAGACTAGCTTTAGTTATGATGACGCTTCATAGTAAACTACTCAATGTTCTATAGTATATTTTATAAAAGTAATGGAGTCTTAGTAATATTAGACCTCACTATAGTGTCCTTGCTATTAAAATTTTCCTGAGAATTAGGGAGTGACCACTGTTTTCTGTATGTGAATTATAGGGTGTGTGAATTAGTGAGATTCTGCTGTGGTTTCGGATGTTTACATACTTATCATTGTATGGATTGATATCATTTCCACGGTAATTAGAATGGTCAACTGTTACCCAAAATGGACCAAATTCTGTCCTGTTTACTGTTGTAAATCCTCAGTAACACTATTAACTTCATTGGCCTTTCTCCACGTTTACTCTTGTTTGAATGGAGCAGAATTGACTGTGACGGTCAAAGTCTTGGTCCTATTGAATCCAATGATAGTTTTGCAATTGAAAGATCAAGATTTGCCCTTATGTAGAGAATACTTGCATGGTATTAGAATAGCCTGCAGTGGAAAGCCGTTACCATTTATCCATCTATTCACCCGACCGGCTTGATTTGCCACATTATGCATTGGTTTGTAGTGGTAAATCATTCAGAAGATACATACTGCTTTATTCAAAGTGCAGTTTTAAAATGCAGCCTAACTGTGATGATGATCAGTGGTTAGGGTTAGTGAAATAGAACATACACTTGGACTATGGCATTTTTCCTTTTGTTTTATCCACATGTCTGGGTATACAAAACCTATGTGCTTTAGATGCTGACTGACTGGGCTGGCTGGCTTATAGGATGCATCTTGTAGCTTATAGACTGTTTGTTGATTTGTAAATCTAGGCTTTTTTAAAATCTGAATGATAAAGTGGTTCAAAGATCCCAGTTCTAAATGCATGTGCACTTGTATGTAGGAGATCTGTTAGATTTCGGTGTAATCTTTGGCGGCAGGTTCCACAAACAAAACCACTGGTAAGGTGTTTTTTTGTTTATTTCATTTTCTTTTAAGTAGCTGAATACACATTAAGAGCCTGACCCGAAGGGCTAGTCTACACTGGCAATGTTTTTGCGAATACAGACGAATACGGCTGCTACTCTGAAACTGTCAGTGTTGGTTTGTGTAGTCACGGCAGAATGCTGGGAGAGAGCTCTCCCAGCGCTCTAAAAAAACACCTCCACAAGGGGCGTAGCTCCCACCGCTGGGAGCACGGCTACCAGTGCTGGTGCACTGTCTACACTGGCACTTCACAGCTCTGAAACTTTCTGCGCTCAGGGAGGTGTTTTTTCACACCCCTGAGCGAGAAAGTTGCAATGCTGTAAAGTGCCAGTGTGGGTAAGCCCTGAGACTTCAATGGGAGTGGCAAGTGCTAAGGATCTCCCAAGGTAAATCCCAAAATTCTTCAGATAATTTAGGACTGTATCCAAGCATGAAACATTCAATTGGTGTTTTGCACAGAAATCAGTATCAGGATACAGCCAAAAGGCAACAGAGTAAAACTGGCCAAAAGCTTTAGATGTCTCTGGAAAAAATAATCTTTGATCCTTTCCAGACTTCTCAGTTTTTAGGCTAACATTTGCTTCACAAATTGTGAGAGGGGTGGTAGTGTCAAGTGGATCTGTGTTTTGTTTTGTTTTGTTTTGTTTTCAAACTAGCTAGCAGCACTAAGCCTGCACAGCTGTGCAGAATATCTTGGTGGTGTTTTTTTTAATGAATAAACTCTAGAAATAGTTTCACAGTTACCCCTGTACCCACTTGCAGTAATTTACTTGCATTATCTTTGCTAATTTTCTTTTTTTTCCCTCCCTTTCTGGTAACTGCTGTATTGTTTTATAGCCTTTACCTGTAAATTATTCACAGTATTGCAATACTTCTTAAAAATTAGAAGTTGAAGAAAACGGTCAGTGTAGATTAAAATGTTTCCTTTAATATAATCTCCTTTTACACACACACACACACACACACACACACACACACACACACACACTCTTCCTCTCTCTTCCAGATCAGCGTGTTGATTTTATTTGTACCTGCTGCTTTTAATACCAGTGTCATAGGGATGTACTCACCAGAATAGATCCTTTTGCACCTTCATTTCCCCACCCACTCTATGGATCCTGGCCACCGAAAGCTGAACTCATGACTGCATGTGTCTGTTTATATTTCCACTAGATTCAACAAGCTCTCATGTGGTTAGGGTTTTAAAATACATTTAAGTGAATCTGGTTCTAAATAGTGCAGTGAAATCTATAGTAAAGTAGAGTGGATGTTATGGAATATTCCAGCACATAGCAATGTTTTGGTTGCTGTTTGATTTATACTGAACCTCTGCTTGCTGTGAAGCTTTTCTGTAGTGGGAAGACAACGACATCGCTACAAGAAGATTGTGTGTGTGTGTGTGTGTGTGTGTGTGTGAGAGAGAGAGAGAGACAGACAGACAGACAGACAGACCGAGATAGTCTGATGGTGTCACGTGGACTTGGAAGTGTGGCTTGAGCCAGTTTGTCATTATTTGCACAGGGAGGGATGGTGAATAACAAGAATCCAAATCCCTTTGCTGGCTTGGAGCTCCTGATGCGCAGTTTCATTGGTGCCCTGGAAAACTCCAGCATCAGCCATAATTGCTAATGAATAGAGCTCATAGAAATCAGGTCTTCCTGTTAATCCTTTTAAGGAAATCCATATTGTATTTTCTTTATCTTCCATTCCTTCTACAGTAGTTTTCAGATATAAATTAATTTAACAATCTTGTATGTGAAAAGGCATATATATCTACACATATATTCAAATTATAAAAGGGCGCATCTATGTAAGTATAAAATAGTGACTCCTGTGTTTGAGATGTTAGCAGCCCAAAGGAATGAGAGAGTTGTTTATCTCTTGTAAAAAGTCAGTGCTGTTTAAAAAAAAAAAAAAGTATTAGATGTATTTTTTTAATTATTTATTTCTTTGGATCATTTATTTGGTATTTTACGTGGCTCCTGCATATCCCTGTGAGAACCACACGTCCCACTGAAATGCAGCCATTCTCCTTACAAATAATCCCTTAAAATCCTACAGCTTTAAAAAAAAAATCCCTTCATGTGTGAATGGAGTTGTATACCCCCTTTGTTGTCCTCTTAGGCATGTTTAAAATTCAGTGTCTCCAGTACAAAGCCACCAGTTCTTGGGACCATTTTTTTTTTTTTGTGCGGAGTTTTACGAGTACGATAATGTCCACACATGAACCAGCTTTATAGTGTTAACAAGTTTGTTTTTGTGCTTTGATTCAGTCCTGTTCACAAATGACTCATGAAAAATAAAACCAGTTTTGTACTTAATTTGTATATAAATATATAAAAGAGAAAAATTCATGGCTTACTGTAAAAACCAAAAGTATTTACTCTTTGGCTTTTTACTTATACTGCATGACTGAATACATGTGATGATGACAATGAAGATGGTGCTTTGTTCTCTCTGGTACCATTTATTTCAGTGGCAACTTACCCCTTTTCCTCATTTGCCAAGCACCTGTGATGGACACTATTTTGATTTTAACAGTAAAATAATATGCAGTACATATTGTATTGTTATTTCTGTAACTGTTTTGGAGACACAACTGTCCCTTTCCAGCACGTAGTGAAATAAATGCCTTACAACATCTCTTATTTTGCATTCTGTTAATGGGTGGGTGGGTGTTTATGGGAAACTCACCTGCAGGATTTTGGTTCCCACATCTAATATCTTCCTCTTCCCTTTCCAAACTTCCAGTTATTTTGATTGATGATTGTGGACCTACTTATATTGCTTTACTAATGAGGGAGGTTTTTTGCCCAGTGAGACTGGTGGGAAAGTAGGATATGCATCACACTTCTCTGAGGTTTGGCCCTCAATACAGTTGAAGCCATGTTAGCTACAACTTTGTTTATGGTTGTTGATTGGTAGTGCTTTAGTGTGGTTTTCCCTTGATTGTAGTAGAGATGAAATTTGTGGTCTGAGAAGCCTGTTACTGCATTCTGCTGGGTATTAAGTAATGAATAGCACAATTTGGCCAGCAGAAAAAAATCCCTGTCCACGCTGGCAGGGATGCTACAACATTACTAAGTAGCAAACATTGTTTAAACATGGCTCTTGTTACAAGCATGAACAAGGGCCTGCATGAAATAAAATCCATGTCTTATTTCCTTGTGTACTTTTATTCTATAATCATGAGCCCCTTAATTGGTGAATTAATGGGATACTGTCCAGTACAACTGAGCATTTACCAACAGCGCCATACTGGTATCTGAGTTTACCCCCATTTCTTCTTCTCCTTAACACAGGGCATTCTTAGCTCATCTGTGGCAACAGTCAGCAAATAATGACTTTTTTTTTTGTTTTCTACTATAGCTTAAAAATAGTTTTATTCAGATGGGGGAGATTCGCTGAATTCTAAATACCTTTTATTGCTTTTTACTTGGTAAAAAAAGATACGTACCTTTAGGCTTGGAAGGATTTGATTTTTATCTCCAAATGTCAAATTCACTGTTCACACACAAACTGACCCCCCCCCCCCAAAAATTTCCATTGATGATGATCAAAATTTACTGATAGGCAAAGTAGGAAAAATGCTGCTTGAGAATTTAGAGTTTGGTTTAAGGATGTTTGTTTTGTATATTTTGTAATGTAATGTTGGCACTTTTGTGTTTTAATTGTTATAAAACTTTTACTTTTTGAGGCTCAACAGCTACTGGCATTAAATAATAATTGTCTGGCTCCCTACTGTTTGGCTCCTCCCATAATTTCCCACAACTGTGAAAATTTAAATTGATAAAAATTGAACAAAATGCTTAAAAGTAAACACTGATATCCTTCAAAATTATTAAAAAAAAAATGAAAATCAGATTCTCCCAAACCTCTGTATCTTGTAGGATTCCTTCAAAACAACATTCGTTCTTCCTTCTATTGATACACCAATAAACTAATTATCTTTGCTGAGCTACCATTATGGAAAAGTCCTGTAGAACTTAATAGAAAATAGCCACCTTTCTGTGGTTTTTTGATCCATTCTATAGAAATTATTATTATAGTTATATTCTAATAGCATCTGCATTGTTTTAGGCACTATCCACACAGTCCTTGCCCCAAAGAATTTACAGTCTCAGCCAAGAACTTCATAGGATGGTTTAAAACAGAAATCGGACATGAAAGCTATAACCCTCTAATAGTCCATAGCATTTTAGAATAATTTCTATGGAACCCCACTGATTTCTTCTCTAAAATCATTTTCATAATTGAGATGGCCCTGTGAGCTAACAGAACACTGGACTAGGGGTTCAGGAGTCTTGGGGTCTATTTCCAGGTCAGCCACTGACCTGTGTATGACCTTACGCAAGTCACTTACACTCCCTGTGTTGCTCTTTCCTCTCCCTCCTTTGTCTGTCTTGCCTATCTATAATGGAAGTTCTTCAGGCTGTCCCATGATGTGCCATGTGTAGGACCTAATGCAGCGGGGCCTTGGTCTTGGATAGAGACACTAGGCACTGGTACAACATAAATAATAACAATGAGGCTCCTTTTACCCAAACAGAGCATGGAATTTAACCCGCAAGGTTAACTGTAATGCAATCCAGATTGTGGGGTAAAAATCAATATACAAAAAATAAAATTAGTAGGGGAAGGGATTTTATCGTTCGAGTCACAGATGGTATATCACCAGGAAAAAAAAAAAAGCACTTGTACCAGATGTATCTTTAAAAAAAAAAAAATTTATTGCACTGCAATTTCAGGAGTGGGAAAGTTAGCTTTTTCTATACTAGGAACAACTGAATGAGGGTATCTGATTACAAGAAAACTGTATCTTGATTTGGGTAAAACACAGCTCCAATTTGTTCTGTGAGCATGACAGTGTTGCCTAACCAGTCTAAGGCACATGCAAGATTGTATCTGGGTGTGAAACACAGGCAAAGAGGTGTCTGCCACAGATTGGAACGTTGTTTTAGCCTGCTCTCCTGGTTATTGTAATATGGGGTTGGGGTTCAGATGGCCAGGGGTGTGTTTAAAAAAAGGTAGAACTTTCCCTAAACTCTATCTACAATCCCAGATTAGCTGGATGTCTGCTAAAATGATGTTCATCAATTAAATATGTAACCCTGGTGCCATATCTGTCTAGCCATTTATGATACAGTGATAGCTGTGGCCTTTTAATGTCATTACGTTTCAGAGTTAACATCCATTGCAATGAATGGGACAGTTCAACCCTTTTAGAACTGTAGTTTGACTGCCATACTGTAGACTCAGTAAGACATTGCTTCCTCAAGTCATGTTTGAGAGGTTGTCTTTGTGGCTGTAAGGTAAAAGTTTATTTTATAGAATCTGATGTGAGTATGGTATAAGTGCTGGCATGATGTACCACCCTGTCATTAGCTTTGTTTGACCCTGCATGGGTGTACTGTAGTGTATTGGGACCCTTAGAGGACAAAATATGTCCTCATTAACACTCTTGGGATGCTCTCTGAAATGTTCGCAGTTGTACATAGATTCATAGGTATTAAGGTCATAAGGGACCATTATGCTCATCTAGTCTGACCTCCTGCACAATGCAGGCCACAGAATCTCACCCACCCACTCCTGCAATAAACCTCTCACCTATGTCTGAGCTATTGAAGTCCTCAAATCATGGTTTAAAGACTTCAAGGTGCAGAGAATCCTCCAGCAAGTGACCCGTGCCCCATGCTACAGAGGAAGGCGAAAAAGCCCCAGGACCTCTTCCAATCTGCCCTGGAGGAAAATTCCTTTCCGACCCCAAATATGGTGATCAGCTGAACCCTGCATGTGGGCAAGAGTCACCAGCCAGATACCCAGGAAAGAATTCTCTGTAGTAACTCAGATCCCACCCCATCTAACATCCCACCACAGGCCATTGGGCCTATTTACCATGAATAGTTAAAGATCTTGAAGCCAGATAGGTCTTTTGCCCCCACTGCTTCCCTTGGAAGGCTGTTCCAGAACTTCACTCCTCCAATGGTTAGAAACCTTCCTCTAATTTCAAGTCTAAACTTCCCGATGGCCAGTTTATATCCATTTGTTCTTGTGTCCACATTGGTACTGAGCTTAAATAATTCCTCTCCCTCCCTGGTATTTATCCCTCTGATATATTTATAGAGAGCAATCATATCTCCCCTCAGCCTTCTTTTGGTTAGGCTAAACAAGCCAAGCTCCTTGAGTCTCCCTTCATAAGACAGGTTTTCCATTCCTCGGATCATCCTAGTAGCCCTTCTCTGTACCTGTTCCAGTTTGAATTCATCCTTCTTAAACATGGGAGACCAGAACTGCACACAGTATTCCAGATGAGGTTTCACCAGTGCCTTGTATAACGGTACTAACACCTCCTTATCTCTACTGGAAATACCTCGCCTGATGCATCCCAAGACCACATTAGCTTTTTTCATGGCCATATCACATTGGCGGCTCATAGTCATCCTGTGGTCAACCAATACTCCAAGGTCCTTCTCTTCCTCCATTACTTCTAATTGATGCGTCCCCAGCTTATAACTAAAATTCTTGTTATTAATCCCTAAATGCATGACCTTATACTTTTTACTATTAAATTTCATCCTATTACTATTACTCCAGTTTACAAGGTCATCCAGATCCTCCTGTATGATATCCCGGTCCTTCTCTAAATTGGCAATACCTCCCAGCTTTGTATCTGCAAACTTTATTAGGACACTCCCACTTTTTGTGCCGAGGTCAGTAATAAAAAGATTAAATAAGATTGATCCCAAAACCAATCCTCGAGGAACTCCACTGGTAACTTCCCTCCAGCCTGACAGTTCACATTTCAGTAGGACCCGTTGTAGTCTCCCCTTTAACCAATTCCTTATCCACCTTTCAATTTTCATATTGATCCCCATCTTTTCCAATTTAACTAATAATTCCCCATGTGGCACGGTATCAAACGCCTTACTGAAATCTAGGTAAATTAGATCCACTGCGTTTCCTTTCTCTAAAAAAATCTGTTACTTTCTCAAAGAAGGAGATCAGGTTGGTTTGCAACGATCTACCTTTTGTAAAATCTTGTTGTATTTTGTCCCATTGACCTCAATGTCCTTAACTACTTTCTCCTTCAAAATTTTTTTCCAAGACCTCGCATACTACAGATGTCAAACTAACAGGCCTGTAGTTACCCGGATCACGTTTTTTCCCTTTCTTAAAAGCAGGAACTATGTGAGCAATTCTCCAGTCATACTGTACAACCCCTGAGTTTACAGATTCATTAAAAATTCTTGCTAATGGGCTTGCAATTTCGAGTGCCAATTCCTTTAATATTCTTGGATGAAGATTAGCTGGGCCCCCCAATTTAGTCCCATTAAGCTGTTCGAGTTTCACTTCTACCTCAGATATGGTAATATCTACCTCCATAGCCTCATTCCCATTTGTCATGCTACCATTATCCCTAAGATCCTCATTAGCCTTATTAAAGACTGAGGTAAAGTATTTGTTTAGATATTGGGCCATGCTTAGATTATCCTTGACTTCCACTCCATCCTCAGTGTTTAGTGGTCCCACTTCTTCTTTCTTTGTTTTCTTATTTATGTGGCTATAGAACCTTTTACTATTGGTTTTAATTCCCTTTGCAAGATCCAACTCTACTTGACTTTTAGCCTGTTTCACTTTATCACTACATGTTCTGACCTCAATAAGGTAGCTTTCCTTGCTGATCCCGCCCATCTTCCACTCCTTGTAGGCTTTCTGCTTTTTCTTAATCACCTCTCTGAGATGCTTGCTCATCCAGCTTAGTCTACAACTCCTGCCTATGAATTTTTTCCCCTTTCTTGGGATGCAGGCTTCCGATAACTTCTGCAGCTTTGATTTAAAGTAATCCCAGGCCTCCTCTGCCTTTAGATCCATAAATTCTTCAGTCCAATCCACTTCCCTAACTAATTTCCTTAATTTTTGAAAGTCAGCCCTTTTGAAATCAAAAACCCTAGTTGCAGATTTATTTTTGTTTATCCTTCCGTTCAGTTTGAACTGAATTAGCTCATGATCACTTGAACCAAGGTTGTCCCCTACAACCATTTCTTCTATGAGGTCCTCACTACTCACCAAAACCAAATCTAAAATGGCATCCCCTCTTGTCGGTTCAGCAACTACTTGATGAAGAAATCCATCAACTATCACATCTAGGAAAATCTGAGCCCTATTATTATTATTACTAGCACTTGTCCTCCAGTCTATATTTGGGAAGTTAAAGTCTCCCATGATCACACAGTTTCCATTAGTATTTACATGTGCATCTTGAGGCTAGAATTTGGCCCACAGAATGAGAGAGAATTCTGTGAACTTCTTGGCCTAAATTCTGCTCTTAGTTATAATTAAAGTTGTCCAACTTCCTGGGGATCAGACTGAAACCAGAATTAGACTCCTTAAGGGCTGGGCCTTTTACTGTTTCTGGAAGACTTTCAATAGTTAATTCTCTGCAAATACAAAAATTACATTCTCATATTTATTAGGGTTTAAAATCCACTTGCAGGAGTCTCACATGCTCTCCAGGTTACTTCCTTTTAATCCCCAGGCTGACCAATTCCTTAGACGTCTAAACTATATTCACATTGCTTAACTTAGTGTTGTAGGTCTATAGATCCTGGGTCTTGCTCTGTATCACCCACTGAAGTCAATCGATTGGATTGGGCCCTGTGCTTTTCTTAGCATGAAGGGCCTTTTTCCATTTTATCTTCGGGGTTTGTACTGTTGTCTATCACCATACTTCCTGACCACTGGGCACCTTGTGAGTGGTGGGGCTGAATTACTTTATGCCCTGTGGCAGTCTGGATGTGTTCTGTTGTTTCATGCTGATGGAAGCCTATGCAAAACCTGGAGGCTACACTGAATCCTTTTCATGGTACTAGTGGAGACTTCAACACTTCCTCTACTTGGCACCATAGAATGAGAAACTCTTGCTGTGTTCAGTGCTGAGGATTGAGGCTCGAGCTTGAAAGGCAAAGGAAGGAACCCATCACAGTTTTATTTTTCCTTAGATAAATTTTTATATAGAATATATTACAGTCAGAGTTCTCAGCTTTTAATCAAAAGAGAAGTTATTGCAATTTTACCCAGTGAATCTAATGGTAGAAGTAAAACATTCTAGAAAGCTGTCTTTAAAAAAGAGAAAAAGAAAAACCCGAACAAAGAAAGTACATGAGTAAGTCACACTGCTCGGGATACAATTATCCAAAGGGTACAAGAGAGAACCATAGTGGCTAAGGGAGCACAAAATCAAGGAAGAAGCCGACGATGAGTGTAACATTACTGCAAGCCTGTCATTTCCTAGCAATTTTGGCTTCCTGGACGAAATGCTTCTGCTCTGTCTTTATTTTTTACTTTTTGAATCAGTAACTTAAAATGCAGTGTAAAAGGATGAGTTAATTTCTGGCTTTTGCTCATGTTATGTGTAGGGGGAACTTCAGCCCCGCCTCAATTCATGGAGCTTGTGGGCGACTTTCTCCAGTTCGGCTTCTATTGCTGCCAGGCTTTCCAACTCCTGATCCTAAAACATCAGAAATAAAAATGAGGTAATTACACAGCATAATGTCAGCCCTTAAGTCTCTTTCTTTGCATTGACCAATCAAAGAACTTATGGTATTTATCTGGGCCTGGCAGGCGAAGCAAGGGGAGAGACAGTGTTATCTAGTAGATAACACACTGGAAGTCAAGAGATGAGGGTTCTATTCCCAGTTCAGCCAGTGGCCTACTGTGAGATCTTGGTCAAGTCATATCACCCCTTTGTGCCTCTCTTTGGACTATGAGCTTCTCAGGGCAGAGACAGTCTCCTACAATGTGCGGCTGACCTAGCATGTTAGGACCTGACTCTTGGTCAGAACCTCTAGATCAGAGGTCTGCAATCTGTAGGGCATGCCCATTTGGGGGGGTGCGGTGGTGGCCTGGGGCAGCCACCGTTGGAGGCAGGGAGGGAGCACTACCCAGTTCCGTTCCCAGGGCCCCACTTGCAGCTACTGGCCCCACACCCAGGTCCCCGTTGGCGACTCCTCTCCTGGGGCTCTGCTTCCAACTGTGGCTGCCAGCCTCAGGCACCACTCCCACCCCCGTCCCCAGCTATGGCTCCAACCTCTGCCCCCTTTCCCATGCCCACATCTCCCCCCTTCCGAGAGCTCCTGGCTCTGGGAGCACCAGGGGGGCATAGACAGGGGTAACTATGGGCGCAAGGTAAAATGTTGGGGGACCACTGCTCTAGGTGCTTCTGTAATAGAAATATCAATGTGTGTGTGTGGGATTTTTGGGTGGTGTGGACATTTACCCATTGGACACCTCCCCAAGCCCTTTAGCTGCATTTTGCATAAACTATTTTTGGCTGTGGCTTCAGGCAAGTGGAAATCATCCCACCCATTCCCTTTTTTCCTGAAAATGAAGTATTTCAATTAAGAATGAGGTGTGCCATGCTCCTAGCACCTCCATCTGTGCCGTGGGAGTGCCTCACGGCTCTCGGAGATTGAAGGAAAGGCAGGTATTTACAAGGCGTTGATGTTGGAGTTCTGAAGCATCCAGCTGAGCAGAGGAGAGCAGAAGCTGTTGTTTGGGGGGGCAATTAATCTCTTTAAAATCAAGCTGGATTGTTCAGAGAAGCTATAAACAAGCTGGATATTGTTACTATTCGTGTGCTGTACATCCTAGCACAACACTTCTCTCATTCTGAAACATAACCCCAATCTAGATGCACGTGGAGAATAATCTGGGTTTAATCATTCTGGGCACTTTTGTGATGCTTTATATTTTCAAAGGAGATACGATACATGAATCAGTTTTCACACCTTTGTGAGCTAGGTAAGCAGTATCCCTACTCTGAAAGAAGGAGCCTGAGAGACGGAGGGTGGGATTCACAAAAGCACCTAACTCCCATTTAAATCAAAATGCCTAAATACCTGCATGAATCCCACCTAGAGAGGCAATGTGAATTTCACAGGACCACACTGTAAGACCAAGCTGTGCTCCTTCAACACAAATCAAGAACATTTTAATCCATGGGAAATTGAGAATCTTATTTACAGCACTCATCACATTAAGTTCTGCAGTACTTGCCCTGTAGAAATTAAGCCTTCTGTCCCGTTGTTGGTAAGTAGTATTGGGCCCCTTACATGCTCAAATTCGTTATCTCCGGGTGCCTTAGCAGATTTGGGTTCGATTCCTGGCTCTACTGTACCCTTCCTGAGTAAGCATGGACATGCTAAATCCCAGGCATAACCCTTAACCACCTTACCCTTCCTTTCATCCTTATTTGCTTCTGATTTAACACTTCTTACTATAGTGACATGCACTTTATAATAATACAAAAACGAACCCCTCACATGAACAGACTTTTTAGGGTATTGAAACAAATGTTTGTACTTATAAAACAAAACAAAACACAAAACCCACCTGCATTACACCACAAATGTGCTTTCATTGCTACACAGCACAAGCGGCATGCCTTGCCTCCTTGTACATAAATAGCACTTTATGGAACAGCAATCTGTCTCCCAGCATTTATCTGCCTAGCTAACTGTGTGTGTACAAGCAGAGCACTTGCTACGCCTAGTTTGCATTTATGACCTGTGTACAAGAAGTTAAGAGATCACAGGGAAGAAATCCGTATACACCATGAACAACTCTTTTGAAAATGTGCTCTAAAATTGATGATGATTTTTCTAAAGTTGCTCTTCTGTATTCACAGTTGCTCCGTTACCTGAGCATATTTTTGTTAGTAATTTAAATACACAGATTAAGCTGCCATAACTGTATGGTGCTGGTCCAAATTCCAGTCTGTCCTGAAATCCTGTTTTTTGCTACAAAAATGTAAATTTCAGAGTAACAGCCGTGCTAGTCTGTATCCGCAAAAAGAAAAGGAGGACTTGTGGCACCTTAGAGACTAACCAATTTATTAATAAAAATGTAAATGTATTTCAACAACAGGGATTTAAATCAGCCGGCTAATTTGGTATGTGTCACTGACCATGGCCTCATAAGCACAGACACTGATCATCTGCAAAAAGTGAACGAGGCATTAAGCAACACCTAACCACAACTCTGCACCAACTGAGGTTAAAAAAAAAAAAAGGGCTCCACTAAGTAGAAGGGTTTTGTCCTTGTTCGAGTCAGGGGGTGTGTGGGTGGGTGAGAGAGAGAGACACACACACGCATATAATTATACATGGTCATGCAAATGGCTAATGCGCCGGCTGGAGCAGCAGCAGGTAAAGAGCATGTTAAACCTCTGCTGTTAAAAAGTCAAGCTTACCCTAGCTCTTGTTTTCAGTATTATGAAAACAGCAGTGGCTCCCCATTGGACATCTACAGCTTGACCTATCCTATTGCAATCCAGGAAGTGGGCAGGCGGAAGCCCGCCCACTGCTAAAGGACCTCCCCCAAGCCTAAGGGGGGATCCACATGACCTGGAAGCCAAATGATTCTGGGGGACAACTAATGAGCTAACAGGGACAGGAGTGTGGTTAAAGGGAACCTGACTGGGACACCAAGCAGAGAACCCCAGACAGCACCCACTGCTCCTCGAAGGCGTCAAGGGAGCCAGCGGACGCAGCCCAGAGGAACTCTGCCCGGATGCGTGAGTGGACGGAGGATCGGAAATAGGTCCCACAGTCATAGGAGACCCCATCGGCCAACCTCCTCTCCCCAGTTTTATAGATGGCCATTTTAGCCAGGGCTAGGAGGAGGTTGACTGGGGGTCCCATGATTTTGTGGGGCCACGGATAGGGAGTGCATCGATAAGAAGGTGAGGGGAAAAGTGCAACCAAAAACTTAACAGGATGTATAAGAGGAGCCAGAATAGGGGCTGCAATCTGGTGCACTCCAGGTACACGTGCGCCAGGGTCTCCCTCATGCCACAAAAGGGGCAGATGTCCAGGATGGGGGTGAATCGCGCCAAGTACACACCCATGCTCATGGCTCCGTGAAGGAGTCACTAACTGATATCCCCGGCAGGCCTCGGGACCAGGGTGGAATATAGGCTGGCCCACTGGGACTCCTCACCCTCCAGAGGTGGCAGAAGGTCCTGCCACTTTGTGTCGGGGTGGGATGCAAGGATGAGGATGCGAAGGGTGTGGAGCACAAGCATGAATAGATATTTTGTCAGTGTGGTCTGGAAATGAACCGGCTGCAAATCATGCAGCCAGCTCACAGTGAAGGGACGGGGGGAACTGGTCGGGTCCATGGGGCAGGGACCCAATGAAAAGGTCTGTAGGGTCTGGGGTGGGTGAGGCGTGCCCTCTCGCAGGACCCAGTTGAGGTAGGCCCGAGCAGCGAGTGGTAAAGTGGCCCTCCCCTCCTGAAGTACGCACTGGGGAGTATGAGGTCTGGAAAGCCACATATGCCACGCAAGCGTCAGGGGATCCAGCCAGTCTCCCCGGTTGTAGTCCAGGAGGTCTCTGACTCTAGTGACTTCTGCCAGGACCAAACTCTGGTGCACTGGGGGGACTCCGCCACCTACACACAGAGCTCGGGGTTGTGTAGCAGGGGCTCTGCGAGGAGATCTGCCCCCTCGGTGGCCGTCACGGACCTGGTCACTGAAAACAGTTTCCAGGTCCGGAGGAGGTCCTGGTAGAAGACTGGCAGCCCGGAGAGGTCTTGTGGAAGACCTCTCAGATGGAGATAAAGGAGCTGCCAGTCATATCGGAGTCCTCGGACGTGGCGCAGGAAGGCTGTACTCTCCACGCCGGACTACCTGCACCATAAAGGAGCCTCTGCAGGGCCTGGAGGCAGAAGACATGGACCTGACTGCATCAGCACTTCAGGCCCTGCCCTGCCCTCCCTCCTCCAGTGGCAGGTGGAGGACCCCTGCAGAGACCCAGTGCACTCCTGGCCAAAAGAACTCCGGAATTGCTGTCCAGCGATTGGCCAGGAAGCCCGGGGCTGGGACCAGGGTGTTGAGCCAGTACCAGAGTATGGACAAGGGTTCTCAAACTTCATTGCACCACGACCCCCTTCTGATAACAAAAATTACAACATGACCCTGGGGGGGGTGGGGCGGGGAGGGACACTGAAGCCTGAGCCTGCCAGAGCCCAAGCCCCACCACCTCATGCAGGGTGACCAAAGGCCAAGGGTTTCAGCACCAGCTGGGGGGCAGGGCTGTAACTTGAGCCCCTCCACCCAGGACTGAAGCCCTTGGGCTATGGCTTTGGCCTGAGTTGTGGGGCTTAGGCTTCAGCTTCTGCCCTAGCAAGTCTAATGCCACCTCCGGTGACTCCATTAAAATGAGGTCCTGAACCACTGACCTATGGTAAAAATTATCTGCAATAAGTACCACCACAGGGGGGCTCCTGCAAGGCTTTTCTCCCCACCCCTCACCCCAGCTCCTCACCACCAGCTCTACACACCTCCCTGGTGCCTGGTACATTACAGTCCATCCCTTACATTGGGGGCCTGCCCCTTTCCTGGTTGCCAAAGTAGGGTGTGCCAGGTTTGTCCATGGGGGCGGGGGTGCAGGAGCATCCTTGTGGGGGGGGGGGGGAGGGAGGGAGAGTCTGTCAGTCCTGCCCCCCTCCCCCACCTCCCAGCTGGAGGCAGGTGCAGTTTCAGGAGATGGTCCCCATGGGTGGGTGCTGGATCCTGAGGAGGGTTCCCTATGGGGGAGTGTGCAGGGGGGTGTCTGTCATTCCCTCCCCAGGACAGGGGGGTGTGGGATCATATGGGATGCGCTCCCCAAGCTGGGATGCAGGTGGCGCCCTATGGGGTGTGGTAATCGGCATGGGGGGGCGGTCTGGTAGTCCCTCCCTGGCCAGGGGGACAGGATCTGGGGGGGAGGGGTTCCCTCAGGGGTGCAAGGAGGTCTGTCAATCAATAAATCCTAAAGTCTGACCTATCTCTGTTAGTAGTAGTATTAAGCTCCCTGCTTGCCTCCCCCCATATAGAAGTTAAACTACACCTATGATGTTACCTCATGTATCTGAGCAGGACACAGTGGGGGTAGCCTCTTGCTTGTTGAGCTGAAGTCAATGGCTTATCTTCCGTCATCTACTCGTATCTTGGTGAAAGTTGGTACTGTTGGCTTGTTGCCTCTTACAAGAGTTGTCTCGTCCTACCCCCAACACCGCCTAGTCAGTGGAGAGTTCCAAACTAAGATGCCCCATTCTGAGACAGCCAACTTGCAAAAAGAGAAATTCTTCTGCTGGTTCCAGAACTATGGGCCAGGCTAACTGGTGTGAAGGGGGTTTGGTCGCATCTAAGGCTGGTTCAAAAACAGGAGCAGATTAGGCTCCCTGCAGTTTCCTGGGAGCACAAAGCATTGCACCTGGTTCTGTGTGCAAACCTGGTGCTCAGAGTGACTAATGTGCCAGGATTTCAGTGGGTCTGAAGGACAGTCTGTAAATTAGTGCCAGTTTTATAAACTCACAGAGTGATCAAAGAAGTGGCTCCTGCCGTGATGCTTTTCCTCCTGCCCTGTGCTACCAGGGCAGCTGAGTCTTTGTGGGACACGAGTGGCTTGAAGGGAATTTATATGTAAAGTTACTTGGCATCTTTCTGGTCATAGAATGACAGTCTAACAGTGGAATCTCTTTAGTTTACAACATGCTCCAAGAACAGTGTGAACATACACTCCTAGTTCAATATGGGAGGGGGAAGATCATCTTCCAAAGCCTCAGGTACTAGGCTCTTGCTGGAGCCAGGATACCTTAAGATCCTAAGGTCTGACCCAACATCGAGAACAGACAATCAGCTTTGTAGTTGCCAAGTCCAGGGTTGAGCTGAGAAGCAGTACAGACCAGAGGGAGGAAAAGAAATGGTAAGGGGCTATAAAAGCACCTTGTCCCCTCCACAATTCTTGGCTCGTTCCTGGCATTTTGTGGGGGAGACTCCCTGTGCTGGGGGTGTTTCCTGTGGACTACCTCCACCAACTTTCCCCCTGCTGGATGCTGCTGGACTAATGGTACAGTGGATGGAGTTCAATGGATAATCAGGACCCTGATGGACTTGAAAGCTGATCAAGAAACTAAATAAAACTCTTCCTTCTTCACAGACATAACTGAAATCCTGTGGCAAGGGGCTATGTCTGGCAGTAGATCACTCCTACTGAGCCATCACATTTGCAATATTGCTCAATTTAATCACAACTTCTAATTATTCTGCCTGGTTTATCCTTCAGGTGCTCAGAATGGCTCATTGGCCACAGACCTTCCAGTCAGTGACATGCCAGAGTTTTGACATACAAGTACTTATACAATAGCAAACAGCCATTTACATTTTGCTGGTTTAAATGCAAAATCATGCATCCTGCTATTCATAGGCCAGCCTGACTCCAGCTATAGTGATGAAACTGCTAGGGCTTTGGATAAGTGACAATTAAAGACCTTGAATAGAAATGAAGGGAGGAAGAAAGTGATTACATGGTGGTGGTGTTTAGCACAACGTCAATCATTTCCCTTGCAGACTCTCCCAACCCGTAGAGCTCTGGGTAATGCGACAGCTTGTCTCTTTCACCTACAGAAAAGTTGGTCCAACAAAAGATAATATTTCTGAGACAAGCTGGGTGAAGTACTAAAGATTAGTTAAAAGAAAAGGAGGACTTGTGGCACCTGAGAGACTAACAAATTTATTTGAGCATAAGCTTTTGTGAGCTACACAGCTCATGAAAGCTTATGCTCAAATAAATTGGTTAGTCTCTCAGGTGCCACAAGTCCTCCTGTTCTTTTTGCAGATACGGACTAACACGGCTGCTACTCTGAAAGCTAAAGGTTAGTCAGTCATCCTGCTGCCAAGATGCATGTGAATGTACTTGACTGACACATGCAACTACAGTAAGTGTAGTTGCAGCTACGCTTTTATTGGGGTGTTTTTTGCACATGGATCTAGGCCTCTTGTTTTTGTTTTTTAAGTTTGGCCCTAAATGTCTGGATCAGCACCTAGCACAATGTGGCTGGGGCCTCTAGGTGCTTTACCATACAAATAGTAAAAACAACCCTGAACTGAGAAAGGATCACAGACTAACAAAACACAGCTGCCTGACTAACACTGGGCATAATAAAGTAACGGTGTGGAACCTTGTGCACTTTTGATACCCTGCAAATGACTGGATGGTTGTGTGTTTTTTTAAATGCATGCACAGGTGTCACACCAACCTCTGTTCTTCTGTTAGCGCTTCCTTCTTCATCCTTCTTTTCTTCAGGCATGGCGGCAAATGGAAACCCTGCTTCACTGCTGTCCTCCTTTGCGTGATGTTTCCATGACCTTCTCATATCCTCTTCTGGGTTATGGAAGTCATACTTGTGGGACCTGAAGGACATTTTCATGGACCTATCTGGGTCTTCGCTGCTGTCGTATTCCTCCATGCGCTTCTTGGATGTCAGCTGCTTGGCCAGCTCATCCATTTTGTTCCATCTCTTGGAGTCTTCCCACGCTCTGGAGGGCTCCTCCTCCACTTCCTCACTTTTGACATCCCTGGGGTGGAAGGTGTCCTCTGCCTGCATTGCTTCATCCTCTAACCCATGCCTCCCTCCTTTCAGTCCATGGGATTTCTCTTCCTCTTCCGAGCTCTTCAAACCTTGGCCAAAGCCCAAAGCATCTTTGTTATCTGAAGCATTTATTGAGCAAACAATGAAATGGTGTTTAGATTAGTTAGACCTAGTCTTTGCACCAAGCCTGATTTCTTACTGAATTACTCTATGTGAACTGACTGACATGCTGAAGCAACAGATTCATGGATTTTAAGGCCAGAAGGGACCACTATGAATGTCAAGTCTGACCTTTTGTATACAACACAGGTCAGATGAACATACAGCTAGACTTGCAGGAGAAGACACATATGCACTGCAATACTGACGACAAAGAGACTGGAGCTAATAGTAGTCAAGAAACTTCTAAAAAGCCTGAGAAGCGGCAATAAATTATGTAAAAGCTTTTTGAAAAACTGACCAGACACATCATAAGGCTCAGAGTGAAGTAAATGATGGGCAGATTTACAACAGTATTTTGGTGTCTAAAGATGCAGATGGGCCTAGTGGGATTTATGTATAACTGCTGGTTGGAGTTATGCCTCTAACATGCTTAGGTGCATTTGGAAATCCCACTAGGTGCCTAGCTGCACTTTTAGGCCTCTAAATACCTTTGTGAAACTGGCCTGGAGCTCTCCGTTTGTCAAACAGCACAAAATGAATGAGATGGTTGGGACATCATGTGGAATACATACCACCTTCCCTGGGAGTCTCCTCGGTCTCATCCTCAGCTGAGCCAAGTATCCTATCTGCTTCGGTAGGCTGCTCATCTTCCAGGGTGCTTCTCCTGGCATCCTCTTCCGCAGTATGCTCTTGTAGGGTCTCCTCTTCCACTTCTCGGCTCTCTTCCTGGCCTTTTTTGGAAATCTGTTTCTTTTCTCCCTGAAGCTCCTGACTTCTGTCAGTCTCTTCAGGCTGCTCCTCTTCAGCCTCTTGGAGCTTGTGCTCGGCGAGCTCATTCTCTGTGAGGTTGTCATTGATGTGGTTGTCTAAAGCATCTTCCCTTGGCGATTCTTCAGCCTCGCTGACCTCGTTGCTGTCAGATTCCTCTGCATTCTCCTTGTCATCTTCAGGGCCGGCTTCATGCAGTCTTAGCTCCCTCTCTTCCAGGCTGTTTTCCTCATCCTCCTTGGACTCCTCCCTCTCACTGTTCTGCTGGCTTCTCTCTGCCGCCAGCTCAGCAAACGAGGCTGTGGGCTCCTCCACAGCAATTTCCCTTGATTTATCTGTAGTGGCAACATGGCAAAAACAGAACCTCTCTTTAGAAGTCTATTTCACAAGTTGAGGCGGCTTCTTACTAATCAGAGAGCTCAACTCCAAACAAAAACAAAAAACCTATGTTTCACTTTAAGCAGATGAGTAAATCCATCCTGTTAATGCATTTAACTATATGTTGAACTTTAACCATGTGAGTAGGCCCAATGAGGTCTACTGTACTGAATCATAGGTGGAATTAAAGATAAACATGTGCTTAAACCGACCCACTATTCAGTATAGTAGACTTCAATGAGCCTACTCACATGCTCAGTTAAGTATGTGCATAAGTGCTTTGCTGAAGCAGAGCCTATATTACTACCTAGTCTCAGACGATAAACTATCAATAGCATTTAAGATTAAATAGAAAATCTCTTAGAATTATCATCATGCTTTACATTTATATAGCACTTTTCATGATCAAAGTCCTGTGCAAAGACTGGCTAATTCCTACTCACAACAGAAAGGGAAGTCTTATTCCCACTTTATACAGATGGGATTAGTATGACTGGGCCAAGGCTGCTCAGCCAGTCAGGGGCAGCTACGGTTGGCCAAATGGGTTTTTTTTATTTATTTTTTGTTGTTCACAATGGGGCCTGATCTCAGGAGGGGCGTAGGCAGTACTCGACTGCAAAAATGTCAATCATATTTTCAGAGCAAAAGAGGAAGAGACAAGGGAGGTGAGAAAACTAGAAAAGAGGTAAAAGGAAACGGACATAAAGAGAGAAAATGGAATGAAGCAATGCTAAAAAAGCTTAAGGTGAGTAAGTTGTCATTAAAGTATTCAAGCTCCTACATTATAGCTTATATTCCTGGCAGAAAAGTGGCACTGAAATGACTGGCAGCTGTCCCAGCGGGTGAGAGGGTCAGGGCCAAGAATCTTCAGACTGATACTCCCCTTGGGGTTGGAAGAGTGGACATACTAGCAGTTTAATTTTTTCCAATTTGGTTTAAATGAAAGGCTGATGGCTGGATCCCGCTCCCACTGAGTGCAGTGGAAGCAGGAGCAAGCCTTGATGACGGGGACCTTCCTGTCCCCTCAGTTTTGTTTGAATATACTAGACTTTGTAACAACCTCAACTGAGATGGTCATTTACCATAAACAAGTGACAGCCATGGGCGCTTCACTGCTGAATGCAACAGCGGAATAACAAAGCATGGAAAATACAAATAGCTCTTCCAGAAACGATACTCGCGAAGTTAGATTGTGACATGATCTTACTTTGGAATCCATTCTGTATTGAACTATATTTGCAGCAAACTAATCCCACACAGGCACTACCTTCTTCTGATATGGAAAAGAGAAGGCACTGAGCTAGAGAGAATGACCTAAAGTCTCTTACTTCCATGGGGGCAACTCCAGTTAACCAACAGGATTGGACGGGGGAAAATAATCACAGCTGGGTTTGGTCTGTTTTAGGACCCTACATTTTCTATGCATCCAAAACTCCCATTGACTTCAAGGGATACATTACCTGACCATTAGTGTTGTAGGTTCTCAGATACAATGGTGATTGGTGTCGCATAAAAATCTAGTCCGATTAGAGAGCTAATAAGATAGACCCCAACCTCTTTAATATTCCATCACATCTTTCGTCGTAGGACTCACCTGTCACTCATTTTAATACTGAAAATGGCAAATCACTATCTGTTATGATTTAGAATTTTTCCAGTAATTATGACTGCAAAATGAAATGTTTAAGCCATTAACTAATTGCAAAGCAAACCCAAGGTCGCTAGTCTATTTCAGCAACAACAAAAAAAGGGCTAAAATGTGAAGTACATTGTATGCATCAAGGCTGTTCGAAAGAACATCCCTGTTTACTGCACTACATGGATTTCCTGGGGGGGTTAGGCTGACACTAACCTCTTTGCATGTTCTTGTCATTCTGGCTTTCAAGGACTTCCGAAAGTTCATCTTCAAAGCCACTGTTTTTCTTCTGCTGCCAGGTTCTTTCATTGGCCCCTGTGTCAAATTGGAAGGGGGTCAAAAAGCAATATTCCCCACTATAGTTTAAAGAATTGTGTTGGGAAAACTGTTTCAGTACATTAATATTAAACTCTGACACTAAGAAGCTGGAACAAGAAAAATGCATTAGCTAGGAGCTACGTGAATCAACTGTATTAACAATGCTTCAGCAACGTGCAAGCCAGATAACCCCTAAGCAAACAGACATTTAATGGGAAGAGACATTTGGAAAGCAGTAATGCTGAAGGAGACTTAGGGGTGAAAGGGGACAGAAAAGTAGATGTTGAATTGCAGGGAGTCCTCAGTCTAGCAAAGCACTTATGTGCTTATTTTAAGTATCTGAATAGTCCCACAGAAGCCTCACCCTTCTCAGAGTTACCCACTTCCACCATCATACAAGAGCACCCAGTACGTTTCCTTCTCAGTGCTTGCTGTCCCCACTGTGAAACACACTTGCCCCTCTCCCATGCATGCTTCTCTCCCCTGTGAGGTATCAGCTGCCACCAGAGGCACTGTATGCCTGAGCCTGCCAGTGAGACGATAAATAGGGATTCCTTCACACAGGGTGTTTTACAACTCATGCCATTGAAGAAGAGCAGCAAGGAGTGGCATTTACTATGACCTATTCTTTGTATTACATAGTGCCCAGAAGTCTCAACCTCCCCAAGATCAGTCCCCTTGTGCAAGGGGCCATACAAACACTTAGTCCTTACTTCAAAGAGATTCCAATCCATATAGACAAGGAGGACAAAGGGTGGGAGAAAGTCTGATTACCCTCATTTTACAGATGGGGATGTGAGGCTCAGAGACATGATGTGACTTGCCCAGTGGAGAAAGACTGGTCAGGAAGTCTAATGCAAACCCAGGAACTGATCCCAGGATTCCTGAGGCCCAGCCAGTGCCTGAGTCACAAATCATACCATCCCCCAGCTTTTCTATAGTGCGGTTTATCAGAACAACCGCCTTCCTTTCCAGGCATGGCCTTTCCAATCCCAAATCAGCCCCTGCCGCCAAATCTTTGTCGAGGGAAACAGTCCAGCTTTTTCAGACCAATCCTTCCCCACTCCTATGAACAGGCAAAACAATTTGAGGTATGGGCTCTTCCAGACCAATTTACCTCAGCCCCAGCCAGATGAATGGAAGAGGGAGGGAGGAGAGCACTTTCCATGGCTAGTGTTTCCCCTCCCCTTCCTCCCACTGTTTCCCTATTCTGCAAGAACCATTTTCCACTAGAGATCCATGAGCTACATTTGGCGCTGAGCCCAGTAGTCCAGGGCGGGAGGGAGGCATACAAGATAGGGGGCAGGAGAAGAAAGGAAGTGCCTTTAGTTAGCTTATCTTGCATTATTTTAAACATGGCCTCATTTTGTGAGTGAAAGGAAAGACTCCCGTGGAGAACATGTGCTCAGTGTCACTGTGCAGGGGTAGCTCTAGTTGAGAGCGTAACAATGGCTCACCCTATACAACAGCTCCAAAGAGTGCATGAGCATTTAATAGGGGTTTGGTCAAACCGTGGGGAATGGCTCTGTGTCAGGTAAATGAGGGCCAGAGGGACTGAGTCACCTAACCCAGCTGGTCAGGGTGTCCATGCAGCTGGACTGTGGCTGCTGCTAATGGGCAATCAGTGGAGGTAGCCTATTACTCCCCTTCACAAGTAGGGATTTGGACCAGTGGATCAGCATTTTGTAGGGACCCATTAGTCCTGCTCCTGGCTCATGCACATCCCTTCTCTTTGGTGAGCTCTGGCTGAGACATCTGTGGTAGGCAGGTCAGTGCTGCTTTTGCCCCCTCTGCAGAGTTGAAACTTTGCTTTTAAGCTGCTTTGGGGCCCACATGGGGTTGGTTTGTGTTTGAATGTAACTGAGGAGCTTTAATGCACCAGATACTTTTCCTAATCTCTTGACCTTCAACTCTTTTTGTTTGGTCTCCCCCTGTCTGCTGACTTCCTGGTTTCTCTTCTGAGGTTAGTTCATGTTATTCCTGGTCATCCAAAGCATCACATAGCTACATTGCTACTTCTTACCACGGCTGTGTGAAACACTGGCAATGAAATTCCAGAGCCTCACCGTTCAGTATCCCTTAATGACAGGGAATGAATGAATACAAGAGTTAGATGCTGCTTCTGTTCCTGCTGTGTTGACTTGAGCTCAGACTCTAATGTGGTACAACACTTGTACCTATGAGTGGGAGCAGGAAGCATCTTTTCATTCATACAGGTAATGTGCTGGTCAGCCCTATGTGCATGACTTAAATTCTGTTTTGTGGCTGCATGGGAGGACAGAGGCAGAGTGACAGCTGTGCCTGCTCTGCACTACTCAAGAATGTGTGTGTGTGTTCAAGGTCACACAGACAGAACCAGGAGCAGAACTCAGATTACCCAGAGGCTCTGGTTCCGTGGTTGAGCCCAGTTGCAGAGGACAATGATGTGGGTGGTTTGGGGAGAGGCCACAGAATCCACTGGCCCCCAACGTTCTATACGACGGGTGCAGAGGACATGAAGCTCCACAGAGGGAACAGCATTGCAAGGCCCCAGCATGGCCCCAGGTTGGGGCTGATGGATTTCAACACTCCTGCTTGCACACCAGCAGATTACCCAAGTGCTTTGGGCTCTCTGTTGCTGACTCTCATTTCTCCCTACCTGCTGTTCAGAGCATTAAATATTAATTCGTATCCCTCTTAAGTCCTCCAGCCTAAATTATGACTAAAATATACAGCATTTAACAGGGGAAAAGACTCCCACTGACTTCTATGAGCTTTGGCTCTGGATCTTATACTTCATAATCAGCAGACATTGATTTGGTCAAAGTTCAATTGTATTTCTAACTATAAAGGTTGTTTTAGTTTAAATAAGCCCAAGTGTTTCTCTTAGGTATCTGCTATCCATAAAAGGGTAGGCTCTCTTGGGTAAGTTAGAGTAAGTTATACTGATGTAAACCTGAAGTAATTTAATTGGCTTCAGTGGGAGTCAATCTGGATGTATACAGGTGTAACTGAGGGCACAATTTGACCCTCTGAGTTGATGGTCTTTGTTAGAAACCCGGATAGAAAAGTTTTCAGTTTTGTAAAGTTATCTGTAGTACATTTATATGACTCAGAAATAATGTACATTGAATTAAAAAAATTGCCAGGGGCTATAATCATTTATTAAAACCCTCCTGCCACTTTAATTGTCGCAGAACTGTACCTTGAACTGCAAGTTCTTGAAGCTCCTTCAGTAAATTTTGATGACGTAGGATTGAAATGATCCTTTCATCTGCAACAGAAGATTCTTGTTATAGGTTTCCTACAGCAAAGTAAATGTTCTGTTCACGTGCTCCTTTAGCTAGTTCATTTACTGAATTTGCTCTTAATTGCAGACCCATCAAACATCAATTCAATTAAAGAATTATGACTAGGTTTTTAATTTCATGCAAGTGACCCCGGACTTCAGCTTCAGTACAATCAATGCTATGACTACAGCACAAGAGCTTCACTGCCAAAGGTTAAAGTCTCTAAATTGGTGGATAGATTTTTCAAAACAGATACTTTTCCACGGTCTCCTGAAATACTGAGTGTCTCTCCGTACCTCCTCTGAGAGTTTCTAGGCATTCCTGGCTGATTGGCAGCGGGCTTGGCTTTGACAGAGTATCAGAAATGACCTCTACAATGCACTTCATCACCTAGAAAGATACAAACATACAGATTAAAATCTCTCTCATCTTGGCTTTATTTATTACCCAAGCTAAGTGAAAAAGATCATAGGGCAAATCCTACAAACGTTTATATTCCACATACATATACTAGTTCCACAATAGGTAGATTGGGAGTTTGTTCTCCCTGTCTCAGAATACAAGGGGGCAATCAATGGAATTAAAAGATGTGAAATAAAATAAAAGTAGATTCTTTTGAATACATGTTAATAACCTGAGGAACTCTCAGCCACAGGAAGTCTTTGAGGCCAATAATTTAGAAATATTCTAAAAGGGATTGGACATTTATATGAATATCAAAGATATCCAAAGTTATAATTAATAATAACAAATTTAGGAAGTACTGTTAACACTTGTACTCCTTGTACTAAGCCAATTGCTAACTAGTAGAGTGCAGGATGAGACCTGTGTGGGGAGCAGCTTGTCCCTCAGTTGCCTACTGTTGGGTTCTTACATGTTCCTATGAAACATCTGGTATTGGCCACTATCAGAGACAGGATACAGGAGTAACAGTCTGAGCTGCGACTGTAATATTGCTACTTATAGATGATTTGGTTCTGATCCTGTTTGGCCAGTCTTACGTTCCTGTGTTTCTCTGTTCCCATTTACATCAATGTAAATGAGAAGAGAATTTTGCACCATTTTTGTATCACTGATTTGTTGAACAGAAATGAGACAATGGGCTTGACTCTCCTCTCACACAAGAGTACCTCCACTGGTGTCTCTGGAATGACATCTGATTAATATTGATGTGAGAAGAGAATCTAGGCTGAAGATTTCAAAAGACAAGTGCAACAAATGTGCCGCGTGCCTGTGAGTCCATTGCACATGGAAACCTCCCCCTCCCCCCCCGCAACATCTGAGTACATGGTAGTATGTTTGTGTTTGAATTAAGTGACTGGGACAATGAGGAATGACAGCATTGGTTTGAATCCAGCAGTGTCTATGCTAGCGCACAGACCTATCCTGCAGTCTTTACTTGTGAAAAAGTCTTATTCCTTTAAATTTCCCAGATATAGATTGGGGGACAGTCTCCATCCAAGAATATTAAAGGAGTGGCACATGAAATTGCAAGCCCAATAGCAAGGATTTTTAATGAATCTGTAAACTTGGGGTTCATGCCCTATGACTGGAAAATTGCTAGCATAGTACCTATTTTTAAGAAAGGGGGAAAAAATGTGATCTGGAAAATTATAGGCCGATTAATTTGACCTCAATTGTATGCCAGATCTTGGAACAAATTTTGAAAGAGAAAGTAGTTAAGGACATAGAGGTACATGGTAATTGGGATAAACTACAACAGGGTTTTACAAAAGGCAGATTGTGCCAGACCAACCTGATCTCTTTGAGAAGCTTACTGATTTTTTTAGACAAAGGAAATGCAGTAGATCTACCTGGATTTCAGTAAGGCATTTGATACACATGGGAAATTATTAGTTAAATTGGAGAGGTGGGGATTAATAGGAGAACTGAAAGGTAAGGAACTGGTTAAAGGGGAGACTACAACAGGCCATATTGAAAGATGAATTAGCAGGCTGGAGAGAGGTTACGAGTGGAGTTCCTCAGGGTCTAGTCCTGGGACCAAACTTATTTAACATTTTTATTGATGACCTTGGCACAAAAAGTGGGAGTGTGCTAATAAAATGTGCAGATGACAAAGTTGGGAGGTTTTGCCAGTACAGAGGAGGACCGGAATATCATTCAAGAAGATCTGGAGGACCTTGAAAACTGGAATAATAGAAATGGGATGAAATTTAATAGTGCAAAGTGCAAAGTCATGTACTTAGGGACAAACAATAAGAAGTTTTGCTATAAACTGGTGACATATCAGTCGGAAGCAACAGAAGAGGAGAATGACCTGGGTGTACTGGTTGATCACAGGATGACAATGAGCCACCAATGTGATGCGGCAGTGAAAAAGGCTAATGCAGTTCTAGGATGTATCAGGCGAGGTATTTCCAGTAGAGATAGGGAAGTGTTATTGCCATTATACAAGGCCCTGGTAAGACCTCAGCTGGAATACTGTGTACAGTTCTGGTCTCCCATGTTTAAGAAAGATGAATTCAAACTGGAACAGGTGCAGAGAAGGGCTACTAGGATGATCAGAGGAATGGAAAACCCTAACTTAAGAGAGGAAACACAAGGAGTTTGACTTGTTTAACCTAACCAAATGAAGGCTATGGGCAGCTACGACTGCTCTCTATAAATACATCAGAGGGATAAATACCAGGGGGAAGAGTTATTTAAGTTAAGCACCAGTGTTGACACAAGAATAAATGGATATAAACTGTCCATCAATAAATTTAGGCTTGAAATTAGGTGAAGGTTTCTAACCATCAGAGGAGTGAAGTTCTGGAACAGCCTTCCAAGGGGCACAGTGGGGGCAAAAAAACCTAACTGGCTTCAAGACTGAGCTTGATAAATTAATGGAGGGGATGGTATGATGAGATTGCAAATGGGCCACCTCCCATTGTAGGCAACGGCTAGTAGCCAATATCCCCAAACGCCATAGAGGGATACTAGATGGAGAAGATTGAGTTACTACAGCAAATTCTTTCCCAGGTGTCTGGCTGGTGGGTCTTGCCAACATGTGCAGGGTTCAACTTATTACCATATTTGGGGTTGGAAAAGAATTTTCCCCCAGGTCAGACTGACAGAGACCCTGGAAGTATTTGCCTTCCTCTGCAGCACAGGGCATGGGTCACTTTGCTAGTTTAAACTAGAATAAATGGTGAATTCTCTGTAACTTGAAGTCTTTAAACCATGATTTGAGGACTTTGGTAATTCAACCAGAGGTTATGGGTCTATTATCGGAGGAGGTGGGTGAGGTTCTGTTGCCTGCAATGTGCGGGAGGTCAGACTAGATCTGGGGGTCCCACAAAGTAGTTTTTGGTGGCCTCAGAGTACAGCCACCAACTCTTGCTGGTGGCCATTCTGATAATTTTTCCTAAAATATGTAATTATATTTTGTTATTTTTCCTAAAGTTAAACATATACATGTCCAAATTATTGTCATTTATTTATGTGGGGTTTTTTTGCAGACTCAATAATAAAATAATGTACAGTTGTCTATTCTTTACTGGACCTAAACAGAATAGAAAAACAAATAAGGTGCTTTGCACGTTCTTGTCTTTTTGGTTGTTGTTTCTTTTGGGGTTTTTTGGTTGGGGTTTTTTATAGACTTGCTAGCTAGTAAGTCTGCTGCTGTGAAAAGTGATACTTGTATGTTAATATCACTTTTCACAGCCTCCCAGCTAGCTACTATGTCTGCTGTGAAAAGTGATACTAATAAACATATAAATATCACTTTTCACAGCAGATTTACTCAGCCCTGGCAAGCCCAGGGACAAATTAAGCCCTGGATGGGGAGCTGAGGGAGGCAGCAGGGGCCCGGAGTGATGGGGGGGTGACCCCAAGGCTGGTGCCTGCTGCCACACTGCTGGCAGCCCAAGCTCAAAGCCCTGTAGCCAGATACCAGGGCCCGAGTCTGATGCCTGTGGCTGTATCCCGGGGCCTGCCACTGCGCAGCTGAAGCCAGGATCTGGAGAAGCCAGTGGGCACCGCGGGTAATGGGTAGGGCCCTACCAAATTCATGGCCAAGAAAAACATGTCACATACCATGAAATCTGGTCTCCCCCTGTGACATCTGGTCTTGTGTGCTTTTACCCTATACTATACAGATTTCACAGGGGAGACCAGCGTTTCTCAAGCTGGGGGTCCTGACCCAAGAGATTTGCAGGGAGGTTACAGTTATTTTAGGGGGGGTCATGGTATTGCCACCCTTATTTCTGCATTGCCTTCAGAGCTGGGTGGCCAGAGAGCGGCGGCTGTTAGATGGGTGCCCAGCTCTAAAGGCAGCGCCCCGCCAGCAGCAGTACAGAAGGAAGGGTGGCAATACCGAACCATGCCACCCTTCCTTCTGCACTGCTGCCTTCAGAGCTGGGCGGCCGGAGAGCGGTGGCTGACTGAGGACCCAGCTCTGCAGGCAGCAGCACAGAGTAAGGGTGGCAATACTCTGCTTTCAGAGCTGGGCTCCCGGCCAGCAGCTGCCGCTCTCCAGCTGCCCAGCTCTGAAGGCAGTGCCGCTGCCAGAAGCAGTGCAGAAGTAAGGGTAGCGGTATCACAACCCTCCCCCCGCACCAATAACTTTGTGTCTTGCCTACAACTCTCGTAAGGGTCAGGACCCCTACAATTACAACACCGTGACATTTCAGATTTAAATAGCTGAAATCAAATTTATGATTTTTAAAACCCCATGAATGTGAAATTGACCAAAATGGACTAACTTTGGTAGGGCCCTAGTAATGGGGGAGGGGTGGTGAGCCCAGGGCTGGAGCCCACTGCCATGTGACCAGGAGCCAGGGCCAGAGGTGGCAGCAGGGGCCAGGGTGGAAGGGGGAAGACTTGAGCCTGGGGCTGGAACCGGCCACCACCTGGCTGGGGGATGGAGTCCTGGGGCCCGGAGACAGAGCCTGAAGCTCTGCAGCTAGAGCCCAAAGCCCCGCAGCTGGAGCCTGCCACCTCCCATCCCGGGGGGGAAGCCGGATCTCACCACCCCTGGGAATGGGGAGCGGAACTCAGTGGCTGCCTGCTCCTCCAGTGTTTATGTCTCCAAAGGGGGCAGGGCCCAACCCCTGTTGGCAGCCCCAGGGGAGGGGCTGCTGCTTCTCTCCTCCCCCCACCACCCAATCACCACCCAGGAGGCTGTGGCCACAAGGAAAGCCCCTGGTAGCTACATTTGAGAACTATTGGACTAGATGGTCATGGATGATTCTTTTTGGCCTTAAAAAGTATGAGTCTATAAGTCTGTATCATTTATAAGGCAGCTTGTAAAGCACATTGGGGTGAGAACTGCCAATGGAAGAAAAGATGTTGTAACCGGGCCTCAAATCAAAGAAAAGAAAAAAAAATTAATCCTTGAGAAAAATGTATGGTAGTGTTCTAAATGAATGCTCATCTCTTTATAGCCTGAACTTCTTTTCAATTTCAGCAGGCTGGCCTTTTAAGAGTCTTAGCCTCTTAAACTGTACTACTCACAAGAGATTCAGAACATTGTGGCTGCACAGTAAGTTAACACTAGTCAGCAATTTCTGGGTGCCAGTGTTGCTTGTTCAAGCAATCAGATGTATTCATTTATCAGATAAGATGGTTGAACGGTTCACAATTTGTAACTAGCTAATTTATTTCAACCATTTGATTTTGCAGATTAAAGGGATTTCAGAAAGGGATAACAAAATGAAATATCTTCCTGTAAATACCTTCACTGTTTGTACAGATTGCTTGGTTTATTAATAATAAAGACTAGAAACATTACCAGAAACATCTAACATAACGAAAATAAAAGAACTTCTACGCTTCCTTTGGTATCATTCTCCTATACGACAAGCAATCCATTAATATTAATTTTAGGTGTGCTAAAACACATCACGCACCCATTAAACAAGACAGAGGCAGATTCTGATACCCTTTCTCATGCTGAGTAGCATCTTACTCCATGAGTCGTCCCATTTAAATCAACAAGACCTGTGGAGTAAGGTGTTTCTGATATTTTTAATTATATTGAGAATCTGGCCCAAAGAAATGCTATAAATAAATATTTTGTGGTTATATATTATCATTTTCTACCATCTGACTGTTATATTTTATGTCCCAAAGGAACCTAACATGTGATTTACACCCACACATATTTTATACTTGTACACATGCCTGAGATTCACTTCACTCACCACGGAAATGCTGCCACCTCTGGGTGGAACTTGGCAGCTATTAATGCAACAATTGTGTAGTTCTCACTCAGGCAAAACTCTCATTGATTCCACTGATTGTTTTGCCTGAGTAAGGTCTGCAGGTTCAGGCTCTAATACTCCACTGTGACATTACATTCTCCATAGATCTATTCTAAGTAAGATCATGGAATTAAACTCTGAAAAGGTCCCATCCTGCTGTATCTACACAGAATAAAATCCCATTAAAGGGTTCAGGCCCTTAAGAGTGGAACAAAAGATGAGACCCTTTGAAATATTTTCAGCAACAATAAAGGCCTTTAAGTGGGAAATATTGGCCTTCTGGGGCCCTGGAACTGATGAAGGACCAGGAGTATTTCAAATGTTTGAAGAAGTTATGGTCAGACTCTCAGTGGAAGTCATTTTGCAGTATGAAAACATACCTAGCTACGGAGAAACAGCTTTCAGTGCTCAGACTCCCATTGCCCCCACCTGCACGTGCGAAAATTTTACTCCACCTCTCAGCCAACATCAAGAACTGGGAACACAGGGCAACATGGCAGGCAGAATCCTACAGTGGATGCTTTGTGCTGAAAGCTCAGAGTCTTGCACCCTGGGCAGGTTGACGAGGTTTCTATTTACTCTGTAACTTAAACTAGAATTTTGTATGGCTCATACTAATGTGTTGGTAGCCTAATTACTCAAGGGCTTGATCCAATTCTTTCTAATGTTAATAGAAAGACCCCCACTGAAATCATTGGAGCTGGACCAGGTCCCATTATAGGAGTTGGAATCGTGAACAGACAGAGCTCTTGGGGAATAATTCAGACTTGGTGTAACTCCACTGACTTCCACACAGTCACACCTTCTTACACAAATACTGGATTTAGCCCTTTAATCAAACCCTTGGAAAATGGGCACTTCACACAGATGGTGCACTTAACTTTGGGGAAGCCATCACAAAGCAGACTCAGAAAATCACCAGTTATAGTAGAGGGGAAATTATGGGTTTAATAGGCTTCCTCAGATGGCAACCACTGAAGCAGTCTGTACAGAAGAGAAAAATTTTCTGCTCCTTACCTACCCATGTAATCTTTTACAATTACAGTCATTTGAGCCAGCAAGAAAGACTCTGACAATAACAAATGCCTTGCTGCTTTCATGAGCCATCAGCTTAGCTCACGGCACTGCTAGCCAGCTAGGAGTTCTAAACAAAGCAGCTGCAACAGCTCTCCAGGTTCCAGTCTGTAGACAGAGGAGGGGGAGTTTTTTCTTGTAGTATTTACACTGTAAGTAACTGTGATGATGAATGATGGAGTGCAAGGGAGCTAGCACAGAGATTGACAGGAGCTTTTTCCCCCACTGTAAGGAAAAGGGAAAGAGCCTTTTGTGGCTTATCCTTGAGAGACGATTTTGATGAACAAACACGTTCAACAGGCAGAGGATGAGGACTGGCATTTCTGCTCCTTTAGCTATTATCAGAGAAGTGTAATTAGCTAAAAGAAAAGGAGTACTTGTGGCACCTTAGAGACTAACCAATTTATTTGAGCATAAGCTTTCGTGAGCTACAGCTCACTTCACGAAAGCTTATGCTCAAATAAATTGGTTAGTCTCTAAGGTGCCACAAGTACTCCTTTTCTTTTTGTGAATACAGACTAACACGGCTGTTACTCTGAAATGTGTAATTAGCTAGTTTGAGAGAGAAGTTACTTTGAAAAGGTACACACTTTCAAGAATAAGGTTAGAGAATTTTTGACTACACCTCTCTATAGGTTGGTAGGTAGATGTCTGTGCACAAATAGGTAGGCAATTATACACACATGTATAAGTACACATGCATATGTGAGTATGTACATATATGCATGTATGAGGTTGTGAAGGCTAGGACTATAACAGGGTTTAAAAGAGTACTGGATATATTCATGGAGGTTAAATCCATTAATGGCTATTAGCCAGGATGGGTAAGGAATGGTGTCCCTTGCCTCTGTTTGTCAGAGGGTGGAGATGGATGGCAGGAGAGAGAGATCACTTGATCGTTACCTGTTAGGTTCACTCCCTCTGGGGCTCCTGGTATTGGCCACTGTCGGTAGACAGGATACTGGACTGGATGGACCTTTGGTCCAACCCAGTATGGCCATTCTTATGTTACATATTTGCACACATATTTATATCTCTCTGTTATGCACACATACATACATGTGGGTGTGCATACAGAAAGATTGGCTAAGCAAATCAAGATACCTGAAGAAAGATTTACAGCCAGAAAAAAAGTGAGCCCTCTAAACATGCAGGTGTGCACCTGCATAAAGTCTTTACATTTTCAACAAAGATGGCTAACAATGTGTTCATAATTAGTCAAATACAATGTAACTAGAAAGCTAGTTCCTTGACCATTCACACTCTCCTTTGTCTGTTGCTGAACTTCTCAGGGGACTGACAAAAAACAAAAAACAAAACCAAAACAGTTTGAATTATGCATAAAATGCAAATCCAGAAAGAGGAGCAGATAATGCAGCTGGAAAATCTTTGCCCTAATAAGAAATGGTTCATACTTCCCTATTAACATTTCAAGTGTTATTTCCAATAATGCTTCTAGACAGATAAAAGAGAGCGAGGTCCCTCAGGTTTCTTGAATGAGCAGCAAGAGAGACATCAGCATTCGTATTTTTAACAACGCCGTCTCAGAGCTTACCTTAGCATCCCCTTTAGTCACTGGACTGGTTACCGGGAGGGAAAGGACTGTAAAATCAAAAGAAGGAAAGGGTACCTGGTTAGTCTCCGTTTCCTGGCACATTTCCAGCGAGCCGGGGCACAGCTGGGGAAGGCAGGCAGAGCGCTCCAGCGGTGTCGAGAATGTTTTAGCAGCAAGGCGGAATCTTGGGCTTGATTTTCGACCATAAACCACACCAGCTTATTAACGGCGGGCTTCACCAATCAGCAGTACTCGGGCGGACTCTAGCAATAGGGCTTGGGTTTCTCCCTTAGAGGTTGACTTAAACAGTCCCCCCCTTAAGCGAAGCAGGCGGGACTGCAGGCGAGATTTTTATCTGGCCAAACCTTTGACAACGATCAGCCTCATGTGGCTGAGCCTGTGCCGAGTTCTTCCCAGGCCAAGCCTCATGAAATCAAGCCGCTCCCCGGCAGCCAGTACCTGTCCGGCTCCGAGTGAGGGGCTAGAGACCGATCGTATTGCTGCTAGCTACAGAGAGAGGGGCGAGAGTTGCCTTTGCAGAGCAACGGAGGGGCGAGCTGGTGGCTCGATGCGGCTGTCTAAAGTCCCCGCAGGCGGAGATGACCTTGCAGGTGGACGTGCAGCGGGGATGTATCCAGGGCACTTTCATTTCCCGCCCACGCAGAGGCTTGTCTCAGCCCCCCCGCCCCCGAGACAAGAAGACACCCCTGGATGCCTGCGACCAGGCAAGGCTGCGGGGGGCAGCGCTGGCTAGACCCCGCTCCCCCGTTCCGCCTTTGCGGCGGCTCGGACGACCCTCGGCTGCCCCAGCGGAGGGGCGCTGTCCTTGGTGCTGAAAGGACAGTCACTGCGGAAGAGCGTCCCGGGCCACCCCCCTCTGCCCGGGGCCCGCTACGGTCCCGAGCCCGGGGCGCCCCCCCCGGCCCCACACCTACCCTGCACAGCCAGCAGCAGGACAGCGAAGCCTCCCCTGCAGCCCATGGCGCCGGAGTGAAGGCGGGCCGGGTGCGGGCGGGGGCGATGCGCTCCTCCCCTCTGGGGCGGCCGGGCTTAGGGCGAGCCGGTGACGCGGGGCTCTGACCCGGCGCGGGATTAGCTCGGGTGCGTGTCTCCGCCTCTCCCCAGAGCACCTCGCGTCCCCGGTGCCTTTGCCGAAGATCCCGACAGGGCACTGCAGCAGCAGCCCCCTCCTTTATATACCCCGGGCCTCAGAAATGGCGGCAGGAGAAACGGCACCGCCCCTCCGCCCGCCCACCGCCAGCCCCTGCTTAGCCGGGCATTTGCGGCGCCCAGGCACGGGCGCCCTGCGGCTCGCTCGCCCACCCCCCGCCGGCCCGCGCAGCCAGCCGCTCTTCAGTCGGGGGCCCCCTCGCCTCCCACCCGGCGGGCTCAGGCAGGCAGGGAGCCTGTGATCTGGTCACAGCTTTTACTTTTGGCAACAAGCATAGGAGAGCTGGATCAAAGTCACCCCTTGAACAGGGCCGGGGGGGGGGGTGAGGAAGGGAGGTTTATTCAAGGACTAGTGGACTGGTGCTCAAACTTTTTGTCTTGGAGACCCCTTTGACACAGCAAGCCTCTGAGTGTGACCCTCCCTTAGACATTAAAAATGGGGGGGGAGTCATTTAATTTAACAGGGGCTCAGGCCTGCTAGCCCCAGGGGGTTGACAGCTGGCAACCCCCCTGTAACCACCTCAGGGGTCACAACCCCCAGTTTGAGAACCCCTGGCCCAGTGGAATGATTCAAGGTTACAGCCATCTTTCCAGTGGAGCTGAGGGGTCACTTCTTGTGCTGGTAGACACCCCATATAACATGCAGCCTTGGCCCTTGGGGGCCAAACAGCCAGTCTGGGCAGACAAAGGCTGTCAGGATTGTCATTCTGCAAGAAGACATGCCATCTAGCTACTCTTTGTTCAGCACAGTCCACAGCCTAACAACCTATAGCATTATCCCCCTTGCTAACTTGTCTCCAAAACTGGAGCAAGTAAGCCTTGCTGATTATTACAATTTTGGCTGATAAAAGTAATAGTGCTGACACAATAGACTTCTGCAAGGCTTTGATGTGGTACCACACAACATTTTGATTAAAAAATTAAAATGCTATGAAGTTAGCATGATACACATTACGTGGATTAAAAACTGGCTAAGTGATAGGTCTCACAATGTAATTGTATGTGGGGCATCAACACTGTGTGTGTGTGTGTCTAGTGGGGTCTTGCACAGATTGGTTCTTGGTCCTATGCTATTTAACATCTTTGTCAATGACCTAGATGAAAACAAAATTACCACTGATAAAGTTTGCTGACACAAAAACTGTGGGATTGGTAAATAATGAAGAGGACAGATGTCTGATAAGTGCAATCTGAAGTGCTTGGAAAATTGGGCACAAGCAAACGATATGTGTTTTAATATGCCTAAATGTATACATTTAAGAACAAAGACTGTCGGCCATACTTAGAGGATGAGGGACTCTATTCTGGGAAGCAGTGACTAGCAAAAAAAAGATTCGGGGTTATGGTGGATATTCAGCTGAACACAAGCTCCCAGTTTGGTGCCATGGTCAAAAGGGCTAATGTGATCCTCGGATGCAAAAACAGGAGAATGTCGAGTAGGAGTAGAGAGGTTATTTTACCTCTGTATTTGGCACTGGACTGAGGGTCCCAGTCTGGTATCGAAAATTCAAAAAGGATGTTGATAAATTGGAGAGGGTTCAGAAAGGAGCCACAAGAATAAACGATTAGAAAACATGCCTTATAGTGATAGACTCAAGGAACTCAATAGATTTAGTTGAAAGAGAAAGTTAAGGGGTAACTTGATCACAATTTATAAGTACCTACATGAGGAACAGGTATTTGAAAATGGGCTCTTCAATCTAGCAGGCAAAAATGTAACATTAGCCAACAGATGGAAGTTGAAACTAGACAAATTCAGACTGGAAATAAGGTGTAATTTTTTAACAGTGAAGGTAATTATCCATTGGGACATTTTACCAAAAGTCATGTTGGATCCTCCATTACTGGCAATTTAAAAATTGACTGGATGTTTCTCTAAAAGATCTGCTACAAAAAATTTGGAGATGTTCTCTAGAGATGTTCTCTGGTTATACAGAAGGTCAGACCAGATGATCAGAATGGCCCTTCTGGCCTTGGAATCTATGGATTGATTTCTGGCACTAGTGCCAGTGCCCTTTCCCTGGCACTGCAATCTGCCACATCTCTACCATGACTGTTTACATGCTCCAGACCTTTTCATGACAGACAAGATGACATTAAGATGCAGCTGCTAAAAGTCTTGACCTAATCTTTAGATTATGGATCACTCAGGTGAGCCAGTTAAACTTCCTTTTCCAGGCAAATGCAGTGTTTCTTTAGGACAAGTTCAGCAAATTTTTTGCTCCTTCCAATATGTACAGCTGAAGTTCAATACCACCACCAAGCCTGAAGAAAGCATTTAGCTATAAAGAATAATACCTTGCTTTTAATCCATAGCTCTCAAAGCACTTTAGGAGTTAAGCACCATTATCCCCACTTGACAGATGGGAGGAAATAAGGCACAGAGACATACCCAAGATCACTTAGCAAACCAGAGACAGGAACAGAACCTAGGTCTCCCAAGTCCCACTGCATTGGTCTAGCCCCTGGAGCACAGTGCCTCCTGCAATAGCTAGAGTGTAAGATTGATCTAAGATTACCATATCTTTACAGTGGGACTGATTTAACTAAGAGTTTAGATTCAGTAGTGAGTTTCCTACTTATATTGTCATGTGGCCTCTGCATTGTTAAATGTCCACCACTGTCTGTCTTGTGTAAGGGCATGCCCCTATACATAGGTTGGGTTGCAGAAGCCCACACATACAAAAATATATGAAGTAGAGTTCCACTTGCTTACATATTTTTCATTAAACTGAACTGAAGAGCTGATGGTGAATTGGTCATTTGAAAAGTGTTTTATGCATTATATTGATTAAGTGTTTATGAGACCATGAAATGAAAACCAATGACAGCTTTGTTGTCCAAGGAAATCTGTACCCTCAAGTAGTAGATCTTTCTCCTCTTTTCATATACCATTGTCCTCCCTCTCCCTTCAAATAGCTTTTTGATGTGTGGCCTGGAGGTGCATTTTGGAGTATGCATCTGGTACATTTAACAGTTAGGAATTGGTTATTTCCTATATATTCTTCATACAGTAAAAACACATTGACCAAACATGTTATTGTTAACACAGTCAACATTCACTCATCCTTCCATATAAATATGACTTTATTATGGCTATAAGTTAGTTCAGCCCTTACCCAGTTGTTTATGGCCTGTGCTTTCCTCCCTTGGGGCCTGCTGCTGTGAGGTGTGGAAGCACCTGCAATTCACAATAAAAGTACTTTTTTCTCCTTGTGTGAGGGTCTAACAGTGCTTCCACTGAAGTCAATAGCAAGACCAGGCCCTAAATGTTACATTGCACTACAGCATGAATGATCCCTTTGGGCTCACCAGCCCTGTTGCCTAAGTCCCATTGATGCTTTTATTTCTAGCTGCAGATGAATGGATATGAAACTGTTAACTCAGCAAATCGGTCTTTTCCTTTGCCTATCTGACTTTTGTCTCATTAGGCACAGCTATATTAGGAACTGCAGAAGTAAAGCATATCAGGATAAGAATTATGTCAAAAGGCAGTACAAAAGTGATCAAAGATTAATGTAAAAGATAGCTAGTCAGAGAGAGGCAGTCTATGCTGAAAAATAGACTTCAAGGGATGAGGGAGGTGGAGAGTCTCTCAAAGAGTCTGAGACTAAGTGGAGGACAGAAATGGCTTGTTAGTAGCTAGCAAATTGACATTTTAGACATCTACTAGCTGCTCCATCCCTGCTCACAACATGCTTCCAAGGTGGATAGCCTGCTCCCTGGAGTAGGGATTGTTTCTTTTATATGTTTGTACACATCTAGGACTATAGTGTCGTGATCCATTTGGGGGCATGACCAGAATATGAATAATAAATAATTTTCCATTATACCTACTGTGATCACTAACATGGTGAGTGTAGGTAGATATAAATATGCAACAATGTGGTAAGAAAGGGCCGATGAACACTGCCCCGGAAGCCTGGCTGCTGATATAATAAAAAGTCCTCTCTTCCATAATCCACCCCACGTTAGTTATATACTAACATGGTGATGGGCCCACTAAAACCATGAAATGAGGAGAGACAAGTTGCTATATTCAGAAGATAGAAAATGAAAAAGGTCTGGTTGTGAAACTGGAGGAGCTTAGGCACGGCTCCATACTCACTGGGTATATTTATGTGGCAAGTTATCCATTCCAAATTCACTGTATTCAGTTTGGAAATAGAGCTTTGCACTTCAACAATGCTTGCCACCTGAGCATGCAAAATGCTTTATTAAGCCACAGAACCACCTTGTGATTTTATAGCTAGGAAAACTGAGGCAGAAAGATCAAAAGCCAAGTTCTCAGAAAAGATGTAAAGAAGAGCAAGGTCCATGCACAACTGTCCATCTGTATTTTTACTTACGATTGCATGTGGAATTAACATGTGCATACAAGTTGTAACTGTCACCTGATTTATGCATGAGACTGTACACAGACATCTGGCTTTCTGTTTTTTTGAAAGTCTGGCTCTAAGTAAGATGGCTGTGGTCACGTGTCAAGTACTTGGCAGGGTCAGTTACAGGACAGACATCACTCAGCTGCCAGGCCCATGCTTTAATCATTTCTCCGCTCACTTCTCTCCATGAGCATTGCCATTTTTCCAGAACAAGCTCAGAATATTTCCATATATTGTGTCCCTAAACAGACCAGGCTAACAAAGGTCATGCTACTGCGATCATCCATGCACACTATTAAATGGCATTTTTCATTCTTTTCCTTTGTAGGTTAGCAGCAAAATGATGTTGACTTGCTTCGATTTTCTTAGTCTAGACAGCATTTACGCTAATCTGAAATTAATCAATCATACCGCTCAGGTCATTGCTTACAAACTGTCAAAAATGTCTAATGTAGTGCCAAATCCTGCTACTGCTCTAGGTATCTATCCCCAATCTCTCTTTGATGTACCTGCATTCTTCTGGGCAATGTCAATGGGACATGTGAATTGATCGGAGACCAGACCATTAGTTCTCAGAAGTTGGTCAAGGTGTAGCAAAAGGTTGCTATTATGAACGAATTGGTTTCCAAATTTCATTAATGATCAAATTGCATTAAAATCTGAAAATTTATACACTTGCAAAGACTGATTCTGTAACCCTAACTCAGAGCAGTAGCACTAACTCATGCATATCGGTCCTATTGACTCATGTTAGTAAAGGCTACCTGGCATGCATAAGGGTTGAGGAGACATACCCGTAAAGATGATTATCAGTCTGACTGGAACTTTCCGTAACATCCACTGTAAATTGATTATTCCAGTGGAAAACAATTACCACCACAATCAAATAGTCAAGTCTTTGTCACATTAAAAAAAAACATTTAAAGTAGCACGAAACAATTTTTCCAGATCTACATTGGTCTAAAGCAAATGATCAAACAGGTTAGAACATTCATATTGCACAACATTTACGCACCTACAAAGAAACAGGTGTGTAAAGTCTTATTTCATTACACTACAGACGCCAGCATGGTTTATGGCTGGGAGTTAGTGATGGCAAACAAGCCCTGGAGTTTTTAATTAGTTTTTATTTTTTCAAATGAGGAAATGTTTATTTAAACGTAATAGGCAGAGTTAGAGCCTAAATAAATTACCAGACTTTCAATGGAAAATTACACACAGATGTATCACCTGGACATAGCAGATCTTTTCCTATGTTACAAGCATAAAAAAAGATTAGTGATGTCAGTGTAATAACTGAAAGCTTTAGACAGGCTCAAGCATCATGAAGGTCTTGAGCTCACATGGCAGCCTTTGCACTTCCTGAAGATCGTTGCTGAGATGTGGCTCTCCAGTTAGCGCAAATTGGAGTGTAATTTATGCACAAGGACTGACTGAAGTTTTTCCACTTGGATGACTCTTATACTCCATCTACTTCCATTAAAAGTCGAATCCCATATTCTTTGGGCATCCAAAACTCCATTCAGTTCCAAGTGAGCTTTGGTTGCCCAAGGAATACAGAGTTAGCTCTATATTTTTATCCCTGTGGTAGATATAGTATGCGATTGTATAAAGCAATCCATTGTCAAACGAAATTCAGAGAATAGGCTTGCCTGTGAGGACACACACTGAGTCCAGTTCTACAGGAGCAGACCCTTTGGGCCAAACTCAGAGGTGTTGGGTAATTTAATTACGTTCCTATTTGTGTAATTTAAGTTCACTCTTATCTGGCTCCTTTCTAAAGTGAGCAATCCCCCTATATGGACTCTTCCTTATACTGAGTTGATTCCCACAGATAAAGTGACCAGATTTTCAAAATAAAATTAAAAAAAAAAAGGTCCCTTTTTTAGCAATATTTTGCCTGGTTGTAAAATGCTCAAGAGCTTCCCATTCTGTTTCTTTTCTTTGATCTGTTCTGCCTGGATTGTAAAAGCTCCACTTGGAGCAGATCAAAGGCTAAGCTCTGCCTCATTCCCCTGCACTCTTTGTGGGGAGAAGGGAAGAGTGGGATGGGGGAAAACCAGGCACTGTCTTCTCTTTCCTAACCCCCAGTGGGCCAGTGGAGGGTTTTTTTGCATTGATTAGACTGGGTCATTGGCTCACCTGGGAATGCACATTTTAACAGTAAGGGTAATTCGTCATTGGAACAATTTACTTAATGATATGGTGGATAGGAACATAAGAATTGCCAGACTGGATTGGACCAACAGTCCATCTAGTCCAGTATACAGGCTCCAACAGTACCAGATGTTTCAGAGGAGTAGGCAGATGTGGGATAATCTGCTCCACTGCCGACATTAACTATTGAGACCAGGATAAAACCTAGAGACTGACCTGTTATCCATAGTAATGGCCAATCCCTTTATGAATCTTGCAAAGTTTGTCACCTTAGTGATTTCATGTGGCAATGAGTTCCACACTTTAATTGCGCATTGATAAAAGGAAATACTGTTTTTATCACAGTTTTAAATTTACTCCCTTTTAATTTAATTGAATGTCTCCTCCTTCTTCTTGTGTTATAAGGCAGAGAGAACAGAAGTTCCTGATCTATCTTCTTTAGGCCATTCTATATACATTTATCATGTCCTCACTTATTCGTCTCCTTTCTAGGGTGAACAATCCCTTCAATCTCTCTTTATGAGTTTTCTCCCTGGCCATAGATCATTCTTGTTGTCCTTCTCTGAACCCTCTCTAATGCTGTTGTATCATTTTTGAGATGGGGTGACCAATGCTGCACACAGTATTCTGGATGAGACTGCACCATTGGTTTATATGATGGCACTATAATAGCATTCCTTATTCAACATAACATCTGGTTTGCTTTTTTGACCACAGCTGCACATTGAGCAGAGGCCTTCATTGCTGTCTGTAATGATGCTCACATCCTTTTCCTGAGTTGATGCACGTTAATTTAGAACACTAAGGTATATGAACAATTTAAATGTTTCCTTCCAAGATGCTCATTCTAGCTGTCACTGCCAACACTGTAACTCTGCAAAACTGAAAGATTTAGAAATCTAATGTACATGTCACCATTTTGATCTTAGAAGTTATTCTTTTCTTTTTGCGTTTCATTCAGCTTAGGTTTGCCAACCTTATATAGGAATGTTTAGGCACAAATAACACTTTCCATTGAAATGCAAAAAAACCAAACCGAACAAAAAAAAAGCCTGACAACATTTCTATTGTTAGACTTTTCCCCAAAAACATCTTGTGTTTCGTTTTTTTTTTAACAAAGCCTAAATCAGGAGTTTAAGGCACCTGACAGTGTCTCTTTAATGCACATGTATCTAGGTAACAGAAAACATCAGTGAAATCTTTTCACAAGCTTCCTTCCAAACAAGGGCTTGTTTCTGTCATGTCCATCCCCAGTGGAATAAATACATAAGAGTAACCCCTGAGTTTCAAGAGGATAAAAGGGATAGTGTACGTGTGTGTGTGTGTGTGTGTGTGTATATATATTTAATTACACACACACACACACACACACACACACACACCGCTTACGTGGCATTTAAAGTTGTACTAAACATGATTGTTATATTTAGAAGTTGTTAAAAGAAAGTTGCACCTATTTTGCTCAGCATAGCAACTGGAAAGTTCACATATACATTGCAGCTTGCATTTGTAAATCATGAATGGCCTGATTCCAAACCCACAGAAGTGAAGGGAAAGACTCCTGTTGATTTCAGTGGACTTCGGATCAGGCTCTAAAACCGGTATTTCTGAGCTTGCCTGTGTGGTCTCACATGCTCAATTTTGTGCTCTGTCATTTGGTACCTGATAAATTTTGCCCATCCAGAGTTTTACAAGCAGGTGGTGTTAAGGAAGCATTTCCACATAATGGGAACGCTTATGTCAATTACAGGTGAGCCAGGAGGGCAACAATTAGGATGAACAGAGCAGAATCTAATAATTGCTATAAAGAGGAAGAAAGTTTTGGGAAAAATGCATGTAATTAAATTCTATACCTTGGCTAAATAAAATGGTAATCCTGTTGCACCATGGTAAACCTAACAACAGATGTCAAACACTTTCTAGACCTCATGTTGATTTAGATTCCAACAAGTTTGCTTTGTTGAGTAGAGGGGTTATGTAAACCTAAGCCTCACATGCTATTAAAAAAAGTCTTCTTTGACAATAAAAGGGCCCAAGAAAGAGCTGCTGAGTGCAAAAACAAACCCTGCATTCAGGCAGGCAGTGTTGGGAGTACATGCAGTGACAGCTAAAGGGGGTTGTTTTTCTTAGGTCACATTTTAAAGGAGCACAATGACCACTTTTGTCAGCCAATTGCTTATTAAACCTGATAGTCTGCCCAGAAGGAGAAAGGCTATGTGACCCCCAAGCACTTGTCGGTTGTGGCAGAGACGTAGCATCTTATTAAGCCATCACCTTCCAAATTTCTTGTAGTCCTCTGCTGAAAGCAAATAATAGCACTGGCTATCCACTGTTGTAATCTGACTTCTCTTTGCTTGGAACCTAGCCCCCACTATTGTAGGACGTTATTTGGGGGCCTGGTTCTGCACCCACAGATGTTACCAGGAGTTTTGCAATGGATTTTGAGGGGTACAGGATCAGGCCCTTAGTATGTAAGGGCACCAGCAATGGCTATGTTTAAACTGCAAGGCCAGACACAGTTCCCCAGCTTCTAACATCTTAAAGAGCTACCAGTTATGCAAGGATGGATTAAGACACAGTTCTTGGATCCTTGGTGTCTGGGCCACATGGTCGGAAGGCAGAGTTACAGCAGAGTAGCAGCCCCTAGTGTTATGTATTGCTGGAGCAGACTTGGGCTTCCTCATTCAGGAAGAAGGAGACTTCTGGAAAAGGAGAGTCTCTCTTGCGGGGATCCTTGAGCAGCTTCAACTGAGAGCAAAGAGGGCAGTTCCAGGCACTATTTAGCCTTAATCCACACCTGGTGATTTATACAAAGAGGTTAACGATAAATCCAGGACTGAACTAACGAAGGTTCTCACTCCGGACATGGGAACTCAACTAAGCTATTCACATGAACAGGAACCCTGCCATTATTACAGGTATTGTGTAAGACATTATTCAGGTTCCATTAGGGAGCAAAAGAAAATCCAGAAACTCTACCAAACAGCCTAAGTGACACTGGAGTTGGCTGAAACTTAAAGGTTTGAGCCAAGCACCCACATGTTGTCTGCCATCACGGTACACTCTGGTTGCTGTGTGAAAATGCGTGGGGATGTTCCGTGCCAATAGATAAACCCAGCCCTTATAGCTTTAAGTGAGTTCCAAGGGCAAGAGCAATAACAAGCCTGTGCATTGGAGTAGAGAAGGTAGAAGGCCAAAGAGACATGCAGAGACAGAGGAAGCAGCAGCAAGGGCTAAGAAAGACACGGTAAAGAGACTGAGGCAGAGAGACAGAGACATGAACAGAACAGGAGAGGACAAGGATTGAGACAAAAGGAAAGGGGGAGGGAATATCCAAGGAAGATCTTGATAGAGGAAGGGAGAAGAGATTATAGAGAAATACATCTACCTTGTTTCATATGGAATTGTCTAACTGGAATTGATTTTAAGGGAAGTTCCTCCATGGGAGAATTATTCATGGTTTAAAGTAAATCACCAAGCACGGAGGCAGAGCTTGCTTTTGTCTATATTGGCATATCTCTAGTGATTTCAGCCTGCTTGTTGCTTGTGATTCACACAAATAAAAGTTTAGGTCAGGCCAGATGGTCACAATCAACAAAAGAACAGCCATATTAGGTCAGACCAGTGGTCCATCTAGCCCAATATCACTGCCTCTGACAGTGGCCAGGGTCAGGTGTTTCAGAGGGAATGAACAGAACAGACAATTATTGAGTAATCCATCCCCTGTCGTCCACTCCCAACTTGTGACAGTCAGAGGCTAGGGACACCCAGAGCAAGGGGTTGCATCCCTGACTACCTTGGCTAATAGTCAGCAATGGACCTATCCTCCATGAACGTATCTAATTCTTTTTTGAACCCAGCTAGGCTTTTGGCCTTCACAATATCCCCAGCAACAAATTCCATGAGCTTGACTATGCATTGTGTGAAGTACTTCCTTTTGTTTGTTTTAAACCTGCTGCCTATTAATTTCATTGGGTGACACCTTGTTCTTGTGTTACGTGAAGCAGTAAATAACACTTCCTTATTAGTTTTCTCCACACCATCCATGATTTTACATACACCTCTATCCTATCCCCCCTTAGGAATCACTTTTCCAAGCTGAACAGTCCCAGTCTTTTTCACCTCTCCTCATTCAGAAGCTGTGCCATACCCTATTGTAGAAAGAGAGAGCCTGAGTCATGAGGCCTGGTGTAAGGCCGAAGGCCCAAACTCAAGTCAGGCCCTGCTGATATAAAAAAAAGGTAGCAAAGTCAGGCTATGAGCAAAAGTTAATGAACCTGCTTTGTAATAGGGCCTATTTCACACATGAACTTGGCAAGAACAGGGCTGGCATTGCAAAAACACAAGCACTCCTGGGCACCATGTATTCACAAACACAGTCCAGAAGGATCGTGCCAGGACACCCTGATACCAAGTTACAGTGTAAACGCACTCCCCAAAGAGGATACAGGACAGACTGACCCCTCCAAAAGATAAAATCAGGATGATGGATAGAGATGTTTTGACTGAACCAATGTACAAGCTAAAGGGTGGTAACTAATGACGTTAGAGGGGCAATATGTAACTTGTTTGTATCTGTGTATAAAAGAGGAAGGGTAATGGAGCAAATAATTGAGCAATCAATTTGCAAACACCTAGAAGATAAAAAAGGTGATAAGTAAGAGTCAGCATGGATTTGTCAAGAACAAATCATGCCAAACCAACCTAATAGCTTTCTTTGACAGGGTAACAAGCCTTGTTGATAGGGGAAGCAGTAGATGTGGTATATCTTGACTTTAGTAAGGCTTTTAATACTGTCTTGCATGATGTTCTCATAAACTAGAGAAATACAACCTAGATGGAGCTACTATAAGGTGGGTGCATAACTGGTTGGAAAACCATTCCAGTAGTTCACAGTCATGCTGGAAGGGCATATCGAGTGGGGTCCTGCAGGCATCAGTTCTGGTTCTGGTTCTGTTCAATAGCTTCATTAATTATTTAGATAATGTCATAGAGTACATTTATAAAGTTTGAAGACATTATCAAGCTGGGAGGGATTGCAAGCACTTTTGAATTTTAATCCTATCCTCCAAATGATCTAGACAAACTGGAGAAATGATCTGAAGTAAATAGGATGAAATTCAATAAGGACAAATGCAAAGTACTCTACATAGGAAGAAACAATCAGTTGCACATATACAAAATGGGAAATGACTGCCTAGGAAGGAGTGCTGTAGAAAGAGATCTGGGAGTCATAGTGGATCACAAACTAAATATGGATGAACAGTGTAACACTGTTGCAAAATAAGCAAACATCATTCTGGGATGGATTAGCAGGAGTGTTGTAAGCAAGATACGAGAAGTAATTCTTCCGCTCTACTCCATGCTGATTAGGCCTCAACTGGAGTATTGTGTCTGGTTCTGGGCACCACATTTCAGGAAAGATGTGGAAAAATTGAAGGAAGTCCAGAGAAGAGCAACAAAAATGATTAAATGTCTAGAAAACCTGGCCTATGAGGGAAGATTGAAAAAATTGGGTTTGTTTAGTTCGGAGAAGAGAAGACAGAGGGGACATAACCTCTTTCAAGTATATAAGAGGTTGTTACAAGGAGAAGGGAGAAAACTTGTTCTCCTTGGCCTTTGAGGATAGGACAAGAAGCAATGGGCTTAAATTGCAGAAAGGGCAGTTTAATTGGACATTAGGAAAAAATTCCTAACCGTCAGGGTGATTAAGCACTGAAATAAATTGCTTAGGGAAGTTGTGGAATCTCCCTCATTGTCTAATCTGCTCTTTAAAATATCCAAACACCTGTCCTGTCAGGGATGGTCTATGTAATACTTGGTCCTGCCATAAGTGCAAGGGACTGGACTAGATAACCTCTCGAGGTCCCCTGCAGTCCTACAGTTCTGAGAGAGGTCGCAAAGGGGGCGTCTTTGTCCAGCCAAGGGGGGAGTGGAAGGTCCTATTGCTCACTGGTCAGAGTATATTGTAACAGGCATATCTGTACTAGTGTAACTGTAGACATTGATCCGAGGAGCTAGGACCATGCTTTGTTGACAATAAACTTGGTCTAGTGAACTGAGTCTGTGTTGTCTTTGGGCAGTTTGATCAAGGTCTGCTGGGTCAGCTATCTGCAAAACACACATGCAGCCAACAACTGACAACACACCCTTAATCATTTTTGTTGCCCTTCTCCGTACATTTTCAAATTCCAGTATATCTTTTTTGAGATGGGGTGACCAGAACTGGACACAGTATTCAAGGTGTGGGTGTACCATGGATTTAAATAGTGGCCTTATGATATTTTCTGTCTTATTATCCATCCCTTTCCTAATGATTCCTAACATTCTGTTAGTTTTATTGACTGCTGCCGCACGTTGAGCAGATGTTTTCAGAGAATTATCCACAATGATGCCAACATCCCTTTGTTGAGTGATAACAGCTAATTTAGATCCCATCATTTTGTATGTATAGTTGGGATTGTTTTCCAACATGCATTGCTTTGCATTTATCAACAGTTAGTTTCATCTGCCATTTTATTGCCCAATCACCCAGTTTTTTAAGATCCTTCTGTAACTCTTCACACTCTGCTTTGGATTTAACTGTCTCAAGTAATTTTGTATCCTCTGCAAATTTTGCCACACCACTGTTTAACCCTTTTTCTATATAATTTCTGAATATGTTGAACAGCACCGGTGCCAATACAGATTCCTGGGCAACAGCACTATTTACCTCTCTCCATTCTGAAAACTGACCATTTATTCCTACCCATTGTTTTCTGTCTTTTAACCAATTACTGATCCATGAGAGGCCCTTCCCTCTTGTCCCATGACTGCTTACTTCATTTAGAGCCTTTGGTGAGGGACCTTGTCAAAGGCTTTCTAAAAGTCCAAGTACACTATATCACCCTTGTCTGCATGTTTGTTGACCCCCCGCCAAAGAATTCTAATAGATTGGTGAGGCATTATTTTCCTTTATTAAAGCTGTGTTGATTCCTCCCCAACAAACTGTGTCTGGTTTAAGTGGTAGGTTACATACCACACTTAGTAGTTCTGGAGTTTCACATTTGAGTTCCTTTAGAACTCTTGGGTGAATACCATAGAATCATAGAATATCAGGGTTGGAAGGGACCTCAGGAGGTCATCTAGTCCAACCCCCTGCTCAAAGCAGGACCAATCCCCAATTAAATCATCCCAGCCAGGGCTTTGTCAAGCCTGACCTTAAAAACTTCTAAGGAAGGAGATTCTACCACCTCCCTAGGTAACGCATTCCAGTGTTTCACCACCCTCCTAGTGAAAAAGTTTTTCCTAATATCCAACCTAAACCTCCCCCACTGCAACTTGAGACCATTACTCCTTGTCCTGTCATCTTCTACCACTGAGAATAGTCTAGAACCATCCTCTTTGGAACCACCTCTCAGGTAGTTGAAAGCAGCTATCAAATCCCCCCTCATTCTTCTCTTCTGCAGACTAAACAATCCCAGTTCCCTCAGCCTCTCCTCATTAGTCATGTGTTCCAGACCCCTAATCATTTTTGTTGCCCTTCGCTGGACTCTCTCCAATTTATCCACATCCTTCTTGTAGTGTGGGGCCCAAAACTGGACACAGTACTCCAGATGAGACCTCACCAATGTCGAATAGAGGGGAACGATCACGTCCCTCGATCTGCTGGCTATGCCCCTACTTATACATCCCAAAATGCCATTGGCCTTCTTGGCAACAAGGGCACACTGCTGACTCATATCCAGCTTCTCGTCCACTGTAACCCCTAGGTCCTTTTCCGCAGAACTGCTGCCTAGCCATTCGGTCCCTAGTCTGTAGCTGTGCATTGGGTTCTTCTGTCCTAAGTGCAGGACCCTGCATTTATCCTTATTGAACCTCATCAGGTTTCTTTTGGCCCAATCCTCCAATTTGTCCAGGTCCCTCTGTATCCTATCTCTGCCCTCCAACGTATCTACCACTCCTCCCAGTTTAGTATCATCCGCAAATTTGCTTGTCATGCAGGACAGCTGCTGCAGTGGTGCCAGAATAACACTACCCAGAGCCATTTGAAAGGCTAGAGTGGCAGAAATGGTGCTGTCAAAAGGTGAATTAAATGTAAAAGACGTGCTCAGTAGGGCAAATACATCTGGGAATGGCTTTAAACCCCAGACCCCCTCCAGGTTCCTGTGAGTTAATGTTCCTTTAAGGACTGTAGAATAAGAATAACTACTAATAGATAGTGGTGTTTTCTGACGATTGAAAGGACGGTGGGGGAGGAGAAGTATTTCTCTGTGTACCTGACAGAACTGCATGTGGAGAAGGCAGATCACTTCTAAGATCCATACAACTGACAATTGTATACAAGGTTCTGAACTAATCACAGAACCTTGTTCTTTTCACTGTCATTACTGATCCATGACAGAACCTTTAGAAGTTACCCACACTGTGTAACAGGTGAAGTCTTGGCTCCACTGAAGTCGGTTGGAATTTTGCTATTGACTTCAATGGAGCCAGGATTTCTATTCTTGTGTCCAGACACAGAAATGTTTGTGATAGTGCCCACGTTCAGTTGGCAGCATTACAGTTGCACTTTATCAGATCAATGCTCGTCACCAGGGAACTCTGGAGGGGGGTCACTACACCATTGCAGTAGCAGAGTAGGCTCACCAAGTTTGTCCACCGGGCACAGAGCCTCAATGCTTCTGCATCCTCTTCAGAGATCACGGTCTCCCCTACTCCTGGTTTACTTTGTTTCGAGCTGCTGCAAATTCTATAACATTGGTGCACTGCAGCTTATTCAACAGAAACTTCATCTGCATAATCTGTAGGGTTCTCTTGTTTTAAAATGTAAAGGTGATTTTTATGCAATCCAATCCATTTAATTTTACAAAATAAAGGCTGTTTTATACGAGGAAAAATATTAATTAATATGCCTTGCTTAAAAAAAGAAGCAAGCTAGCTAGATTGTGGGAGTAGTAATCCAGAGTTAGCTCAAAGCCCTATTTCTGAAACCGGTATGGAAATTATGGGACAGATACCCACAGTGCATTGGTACCGCAAGAGCTGGCGCATTAAGATATGCACGTGTGTAAAGGGTTGTAGGATGGGGTTACTCACATGCCTAGAAATTACACAGGTGTGTAAATATTTGCAGGATTGGAACCTTAGTAAAAGACAGTCCCTGCCCTGAAGAGAGATGTGATGTACAGTGTCTAGCATATGGGATCGTGATCTAGGGGCTACACAAGTTTGGTGACACTTAAGGTTGCATCAAGACATACCCTATCCACCTAAAACCTTGGAAGCATGCAAACAAGAAGCTTCAGGGAAAGATTTGTGCATTCCTTTCCACCTTGGTATTGCCTGCAGCACTGATGACAGCACACTCCGTTGCAGCGAAAGACTATCACTTCCATCTCCAATAGATATCCAAAAGCAACATGTACCCCAGCTTCATCCAGGTTATATTCTAATGCATAATCTTAACAGTAATATAAAAGTGTATGAGGTCAATTATATTAACAGATCTGCACATCTGACTGGCTCAGATTCCATGCATCTGGGAAGTTAATCTGCTTTAACTTTGCTGTTTACCAATTTGTCTGAGACATCAGGTGGGTGAGGTACTATCTTTTATTGGCCAATAAAAGATATCACCTCACGCATCTTGTCTCTTTAATATCCTGGCAATATTGTGGCAACACTGCATACATTCCTATTTGCCGGTCTCTTCCCCTCCCCACCCATTGGCACCCCCAGACATGAGTGACTTCAATGGAGCCAGGATTTCACCTGTTGTACAGTGTGGGTAACTCTTGTTCATACTGCAGCAGACACACTGTCAAATTTGGTGGGTTTGGCTTGGTGCACAAGTTTGCCATTATGGTTCCAAAGGTCTGAAGTGTTCAATAGGCAAACGCTACCAATGTCTGAACCGCTATTCAAGGAATCAGCATGTGAGCAGCACCGATGTGGGCAGAGGACAGATCCTGGAGCTGGATTTAGATTTCTTTCAAAAGGGATGAAAAGAAAAAGTGAGACAAGACAGGGAAAAGTTACCAAAAGGGGGTGATTTTTTAACTCTCCTTGTTCTCTGTCTCAATCTATGTTTCCAACACCATGAAAAATAGTGCTCAGAATTTATATTTATGTTTTAGTTTCTGCCATTCCAATAAAAGCTTTACAAAATAAAGGCTTACAGCTCCTATTAAACTGAAATCTATAACATGTCTGTAAGTATGGTGTAGCTACTGCTCCATCAGAGTAATAATAATTCAGTAGCATAGGAAAGGAGCTATATGTACGTTGGAGCCAAATTATCAACTCACTTTACTGACAAAACCCCACTTAAGTCAAACTTTTCCTCAGAAAATGTTAATCTAAACATGTTGGTTCTCAGAGAGCCAAAGGAAATGTGTAGTGCTATCCTTGCCTCTGCCATACTGTACAGATAGTTCCAATGACATTTCCCCTGCTATAGAGCCAAATAGTCTATTTCCAGTCAGAAAACATTTTAAACAATAAAGCTCCCTGGAAGTCATAAGACCATTGTATGAGAAAGTTCATCACAAAATATGTTAATGGAGTTTCCGGACACATTGTCAGGTCAAGGAACATTTATAAATAAAAGGGAAATAAATTACTAACAGATATTGTTTAAAATGGTCACTCAATTGTCATAGAGGTCATAAGCTACTTACAGCTAGACCTGGGTGACATTTTTTGGATTAATAGTTTGACGAAAATTGCAGTTTCACTCCAATCTGTTAGCAATTTTGATACAGGTAGTTTCAGTCATTCACCAAAAAGTCAGAGAAGGCGGCAAAGGAGGTGATGGTGCTGCCACCTTCACCCCCACCAAGGTTTAGCCCAATGGTTAGAGAATTCACAGAAGAACTGGGAGACCCAGGTTTGAATTGTTTGCTTAGAACAGACCCAAAAGAGACTTTCGATTCTGAAAATTCAAAAAAATGTCAGATTCAGTTTGACTCAAACCAATTTTTTTTATTATTATTAGGAGCTACCACCAAAAAACAAAAAAGAGTTAGTTATTCACCCAACACTACAAACAACTAAAGCTGCTTGAAACATTTTGAACTAAGACACTTGTGTTTTTTGATGAAAGACACTTTTTGTTCAAGAAGGAAAATTGTCCACAAACATTGTCAATGCTTTTTTTTAAAGAGAAAAATGTTGCCACCCTTTTCACTGAAATGTTTATCAAAAACATGAACAATATTTTTCATTTATCAAAAAACAGGCTTCCGGCAAATTTAAAATGTCAACATCCATTCAGATGACATTGTCAATAACATTTCCAGTAGGGAGAAATTGCTAACAAGTTTGTCAGATAATTTGAAAAAATGAAAGTGGGTCAGTTTCAAACCCTTCTAAATGAAAATAACTTTGAAATACTGAAATCTTTTACAGAACTAAGTTTTTATTCTTTGACCAGCTCTCCTTAGAACCATGGCTAATAACCAACTATAATACCCTCTACAGAGAAGAAGTCTTCTTTAGTGGTTAGGGCACTAATCTAGGACTTGGGAAACCTGAGTTCAAGTCCTTGTTTTACCACAGACTTCCTATGTGACCATGGGCAAGTCACTTAGCTGATTTGTGCTTCAGTTCCCCATCTGTAAAATGTGGTGTTGTGAGGACTTATACATTAGAGATTGTGAGGTGTTCAGACAACGTGGGGGGCAACTTAGGCACCGGGTTATGTAGGATGTGTGGCCCAGGCTCCACCAACCTTCTGGAAAGCAGACCTAGACTCAGTTTTTGAACCAGAGGTACAACCAGAACAAACTCAGGGAGTTGGTAGGTAAGATCCCATGGAAAGCAAGTGTAAGGGGGGAAATATTGAAGACAGATGGCAGTTTTTCAAAGAGACATTATTAAGGGCACAAGAGCAAACTATCCCACTTCACAAGAAAGATAGGAAGTATGGCAAGAGACCACCCTGGCTTAACCAGGAGATCTTCAATGATGTTAAAAAAAAGAAAAGAAAAGAAAAGAAAAAAGCCCTCCAAAAAGTGGAACTAGGTCAAATTACAAAGGATGAATATAAACAAATAGCACAAGTATGTAGGACAAAATTAGAAAGGCCAAGCCACAAAACAAGATCAAACTAGTTAGAGACATAAGGGTAACAAGAAAACATTCTACAAATACATTAGAAGCAAGAGGAAGACCAAGGACAGGGTAGGCCCGTTACTCAATGAGGGGGGGAAAACAACAACAGAAAATGTGGAAATGGCAGAGGTGCTTAAAGACTTCTTTGTTTTGGTTTTCACCAAGAAGGTTGGTGGTGATTGGACGTCTAACATGGTGAATGCTAGTGAAAATGAGGTAGGATCAGAGACTAAAATAGGGAAAGAACAAGTTAAAAATTACTTAGACAAGTTAGATGTCTTCAAGGCACCGGGGCCTGATGAAATGCAACCTAGAATACTCAAGAAGCTGACTGAGAAGATACCTGAACAATTAACAATTATCTTTGAAAAGTGGAGGGAGGCCAGAGAGATTCCAGAAGACTGGAAAGGGACAAATATAGTGCCAATCTATAAAAAGGGAAATAAGGACAAGCTGGGGAATTACAAACCAGTCAGCTTAACTTCTGTACCCGGAAACATAATGGAGCAAACAATTAAGCAATCAATTTGCAAACATCTAGAAGATAATAAGGTGATACATAACCGTCAGCATGGATTTGTCAAGAAGAAATCATGTCAAACCAACCTTATAGCTTTCTTTGACAGGATAACCAGCCTTGTGGATGGGGGGGAGATGGGAAAGTGGTAGCCGTGGCATATCTTGGCTTTAGTAAAGTTTTTGATACTGTCATGCATGACCTTCTCATAAACAAACCAGGGAAATGCACCCTAGATGGGTCCACTATAAGGTGGGTGCATAACTGGCTGAAAAACCACTCCCAGAGAATAAGAAAAGGAGTACTAGTGGCAGCTTAGAGACTAACCAATTTATTTGAGCATAAGCTTTCGTGAGCTACAGCTCACTCCATCGGATGCAGTGAGCTGTAGCTCAAGAAAGCTTATGCTCACATAAATTGGTTAGTCTCTAAGGTGCCACAAGTACTTCTTTTCTTTTTGCGAATACAGACTAACACGGCTGCTACTCTGAAACCTCCCAGAGAATAGTTATTGGTGGTTCACAGTCATGCTGGAAGGGCATAATGAGTGGGATTCCGCAGGGATCAGTTCTGGGTCTGGTTCTGTTCAGTATTTTCATCAATGATTTAGATAATGGCATAGAGTGTACACTTATAAAGTTTGCAGATGATACCAAGCTGGGAGGGGTTGCTTTGGAGGATAGGATTAGAATTCAAAATGATCTGGACAAACTGGAGAAATGGTCTGAAGTAAATAGGATGAAATTCAATAAGGACAAATGTAAAGTATTCCACTTAGGAAGGAACAATTAACTGCACACATACAAAATGGGAAAGGGCTGCCTAGGAGGGAGTACTGTGGAAACGGATCTGAGGGTCATAGTGGACCACAAGCTAAATATGAGTCAACAGTGTAACACTGTTGCAAAAAATGTGAACATCATTCTGGGACGTATTAGCAGGAGTGTTGTAAGCAAGACACAAGAAGTAATTCTTCCACTTTACTCCATGCTGATTAGGCCTCAGCTGGAGTATTGTGTCCAGTTCTAGGCACCACTCTTTGGGAAAGATGTGGACAAATTGGAGAAAGTCCGGAGAAGAGCAACAAAAAATGATTAAAGGTCTAGAAAACATGATCTATGAGGGAAGATTGAAAAAATTGGGTTTGTTTAGTCTGCAAAATAGAAGACTGAAAACTGTTATTATGTCCCCTCTCAAGTATGTAAAAGGTTGTTTCAAGGAGGAGGGAGAAAAATTGTTCTTCTTAACCTCTGAGGACAGGACAAGAAGCAACGGGCTTAAATTGCAGCAAGGGAGGTTTAGGTTGGGCATTAGGAATAACTTTGTAACTGTCAGGGTCGTTAAGCACTGGAATAAATTGCCTAGGGAGGTTGTGGAATCTCCATCATTGGAGATTTTTAAGAGCAAGTTAGACAAACACCTGTCAGGGATGGTCTAGATAATAATTAGTCCTGCCCTGAGTGCAGGGGACTCAGGTCCCTTGCAGTCCTATGATTGTATGATCATGCCAGACAGAGGAGAGGCTGGGCCAAATTTGAGTGGTATTGCAACCCTATGCAACAGGTATGATTGAAGTCTGCCAGTTGTCTCTCTCCTACCTGGGAGTCTTCAGCACCCAGACTCCCAAGTATAGAGGACTTTGCCTCGTGGACCCCACAAAAAATGCTATAAACCTGGTGCATTAAAATAGATAGATATTGATGTGTTTATAACATCTGTGGTTCACATACTACTCCGGACCATAACATATTAACCCTTTGTAAACTATTTATAAATGCACTTTTAATATAAAGCGTAACCAAGTTTCCATTGTTGTTGGAGAAGATATCTTAAGTCAGTAGATGGTCTCATGTAGAAATCAGACAGTCATCCTTGATAACTCTAGTACTGATCAGCATTACAAATGGCAGGATTTTGGGATATTTACATATTGATTTACAATCTGAATGCCTCAAATCTTCAAACCGCTTGGGTTTATTTCTTGGCTCAAGCAAAGAAATGATTATTTAAAATTCTGAGAGCAACACCATTGATTAAGCCAGGTGGATAAGTGCAGCGGCTTATAGAAAATTGATATTGTAATACACTTAACCTAAATGCAGAGCTCCTGGTGTACTATGAAGACATTATCAGAAAAAAACAGCAACCCTGAGTGCCCTTGCAATGGGCCTAAAGCTCAGCTTAATTAGAATAGATATTGTGCTGTGGTTAAAGAAAGCTCCCAGGGCATAGTGTATTGTTGTTTGATAGCAACAGTACTCATTGTCTAATGAGGCTGTTAGCTTTTATTTAGACTGGGATGCGAAAGGGAAATCTTTATGTATCTCTTGTTTACAAAAGACAACTGGAGAAGTCAAATCCTCAGAGAGACAACCACCAAAAAGGAAGAGACTATTACCTAGTGGTTATATAAGGATTAGGCCTTTTCCTGTAGCCGCACTATAAGGTCTGAGGCCTTTTCTTCAGCCACATTAGGAGAGCAGCAGCCATGAGCAAAGAAGCAGAAAGTCACATCCTCATAGTCCTTCTAAATTACATTAAAACAATATAATATTGGGCTGTTAAGAAGGTGATCCTGTCCTAATAGCACCCACCATCACCAGATAAAGAAACAAATCTTAAGATGGTAAAAGAAAACTTTGTTTAATAGCCTTATGTCTGGCAAGAAATCACTTATCAACAGCTGTGGTTGTGAATCCCTACTTTATTGTTTTGTCTTCTCTGTTGTTTATATGATCTTTGTCTGGTTCTTTGATTGTTTCTATCTGTTGCATAACTAATTTTGTGAGGTGTAAATCAATTAAGGTGGTGGGATATGATTGGTTAAAGAATTGTTTTACAATATGTTAGTATTGGTTAGAGAATTGTTTAGTAATATTTTAGTAAAATGATTGATTAAAGTACAGCTAAGCAGGACTCAAGTTTCACTATATAAACTGGGGTCCCAAAAAGTTCCTTGAAACCAAATCCAGGACACAGCCCCCTAGAGCAGAGCTGCCAGACCTTAACACCCTGCCAATCACACTGTGTAGAAGCTGGAGTCCCCAGATGACCTGATCCTGACTGGCCATCAAGAAAAGTTTGTTTGCTTTATTGGGAGTGGTGAGCACTGTATGCTTAGCGTGTGCATTCTGTTTTGGTGATTATTAATAAATAGAGGTTAAGGATATTACTGTGTAAGGCTCTTTCACTAGTAAAAGACCCCATAAACCTGCAGAAGATTACACCCTGAGCCCTAGGAATGGGGTAAGGGTAGGTGCCTTTTCCCCAGAACTGACGGAAGGGAAAGGGTGGGGTGCCTAAATCAACTGAGTTATGCCTTTTGCGCTAGGAACGAGGTAGAGGTGGGATGTCCTAGCGTGTTTGGGCAACAAATTTAGGATAAAGTTGGGTACCTTATACCCAGAGCCCTAGAAAGCGGGAAAGGGTGTGGGTGCATAAATTAACAAGGTTACACCCTGAGCCCATGGAAGGGTAAAGGTGGGTATCCTAGAGTGTGTGTAACAGGGACTTTTTGGCAGGTAACAGTTAGAGCTGGGAACTGGCAATCCGGATGCCCCATGTATGATCTCCAAGGGCTAGTCTACACTGGCAATGCTAAAGTGCTGCCACGGCAGTGCTTTAATGTGGCATGTGTGGTCGCGGCAGAGCTCTAAAAAAACCCCACCTCCAACGAGGGGCGCAGCTCCCAGCGCTGGGGCACGGTCTACACTGGCGCTTTACAGCACTGAAACTTGCTGCACTTGGGGGTGGGTGTTTTTTCACACCCCTGAGCGAGAAAGTTGCAGCTCTGTAAAGTGCCAGTGTAGACAAGCCCTAACCCTGCCACTGACTTGCTCTGTGACTTCAGGGAAGCCAGCCTCTCTGTACTTGAGTTTACCCACTCACAAAACAGAGATAAATATTTACCTCCCTTAAAAGGGCACCGAAGTTTGTGAAGTGCTTTGAGATCATTGGATATTTTAATCCCAAATTAAGTACATCCCATCCAGGTTAGGAATGAATAATTCCAAACTTGGAATTTGTTCATTGATATTGACAATGTAATGGCTAATGCTGCAATAACTAGATGTATGACGTTCCCTGTAATAAGCCCTAAGCAGCCTCTTTAGTTCTGATGTTTTAATAAAGCTGCAGCTATCATGGTCATCTCTTGACTTGATGAAGAGTACCCACAAAAACTTTGGAGCATTCCAGGACAAGACCCCTTTCATTAGCAAATATAATGAAGTTCACATTTCAACCTCTAGATATACTAGATGCTTAAAGGATACACAGGGCTTCTCCTTCTCATTGGAATGATTGATCATCTCATTCCCAATATCATGTTCACATACCATGGATAACATTGATCCTTCTGAGAGAAGTAGCAATTTGGACATCCCTTCTTTGCATCCTTATACTTGGATGATCAGTTTACAATGATGGAAAAGTTCACTACATACTCCCTAGAAGCTTATAATATATGGTCACTCCTATATCAATCAATAGATACTTAAAACAGGGAGCTTCCCAAGAGGGACATGTGCCTACAAGCAAATCTCCATCTTGCCGGTACAGAAAGTTCTATGAAGCATTTTGAACACAGGAAAGTCAATCACATTACAATTGGCCTTAATCCGCACACCATCAAGTTCTGATGTAGTTTACTTTTGCCATTGACTTCCATAGGAGCAGGGTCAAGGCTGAGGAGGGAGGGCCAAAACATCCTACCCTTAAGGATATCACTTATGAAATGGGATAAGCAAGAACCAAGGAAAAGTAGATATGGTATTGGCCACCTACCTGACTAAGTCCAGACTATGAGTCATACCAAGAATATGAAAATCTCCTGTGATCCTTTTGTCCTACTACTCTTTTTAATTTGATTCTGCTCCCTCCCCCACCCCATATCCCATGTGACCTTTCCATCTGCCTCATCTCTGCTGTATTCCCTGACTTCTTTATGTCCATCACCCTCTTCTTTAATGCTTATGTAAGAAAACAACTTGTACTGTCAACAATTCTGTTTCTCTTCAATAAAACAACAAAGGAGGAGCTTTTCAAAGGCTTAAAAGGTAGTTAGACACCCAGTCCCTACTGACTTTCAATGCGACTTGCCTACCTAGCTGTCTTTCATGTCTTTGAAAGTCTCTGCACAAAGTGCTTGTATTTTCTATGCCGTTCCCCAGAGCCATTGATTTTTCTATTGGTCTGAGGTATCGATATGGTCCAATCATTGCAATGTTTTATCCGCATAACCCTGCTGTGAGACAGAGGACTGTTGTAATCCCCATTTTTGGGCCACAATTGTTACAGTGTTGCTTGGCTGAGTAAGCAATGCCTAAGCCCTAGGTGGTCTGCCCTGGTGGAATTTTCCAAGTTAGGGGACTCTGTGACACCTAGGCTCCCTTTAGAGAGCACGGGGATAGACAGGCACCTAAGAAAGGGATTTTTCAGAAGCCAACCAGCTGAGCAGGGGGCCACATAAATTAGCCACGAGAGAAATGCCAAGGAGAGGGGCTTAGGTGCTACATGGCTGACTTGGAGCACCTGACTGATGGGCCAGAGATAGGCATCTCCCTTTGCTCAGGATCTTCAGCCGTGAACCCTCTTCTTAGGCCTCTAAGCCAGGTCAGTTGCTTAGATAGTTGGTTTTGGCTCCTACAGTGTGGGCTGTCTCTCTCTCCAGCTCATGTTCCATACCTCTCACGCTCACCCTCAGTTTCCCTCCTGCCCTGGCTGTCTTGTGTGGGTATCAAGTCTTAGGCATGCTCGGAGCATGCTGACAGGATAGGGCCCCAATGGCGAGACAGGTTTGAAAATCTGCCTCATTTGAAAATCTTGCTTCGGGGCCTCTGGGGCTTCAGCTAGGACTCTGAGCAGCTCACGAGCGACGTGCGGGGGGGGGGGGGCAGCAGCACTTTGTTGACATCTCCAAAGCAGCCTGAGAGGTTAGGGGCCTGAGGCACCTCAGGAGGGGAGGTGGCTGCTGAGTGGTGCTTTTGAAGCTGTTGTCTAAATGCTCGTGCCTGCCTGCCTGTGTCGGCACCTAAATCCCTTTAAAAATCTCACCCTAAGTGACTTGTCCAAAGTTACATGTGAAATCAGGGTCTCCTGAATCTGAAGCTAGCTCCCTAACCCTTTACCATCCTTCCTCCCTCCTCTATTACCAACTGTCCGAGCGGGGAACAGATTTCATTTTGGTTCATTTCACTGTCCTTCTCTCTATTTTGGCTACTACGATTTATTTCAATTGCAGCCTTTTCTCTTTCCATTGTAGATCCCAGTTTTCCCATTGCCTTTGCCAATATAACTTCCCTCTAGGGCATTTCACAATGCTCCACAGATCGATTTTTACCATGAAAGACATTTTTGGTTTACTGGTGCCAGTACTTAGCTTCCCAAGCATTTCAGATCTGACAGTAATTTTGTGACTAGATCATGGATGTGCCCTAATTTCAGCCTTGTACTTAACTCATTTTACAGAATTAGGTCTGCTTTAGCCTCTGGCTATGGTACTGAAGCTGCAGATGGTAAAGCAATCTTAACATAAATCAAAAGTCGCAATATTACAACAAAAAAACTTCAAAAACAGACCCAACGAGAGACTGCTGAATTGGAATTAATTTGCAAACTGGACACCATTAACTTAGGCTTGAATAAAGACTGGGAGTGGATGTGTCATTACACAATGTAAAACTATTTCCCCATGTTTATTTTTCCCCCCCACTGTTCCTCACACGTTCTTGTCAACTGCTGGAAATGGCCCATCTTGATGATCACTACAAAAGGTGGTTTTTTGTTTTTGTTTTTTCCCCCCTCTCCTGCTGGTAATAGCTCACCTTACCTGATCACTTTCGTTACAGTGTGTATGGTAACACCCATTGTTTCATGTTATCTGTGTATATAAAATCCCCCTACTGTATTTTCCACTGAATGCATCCAATGAAGTGAGATGTAGCTCACGAAAGCTTATGCTCAAATAAATTTGTTAGTCTCTAAGGTGCCACAAGTACTCTTGTTCTTTTTGCGGATATAGACTAACACGGCGGCTACTCTGAAACCTCCACAATAGTTGTTATTCTAAGTAACACCTGAGCTATTAACCCACTCAAGACAGAGTCTGTCTTCCTCATTATAAAATGCAGAGATAACAAAACCAAACTACCTAGCTCATCTCCTTGCCATTGTTCTCTACTGTATGTTTACTAGTGAATCAGAGTTCATATTTCCCTTTCACTAAACTCGCTGTATTTTACATAGCTAACCTGCCTGCCTACAGTTCCTGGGGCAGTGATGGTGGTCAGAAAATGGATGTAATGCTAGGTAGTATAACTTCCATGTGTGTGGGAAAGGAGTGCGGCCCACGTGGAGCAAGAGAAGCAACTAATAGGTCCACCTGCTCATTTAACACCCTCCTGTTAATTTTTTTCCTGATGCACCCAAACTGCACCTTTCTAGCAGTTCTTATCCTAGGAGTCTGAACCCCTTTTTAAATGTAATTAGTTTACTTTGGCCTATCAGAGATATAGATATTACAAAATAGCATTTCCTCTCTCCTCCTTCGGAGAGGGAGTGTTCCGGTGTGCATCAGAGTGTAACAGCCATCCCAAAACACAAGGACATCAAAGCCAGACATGCAGGTAGGTGATCAATCAAAACATGTAATAACCAGGAACCACTTAAGCCTGCAACAGTCTGAAAAATACATAATTACTGTCCAAATGGCAGGTACGTATCTGCAGGCCCCAAGTAACTGCACACACCCAATGTCTACACACACACAGACCACACCAACCAGCAACAAACAGTAACTGGGAGCAGGAAGCAATAAGAAGGAAGATCACACACATGCACACCCACCCGGGAGCGCAAAGATCATAATTTTCTGTTATTGTCAGAATAGGGTATTGTATTAGTAGGAGCATCACCAGCAGATTGAGGGAAGTGATTATTTCCCTCTATTCGGCACTGGTGAGGCCACACCTGGAGTATTGTGACCAGTTTTGGTCCCCACCACTACAGAAGGGATGTGGACAAATTGGAGAGAGTCCAGCAGAGGAAAAGGAAAATGATTAGGGGTCTGGGGCACATGACTTACGAGGAGAGGCTGGAGGAACTGGGGTTATTTATTCTGCAGAAGAGAAGAGTGACGGGGGATTTGATAGCAACCTTCAACTACCTGAAGGGGGGTTCCAAAGAGAATGGAGCTCGGCTGTTCTCAGTGGTGGCAGAGGACAGAACAAGAAGCAATGGTCTCAAGTTGAAGTGGGGGAGGTCTAGGTTGGATATTAGGAAACACTATTTCAGGGTGGTGAAGCACTGGAATGGGTTACCTAGGGAGGTCGTGGAATCTCCATCCTTAGAGGTTTTTAAGGCCTGGCTTGACAAAGCCCTGGCTGGGATGATTTAGTTGGGGTTGGTCCTGCTTTGAGCAGGGGATTGGACTAGCTGACCACCTGAGCTCTCTTCCAATCCTAATCTTCTATGATTCTATTGCCACTTATGGGAGTATGACTTTTTTTAAAGGAACACTCAAGAAAAACAAGTCATTCTTTAAATCCTGTTGGTACTAATGCTCAGTCAGATGAAAGATAAAATCTCATTTTGAAATTCACTTATTTTTCAGTATTACTGTTGTTCCTTGTACTCTTTGTTCATGAAGCTAGATCTGCCAGCGTCACATGTGTTTCACTTTCACTAGATTAGCACAATTCTGTTGGGCTTGAGTGTCCACCACTGCAAGAAAACTTTGTAATTAAAAAGCTATTTTCACTGACGTTTAAAATGGCAAACCATTGCAGTTCATAGCTAGAGAGAGTGTGATCCAGGGAACAGCCCAGCAGAATGGAGTCTAAAGAGGAGTTCTACTCCCACATTTGCTTGGCATGTGACCATTGCAAGTCATTTAACTGCACCATGCCTCAGTTTCCCCATCACTAAAATTGGGATAATGATATTTAGCCACTTTTGTGAAGTGCATTGAGGTCTATTAATTGAAAGCCCTATATTAACACTAAAGTATTATTTACTACTATGATAAAAATGTGGTTGAATTAGTTTTCCTACAATCTCCCCTATTTTAATTCACATCCTATCTTTTGGTCATGAGGTAAGATGATCACGTAAATTGCTTAAGTTACAATTTCATTACAACAAACGATTCAATGAAAGGTAACCCCAATCCTGCAGTTCAGATGTAGACAGCAGAACTCTCTGAAATAGGCACAAGTTTTGCCTGCATAAAAACAGCAGGATCCAGCCCTGACTGGGGAAAACCTTTCATTGATTTGGGTTTTAACTCTTCCTTCTTTTGGTGTAGCCTAATTAATCTAATTAATTGACTCAATATGAGGCTCTACATTACAAGGCATATTCTGCTTTATAATTTAAGGGCCACAAAAATCTATGGGCCAGATCCCCAGCTGGTTTAGATCAGTGTATTGCCAATTTACACCAGCCGAAGATCTGGCTGTAAGAGTTTTAGGATTTGAGGACAAAGTTAAATAGATAGAAGGGGAGTAAAAAGCATTTTTGATGTCTATCATATTTCCCTCCACTGTAGTCAGCCATCTGGTCTTAGTTTATTATAACTGATGTATTCTGTTGGGAGGATCAGGCAGCATCTGCTAATGCATTTACATTCAAATCCTCACTGCAATCCCATCCATACTCCTTTTTTAATGAATCAAAACACACTTTGTTGTAAGGCTACACAGTTAAATGCTTTTTCTGTGTTTCGTAGTTCGTATTAGGCTAATACCATTAAATAGCCAATATATATATAAAGAACAATTTAGCACAAAGTAGCTTCTATGCCAGCATTTAAGAAAGCTGTTTTGACACAGATCATTTTTGTTTAAAGGAATCACTATTTATAGCCAGCTTATTATTTTTCAGACTGTTTTTGACTCGCGTTTTAGCTGGCACAGAACTGCTAATCATATGCTTAAGGCAAGAGTGCAGCCTGAAGTAATTAACTTGAGCATGCTCACTTTGGGCTCAAGTCTGGAGCTGCCAAGCAACTTGAGCAACTTCAGCTGAAGAGAGGGGGAGCTGAGGGTGCTCAGCAACCTGCAGGATTAGTCCATAACAAAGATAGTGGTAGAGTTAGGTATGCACAGTGCTGACCAGCAAGAATAAATTGTGTTCTGACGGGGGATATAGCAGGTAGCTTATTTCACCCCAATACTATGTTTATTTCCAATCATGGCTCAGTTAGCTAATGTCAGCATAGAGCTTTGAAGAGGTAAAGAGCTAGAGAATGGTTATTAGCATTCACATTATCATTCCCAGGGTATATATGAAGATGCCCCAGCATACTGTTAGCTGTCTGATTTTCCAAGGAAAGTTCACGCAATTGCCATCAGCTCAAACATGTGGCAAACTCACACAAGCTATGGGGTTTCCCACTGCAGACTCCACTAAGCCCTCAGTGCAGTTCCACAAAACCTCCAAGAACAAAGACCAGCAGGAGCTTGCAAATTTCCCCCAAATCTAATGCCAGTATGTGGGGCCCAGGAAGCCTCCAGCTGTGGCCTCTAGTCCTAGAACAGGGGACCTAGAAGTGCCAGGAAGGAGCTCAACTTTCCAGTGTTTTTTTTTTTTTAAATAATGATTTCCACTATTTCTTTGCAAAGCCCGTTGAACATGGAAACCAGTAAAGCCCAGTGTCATCAGTCCAGTGCCTAGGAGTCAGTTATTTCCCAGGGCCTGAGGTGAAAGACTCTTTTGCCAGCCTACCCAAAAATGCTAAGGCTGGTTCTGCTCAAAGCATTATTTTTAGCTGTATGTGAGCCTATTGCACAGCTCACTAGTTTCTTGCTTAGTATTTAGGTCAGTGTCTTAATAATCATCACTATTCTCAGTACATGTTGTGGTACCAGTCACAGGGCACTAAACGAGAGCACAAAATGGTCATTATTGTGTTGGCTTATCAGAAATGCTAGTAACTAAACCTGCGTGACTCAGGGCAAGTCCACACTACAGCGCTACATCGGCGCTGCACCACTATAGTGCATCTGGTGAAGACGCGCTACGCCGACAGGAGAACGCTCTTTCGTCAGCATCATTACTCCACCTCGGCAAGAAGCAGAAGCTAGGTCAGTGGGAGAGCGTCTCAGGGTAATGTTCCCACTGCAGTTCAACACCTGTGGCTGGCCTGTGCTAGCTGACGGGGTTGTTTAATTGCAGCACAGAGGTTCAGGCTCTGGCTGCAGCCCAAGCTCTGGGACCCTCCCACCTCACAGAGCCCAGGCTCCAGTGGGAGCCCAAACGGCTACATCACAATTAAACAGCCCCTTGGCCCAAGCCTCAGTCAACTAGCACAGGCCAGCTGTGGGTTTTTAATTGCAGTGTATATGTACCCTCAGTGGGGCTAGTTCACGGAGGCTTGTACTAACTGTTTGTTTGTTTGGATGCAGTTGAATTTGTACCTCCCATAGTTTGAACCCTAAATTAGTGAGAAACGCAATTGAAGAAGCCGAGTTTCAACTGGTTTTGCATCCAGTCATGTGACATGGTGAATTTTATGTGGTTTGAACGTAAAAACCATAAGTCAGCCCCAGATCCCTTGAAAGACTGAACCTTTCAACAATCCTGGTGAGAGTTACAGGGCCTTTGTAATTAAACCCAAAACCAGGCAAATTTCAGGTGGGTTCAGGTTTCATTGCAAACACTTCACACACACCATTCAGAAACACAAAGGTTTATTGAAATGGACCCAAGGTGGGAGCACTGAGGACAAAATGCTGGTCAAGTGCACGGATGGGAGTGGGGTGGAGGGGGAGGGGGCAGGGAGCCTCTCCCTCACTAGCACACCATAAAGGAACAGAGCAGCATGGAGCTCTGTTACCCCCGGGAGCATTAGGTGGGGAAGATGGCCTGCAGGTAGTCTATGGTCTCAAAGGGGCTTCGTTAGCTGAGCCGCAGGCACTCTCACATGACTGGAGGGAGCACCTGCTACTCTTTGTAGGAGGACCAATAAAGTCCACCTCCTCCCTGCCCCACCATCTCACCTGGCCCCTTCGAACCTCTTCTCTCAGGACCATTCAAGGACCCACCACGTAGCTAATTCAGTTTTGCTCCCAATTCCCCGTGAAACATCACACTCGTTTTTATCCTCAGGTTGTGACAGCAAAATCCCAGAAATCGCAGGCCTAGACTGACACTCGGTCACTAGCCTTAGTCACTGGCAGCTCTGAGTGGTTTATGCCCTCACCAAATCCCCTATGTTTAGGATATTTTGTTTATAGCTTCCATCACCGTGGTACTTGAGCAAGACACAAACCTGAATTAATCCATCATCACACTCACCCCATGATGTCAATCAGGATTAGGATCCAAATCTATCAGAGTCAGGAATTGAATCTAGGTTTCCTAACTCCTGGTCTACTACCTTAATCAGACAACCATCCTTCCTCAGCTATAGTTGCACTGGTTGTGGCTGGAGTACTCTCACGTTCAGCTATTCTGGGCAGCAACAACTGCCTGTAGGGGCCGAAGTAGTTGTAAGTTAGAGTCACCTCCAAGGGTGCTTAACTCAGGCCAGGGACCCTCATCCATGGAATCCAAACATACAGCTACCTATGCTACCCCCATGGAACTCCTTACATGCTTAACATTACATGCATGCTGAAGTACCTCATTACATTGCATGCTTAAATGCTCACTGAAGAGAAGAGCTTGATGTGCACCTTCAGCAGAAATCCTCTGCCTGGAGATCAGCCCAAGTGAAATGCAAAGGGTGCTGCTGATGTGGAGATCTGCTGTCTCTGGAATAGGAGCACAGTAGTCTCTGTGCTGGGGTGATGGATCTCCACAGCAGTGGATTGCCATCTTCCTAACCTTCTCTCGATCTAACCTGGCTCATAGGGAGCTCCCTAGGGCATCTTGCAGAGAGCACTGTCTGCCCTGGGACAGTCAACTTTACTCACACCACTTCTTCTGCATATGGGACCCTCTGCACCTGTGGAAACAGGAGCAAGATTCCCGAGAATGGGCTTCAAACATTTGGGGTCAGTGGGGGACAGGGGCTCCCTGGACCCCCATCCATCATTTTACTCTCTTCCTCCAAGTTGGGGGCACATATGGGGGTTCTCAGAGACAAACAAACACACAGGCAAAAGAAAGGCTTTGGAAAAAGGAGAACCTGGGTGAAAACAAATAAAGGCACAGGTGGCCTGTCTCTCGGGCAGTCTTGTGGGATTCAGCTCTATGAGTTCAGTCTGTGGAGTCTGTTGCCCCTTAGCAGGGCCTACCGTCTGCCCCTGCTCCAGGGGGAGTGGGGTGTGCCTGCTTTGCCACCAGTCAGTGCAGCTTCGTGCAGCCTGTGGCTGCTTCCTTCTTGGCTGACCTGTCTCTGTTGTCAGCAGTGTCACAATGAAGCAGCCTTCTTTCCATTCACCACCCCCTCCTGGGGCAGGTTTCCTTTTTTAAGCTCCTCCCCTTGCAGGCTGAACAAGCCTTGCAGGTGTACCTCATTAGGGCTGAATAGGCCAGAAGAGCTCATTAGTCTCCTCCACACCAGCCTGATTATGTGTCCCTTCATCACTGGGCCTGACCTTGCATTCCTTGTACACCCCCAAACTGCCAAGGGGTTTGCCCCTGGAGCTGGCCTTGGTGGGAGTGGTAGGTGCTCAGGATCAGGCCCTTTGTTCCCCAGAGTTTGCAAGGGAACTAGTTCACAGGCTGATAGATAGGTTTGAAGTTTGAAAACCAACGCCTGTTATGAGGTCCCACAGCAAGGCAGCAGGGCTGTCCTGGCTTCTATTTTTAGTTTCAGTTCTCTCTCAAGGCCTAATGTCCTCTTTCAAATTTTGTAAGGTAAATATGTTCCTGGGTTGCAGTTCCAGGGTGCCAAGATTCTGTCTGCAACTAATCATTGCACCTGAGTTAGGAACCAGAATGTTCACACAATCTTAACTATGGAAGGCCAAATGGCACTTCTATGGTTCCCTTTTAACTCAGCCCTTACAACAAATAAGGCTTTATCGCTGTATGATCAGAAGAATTGCCCTTATTCAAGCTCAGTGTAGTGAACTATGTAAAGTAAATCAACAACATAAATAACAGACAGTGATGCGAATGAAAACTGACAAGTGCTTCTTTTTTGAAGAGAATTTAGTACCCGCGGAAGATGCCAGACTGAGCTCTGGAGATGGTGAGTTCTGGACACTGAAGTCCCTGATCAGAACAGGTATGGAATGGGCAGTGACCACACAAGCTTCTCTACAGCACCGCTCCAGGGTGCCTCAGTCCCCTTCTGGAAAGACCATATGTGACAGAATGGGACTCACCACTGCAGCGCCTCCTGCTAGATGTCCCCAGGGATCAGCGCTACTAGCCAGTGCACCCTCATCTAGTGGTGTCTCACCCACCACCACCTCTGCTCCTGGACTTGTGTCACCCCAAGGACGGCAGCATCCTCTTCAGGACAGAGCCCTCTGGCTGTGTCACACGCGGCTCTCCCCCTTTCAGGGGGACCAGCAGTCCACCGTCCAGCTACTTCCTCAGCGGCGACTGGGGGGCAAAAATGGGGGACCCAAGCCCACCCACTACTCTGGGTCCCAGACCAGGGATCCTGTAGATGGCAGCCACGTGCTGCATCCCCTCCAACCCTGCAGTCTACTTCCCAGGGCCACTTCCCCGGGCCACTTCTCCAGCACCTTCTCTGCCCTTGTCTTAGGGCCTCAGCATGTTAGCAGTCAGCCTGGAGCGCACTCTCGCTCCCCTGATCCTGCCCAGCACTGCTCTGTCCAAGGTGCTAGCTGCCCTCTGCCTGCAAGGCAGCCAGTCGTCCTCGTCCTCCAGGGAGTGAGTGACCTGCTCTGCCCTGCGGCTCTTCTTACAGGGCTGGGCAGGCCCATGATTGGCTGCTTCTCACAGCCCCTCTCCAAGGGGCTGTCTCCTGAGCAGCTTCCCTAGGGTTTTCTCCAATTGGCTGCCTGTTGCACAGCCTCCCTAGGGTCCTATTAACCCTTTATGGGCTAGTGTGGGGCGATGCCCCATCACATACCCTCCCACTTAAGACTGAATGCCCGGGGGCGTGTGTGGCCTCCCCTGCTTTCCCCACAGCTGTGCTTTCAGAGTGTCCCTCTCCTGTCTTAGGTTCTTCACTAGGAGGAGTAAGTTGTCCTCCTCCTCCCTGGTATTCCTATTTTTCCCTGTCTGTGCCTCTGTGCCATTTTGCGCTATTCACAAGGCCAGTTTGGTGGCTTTCAGCCTCTCCCATAGACCTGGTCCTTGGTCTGCTGGCTCTCCCAGTACCCCTTCTCCCAGGGTTTGAGTTCCCAGCTCCCTTCAATGGGCTCTCCGTATAAGTCCCCACATCCTTCAGCTGGATGTCTAAGGGACCCTTCTTTCTCTCCCATTTCGCCTTTCTTTCCTGCTCGGCCCCTTTGGCCTTCTCCACCATTTTGGTGCACCCCCTGGGGGTATCTGGCATCTCTTTCTGTTCCTTTGGGTTTCCCTTGCCCTTCTCCTGGCTTGGGTCTCCTTTCTCACCTGCAGTCGGGATGCTGCCCTTCCCTGGGTTCCTGTTCTGTCTGTGGGGGCACTGCCTCTTCATGTGCCCTGGTTCCCCACAGGCGAAACAAGCGTTCCCTTTTCCTGTTCTCTTCCCAGGTTGGGGACCTTGGGGTTTCCCTGCTCTCTTTCCCTTGGGGATAGACTTCTTCTCTTCCTGATAGGAGCACCCTCTCTTGAAGTATCCCCTCTGCCCACAGGCATAACATTGCCCTGCTCGGGCTTCTGGCCTGACCCTCAGACCTGGCTTCTGGAAAGACAAAATCAAGGAGCAAGAGATAATTTAGTCTTCAAGCTCTGTAGTCCTTGGCCTCTCTATTGAGACTCTTATCTGTGGAAGCAGTCATATCACAGAATCATAGAATCAGAAGATTAGGAGTGGAAGAGACCTCAGGAGGTCATCTAGTCCAACCCCCTGGTCAAAGCAGGACCAACTCCAACTAAATCATCCCAGCCAGGTCTTGCTTGTTTTATATGATATGTGCACACATCCACTAAGCTCACTACCTGGATTTGACAAGGCCATAAGATACCCAGTGTACGTTAACAGCTTTCAGTTACCATTGATCTGGGCCATCTATACTGAACTAGTGACCGAGAGGTAGATGAAAAGCTCTGAATCTTGTTATCCTTGCTCTGAGCTTCTCTCCAGAAGCACAGTACTTGTCTTGTTTAATAATCCTTGAAATTATTATTTTGGACCTGGTCCTGCCATCCCCTTCTCTTCAGTAACGTCACTTCTGATTTATGCCCCAAATAAGTGAGAGGGGAATCGGGAGTATAGTCTTCCTGGTTAGCTAGATTGCCCTTTCGGTCTTGCCTCTCCCTTCTGCCTCCTCTCTAGGAAAATGATCAGGCCACAGTCGATAAAATGGAGGACACAACTGCAAAAGGCCTTGAGGTGGTGGGCCGTATCCTGTGGGAGTGCTGAGCAGCTTCTGCGTGTGAGCCTGTAGCTTCCAATGATGTCAGTGGGAGCTGAGTGTGCTCAGTACCTTTCACCTGTAATTCAGAACTTTGTAGAATCAGGCCTTTTAGGAGGAACAAAAGTCTGGGTGTAGATTTCCTACCTATTGAATTCCGTTTGAGTTGCCCCATTATGGCCTTCAGACCTCTGAGCATATTGGGGTATATTAGGATTGTCAGACAAGGCACATTCAAGGCAGACAATGGACAATCAGGAATATAAATCATTAGTTTACTAAAATCTAATTAGTACAGTGGTTGTGCCTAAACACCCATTAGGGATCAGGGCCCTATTGTGATATTTGTGCTCGCATAAGAACCAACCTACTGAAACCATTCCTACCATCTGCTCTACCAGACAAGCCCTGGTAGAGAGTTGAGACTGGTTGTTTTTTAAATTTCTGGACAATACAATCTACCTTTTGATAACTGATTATTTCTCAGGATTTACTGATGTTGCCAGGTGGCTCAACACCAAATCAAGTGCAGTTATGGAGAGGATAAAACACCATCTTTGCCAGTTTTAGGATTCCAGAACAAGTCATTTCTGACAATGGTCCCTAGTTCTCCTCTGAGCCCTTTAAGAGCTTGCAGATACCTGTGGCTTCTCTCATATCATATCCAGACCCTGGTTCCCCCAGAGTAATGATGTCAGAAATCAAATAAAGACTCCAAAATTATCCTAATCTCACACTAGAGACATCCAAAGACATAGTCCTACAAAGTCAGTACATAAAGAACGAACAGACTCGTCTCAGGAATCACTTTAAGGAGGAACTCACTGTAGAAGCCACAGACATTGGGAAGAAAATACTCCGGGCTGCCCAGAAAAAATTCCTGCCCACACCAGTACAAGCACAAAGGGATCCAGAGAGGGCTATAGTAAAATGGAGTAAAGAAAATAAATACAACAGCTCATGAAAGAATGACCATGGAGTGGCAAACAGCTTTGTCCAGCAAGAGACCCCACATGCAGGAAATGGCTTTATTTCCTGTTTCCACAGACTCTTATTGCCTCACTAAAAGCCCCCTGGTGGCCACTCTAAATAGAGGCTCTAAATATTGACAGCTAATACCATAGTCCCTGCCCCAACAGGCTTACAATCTAACTGTATGACACCAGATAGCAGGTGGATACAACAAACAGGTGTGGGAAGCACAAGGTAACAGTGAGCTAATGATATGAGTAATAAGCTGTGGTCACTGCACACCAGCTGCCTAGCCCTTGTCAAGTGTTTTGCCGGTATCATGGCAGATGTGAGCTTTGAAGAGAGATTTGAAGGATGACAAAGTAGTGGCTTTGTGGCTTTTTTCAGGAAGCTCCTCCCATCCATATGGGGCAGCGTGGAAGAAAGCAAAAACCTATTTGTTGATAAATTTGACTGATGGGCAATAGAAGTGGAGCAGAGGGGGAGGATCAAGAGCTCACTACCAAATAAGAGATGATAAACAACATGTCTGTTTAAAAATGTTATTAACACATTTGATGCTGAAATGGCTTTATCACAAAATTATTTTGAAGAGTGCAACACTATAAAACCTACCTACAATATAAAAGGAACCCAGTGATTATTGACTGAGGGTGAAAAAGCACTAAGAATCATTTGCCATGATGGAAAACATATTTCCTCCAAGATCCAATACAATTGCATGTGTATTTATAGACAACAGTTGCATTATTGGTAAGTTAGAGGACACCTCACTGTGGGGACGGTGACATGGATTAAATTCCTATCCAGCTAAACCTTAACTGCACAGCTTTACAGTGTAACCTGATCCTTCACTTATGTGTAGCATAAAAGAAAGAGCACATTTCATGTACTTGGGGATTAAGGCTTTATCCATAGGCACAGCTATTCTTATTGGATGAGTGAAATAGAAGACTTTGCCTCATGGATATTCTGTTGCTTTCCTTCTATCTCCTGAATATATGTTCAAGCCCTTTTTTTCTTCTTTTTTTACAATTTAATGTCATTTTTCAAATCACCTCTCATCATAATAAGAAAAAGAGTCACCTGGAACATCTGGAAAGTGGAGAGAAAGTGCAGTCATTCCACTTTTTCTGGATGGATGGCTTTTGACAGGCCTGGTTTTCAAAACAAAACTTCTACATCCATCATGATTTCATTCTGTCAGTGCAACAGGTCAATATGTTTTCATCTGAAACCCCTGTCATTCATTTGTTACTAAACCAAAACAATCACAGTCTCCTAAAACAAATAACACATCTTCTAAACCCTAATTCTTCCTTGAGCAAGCGATTGTTTTTATTTCTCTTTCTATTAGTGAGGCTAAGAATTCTTTTCTTGTACATTCTTAAATTATATGGAAAAAAAATAAACAAATTCATAAGAGTAAATTACAGAAAAAGGATAAATGGGGTTATCTGGGTAATTATGGGATTATCTGGGTAATTATGGGCTAGTTAGCCTGATATTGATCCAAGGCAAAATAAGGTAATGGATGACCTGGAACTCAAAGATGGAAATATAATTAGTGACAATCAACATGGTTTCCTGTAAAATAAGTCTTGTAAAACTTTGACAAGATTACAAGTTTGGTTAATAAAGGTAACTGTGTTGACACAATATACCGTGTAGATTTCTGTAAGGGGGTTGATTTAGCACACAACATTCTGATAAAAAAAACCCTAGTACTATGCAAAATCAAAATAGTACACATTGAAGGGATTAGAAGATGGCTAACTGATAGATCTCAAATTGTAATAGTTAGTGGGGAATCATCAGGTCCCTTCCAACCCTGATATTGTATGATTCCATGATTCTATGATCAGTGCGTGGTGGTGGGGTTTCTACTGCTTAACCTGCAAAGATCAGTTTTTGGATCAATATTATTATTGATATTTTTATCAATGACTTGAAGAAAATATACAATTATTGCTGATAAAACCTAACACTGAGGATGACAAAAACTGGTGAGGTGGTAAATAAACTAGAAGGGCTGGTCACTGTTACAGAGCTATCTGGATCACTTGGTAAAATAGGAACAAACAAGCATGCATTTTAAAACAGCTAAATGAAGATCATACATATAGGAACAAAGAACATAGGTCACACTTACACGATGGGGAACTATATCCTGGAAAGCAGTGTCTCTGAAAAGGACCTAGAGGTCATAGTGGATAATCAACTGAGAACATGAGCAACCAGTGCTATGCTGTGGCTAAAATGGTTAAAGCAATCCTTGGATGTATTAACAGGGAAATATCAAACAGGAGTAACAGAGGTGATATTACCTCTATTATGGGTGGTATTACCTTGAGATACAGAATTGGTGAGACAATTACTTGAATAGTGTCCACTCTTGGTATCCCCACTTTAAAAAAGTAAAAAGTTGTAGAAGGTTCAGAAAAGATGTGAGGTTTGGAAAACATGCTTTATACTTAAGGCTCTGGATCCATTTAGCATATCACAGAGGCAACTTGATCACAGTCAAGTCAATCATATATCCAGTACTAAATGGCTCATTAATCTTACAGTCAAAAGGATAACAAGATCCAATGGCTGGAAGTTGAAGCTAGGAAAATACGAACTGAAACTCAGGTGCAAATTTTTAAGAGAGGGTAATTAATCCTTGGAGATTACCAAAAGGATATGCAAAAAGAAAAGGAGGACTTGTGGCACCTTAGAGACTAACAAATTTATTTGAGCATAAGCTTTCGTGAGCTACAGCTCACTTCATCGGATGCTTCAAAAGGACATGGTAGATTTTCCACCACTTGACATCTTAAAAGCAAGATCAGATGTCTTAAAATCAAGATAGGATGTCTTTCAAGGAAAAGGAAATTTAAACTGCTTCTCTTCAGTGAAATTTTAGACATAATGGGTGAAATCCTGGACCCATGGACTTCAATGGCAGTTTTGCCATTGACTTAAATAGAGCTAGAATTTCACCCCAAAAGTTTTGTCTGTGATAGACCATTACAGCACAAAAACAGATAATATAAAGCACTAATAATTTAAGGAATCGTTAAAGCCCATATTATACCATGCATGCTAACACGTATGAATTTTACTCTTCTGCAATAGTAAGTGTATAGATATAAGTAGCTTAAAAAACTTGGGATAAGTTTAGAAGAGACTTTTTTTTGACCCCTTGCCATATAAACTTGTCTCACTCCACTTCACTTGGCTTAAAGTTACTAACAATATCTGAATAAAACAACCATTACTTATACTCTTGTTTTTATTATCAAGTGTCTTCATTGGTATCTTATTTCTTCTCTCATATTCAGAATTTTTTCTGCCTTATTAATTAAAGGCCAGCTTTCTATAGCTGGTGATCAACTTATCTACTAATACCTGTTTAAAACTATCAGCTTTGTTCCAAATGAGGGGCAGAGGATGGATTATCTTTAACAGAGAGGATTTAGTACCTGAGTTTCTGGTCAAATTCAGTGGAGGATCAAATTAACTAGTGATTGGGTTGAGCAGAAGGCACTGTAGAGCCAAATCCTTTGTTTAGCAGAGTTTTTATACACACAGGCAAAGCCCAGCTCCCCTTTGTGCCTCTGAAAACCTCTCCCTATGTACACAATGTTTTTCAATTTGCACCAGGGTAATGAAAACCAAAAAAAACCCATGTGACAGGATACAGCAATAGAGTAAGACATATCAAATTCACTCTTGGTGTAACTCTGTTGGATTCAGCAGAGGAATTACACCAGGGATGGAAAGGGCATGGATTATGGCCTCTTGATTTGTTATTGACTTGTAAAATGGCAACCGATGGTGATAACACAGCAGTCTTATCTCCTAAAGTCGGGGGTTCAGTGCTATCAAATTTGACTGGGGTTGGACATTTGCAAGGATTCAGACAGCTAAGGAGAGTTCATATAATGTTAGTGTACTATTCAACAGCAAATGGCAAAGGCTCATGAGGTTTTGGTGGCCTCATGTCAACTGCAATTGATTTCCTTGCCCCACATGGTAGATTCCAGTGGTGACTGCAACAGCAGTGGGAATCGCAGCTTGAATGTGCTGATGTCCTAGACTCATCATAGCCAGCTGCGATTTTCTCACTGGGTGCCTAAAAGAAGAGATGAGATGATAAAGAGGAAGATAATGAGCCTCTATATGAGGACACGCACAGTGCAGTGTTCATCTAACTCTTCAGAGGAAGCATATTCATTTAGACCTGCCTCTGAGGGGTTATCAGGGCAACAAACAAGTGAGCTCTTGTACCGAACTGCAACTGACGTCATCCCCCATTACACCAATCAGACCAATCCCCAAGGAAAGTTGTGGAGGCAATTTGAATGATCTTCCCCAACAAGTTCAACTTGGCTTTGGTAGCCTTTGCTTCCTCCCTTTTGTTGTTGTGCTGTGTGCTTTTAAACAACTGCTGTGCTTTATGCCAGAGGTGGCCGCATTTTGATGATACATTTCTTGCCTACCTCACAGGGCAATTGTGATGCTTAGTTTCTTTCTATATGTAAAATGATTTGAACTATCTGATAGCCCTCTAATCTACCTGTGCTATAGAATAGTATCTTCCTCCTCTTTGATATCGTTATTTAGTCAGGGTAGGGTATCACTCTAGGACACTAATTATGATCTGGTGAGACATAGCCCTCCCCTCATCATGTTTACATACCTATTGATAGAAGTCAATATTTCAATTCAAGATTCAGGTCTGGACTGGTGTGTGCATGGACGTTGCCTAGGAAACTGACTCACTCTCCTCAGACATCTCCACATAACTGGAGGCTAAGCACAGGTCCATTGATCTGTGGATCCATGTCTTGGCAGGGAGGGATCCAGGGTGCAACAGACCTTAGATCCACAGATCTATTGTGGGGGCTCCACTGCTGTGGATGAGCAGGGTCAGGAAGCAGCATGGGGAGACGGGGAGAGATACAAGTGAGGACAAGTACTAGTTCAGGCCCTTTGTGTCTGAATTTAGCAAACTGCCTGGCTAAGCATATTGCCCTGAGCAATACTTGGGGCTTTGCTAGGCTGTTTCTATTAGGAGGAGAAATGGATTATACACCTCAGATGATTCTGTGTACGATCCTGTTTGTTTGCAAATAATGTACACAAAGTCCCGCTTCTCTGAACACAGTAGAAACAAACACCAACAGAAGTTTCCTTGATCAGAAATCCAGCTCTGCCTTTGAAGCATGTACTGAGCCAAAAGAAGCTCTGTCTGGCTTCCTCTCATGGCCACACACACAACTGCTTCTCTTCCTTTCTGCTGGCTTTCTGTTGACTTTCTGCATCTTTCACATACAGGCACACACAACTACAAGTGATGAATGCCCTACCCCCTGCATTTGAAACCAGTTCCAGGGAAACCCCTGAAACCACATGGCTTATCTCTGCTTAGTATTGCCATGTGGTTGATTGCCTTGGGCAGTAGCTTCTATTGTATCCAGCTATCTTTATCCATCAATGGGGCTTAATTGTATCTTCCTTTTAGCCTGAAAGAAGGGTGATTACAACACCCATAACATTTAAATAGGTCTGTGTCAATAGATCAAAGATCCACTTGATGGAGGCCATTAACGCCTTCCCGAAGATTATAGGAAATCATCTGAACCACTCCATCATGACACACTGAATTTGAGCAGAAGAGACAGCAAATGGCATGAGGGCAGCATATGCGGCAGGCCAAGCAGAGAGGCAGCTGAGCTCACTGGAGAATTCAGCATGAAGCAGCAGCATTTCCAACCTCCTTACTTGCGAGGAGAAAAAAATGTCACACACCTTAGTAATGGTGAGTGGGTATTTGCTGTATGAACCACCATAGACCTTCTTCTCCTTGCATTTTCATGGAGGCTCTTTCCTACCCATTGTGACACTGTCAAGGATATCCAGGTTACCCAGCCATACCACATTCTCTTGTGGGAATAGAGGTATTACTGTATCACCAACTGGACATGTCATCTAGATATGGTAGCTTCACAGATCTGACATCTTCAGTAATTCCACAGTTGGCGCAACAGTGAGTATTGGAAAACTTAAATGCCTTCATTCTAGAAACACTGGGAAATAGATTAAAAAGAAAGTGATGGTGGTGGTGCAGGGGAAAGGCCAGAGTATTACAGAATACTGTCTTGAAGGAACAAAACCCTTCTTTCAAAGGCTCCTGGAATGGAGTCTCGTTATTAATTTAATTTTGCTAAGAAACTTAACTGTTTAGGCAGATGGACACGAAAGATGCAATGGTCAAAGGCCCTAGATATAGTATCCTAAAGACCCTAGGTATAGTGCTGGGAAGGGTTAAGAATCTGAACAGAGTAGAAAGGCGTGGTCAGAGAGGATTCCACATCTCCTACAGATCCATCTGTAACATCATGATCAGGAGACCCAGAACTGTATGTCACAGTCTGCCTTGCGAGCAAACTCTTCAAGACTCTGCCAGTCAATCCTTGCTTTGCAGGTAACAACCAGTGAACCCCAGTTCCTGAGTTCCCCAGAGATGTCTCTGTGCCTTCAAAGAGACAGAGTACACATCAGCCTGTTAGGTTAGCTGAAGATAGGGTGACCAGATGTCCTGATATTAGGGGGTTTGTCTTATTTATGCAACTATTACCCTCTCACCACCACCACCACCAAAAAGTGTCCTGATTTTTCACCCTTGCTATCTGATCACCCTAGCTGAAGACTCATGCTCCACTTTAATACACAGCACTGAGATGGTTTTGTAATAAAACATGAATACAGTTATTAATAAGGAGCAGCGATTTAAGTGATAGTAAGCAAGAATAAAGGAGACAGGATGGTTACAAATAAAACAAAACCAAACAAAACACAATTTCTAGTGAGTAAAACTTAATTTTAGTGGATTACAATATTTGCCTAAGCAGTTTTCTTACTTACATGGAGTTACCAGAATCTCTAGACTTCCAGACTAGGCGATCCAACTTTCACAGCTCAAAGGATGCTGTACCCTATGACTCTTCAGTGATTGGGTGACCAGATGTCCTGATTGTATAGGGACAGTTCCAGTTTTTGGAGCTTTTTCTTATATAGGCACCTATTACCCTCCATCCCCTGTCCCGATTTTTCACACTTGCTATCTGGTCACCCAACAGTGATGGATAACTAAAAGGCCTTTTTGGATCTTCTTATATTACCCCCGTCCCAGTCCACTTTCTCTGCCTCAAGAGCCAGGCATGCTTCCTGGGTTGAAGATTTTTCCCTGGCATGATTGTTAAACAGCCTTCTCCCTTGCTTATTTAACTTGATAGCTTTGTTTACCTTATATATAAATGTACTTTCATTTTCCTCCACTTGTAACCAAACCGGTCAGACAGGTAAATACACATTCCTTTGTCTAGGGCAGGCTGGGCTTATCTACTGCCTCCCAAAACACATTTTAAGAACATATTTCCAGCACATATCTATAACTCTTTTTATACAACCTCTACAAACATCATGCAATGATTTTTGGGACTAGTATGTCAGTTTACAGATGACAGCTTACATGAGGCTTTTGAGATATATATTATGACAACAGTGTGTTGTGGCAATGAGTGTGTCAGGCCTGATGTGAGTTACAGAGGGGGAGCTTTTGGGATTGTGGAGTTACATTTGGAATTGAGGGGCTTCCAGGGTCACACCTGTCATGGTGTCTGGTATGCATCAGAACTAAGAGGTCAAACAGTCAAAAAACTGGACAGACATTCCCAAACTGATAGTATGTTCCTTTATTAGATTAAATCAAACCAGCAATAAATGTGTGCTTCTGGATCACTATACTAGCTTTCCAAGGAGCCACAGACTGTCCCCTTAGACACTCCAGCCTATATTACAACCCAGACAAACTGGACTTCTGTGATCAAAGGTCATTACATCCAAAAATCACCACACATTAAGTTCTTCCAGCCCCAAATGGCCAGTCACTTACCCCAGGTCAAGGTGTACTACAGATCTCACCAAAAACAAAGATGAAGATAATTTCCTTAGTAAATTGACTGAAGGTTTATTAGCTAAGAAAAAGAAATGAGAGTTATTCAGAGGTTAAAGCAGGTAAAATACAACTTATAATTCACCTGTCATGTCAGTCCAAAATGTTAGCAGGGACATTAAATCTGCTAGTTTTCTATAAGTCTCTCTGAGTTGCCCAGACAGATTTGGGGAGCTCATTCCTTTTGTTTAAAATTTCCCCAGTTAGAATTCACCAGTCCAAGATGGCGGAGGCCAGAGGTAGCCAGGGGGCTTTGTTCTCCCCTTTTATGTCTTGACCCTTCTTGCTGGAAATATCCTTGCTGTGTCATGGGATCAGGCAATTCCATGGTGTATGTGCTCTGCAATATGAATGCAAATTCTTGCTTGCACCTTCTGTTTCAGGTGTCTTCAGGAATGACATGCAGAGGCTTTTGTTTAAAGTTCCTTTGTTATTCCTGAAGAGCTGATCTGTGGGTGTTTATCAGACTCACAACATGTTGGAGTTACAGACCCATAGCAACATTTCATAACTCCATACACAATGTCGATACACACATTATAACGAGATAATAATATACCGCAGATAACTTTTTAAATGATACCTCACAAGGCATACTTTATACAATATTTATCATAATTTTGTAAAAGTGGTGACCATATTAATGTAGACAGTCATTTTCCCCTTTAGACAGCATCACAACACCATCTCAGCACCACAAATTTCTGTTAATCTGCTCTTACCTACTTCCCCTTGAGATTAATTTAGTAAGAAGGTCTAAAGTTCTTCAGGTGAAAATGCACATGCATCGATATTTGCACAGGAAGTTACAGAGTTTGCACATACAAATAGGGCAACAAGTGCAAAAGCTAGCAAGATGCTTTTTTTTTTTAATTTACACGCACAATGTAGTGCATATTTTTGGCTTTTTCTTTCAGAATGTGATTCATGGCTAGGGAAGGTGGAAGAAACTTCTTGGTTATGTTGTGGTTACTGAAAACACACTTAGTTAAAAGGCAAATAATATCCGTTAGTTCCCGAACAGAATGTGTCCTCCAGAGCTGAATGCTTTCTTTTGAGCATTGTTAAATGATTAAATGTTACTGGAAGAAAAGATTGTGCTTATCATCGGATGATAACATTCTTGTAACGGAAGAGCAAACACAACAGGCAGCCACTTCTTTGCCCTCCAGTCAGTACCTTCTCATAATGAATCGCCTGGTACATTTTTAAATTCTCCACTAGAAACATTGTAGGACAAACAATGGTCTGGAAGTGGCTGAACCTGTGTTTAGAGTGTGACGAAAAACAGTTTCAGCTGAGCCTTGAGGTTACATGCCTTAATTAACCTTAAAGAATATTCATCAGCCCATTCAAATGCTCCATCAGGTCTCAGTCATTACACAATGTGGACTAATTTAAGAGAACTGTTTATTAGTTGGGTGAGCAGAGACTATAGAACTACAGTGTCTGGCGTTGGCAACCACAGCAGTTGCCATCTGCTAAAATGTTGTTTTGATTCTGACATCAGTAATTTCTAAATGGATACTGGACTATAATTTCCCCTCCTGAGCCCATGCTCTCTGAGGGATCCATCTTACCATGAGCTCCTGGGACACTGCTGCTGCTGCACAGCACACCTGCTGATTCTCTCCCGACTCACACAAGCCACATCTTTTACTTTAATTTCAATGCCCACCATCATTAATCTTACGGAGGCTTTTGGATCCAAACTGAACAGAAACACTACAGTGTTGCGGGGACTGGGGAGGGGTTCGGATGGCTACATGTCAGAGTTCTGAAAAGATTTCTTTAAGCTTTTTTCTTTACAAACTGAAAAACATCAGAAGGAAACTGCATGTTACTGCGGCTTGGGACTGAGACTCCCAAGAAACTGCACAGCTGCCAGCACTTTATTTTTATTGAACATTTTAATGTGGGCGTGAGTTTTGTGGGAATACCGACTGCTGCTTTGGGGATAATAGGGAGGTGCAACCTTCATCTGGTGCACTACAGCCTGCTGTTTATCAAGGTTTCTCATATTTTAAACATCAGGAGTATTTATCCATATTATCTACACACAGTTGCACACTTGTTTTAGAGGAAATGGCTCATTACCTCCCCCAAATGCTATCCTTCTTCTAGCCTATTTTCCCTCTGTTGGTGGATGGGCAGTTCCTCAATTACATGTGTTATTCTGCCCCCCCCTTCTCATTTCACTGCTCAGGTAAGGTTGACAACCTGCAATGGAAAGCCCACTGTTTTATCCACACAATAGGTACAAAAAGAAAAGGAGTACTTGTGGCACCTGAGAGACTAACAAATTTATTTGAGCATAAGCTTTCGTGAGCTACAGCTCACTTCATCGGATGCATGCAGTGGAAAATACAGTGGGCAGATTTATATGCACAGAGAACATGAAACAATGGGTGTTACCACACACACTGTAAGGAGAGGGATCAGGTAAGGTGAGCTATTACCAGCAGGAGAGCAGGGGGGAAAACCTTTTGTAGTGACAATCAAGGTGGGCCATTTCCAGCAGTTGACAAGAACGTCTGAGGAACAGCGCGGGGGGGGGGGGGAGGGGGAATAAACATGGGGAAATAAACTTTGTGTAAAGACCCATGCACTCCCAGTCTTTATTCAAGCCTAAGTTAATTGTACCCAGTTTGCAAATTAATTCCAGTTCAGCAGTCTCTCGGAGTCTGTTTTTGAACTTTTTTTGTTGAAGAATTGCCACTTTTAGGTTTGTAATTGAGTGACCAGAGAGATTGAAGTGTTCTCCGACTGGTTATTGAATGTTATAATTCTTGATGTCTGCTTTGTGTCCATGTATTCTTTTACGTAGAGACTGCCCAGTTTGGCTAAGGTACATGGCAGAGGGGCATTGCTGGCACATGATGGCATATATCACATTGGTAGATGTGCAGATGAACGAGCCTCTGATAGTGTGGCTGATGTGATTAGGCCCTGTGATGGTGTCCCCTGAATAGATATGTGGGCACAGTTGGCAACGGGCTTTGTTGCAAGGACAGGTTCCTGGGTTAGTGGTTCTGTTGTGTGGTATGTGGTTGCTGGTGAGTATTTGCTTCAGGTTGGGGGGCTGTCTGTAGGCAAGGACTGGCCTGTCTCCCAAGATTTGTGAGAGTGTTGGGTCGTCCTTCAGGTTAGGTTGTAGATCCTTGATTCGTTGGAGAGGTTTTAGTTGGGGGCTGAAGGTGATGGCTAGTGGCGTTCTGTTATTTTCTTTGTTGGGCCTGTCCTGTAGTAGGTAACTTCTGGGTACTCTTCTGGCTCTGTCAATCTGTTTCTTCACTTCAGCAGGTGGGTATTGTAGTTGTAAGAATGCTTGATAGAGATCTTGTAGGTGTTTGTCTCTTTCTGAGGGGTTGGAGCAAAATGTCTATAACCAAGCTCTACAATACAACCGCATCAGACGTCAAGAATTATAACATTTAAAAACCAGTCGGAGAACACTTCAATCTCTTCGGTCACTCGATTACAGACCTAAAAGTGGCAAATCTTCAACAAAAAAAATTCAAAAACAGACTCCAAAGAGAGACTGCTGAATTGGAATTAATTTGCAAACTGGATACAATTAACTTGGGTTTGAATAAAGACTGGGAGTGGATGGGTCTTTACACAAAGTAAAACTATTTCCCCATGTTTATTTCCCCCCCCCCCACCCCGCTGTTCCTCAGATGTTCTTGTCAACTGCTGGAAATGGCCCACCTTGATACCTTGATTATCACTACAAAAGGTTTTCTCCCCCCCGCCCACCCCCTGCTCTCCTGCTGGTAATAGCTCACCTTACCTGATCGCTCTCATTACAGTGAGTATGGTAACACCCATTGTTTCATGTTCTCTGTGTATATAAATCTCCCCACTGTATTTTCCACTGAATGCATCCGATGAAGTGAGCTGTAGCTCATGAAAGCTTATGCTCAAATAAATTTGTTAGTCTCTAAGGTGCCACAAGTCCTCCTTTTCTTTTTGTGGATATAGACTAACATGGCTGCTACTCTGAAACCTGACAATAGGTACAGCATGAGTAGAGACAGTCTGAGTATCTGCACACTGCCTCACTACTGCTCCTCAGCCCTGTCTGGAGAATCCAAACCTATGGGTGAAAAGATGGCTCGGTGTCTTCTTGGTCAGCCAATGCATCCAAATTGATAAGGAGGTAGGTGGATGTGTGGTGGCATTTAATGCCTTCCCTGGAGTGTCATCTCAAATATTTATTTCAATTAAGATATTGATTTCCTTTCCATACTTCTTTGGTTACAATATAATATTTAAGATGGATGGAAACAAAAAGAAATCTGCTTTTTTGAAAGCTCAAAAGTTTAGAGATGTTTGGATCCAAGATTTTAAATCAGCCCATTCTACAGACAGAAAATAACCACAAAATTCAGATCTGATTTGGGTATCTGACACTCTCCCATACTGACACATTCCCAGATCTGGCATTTTGATTTGGGCCCACCTCTGAGTAAATTGTCGCCTATTTTGAAGCATTCAGGAACATTACTCATTAATTCACACGCAGAGTGTATATTAGAAGTCTATCTCCAAAAATTGCCTCCCCTTGACCTCTGAAATTGCAACCACCATACTGGATGCTTCTGTATTTTTGTGTAAAACTTGTATTTTGAGTGCCAACTCCACTTGTGCATGAAAGATGGATAGGTAGATAAAGGTTTTAAAAGCCATTGCCAAACTTACATGGAAAAAAAGTGCATCCAATAGCTTATGTATGCAAAATAGCCAATACCATGTTCAAGTCCACTTTTGAAAATTTGCACCATATTACATATTATTGAATAGAACGTTTTCTTTATAATTTGAAAAGCAATCCTTTCATGTTTTAAGATTTAAAACCCAATGGCCCATATTTATTCCTGGTGGAACTCCATTTAAATCAGTAGAATTACCCCCCAGTAAATTTGGCCCTCTGTTTTTTTAGCAGAAATATTAAGCAAGACCTTGTCAGAGCACATCCTAATCATTATCCTGTCATTGCATATAAATTAGATACGTTGAGGAAACAAAAGGAATATCTAATTTAATCTCATTTTTTTCTTGCTTTATAAACATCCGTGAAATTAACTGGCAGAGTGCAAAGTTACATAGGGAGTTTATTGGTTTTCATAAGCAAAGTAACCTGAGGTCAGCCACCTTCTGCTGTTGGTACAGCTTTAATAAAGCTGTGTTTGCTCAACAAGCTTTTCAAATGAAATAGTTACTGTAACTATTGTATGGTTAAATATACAATGCTGCATTTTAGTTTCTGAAGAAAAGATTAAGAGCAAACAAGAGAGGCAGAAATCAGTTCACAGAGTTACTCCATTTGAATGCAAACCACAAACTCCCATCAAAAAATTGATCAGACAAACATTTCCAACACAAGCAATGCTTCTAACTGCTATATACTTCCCCACAGATAAATTTAACTCCATGGCTTGGAGTAAATTCTCTCCTTTCAATACACCAGATATAGTGAATTATTATTGGGTAGTTTCTTCTGAGGCAAAATGGGGGTGAAAGAAAGAGAAAGCCCTGCTGCAATATTAAACAGTGAACTTTTGTATCTTATTGGATCAGATGGGATTCCAGTTTATGGAAGTTAGCACTCGTGGATGTATTCCAGTAGATCTGTGATTGACTCAAGTGGGATTCCACTGTACAACACTTATCCCTAGTAAGTGTACGTCTCCAGTTTATTCACACGGAATTCTATTGGAGGGAAGTCATCTATAGTGGATCTCACTGGAAATGTATACTCTGTGCCGTACGAGACAAATTCTGCTCATTTGTGCACCTCTCAGAGGGCAAAAACTCAAAATGGTACACTATTTCCATTTGTGTAAAAATGGAGCTCCCCCAGAAGTGGCTTAAACAGGCTTGATTCTGAGTTCTGAGCTCCCTCCGCTACCAGTATCAGCTCTTAGGTTGTTATTCTCCAATGTCCTATGCACTTTTATACAGGACTCATTACACATAAGGAGTGTGTAAGGGATATTTCGGTTGCATGAAGCCCTCTACTGACCCAGTACAACAGCTATATTGATCACGTTCACCCTTTGCTCTTAAGCAGATGTTCTGTAACTGTATCTGGCTATAGCCTCCCATGAATCATATGCTATGCTTTGGCTGATAAATCAGGATTGATAAGGAATGATGCATTTTAAAAGCGTATCCTATTTAAATTTTAAAATGTGCATTTTCTCTGGCACCAGCCCCATTAGATCTTTGTGTGAAATATTTGTTTAGTCAGGTACCATACTCCTAATCACAAAGGCTGGCTTGTTGCCTGGATACTTCACTCAAGCCTCAATGTCATGACTGCCAAGGCAGTACTAAAAAACAAATCACTCCATATTTTTGAAGATTATCTGTGAGTGCTGTTGCCTGCAGAGTTAGAGGCTGTATTCCTTAGGCAACACAAAATGGGCTCTCACAATACAATATGCATGCAAAAGAGATGTAGGTCATATCTTAGATTTATTTCCCTGATATTTTCTTATCTAATTTCTTTCAAGTTGAAATAACCTTGTGTCTCCTGGGGACTTTTGCTGATGAAACAGATCCCAGCATCTCAACACAGTAATACAATACAATAATTATTCTTCGTCCTTACACAGGGCTTTGCATCTTCAACTCATTTTACAAATGTGAATTAATTAATCTGCACAATCCTCTTGTTGGGTAGTAGAAAAGGTCATTGTCCTCACCTCACAGATAGAGAAAGAGACAGGGCTTAAGGACCAGTTGCTGCCTCCCTTCCTTATATTAGGTCCAGTTCTCCAGTCTGCTATGCCACTTTTATGCTAATGTCACTCCATTGACTTACCATGAATTCACCATCATCATCATCACTCCCAGAATTGAATTGGTCATTGGGGCACCATCACTGATGAGCAATCAACCAATTGTCTCCACCCCGTCAGTGGATTGTGTCCACCCCTGTCAGTGCTTGAGTCTCCATGAAGTCCATTCGTGTCCACTCTTTTATGGTGTCAATCCATCTCTTCTTCTGTCTACCTCTTCTTCTCTTCCCCTGTACTGTCCCTTGGAGGATGATCTTGGATAGGGCAGATCATCTGGTTACATGGCCGTACCACTTCAGCTTGCGCGTCTTCACAGTCGTCAGGAGATCTTCATATGACCCAGTGCATTGGGTAATGATTTTGTGGACCTCTTCATTTGTGATGTGGTCAAAGTAGGAGATGCCCAGGATTTTACGGAAGCATCTCATCTCTACTACCTGTATTTTCCATTCAAATTTTGCTGTAAGGGTCCATGTCTCGCATGCATACAGAAAAATGGAGATGACCAATGCATGCAGCAGTTTCAGTTTGGATTCCAGGGAGCTGTTCTTATTCCTCCAAATTGGCTTTAGCTTTGCCACTATTGCTGTTGTTTGTGCAGTTCTTGCCAGAATTTCTGCCTTTGATCCTTCATCAGTGATGATTGCCCCCAAATCCTTGAACCGTTTCACTGTCTCCAGCTCTTATCCACTGACAGTGATATGTGAGCTGATCCCATCATGTTTGTTTGTCATCAGCGTGGTTTTCTCTGCACTGATTTCCATGCTGTATTTTGAGGAGGTTTCATCCAATTGTTTCACAAGGTTGGCAAGTTTAGCTTCGCTGCAGGCCAGGCCATCACTGTCATCAGCGAACCGAAGATTTGAGATTGTTCACCCGCCAGTGCTGACTGTGCATATGTGATCTTCTGAATCTAGGGCATCAGTCATTATGCACTCCAAGTAGATATTGAAGTGTGGGAGAAAGAAGGCAGCCTTGTCGGACTCCAACAGTGGTGCGAAACCACTCTCTTATTGTGCCATTGACGAGAACTGCACTGCTGGCCTTGGCATACAGTTGTTTAATGGTAAGAATAAGCTTATGACCAACCCTGAATTACATCAACCTAAAACTGGACTAACAGAGAGGAGAATCAGGGCCAATGAAGGATTACCTTAAACCATATGTAGTCCTCCCTCATTGATTTCAGTGGGACCACTTGTCTTGTAAGATGTTTCTGAACATGAGTGAGGGTTGCAGATTCTGGGTCTAAGTGATTTGCCCAAAAGTCAATGTTGGAATTGAAGGAAATATTGTCTAGGTTAAAACACAGGACTGGGAATGAGGAGATTTGGATTCTCTTCTTGGTTCTGCCATAGACTTCCTATAGTCAGTTCTCCCAACTAGAAAACAGGGATAATACAGTTTACAAACCTCAAAGAAGTACTGTAGGGCTTAATTCACTAACACCTGTAAAGAATGTCACAGTTCAGGTCAACTGCACTGCTATTTCCCCTTGTGATCTAGCAACAGCACCCACTCTATGCTCCTGGCTTCTCACCTCTCTTGGGCAGTGACCCACATTGCTCTCCCTCCTGACAAGGGTTTTCCAGGCTGCACAGTTCCCTGCCTACACTGTGAGTTCCCCCAGCAAACCAGACAACCTAAAGGGCCAGTGCCTACACTTTGCTTTTTCCTTAGAGACTATTAACACCATAATGGCCAACATTTAGAAGTTAGCACACAGCTCTCTCTAAGCAAGTACATTTATTCTTGAGGTAAAGGCATTACAGAGAAAACATATTACATCAATAAAAGAACCTACATGCATGCTAATGAGGTAACTAGCGATCACCCCTCCAACTCCAGCAAGGGCTCTGGCAGGTGATCAGTCCTTCAAATCTGACCAAAGGGGTTTTCTGTGTTTACAAGTTCTTAACAGCTTCCATTCAGAACAAGCACCCCCATGACAAGTCGGTCTCTTCTTTATACAGCTCAGGTCTTTGATCTTTTGAGACTGTGAATAGATAATCAGTCAGACAATGTTTCTCTCCTCAGGGCGTAGCTTCAAAAGGCTGTTTCTGGAGGTGGGAATTTGCATCTCTCCCTCCCACCACCTTCCTTGGGTATTTCCTAGCAAACCCACTTAACTTTGCTTATCCCAAAAGTTCCTTCTTATCTGGCACAATGTTTAAAATAATCCTTTGAAGATCATAACACTTTCCAGTATTTACATTGGCCATGTTGTCCCATAGAGACATTACATATAATCAGAGGCAGATTAGGGTTGTGTGGGGCCCTGGACCAGAGCAAGTAGGGGCCCTTCCACACCCCTTCTGCCTGCAGTCTTCCCCTCTCCCCTCCCCAGAGCTTCTGCCAGGGAAATGGGATTGGGGCATGGGGGCTTGCCCCACCCCCCATGCCCAATACTCCTGCTGGGGAGCGGGGTCAGAGTGTGGGGGCTTGCCCCACTCCCCAGCAGGAGTGCCAGATGGGCAGGCAGAGTGGGGCAAGCCCCCAAGCTGTGCCCTGATCCCGCTCCCTGGCTGGAGCACCAGGCGGAGCGTGTTGGGGCGTGGGAGTGCCCATTTTTCTGGGACCCCCAATTGGTTGGGGCCCCTAGGGATGGGCCCCACTGGCCCAGTGGCTAATCTGCCACTGCATATAATTCCACAATAATAAATATACCTTGAATTTATAATACAATGGACTCCAAACCTCGTTAACCTTAATTCAATAAGATTGCTCAAATATATTACCGGAGATTGCCATATCTGTCACCAAGAGCACTGAGATGCTCAGATGGAAGATGCTGTAGATGTGCAAAATAGTTTATAGAACTCATTAGTTCTTAGCTCACAGTCCTGTGCTCAAACCATTGGACCTTGCTTCCCCTTCAATTATTGGGTAAAAGTTTCAAAAGCATCTAAGTGATTTAGAAGCCTTAATCCCATTGTCAAAAATAACTGAGGGCGGGACTATACTTCAAGTTACTGACATAACTATGTCAGTAAGAGGTATGATTTTTCTTGCCTAGTTATGCCAGTAAAAGCTGTATACACTCCCTTTGTGAAGCAGGTCTTCTTCCATTACAAAAATTAAAATATTGATCTAACCTTCCTGTGACCAGCTCATTAAAAACTGTTTTTAATAATCTAGAGAACCCTTCTGATGAAACTCAACTGCGTGATGAATTAGTGCTGGCCCTTGAGCAATGACACAGTAAATGGGAGTGTGTTTAATTAAAGCTGACAGCCATAATGGCATTGCTTGTAATAGTGTCAGGGGATTATCTGTTGCAGGGCAATGCTAGGGGCTCTGAAAAATTCCTGCCAAGGCACCAACTTCACTCTTTATGGGAAGCTCTTACTTTCTTTTTTTTATGCTGAACACCTCAAATCTGTAGGGAAATGAAATCAATTTTTTTCCCTTCTGGCCTAAATCTGCAGCTTCTCTGTAAGACACAAAGCTGTCCTTATGTTGAGCAAGTTGAAGATAGTAGATTTCCTTATAACAGCAGTCATAGAACTATCACAGAATAAAATCCTGCCCCAGCCCCAGCCCCACTGCCACTGATGGGGTGAGAAGACTGATATAACTGCATTTGTGTAGAGAGAAATGAACGACAGCATTAACGTAGCATGCATGGTTAGAGGAGCTCCGTAAATACACCTGTTCAGCACACTGCCTTATTTATCACACAATAGCCATCATTTCTGCTGGTTCAGACAGAGTGCAAAGTTGTGTTAAGTATTGCACTCTGTAATTCTGCATTTACCCTATTACTAGGCTCAAGCAATGTTTTTTATTAAATGTAAGTATATAGCTTTTTATATCAGAAATCTGAAAGAAAACAGCACAGGGGTGCCAGCAGTAGGATGGTGTGTATTGGATATGAAGTTGATTGGGAATTTTTTGAAAAAAAAAATGCGGATTCATTGAAACCAAAACTTTTTGTGGGAACAGACCAGTTTCAATGAGACTTTCAAATGGAATGGAATTTCAAACCAGAAGACAAGACCCTTTGCATAGCCAATAGCCCAGTGGCTGGGGCCCTCACCTGAGATGTGAGAAACCCAGGTTCAATTGAGCAGGGACTTGAATCTGAGTCTTCCACATCTCGGGTGAATGCCCCAACTGCTCAGCCATTGGTGGGGTGGGAAAGTCCCTTGTTTTTCACATTTTTTTTTTTAAAGGTCTCGGTTTTGTCCCAAGGTAGAATGGAAAAATATTTCAAAGCTCAAAAATGTTCATAGGATGGGGAAACTGCTGCTACCCAGCTCTAATGAGACACACAGCCAATAGAAAAAGGACAGAGCACAAACTCACTCCAAATAAACCACCAAACACACACCAGAGTGAAATGATTTCTGAACCATTGCTAACTGGGCCTTGCTACAAACAGCTGACACAAAAGCTCTCATTGCCAGCCTCCAGCTCCAGCCCCGCCAGCTAAACATTGTCTGATGTGTGATAGCTGAGGAGCTCTGCTGTTGGCTAAATAAATACAGGGTGGGCTTTTCAAACACATTCTGTATTGGCCTAACTCAGATCCCCTTGAAGTCAATGGGGCTTTTGAATGTCCCACTCTGAGTCCAGGATATTGCAAAAATGCCAGTGGGTACAATGGTGCAGGACAAACAGAGATGTGCTTGTATTAGCCAGGTGGCAGGGGAAATTAAGGCATGCCAATGGAACAGCGAATGACCCATTTAAGAGTCTCTAGGTGAGGTAACTTCTTAGGGCAAATTCCAAAGTGTCAAATGTAGATTAAATTTTAGTCAGCTTCCACTCTTTCAGAAGTGGCCCCTGTTTTAGAGCAGTGTTGAGTGTTTATGGTCTGGACTAACGCTAAGATTTATAATACTACTTTCTTCCACTCTGTCTACTTAGCCTACAAGCTCTCTGGCAGGACTGGCTCTTAGTACATGTATGCACAGCACCTAATACAATGGTGCCTCTATCTCAGTTGGGCTCTCTGGGTACTACTTGATACAAATCACAAAATATAAGTGAGATGGGTGTGAGCTGTTCATGAAACCAGAGAAACCAACATGGCATTAAAAAATGCACCAAATCCTCAGCTAGCATTAATTGGTGCTGCTCCATTGAAGTCAATGCCCCTCCACACCAGCTGAGGATCTGCCCCTGTGTATGTAACTTATTTCAAACAATCAATTAAATGTTTGGAAAAGTAATATTTTAGCTTTCCAAATAAATTAAATGTCCATGCCTGTCCACACAAAGCAAGACTCTAGTTCCTTTCAACAATGTAATTCCTTCATTGCCTAACTATTCTCCTTCCTCAAAAAAGCCCAGGGAACTTAATTACAGCATTATTTCACAATGAAATTTACAGAGCATTCCATCAATTGACTTGGGTAATGAGGTGCACATGTTAACAATGAAAATGACTTTTGTTTTCAGCCAATATCTTGATATCTTGTCCCTTGAAGTAAGTCATTTTTAATATTGACCTTTGCAGAAGTCAATATCTGTATGATGCAGCTAGAAAAGCCATCTAGGTCAGTGTTTAAAATGCACGGGCAGAGGATTATGGGGAATTCACATTAGGCCAGCCTGCACTATACAAAGCCCTTTAAAGAGCTGAAGAATTGAGGTATTCTGCAGCCCTTTCTCAAGAGAGTAGTTGGCTTCAAGATTGGGCCTAAAATTTCCTTGGAAAATATCATTGTTGATCCTGCAGATTCTAAACTCTCTCTCTCTCTCTTTTTTTTTTTTTTTTTTACACCTTAAATGTTTTATTTTAGGGAGAGGTAGGGTGAGGAGCACACATAATATTCAACCCAAAGGGACTCTGCATGGGGATCCAGCAGCCCTGAAGAGAGGAAACTACGTTAAACAAAGCAAATCAGGGACATTCGATATTGGCCAATAGGTATGAGGAGTTGTAGTGCTTTCCCCATGAAGATGCTGATGTAATTGGTTAAAGGAACAAAAGTACTCTCCACCCCCGTCATTTATTTCAGTGAAGGGTTTCCGCCAAAACCCACTTATAGGCACAGTATGGGAACTAAAAACAAATATTTCTTTGGGACCGAGGGTGTCGGTCCCATGGCAGGGGAATGGGACACACCATCACTCTTGCACAATTCTGGCTTCACATGGTTCTTTTGAATTAAAATATTCACCATCATTTTATTTATTTATTTATTTATTTGCTTTTAAAAATGGCAAACTTCCCTGCAATTTTTTTTCCCATTGTTTTCTTCCTTTAGACCCAACACTGAGATTTGGGAGGTTACTCCTGATAAACTTGACACAACAATCTATTTGAACCAATTCTTTCAGGGGAAAGAAGCCACAGCCTTGATCTAACTTTCAAGTAGTCCTTAACATTTTATTTCTAGAGCCGTAAATAAATCCCTACATACAAACAAGAGACTATGGGTATGTCTACATGGCAGTTGGGAGCATGTCTTCCTGCCTGGGTAGACAAACATACTAGCTCAAGCAGAGTTAATGGGCTAAAAATAGCAGTGAGAATGTTACCTGAGCAGCAGCTGCCTCTATTAGCTGCCCAAGCACGAGCCCATCCGAGTCCTTGGGCCTGTACTCAGGTGGGTAACCCATGCCGCTGTCCATGCTGCAAAGTCCACAGTGCTATTTGTAGGGCGCTAGCTCTACGTGCGCTAGCATGTGTTGCTGATACGGTCAGGAAAGAGGGGAGAGCAGGGAGATGATAAGCAACAGGAAGGAAATTCTCCTCGTGATTTAGTTTTCATCAAAGAGCAGACCACATAATTTTTGTTTTGCATATTTCTTGTTAGCTGAAATGATTTTCTGTGATGGGTTCCTGTCGCAGCAGGTAAGGGAAACAGTAAAAGATGGAGGATCTTACTTTAGGTTTTCATATTGTCCTTAATATTGTTATGCTGGGGTTGGGTGAAAACCTCTCCGAAACTAGTGGATTTCACTGCCACCCTTCACCCGGGGTAAATATAAAAAGCAATTAAGCTCCTTTATGGAACAGATCCCTGAAGCAATAGGCGCCCCTGCTCAAACCTCAGGTCCCATATATATGAATCTGAGCTCTGTGGGCAGAGGGATTTCACTGTGGGAGGAATGCACACGTAGGGCTGGGCATTGTTGGATAGCGTGTGTGTGAGCACACAGAGGAGGCAGCAAGAAAGCACCAGAGAAACAACTGGAGCATAATCCCGAATAAAGCTGAGAGAGCTTTTGGGCTAAGGGCTGGCTGGAAAGGGGCATGGAACTGTGAGCAAAAAAATGGTCTCCTGCTGTGTGCAGGGAAACAGGACTTTGGGTACATTCTTTATAAACAAACAGGACTGCATCAAAGAAATATCTGACTCAGATTGTCCACTTTTCCCCCAAATGGAAACAATGCAGAAGACCACAAATCACTTCAGTCAACAGGATGACAAAATTAAACAAATCACAACATGGCTGGTAGGCAAGCAAGCATCACCCTCATTTTACAGATGGGGAAACTGTGGCACAGAGAGGCTAAGACCCACATTTTCAGAAGCTGACTGGATGGGTCCATTTTTGGGTGCTTACCTTGGGGACCGTTGAGCCTGATTTTAAGAAGAGGCAAGTCCCCACATTCTAGATGAAGTCACAGGGAGTTGCAGGTACTTAACGGAAGTCAGGGTATGGATTTCTCAAGTACAGCACCCAAAATCAATAGCTGCTTTTGCCCTACGTGCTTTGCCCAAGGACATAGGAAGTCAAAGACAGAGTCAAGTGCAGAGGTCAGGTATTTTAGCTCCCAATCTTATGTTCAGTCCTCTAGAACATGCTGCCTCACGGGTGGCAATTCATTGAAAGTATCAGTCCTCTCATAGAATATCAGGGTTGGAAGGGGCCTCAGGAGGTCATCTAGTCCAACCCCCTGCTCAAAGCAGGACCAATCCCCAATTTTTGCCCCAGATCCCAAATGGCCCCCTCACGGATTGAACTCACAACCCTGGGTTTAACAGGCCAATGCTCAAACCACTGAGCTATCCCCCCCCTCACTCCGGCCCTATCAGCTAAGACATAAAGTATCTATTGTAATCCCACAATTTTAAACAAAACATTGTGAAGTAACATCGTAACAGGCTCTGTTGTGATTATAATGGTTTAAATCCAGATCTCTGACTGTCTAATGACCTCTGGCATAGGTGCTGCTGTGATAATTTCACTGACGGTGCTGAACTCTGGTCAGTGCAGAGTGACACACATGTAGGACCGACTCCCACTCACCTTCTTCGCGTGAGTCGCCGTGTTGACTTCGGTGAGATGCCTGGTGTGAGCCATGAGAGCAGGAGTGAGGCGTGGTGAACTTAAATCACAGCATGGTTTTGTTGGGGGGACCGAGGGCTCAATCTTTCAGATAAGGTCTGTGTGCCATTAGAGTCCCTTTAAAGCCACATTAGGGTCACTGACCTTCCTTCCATGGCTGGCCAAGCTATTTAGCAGTAAGCTGCTAAGGAGCTCATGCTTATGCTGAAGAATTGTCTTCCTCGCGTCAATACTTTACTTTGCCTTTCACTTCAGAAGCTCAAAAACCTGTCCCCAGCAGCTGAAAGATGGATGTGTTTTGATAAACCGTGGATCTGGAGCCTGGCTGGTAGTACTTGCCTCCCCCTCCTCTATCCCACAGTGCACCAGTGGCCTTGTAAAGTCTCTCAGAACCCTGGCTTCCGGGAGCTGGGCCAGGAAATGTAGGGTAAGTATTCAGAGGGCATTGTCACTGAAGTCCTTTATACATCCAGGAGAGCAAACGCAGAGCAAACCTGCAAGAGCACAGAACATAACTCAGCTTTGTCAGAGTGGATGCTATTAACTGTTTGTGCTCAGCTGGGCACAGCCAATACCAGTGGCTCGGGTGGGGATGGTTTGGTTCTCTCACATAGGCACAGCTGCTGCATCCTCAGTTAACAGCTGTAACAAGTGATACAGCTGTAATAAGTGATACTCACAGCATTATGGAAGCCTGCCAACCCGCTTCATTGCTGTATTCTTTCTCATAGCCAGAGCCAGCAGCCTGGTAAAGAGCAATGCAGTTAATTTCACACAGCTCCCAGCTCTCAGGCTGGAGAGATCTGCTGTATTTAAACTCCAACATTTTACTCTGTGCTCTTTGGCTCCTGGATATTGCGCCTGCCCATCTCTTCTGCATCTGACAGATTAAAAAAAACTGGAGGCACAGAATGGACAAGTGACTTTCACAAGGTCACATGGCCAGGGACCAGCAGAGGTGGGAAGGGAACTCTGCTCTTAGCTCCAGACAATATTGCTCTGCTCCTTTTCTGGCTCTGAGGAAGGAAAGGACACATTTAAAGCCAAACTGGCTGTGTTCAGGAGGGTCCAGTCTGAGCTATTTGTAACCTCTCTTTGGCCTTTTCTACAACAGGAAACCGAGTCAGCACTGGTGTGGCTGCACTATTGTTACCAATGAGGTGAGTCCTAGTGCAGGCCTTTCTACCATGTCACTTACACCTGAGTAGGATTGTTTGACATTGACTGCCCCCGTCCTTTGTCGGGCTGTTAGGTCCGATATCATCGTGGTCAAAACAGCTGCACAGTCTGTGCTACAGCTGGAACATCTGGACCGAAGCTGAAACAGGCTTCTACATTTTCCCACTCGGAGGGAACAGGCTGAGTGGCAATGTTTTCACCCCGCCAATCCCAGCCAGTTGGCTTTAAAACCTTCTTTAAAATGCTCACAAATTCTCATCCCTCTCGGCTACACATTCTGCAGCTGTTCTGTCCAGCCAGTGGGAGGTGTGTGAAAAGCAGCGTGTGTTGACTCTGCCTATCTGCACTGCACAGCTCCCTAGCATCCCTGCCATGTTGGGGAGCAGGAAACAAAAGGGCATTTAGGAACATAGTACTCCTTCCCTGGAATATTACAAATTAAACCCTAAGAACACCACACTAATCCCAACACTGCCAAGCCATTTGCTGGGTTGTTTGGAACAGTAAAATAGTGTCCAGTTGTGAGACATTGGTGCCACTTCTGTGGCTGCAAATAAATGGGACTACAATTTAATGACATGGACCAGAATGTCCCAAGTGCAAGCAGGCTAAGGAAACCATGCCTCTCCTTTGGTATCATTTTTCTTGTTTTCACAGATCTAGAAGGTGTAAGATGATTCCCTCCCCACACAAAGCTGGAGATACACAATACACAAGCATTCAAAGCTGGAATCACCAACTGCTCCATGTTTTGGGTCACGGTGACACCATCTGCTAACAATCATCATCATCCTCTTCACAGTTTGGTTTTCCTTTTGACCCAGCTGCTCTCCTATCCCTCCTTTCTGCATTAACTGGGCATTCTCCTGCTGAATCAGGAGAATCAAATACTTCCATATAAGGGCCCAATCCAATGGGAGTTAAGGATGGTCCAGACCTCACAGAATGGGGCCCTAAATCCTTAGATTGACTGTAATGCTTGCTTCTGTAACGGATCAACTGAACGGGCTGAGTGATTGGGGGCCTGGGTCCAAACTTCATTGCTTTTTCTTTGTTTGGATACCCGCTGATTAAAAAAAAAAAAGCTGGAGTGGGGGCATTTGAGCCAACATTAGATGTAGGGGGAATATTGGGGGCCAAAGCATGGCTAGGGGGTTATAGGGTATCACAGCATTTTTACTTTTTAAATCCGCACCCTGTTCATGTAGACTCACAGCTATTGCTGTGACTCTGTACTAAAGAAAATTCAATGCAAGCATCCTCCTCATAAACCTGCCCCTCTCTCTTTTCCTATCAGTCCAATTAATCATCTGGTAGAAAATCAGCTTTCCAAAGAGGCTGAATTGTAACTGACCAGTTAAGTCATTCCTGTTACATGTATTTAAATGAAAATATGAAATACTAAAGCAAGAATTATCCAACCAGACCCAGGTTTCCACAGCAGTGGCAGCCTCTCTCCTATTCAGTACAAACCACTTGTTTGCATTAAATGAAGCTCTTTTCAATCTGGTTTCAAATGAATTCTATCGTTGCAATCACCAATCATACCTATCAGCTAATCTTTCAGAAGGATATTAAGACTGACATCCTCAGGAAAGCAGAGGTCTGGAATGCCAGCCACACCACTTTTACCTGTCAGAAGAACATGAGACAGCGCTTGAGGTCTTTGTTAGCTTTTCATGATTTCAAGGTAATTGGTCATTTGAAAAAGAGATTTCTTCTACTGAAATACAAAAGGAGAGGGGAGGTCAGGAAGTTCTATATCGAGTTAGTACCATTAGAACCACAGACAATCATGTGCACGTCTTTGTCTCTTGTCTGCTGTTAAAGCCCAAGCTGGGCAACACCTAAACTAATCAATTTGCCAAGCAGATGATATGATCTGAAATATAAAAGGTGAAACCTTTGGTGAGGAAATGACCAGAAGGTTAATGCTTGTATTATAATAGTACCTTGAGGCTTCCACTGAGATCAGGGCCTGTTGGGCTAGCTGCTATGCAGATATATAGTAAAAAGACAATCCCTAGGCCAGAGCACTTACAACTGAAATAGGCAAAGGGTGAGAGAAAGGAAGTATAATTACCTCCACTTTACATATGGGAGCATAGAGAGCTGAAATGACTTGTCCAAGGCTATACAGGTAGTCTGTGGCACACTTTGTCTCCAAAAGCTGTTGTTCAGTCTTATTCTTTTCCTAAATACTGCTGATCTGGTAACTATCCTAACTGAAAGGATGTAGCACTATATAGATGTTCATTATCAGGCTGAAAAAATATCAAATGTGATCATTTTCCTTAGCGGTGTTACCACCACCTGGATTATTTACACTGAAATGCTTTGGGGGGTTTTGAAAGGAAAAAAAACCTCCCTACACAGTAAGTTTTCATTCTGTGTTTAGCTTTTTCACTTCACAGCTTGCACAGTGAAACTAGACCATGGGTATGGCTACATAGCAACTAGACACCGCGGCTGGCCCATGCTCGCCGATTCAGGCTCGCAGGGCTTGGGCTGTGGGGCTATTTCATTGCTATGTAGACTTCCAGGCTCAGCTGGAGCCTGAGCTCTAGGACCCTGTGGGGTCGGAGGCTCCCAGAGCTCATGCTCCAGTCCGAGTTGGCTGGCACATACCAGCTGCAGGTTTTCCTTTGTAGAAAGAAGAAGCCTGGGTGGCTTCTCTTTTTCTTTTATAGTCAGCTGTAGTTTTGCACCTTCTGATTCTACTGCAAGAGCAATATTTGGCTGTGTCTGAGTGTCCAGCACTGCAGGGGAATGTTTAAAATTTTAAAAGTCATTGATGCTTAAGAAATCATTTCTATTCATATAACAGTTGGTAACATTTTTCTTTAAACAAAACTGACATTTGCAGCCTAAAGCCAAGACTTGAAAAAGTAACCAAGGAGGTGGGTGCCTCAGATCAAACTTGCAGGGGCCTGACTTTCAGAGGGCACAGAACCTGCCCACTAAAAATTAGGCCCTGCTCTATGAAAGACAGACACTTTCTTTCCAAGACCTACAATGGATAATGCTTAAGTAGAACTAGGAAGGAGTCTTAGCTCTGCAAAGTAGCTCTTGATTAACCTCTACTTTAATCCCTTGGTTTTCTAATTTTAGACATCAAATGGGATTAAAGTGCTGTAATGGATCCAGTAGATACTCCTCCTGCGTTACCCCTTGGGGCAGGCAGACTGGATTACTAAATGTGTCATGGTTAGGCAGTTGCTATGCCCTGATGGCTGCTTATCACACTAATCATAATTGTCCCACTGTTACCTTGAGCTCCCCGTCTGTTATATCTACCTGTTGTCTCTCATTTTATTCTTAGATTGTAAACTGTTTGAGGCAAATACCACGTTAAATATGTATTCAGCAGTGCCTAGTACAATAGGACCCTGATCTGATTGGGGCATCTATGGTCTATCCCAATACAAATAAATGATAATATGCTCCCCTCTCTTTTCCACTGTGCTACGTATAATTGATTAACACAATGTCTTCTCCAACATGTCAAGATGCTGTACATTATAGCAGAGGCTGGTTGCTTGTCATGGCTAAAAATGGGAAAAATCATTGCTTTGTCATGTCAAAAATGTAAATGAATCACTTTTGCTCACCGCTACCTCAACTATGTTAATTTTTTAAATGTAAAAATATATTAAACATGACATTCGTTCAAATAGAAAAAATCCACAATCCACAGAATAAGAATCAGATTCTAACAGCAATGATATTTTGACTTGTTTAAATAAAGCATGTTATCTAATACCTAATGAAATATATGGTTTTGTAGATCTATTCGTTGGTAAAATGTAGGAAGTCAGCACTTGCGTCATTTACATTCAGTTCACATTAGAGAGTATCTTCGCAACCACAACAATTAGACACTCGTTTTTAAAACAAAACTGAAATCGGAAGGAGTTCTGCAGAGAAGCATTGAGCATTGGTGACTTTTTATAAAAATTGTGGAAGCCACAGCAGCAAGAGTAGTGCCCTTAATTATGGGCAGTATTGTATCAGGATTGCTTCGCTCACCCCTGAAATGCCGCCAGCTCGGTGCAATATTATCATTTCCCTGCACCCATCTGATACTAAAATTAGTTGGTCTCATTTTGAACAGTTAAAACTGAGCTGGACTCCTTCCACTCTCAGCTAAAAGCAGGTTAGAACCTGAGTATGAGTTCATACCAAAACCTCAGATATGGATCTGACCATATTTACATTCAGTCCAGCTGAGGAAAGTGAGAGGGGGAAGATGGCCATAAGGCTACAGATACACTTGGAGCTGGAGGGGTGATTCCCAGCTCACACAGAGGTACTCACGCTTGCTCTCATAGAGCTAGTGTGCTAGAAGTAGCAAAGTAGCATAGGCAGAGGCAACACGGGCGAGGGGCCCCAAGTATACAACCACAGGTCCAGGTGCGTTTGTACTCGAGGCGGTTAGCCCATGTCAGCACTTGCTGTGGCCTTTGCTACTGTGCTCACGCTTCTATTTTTAGTGCACTACCTCACTGAGAGCTAGTACAAGTATATCAATGTGAGATAGGAATCACACCCCACACCCCCCTACTTGTTGTGTAGATTTAGCCTCACCAGCTTTCTACTCCCTCATTCCTGGGCTGGGCAGGGACCAGAACAACTGCTGCTCAAAATTACATTGGCTGCAGCAGTCCCATAGGGACCACGGTGCCAGCTAAAGATCTGGCAGATTGCCATATGCTTCACTGCTCCTCTGGTATGCTCTCCTCTCCAGTTGTCTCCCCTCCCCTATGAGCTCCCTCCATCAGCTCTATGCCACCGAATATTCACCTTGGGGGAATCCTTAGCTGCCCCTTTAGGGCAGCTTTTCAGCTGTTCTGTACTGCCTCAGTAGCACAAAGTAGCTTGAGCCAGGGCCAGGAATCTGACCCCACATCTTAATAATAAGGGTGCAAATAAAACCTTAGAGTTCAACATTCCTCAAATTGGGATGAGGCTTGGAGGGGCCACAGTGGGGAGGGCGGGGGAAGTTTTCAAACCCCAGATCTGATTTTGAACTTTTTGGCATTGCCAATTCTTACGATTTTGTTGCAAGTCTTGCAATAGTTGGTGTTTGTCTTAAAGTTTCAGGTTCTGGCACTATGGAATTATGAGAGACCCCCAGCTTTCATTAAAAAAGTTTCTAGCCCTCATCGTTGTAGAGAAAAGTTTGAAAAAGTGAAGTAAGTGCACCCTAAAGGCCCAGAAATCAGGAGAAAAAGAACCCAAAATACATATTTAGATCTCATGATATTTGGGCCAATCTCATGATTTTTGCTTGTCATCAGCAATACAGAGTTTCCCCAGTTGAAGGGTGGTTGTATTCTGGCTTCAGATTTGGTCCATTATCCAATTTGAGTCCAGGTCTTTACAATACTCACTTTAGAAAATAAAGCTAGAAGAGCACAATGTTTCAGTGAAACTGTTTGTAAAAAGAGTGGTTAGTACTTTTCTAAGTGACCAGACTGACAGTACTGTACTTGTGCCTTACATCTGTTATTTTACTGCAGAAAAGGGTCAGCACGGGCTATGTGTCAGTGCAAGTTTCCCCATCCTATACTTCCAACGGGCTTAAACCCACCTTTGGGGCGCAAGAGTATTCAGCCACCATGTTTATTTAGATCTCAACTTCTCTTTTAAGACTGAGGGCAACTATGGTGGACACTGGGAAGATTCTGCAATGTAGACGATACTCCTGTGACACTAGCAGATCTAGTGCCCACTCATGTCAAAGCCCCAGGTCAATTCACTTGTATAGTAGTATAGATCAAAGTGTTAAATGTATAAGAGTCTTTGGTGTTTAAACTTCATGAAAACTAATGGGATGTTACTTACATTGTTTTCACTTACCTGTATCCTGTTACAATGCAATAGCAAACATTTATATTGTAAATACCCCTGTAACTAAATAATCCACCAAACAGAAGGAAGCCTTGTGGAATGCAAATTAAGAACTCTAACAGAAAAGGGCTAATTTCAAAGCAAGTGGTCATTGTGATGATCGGAGGTTAAAGACTGGAAATGCATTCCTCACTCTCTGTCCTCAAAGGAAAAGCCCACGTGGGTAGTGATACTGACAGCTTGTTTTCTGTGAGAAGAATCTATAAGGCTGGATTCAAGGAAAGATCCTTCATCTCTGGACAGTTTGGATTCTAATGGCAGAATAACTGAATGAAAAGACAGAGATCCCCAGAGTTATTCTGGATAGCCCTGAGAGACTTTTGGGAAACTGGCAGTTTATTACATCACTGCTACCATTTGGAATTATAGACTTTGACTCACCTGTACATATATTTTACCTGCTTTAACCTCTCAATAACTCTCACTTCCTTTTCTTAGCTAATAAATCTTTAGTTAGTTTACTATAGAATTGGCTACCAGCGTTGTCTTTAGTGTGAGATCCAGAGGCCAGTTGATCTAGGGTAAGTGACTGGTCTCTTGGGACTGGGAGCAACCTGATGTGGTGTGATTTTTGGTTTAAGTCTTTTTATCACAAAAGTCCAGTTTGTCTGGGTGACAAGATAGACTGGAGAGTCTAAGGAGACTGTCTGTAGCTCCCTGGTAAGACTGGTATAGTGATTTGGGAGTTCACATTTGTCACTGGCTTAGTGAAATCTAATTATAGAACCCACCACAAGCTTGGGGTGTCTGTCTGGTTTTCTGACAGTCTGCCCTGAGGTAGGCACTCACGGTCGAGAGCCATTCCAGTGTGACAACTCCACTGGGAACAGGACTGAGATCATCAAACAGGATTGAAACAGACATCATTAGATAATGACATTTGACCACTACTAGTGATCTGGGCTGGATTTGAATCAGTGATCTACAGGTAAGAGGTACCATTATCTCATTTTCCTCAGCATTCAGTACCATCAAGTTATCATTATTTTGTTCATCAAGAAATCATCTCTGTACGAAATAAGCATTACGGGCAAGGCAAGTTTGACTGTTTTCTTTTCTTAGTCACTATATTCAAAGAAACACACTGTGCCAAGGCAAAGAGCTATCGAGATCAAAAGGAAAATAAAATTAACAAACAGTGGCTGTTGGTAACGCAAGCACCTAAATTTCCTGTCTGTGCCTTGACAAAGGTACAGATTGAGTCATGTTTCCTGACATATTAATTAAAGGGTTTAGCATGAAGGACAGAGGGGCCTAGAGGTGTTTGCTCTTACACAGAAAGAAAACACATCAGCACCTTGGATTCTATAGAATTATCTAGCCCCCACCCCCTTCCTCTTTGCTTATTTAAGAGCTTTATTTTTTAAATGAAAGAAAGTTTACATAGTGAGGGAGCCAGTAAAAAGGCAGCGTGACAGCTCCCTGCTTGTTAGCAGCACTATAAAGGTACTAGTCTGAAATGATTATCCACTTCCTTCTAATATTCCTAGCTTGATTGCTAGCAAATAGGCCATTTTAATAAAGGCTCATGCCACATGGCCCTATTGACACGGAGCAAGGGAAAGAAGAACACAGTAAACAAGTTAGCTCTATCTCCCAGATAAATTAGCTAGATAAAATGTGCATTTACCTTATTCTAGACAGGCAAATAGCATTTACCTACCCTTAATTTAGGGTACCACCCTATTGTTAAAAGCCACGGCCTGACTATGGTCTTAACTAGCTGGAAAGATTAAACCAGCAAAATACTCCAAAGGACTGATTACAAGTTGCCCATTTCCTAATATATGTTTCTGTCCTGTTTTCTGTCAGTTCTTGAAGATAGATCAGGGGTTCTCAAACTTCATTGCACCGTGACCCCCTTCTGACAACAAAAATTACTACATGACTCCAGGATGGGGCCTGCTCAAGTCCCACTGCCTGGGGCTGTAGTATCTGAGCACCACCTCATAGTCATGAATGGATTTTATACTCACAACACCCCTGGAGAGTAGGGAAGTATTTTCCCTATCTTCAAAAATTGGATCTGAGGCACAGGGTAGAGTACGTGATTTATCCAAGGTCACACAGTGAGTCTGTGACAAGCAGGAAGTGAACCCAGGTCTCCTGAGTCCAGCCCAGTGCCCTCTCAGCCAGATCAGCTGTCCTACATAAGAACACAAGAACGGCCATACACGGTCAGACCAATGGTCCACCTAGCCCAGTATCCTGGCTTCCAACAGTGGCCAATGCCAGGTGCTTCCGAGGGTATGAACAGAACAGGTAATCATCATGTGATCCATCCCCTGTCGCCCATTCCCAGCTTTGGGCAAACAGAGGCTAGGGACTCCATCCGCCCATCCCGGCTAGTAACCATTGATGGACCTATCCTCCATGAACTTATCTAGTACTTTTTTGAACCCTGTTATAGTCTTGGCAATATCCCTCTGCTACATATCAGGTGGCCCTTTGTTCCTATAGGGAAAGTTTCAGAGCTGCGTACTGAGAGCACTTTCTGCTGCAAAGCAAAAAACACTGGTCTGAAGGCAACCGTGAGTCTCATTCCATTTGTGAAGGACTCATCATAGTTAGTTCCAGATAAGACCTATGACTAAGCCCACCCCCATTCAATGACAGCTATACTCCCTGTGACAAGCCAACATAGCAAGTATTACACAGACGTGACACTAGCTCAGACTAGAGAGACCAGGGGGCATATACCCCTTAACCTCACAGTCCCTAGGCTCAGACACGGCAACCAAACTAACCAATACTGGGGTTATTTTTAAATGACATGGCATTTGTTGCCTGAGTATAAACAAGAGTTGCTATAACCTCTATTTCATGATTTGTATTTATGAAGTAGACTTTCAAAACAAAGGTTTGTGTGGAGAAGAGCTAAACTTGGATTTAAAATACGAGGGCCCGATGTTCAAAAGAGCTCAGCAAGCAACATCATCTCTCGTTTAGGCACTTAAATAGATGACCAGATTTCCAGAATTGTTCAGCACCCAACAGCTGCAAGAGCTGGTTTCTACTAAGGGCAAACCTCACAAAGGACAAGGAAGTAGTATGCAGAGTAAGGTAGATTCAAAAGGATATCCTCAGCTTGAGCACTGGGACTTTACACATGCAACTCCACACATCGTGAAATCAGAGCACAACCTGTATCGTGGAGGCATTTGGCAAACAGTGCATTAGCCAATCCATTTTCATAGAATCACTTATCACCTTACCTATAGAGAATACGGGCCTAACATAGAGAGGTAGACTACAATACTTGTAGATGTTTACATTTATATTTTCTCATGACCTTGTCTGAAAGATTTCAGAACAAAAGTATTTAGAAATATAAATTAATATTTTTGCACTGTTACTGACCTAGAATAATTATCAATGAAATACCAAATATACAAGATTTCTATATTTCTTGGCTCATCTAGAATAACACCACATGATAAAAATTGGAATTGTGCTCTTATGCTACAAGAGTTTAGGTTAAAGACAAATCACTTCTTTTAAGTTAAAGCAAGATGGCTCTGTTGGATAGAATCAGTGTAGGAATATAGGCCGACATTAGCCGTGGGTAAACTATGGTTTTAAATGGAGTTGGTAGTAGCATGAGCAATAGACCCAAAGCATACGACCAAGAAAATGAGATCATGAGAAAGAAGAGAAGTTGTGTTAAACTTTCAGTGATTGTCGAAGTACTAGTGTTATCTTGTTTAAGGTTTGGGCACAAGTAAAAGAATAGTAATAGAAATAAAAGATGGCTAATTAGGTACCAGGTACAGTAAATAATTGGCTATATAAATTTGTACAATGCATTGTAAAAAAACTGCTTAATCTCACCTTTGCTAAGTTCCAATAATTGGCAATGACCTCACTTGTTCATTAAAGGGTATAAAAAGCAAAGTCTTAAAGGATTCATTGTTAATATCTGCCTGACCAAGTTGGAGCCAAACAATATGGGTTTAAGCACCCCTGGGTTTAGCCCTTTCATAAATATTTTGAATCAAATTCTTATAAATGTTTTGTTATTGGTTGGATGTGGTAAATTGCTTATTGTTTAGGCTTTTTTTTAGACATGTTTAAAGCAATTGCAGAAATACCATTCAGCCCCTATATTTAATAAAGGAATTTATGGTTAAATTGTTGTTGTTGTATCCTATATTAATAATAATTCCAACAATCAGAGGGAATGTATTAAATCGTGGTATTTTACTTATATTTCTAGAATGTACTGAGAGATCAATGCATGCCCAGATTCTTGGCATTCTTGGACTGCTGAATCATTCACGTGATAATCAAGTTAGAGACCGAAAAAATATTTTTGGAAAATATACTACCACTGTGATCTGGTTTTGACCTTTGTAGAACAATTCTGAAGTGACAAAACACTGTGTTCATTTCATTTCAGTATAACCACATGGATCATTCAAGTATAAGGTCTTAGACATAACATACTGGAAAGATCCTAAGTTAATGAAGCAACATTGTTATTACTTGTGTTGAGCCAATTACTGACCTATGAAAACAATCCATTATTAATTAAAAGGGCAAATACTTACTCAGGGAAAATGGCACCAACATACTTCAGTTGTAAGATCTCTGGGGCAGGGACTGTCTAAATTTTATCTGTGTATAACGCCTAGTACAATCCATGATGGGGGCTCCTAGGCATTACTGCAATTCAAATAAATAGTGTGATCATTTAAGGAAACAGGACTTCATAAACTATGCTCCTTTAATAAACCCACAATGCCATTTCATTGTTCATCGGCTGCAGCAATAAAATAAAATAATTAAGCTCACACTTTGTTGCCATTGAATGACAATTCACATCAATCTTTGGGTATGTCTTCAGAGCAGAGTTTGCCTGGGCTCTTACCTGGGTATGAGCCCAACCCCTGCTCCCCCCAATTGAACACACACACACACACAAACCTTTTACCTGAGTTTATATGTGCCTTGAACTCAGGCTTGCTTACCCAGCTGGGGGTATAGGATAGAGCCCAGCTTTCATCTTAAGTCAAGCTCTAACCTACCCTCTTTGCAGTGTGAACTCTAAACCCAGGCTACTGAAGAGGTTCTGATAGTCCTCCAATGCCTTCCCACAATTCCTTGGAAGCCCTATTTTCCTGCCCTTCTGCCTACTCCTTTCCTCTGCATCAGAAATCATCTACAAGTTTATATACACTTGGTCTGCCTTTAAACTCCACATTCCCTGCTTCATTTCTTCACAGCATGCAAAGAGGGGACTAGGCCAATGACAATTCAGAACAGGGAGAGAATAAAAAAAAAACACCCTGAAGATCCCAGACTGCACTGGCAAGCCTGGTAGCTTGCTAGCAACTTGCCCCTACTCTGAGGAGATTGGCCAGGTTCTCAGCACTGCCCCAAGCGCAGAGCCCACTGCTGGGCTGCACAGGCTTTGGAGAGTGAACTGAGTTATTCCTTGACCAGGGGAAAAAGGGCTGGAGAAGTCTGAACAGACACCAGGGACAGAGGAAGAGGAAGTGTGTGAACAGAGTCCTTTGGGGCACATTCCCAGGACCCCTTTGGGAGGAGCCCAGGGAACTGGGATTGGAGGAAGCTATGTCACACCAAGCTGGTAAGGTGCCAGTGCCATCTGTTATTGTTAAGGGGGTTACAACAATAACAAATGGGATGGATTCTCTGGTTTATGACCAATCTAATTATTATTAGGGGGTATGTTATATGCAGTGAGGTGGGTTTTGTTTTAGCTGAGAGCAAAAGCAATGCCATTTCCCTAGTCCCCCTTCTTTCCCTCCCCAGACACGTGAGATTGCAGATGGATGCCAAGCAAGGGGGGGGGGGATAAATGTAAACTTGCAACTACTACTTTCATCATATTTACTGACAAAAAGCTCTATACAAGAGCTAGGTATTATTGTTCTACACCATAGTGAGGCTCCCAGCCTCCTCAGATTTTAATTCCTACCGTACGACCGGAGGCTGTATAAAGACCAGAGCACTTGAAAAGTTTCTCGGTTCTGCTGGTCCACTGCCCGTTTGCTGTGGAGGGGGGGGGGGGGAAATCGCAAAGTTGGGGGGCTTCAAAGGCAAATTATTGGAAGCAAGTTTCTGCATTCTAGTTCAGCATCCTCTTCACATTCACCTGAATTTTAGTGATGCTTGTGAATTTTTCATAGAAGAGAAACTCAAGGTGGTCTGTGAGACTCCTGGGCAGGGCAAACTTTCCACAACTCCCTCCCCACCCTATACTAGACATCTCCAGTCATTAATTTTCTGATCAGCCACCACGAGAAAAAATCTCTCCTTGGCATAGATAGAGGGCCTTCTACAAGAGCCCTGGAAAAGTTGTTCCCTCTTCCAATCTGGAATCTCCAGCAAATTTACATCTTCCAGTGCCCCTACTGCCTGAAAGTGTCAGGACCATCACTGGTGAAAACGTCCGTGGTCTGTGCCATCCTCCCCCCAGGCCAAAAAACATTGCTTGAATTTTTTGAAAATAAAATAAAATATGAAAATATTTGCCATCGTCATGGTGGGCTGAGGAGCTGGGATGCAGCTGCTTCTGAGCAGGAAAATGTAGGGAGATGGAATAAAGGCACACCAAGGAGACAGATGTATTGACTCATGGCCTTGATGTGATACACCACATTAAAAAGGGAGGAACTTCTCTTCCTCCCCGCTTCCCCCCCAGACAAAAATATAAGAGCTTTCTTTGCCTTTGCAGAGCCTTCCACCTCAGCTGAAGTAAGGCACATTCCCAGACCCCCTTGGGCAAGAACCCTGAATGAGCAGGGGAAAGAAAGCAGACTCAGGGATGACCTGCCCCAGGACATGCACGGAGAGTTTGCCTACAGGTCAGCATAGGAGAGGGAGCAGCAAGTGGTGATGGAGCATGTCAAGAATGACAGGGCGATGAGGAAGCAGGACTGTCATCAGCAGAGGGAACAGTTTGAGCAGCTACTTAGCATGATCGGCCGGGGTCGGTCCTGGGGCCGGTTTTGTTCAATATCTTCATAAATGATCTGGAGGATGGTGTGGATTGCACTCTCAGCAAATTTGCAGATGATACTAAACTGGGAGGAGTGGTAGATACGCTGGAGGGCAGGGATAGGATACAGAGGGACCTAGACAAATTGGAGGATTGGGCCAAAAGAAATCTGATGAGGTTCAACAAGGATAAGTGCAGGGTCCTGCACTTAGGACGGAAGAACCCAATGCACAGTTACAAACTCGGGACCGAATGGCTAGGCAGCAGTTCTGCGGAAAAGGACCTAGGGGTGACAGTGGACGAGAAGCTGGATATGAGTCAGCAGTGTGCCCTTGTTGCCAAGAAGGCCAATGGCATTTTGGGATGTATAAGTAGGGGCATAGCCAGCAGATCGAGGGACGTGATCGTTCCCCTCTATTCGACATTGGTGAGGCCTCATCTGGAGTACTGTGTCCAGTTTTGGGCCCCACACTACAAGAAGGATGTGGATAAATTGGAGAGAGTCCAGCGAAGGGCAACAAAAATGATTAGGGGTCTGGAACACATGACTTATGAGGAGAGGCTGAGGGAACTGGGATTGTTTAGTCTGCAGAAGAGAAGAATGAGGGGGGATTTGATAGCTGCTTTCAACTACCTGCGAGGTGGTTCCAGAGAGGATGGTTCTAGACTATTCGCAGTGGTAGAAGATGACAGGACAAGGAGTAATGGTCTCAAGTTGCAGTGGGGGAGGTTTAGGTTGGATATTAGGAAAAACTTTTTCACTAGGAGGGTGGTGAAACACTGGAATGCGTTACCTAGGGAGGTGGTAGAATCTCCTTCCTTAGAAGTTTTTAAGGTCAGGCTTGACAAAGCCCTGGCTGGGATGATTTGATTGGGGATTGGTCCTGCTCTGAGCAGGGGGTTGGACTAGATGACCTCCTGAGGTCCCTTCCAACCCTGATATTCTATGATGGCCAACAGGCAGCAGATTCAAACAACCGCACCTGCCCCTGCGCAGGCTTCCCTGGTACATCAATCTCCATGGACTCCTCTCCCTGCTACCACATTTTGCAGCCACTGGAGAATTCTGGCTGTGGAATGAGCCAACTGCTGCACACCGGTGGTGGAAGTGTGTATGGGCAGATGTACCCTGCTCAGTCAATGCCAGAGCATCCACGGGGGGAAGGATAAGAGGTACACTGGCACCATGCAATTCATTTTCCTATGCCAGTGCACCAATGGGCTTTATTGTTTGCTCCATTTACAACTCAATATAGATTTTGATTGCACTTTGCAAAATGCAGCGGCAGCTGGCCTGCTTGTGTGGTTTTTAATAAAATATTTGGCTCCACAATCAATGTGTGTGTGTTTGGGAAACAAAGCAACAGGAAGTTCAAACCAAAGCTTTTAATAAAGTGAGATTAACAATAGATAAATTGATAGGCATAGTACAGCTGAATCCAATAACACCAGATTAGCGCATTTTCGCAGGCACTTCCCCTTGTAATACACACAGATGTGGGCACGCAAGGCATCCCTTTCTTTCCTCCCTGTTCCAGACCTTGGCCCAGTCATCAGAGGTGTGCTTTCCAGTTGCTATTACTGGGTCTAAACTGGCACTGTCTTTGACCCACTCTTGATGAAAATTCTCCACCCTGTTCTCATATATGGTGTGCAGTGCAGAGCATGCTGCAGTAACATGAATGGCATTATGTACACGTCATCCAAACGAGTTTGTAGACAATACCCTCTCACCTTCAGTCCACCAGATGTGTATTCTACCATCACCTTCCACCTGCTCTAGGTGTAATTAAATATCTGAGATTTTTGAGACAGGGCAGTATAGGGTACGCTAGGTGGCTAGGGGACCTAAAATAATAACAGGGAGTACATTGATATCTATATTGGGAGGAATTAAAGTCGCTCACTGTCCAAATATGCAAATGACAGATCTCCAGAATATCCTGGCATCATGTACCCCAAACCGGTATTCATGAGCCTTCCTCCATGGTTGACCAACGCCTGCATAATGAATGAGGAGTATCCTTTCTGTTTGACATATTCATGGGCACCTTGTGGAGGACAGGCAAGGGACAATGCGTTCTATCAAGGACACCATTGCAGTTTGGGAATCTCATTCTCTCAAACCCAGCAATTATTCTGGTGACATAAGCAATCTTCACCACCTGGGGGTAAACCAGAAGTTAAGCGCTTCATAAACTCCACCACTACAGCACCAACCGTTAACTTGCCAACACCAAACTGGTTAGCTACTGATCCGTAGCAGTCTGGGGTAGCTAGCTCCCAGATGACTATAGCTATATGCTTGTGGGCTGGTATGGCCAACATCATTCACATGTCCTGGTGCTGAAGGGTCAGACAAGCTCCTCACACAGCTTCACGAAGGTGTCCTGCACGTGGATGTTCTGGAGCCACTGCTGCCATCCCAAGTGTGCATGACTATATAGTCCCACTCTGCTTGTGGTCCTGTTCCAGAACCATTGGCCAGCATAAGAGGATTCCACAGCTATTAACATACATCAGCTGTCTCCATTCCACCATGGCTGCAGGCAGCCTGCTACATAAAAGTATGCTCCTGCCTCTTCATAGTGATAAGCCAAAGCTGAAATGCCCACTGTCCCACCTTCAGGGTAACTGCACCTGTATTTCACCCCTGGTCCTTTGAGGGCATCCACTTAAGAATCCTGGCTCCCAGGCATCACCTCTCTTGCATGGAGACCGGTGTGTCTCCTGCTCCTGACTGGGGTTTTAAGGCTGCACAGCTCCCTGCCTTACACGGAGATATCCCTAGCAAGCCAGCCTGCCTAAAAGCCAGTGCCTGAACTTAGCTTTCTCCCTCTGAGGGCTATAAACAATGTATTGCCAGCAGTTACAAGCTATCACAGAGCACTCGCTAAGCAAGCACATTTATTCTTAAGGTAAAAGCATTACAGAGAAAAACATATAAAAACCAATGCAAGTTCCTATAAGCATGCTAAAAGCTTACCAGAGGTCACCCGTTTGAATTATGAAGCCTTTGTAGGCCACGGTCTTTCCCAATCCATCCACAAGGTTGGTGCCCCCTTTGAACAGAAGGTCCGGTCTGTTTGCTGGATCGGAAAGAAGGCCCCTAGTCAGTTTAAACCCAGTCTTTTTATGCCAGAAGCCCCTTTCCTTTTGGTACCTCTCTGGTGGTGGTAACAACTTGAGTTAACAACTTAATCACCTCCCACTGGTCTTAGCTCCTGAAGATGCTAAAGCAACTCTCTCCTCCTGGAGTGGCATACAATCCCTAGCCCACAGTGATGCATAAACCATTCATAAGCTTAATGCAGAATATCCCCCTAAAGATACTGCATGTGATTGCCATTTCTTTCACATCCTCCACTGCATCGCATGCTCTGCCTTCTCCTGCTGTTCCCCAAATGCCAACTGCTGGAGCCGGTCATAATCTTGAGATTGATCCATGCCTTGAGACAGAGGGCGCAGAAGGTTATATTTAAATAGCTACATCAATGCCTGATTTTCAAAAGTGCCAACTACCTTGTCAATAGGAACTGCAAGTGCTCAAGAGTTTTGAAAATCAGGCCACTTACTTGAATATCTGTATACGGATTGAAGAGTTTAAAGTCAGGTATCCATTTTGGAAAATCTTCCTCTTCCTCTATTTCACTTACTGATAGATACAAATAGGCAATCTGGGGTGTGTCTTGGCTTTTTTGTTTATTGTGTGATCAACTGGGGAAATACTAATTCCTGCTGTTTGTTTCATCTCCTATTTCAGTGGGGAGGAGAGGAAGAAAGCCTGCTGATTCCCAGCAGCAATGGTAAATCACAGAGGCTATCTGGTGCAACTCCACCTTGCTTGCCAGGGTATGATACAATAATGATGGTTTACTCCCTGGGGGAATATCCTGAGACACCTGTTAGTTTTGCCAGAAAAGCTGGCATTTCCTCTCTCTTCCAGCAGACTATGTTTTCTAATTACAAATTATACACTAATTGGGAATCATTATGCTCTAACTACAGAAGATAGGAACACAAATGTTCACAACAAGCTTCTTCATTTTCTAAATAGGGCACTTTAGGATTTAATTATCCCTTTGAAGTGGCACATAAATAGTAACCTATATGATACAGAGTTATCCACGTTGCACAGAAATCTAATTTTGAGATGATATTTTCTTTTTCTTGACAGGATATTGAATAATAGGTCACATTCTGTATCAGCTATATTCATAAAGCAGGAAAAATTGTTAATTTCACTAGAGTTACTCTGGATATAACCCTTGGCATAACAGATCCCAAATTCTCTCAATTTTCCTTCCCACCTCCCTCCATTTGGGGGCTTTTTTTCAGTCCCTGTGTCCTGTTGGAGATCCGTACTAAATGCCTGTTTGGGTGGCAAAAGCAGGATTGAAGTCTTACAAGCTCCCTGGCTGCAAAACTCAAACCAAAATTCATCACAAAATCTGTCAGTTGGGGGTGGGGGGGGGGGGGGGAGGATCAGCTGAACCCATTTAGGGGACATAATGGAATCCAGAATGCTATTAATGGCCTGCACCACTTTGTCTTAAATTAACTTGGCTCGAAACAAAGAATTTACTAGACCAATTTGATTTTAAGCCACCAAGTAGCATTTTCAGCAAATTATGTGAGAATTTATCTTCTGTTGAATAAGAATTAAATTTTAAGACAGAAATAAAACTGTAGGTGATAATGTTTGAGGTTTATACACAAAGCAACTGTTTGTACTTCCTTTCCCTTGATTAAAGAAATTTAAATCACAACATAAAAGACCCTACCTTTTCTATTATCAGACTTCTGATTAAAAGCTCCCCTCCTCACACACGAGATTTGCCCATTCAGAATTTGAACCACTTGAGCAGCAGAGTCTGTTAACAATTACAAACACGACAAACTCCCCCACCCCCGCCAATTTTTGTTCAACAATCAACTGACTTATAAATATGTCCATGATTAGAGCTAGTCAAAATTTGTGTTAAAAGAAATGGGGGTTGATGAAAATTTAAATGAAGAAAACTATTTTTGATTTTCAAACATACTTGTTTTTGTTGAAACAAATCAAAGACTGATTTAAAAAAAACTTTTTAAAACAAAAACTTAAATTTCTTGCAAAAAATTCTTCCCCCCCAACCAGCTCTAATGACATTATCAGCTATCATCTGTGTGACCCCAGCCTTAAGGTTTTCCTTCATTGCATTACTAATAAGACGCTGTTCAAGTACCAATCTTCTCCCCCTTTAACAACAATAGCTGGTACTTCCACAGTCCTTTTCGTCCATAGATCTTATATCACTTTCCAAAAGTGACCCCGTGCAGACTTTTGAAAATGTAACCCTGAAAGAGCACATCTACTTTCCTTTCATGCATTGTACCGAACCCTGAAGTCACACCTGTGCAGCCTTAGCCATCCTCCCCAAACTGTTCCATTTGTGTCTTGGGGAATGATGTCCCAAAGGATAGACCCATCTCCATCTGAAAGCTGAAAGACTGATTGTAGAAAGCAGCCATGACCACAAACAGCTCAACAACTTACTCCAGGACCATTTATTCTCTGAGCCCTAAGCATTTGAATTCAAGTGATATTTACAGAAGTTGATACATTTTCATATGTTCAATAAAAATTTTTGCCCCAGTATGTCACATCTTGTTTCTCTGAGAGATGTAATGACTGCAATTAACAATTGCAATAGTTTGACTACTTTGTGTCTGTTTTTTCTTTAATTCCTCCTTTCTGCTACTATTGTTAAAAATACCCTCAGATATCTTTATACTATCGCTCCACCAACATTTTTGTCAGGTTTTTTAACTTCATATACGTGAACATACCTCAAAAAGTGCTCTTTAGCCATAGATACAAGGACACTGAGGCCATGTTGCACTGCTGGTAATTTACAGACAAAGCATTTCAAATGCCAGTTTATTCTCTGTATTTGCAGGGCCCTTTTTAAAAAATTACCCTTGAATTTGTGTCTCTCAAACCTTTTATCTGACTTGTTTAAGGCATGTTTTGGAGTAGGTAGCAGCTGATCCTTTAGGAGGGAACACGGAAAGCAAACAAACCTGATACCTATGGTAAAGCAACAGCTGCTGCAGCCACCCTGATAAGCAATGAATACACTAATTATTTTGTAAATCTGGATTTCACCCACTGATTAGTTGATATTTGAAGAGTTATTCAAAGAAACCACTTCCTTTGTACTCAGTGTCTTAATGCACATAAACCTGGCCTCATGTATTACAGTAACATACTGAAAATCAAGATGTTAGCAAATCAAGGCTGCAAGGGAGGGGACATTCTTAGAACACTAGGGCCCATGACTAGTACAGGATGCCACATCAGGTAGAAAAATCAATATTCACACACAAAGCCCGTATTCCCATAGGCCTAAATTCAGTTCTTAGCACACAGCCCAAATAACTGGGCTATGCTTTAAGCACAATTTAGACTGGGAGGAAGGGATCCTTCCCTCTCCAGGTTACAGCCCTCAGGATAGAAGGGGACTCCACTGTTACTACTGCTCACACACTCTGCAGGGTAATGATGGGTGAATCCATTTAGTCATGAATTCACCGGCCTGCCCTAAGCCCCAAACTCACCCTCTGCACTGCAAGGCTTGGAGACTTAGATCCACAAAACTCCACTCCCACATTAGCACCTCTGCAGTCAGAGCCTTCCATGCCCACAAGCTGAGGTGGTAAGCTGTTGTCACACATCATCTCTTTATGTAAGCCACAGTTGTCAAATGTTGGGTGCCTGAAATTAGGCTCCTAAATCCATATTTTTGTCACCTGATTTTCAGAGGTGCTGAGCACTTACAATTCCTCTTTACATCCCATAGGAGTTGTGAGCGCTCAGCAGGCCACTTATTTAGGTGCGTGAATATGAATTTAGGAACCTAGCTTTCCTGAGCACTGGCACAATGCTGTAGGGGAACAAAAGAAACAACTAGATAGTCTGTAAAACTTTTTGGAACAACCCGAATTTGGGGTCCACTTTGACAGCGACCCTTACTTTTCATTTGTATATGCAACCAGCTTTGGAACGGGACCACTGCTTTCCAAAGATTTCCATATTCTTTCATACAGATTCCAAAGATGGTTTAAAAGGGACTGTAAATGGGTTTATATAGAATACAATGTAAACTTAACATGACCAAAAATAATGACATAATAGAAGAGGAAATAGGAAACAATGTTCTAATACCAAGCACACTTGGTAGTCACAATTCTGCCCAGTGAATAATCCCTTGTCTCTAGAACATTTCCCGCCCACTGCCTACATGCTTCTAGGCTTTTGCACAGAATGATAAGATTAATTTGCAACTTTTTATTTTTAAATCACGTCTGATCCTCCCTGGATTGTCCTCTTGCGCTGGCTGCTTCCCCCCTTCTCACCAGCAGGAGATATGTATTTGAAAGAAAGAATTATTAGGAAGATAAAGACAGCAACTGCAGATGAAAGGACAGATACTGTTATGTATCACTGGAAAAAGTCAGTTCAGCAACAAAAAGACCAGTTGCTATTTTTACCAGACACATGCGACTAGGTCTGTATATTGTAGGGGAGGATTAAAGCATATGACCCCGAGTCTGCATCAGGATCCACTACCATGGATCCCTGCTCCCATGTGGAATCACACTGAAGTCAAAGAGACTAAGCATGGATCAATAATAGTGGATTCTAATTCAGGGTTAGGGTCTAGGAGCCTGATCAGATGACAACTGAAGACAATGGCAGTCTTTCTATCCACATCAATGAATGTAAGATTACACAGCATGTAACATTTCTGGCATAAGAATTTGAGATTTGCTGAATAATGTAAGGGGTTAAAAGAAAGTATGCTAGAGTATAAGGATATAAATACTGCTGTGGCGATCCTTGTAAACAACGTAGAATAAAAGGATACACAGATGCCCCAGCACAAATCATAGGAATAAAAGGAAAGCATAAGATTTTGGGGGGGGGTGGGCAGGGTCCTTGGCTGCTGTAATCCATCTTCAATGAACCTATGGAAATTTCCACCTGCTGAGGATCTATTCCCCAGACTTTACACAGGGGACAGACAAATGGGGTTCTTGAAATAGATGTTGAGGTTTTGCTGTTTGTAATGGAATCTTTCCCCCTAAGAGCTAGAGGCCTGGGGCCAGCCAGCCCTGGTTACTCAGGAAGCACACCTAAGCAGGGACCAACTGATTCCACTATAAAGAGCAGGAAGAAGCTGCAGAGTGGGGGAGATGCTCAGGGAGAAACAACCAAAGGGAAACTGGACGAAGAGACTTCAGCAGAGGCCTGGCAAGTCAGGCAATGGCTGCTGGGAGCAAGCAGACTCCAGCAGGGAACCCTGAGGCGGGGGTGGGAAGAGGGGGAATTGAAAAAGACTACAGAGGCTACTGTGAGCAAATGAGCTTCAGGCAAGGATGTTTAGGGAGACCCCTGGAGGGAAGACAGAGCATATAAAGTCCAACCCTAAGGTAGGGCGTTGCTGAACTAGAGAAAAGCTTGCATATGGAGTCCTTAAGAGGCCCCGAAAAAGGGAAACAAGCAGACTACTGCAGAGCAACGTCTGGCCACCAGAAGGCACATGGGAGGTGGCTGGCTCATTACAGCTTTACAAATGTTACAGAAAAAAAAACCACTTGCAAAATCATATTATGTATTTAAACACCCCAACCTGATCTCCTTTCATCCCAATAGGCTGTCTCCAGGAGTTAGTGGTAGCTGTAGTATCATCACTGACACGATGCCAGCCCCCCAGGACTTATCACGCTTAGTCTGTGTTCATTACATTTGAAGATAATCACCAGAGTAGGCATATCTGACAAATTTCCTTAGTCATTTTTTCATTACTCAGTCTTGAGTAATGAATGAAGAATAAATAAATGGAGGACACCACAATCTAATGTAAGAACAAATTACAGTGGATTTGATTTTGGGGTTATTGTTTTTATCATCATTACCTGATGCGGTTGCTTGGTGATAAATCTCCTAAGTGATTATGTATGGGTGAGTTTCTAAAATCATGTCTGGTTATACATTTATACATGTCTGGTTATACACTGTAAAAAAATATGGTTTTACTTTGGTTAACAACTGCCTAGAATTTCAGATAGAAACTACATAATGTAAGATTTGCTAAGACACCTTATTTGTAATGAGAGAGATGTACAGAATAAAAAGCAATGGCACAGCTAATTATACAAAGTGCAAAAGCAAATGGCATTTTTCAAACAGCTGAATACATCTTTTCTGTCTGAATTAATTATGAATTAAGAGTAAAAACGTTCACCTGTGCACCCCTAAAAATTCCACCTTTCATCGTATCAGGGAAGATACATTTCTGTTGTGCTAAATGGACAAAGCTAAGAAGAATGCATAATATTTTATTTTTAAAAGGTATTTACAAAGAGATATTGCACCAGTTGTCAGTTCTGCAGTATTTTAACAGATTAAAGAAAAAAAACCAACCTATATTAACAAAATTAAAAACTAATACAAAAGACTGAAAAACAGGAAGAATAAATTTTATTTAAATTGCTAAGTACAATTAGATTCCCTGATTATAGCCCATGTCCAGTATGATCTAGAGTATGTACCATATATAGTTGTACTCTTAGAAATCCTTGTATCTCTATGCAGGTGTGAATCTTATGTTGTACATGAACCATCAGAAGATGTAAAACGTAAAGGCTATGTTTAGCTTTACAACTGCCTTTTCCCTGGAAACTGCTGCTGTTTTAAGTAAACTGAAGAAGCTACGTGGTAATATTTGTCCAATAATTTAAAGTTTTAAAAAGTAGTGATAAAACAAGCATGATGGTTGTCTTTCTTCCATAGATTATGCCAGGAATGTGATTTCCCCCATATTTCAGTACTAATCACTTTATATACACGCAGTCCAGAATATAGTGAGCACTAGCATAAAGTATGTCTCAGTCTATTTGCCCGTTGGACCATCATGGTGCATTTCTGGGGTGTAGGTAAGCAGAACAATCATGACCCAGAGGTGAAGCAATGCCTGGCCAAAAGAAAAAAGAAAAAAAAAGGAGGAGGAGTTAGCACACAACGCTGACTACCATCCATCATTTACAACGGTTGTAATTCTGATTGTAGACAGAAGCAGCTAATTTTGTAGACATTAGGCCTTTCACAAAACATTTGTTTAATGGTTCTTTCCATTTTATTCCGTTGCACCTAGCAAAGGAAAACTATTCTGATTTGCACAGTGAAGCGTTGTGCCAGATTCCAACGCAAGAAGCATTTTATAGCAAATTATGAAAAGCTTGCTAAAAAATTACAATTAGCATGTCTGAGTGTCCTGCTAGGCATTGACCATTTCTGATAAAAAAGAATTACATTACAGATGGCCCCATACAGAGCTAATTCAAAATACTGAGACCCAGCTTAGAAAGTGGTTTCAGAACCATATTCATTAGTAAAATTCTCAACAGTTTCAGTATGAAAGCATTTTGTTCACCTACTAAACAGTACAATGGCAGTGTCACATTAGAAGGGAAGAGAGAAGGGGGAATTAAAATGGCCAAATTCCATCTATCACTCAAAAAATGGGAGAGGTGGTGGTACAGAAAAGTGTGGTTACCTTTAAATTTTGTCAAGTGTGTATTTGGCTGCTTTGTATCCCCGAAGAGTGGCAACCCCATTCACCCAGTGATTTATTTTAAAAGCATCATTACGCTTTCTCAAGCAAGGCATTTTTCACTGCATATGAAATATGGAGTTAGAGTACTGAAATCTTTAAAGCAACAGCACACTGCAGCTGGGCTTACTTACATAACTACTGAGCACATCAACTGACAGAGACATTAACCCTCTAGTGAAACTGGGAGAAATTCCACTCACAATCATGCAAGATGTGATGAACAAACTTCCTTTCTATAGCCCAAAATTAGATAAAAATCACGCTCACTGCTTTTATAGGTATTTGAAAAGAATGATTAATAATCACTGGGCTGAGGTAAAATGTTATTAAAACATTAGTTTCCCAAGTTGTTATTTTAATGGAAGCTAGTCAGTCATAGAAATGTGCTATACTTTCCAATATGAGACTACAAAATTACAACCAGTATTAGTTACACAAATGTAAAAACTTTAAAAGCACTACAAATTCAAGGCAAGACTGTACATATATTGTCAAGCTACAGGACTCAAGAACCCATGTTCCATAAGCAGTCTTTATAGTCTACTATAAAATACAACAAATGGTCAAAACTAATTAGATACCCTTTTTCTTTTATAGACTATTGAATGCCTTTCAGACGAAGGCAAATACTATATAAAACTGACTATAAAAAATTCTACACAACAATGTACTCACCATATAAATGATTACAAATACCCTTGCCATGGGATACCGTCTTAGAAAGACTCCTAGTCGAATGCTGTGAAAGTATAATACACATGTTAGAACAGAAAAATATTCCTGTTCCTTTACCCCGACCCCCACAAAATTGTAAACAAACTGGTATTATACATATAGTTTTCCACATTTCTGCCTTTTGAATTTTACTACTTATTCACAACAGCTACTGGATTGAGAGAAACTAGACTTTAGACAGAACACAAAATTGTACGTACTTTTCTGACCATAAAAAAGCCAGTCCCGTTGTTGCTATAAGTATGTCACATTAGGCCTTGTCAGAAACAAAGGCTAGGGCTTTCAAAAAATCCTAAAGGAGTTAGACACCCAACTCCCATTGACTTACAATGAGATCTAGTTGGCTAACTCATTTAAGATCTTTCGAAAATCTTAGTGAAAGAGGTCTGTGCCATTCTTACACTTAGTTATACGTGAGAAACAGAATAGCCTGTAGAATTCTAGTACAAATGCAACATGAAGTATACCGTATCAGTAGTTTGCATCATGGCCTTGTAATCTGCTTTAATAAAATAAAAATACGCTAGTAGAAAAGTCACAATACAAATACAGAAGTAATATTTAAATCACAGTGTCATATACAACAACAGGCCACTCATCAAGGAAGCACTGGTATTTATAATCCTAATATTAAAATCACTATAGAGGTGCAAAGCATATCCTATTGAGGCATCCTCGTTTTCAAGGGTTTGAAACTATTACGTCCAACTGAAATTTGACATAAGCTTAAGCTCCAGAGAAGACTTTTTTTGGAAAGGCTAAGATAAGATAGCTCCTGAGACAAGAGATCAGAATAAGGTTCCAAAGCATGTTTGACTCATTCTAGGCACATATTTTGAGGATACTTAGTTCATAGCATGGATTTATTCTGGGATACTTTAAAAAAGATTTTAAAAAGGGATCTGAGAAAGGAAACACACTGAAAAAGTAGCTAATAATTTATAACAGCTACTTTTCATACCCTTATTGCTGATCCATGACACACTGTAATACATAACAGTAAAACTAACACACTGGGCACATTTCATGATCAGGTGGAATGTTCCTGGTCTAAGTAACTTAGAAACATGACAGTGATAAAGCTCTGACAGAGAATTTCTCTGCCAAAGACTCAGAAGAAGAAAAGAAGAGGAGAATTAGTAGTGGCTGTGACATTGGAAGACCAGGTGCCAGCTCTGGCCAAGGCTGTAAGCATCAGCTGAGCACTGACAAATTCATAGCTGGAAGCTCACCTATACATTAGTATTGTTCAAGATGGGTGTTAAGAGTTGTAAGAATGTGTTTAGTCTCTGTAAAATGCTTGTAAGTTTCTACATGCATTAATCTCACTTGTAATGTCTGTATCTCATGTTTCAAAGTAAAATATAAGTTTGCTTTATAAATGTAAAAAGGCCTGCTCTGAATTTGTGAACCTAGGCTGTAAGAGTGGTTTCCCCCACCCATCAAGAAGGGCTATCAAAACTAAATGGCATTATAGGACAAAACAAAAAACTTTGTTGATTGCCCCATCCACCCATGAAGAAATTACGTGCAAAGCACTCGTCCCATTGGTTTGAACTCTGCGGGAAGGGCATATAAAGATGATCACGAGAAGGAACAGTTATATCTTTGCTGTTTGGACTCTCATAAGGGCTGGAGCAAAGAAACAAAAGCAGAGATCCCCAGGGTCAACCTGGGTAGCCCTAAAAGACATTCAGTGGACAGATTACATCATCTGTCACCTTTTGGAACCACAGTCTAACTCATTTCTTTTCTTAGTTCATAAATCCTTAGTTAGTATACTATAAGACTGGCTACCAGTGTCATCTTTGGTGTGATATCTAAAGGTAAGTGACTGGTCTCTTGAGATTGGGAGCAACCTGAATATTTTGTGATCTTTGGTATATGGCAACCAACAAATCACTAAGACTGAAATGCCCCAGTGGACTGTGACCCTATGGTAAGGCTGCTATAGTGATTCAGGAGGTCACACTTGATACTGGGTTGGGGAAACCTAATCATAGAACATACCACCAGTTTGGGGTGTCTGCCCTGCTTTCTAACAGTTTGCCCTGAGGTTGCACTCAGTTGTGAGCTGCAGACAGCATGACAATAGTAAAAGTTAATTTTTATATATGCAAGATAACTCTGCAATGTCCAATAAAACCTGATGGGTTCTTGTACCATGTACCCAACTATTAACATAATTTGTGGTAGCACAAGACTATTCACATCACAAGATATTATGATGGGAATAAAGTGAATGGGAATTAACCATGTCAATATTTAATATGAATTTGTACCATACTAAATGTATGGGTGTGTTTTTATACAATTAGAAACAATTCAAAATAAAAGGTGTACTGAGGAGGAAGACTGTATAAGGAACTAGTCCAAGAAGAGAAACATTCCTTTATGATTTATGTACTCTTACCTAAACTGGTCTATACTACTGGCAGCTTTGCGAACTCTTCCATACATTCCTGCCATGTTAGCATCCACATCATTAAAAAGGACAGGAACACTGCGCATGCGAGTACCTATTTAAAACAAAAGAACAAACAAATCTGAGTAGGCTAAAGATGCCTTCCTAGGTAACGTATTTGTCTATGTAGGGTCGACAGAGTTTAATGTTTAATTTCACCTTTTTGAAGTGTTCAAGATTTTCAGTGCACAACGGAAAACAAATCAGATGAATCACTGTATATTTAAAGGGGATTTCTGTTTTGAGAGGAATTGTTGGATAAGATTACAATTCAGTTAAAAATGCATCTGAGAAAGTGATTTTTATTCTAGTTCTGTATCGACTAAATAAGCATTTTAGTATTCAGTTCAGATGTTTTATACTCCAAAATAATTTCTTTGCTTCATTATCATTTCTTAAGTATATACTGCAATGATTTTCTTATCTGCTTTACTTTTATTACAAAGGAACTCTTGTCATACAATAGCTGTATCTGACTGCATTTCTGATAATAAATTCCTGTTTTTCAGGGTTTTATAATATCATGAAAAAAGATGACCCAGGTTAAAATTTTCATAGATGTATCCTGGTCTGAAAGTCTAAGTGTGACTGAACAAAATTGGCTTATTTTAGTTTAGCTTTATAAGAGCAGAAAAACTGAATGTGTCATTTCAGATTTTATTGTTCTCCTGACAAAGGGAGTTTTAAAAGAAAAAGACATTTCACAGGCAAACAACTGGACAGGCATTTTACATCAAAGTTCAAGGAGTGGGTGTATTTTGTTTTTAAAGTTAGCACAATTACTTCTTTCGTAGAGTTGAATCAAAGTAAGGTATCAAAGCAGAAACCAATAGCAGCTGAAGTTTCTCAGAAACATCTGAGATATGATACTACTCAAAGCAGCCAAGCCAATCTCAGTGGAGAAGACACGTTTGTAGGCTACTTTCTCAGAGATTTCCAAGGAAAACAGAATGAGGGCAAACTGATTTTAACCAAATGGAGGACAGTGCATTCAAGGTTTCTCAGAAACTTCCACTTAAGTTTGATCATCTCACAATGGAACACCTATTCTAACCCCCACCATCCAAAAACCATAAAAAAACCCAACCAACCAACCCCCTTCCATAAAAAAAAAAAAAAAAAAAATTATTACAGGACACATATGCAAGTAATATTTAAACCCACAAAACAAAGTAATTCACAGGTGAAATTGCACTGCCGGTTGCATTGGCAGCTGTCATGGTAAACTGATTTTAAAAGAACATACTTGCTATATTATTAAGCACAATGGTGAGAATGAAGAATGAAGTTTTGCTTTATTAAATTCACTTAAAATTGCCTACACATAGAAAAGCAGTCTCTATTTGGCTATTTTCGACTGTACTAGTTATAATTGGAAAGATCAACTCAATAAACATCTTATTTACCATATTTTTCTTATATACAGAGATGTTTAGGGAAATGAATGGGGAATATAAGAGTCCTTAGTTAAGCTGAGCACACACATTTTTGAATATGATCCTTCCATGTTTACCTTCACCACTGTCAATTCCTGCCATATTAATTGTAGGTCCATTAGTACTACTGCCTTGGATAGTCTTAAGCTGTTGCTCAAGGCGTTCCAGTTGATAGACGAGGGAGTTCTTCTCTGTGCTGAGACTCTCCAACATGGTCTGCTTCTGAATCAGAGTCTCCGTCAGCTGATGAAGCCGATTTTCCAGCTCTGACTGACTACTGCTGCTCAAAGCCTTGTTTGTGAGCTGAAAAAGAAAAGTTAGTGCAAAATATAAGGCAGAAGATGAAGCATAAAAATTAAATCTAGACTTTGAAATAGTTCAACTCCTAAGTCCTATGAGAGAGAGGCTGATGCAAGGAGTGGGATGCCTCAGGATTTTAACGATGCAACAGCTATTACTACTACCGCCATCATTAACAAATGTAAGAGAGAGACATTTGATTGTAGAAGCATTATGCCTTGATAATTGCTTTCACTAGGAAGCTCCTGGCAAGTATCTATGAATACAGTGCTACCCCCATGTGAACATTGCCATACAAAAGCGAGTTTGCACCTAACAACAAATCCTAGTAGTCTCCTGGCTTGTGTAGGAATACATTACTGATTGACCCATGGCCATTACACCTGCAAGATTCACAGAACGGCGGGAAGTGAGGCAACTTGATCCCAGTTAGTTGGGAGGCTGTTACAAACCTAAGGGGCAGCATTAAAGAAGGCACAAAATTGGACATAGGTGAAGGAGAATTAGGGAGAGGTGAGGTACATGGGCACTGGATACGAACAGCAGAGGGAAAAGGACAAGACTAAGGGCTTGTCTATCCATACAGCATTGCAGTGGCGTAGCTGCACCGATGCAGCGCTTAGTGAAGACGCTCCTACCCCGTTGGCAGAGTTAATCCACCTCCCCAAGAGGCGGTAGCTATGTCAATGGGAGAAGTCCTCCTGTCCACATAGCACTGTCTACACCAGGAATTCAGTACAGGCCAGGAATTCAGTGAGTATTTTCCACGCCCCTGAGCGACAGCGATACTAACATAAGCCTGTAGTGTAGGCCACGCCTAAGGCAACATGGTCCATAGGGTCCAATTTGCAGAGATTTTTGAAAGCAGACACTTGAAGTGGATCTTTCTTAAGTGATTCTGTTTTATAGTTTCTATCCAGGTTCTAACTGGATTCACAATTCATACACAATTAAAGGCATGTCTTGAATCTTATGCGTGGGACAACAGCCATGTTGATGGCGGTGCAGACAACACTAAGTCAGCACAGGCCAGGTAGAGGTCAAACACTCAAGATTCATCCTGTAAACTGTGCATGATTATGGAAACTTAGCCAAGTTTGGTTGTCCAGGAAAAAAAATGTGCCAAATTCATAGTTGTACACTCAGCAGAGTGCTTGCTGATGGCTTAATCCACTCAGTGTGAACTACTGTGCTGAAAAAGAATGTGTGTTTCTTCCCCCTCTCTTCTCCTTGAAGATGCAATATGTGGCCTCCAAAAGGGGGTGAGCATCAGATTTCTCCCATCAAGCAAGCTCTACCAGACAGGCTTGATTGCAACAAAGTCTTGGCAGACAAATGTGATCTGCAGTTTACACTCAAGAGGCTCTCCAATTTATATTTGATAGAGTTGCAGTGACAAACAATGGACTTATGTTCACCTTACAAAGACAAGGTTACATGCCAGTTATCACCAGGGACAGAGAAAATTAAAACCATCAGCACCAGTATACTGAAGTCATTTAATTCCTTAAGAGAGACCATTTTGACTGTTAAATATTGACCAGCATCAAGAAACTGCATCCTTTGGAATACTAAAGCCAAGTAAAGCACCTATATAGAATCAAAATAGGTGTTAAATTGAAGATCTTACACCTGCTTCAGTATGCAAAGGCCTGAATATACTGACATTGACCCAATCATCTAACCCAGTGCTTCTCAAACTATCTGATGTGGGGGACTGGCAATTTTTTTCCCCCCAATGCGTGCGCAGACTGGCAGCTGATGCCTCATGGACCGGCACCAGTCCGCAGACCACCACTTTGAGTAGCACTGATCTAACCTGCTGTAAGTTGAATCTTAGCCACCTGTGGTCATCATACATTTTAAGTGGTAGTACAGAGTCTGCAGTGAGATACCAGAGTGATCATGGACTATTGGCATTCAGGCAATGCAAATACAAATCAGCTGCACTGGACAGGGCATGGTACACATGACAATACATACATTCTGAAGTAAATTTTGCATAGTGAAGCATTATCATCAGGAAAGCAAGCCCCACTGGGTTCAAAGAAAAATATATCAAGACAATTTTCAAGTCCTTTGACATCCAAAATGTAAAGCAAGTAGTGTTTAATACTAGATTGTCATTTTTTCCTGTAATAGTCTACAGTGCATTGTGTGGCCTTGTATATAATTTGCATGAAATGAAACAAATAAATGTTACATTAACAGGATCCAGCTCAGAAACTCATACTACCCATACAATCATCAATACCCTTTTTTGTTGTTTCACAGGAGAGAATGTATGGATTCAGGACCTGGTTCTCTAGTCATCTTGTGCACATACAGGGCCTTATCAGACAATACAGCCCTTTGTTTCTGAAGACAAACATTTTAAAATTGTGTTTGCTTTTGATATTTACTCCAAAGTTAATTTTCACTGTAGAGTAGATTTTCTTAAAACCCAATATACTCTGTTTCATTACTGGAATCTGAATGATTGATTATTAAAAGGATGTGTGCAAGCACCAAAGTTTATCAAATGGAATCTAACAGTTTCATTTTAACAGCTTTACAACCAGATGAAAAACAGAGTTTTACTCAACCAAAAGTGTAAGCTAAAACAAAGAAGGTAGTTTAGTGTTTTTAATGACTTAACAGCATTAAATATTCTTAAATGCAAATAAGTTACCTGATTTCTCAGTTTTTGAATTTCTTCCTCTCTGTCTTTTATTCTGCTTTGCAAGGTATTCTTTGTCCGATACAATTCTTCCTCATTGTAATGGAGTTCCTATAAAATTAATTGCAACCAGTTACAAAACAAAGATTAGTAGACAGCCTTTGGAAAGTATTTTGGGTGACGTTTTAGCCACTATTTGAGGCTTTACACTAAAGCAGAGGGTTTTACTTTGCCCTGAAAAAACGTACTGTCTAAGAAGAGAAAACATAATGAAGGAAGGGATTTAGCCAAGAGCAACTGATTGAGCGGTGAAGATTACCCTAGATCTTGTTAGTACCATGATTTTTGAACAGCGCTTTTAAATTCCCATTTAAAGATTTAACATGTTTACTGTGATGTTTTTAAAATCTGTCTTACTTCAGTCATTTACTGTTAGAGCAGCACATAACTGTACTCTCCCTTCAAATCACTGAGTACACAAAGCAGAAGGAAACAAATCCTTATCCTACTGATCCTCAACCAGTCTTCAATATCAAAAGCCTAAACAGCAAACACTTTAAAGAAACAAACAAACAATCTCCATATATGCAACACCACAGTTACGTATGTTAACACAACTATCTTAGTGTGGCACTGTGCTCCAAAGTAGTATCCCAGCACCCCGATATTTACCATGGTGATATAATTATATGTTTTGTATAAAAATGTATCTTGTGAGGTATCATTTTAAAAGACTTGATCTGTTGAACTTTAATATCCTGTTGGATTGTATGGGCTATCATTGTATGTGGAGTTATGAAGTTTTTCTGTGTGCATGTTACAGAAATATGTTGTGAGGTTGGGAACACCCACGACCAGCTTTTCTGGTGCAACAGTGGAGGAGTCAGATGCTCTAATAGCCCATTAAAGGGAATACACACTCACAAGGACTATCCAAGGAACCTATACAATGGAGACTTCTCAGTGATAGCATGTAGACAATGGAGACTGCTTGACCCATGTCACAATCACAGATGTTTCCAGCAAGCTGGAAGAAACTATAAAGGAGGGAAAGTGACAATCACTTGGCCTCTCTCCCCACAGAACTAAACACCTGGAAACACGCCTGGAGAATGAAGACTGAATTGGGGAGGTGGTCCCAGACTGGAAAAAAGAATCCTGTGTATTCAGGAACGATACCATCACGGTGAGACACTGCTTGATTCAAATCTGTCTAGTTTATAGAACTCAGATTGTGATTTTACTTTTATTTCTTGGGTAACCAACTTTGTAAGTAATAAGTGTACAGATCAAACACTTAAAATCTGTCTTATGTTTTACCTAGAACATTGTGTTTTGGTTGAAGTGCTTGGGAAATCTGCTCAGGAACAAAAGCTGGTGCATGTCCTCTCCACATTGAGGGAGGGGTGGACTGGGTTATAAACTTACAATGGTCAGGCTTCTGACCAGGGCAAGATGGTACAGCCCTGGGGTTCCAGGCTGGGGGGCAGGGAGAACTGGCTAGAGCCTTTCTATTGTTAATTCATGAGTGGCTAGGCGAAGCATTCATGTAACGCTGCTGGGTGTGACCCTGCCTGTGGATGTCTGTGGAAGTGCAGTATCTGGAGAGGTTTGCTGCTTGTCACAACATCATAGTGTGAGAGGGAGCCCAGGTTGGTAAGACAGAGGGCTCAGCGGTACCCCACTGCCAGGTTGCACCCTGGGGAACCCACCATACTTAGTACCAGATTTACCTTTAATTTGGGTATTATTATAACTCACTATGTCCCTAAAACGGAAATTTCAGTTTGTTAAATGACTATAAAAGAAAATTACCATAGTTTTCACTCCACCTCGGTCTTTCTTGATATAGCACTGCCTCGGAATATATCCCACACTCCTAAAGACAGAGGTAACAGGATATACTCTACCATCTGCTTTGGTATAATAAACATTTAGCCATCCATCTAAAGCAGACTTGAACTTTTGAATTTTAATTAGTTCAAGCTAGCATCTAATTAAAATGTAACTTCTAAAAGGACAGATAATCCTACAAAATAAATTGTTCCCAGCACGATGGTACACGCTACAGCCTTCCTCATTATTTTTTCCTTAACAGTGGCAACTTATTTACAAACAATAAAAATGTCTATCAAGATATAAGACACTGGTCTGTGTTCAACCAAATGATGAGCCTAATAGTACTAGTCATTAACATACCCTTTTATGCCATAAATTAAAGCAGAGAACCCCTCACAGAAATCACTGTGGAGTTCTGCTTGAAGTCTAATGGCATAATATGGCCTAATGCTCTCAGAACCCTTTATTAGCAATTTATTAGTACCATATACTAAGCAGACTGAGAGTAACAATATTTGGACAATGGAGTCCAAAAAAGATTGCATAAGTAGGCACATTTTCAAACTATTACAGGCTAATGTAATCAAGACTTCCTGAAGCCCTTTGCATGAATTAGGCAAAAAAAAAGTTCTCTTGTACCCCATTTTTAAGTGTTTTAATTTTTTTTATTTAAATAACGTTTAAACCATCTCACTGGAAATACAAAATATGAAAGGAGCAAACAGATGTTACACAAGTCAGAGGAAGGCAACAGGAATGTCAACTTCTCATAGGGCTGACAGCCCCCAACCTTTCACTGTTGCAATGGGCAACATCTTGATATACCTTGACATTCTGTGATGACTTACTACTTACAGAACATACTTATATGCAAGTAGGAATGTATTTAAATATTAGGAAAAAATAAATAGAAAAAAGTTCAGTTGTTCATGGATTATTCCATTATACCACTAGATGTCAGTCTTCTACCAGTATACCCAAATTATCTAAAATTTTAAACTATATGTAATTTAAACTACATATACATATGTACATATTACATATGCAGATATATGTATAAAACTACTTATACATATGTAAGATTTGTAACAATCTTAAATAAAGTATTAAATGTGAATGAAGTACATTATTTTGTTATCTTGCTTCCAATATGCAAAAATGTTCTTTTAAGCAATATTGTTAAATGGGAAATATCAATTTATGTATTTCATAACACTTTAATTTTTAGTAAAGCAATGTATATATAAATTTGCATCTCAGGCTGATGAATGTGTGTATTACAGAAGTGCTCAGGTTTTGTTTACTTTGCAAATGGGTTGTACTCTATTTCAATTTTGAGTTTACTCAAAAAATATTGTGTTGGAGCTAAGCTTATTGTGTTGTGATATTGCTTTATATTTTATAAGAATAATGTGTTGTCTAATTACCTGGGCAATATTTATTATTTTCTTCATAATTCTTTCCCTTTGCATTAGGCACCTGTAAATGATGCAATATGCATGCTTACCTAGGTTCACTGTAAGCTGCGTGGCAGCGCAACAGGGTATTTAGGGCCATGCAGGTCCCCCAGCCCAGCCCCGCCCTGATGGAGCTGCCGCAGCTGGGGAGAGGAGCCCCTCCCCCAGCCCAGCCCTGATGGAGCTGCCACAGCTGGGGAGAGGAGCCCTTCCCCTGGCCCAGCCCCACCAGACCTGCCATGGCCAGGGAAAAGGCACCTCTCCCCCACCCCACCCCAAGCCCACGTGCTGCTGCGGGGAGAGGGAGTTGCAGGGAGTCCCCACCCCCCCACCAAATGTAACCCCTCATCCCCGTCACCACCTCAGAGCCCACATCCCTGGCCAGAGCCATCACACCCCAACCCTCTGCCTTAGCCCTGAGCCCCCTCCCGCACCTCAAACCCTTCATCCCCAGGCCCACACCAGAGCCCGCACCCCAACCCTCTGCCTTAGCCCCCTCCCACACCACAGTCCCCTCATTCCTGGCCCTACCCCAGAGCTCGCGCCCTCACCGCCCCCGCACTCCAACCTTCTGCCCCAACCCTGAGTCCCCTCCCACACTCCAAACACTAGGCCCCACCCTGCCACATGAATTTTGTGTGGAGCGCCAATATGGAGGGGATGTGTCACACATCCCCTCCATAGTGGTGCACATAACAAAATTCATTCTGCACATGGGTGGGAAAAATTAGAGAGAAACACTGATGCTTACACCTAAATTTGCCAAAATGAATGCCCAACACAACCTACCATCACTCTGAATAATGGCAAAAAAGTTACTGTAATGTCATACCAGAGATTACACTCTTGGTTTCTTTGTTTCACCGCCAATGTCTAATGCACACAGTGCCTCTCTAACCTGTAGTTATCTCATCAGAAAAATGTCACTAACAATGCTTTGCACTTATCTTGTGCTTTCTCATCTGAAGAACCCAAAGCACTTTACAAAAAGGGGTAAATGTTATTAGCCTCATTTTACATTTGGCCTTAAATATAGAAATTTGAGAAGACTGAATATGAAGCCCAATTCGGTTTCCAACTTCCTGTGTAAACTTGGGTAAGCCACAAACTGCCTAGTCCTGTCACACCTGCTGCAAACAGACCCTTGAAATTCCTTCTAGGCCTGGGGGGGGGGGGGGGGGAGGGGTGGAGAAAGGGGGGAAATACCCTTTGATAGGGTATAAAGGAATAGTTTTATCCTGTAGTATCCATTTCACTTTTGAAAGTTAGCCCAGATCAGTTCAGAGTTTGATGATGCAAATATTTGTCATCACCATGATTTTATCTTTTTGGCTGCTGGCTTCAGAGAAAATGATGTATTGATCTTTCAAAAATACATTTTACTATTCCTGCTCTTAAAAACTGCCTCTTGCACCAGTCATTGTCAAAATCTATTGATATTTCAAGTCTGCTATGTAGAGTAGTTTGATTAGAGATATGGAGGGACCCAAAGAAACATTAGATGCTTTGCAAACATTTTAAAGGAACACTCGACTTATTTTCAAGAGTACTTACTCGGTTTAATTCATTTTTCAGAAAACATTCTAATAGTCAATGAGACTTAACTCAGACTACAAAAGCATGAGGCTCTCTCTTCTGTTTGGAGTAAAAGTGAGATAGAAATCAATCTTGTAATGGGACTGTAGTTGCAACCTAACTATGAAGAGGCAGCCCCCTTTCCATTATAAAGTATGTTCTTGCAGAACTAGAACTGGAATCCTGTCTCTCTAGCTCTAAAACCACCAATCACTAGATCTGAAGAAAGAGCTCCGAGAGCAGCCACCCACAGAAACATCCTTATATCCCTTCTAAATTGCAGCCAGCCAATAGTGGGTAATATGCTCTCACACACAGGTCCTAATCCTGTAATCAGTTACTCCTATCAGATCCCTGTATAGTTGTGATGGGGTGTACCAGACCCTGAGACCCCTGCTGGAGGCCTCACAGGCCTACCATACACCACCCCAGAAAAGGAGCAGTAGAGGTGAGTCCTCCAGGCTGCCTAGAGCAGCTGTGGGGAAACAACCAGAGTCCAGCAGGCTCATATAAAAAGGAGCTGCTGGACAGAGCAGAGCAGATCAGTCACTGGCTGGAGCCAGAGATGCAAGAATGGTGCTCCTGGCTACAGCACCTGCAGAGCTGGACAGAGCAGCTGCTGGCAGGGACTAGGGGAGCAAGGAAGATGCTCCTGGCCGACCGCAGGGACTCAAGCAAGACTTCAGCCCTGAACTAAGTGTCAAGGAAAGGATGAAAGGGCTGCGGGGAAGTGGCCTATGGAACAGTAGCTGCACAGTTAAATGGGACACAGCAGGGTTCACTGGTTTTTGTAGGGTTCCTGGGTTGGGACCCAGAGTAGTGGGAGGGCCCAGGTTCTCCCCACTCTGGCCACAGACAGACAGAGTGGCCAAAGCCCTGAAGAAGGGGAGTTTACACAGGCCCAGGGAGCAGACTGAATACTCTGAAGAGGGTCAGCATTTGTGGACTTTGATAAACCCTCGGAAAGGGACAGAACACAGAGCGACTCAGCTGGACAACTGGGGTCAGCTGGGGTACCCCAGAAGGCAAAAAGTCTCTAGGGAGGGAGCCCTGGGGGCACTGCTCCATCCCAGAGCAGGGACTGTTTGAAAAGGACAATTTGAAAGCTAGCCTAGATAGAGGCTGAGCACTAAGCCCAGAAAAAGGGCTAAAGATACTAACTGAGGGCACTGTGATAGGCCCTGTTGGACTCGTACCCTGGAAGGGGCTTATTTTGCTGTACACCTACAGACTGTGTGTGACTTGGCCAGAGGACTGAGTCATAGAAAACCTGCTTGAGAAGTTAAATGCCCAAAAGAGTTGCCACAAATGGCACAGCTAGAGACAGAATGCAGGCAGATGCACACCCGACAGGAGGCACTCACGTGAGGTGAGTGGCCCCATCACAACGGTTCCATTAACTTAAGCTGAACTCCCTGAAGGCAGAAGAATGTATTTGTGCAGATCAGATTGCAAGAGGCACAATGCCCAATTCTGCCCTCTGAAATCAGTGGCAAATAATTCCTACTGAAATCATTGGGCCTAAAACTACCCACAAGACAAATCATCAATGCTGTCTGATTACAAACTAATTTCTTCAAATACAGCTGATGCATGACAAATGACTGACAAATTCTCTTCAAACTTTATAGAAGCATTCTCCTTTGAGCCTTCATAGTAACTCTGGCAACTCTAAGCCAAAATGCTTTTCAAAGCCATGGTTGTACACGGCCTCGAATAAGGTTTCTCAGCTCTCTAATTCTTTACCTGCTTTTGCCGTTCCAGCTCAGCCTCCACTTCTTGTTTGGCCATTTTGTGGGTTGCAATCTGTTCTTGGAGGTCTTGAAGTTGTTCTTTTGCTGACTCAGCTTCACTAACCTGCTGAGCCTCCATATCCTAAAAATAATATAAATATTATTGTTCCAGTAACATCAAGCCACACAGCTATCCCTGTAGTAATAGCAAAAACTACTCCTGCAGAGTGGAACTTAAGTGGCTTTAGCCACCTTTTTTGCCCATCGTTGCTTTCAAGAAAAAAGACCACGGTATAAATGACCAAATACACAATTTAAAAAAAAAAAAAAAAGTTTTTTACTATGTAAATATATGCTTTTTTTTTTTTTTTAAATATTTAGGTACCTCCAACTGACTGCCTCTTTTCTCATCCTGTCGAAGACTCACCAGGTTGACTTGTACATCGTTGCAGGGAGCAGGGGTAACCACAGACAACCCGTGCCTGCTAACGAGGGAGGGAGACACAACCCTGGAACAACTTGAGTCACGCACCCTCCTCCCCGAGCTGCACTCCCCTCTCTGGAAAACAGCGCCCCCGCGATCCCTGGAAAGCGGGAGGCACTCTGTGCAGCTCCCAGCTGTTCCTCTGCCTCTCCCAGAAGAGTTACAGCAGTCGTGACTTGGAGCAGCTCCCAGCTGTTCTTCCGCTCCTGCCTATGCCTCTCCCTGACCAGCGCAGCTCCCCAGCTCAGCTGCTCTGCAGGGAGGGGGGCCCAGCCAACTGTACCATGTAACCAGGTAATCTGGGGTGGCATGTGACCCTGCATGCCCCCACTGCGTTGCCTCTGGGGCCAACTAAGGGAACAGTGGCTGCCCAAAGACTACAGCTACTGTGAAGATCAACAGTCCTAAGGAATCTTAGAAGAACAAAAAGGCATACCCTTCGCTCTCCAAAGAAATATCTATGACAGTTTTTTGGGCAGAAACACCATCTTTCAATGGGGGCCTGGGATGGGGGAAGAGGACAGACAGCAGTAGAGGCAACACCTATGTCCTCTCTCCCCTCATGCCCTCAGACACCTTATTACCTCTACCCTAGGAACTGGAGTGGTCAAGGAGAATGGAGAGAAACTGGAGTATCAATGACAAAGCATGTGTCTCACCCACAAGAGACTTTTTTTTTAAATACTAATAAATAAATGTTACAAGCAGCATAATAGTTGTTCCAACCGTAACAAGGTGTCTTGAATACCATTATAGTGATACTAATACAAGTAATACAAAGGCCACTGTAATCCCACATACTTACGTGGTTAACTACAAGGACTGCATATAAAGATTTCTACCTGTAGCTCTGTTCTCAGCTGCTGTATCTGCCCCATTAATTTCTGTATTTCCTCCTTCTGTGTTTCTTTCTCATGTCTCAGTTCTTCTAATTCCATGGTGCTTGCAGTAAGGCTATCCAGCCCTTCAATGCCAGAGCCTTCTTTTAGGCTGTTTATCAACTTTTCTTTAGACTGAAAGATTAAAAATGCTTTTGTATTAATAAAGATGCTAACTATTAAATTCTACCCTTAAATACATATGCTCTACTGCCCCCTGACTATATGAGATCCATGCTTGAATCTCTCAGCAAGATTTGGCTCTAAAATTTCAGGCATGAAACTAAAATTAAAAACTACATTTTTTAAGAGTGTGAGATAACTGGCTCTGTGGATATGGGGAAAGCAGTGGACGTGATATATCTTGACTTTAGCAAAGCTTTTGATACGGTCTCCCACAGTATCCTTGCCAGCAAGTATGGATTGGATGAATGGACTATAAGGTGGACAGAAAGCTGGCTAGATCATCGGGCTCAACGGGTAGTGATCAACAGCTCGCTGTCTAGTTGGCAGCCGGTATCAAACAGAGTGCCCCAGGGGTTGGTGCTGTGGCTGGTTTTGTTCAGTGTCTTCATTAATGATCTGGATGATGGGATGGATTGCACTCTCAACAAGTTCACGGATGACACTAAGCTGCGGGGAGAGGAAGATAGGCTGGAAGGTAGGGATAGGGTCCAGAGTGACCTAGACAAATTGGAGGATTGGGCCAAAACAAATCTGATGAGGTTCAACAAGGACAAATGCAGAGTCCTGCACTTAGGACAGAAGAATCCCATGCACTGCTACAAGCTGGGGACCGACTGGCTAAGTGGCAGTTCTGCAGAAAAGGACCTGGGGATTACAGTGGACAAGAAGCTGGATATGAGTCAGTGTGCCCTTGTTGCCAAGAAGGCAAAGGGCATATTGGGCTGCAATAGGAGCATTGCCCGCAGATCAGGGGCAGTGATTATTCCCCCTCTATTTGACACTGGTGAGGCCACATCTGGAGAACTGCGTTCAGTTTTGTGCCCGCCTTCCCCCCCCCCACTGAAAGGATGTGGACAAATTGGAGAGAGTCCAGTGGAGGGCAATGAAAATGATTAGGGGGCTGGGGCACTGATTTACGAAGAGAGGCTGAGAGAACTGGTCTTATTTAATCTGCAGAAGAGAAGAGTGAGGGGGGATTTGATAGCAAACTTCAACTACCTGAAGGGGGGTTCCAAAGAGGACGGAGCTAGGCTGCCTTCAGTGGTGGCAGACGACAGAACAAGAAGCAATGGTCTGAAGTTGCAGTGGGGGAGGTCTAGGTTGGATATTAGGAAAAACTTTTTCACTAGGAGGGTGGTGAAACACTGGAATGGGTTACCAAGGAAGGTGGTGGAATCTCCATCCTTAGAGGTTTTTAAGGCCCGGCTTGACAAAGCCCTGGCTGGGATGATTTAGTTGGGGTTGGTCCTGGACTAGATGACCTCCCGAGGTCTCTTCCAACTCTAATATTCTATGATTTATGATTATATTGCAGGATCAGGATTTTAATTTTCATGTCAATTATCTAACTCAGTCTTCAGCAGCATGGGAGTCTATTAAATGTCAATTATCTAACTCAGTCTTCAGCAGCATGGGAGTCTATTAAATGTAAATTCTATCATCATGTATTTTAAGATCTATTGCACCATTATAATATACTGTTGATATAAAAAGTCCAAAAGCAAATATATCACTGATCAGATGTAGAAAACATAAATGGAAAAAAATTAAACATGATGCTCCATTCCAATGATTCATTGTTCCATTCCACTTTAAAATCAAATGTGTCAATGTTTTTGCATTAACCTGGATTTCTTCTCAGTTACTTATGCTCAGAAGGGAGTTGCATGCTTACTTGGAGTATGCGAGTAGCTTTTTGTTTGTAGTCTACCAATTCCTGTTTAACAGACTCCAAGCTGTTTTTAGTTACTTTGACTTGCTGCTGAAGCTCCTCCACTCTCCTCTTCTCATCCACATATTTTCGTTCTGCTGCAGTAACTGCTTCTGCCAAGTTCTGCCGCTCAACTTCCATTTTACTAAGGCGAGCAGCAAACTCATTCTATTAGTGGCAAAAAAAAAAAGTTTAAACAATTAGTACAATCCCAATTTTCAGTTAGCAAAAAAGGTTTCAATGCTAACTATAAAAGAAACAAGACATTAGCGTTCACTCCCTCCAGGTTAAAATCTTCTTCAGTACTTTTTATTCAGACAAAACTCAGACTAAATTTAATGGAGTGCTAAATCCTAGAAAGCAGCCAGATCTAAGTCATTAAACAACAGATATTTTCTTTACTGAGTAAAGGAAATTCATCCGATTATTTAAGCCATATGTCTGACAAAATGAGCAAATTGCCCCTTGAAAAGACACTGTCCACTTGGGGGTTTAGACCAATGTTCCCTCTAATTTTTACTCCTGGGGGAATTCTGCATCACTGTGCATGCGCAGAATTTATGGCCTCCGCAGATTTCTTTGCTTCCCCGCAGAAAAATGACTGATGGGGAAGCAAAGGGAAGCCACAAGAGCCATCATGAGATCCTCCCCAGCAGTATGTTTCGGGTGCCCAGGGCAGCCAGCAGAGAAGTAAATCACTGTGGGGCAGGAAGACAAGGGAAGACCAGGCTGGTGACTCCCACCCTGCACTGGACACAGCTGCTAGTCCTGGCTGGGCTGAGGAGGACGGGACTTCCTTTTCCCCTGCACAGCATCCGGGGCTGTGCCAGACCCACCCCCAGATTTCCCCCCTGGCTGTAGGAAGCTCTGAAAACTCCTCTCCTGCCCCACAGCACTTCCTACACGCATTGCTCCTCAGCTGCAGGGGGGAGAATCACTGTACAGGGAGCTGCTCCCACATCCGCATCCACCCAACTCCCATGCATCTATACCCAGACCATCCTGCCGAGCCTCACCCCCCGGCACCCAGAACCCACCCTGACGAGCCCCACTCCCCCTGCACCTAGACCATCCTGACGAACCACCCACACATGGATCCCCACCCTACCAAGCACCAACCAGCTGCAGCTGGATCGCCGCCCCGCTCCTCCAGCATCTGGACCTCCCCCACGCCTCCACCTCCTCCCCTGAGCGCACCACATTCCCGCTCTTCCCACTCCCTCCTGGAGCTTGCTCCAGCTCTTTGGTGGTGGCAAGCGCTGTGAAGTACGTGGAGGAGCAGGGACGCAGTGCACTCAGGGGAGGAGGTGGCGAGGTGCGGCGGGGAGCTTGGTACCATGGAGTCAGCGCCTATGCTCCCCAACGCCATGCTGGAGACTCCACATTTATTTGAAAAATAAAATTTGCAGAAATTTAAAATATTCTGTGCAGAATTTTTAATTTTTTGGCGCAGAATGCCCTCAGAAGTAAACCACTTCCATATAGGTGCACATAACAAAATTTCATGTGACGGGGGTGGGATTGAGGGGTCTGGAATGTGTGAGTGAGGGCTCCAGCAGGAGTTGCAGGCTCTGCGTTGGGGCCGGGGATGATGGGCTCGGAGCTGGGGCAGAGGGTTGGAGTGCAGGGGCGGGGGGCAGCCTTCCACTGGGGCTGCGGGCTCTGGGGTGCAGGCTGCTCCAGGCTATGGCAGGGAAAGAGGACTCCCCCCAGCAGCACCTGGGCTGGAGGGGGGGAGAGGGGAGCAGGAAAAGAGGTGCCTCTTCCCGCCGTGGCGGCTCTGGGTCTCGGGCCGCAGGATAGGTGCCTCTCCCCAGGCGGGTCTGGGGCTGGGAGAGAGAGTGTTTCTCCCTGCCTCTCCCTGCCAGAGCGGCTCTGGGGTTGGGGCCATGGGATAGGCGCCTCTTCCCCAGCCGCAGCTGGCCCAGAGGTGGGGCTGGGGCACCTCTTCCCCAGCCACGGCTGGCTTGGTTTGGGGTGCCTCTCCCCTGGCCGCAGCAGGTTTTAACATTTTCTTGCAGTAGAGTGAACACCCAAAAAGCATACTAATTCAGGAGAATCAGAAGGAAAAAAAAAAAATGGAGCAATGGATTCCATTGTCCAAATTAAGTGCAGTTAAGTAATAAGCAAAAAGTATAAACTATGGAAAGTAAACAAGGTTAAAACTAGTTCAGTAATCTATTAGCAACATGAGTTCGCAAATCTATTTGAAGAGGAGTTTTATGTTGAAACACTAACAAAGTCTGGTAAAAACAGAACTACAATAAAAGTGGTCAATAGTTTCTGGACTGTTTCACCACTGATTCTGGAAAATAAAATTTAAAAAAGCTAAATAAATTAGTGTACAAGGGACACCTACTTCTTCAGAGGCCAGATCCTGCCAAGTGCTCAGAACCCTTAACTCCAGGCAAAATCAATGGGAGTTGAAGGCACTTAGCATCTCAGGATTTCAGGAACCCAAAGGCAGAATCTGACACTCCATCTCCGTTTTCACATCTAACCTGCATCTGCTTGTAACTTTCTTGTTCTCGCTTCAACGCGGAGTCTGCATCATGTAGCCTCTCCTGCACAGTTTGAAGGGCTTGATTCTGCAGGTTCCTCCCTTCGCTGTGGTCTTGTATTATTCTAAAAGATTATAGAATGTCATTGAAACGTAAGCCTATATACTATGCTTTCAAGGTAGAAACAATAAGGTGATTTCTTCAAACTCTCTTATGTCAGACAGTGCTAATCAAATGGTTTGCCTGGTTTTCACTTTGCAATGTTTTTCTTTTCTAATGCAGAAAAAATTCTATTTTCTTAAACAGTACTTCAGAACACAGGTAGAATAGTAAGAATAAAACCTACAGCTCATCTAAAAGTAAAAGCACCCCACATATTCTGCTGCCCAAGTTAGAATTAGAATTTAAAGAGTTTTACTCTTAGGTTTGGTTTGTTTTTTTAAATAAAGGAGCAAGTATTCAACTGACTACTGAACACCCAATGTAGACAGAAAAGAGAAAAAAGTTCTTACACTTGTAGGCAAACATACTTTATTTGGCCAAAAAGGCAAATATAGTCTCTACCAACGCGAGATCTCAAATTTCAGACTTCTCTCTCAAACATTAGAATTACACAAATGGTTTATATAAAATGTATTTGAACAATTATATCAGTTCAGTCACAAACAGACACTGACACAAGCAAGTGGCAATTAAACTTATTCAAGTCTCTGACCTGGTCTCACTGAAGTCAATGGCACGCTCAGGTTAAGTATAATGATAGCTGAATCAAGCCTTAAATAATACTTACATTTTTTCCTAACTAAAATGCTCAAATCTAGATATATAGGAAAGTGATAACTGTCATTTTGACTACTGAAAACACCAATCTTTATAGCTTGAATTCTCCAACCTATTACTACTGTTTGGAATGGGTTTTAAAGTACCGTGATTTTTCACTCTGTAATGCTTCCAGGGCTTCTGTCCGAGTACTCAGTAGCTGATCAGCTTCTTGCAACCGCACTTTCAGCACGGCCAGTTGGGAATCCTTGGCAGAAACAGCTTCTGTAAGATCATCAACCTGAGCTTGAAGTTCTCGAACGACCCTGTCACTCTTTGAATGGTCAACATTCCATTTTTCAACCCTTGCTCTGGCATGCTTTAATTCTACAAAAAAAAAAAAAAGAAAAAGGATACATTTGCATACATACAATAAAATCTGCTGCCTCAAGGAAAAAATAAACAGTATTAGATGCCACGTGGTTAGAATGCCACTTGTATCACAATCCATACCAGAAAAAATTAAGTGCAACCAGCTGAGTTTATAAAACATTAAAAAAAAAGCGAGAGCTGACTCTAAAACACTGGAGCAGATTCTCTTCTTAACCCAAGCTGTTGAAGCACAAAATAAAACTTAAAAAGGCACAACTACTAGAGTCAATGAGTCCATGTTAAGATGACATCTTTGAGTTTGTACTGTTCATTTTAAACAAAACAAAACACCATATTAGTTTTAACCTTTACTCAAAATTATCAGGTTAAAATTCATATGCAGTAGTGTTTTAAAAAAAGATTTCCCTAACCTGTGGTATTATCAGCTTTGATTAGTTAAACAATATTACAAATTTAATTGGCTTATTTTGCATTTCAATTAGCTTCGGCAAGGAACATATAGACTAGTCAGTCAATTTGACTTTTTTACTGTTATTTTCTAGACTGTTTCAGTTTCTGGGCCTCATATATTTGCATAATACATGCCATAATGTTTGGGTTTCAAATATTGCAGGGGATTGTTATTCCCTTTAAAAAAAAAAAAAAGGGTCAGACTTTTTTTAAAATGTGTAAACATTTCTAATAGCAGTGGCCTTTCCTAAACCTTGTTTTTACACAATCTAAATTTTGGGTCTAATTAACTTGATTGTGTCCCTTTAATCACCACTCTTATTTTGTTGTTGTTGAAGAACGACTACTCCTCCCAACTATCTCAAGTAAATTTTTTTTCCCCCAGATGGTTTCAGTGAAGGCCATATTACCCACCATATCAGAACATCTTTGTCTTAAATTCATTAGGAGCTAATGAGCTTAACGTGGATAGCTCAAAGACACTTTTCATTCTCTCCAGCTTAGTATCCATTTAGACTGTCAGCAATCACTATGCTTGACAAGCCACATCTACAGATTCAACTAGAAGTACCTGAATCTGAACACAAGTCACTGATGGAGAGTCACTACTGGTTTCTATTTTACTAGAATCTCAAAACCAGTTAATATTTTGAAATATAAGCTTCCAAACTAGACTACCTTCCTGTGTTTCTTTGGATCTCTGAATTAATGAAGCCATTTCTTGATTTAAAGACTGAACCTCATTCCGAAGCAGTTGATTCTCCAGGCGAAGATTGGACAGTTCGTGGGATTTGCAATCATCATTAGCTGAAAGGCTGTGATTAGTTGCTGTATTCAGTGATGAATCTTTTGTAACATCCACTTGTGTATCCAATCCAGAATCAGAGCCATCAGGAGTTTCTGTACAAAGAAATCTGAGTTAAATTAAGTATATTTGTTTTGTATGGCTACTCACAGTAAATAGACCAACAATGATCCACATATATAAAAGACAGACATTTCACCATTAAAGTAGATCACTGAATAGCTACTCACAATAAACAGACCTATATAATACCATATTCTCGTACATAGTATAATGCAGCGAGAACAGCCACAGATGGCATAACTGTTAGCAATTGGTTATAACAAAGAGTCATATTTCAGATGGGAAAATGTTAACATTTTCATGACTATACTGCAGAAAACTTGCCTCAAAAATCTAATCCAAACACAGAAGAGTGCAGTTTATTCACTTTATATAAGATAGCCTATTAAGGTTACTTCAATTATACTCATCTCCTCACCAACTTCTTTACTAACCACCTGGCCTCAGAGTATTTGATCAATGTATTTTTTGAGGAGGAGGGGAGGCACTTTTTACCATAGAAATGTTTACTATAAAAACACTGGAAAATACAATGATTTGAAGCCCTGTAGTAGGCTGTAGAATATTTCCTTTATTCTTGCTTCATCTCATACTTCCGTAAGAGGTTTTGTAATACTATTCAAAAGTTCCTTGTAATTTTCATGTATCTAGAAATCCTAATTGCATATAAATTCCCTGAATTATGGGAATTAAGTAGCAATTCTATTTTATAGAGTGGATGCTGATAGAAAGAACACTCTAAACTAACAGCTGACAGTGCTCTGACCAAGTCACCCAGAAAACACACACACGGGATTTGGATTCCTAATAGGGGGTTACTGAAGTCTTATATAACATTCTAGATGCCAATGAGCGTATATTATAGGGCCTTATATGTAAAGCCTTGCACTGGTGTCAATATGAAACAGTATGACATGCAGGGAGAGTAAAGAAACAGCTGTTCCACACGTGTTATTTTTACTTCAGATTCAGTGTATCCACCTTGGATAACCAGATGAAAACCAGTGAGTGCAGACTGAAGTCAATACAAAGCAAGGGTGTCCATTTGAATCCAGTGTTTTAAACTGTCATCATACTCTTTACTTCACCTTGTGCTCACCAACAAGCCTGCTCCACCTTCAACAGTCCACACCACACAGTGCCCTAGGGAAATGGGGTGGGCCATTAATTCTGAATACTGACACACCAAGAAAACAGCACCATAAATCCAAGCAAGATTTGTTCAATACTTCTTGAATCTCCTGCCCTAGAGTTAAAACGTTTTAAGTGCCATTCCCTTCCTTTTAGTTTATACAGTCTTCACATAACCAGACACTGTGTGACAATACATTTATTTTTTTCAATAATTATAAAATGCACAAATAGCCCATCTCCATTTTACAACTAGCTCCCACAAAAGTTATGGATTGTCTTTTATGTCAGGTACACTAAGACACATATCTAACTAATACCAATGACTGGCAAACTCAAGATGCTATAGTGGGCAAAGCAGGCATACCTTGTAATCATAATCAGGGTACCACGTGACCTGAATCTACAATTAATACATCTTGAGTTAGCTGTGATCAATCATTAGAGAGTTATAAGAACTCTTAACTATAAACATATCCCAATTTTAAGGAGTAGAAACTATAATAAGGGGAAGGCTAAGTCTCTTTACCAACTTCAATACAATAGGTTTGATTTAATAATACTAATACATGCACTTACAGTACTTTAAATATTCAATGAACTGTACTGATATCAACTAAGTAACAGCACTCTCGTGAGGCAGTGCATGTATTCTACTCATTTTACATATGGAGAAATGGAGGGAAATAGGTAAGGTTATTCCAAGGCCACCCAGTGAATCAATAGAAGTGCTGGGGTTAGAATTAAGAGGTTCTTGTCTCCCAACCACGTTACCATTACTCTAGAACACCTTTCCCTCATATTAGAATCTATTTCATTTACTGTCAGTAAATTTGTTACCCTTCACATAACATGGTTTTAAATATACCTATGTTCAATAAACATCTATAGTTCTAGTTAGCTACCATGGCTTTGACTCCTGATGGAATTGTCTTCAGTAGTTTTTGCATTTTGTGTACTTGTAGGCATAGAACTAATGCTTGAAGTCAGAGAGTGATTCTGAAGAACAACTGTCTTGCTCTTCTCCTTTTTAGGGTCCATCCGTCCATTAGTTCCTTTCTCAGAACTATTGAGAAAATCAAACAAAAGCTCATCATTAGGTTCAGACTTTTTCCTTCTCACAAACTGGGAAGAAGGTCTGGGTGTGGAAACACTTTCTGCTGGAGAAGAGGCCTCCGAAGACATCTTGGATGCTGCTTTGACATTTGCAGTTCCAGCTAGGATTGTAGCTTTCTGGTGTTTAATATTATCAGCTGCTGAGGAGATATAGGTTGCTTTAGATGATGTCTGATATTTCAATTCTCCAGTTTGCTGGTGCAGTTCAGGATATTCACCGGCAGACTCCAAATCCGTATTATCATATATTACATTCCCTGTACCATCTTTTTTGCTCAAAGCTGATGCAGCTCCTTGATCGACTCTGTTGAGAAGGTCCTCTGCCTTTCCAGCAAGATCAGCAAACCAAGACATAATGGATGTCTATTGACAAAATATACAGAATTGATCTCCAAAAGCATGAGCTGCAAAAAGATACAAAATGGTTACAGATCAAATATACGTTGATGAACTGAGGCATCTGGTTTATCTTTGTTGTAAACTATGGTTATGTTAATAGTTTTGTCCTTGTTTCATCCATTAACAAGCCATATTACTGGAGAGAGTCCAAATCAGATGTTCTTACAGGAAAATGTAGACTAGGGGTCGTCAATTATTTTTTGTCAGGGTCCAAATTTCTTGGTCAATATATAGTTAAGGTCCAGACTCCAGACAAAATAATTAAAAAAAAAAAGCCACCAACCCCAATAATTATAATAAGTAAGTAAAAAGATTTCAGGGTCCATTCACGTGACTACCTCTACTGTAGAGGAATGAGTTTTAGCTACTAAACCAGCAGTCATTCAGGGCATCAACACCTACTAGCAGCTGTAGCAACCCCTATAACTATAAAATGATGGTCTGCTTGCAGCAGATTAAAGGAAAACAAACTGGGATGGAGAGGGAAATGGGAAGTGATGCAGATAACCACAGGTGTATAGTAGAAAAAAGTTTCTTTGACCTTTGACATACAGACCTCTCCAGAGGCACTTGCAGGAACTCCTTACCCCCCCCCCCCCCCGCAACACAAATGGTCTGCTTTAAAAATCGGTGCAACTCCTAATCTTGTGGACTGTGTGAACCCCTTTAACTATGTTGGAGGACCTCTTTAACTATGTTTAACTACGGGCCCTAAGGGCCAGACTTTTAAAGGCGAGAACGTCAGCTGGGGTTAGGCACCCATACACCTTTACCAGTCTGGCCCGGAGCGCCCCGTAGGCTGCCAGCGATGACACACTGTGCCTGTGTTCGGGGGGGCCGTGCCCCACACGAGCCCTGCCCGGACCCCGGAGGAGACACAGCCACGGGGCCCGCGGGGGCAGAAGGGTCGGCATCGGCAGCACAACATGGGGGAAGGCAGCAGGCGGCTCAGAATGAGGAGTCGGCCTTGACCCCCCCCACCCCTGCCGCCGCTTCCCATCCCCCGCCGCGCTGTTAGGCCCCAGCACAGCCCCGGCCTCACCTTGTCCCGGCGCCCGCCCTGCCTCCGCGGGGAGCACCCGGCTGGCAGCCGGGCGAGGGATGCAGGGGCTAAATCAGCGGCAGAGGCCGCAGCGGCTACACAGAGGCCGCAGGCCGGACACGGCAGCTCAGCTCCATCTTCCGGGAGACGTGGCCAGTAGAAGGGCGGACGCAGGGACCCAGCGCACCACCGGCCAGGCCGCCAGATGCGCAGGCGCAGTCAGAAGCTCGGAGCGAAGCCACGTCCCCCGCCGCCGGAGAGGAGGGGCAGGGACGGAGCAAGGCCGCGCCCCTTGCCGCGAGCGTCCGCCCGTCCTAGAGAGGAGGGGCAGGGAGTGAGCAAGAGGCCCCGTAGCGTTCCCGGCGGGAGGGGCGGAGTTGGAGCGGTGCTGCAGACTCTATCAGCCACAGTGTCTCGCACCGCCTGGGGTCATGTTGCCACGCGAGGCCTGCGCACTTCAACCCCTCCCCCGCTCCCTCTCATCCCCGATCTCCCTCCACGTGACCCCGCCCTCGGCTCTCTCACAGGCCCCTCCCACTCGGTCGAGGGCAACGCGTCAAACGCCAACAACCCCTCCTCCAGCCCCCCCCACCCCCCGCCCTTCCTGATGGTCCTCACAGCCGTGAGGCGTGAAGCAGAGCAGGGAGCAGCCTCTAGACGGCGTTGTGAGCTCACTCAGAAACGAGCCACCCCGGCTGTCCAGGCGGAGACTGGAGCCTGCTTTTGGCCCGTGCTCTGGCCTGGAGTTGCAAACGTCCAGCCAGGGGGTTATAGTTACAGATGCTCAACCAGAGCAGATTCATGCCCGCCCCACCTCACATTCCTCTCTCCCTCCTTCCAGTGGGAACAGCTTACCTGGGGTACTGCCAGAGGTCTCAGCACCTGCACGCTTCCCAGTCTTTCACCTGATTCCCCCATGCTGCTCCTGCGAGGCAGGACAGACCCTGTCACCCCAGTTGTACAGATGGGGAACCAAAGGTGTAGTTTGACTTCTTGGGGGGGGGGTAATAGTATTAATAATAGGTATAGGTCTAACTTTTTGATTTACCAGTTGTTGTGGTACTTAAAGTGTACTTGAAATCACAAATACAGTTTACGTTCATTATTTAATCACCCTTAATTTTTCGTTTTAACTTAATTATTTACCATGTTCACCAGCTACCACTTAAAAATCAACATTAGCATAAAAACAAATTCTTGACTAAACAGAACCGAGCACTTTTCATGTAACTGAAGCATGTCTCCCTGGTTTTAGAGATACATAAATATGCAATGCACACATCAGACAAATCCATCGCTAAAGCCTGTGCCCTTTGCTCATCTGCCTAAGCACATTCCACTCACATTTAACCTTCCCTGTTCACTCTGTCACTCACCTGGGCTTGACACAGTCAATGCTGTACACTGCACAGACACTTGGGAAACAGCTCAGATCTTATATTCACTTGCTACGTGTTACCAGTGGTGATTAGAATATGGCCCCTATGTCTAGATGCCTGTGTTTCTGGGGCAAGTCTCTTATTTGATAGGCTAGTAAAACTGAAATGGGCCCAAGCTAGAGCTCTGCTGTGAGAGTGAGGCTCAGGAGCTGCTCTTCTGCCCTACCTTTAGGCAGCCCATGTGGGGAAACTGACCTGGACACACAGAGCGTCTGGCATTGTTGCTCGCTCCCTCATCCCCTGAACATTCCTCTGTGCCCCCCTAGGGAGTTGGGGGGAACAGCAACACCAGGTGCTCTGTCCATCCAGGTCAGTTTCCCCAGCTGTGCTGTGCTGTGAGGTGTCAGGAGCTGCTCTCCTGCCATCCCCTTACACAGCCCATGTGGGGAAACTGACTTGGATGCATGTCACCGCTTGCCCCTGCAAACATTCCTCCAGCGGGAGGAAGCAGGGCCAAATAGAAGGGAGAAATCTAGGCACTTCCCCCTCCATGCATCATCTCTGCAACATATCCAGTTGGGGGGGCGGGGCAATGCCCCCTCAATGCCCCTCCATCTCTGCCCATGTGGGGAACAGGCACCAAAAGATTAAGTGTTTTGCCCAGGGTCACACAGGACACCTAAAGAGGAGGGAATTGAACTTGGGTTTCCTAAATCTTTTTCACCCTACTTTTTGTACCATTCAAATATATAAAAATAACTTGTTTTATTAGGAAAATACAATACATTGCATGAGATATATGTATTATGATGACACATTAGTCTGTGTGTATATGCAAAGCTACCTGTTGAAGTAAGTCTATGTATTAATCTAGTAGATATACACAAACAAATAGACACGCACGCAAGCTCTGAAGTGCATACACATCTGAACATACTAATGAATCTCATGCCCACTATGTACACATTTCAAGCTGTTAGCAGGTAACGATTTAAAGATTTGACGCACTAAAATGGGAGGAAAATGAAAATCTGTGTCAGAGTATGTTTCAGAACACAAGGAAGTATTCAAAAGTTAAAAAAAAAATCCAGGAGAAAAGGATGAAGTTGAGTATGTGCTGAAAATGGTGTGGCCCAATTATTAAATGTAAATATTTATAGGCTAATAGTTCTAAGTCTACAATAGTAAACCCTTCATTCAAATGAAAAGTTTTATTTGAGGATTAGAGATGTTTTGTTTTCTTAAACTCAGAGGTGGCATTGTGTTTTGAGCTCTGTTTTCGTTCTGCAGCAAACCACATTGATGAACAGAATTCAAAGCATTAATCTACTGAATACTTTTTTGCCCTGTCTTTCCATCCACCAAAATAAACCCTGATATTTACCCAGAGAAATTAGTAGTTTTTTGCACTGATTTTCACCTGTTTTTGTTGTTGTGGTAATAAACTCATTCCCATAGCATGACAAATGGGAATGAGGATATGGAGGTAGGCATTACCATATTTGAGGTAGAAGCGAAACTCAAACAGCTTAATGGGACTAAATCAGGGGGCCCAGATAATCTTCATCCAAGAATATTAAAAGAATTGGCACAAGAAATTGCAAGCCCATTAGCAAGAATTTTTAATGAATCTGTAAACTCAGGGGTTGTACCGTATGATTGGAGAATTGCTAACATAGTTCCTATTTTTAAGAAAGGGAAAAAAAGTGATCTGAGTAATTATAGACCTGTTAGTTTGACATCTGTAGTATGCAAGGTCTTGGAAAAAATTTTAAAGGAGAAGGTAGTTAAGGACATTGAAGTCAATGGTAAATGGGACAAAATACAACATGGTTTTACAAAATGTAGATCGTGCCAAACCAACCTGATCTCCTTCTTTGAGAAAGTAACAGATTTTTTAGACAAAGGAAACGCAGTGGATCTAATTTACCTAGATTTTAGTAAGGCGTTTGATACCGTGCCACATGGGGAATTATTAGTTAAATTGGATAAGATGGGGATCAATAGGAAAATTCAAAGGTGGATAGGGAATTGGTTAAAGGGCAGACTACAACGGGTCCTACTGAAAGGTGAACTGTCAAGCTGGAGGGAGGTTACCAATGGAGTTCCTCAAGGATCAGTTTTGGGACCAATCTTATTTAATCTTTTTATTACTGACCTGGGCACAAAAAGTGGGAGTGTGCTAATAAAGTTTGCAGATGATACAAAGCTGGGAGGTATTGCTAATTTAGAGAAGGACAGGGATACCCTACAGGAGGATCTGGATGACCTTGTAAACTGGAGTAATAGGAATAGGATGAAATTTAATAGTGAGAAGTGTAAGGTCATGCATTTAGGGATTAATAACAAGAATTTTAGTTATAAGCTAGGGACGCATCAATTAGAAGTAACGGAGGAGGAAAAGGACCTTGGAGTATTGGTTGATCATAGGATGACTATGAGCTGCCAATGTGATATGGCTGTGAAAAAAGCTAATGTGGTCTTGGGATGCATCAGGAGAGGTATTTCCAGTAGGGATAAGGAGGTTTTAGTACCGTTATACAAGGCACTGGTGAGACCTCACCTGGAATACTGTGTGCAGTTCTGGTCTCCCATGTTTAAGAAGGATGTATTCAAACTGGAACAGGTACAGAGAAGGGCTACTAAGATGATCCGAGGAATGGAAAACTTGTCTTATGAAAGGAGACTCAGGGAGCTTGGCTTGTTTAGCCTAACTAAAAGAAGGTTGAGGGGAGATATGATTGCTCTCTATAAATATATCAGAGGTATAAATACCAGAGAGGGGGAGGAATTATTTAAACTCAGTACCAATGTGGACACAAGAACAAATGGATATAAACTGGCCACTAGGAAATTTAGATTAGAAATTAGACGAAGGTTTCTAACCATCAGAGGAGTGAAGTTTTGGAATAGCCTTCCGAGGGAAGCAGTGGGGGCAAAAGATCTATCTTGCTTTAAGATTAAACTCGATAAGTTTATGGAGGAGATGGTATGATGGGATAACATGGTTTTGGTAATTAAATATTCATGGTAAATAGGCCCAATGGCCTGTGATGGGTTATTAGATGGGGTAAGATCTGAGTTACCCCGGAAAGAATTTTCTGTAGTATCTGGCTGATGAATCTTGCCCATATGCTCAGGGTTTAGCTGATCGTCATATTTGGGGTCGGGAAGGAATTTTCCTCCAGGGCAAATTGGAAGGCCCTGGAGGTTTTTCGCCTTCCTCTGTAGCATGGGGCACGGGTCACTTGCTGGAGGATTCTCTGCTCCTTGAAGTCTTTAAACTATGATTTGAGGACTTCAATAGCACAGATATAGGTGTGAGGTTTTTTTGTAGGAGTGGTGGGTGAAATTCTGTGGCCTGCGTTGTGCAGGAGGTCAGACTAGATGATCATAATGGTCCCTTCTGACCTAAATATCTGTGAATCTATGAAATTCTCAGGGAAAAATGTAAATAAAATAAAATGAAGGGCCCTATCCATATTGTAATATTTGAGCAGGTGTAGTATGAGCCTTTGTGACTATGTGAATCACCATCCAGGAGAGGAATATTAATTATTGTGAAGAGCTGCTTTTCTACAGAAATTGTTACGTGCTTCCTGAAAGAGGAGACTCAGCAATACCAGATAGGCTGTGGTTGGATTTTGCAACTGGAAATGCCTTATGTCTGGCTTAAGAAACGATCACATCAGCAAGAGGACTAAAGACTTATTGTTGTTCTGCTAAAAGAAAAAGAGTACTTGTGGCACCTTAGAGACTAACAAATTTATTTGAGCATAAACTCACTTCATCTGCTGTCCTCCCTGTGAAAATGAGTCATGCAAGTGGTCTCTTCCCATCAGCTGAGTCTTTGGCTCAGAGCACATGGCATAAGGGGGATAAAAACCCCAAACCAAAGTTTTAAAAAGTCCTTTGACGTTCATAACACTTCCCAAGATTTACCTCAGTTATTTCTCCAAACAAGTTATATTCAGTAAAAGCTGTTTTATCCTTCATGTTGGAGGAATGGGGGGTGCCGGTAAGTGAAAAATGCCGGTTAACTAAGAGGGATGGAGTTTGGTGGTGGGAGGGGGCTCGGGGCAGCGGGTTGGGGTGCGGGAGGGGATGCGGGATGCCAGAACTGGGAGCGCTCACCTTGGGCGGCTCCCCGCAATCGGCCACCTGCCACGCCTCTGCCTAGGAGCAGCTGGGACAGGGTGGGAAAGGCGGCCAATGGGAGCTGTGGGGGCAGTGCCCATGGGCGGAGGCAGCGCACACAGCAGCCTCCTGTGACTCCACCTAGGAGCAGCTGGGACAGGTCACCACTTGCGGGGAGCCGGCCGAGGTGAGCGCCCCCCAGATCCAGCACCCCGCACCCACTCCTGTACCCCAACCCGCTGCCTCGAGCCCCCTCCTGCACCCAAACTCCCTCCCAGAGCCCGCGCTCCACACCCACTCCCGCGCCCCATTCCCCTACCAGCCCCACGCCAACCGGACTATAAACCAGAATTTCAATGAAGATCAGAAATGCCAGTTTATAGAGCTTTCTGGTTGATGAAGTGCCAGAGAAAACAGCTTTTACTGTACAATCACATAATGATGCATAAACATCTGCATTTTTAATACAATGAGCTCCTAAAATATTTAAAGTTATTTGACTAAAGTTTAACTTAATTCAGTAAGGTTTGTCCAGGATTTTGCAGGAAATTGCCAGACCTGTCACAGTGTGGGGTTTTTTTGGTTTTTGTTTTTGTTTTGTTAGTTTTGCCTTTAGATTTTGCAGTGTTTTTTTTTTTCAATTAAACATTTATAATCTTCCTCCTCTGTACTGTCCTAACAGCTTCTTCAGAGCATCAGCCCCTGTGCCACTCAGGCTGGGTAGGAGGAATATGTAATGATAGCAGAAAGGGATCATTAAACTCAATTGAAATCATAACAGATGCTTACCATTCCCTCACCAGAGTCCAGATTCTAATCTGATAATCGGCACATATTGCCACTTTCTTTGAGAGTCTCTAACTGAACTTTTGTATCTATCTGCTGCCTCAGAATCTGAGAGATTCAGATGTGGCTTTACATCAAAGATTAGCTGGCTCTACATATAGAATTTCTAATTCCCTTCTTTTATTCTTAAGAATATAAGTAATTCTATCAAGAACTTGCATAAATTCACATTGCATATTACAGCACCCTTTCCTAAGGGGATATAAGTCACAGAGTTAGTGAATGCACACCACAATAACGGTGTTGTAACAGTGTTGCTACTAACAAAGCAAAAGTCATGTTTTCATGGGTTCACAAAAAATAATGTTTTGGTTTCAGCTTTGATTGATTTTTTTTTTTAATTGTCAGTTTTCACAGGTGGAAAAACTCATTTCTCTTTGGAAATGACCAATTTCCATCTTGAACAAATTCAGTGTTTCTGTTTTCATGATAAGAAGCTTTTTGATGGTGGAGATAGCATTTCAATATGAACCTGTTTTGTGAAAATCTGTTATTACATGCAAATACTCAGGGAAAATTAGCAGTTTCCCTTTCTCAATGTATCGAAACACGCATTACTTCTATAAGCATATGACAAATTGCATACAAAAAACTGTGCTAAAAGAACATTAAGGTAACAAATTCTGGCACTCAAAATTTAGGAAATACCAGAATTAAGGTTGCCTGTGCAATCTTAATTCACCTCCCCTCCACCCCCACCCCCTTTGGGTGCATGCCTTATGACACAGTCTTTAATTTCATGATCACATATTCTTCCATAGTATCCCTGCCTCATTCAGTGCACAGGATGGACTGGGCTCACTGACTAGCTATTCAATATTTCTTTTTATCTTCATCATTCAGTGTGTGGCCCCGGCCTTATTTCCCAAACATCATCCAAAGCCTGCACTGAATAAAAACTTAGGAATTTCCTCATTACCTCCTCTATGACCGTTCTCAGCATGTTTCACAAATATTAGTGACTTTTATCTTCACAAAACCCTTGTGAGACTAGATGGTATTATCCCCATATTACCGATGAAGAACTGAGGCACAAAGAAGAGCAATTGCAGGAAAAACCCTGCCCAGCCCCTGAAATCCCAGGCTGGAACATGCTCAGTCAAACTGCTGGGATGGTGCATACTCAGTCCAGTCAGCACGTAGGATCTGTGTTGCGATGGAGCATGCTCAGGGCAGATGAAATCTTCAGGTAGTTAAACTGCCAAACTTAGTCTAATGAGCATGTGCAAACTAAAGTTTTGGAGTTTTGCAGCATAACCAAATGTGGATGTCTTTTCATAGGGAGGGCAAAAGGCATGTTCCTAACTCTAGGATGATCACCTTGACAAATTTCAAGTTACGGCTCCAAAGCTTGAAGGCGCTAGAGTTCTCAATTAAATGGGTATAAGAATTTTTTTGTTCTCAGAAATGACTGAACTATTTTATCTGGAAGTTTCCAAAAAAACATTCAACCTGAGGCAGACACCTAGCATGGAAAATTTTAAATGAAATAACTAAAATCTTGGCAAAGTTATAAGCAACTGAATACATGGAGAGTGTCGGGCAAACCTTAACTCTAGCTACATTACAGTTAAATGACTACTCAAGGTGCAAGGCAGCAGTGACTCTGACCCTGAGACTATCCTTCCTCCAGCCCTTAGATTATTAAATATGGGAATTGTTAGCTGAAATGTGACTGTGGATAGAGTGGCAATCTCTCAGATTGCCAGGTGCAAAATGTAGAGCTTTAAAAATATTTATAAATTTATTTGGGCATAAGCTTTCGTGGGCTAAAACCCACTTCATCAGATGCATGCAGTGGAAAATACAGTAGGAAGATATATATATACACAGAGAACATGAAAAAAATGGGGGTTGCCATACCAACTCTAACGAGACTTATTAAGGTGGGAGAAAAAAAGCAGGAGAAAAAAAACTTTTGTAGTGATAATCAGGATGGCCCATTTCAACCAGGTGACAAGAAGGTGTGAGTAACAGTAGGGGAAATATTAGCATGGGGAAATAGTTTTTAGTTTGTGTAATGACTCATCCACTCCCAGTCTTTATTCAAGCCTAATTTAGTGGTGTCCAGTTTGCAAATTAATTCCAGTTGGGGTCTGTTTTTGAAGTTTTTTTGTTGAAGAATTGAGACTTTTAGGTCTGTAATGGATTGTCCAGGGAGGTTGAAGTGTTCTCCGACTGGTTTTTGAGTATTATAATTCTTGACGTCTGATTTGTGTCCATTTATTCTTTTGCGTAGAGACTGTCTGGTTTGGACATCTGATGAAGTGGGTTTTAGCCCACAAAAGCTTATGCCCAAATAAATTTGTTAGTCTCTAAGATGCCACAAGTACTCCTCGTTCTTTTTGCTGATACAGACTAACACGGCTACCACTCTGAAAAATGTTTATGACACCAACTAGCCGGGGTGGAAAACACCTGTTTCACAAGTCTCCTCCAAAGCCAAACCTCCTACAGTTTAAAGCAATAAAACCGTTGTGTAATGTCTCCTATGTACTTTATTTAATTGTAACATAGTGGGAATCAACTTAATACATTTAAAAGTATAACCTTGTGTTGCTATTGTTACATCTTCTTTCCTATCATCATTCCTAATTCTTTCTTTTCCTTCCTGTAATAGATGATGACAAAACTTTTCCAGCAGTATCTTCAGTGCTTATTTCCTCTTTCCATTTTCTCTCCTTCTTCGTCAGAGAATTACAATACTGATGTATTATTCACGCAAACTGGTAACAGTGCCTGCCATTCTAAATGCTGATAGAGAGAAAAGTTAGGGGACAAAAACTGATGAATGACCTGTAAAAAAATAGCAAGATCTCAAAATGAAGAGTGCATTTCTTTTGTCAGACATTAGAAGACTCAGGGGTTGAAATGATAACTGAGGATTTGGGTATTTTACCCACACCCAAGCATATGCTAGGTTTTTTTGTGGTGCATTTGTTGGAAAGAGCTTAAGACTGCTCACAGTAATGCTCTGAGGATAAGTAATAATGCTGTCTACCCACAGGATACAGCTTAGTATAAAGCTACATGGAATTAAACAAATGGCATCTATCTAGATTCTTACAGAGTGCTCATTAAAGATGGCCAAAAACCAGGATGAATTGTTTGGTGAACATTTTCACAAAAAAACCTGTCCTTTTTCAATCACAATTTTCAAATTTTGAATTTTGTTTTACCACTTTTAGTGCTCATCTCCATTGTACCTGAGCACCTTTCAAAATAATGAATTTTATCAATAAGATATTTCTTTTTCTCCCCTTTCCCTGTCAGCAGGGATCAATTTCTCTTTCTTTTGATGGTGGTATAGTGGGAAAGCAGGCTCAAAGAAATGAGGTTTACATTCTGTCCTGATATGCTGATGTCTGTAATTATGTGGATATCTTCCAAGAACGAGTTCCAAATCTATGGCCACTCACCAAGAAAGTTCTATCTCTGCACATATGAATCTCTCACTCTAGAGGGTGACAGTGCTATTGTTCCATTGGAATGAAACTGTCATGGATAGTCACAATCACACAGGGTGAGAGGGTCCCTCAGGTTACTTGTATCAATCCTATGAAAAGCTTTGAGAGAAGAACAGAAAAATTGACTTTCACCCAGTTTTCCACAGGATGTTAGCAAGAAAGCTGAGTGCTTTTGGTGATCTGTGGATACATATACATAGCACACCTCTTGTGGCAGTGTGTAGGGTATGCGTAGCTACACATCACAGTGAAAAGCAGGCTGTGTCCACCTTGCAGTGTGTAGCTACATGCCCCACCACAGTGATTTACTTCTCTGCCGGCTGGGCACCAGAAACATACTGCTGGGGAGGGTCACATGACCACTCTTGTGGCTTCCCTTTGCTTCCCCGTCAGAAAGTCATTTTTCTGCGGGAAAGCAAAGAAATCTGTGAGGGACAAAAATTCTGCACATGCGCATTGGCACAGAATTCTCCCAGGTGTAATTAAAGTTAAGAGCATATTTGTTTAAATAGTTACATACAATTTAAGTGTGAGAACCCAGGAGCTGAGGTGCTTTCAATATCAGAAGACTCTGTACTCATGGGGAATTTGGAACTAGAAAATCCAGCAGAGCTTGTTATAGGATGAGTGTGACTTAAGGACCTTTCCCCCTACGTTTGCTTTCATAGAATCATAGAATATCAGGGTTGGAAGGAACCTCAGGAGGCCATCTAGTCCAACCCCCTGCTCAAAGCAGGACCAATCCCCAATCAAATCATCCCAGCCAAGGCTTTGTCAAGCCTGACCTTAAAAACTTCCAAGGAAGGAGATTCTACCACCTCCCTAGGTAACGCATTCCAGTGTTTCACCACCCTCCTAGTGAAAAAGTTTTTCCTAATATCCAACCTAAACCTCCCCACTGCAACTTGAGACCATTACTCCTTGTCCTGTCCTCTTCTACCACTGAGAATAGTCTAGAACCATCCTCTCTGGAACCACCTCTCAGGTAGTTGAAAGCAGCTATCAAATCCCCCCTCATTCTTCTCTTCTGCAGACTAAACAATCCCAGTTCCCTCAGCCTCTCCTCATAAGTCATGTGTTCCAGACCCCTAATCATTTTTGTTGCCCTTCGCTGGACTCTCTCCAATTTATCCACATCCTTCTTGTAGTGTGGGGCCCAAAACTGGACACAGTACTCCAGATGAGGCCTCACCAATGTTGAATAGAGGGGAACGATCACGTCCCTCGATCTGCTGGCTATGCCCCTACTTATACATCCCAAAATGCCATTGGCCTTCTTGGCAACAAGGGCACACTGCTGACTCATATCCAGCTTCTCGTCCACTGTAACCCCTAGGTCCTTTTCCGCAGAACTGCTGCCTAGCCATTCGGTCCCTAGTCTGTAGCTGTGCATTGGGTTCTTCCGTCCTAAGTGCAGGACCCTGCACTTATCCTTATTGAACCGCATCAGGTTTCTTTTGGCCCAATCCTCCAATTTGTCTAGGTCCCTCTGTATCCTATCCCTGCCCTCCAGCGTATCTACCACTCCTCCCAGTTTAGTATCATCCGCAAATTTGCTGAGAGTGCAATCCACACCATCCTCCAGATCATTTATGAAGATATTGAACAAAACCGGCCCCAGGACCGACCCCTGGGGCACTCCACTTGACACCGGCTGCCAACTAGACATGGAGCCATTGATCACTACCCGTTGAGCCCGACAATCTAGCCAACTTTCTACCCACCTTATAGTGCATTCATCCAGCCCATACTTCTTTAACTTGCTGACAAGAATACTGTGGGAGACCGTGTCAAAAGCTTTGCTAAAGTCAAGAAACAATACATCCACTGCTTTCTCTTCATCCACAGAATCAGTAATTTCATCATAGAAGGCTATTAGATTAGTCAGGCATGACTTACCCTTGGTGAATCCATGCTGACTGTTCCTGATCACTTTCCTCTCGTGTAAGTGCTTCAGGATTGATTCCTTGAGGACCTGCTCCATGATTTTTCCGGGGACTGAGGTGAGGCTGACTGGCCTGTAGTTCCCAGGATCCTCCTTCTTCCCTTTTTTAAAGATTGGCACTACATTAGCCTTTTTCCAGTCATCTGGGACTTCCCCCGTTCGCCACGAGTTTTCAAAGATAATGGCCAATGGCTCTGCAATCACATCCGCCAATTCCTTTAGCACTCTTGGATGCAACTCGTCCGGCCCCATGGACTTGTGCACGTCCAGCTTTTCTAAATAGTCCCTAACCACCTCTTTCTCCACAGAGGGCTGGCCATCTACTCCCCATGTTGTGATGCCCAGCGCAGCAGTCTGGGAGCTGTCCTTGTTAGTGAAGACAGAGGCAAAAAAAGCATTGAGCACATTAGCTTTTTCCACATCCTCTGTCACTAGGTTGCCTCCCTCATTCAGTAAGGGGCCCACACTTTCCTTGGCTTTCTTCTTGTTGCCAACATACCTGAAGAAACCCTTCTTGTTACTCTTGACATCTCTTGCTAGCTGCAGTTCCAGGTGCGATTTGGCCCTCCTGATTTCATTCCTACATGCCCGAGCAATATTTTTATACTCTTCCCTGGTCATATGTCCAACCTTCCACTTCTTGTAAGCTTCTTTTTTATGTTTAAGAGCCGCTAGGATTTCACCGTTAAGCCAAGCTGGTCGCCTGCCATATTTACTATTCTTTCGACTCATCGGGATAGTTTGTCCCTGTAACCTCAGGTGTAATACAGGCTTTCACAGCCTGTATTTGTTTTAACAATGCTGAATGGTTTAGTAGACCCCACACCAAAAGAGGCAGGACATTCATTACCTTCTGTCTCATATAAGGATTGTCTCCAATGGTTAGGGCATTAGCCTGGGACCTCAGAGATACAGATTCAATTTCCTTCTCTACCACAGATTTTTGTGCACGTCACTGAGTCTGTGTGCTGCAATTCTTCTTCCAGTGGGTTTGCGATGATAAATACATTAAAAGATTGTGAGGCACTCAGATACTACAGTAATGGGGCCATACAAGTACCTTAGATAGATGTATCCATCTACCACTAGCATATGGAGGGATGTTTGGGTAAGCTAATTAGTAGAGGTGGGCCATAATCAGAACCTTAAACTGGAATCCCTTAGAATGTATTTCTGTCACTGAAATCAGCACATGTGACTGAATACAGAAGGAGTTCTACTGAGTAAGGTGGTGCTATTTTTACACAGACATTTTTAGGCCTATGTTTTTAGAAATGACCAGTGATTTGGGTTGCCTCCATTTTGGAGTGCTCAACCTGAGACAGCCAAAAGAGGTCTGATTTTCAGAACTGCCGAGCACCTGCCTTCTGAGAAGCAGGTCACCTTCATGTGTCTCAAGTTGGGTACCCAAAAACAGGCTCTCAAAATCACAGGCTACCTCTGGAAATTCAGGCCAAAGTTTCCTTGTCTACAAGCACTTTTTCCCCCTTTATGTTTATGTTGCCCCCAGTAATGCAAGATGTAACAGCTATGATTAACATAGTGCTATCTTGAAACTATTGTATTTAATGTATGGTTATCTGTATGTTTGTGATATGGTTATCCCCTGGAAAGCATGAAAACTTTGAAGTCCATTATATTAAGAAGGGCCAGATGATATGGGCCCATCAAATATCCAGACTTTTGTATGTGTGTGTTTCTGGTTTATTGGGGAGCAGAGATGGGGTTGAGTAATGAAAAATCCCAAAGCTGGTTATGCAGATACCTAGCCTTTTGAAGTTTGACCTTGTGGGAAAAAAGGGCACTGACTGGTTTTACCTCTTTTCAGGAGGCTGGAAGACAAAGCAAGTGTTTTGGTATAAAAGTCTGAGTTTAACCTGATACGGGGGAGGTCTTCTTTTTGATTTAACGGATACACATGACCTTTTGTCCAAGAGGAAACTCCTGAAGGATTGGAAAGAATGGAATCTGCCAGAGTCTCCATAGGACTATTGGGGGGCTACTGATAAAGCAATTAGATCCTGTTATTGCTGTATATGTTTTCTCTGTATGCTTTTGTCTTTAAATAAATGTACTCTGCTTTGAAAGGGCTGTTTGATTCCTGGTAAATCACTGTCATTGTCCTTGGAGTGAAGACAAAGAGCCGGAGTTGGACGTTTACCAAAGCTGTTTGGCGTGAAGGCAAGTGAGGCTGGAAGTCTAACCTCCTGGTTGTGGGGAGTGGGACATGGGTCCCATCCCAATGACAGGTGATAGCTAGAGGCTTGAGACAGCGTTCCATGAACACACTTCGGAGGGTGTCAAAGGTGCAGTTACCCTGAAACTGTGACACAATAATCTGAGAAAGAGAATGAAGCATGAACTCCTTTAGCTCCCCAAGCTTGTTTAGCTTGAGTTGACCTCCCTGTGTTCTTATGTCTGACTTTAGTTCTGTCATTATTTCCTTCAGAACTGTGGGAAAGTCAGTGAAGTTCCCTCTTATTTTTTCTGCATAAAAATGGACTTTCAGTTCTTTGTTTCTTTGAGTAACTAAGATCATCCATTCCCTGGATAATTTTGCTGTAAAAATGTAACCAGAACTAGATCATAAGTCTTTTCAAGGGTTCTGGATGTCCAAGGGGACCAGGATCTCATGTCCGACCTCTGCATGGATTCGCAAGATAAGCAGTTTTGCATTTCTGCCACCTACACCCATCTGCCAAAATCCTGTCTTGCTGATTTTATAAGCTCAGACTGACTACACTGCTTCATTAACCATGTGATTTTTCTACCCTTCTCATATTGCATCTGACTTTGCTTTCAGAGTTTCATTTCCTCTTTTTATTTTGTTAATAAACACAAGTTATTGCAGACCCCTAACAAAGGGATGAGAACTATGAAGGGCTCTCAAAACAAGTCAGGACAGACTGATGCAATGTGAATATTTCTGCAGCTCAGGACTGGTTTTAGGCAATAATTTAGCCAAAGCACCCAGCACTTAACAACACTGTGATCCTGCCAAGACAGAGTTAGTTGACTTCAGGGCAGGGTGAAAGGCGTAGCCCTTCACCTAAGCCCACTGCTTGTTGGTGGCTATGAAGGAAATCTTTGAAATTTTAAGGAGGAGTTGGGGTGGATAAGCTATTGTCTTTAACCCCACCTATTTAAGCAATGTGTTGGTATTTTTGCTATGTAGATATGCAAATAGGCTTATGCAGTCCATCACCTTCACGCTATCGTCAAATTTTTTGTCCTGTAATAAATGACAGCAGAAACAAATCAATAGTCATTTTTAACAGTATAAAATTAATTGCTGAATAGGCACATTAGTCTAGATTAGGTTAGGTAGAACTGCTCTGGTCTGAGAGCAACAGTTGTGTTAGTCTGTATTCGCAAAAAGAAAAGGAGTACTTGTGGCACCTTAGAGACTAACCAATTTATTTGAGCATAAGCTTTCGTGAGCTACAACTCACTTCATCGGATGCATACTGTGGAAACTGCAGAAGACATTATATACACAGAGACCATGAAACAATACCTCCTCCCACCCCACTCTCCTGCTGGTAATAGCTTATCTAAAGCGATCACTCTCCTTACAATGTGTATGATAATCAAGTTGGGCCATTTCCAGCACAAATCCAGGTTTTCTCACCCTCCGCCCCCGCCCCCTCCCCACACACACAAACTCACTCTCCTGCTGGTAATAGCCCATCCAAAGTGACCACTCTCTTTACAATAAGAAAAGGAGTACTTGTGGCACCTTAGAGACTAACCAATTTATTTGAGCATGAGCTTTCATGAGCTACAGCTCACTTCATCCACTCTTTGGATGGCCCACCTTGATTATCATGCACATTGTAGGGAGAGTGGTCACTTTGGATAAGCTATTACCAGCAGGAGAGTGAGTTTGTGTGTGTGTGTTTTTGACGGGGGGGTGAGAAAACCTGGATTTGTGCTGGAAATGGCCCAACTTGATTATCATACACATTGTAAAGAGAGTAAATCTTAGTGTCAAAAGGGGGATTATGTTGGATCATATTAAAGAAGTTCTGTATTAAAATCACAAATGAGTTTGATTCCCCATAGTTTAAATTCCAGGGTATTACTAATTAAGAGGTCTCTTGGTTTTTGGTACTGTTTCTCTCCCTCTGTATGTGAAACTTGCAAGCTGCTAATTGTGTTAGTACATTCTAAGACAGAGTCTGTTCTCAAAGCAATTCACAGCAAAAACCCACCCCAAGCAAATTGGGGCATGCTCTTTCCCTTTGGTTCTTGAGTCCAGCAACCCCAAATCACCCAACGTCCCAAAAGTCCAATGACCCAAAAGTCTCTTTCCCTGGTCAGGGGAGCCCCAGAGTTTGAAAGTTTATCTGCAGAGCTTTACCTCCCAACCTGGGTGGAGATGTGGGGGGGGGGGGGGAAGAGAGATAAGGGGCACCTTACATGATCTGAAGCTGACCACCCCACAGCTCCATAGGCCTTTGCTCCGCTCCATCAGCCGCCCCATGAACTGCTTCACTCGGCTCCGCTCGGCTCGGCTCCGCTGCCCACCAGCAGCTCCCGCCCTCCCACAAACTGCTCTGCTCCACGTCCCACAAGCAGCTCCCACCATCCCACGAACTGCTCCACCAGCCTGTCCACAAGGCACTCCAACTGTCCCACAAACTGCTCCACAATATATCTTCAGGCTCCCCCACTACTTAACACAACACTCAGTGATTTCAGCTCTTAGGTGAATTCAGCTTGTAGTAGGGGAGCCTCAGTGCTGGTACACCATTAGCCCAAAGTGAGCTCAGCAGCCTGTAACTAGACTCCTAATAGAATCAAAATTAGCTCTGATATTCCACAGTGGAGAGAGGAGGAAGTGCAATTAGCATGTAAGGCCCTCACCAAGGGGCCCATGCCACCAAGTATTAATACTTGTCCCCAGCCCCTCTCCATTCACAGAGTTTTGGAACCCATGACCCTTGCCTAGCGAGTGCTACTTAGTTGATGGTGAATCCCTCCATCATAACAAAAGGCCAAGTACAGTTCCCAGCACAGTTCCCATAATCAGGGTAATAACAATTTATTCTTCCTGCCCCAATAACAGAGACACTGGGGATCCCACAGCAGCCAAAGTGACCATTTGGGCAGCTATGGCCTCATTCTAGGCGGGGTGGTGTGCCTATGCAAATGAGATCAGCCCCTGAAGTTCTTTTCCACAACTTGCCACACCTCACCACCAGATGTCAGGGTGGAGCTCATCCTGACACTGCTTACATATGTTAGAACATCTTCAAGACTACACCAGAAATGCAGAAGACTTCTTTGCGGGAGAGATGGCAAACTGTGCCATTATCAGTCTCCAAAGCTTCAGCCCAACCTTGCACTATAAAGCTGGGATGCAGAAGTGAGACTTCTGTTGGAATGATATTTTCAGAAAAGGAGAATTTCAGGTAAATTATATAAACTTACCACATATGGCTGTGTACAATACCAACGTGACTGTGTAGGACTTTTCATCCTGTGTTTACTGAAACTTCACATGAAGGTTTAGGACTTTTTGGTTTTTAAAAGCAGATGCATGTTGTGAGTAATTCACTTCTGTTTTGGTCAGCAGTTTCAGAGTTTTCTAGCCAATTAGTAATTCACAGTTTTCAGTTCTCAAATAACCTCTGGCAATGTTGGTCTGGTGGAAATGCACTCAAATGCATCAGGAGTTTGTCATGTGATGTCTGGGTGACAGCTATGTTTGCTTTCCAGAACTGTTACAGCACAATCAGAATGTTTTATGTGTATGATATTCTTCCCAACTGACACACACACTCCTCTCTCTCTCTCTTCTCTTCCTCCTCCACTTTCTCAAAATAGAGTATTTTTCTCACCAACCTGCCAACAGATGCACCTTTTTCATCGCTCCCCTTCCACTAGGGGGTAATGGCCATGCTAGATTGTTAGCTCTCCTTTCTATCCCTTGACAGCTCTTTTAGTTATTACACTGCTGCTTAATATAACTAAACATATTTGGAGCAATTCTAGCAAGGGTCACATTTAAGTTTTTCATTCATCTTGGAAAAGGGTTTCAAATATTTACTATTAATTATTATTATTATCATGCACAAAACCATCAAAGTCCTTTAGTTTTCTGCTGCTGTCCAACCCATGGACACAGGATCATACAACTATGTTAGAATAGTCAATGTTTGACTCTCAAATCTCTCCCTCTTCCTCTATTAACTTCAGTCTAATGTCTCCAGTGCTGTCTTGTATATCTCATCCTGATTATCATGATTAGGCTGACAATATTTTCCCAAAGGGAAAATGGGACACCACACGGGGCTGACCCAAGGTACCCCCTCTGATTTCCCCTGGCAAGAGCCGGCCTGAGCTCCCCCACGGCCTGCCTGCGTGGGGCCAGCCTGAGACATGCCTCTCTCCCTCTCACGTGGGGCGGACCAAGCCCCCCTGCTGCCCACCCGTGTTGGGCCAACCAGAGCCTGTCCCCCTTTCCGCCCCCTGCGCCCGGGGCCAGTCCCAGACGTCCTGCCTCCTGCCTATGTGGGGCCAGTCCAGCCCAAGAGACTGTCCTGAGCCCTCCCTCTCACGCAGGGCTGGCATTGCCGTTTGCCCCCCGCATATTTCTCCGCACTCCACTAGGGGTCGGACCTCACTTTTTTGGCAAAACTGGGCATTTGTCCAGTTTGCTCTTGCCAACTGATGAGCAAGAGCAAATGATACAAATGCCCAGTTTTGCCAAAAATGTCGTGATGGCCGGGACAAGGCTTAAAGAAGGGACTGTCCTGGCAAAAACAGGATGTGTGGTCACCCTAATAATAATGCCAGTTCAGACATGGCAAAACTGCACACTCTATCTTTCCTCTCAAATCCTTACCTCAGTGTCACAATTGAAAATTCCATCATCTCTTTTACCAAGCTTGCACATTCAGTGTTTAATAGGATTCTTCCTCTCTCCTTCTCCAAAAGGCAATCTATTGCCAAATCCTTCCATCTCCAAAATCTATCCTTTACTGCTCTGTTCTTACCATGAAGTCCTGTCCATGACTTAGTCCCTTCTTGCCTGGACTACACAAATCTCATCCTCACTGGCATTCTTGATTCTCCCCTCACTCTCCTTTAGTCCCATGAAGACTTTGCTCTTAAGATTGATCTACCTCTCCTACACTCTGCTGATGTTACTCACTTGCCTTCCTTTCACCTGCTGCATCAGATCCAAGCATCTTGTTTTTCCCTTTAAGCTCTGCACAACTGCACCCCTTCTCTGCTCTCCTTTCTTCTTACTCCTTGCTCTGCCTATGTCTGTCCCAAGCTTGCCTACCTACTCAGACCTTTTATATCTTTCCCCCACTTTTGTCTTCTCACTGTCATTGCCAGGGTCATTACACTTGAAACCCTCTCCATATCCAAACACCCACTCACTCCACTGAAGAAGCCTCTTAAAGTTAACTCCATCAGAGAAAGAAGTGTATTTAATAAAAAAATCTGCACCACTTTGATCAGTGATATTATGCATCTGATCTAAGTGTATAAAGGTTAGGCTAAGCTCATGGGGGGCAGAGATCTTGCCTTCTATATTTTACACATTGCTGAGCATCACATATAAAGGGTGTTTAACTATGTAGCTGTTAGCTTCATTGGAAGCAACACACTTAAATCCCAGCATGCTTACCTGGTGTAACCCAAGTACAACAAACAATATGAAAAAGACCCTTGGACTTGAAATTATTGGGTTAAGCAAGCTGTCATAAATAGAAAGGGAAGGGTAAACCCCTTTAAAATCCCTCCTGGCCAGAGGAAATCTCCTCTCACCTGTAAAGGGTTAAGAAGCTAAAGGTAACCTGGCTGGCACCTGACCAAAATGACCAATGAGGAGACAAGATACTTTCAAAAGCTGGGAGGAGGGAGAGAAACAAAGGGTTTGTGTGTCTGTCTACATTTTGTCTTTGCCGGGGATAGACCAGGAATGAAGCCTTAGAACTTTTAGTAAGTAATCTAGCTAGGTATGTGTTAGATTATGATTTCTTTAAATGGCTGAGAAAAGAATTGTGCTGAATAGAATAACTATTTCTGTCTGTGTATCTTTTTTGTAACTTAAGGTTTTTGCCTAGAGGGGTTCTCTATGTTTTGAATCTAATTACCCTGTAAGGTATTTACCATCCTGATTTTACAGGGGGGATTTCTTATTTCTAATTCTATTTTTATTAAAAGTCTTCTTGTAAGAAAACTGAATGCTTTTTCATTGTTCTCAGATCCAGGGGTTTGGGTCTGTGGTCACCTATGCAAATTGGTGAGGCTTTTTATCCAACATTTCCCAGGAAAGGGAGGGTGCAAGTGTTGGGAGGATTGTTCATTGTTCTTAAGATCCAAGGGTCTGGGTCTGTAGTCACCTAGGCAAATTGGTGAGGCTTTTCACCAAACCTTGTCCAGGAAGTAGGGTGCAAGGTTTTTGGGAAGTATTTTGGGGGGAAAGACGTGTCCAAACAGCTCTTCCCCAGTAACCAGTATTTGTTTGGTGGTGGTAGCGGCCAATCCAAGGACAAAAGGGTGGAATATTTTGTACCTTGGGGAAGTTTTGACCTAAGCTGGTAAAGATAAGCTTAGGAGGTTTTTCATGCAGGTCCCCACATCTGTACCCTAGAGTTCAGAGTGGGGGAGGAACCTTGACATGGTGGCAGCGTGGTGGGATTAACCTGAAATCATTTTGAGATCCAGTTGAGACTTTTTTGAACTAGAAATACAGATTTTAAAAAAGAAATTTTTTTTTTTCCTTTGGAAAGGAAGTCCAAAAAGCAGCTGGAACTGAAAGCAGCTTGTTTTTTCTCTGCTTTGTGGCCAAGCAGAGACAAAAGGGGATTATCTTTGTGAATTGCAGGTTTTCTTTGCCTGGAGGCAGGGTACTTAACTCCTGCAGGGAAATTCACAGTCTTCCAACCCAGAGGTTTTTTTTTTCCTAAAAGTAAATAGGGGGGGTGTGTTCTACCCATTTGCTTTTTCTTTGGGCTGGGTAAACAGGTTTCAAAGTAGTTGGAAGTTTTTGCTTTGATTTGGGCCCAGAGCAGAGACAAGGGAATTGTCTTTTTCTGTAGGCTGACAATCACTATCAGAGAATAGGTATTCTATTCCAGCACAGCAAAATTTTACAGCCAAGTTTTGTTTGTTTATTTCTAAACCTCGGGTGTAAAGTTAGTTAAAAACAGAGAGGTTAGGATGACAGAATCCACAGCACAACAAAAGATGGAATTAGCCAGATTTCAGGCTGAGGAAAAACAAAAGGAACATGAAAGACAGATAGAACTCATGCGGCTGGAAAAGGAGGTACAGGAGGCTGCCCACAGGAGGGAAATGGAGGCAAGGAAGCATGTGGAGGAGGAGAAGGAAAAAGAGAGGAAGCATGTGGAGGAGGAGAAGGAAAAAGAGAGGAAGCATGTGGAGGAGGAGAAGGAAAAAGAGAGGAAGCATGCACTGGAGATGGAGAAGGTAAAGGCTCAGCAGAATATACCAACAAACCCTAGCAATCCTTCTCCAGGTACCACTCCCCATCCCAGAAAGTTCCCCACCTACAAGGCAGGTGATGATACTGAGGCCTTCTTAGAAAACTTCGAAAGGGCCTGCCTTGGGTACAACATCTCTACTGACCAATACATGGTAGAGCTGAGGCCGCAGCTCAGTGGACCCTTAGCTGAGGTGGCAGCTGAAATGCCTAAAGAACACATGAACAAGTATGAACTGTTTAAATCCAAGGCGAGAGTCAGAATGGGGATAACACCCGAGCAGTCTCGTCGGAGGTTCAGAGCCCTAAGGTGGAAACCAGACGTGTCATTTACCCGACATGCCTACCACATTGTGAAACATTGGGATGCCTGGATATCCGGAGCAAGTGTTGAATCTCCAGTAAATTTGCCCTTCCTAATGCAAATGGAACAATTCTTAGAGGGTGTTCCTGAAGAAATAGAAAGGTACATCCTAGATGGGAAGCCCAAAACTGTAATCGAGGCAGGAGAGATTGGAGCCAGATGGGTGGAGGTGGCAGAGAAGAAAAAAACTGGTCGCAGTTGGAGCGGAGACCAGAAGGGACAACCCCAGGCCACACCCTATTACCGGGGGCCGCCCAAAGCCCCACCTACCTCCCAAAGAACCCTCCAGACCCCTTATCGTCCCACCACCCCGTTCTCCAGCAACCCTCCTCGCCCCAGTGACCCGTCAGCTGGACGATGTTTTAAATGTAACGAGCTGGGGCATGTAAAGGCCAACTGCCCCAAGAACCCCAACAGATTACAGTTCATTGCACCGGAATCGCACCAGAGGTCCACAGGCCCAGATACCTCCCAGATACCCTTGGAGCGGAGGGAAACTGTGAGTGTGGGCGGGAAGAAGGTCACCGCGTGGAGGGACACCGGAGCACAAGTGTCAGCTATCCATGCTTCCTTAGTGGACCCCAAGTTAATCAACCCAGAGATCCAAGTGACGATTCAACCCTTCAAGTCCAACTCTTTCGATTTGCCTACAGCCAAGTTGCCTGTCCAGTACAAGGGCTGGTCAGGAATGTGGACTTTTGCAGTCTATGATGATTATCCCATCCCCATGCTGTTGGGGGAAGACTTGGCCAATCATGTGAAGCAGGCCAAGAGGGTGGGAACGGTCACCCGCAGCCAGGCTAAACAAGCCGTGAGGCCTAGCTCTGTTCCGGAAACTTCTATCAGGACCCGGTCAGAGGTGATGGACCCGGACCCCAGGCCAATGTCTGCAACAGCAGTAGTGGATCCAGTCCCAGAGACCCAGATGGAACCAGTCCCAGAACCGGAACCAGCCGAACAACCAACACCAGACCCATTGTCAGCACTGAATCCAGTACTTGCAACCTCAACACCAGAGGGCCCCACCGAACCTGAACTGGCAGCAGCCGATAACCCGACACAAGAGGCTCAGCCGGAGCCTGAATCCCAACATAGTGCACCAGCGGAGAGCGGTTCACAGTCAACAGAAACAGCTCCATCCCCTATATCGCTTCCAGAGGGACCAAGCCTAGGTCCACAATCCAATGAGGAACTGATGTCTCCAGCATCGAGGGAACAGTTCCAGACCGAACAGGAAGCAGATGAAAGCCTCCAGAGAGCTTGGACGGCGGCACGGAGCAACCCACCGCCTCTCAGCTCTTCTAATCGATCCAGGTTTGTTGTAGAAAGAGGACTTTTATACAAGGAAACTCTTTCTGGTGGACACCAGGAAGACTGGCATCCTCAGAGACAGTTGGTAGTTCCAACTAAATACCGGGCCAAGCTCTTGAGCTTAGCCCATGACCACCCTAGTGGTCATGCTGGGGTGAACCGGACCAAAGACCGTTTGGGGGGGTCATTCCACTGGGAGGGAATGGGCAAGGATGTTTCTACCTATGTCCAGTCTTGTGAGGTGTGCCAAAGAGTGGGAAAGCCCCAAGACCAGGTCAAAGCCCCTCTCCAGCCACTCCCCATCATTGAAGTTCCATTTCAGCGAGTAGCTGTGGATATTCTGGGTCCTTTTCCGAAAAAGACACCCAGAGGAAAGCGGTACATACTGACTTTCATGGATTTTGCCACCCGATGGCCGGAAGCAGTAGCTCTAAGCAACACCAGGGCTAACAGTGTGTGCCAGGCACTAGCAGACATTTTTGCCAGGGTAGGTTGGCCCTCCGACATCCTCACAGATGCAGGGACTAATTTCCTGGCAGGAACTATGAAAAACCTTTGGGAAGCTCATGGGGTAAATCACTTGGTTGCCACTCCTTACCACCATCAAACAAATGGCATGGTGGAGAAGTTTAATGGAACTTTGGGGGCCATGATACGTAAATTCGTAAATGAGCACTCCAATGATTGGGACCTAGTGTTGCAGCAGTTGCTCTTTGCCTACAGAGCTGTACCACACCCCAGTTTAGGGTTTTCCCCATTTGAACTTGTATATGGCCGTGAGGTTAAGGGGCCATTGCAGTTGGTGAAGCAGCAATGGGAGGGATTTACACCTTCTCCAGGAACTAACATTCTGGACTTTGTAACCAACCTACAAAACACCCTCCGAACCTCTTTAGCCCTTGCTAAAGAAAACTTACAGGATGCTCAAAAAGAGCAAAAAGCCTGGTATGATAAACATGCCAGAGAGCGTTCCTTCAAAGTAGGGGACCAGGTCATGGTCTTAAAGGCGCTCCAGGCCCATAAAATGGAAGCATCGTGGGAAGGGCCATTCACGGTCCAGGAGCGCCTGGGAGCTGTTAATTATCTCATAGCATTCCCCACCTTCAACCGAAAGCCTAAGGTGTACCATATTAATTCTCTAAAGCCCTTTTATTCCAGAGAATTAAAGGTTTGTCAGTTTACAGCCCAGGGAGGAGACGACGCTGAGTGGCCTGAAGGTGTCTACTACGAAGGGAAATGTGCTGGTGGTGTGGAAGAGGTGAACCTCTCCATGACCCTTGGGCGTATGCAGCGACCGCAGATCCAGGAGCTGTGCACTAGCTACGCGCCAACGTTCTCAGCCACCCCAGGACTGACTGAACGGGCATACCACTCCATTGACACAGGTAATGCTCGCCCAATTAGAGTCCAACCTTACCGAGTGTCTCCTCAAGCTAAAACTGCTATAGAACGGGAGATCCAGGATATGTTACAGATGGGTGTAATCCGCCCCTCTGAAAGTGCATGGGCATCTCCAGTGGTTCTAGTTCCCAAACCAGATGGGGAAATACGTTTTTGCGTGGACTACCGTAAGCTAAATGCTGTAACTCGCCCAGACAACTATCCAATGCCACGCACAGATGAACTATTAGAGAAACTGGGACGGGCCCAGTTCATCTCTACCTTGGACTTAACCAAGGGGTACTGGCAGGTACCGCTAGATGAATCTGCCAAGGAAAGGTCAGCCTTCACCACACATCTCGGGCTGTATGAATTTAATGTACTCCCTTTCGGGCTGCGAAATGCACCCGCCACCTTCCAAAGACTTGTAGATGGTCTCCTAGCGGGATTAGGAGAATATGCAGTCGCCTACCTTGATGATGTGGCCATATTTTCGGATTCCTGGGCAGACCACCTGGAACATCTACAAAAAGTCCTTGAGCGCATAAGGGAGGCAGGACTAACTGTTAAGGCTAAGAAGTGTCAAATAGGCCTAAACAAAGTGACTTACCTTGGACACCAGGTGGGTCAAGGAACTATCAGCCCCCTACAGGCCAAAGTGGATGCTATCCAAAAGTGGCCTGTCCCAAAGTCAAAGAAACAGGTTCAATCCTTTTTAGGCTTGGCCGGTTATTACAGACGATTTGTACCGCACTACAGCCAAATCGCCGCCCCACTGACAGACCTAACCAAAAAGAAACAGCCAAATGCTGTGCAGTGGACCGAAAAGTGTCAGAAGGCCTTTAACAAGCTTAAAGCGACACTCATGTCTGACCCTGTACTAAGGGCCCCAGACTTTGACAAACCGTTCCTAGTAACCACAGATGCGTCCGAGCGTGGTGTGGGAGCAGTTTTAATGCAGAAAGGACCTGATCAAGAATTCCACCCTGTAGTGTTTCTCAGCAAAAAACTGTCTGAGAGGGAAAGCAACTGGTCAATCACTGAAAAAGAATGTTACGCCATTGTCTACGCTCTGGAAAAGCTACGCCCATATGTTTGGGGACGGCGTTTCCACCTGCAAACCGACCATGCTGCACTGAAGTGGCTTCACACCGTCAAAGAAACTAACAAAAAACTTCTTCGGTGGAGTTTAGCTCTCCAAGATTTTGATTTCGACATCCAACACATCTCAGGAGCTTCTAACAAAGTGGCTGATGCACTCTCACGTGAAAGTTTCCCAGAATCAACTGGTTAAAATCGTCCTTGAGATGTGGAAAATATTGTTAGTCTTTATGTACTTGGTAGTATATTTAGAGATGCATGTGTCTTATTAACTCTGTTTTCCTAGAGCTCCAGGAAGAAATCCCAGCCAGTGTTTCACCCTAGCTGAGATTTGGGGGGCGTGTCATAAATAGAAAGGGAAGGGTAAACCCCTTTAAAATCCCTCCTGGCCAGAGGAAATCTCCTCTCACCTGTAAAGGGTTAAGAAGCTAAAGGTAACCTGGCTGGCACCTGACCAAAATGACCAATGAGGAGACAAGATACTTTCAAAAGCTGGGAGGAGGGAGAGAAACAAAGGGTTTGTGTGTCTGTCTACATTTTGTCTTTGCCGGGGATAGACCAGGAATGAAGCCTTAGAACTTTTAGTAAGTAATCTAGCTAGGTATGTGTTAGATTATGATTTCTTTAAATGGCTGAGAAAAGAATTGTGCTGAATAGAATAACTATTTCTGTCTGTGTATCTTTTTTGTAACTTAAGGTTTTTGCCTAGAGGGGTTCTCTATGTTTTGAATCTAATTACCCTGTAAGGTATTTACCATCCTGATTTTACAGGGGGGATTTCTTATTTCTAATTCTATTTTTATTAAAAGTCTTCTTGTAAGAAAACTGAATGCTTTTTCATTGTTCTCAGATCCAGGGGTTTGGGTCTGTGGTCACCTATGCAAATTGGTGAGGCTTTTTATCCAACATTTCCCAGGAAAGGGAGGGTGCAAGTGTTGGGAGGATTGTTCATTGTTCTTAAGATCCAAGGGTCTGGGTCTGTAGTCACCTAGGCAAATTGGTGAGGCTTTTCACCAAACCTTGTCCAGGAAGTAGGGTGCAGCAACGACACTAGATAGATAGCAAGCACTCAACAGACACTAGAGCCAGAGGGTGTAGTTCAGGATACAAACCATAACCCTTGTAATGCAAATTAAGCTCAAAATAACGTTTTTTCTGTTAGAAAATACAGTGTTGGGGACTTTGGCAGATCAGAGGGGTGACCTATGAGACACAATTAATCAATTTTAACAGTTTAGCCATAAAAGTTTGGGAGAAATGTGTCTGCTTGCCAAAGACATCAGCATCCAAAAAAGGATTATCTCCAACATTGGTTAACTGTGACCTTTAAACTCATAATCAGGTGATAGGTTGAGACAGTTCAACCATACGGATTCCTCAGTTTTCTAACAAATTTCTGCCAAGGTCAGAGCAGAATTATGTAATTAAAATTAGTTTTCTTGTATTCATGTTAATGGATACTACAATGATCACAGACAGAGTCTGAAAAAAAGATAATATACCTTCTTGAAAAGGGGAAGGGTGAATTTAAAGGCTACTGTACTTGAAAAGGGAAAAATGGGCTTGTGTTGTTTTATGCTTTTTATGATGCAAAAAAGAATATGAACTTTTTAAAGTGTTTTTTTCCATTAGAAAGTCAGGTCTTGTGTAATTTAGACTCTATTGGGACAAGAAACCTAGTGAATAGCTATTATAATTTGAGAATGAAAGCTGAGTAATTAAGAAGGCAAGGGAATCTTATCCCTAGTCTACTAGAAACTGTTGCTTGTATAACAATGTCATTTTATACTGGGAAAAGGCCTAGTGTAGACAGCTGTACTTCAAAAATGTGCTTTTTCTCACATAACATTTTGTTCAGGGAACTGATATAAGGTATGCTGGCAAAAACACATTTTTGCTGCTAGAAGTTGTGTCTACATCAGGAGGTTTGCCAGTATTGCTATATATTTGTAAAACTTGAAAGTTTTCTGGTATTTTTTGTTTTAATTTCTTAACACATATTTAATTGAAACGACTAATTAATATTTTGGGAAAGAACTTCTTTGTTAAAGATTCAAAACTGCAACCCTTACATTGACTCAGCAAAATTGTAAGGTCTACAAACAGTTTTTGTACTAATTTAGCTATTTCAGTCTGGGATGTGATTTTACACTTATTTTTAAACTGAAATAGCTTTTACTTGTATATCTAATGGGAACAAGCTATACTGGAAGACAGGGTTGCCTATGGGATTATGCTCATAGGGAAATTTACCAACATAATTATATTGCTATAGTTATACCATGATAAGAGGATAACTCCCCAGGGGACACTCTTATTCCTGAACAATGGCATCTTTTTCTAGGTTAGTTTATACGGCTCCCAAAGCAACATACGTTTAGCTAAAACGGAAAAAGGCACTCAGAATAATATCCACGTGGAGAATTATTAAGGCTATAACTACAGCAATATAATTATACTGATATAATGATGCCAGTAAATTTATCCTGTTGACAAAACCCTATAATATTTAGCACTTATATATCACTTCAAAGGTCCAAAGCGCTTTACAGACATGTTATGGTAGGGCAACGACCCAATCCCTTATTTTAAGGGACACACCCTTATTTCATTGTTTTGTCCCTTAGAGTGACCACTTGTCCCTTATTATTTTATGATGTATTAAATGTATTAAAATGTATAAGTAAAAATCTAAAATTAAATAGAAGCTTATGCTAATTGCACTGCATACTTGTAGAATCGTACACAAGAGAAAAATATATACTATGCTAAGGGAAATGGCATTTCCCTAAAATGCTCCTTAAAATAAAGTGTTGTCCCTCAATTTGCACGTGGTTTCCCCTTACTTCCACCCAAGAAAGATGGTCACCCCAGGGATGGGCTGTAGCCTAGATCACGCCCAGGTTGGGTTCTCCGTGGGGCACAACCATCACGTGCCAAACGGTGCGGAGCCCTTATCTTTCGCACTGAACACCTGAGCACTACGACTCCCAGCATGCATTGCACCGAGGGCCGTTGGCTTTGCTGCCAGAGGCAGAGCACAGCATTCTGGGAACTGTAGGACGCCTCTGGCTGCGCCTCTGAGCTGACAGGATTGGCCGATGGCGCCGCCACTCACCAGTCTCCCCGCCCAGCCTGAGGCTGGTTGGCTTTATACGAGACCCCGGCCGTCCGCCACAAATCACAGCGGCTGAGGTGCGCGTGAGGAGTTAGGGGCGATTCCCGCCTAGTACCCGGTCTGGGTAAGAGCCGGCCCGGAGGGAGGCAGCGCTGCCTGGGCGGGCGAAGGGAAACCAGCCTGCGCCCTGGGCACGCGGGGCGGGGAGCGGGGGCAGAGCCGTGGGGGGCTGGGCGGAGGGGAGCCCTTCTGGAGAGCGGGGGCGGGGCAAGAAATGGCTTTAGGGATAGGAGGGGCGGGGGAGATGAGGGACCTCGCCCTGCAGGGGGTCTGGGCACCAGCGGGCAGGGGGGCGTCGGGGATCCACCCTGTGCTGGGGGCCTGGGTACGGAACGGGGAAAGGGGCAGAGCAAGACTCCGGCCTATCCGGTCATAGCAGCCCGCTGGGGGCAGTGGGTGCAGAGGAGTTCTTCTTGGGGGTGGGGAGGATGGGATTTCCTCAGCTCGCAGTGGACCTGGACCACATAAAGCATAGATAGGGGTGATGTCTCATTCCCACTAATACTGTGCCAAGACCCCTTAAAATCAACAGGCTACAGCTACTAGCCGTTGACCCACCAGTCCAGCCAAGGGGTTTTATTCAAATATATAAGGGGCTAACAGTAATTCTGCTTGGTCTGAAATGGGTGTCCATTGCAGTGTCCAGCCTCTGTTAGTGGTGTAAAACCAACCCCCTGAAAATGGCATTACAAATTGTTTTAAGTAGAGAAACAACTGATCAGCTACAAAATCCAGGTGCAGCTGTTTGCACTGAGATAAAGAAATGGTAAACAGGAACTGAAAGGAAACAGCACCTGTGGCTTTGCTAAGGAAACTTTGCACAAGACAGAGTTGTAGGGAAGTAATTTATTTAGGAGCCTCGTGTATGTAAGTGGTCGGCATTGTTAGTAATAATAAATTCATACAACCTTTTATGAGCACCATTGACAGACTTAAACTAGATCCACTGTTTCCAAGAGAAACTGTAATGGGTTAGGCATTGAATAAACAAAGGAAGCTATAATCCCTCCACAATCTAAAAGTAGATGCAAGTGCAGAGGAAAAATATACAAATAAAGTGATCACAGTAAGGAATAGCTTCAGCTTGAGCGTTTGTTTATTGTTGTTAAACATAAGGACCATTATCAGTTGCACCTCAGTCTAGCCGTTATTAGTCAGTTTCTTTTCTCACACTTCAAGTTGTTCATCAGCAGGGATGAATGTGGAGGGAGGTACTGGTTTTGAAGAGCAGCTCAGGAGAAACATTCCATGCATAAAGGGAAGGGCATAGAAGAAAGTGGGAACATTTTTGTGGGAGAAGTTTGTTACTATCTGGCATGCATAGATTTGGTCCTCTGGGACAGTGGCTCTCAACCAGGGGTAAACGTATCCTGGGAGTATGCAGAGGTCTTCCAGGGGGTACATCAGCTCATCTAGATATTTGCCTAGTTTTATAACCGGCTACATAAAATGCATTAGGGAAGTCAATACCAAGTAAAGTTTTATACAGACAATGACTTGTTTATATTTCTTGGTATACTATACACTGAAATGAAGTACAATATTTATGTGGTAAAAATGAGAAAGTAAGCAAATTTTCAGTAATAGTGTGCTGAGACACTTATATTTTTATGTCAGATTTTGTAAGCAAGTAGTTTTTAAGTGAAGTGAAACTTGGGGGTATGCAAGACAAATCAGACTCCTGAAAGGGGTACAGTAGTCTGGAAAGGTTGAGAGCCACTGTTCTAAGGTAAGGTGGAACACTAGTCAAAAGAATTTAAAATTTCCTGTATAGATAATGGACTTTCCCCACACACTGGGGATTAAGTTGGAAATGCCCTATTTTTTTTTTTTATAGTTGAAGTGGACAATATTAGCTTTATATGAAAATCTGTTAAACATTTATATTATAGTAGTGCCCCAAACTCTAATCAGGGTTGGACTGAACACTGTAGAAGTACATAGTATGATACTGTTCCTGCCCTAAAGGTCTAAAAATATAAAATGGCAAGACAAATTATAATGAATTAGAAAAATGTTAAAAGTATAAAGTTTTCTAGTTATGTTTCCCCAAACCACCCTCCCGCTATAAAAGGTGTCATAACCAACTTGATCTACCATGGCTGACCAAAGTGCCTATTTTTTACTGTTCACGCTCAAAGTAGTGGTAGTCTTGTTTACAGAATGATGCATGAGACATTATATACATTTCTGGATTGATATGTACCTGCAGCTTGGACAACTATTTCATGATAAAAAAAAATTACTGACAATGTCCCTACGTGTTAAATATGTGAGTAGGTGGATTTGAAAGTAAACAACTGAACCAATTTCGCTGAGACCTCGAACTGTCATGTTACAACCTGGATTTCATAGGATGTTAAGAATAGGGCTATTAGTTTGTCTCAGTCACAGGGAGGAGCTGCTGTCTCATTTTTGCTGGGAAATGGGGGCATGTCACTGCTCCTGCTGCTGTAGGAATGGATGAGCTAGCACTGGGATAGCAGTTTGAAGCAATTTTAAACTTAAGGTTAATTGTTAAATTGCTTTACACAATTTTTATTGTAAAATAAAGGCTGTCTTGATTAAAATACGGACTGGAATAGTTTCTATTTACTGTAAATATGGCCTTTGCACATTTTCAATGACTGTACCATTTTTTGCATAAATGATCACAAGAAACCACTAATTCCAGTAATAATTAATGCATATATCAGTCACTAGTGGATTTAATTACTGCATGAAGCTTTACTATCAATATCTAACCCCAGCCTCTACTGCTTGCAAAATATTATATTTTTAAAAGGGAATTAAAGCGGGAAAATCCCCACTGAATTATAGAAATTAGGAGATTTTCTACATGCTGATTTCAGTGAGAGCTGTGGTTACTTTGCACTTCTGATCCAGCCATTTACCGTAGAACCTTAGTTACGAACAGCAGAGTTACAAATTGACTGGTCAACCACACACCTTATTTGGAACTTGATGTACGCAACCAGACAGCAGCAGAAACAAACAAAAGCAAATGCAGTACAGTACTGTGTTAAACATAAACTACTAAAAAAAAAAGGGAAAGTTAAAAAAGATTTGACAAGGTAAGGAAAGTGTTTGTGCTTGTTTCATTTAAATTAAGATGGTCAAAAGCAGCATTGTTCTTCTGCATAGGAAAGTTTCAAAGCTGTAGTAAGTCAGTTGTAAACTTTTGAAAGAGCCACCATAATGTTTTTTTGTTCAGAGTTTGTGAATCTGAAATGTGTGTAGCTCTGAACAAAACATTTTGGTTGTTCAAAACTTTACAGCTGAACATTGACTTACTACAGCATTGAAACTTTACTATGCAGAAGAACAATGCTGCTTTTAATCATGCTAATTTTAAATGAAACAAGCACAGAAACAGGTTTCGGAGTAGCAGCCGTGTTAGTCTATATCCGCAAAAAGAAAAGGAGTACTTGTGGCACCTTAGAGACTAACAAATTTATTTGAGCATAAGCTTTCGTGAGCTACAGCTCACTTCATCGGATGCATGCAGTGGAAAATACAGTGGGGAGATTTTATATACACAGAGAACATGAAACAATGAGTGTTACCATACACACTGAGAGTGATCAGGTAAGGTGAGCTATTACCAGCAAGAGAGAAAAAAACAACCTTTTGTAGTGATGATCAAGGTGGGCCATTTCCAGCAGTTGACAAGAACGTGTGAGGAACAGTAGGGGGGGAAAATAAAAATGGGGAAATAGTTTTACTCTGTGTAATGACACATCCACTCCCAGTCTTTATTCCAGCCCAATTTAATGGTGTCCAGTTTGCAAATTAATTCCAATTCAACAGTCTCTCGTTGGAGTCTGTTTTTTTGAAGTTTTTTGTTGAAGAATTGCGACTTTTAGGTCTGTAATAGAGTGACCGGAGAGATTGAAGTGTTCTCCGACTGGTTTTTGAATGTTATAATTCTTGACGTCTGATTTGTGTCCATTTATTCTTTTACGTAGAGACTGTCCAGTTTGGCCAATGTACATTGCAGAGGGGCATTGCTGGCACATATCTACCATTGTGTATTTTCCACTGCATGCATCCGATGAAGTGAGCTGTAGCTCACAAAAGCTTATGCTCAAATAAATTTGTTAGTCTCTAAAGCACAGAAACAGTTTTTTCTTACCTTGTCACACTTTTAAAAAAAATTTTTTAGTTTACGTTTAACAGTCCTGTATTGTACAGTATTTGCTTTTTTGTGTGTCTCTGCTGCTTGATTACGTATACTTCCAGTTCCAAATGAGGTGTGCGGTTGACCAGGAAGTTTGTAACTCTGGTTTTCGTAACTCTGGTGTTCTTCTGTAGCTGTAAACAACTGCAATGTTTATCATTCTAAATATAGTGAAGACATCGTATCAGTTATTAAAATTGCTGTATCTAAGGTGACTAGGTAATTAGATCTAAATTATCGCCATCATCTGGGTCACCCAGCACATTTGATCTTTGTGAATTTTAAACCCTTCAGGGTAGAGACCATTTCTTTTTGTCTTGTATAACAAGACATACTGCACATAATATGTATATTCCCACGGTTCTACTTTATTACTAGACTGAGAATTGCAGTTGTCTTTTATTTTTAAAGCAAATGACAGGAATTTATTACAATTGTACTTCTGTGTACCTGTGAATTCTTGGTAATCAAATTAATTGAACAGGTTTCCTGTTGCAATTTGTGACCTGAAGGTGTAGCATGTGACAAGGAATATTTTCCCCCTCACATTACTGGTCTGGTTTCCTCTTTCAACTCAGCACAGCACACTGTCTTTTTAATCTACCTAACATCTTTTCAACAGTCTAGGCTTGTCCCTCAGACATTTTTTAAAAGTTAGAATCAAGCAGTGAATTAGGTATAGTAGCTCTTTTACACATTTGCTGTTTGAGTTTGTTCTAAAAGCTATTCAGAAAACCCTGCAGATGTTAGCATTTATAATTTTTTTGTACCTTGCTAGTATTGCTGTCTAGTTTAATTACTTTTTTCTGCTCTAAATTTAAAACAAAGGGACTAAATCATGAAACAGAATGTGACAGACAAATAGGACTGATGAAAAGTAAACACTGCAAATGTTGTATAGAAATTAATCTCTATTTAAAAGTTAAGGTCTATTAGACATTGAGCTGAAGTCCATTCTGCTTTGAGATCTTGAATATGCCTATGACACTGCCTTGTTGACTCAGTTTGGCCATCAGCTGTAGTGATTCACCAATCTGGGTGAGCAAGAAGCAGCACACATGGGTGGTCTCATTAATCCAGATAAAATTAAGTTCCTGGCCATTACCATCAAGCAGACTCCAGCTCCAGATTACAACCAGCTCAGTATTAACCTGTCCAGATGAGACATTGAGCAGGTAGCAGCTGTAAACATTTGGGCAGAGTCATAGATAGTGCTGCAGGGTGCTTGAAAGATGTAGACACGTATGGCAGCAGCTGCTGCTATGTTTTGGGCCCTTCAACAGGCTCTGTGGCGTGGTTGTGGCATCAAGCTTGCTGCAAAGCTGCAGATCTATAGAATCACTGTTATGCAGACTATTGTGTGGAAGGTGGGCACTGAAGAAAGCCAAAAACCTTTAAAACTCCTTTAAAGTTTTTGATTCTTATAATCTTTGTCAGCTGCTTCATATAAAGTAGCTGGACAAGATCATAAATGAGGTTATTTGAAGCCAAACCCAGCAACTGCCACCATCAGCACTGGTTTGGTTTTGATGGCTTTCTTGGTATGGACATATCAGAATGAGGACCAACAAAATTCTGAAGCATGTGTACCAAGGAATATAACTATATGGCTGATCATGTAGTCAGGAAAAGCTTTGGTGGTGTGACAAAATTGCCAGTGGCGGACAAATTGAATAGATCATTTTAAGCACCTTGCCAGAGATTGGTTTGGGTGATGCTCAATTTGCCAGGAGGCTGTAACACTTCGGGATTTGCCAAGGAATAGACATTATTTGGTTTCCACAATATAATTTACAGTGAAAGAGTAATTTACATGTCCTAAATCCCTAGTCTTGGGTATTTTTTCCTTGTACATGTCTGCCCAAGGCAGGTTCTAGAATAGCAGGCCTGGGGCCATGTTGCCCTCTGGTTATCCATGTAAGAGCACAGAATGATCATCAGTTCTATCTGAAAGGGGACCAGCATTGGAGTGGGAGTAGTTTAGTCTCATCTTTTTTTGTGTTACACCAAAGGTGAATGATTATTATGAAAACAGAATTTGATTTACTAAATCACATTAGACACAGCAGACTTGAGTTTTCTGTGGCCAACAATTATAGAAAAATGATTTTGGTTTAATGACCTGCGCTGTTTGTAGCATACTGATTTGGTAGCACCTTACACCCACTTTACACCAACATGAAGGATTACATGGTGCAGAGCAACAGAATTTCCCTCCATTTCTCCCACAAAACAGTAACATTACTTCCTTCTGCCTCTTCTAGAAGAGTCTTTTGGAAAGAGCTCTGAAGGGTGAATTGACACCTTGTGCCTGTGTTGCTGCATAGCCAGTGGGGAGCTGGAGCCAGTTCGCTAGAACCGGTTGTTAAATTTAGAAGCCGTTTTAGAACTGGTTGTTCCGCGCAGAACAACCGGTTCTAAAAGGGCTTCTAAATTTAACTGGCCAAAAGTGGCTCCTTAGGTGCCGACTTCACGGGTGCCCTAGCCCTGGAGCACCCAAGGGGAAAATTTCATGGGTGCAGAGCACCCACCGGCAGCTCCCCGCCCCAGCCCCAGCTCACCTCTGCTCCGCCTCCACCTCCTCCCCTGAACACACTGCCCTGCTCTGCTTCTCCAAACACCCCCCTCCCCCCCCCCGCCCAGGCTTCCCACGAATCAGCTGTTCACGTGGGAAGCTGGGGCAGGCTGAGAGGCAAGCAGTGGCTTCCTGCTCAGGCCCAGGGAGGCGGAGCAGAAGTGAGCTGGGGTGGGGGAGCGTGAGGAGGGCTGCCCGCGCTGCAGCAGGTAACCTGGGGCAAGGGGGGCGCGTGCAGGGGAACTGCTCCCTGCCCCAGCTCACCTCGGCCTGAGTGGGAAGCCATGGCTTGCTTCTCAGCCCTCCCCAGCTTCTCACTGAACAGCTCATTCACGGGAAGCTGGGGGGGGCATGTGGAGAAGCAGAGCAGGGCAGTGGGTTCAGGGGAGGAGGCAGAGCGGAGGTGAGCTGGGGCCGGACGCGGGGTGGGGAGCTGCCGATGGGTGCTCTGCACCCACCAAATTTTCCCCGTGGGTGCTCCAGCCCCGGAGCACCCAGGGAGTCGGTGCCTAAGGCGCCACTTTTGATGTGATCAGTGGGGGGAGCAGCCACTTCCCCTGCTCCCCCCCCAGCTACTCCCCCACCCCTAGGAGCCAGAGGGACCTGCCAGATGCTTCCTGGGAGCTGCCCCAGATAAGCACTGCCGGGATTCCCCACCTCGCCCCCCCCCCCCCCAGCAGGTGCCTCTGGCTCTTAGGGGTGGGGTGGGGTGGGCACAAACACAACGGTGGCCCACGAGACCCTCCTGCCTGGTTCTGGGGGCAGACAGTGGAGGGGGGTGGATGGGGCAGGGGTGGGCAACGACCCCCTCATGGAGTGAGGAGGGAACCCGTTAAGATTTTGGCAGCTCATCACTGTGCATAGGAGCTGTGATGCTGCTTCTTTCTCCATTGTAAATTGAAGTTCTCCAAGCTCCTCTTCCCAAACAGGAAGCGGAATTGAAGTTTGCCTTTTTGGCTGGCATCATCACCAGGGATTGAACTCGGGATTTCCAGAACTGACAGCATAAACTGCTACCTTTTTGACCTAAAGAGCCCATGCTCCTAGCTGGGGCTTGTATACTCAGTAAGGGGGAAGAAGACCTGGAATATGCTCAGCAGTGAATTACAGAAGCAGGGACTGAAGAAACCAAATAGAATGAAAAGTGTTATGAAAAGTCTCATGGGTTATTATTTCAGAAGATCTTTATCTGTAAAATGTGGATGATAGTGATACTCATTTCACACATACGGGTCCTAACCAATTTACTAGCTACTGTAGAACAAAATATCCAGGTCTTTTGGCTTCATTTATTTTGATCCATTTCAGATTCATTTGTATTCCTTTAAAGACTTTTTTTCTAGTTAGTTGTATTTTCACTTCAATGTCAAACTAACAGGAACTGAATCGCACCTGTATTGCAATGTGTTGTATTTTTAAAATGCAGAAATTGCTGCTTTGGCTTTATTCTGCCATCTTCTGACCTAGTCTTTCAAATTTATTCCTTAGTTTCTGGAGTTGTGGAGTAAAGAAAGAAGAGAATGATTTTGAAAGCAATTGTATTGCTAGGCTGTATCCTGGGAATCAACACATTTCCTCTCGAGGATCCTGAAGATGGAGGCAAGCACTGGATTGTCATCGTAGCAGGGTCAAATGGCTGGTACAATTACAGACACCAGGTAAGGATGACCTGTCCAATTCATTACGACGTTCTAACAGTGTTTCATGGAATAGTATACAAATACCAGTCACTGTGCAATGTAGTTTCTTCAAATACCTGTCCCATAAACTTAGTTAGATGCTCAAATGTCAGAAGTATTTACTGTGGTATGTAACCTGTCACTTAAATTAGCTTCTGTACCAGATGACTGGAGGATAGGTAGTGTGACACCAATTTTTAAAAAAGGCTCCAGAGGCAATCCTGGCAATTACAGGCCAGTAAGCCTAACTTCAGTACCAGGCAAGTTAGTTGAAACTATAGTAAAGAACAGAATGATCGGACACAGATGAATATGATCTGTTGGGGAAGAGTCAACATGGCTTTTGTAAAGGGAAATCATACCTCACCAGTCCATTAGAATTCTTTGAGGGCATCAACAAATGTGAACAAGGGTGATCCAGTTGATACAGTGTACTTGGATTTTAAGAAGCCTTACAAGGTCCATCACCAAAGGCTCTAAGCAAAGTAAGCAGTCATGGGATAGGAGAGTGTCCTCATGAATCAGTAACTGGTTAAAAGACAGGAAACAGAGTAAAAATAAACGCAGTTTTCACAATGGAGAGAGGTAAATAGTGGTGGTCTCCAGGGATTTTTACTGGGACCAGTACTGTTCAACATAAATGGTCTGGAAGAAGGGGTAAACGGTAAGGTGGCAAAATTTGAAGACTATACAAAATTACTTATGATAGTTAAAGTTCAAAGCAGATTTTGAAGAGTTACAAAGGGATGTCGCCAAACTAGGTGACTGGGCAATAAAATTGCAGATAAAATTCACTGTAGATAAATGCAAAGTAGCGCACATTGGAAAACATCATCCAGCTATACATACAAAATGATGGGATCTAAATTAGCTGTTATCACTCAGATCTTGGTGTCATTGCGGATAGTTCTCTGAAAACATCTGGTCAGGTGAAATGGCAGTCAAAAAAGCTAACAGTGTTAGCAACCATTAGGAAAGGGTTAGATAATAAGACAGAAAATATCATAATGCCGCTATATAAATACATGGTGCACCCACACTTTGAATACTGCGCACAGTGCTTGTTGCCCCATTTTAAAAAGATATATTGGAAAAGGTACAGAGATGGTCAGCAACAATGATTAAGGGTATGGAATATTTTCTGTATGAGGAGAGATTAAAAAAAGCTGGGACTATTCAACTTGGAAAAAGATGACTAAGGGGGAGGGAATATGCTAGAGGTCTATAAAATCATGAATGGTGTAGAGAAACTGAATAAAGAAAGTGTTTGTTTAGTCCTTCACATAACACAAGAACTTGGGGTCATCCAATGACATAACTAGGCAGCAGGTTTAAAACAAACAAAAGCAGTACTACTTCACACAACGCACAGTCAACCTTTGGAATTTGTTATTGGGGGCTGTTGTGAAGGCCAAAAGAATAACTGGGTTTAAAAAAAAAGCTAGATAAGTTTATGGAGGATAGGTCCATAAATGGCTATTGGCCAGGGATGCAATCCCAGGCTCTGGGTGTCCCTAGCCTCTGAATGCCAGAAGGTGGGTGCTGGGATGACAGGGGGTGGATCATAAGATAATTGCCCTGTTCTGTTCATTCAGTCTGAAGCACCTGGCATTGGCCACTATCAGAAGACAGGATACTGGGCTAGATGGTCCATTGGTCTGACCCAGGATGGCCATTCTTATGTTCCTATGTAAATTTTGAATTAGTCTGGGCATGAACAACTTTCTGCTAACATCTCCCTCTCAGTTTCAGATTAACAGGTGTTTCCTTTTGTCATATTTAATTTGGAATGTTTTTTCTGAAACTAAGTGAATTACATAAATAAACTTTAGTAATCTAAAAGCCAATCTCCACTTGATCTTTCCCTTTATCATTCTAACCCTCCAACACCTTTCCACTGTTCCTTTTACTCTTTTTTTTTAAAATTATTTTCTTGCTCAGCCCTCTTCTTTCTTGACAAGCCAGAATAGTGTCGTCCTCTTTAAAAAAATAAATAAAGGCCAGAGAAGGCCATTATCATCATCTTGTCTGATGTCCAGCTAGCAGGTCATAGAATTTCATTCGGTCATTACTGCATCAAATTGTGATGATTGAACTAGAGCAGGTTTTTCTGAAAGCAATTCTGTATGCTCTTGTCCATTATGTTCCCTCGACTCTCACTATTTGGCAACTTTCCCCTCTCTGTCTCTCTCTTCTCCCCCTTTATATCCCTACCAGTAAAACATTCAGTTAAATCTCCCACTGTATAGGTGTCCTGTTCAAGTACCTAGTCCTGGGACATCTAAGCTTAAGGGTTTTTGAGGCTTGCTTTAAGATATGTTTTGAGGTTCTGTTGCTGCATAATAACTTCACCAGCTCCCTTACACACAACACTCTGGTGGGAGAACACTCATTTAAAAAGACTGAGGTAGGAATAACATTGTATTTAAAATCTTTAGGAAAAGTTGTTCCTGTGCAAGCTCAGTAGCAGCTTTTAAAAGATGGCAATTGTTATTCAAATGGTGGTTTGTTTTTTTTTTGGAGGCTTAAAAATCTTTTTTTTTTTTTTTAATCGGTGGACCCAAGTTCCCTGTAAGCTGTGTGGCGGCGCAGCAACCTATTTAGTGCCGTGCAGGCACTTAGGGAACACGCCCGGGGACCTGCCAGTCCCATCACTTTCTAAGTGTATATCTTGGGAATCTTGTTGTTTTAATCAACATGAAATGTAGAAAGCAGAAAATTATCCTTCCATTAAAAAAAAAATTTCTCTTAAGGTTAAGAAAATCAAAACAGCAAACCTTTACAATTTCACAGCTTACAAATACTTATGGGAGACCTTCTTTATAATTGGTCTAGCCAACATACAGTAAAACCTGCTCTAATATCACCATGAGACCCCAATCAAAACCAGATGCCCAGTAGGTCTAACCTTTAACTAAAGGTGGAACAAAATAGTACTTTGGACTACTATCACACCTTCCATCTCGGAGCATGACAAATATTGTTTGACTCACAACATACCTTTGAGGTAAGTATTTGTTCCCCAATTTCCAGATACAAACTGCAGTATAGTGAAGGTTAAATGATTTGGCCAAGTCACGTGCTAGAGCCAGGAATAGAACTCAGGTCTGGACTCCCCATCCCATGCTTCCTCTTTCTAGAAATCCTTGAAACTACTTTAAAGTGCTCACATATGACACTTAGTTGCGTGGTGGAGATAAAAGAAAGGGAATTCTAGAGCCATCCAGGAATGAGCTCAAAATTATTCCAGAGGAGAGTGTATCGAAGATAGTGTTGTGACAGACTATAATTGCAGTTAGAATTTTTATCCTATTGACAGTAATTAATTCAGCTAGATAGTAAACCTTTTAAACCAACCCATTGCTCATTTGTCAACTTTGTGTAACTTGATTGCTATTTCTGGCAGAGAAATTGAAGAGGATTACATCACATCTTGTACCTTTTAATTAAATTTCCCCACACACAGTCCAGTCTGTGCAAATTAAATTACAAAATATGAATTGTCCTCAGCAGTATCTCTGTTACTCAGCTTGTCTGCTTTCATTGCCTCACTGAATGTTATTCTTGGAAAGCTTATGGTTTACTTCAGTTGTTAACTCAGTAAAGTATGATCAGCCACAGCTTTTTACTTTGTCAAGTAAGAGTCCTTCTTCTTCCCTCCCCCCGTGTTTAACAGCTCAGGTGTCTGAGGCAGACAGTCCGTTTACACTTCATCCAAGGTGCAAATTTCAAGTAATAGCATGCAAAATATATATCTATATACAGCACTACTGAAATGCATCTTGTAGCCACCTGCAGCAACTCCACCCTAGTAACTTATTAATGCACAACATGCTACAGAACAGTGGAGGTCTTTTGCAGGAGGAAGGAACATTTTGATCAACAACTCTGAAGCTAACCCTCCTCTTATATAAAGTACCATGGGATTTTTGATATCCATGCTGAATGGATGAGACCTCACCTTTTAAAATATGTGAGATTTCATACACAATACTTCAGGGAACTCAGTTTCCATACTGTAACTTGTAAGGATGGAGGATTGAGTCATCCATGATAGGATATGTACCTATAGTTTCAAGTAATCTAAGGCCTTCTGTGTACTTGAGATTCAGCCACAGTGGCCAGCAAATGGTGTCACTGCACTGGTGCAACCCCAACTGTAAGTAAGGCAAGTGCAAACGGTGCAAATTGTTGTTTTCCTTATCTACACTGGGGATTTGCACCTTGAAGCTACAGTTTCTGGACATGATGGCTGAATTGGAACTAGTTCCAAATAAAGCCAAGACCCAAGCTATTCATTTATTTTCATCTTTCATAAACAGATCATCTTGGCACCTTGACATTTTTATAAAACATACACAACCCAAACTAATGAGCTTGTCCTTGCTGCAAAGTTAACTTGAGTCCCTCTACACAGAAAACCCCTTAACTCAGGAGTGGTGGTGTTTTTAACTCAAGGTAGTTGGCCTGTCAGGGAGTATAGAGTAAACCTTGAGTTAGCACAATTCAGCAGCTGCTAATGTGACTACTCTGCAATCCTCTAATGCCTTCCACAATTCTCCATGGGTGCCCAAAAAGGACAGACAAGTTCTCTACAATTCACTGGGAAAAGTATTCAGAAAGTTGCTCAATTTATAGCATTTGCAAAAAACCCAGGGTTATTAGTATTAGTGCCACACATGTGAGTGCATCTTGTGTTGTGCAGTGTGACTGCTCTTGCCCAAGCTAGGCTAATGTCAGTTAACGGCCGTGAAGACCTACCCAGTGAAACAAACATACAGTTGGCCTCACAACAACCCGTCACCATATAATCTACCAGAGTATAAACAAATAAAGAGCATGAACCAATCTCTGTGAAGATACCCAGACATTATATCATCCCTCCCCAGAAGTCCAGGGAAATAGGCTTTGCAGGACACCCTGAAAGTCAATAGATACAGGGCAGATCTATACTTAAAACACTGCATCAGCTCAGCTGCATCACTATAGTTCTTTAGTAAAGACAGTTCTCCCCTTGGCGTAGTTAATCCATCTCCCCAAGAGGCAGTAGCTATGTTGACAGGAATAGCCCCGTCTACATCAGTGGTTTTCAAATTTTTTTTTCTGGCGACCCAGTTGAAGAAAATTGTTGATGCCTGCGACCCAACGGAGCTGGGGATGGGGGTGAGGGCTGTGGGATGGGGGTGAGGGGTTCAGGGTGTGGGAGGGGGCAGAAGGTTGGTCTGTGGGAGGGGGTCAGGGCTGTGGGCTGCGCATGCAGGCTCTGGGATGGGGCCAGGGATGAGGGGTTTTGGGTGCAGGAAGGGGCTCTGGGTTGTTGGGGGCTAAGGGCTGAGGCAGGGGATTGGGGCATGGGGTTACCTCAGGAGGCTCCTGCTCAGCAGCTAGGGTGCTAAGGCAGGCTTCCTGCCTGTCCTGGCATTGTGGAGCATGCCGCACCCCAGAAGCTGCCAGCAGCAGGTCTGGCTTCTAGGCAGAGGCGCACAAGCGGTCCATGTGGTTCTCACCTGCAGACACCACCACCCCAGCTCCCACTGGCCGGGAACCAGCCCATGGGAGTGCCGAACCAGTGCTCAGGGTGGGGGCAGCACACGGAGCCCTGTGGCCTCCCCGCCTAGGAGCCAGACATCTGCTGGCTGCTTCCAGGGCACAACGCAGTGTCTGAACAAGTAGGGACTAGCCTGCCTTAGCCGGGCAGCACCGCCGACGGGACTTTTAATGGCCCGGTCAGAGGTGCCGACCAGAGCCACCGCAACCCAGTGCTTTACATTCAGCTTGCAGTTTGAAAACCACTGCTATAAGAGGTGGCGATAGAATCTGAGGTCTTTATCTCTGGGAATACAGCTGAAGAAAATTAAGTGAAATCCTCCTCCAGGAAAATTCAAATGCTGAAGACAAAAATAAATGTACATAAAATATCTGAAATCTGTTATCTTGGAATTTGCTAAAAAAACGGTTTTACACTTTTCCTCTACCATGCTTTCCAGCCACTGTTTGCCATTTAAGTCGGAAAAGGTATACATTGAGTAACATTCCCCTAACATGCCAGATAGAAAAGCTTTTACTGTATTAGGATCCCGACTGTAGACAGCTAGTTTTGCTGCTGGTTCCATTTTCAGCACCCTGTCATCTAACTTACTAGGAATAAGTCTAATGGATGTGGTTATGAACACTGTAATGGTAGCCTTGTCTACACTAGCGCTTCCAACATTATTAACACTTACAATTAAACCAACGTTAGCAACTGGGAAATCTTTCAAGAGTGTCCGTAATACAGATCAGGCTATTGAACCAGTGAAGCACAGTTAGGGAAGCTAATGAAACAGCAGGTATTTTTAGAAATAGTTGACATTTTTAATATATATATATATATCTGGTATAAGAATACTTTCACTATCAGAGATGTTATAGCCTCTCATTTATTACTTCAGATCACTGCACTGTTCCTTTAACAGGACACAAACCTAAAAATTTAGTGTAGTGAAGCGAGCAATTCTTGAGAGATTTTGCAGAAAAAACACACAGCCTCATACCAACACTAATGAAATATTACAGGCATGAAAGAAGATGGGGGGCATGCTGTATTTAGGGATTTTCTCACATACTGGAGGAGAGTCTAAAGCTTCCACTTATAAAGTGTTTTTGGTTTCCATCTCCACGATGAAGAAGCAGCCATAGTGGAACCCATACACTATTAGCCATAGTAGCTCCAGCCAGCCATCCTAGCACAAAGGTGGGAACTCCATCCCTCCTTATCCCCTATACAGCTGGTTTTGGCTTTCAAGTTTAAAGGAGACCATTTAAAAGCTATTGTAGTTAAACATGAACAGAGTAAGATCAGGTCTGCATTAGAAACTTCGCCAGTATGCGCTGAGTCTACCAGCTTCTATACAAGGAGCCTTTTACTGGTATAGCATATTGGCAAAGTGCTCCTATTGTGGATGCAGATTGCTGGCAAAGCTGTATAGTAAAACCACTCACCATGAACAAAACAAGCTGTATGGGTAAAATGAAGTTTTGTCCATATTTCTGTGCCTATATGAGGGGCTTTTACCAGCACAGCTATCCTAGTCAGTATCCAGTGCCCCAAGCTGACACAGCTGTGCCAGCAAAAGCACCTAGTGTAGACCTGGCCATAGTAATGTCAGCAGGGTATGTGCAGAAACTTAACTTTGACCCCTTTTGGGGTGGAGGGTGCGTTTTCTGTTCCTTCCCCTCGTCCCAGTCTTGGGAGGAGCCCACTCGTCCTGTCCCCCTGGCAGGAATTCGCTCACGTTGACATTCAGAGCACTGGGCAGAAATCACATTATGTCAACACTCACAGTTGGCCTTTGCAATGCTTTGTCTTAATTAAAACAGTCGGATTCCCCTGGTCTGCATCAGTTCTAAGTCAGCTGCCAACGCTGGCCGAGGTAGAACACCTCCTCCCCACATCTCCATGGAGCGGGAGAGGCAAGTGACCCTGTCACAGCTGGGGTGATCCACAGGAAGGGCCCAGCTCATGTCCAGAGGAGTCGCCGCCCCCCCGGGAGAGGGCGGTGCCTTATCCAGCCGTGGCTTGCTCCCAACCCTGCTTTGCGCCTCAGGCCTCCCCTGGCCTCGGCAGGAGCTCGCTCTTCCTTCCCACCCCCTGCCCTGGCCGGCAGGAGCTCGCTCTTCCTTCCCACCCCCTGCCCTGGCCCAGCAGGAGCTCGCTCTTCCTTCCCACCCCCTGCCCTGGCCCAGCAGGAGCTCGCTCTTCCTTCCCACCCCCTGCCCTAGCCCAGCAGGAGCTCGCTCTTCCTTCCCCCGCCACCACAGTCTCTGGGCCGAGAGAAGCTCACTCTCCTACCCCCCACCACCACCACCACGGCCCCAGGGCTGGAGGAGTTTTGTGCCCCCAACAATTATTGGGGGGGCCTGTGCCACTGCTTTCCCCCCTCCACTTGCACACGCCCCTGAATGTCACTTAGGAATGTGATTTTTTGAGATTTCTAAACTTCCAAAAGTCCTATTCTAGATGCAGTTATATTGGCATGAATGCTTATTTTGCTTGCCAAACTGATCTAAGCTATATCTGCAAAAGCACTCTGTTGCCACTATAAGCCGCACCAGTGCTAGCAGGCCTTTTTATCTGTATAGCCATCCTGACAAGCCTTTTCAAATATAGACCTGGCCATGGGCGGCGGGTATCGCAGACAGGGGGAGGCCATGCCTCCTCAAACAGCCTAGTGTGGCCCTGCCCATGTTCCACCAGACCCCCTCCTGCCTGCTGCTCCCTTCTGTGGCCGAGAGGCTGGGGCAGGCAGGCAGGCTGGGGGCAGTGGTGCGCAAGACCATGCCACGCCATGTCCTCCATCCTCCCACCACTGGGACCACGCTGGGGCTGGGGGAGCTCCGGCCGTGCTGCCCGCCCAGTGCTGGGGCCAGGGGCAATCCAGCCACACCGCTCACCTGCCCAGTGCTGGGGCGTGTGGTGGGGCAGTGTGCTCCAGGCTCTGGCGGGGGAGCAGAGGGGGGGAGGGGCCAGGGACTAGCCTCCCCCTAGGGCGCGTTCACCCCGCCGCCCATGGACTTGGCCAAAATAACTAGCCCAGTGGTCCCCAACCTTTCTGTGGGAATAGCATATTCCTATTCCCAGAAGACTGGCGGGCGCCAGACCCCCCCGCCGCCGAAATGCTGCCAAGAAGCGACAGCGACAAAAAGCGCCGCCGCCAAAATGCTGCCGAAAAACGGCCACACTTCTCAGCGGCATTTCAGCTGCCGGTTCTCCGGTGGCCGCGCTCGGCGGTGGTGGCATGTCCTGTGGGTGCACACAACTGACCTGGCGGGTGTCATTGCGCCCGCAGGCACCACGTTGGGGCCCCTTGAACTAGCCACTTTTGAAAGTCTTGGCTATGCATTCCTTCTAGTTCCATTCTTTATGCAAATGCAGCTGAGGAAGAAATGAGGAAACCTAAAAGCTTAAAGGTGCAGTGGAGAAACCCCAACCTCCTTCCAGGCTACACAACATGACAGCAGTTTCTCTCTGAACAATGAGTAAACAAGTGAATTCAGTTGTCATTAAGAAGAATGTCTCCCACAGTTTTTAAAAAGTGCCTTAACTCCTACTGAGACTATGTCTACACTGCACAGTTAACCCAGAATTTTGGGGCCTAGATCAGCCTCACCCAGGTGTGAGCATCACCACTGGAAACCATAGCTGAATTACTGTGTCCTCAGTGTTTATGCAGTCACCCGTGCGCTAGCAAAAGGTTCTAAAGTAGACTTGGTCTTTGGGAGCCCAAAATGAGATGCTTTAAACTTAAAAAGAAAAGGAGTACTTGTGGCACTTTAGAGACTCACAAATTTATTTGAGCATAAGCTTTCGAGAGCTACAGCTCACTTCATCGGATGCATTCTTTTTGCAAATACAGACTAACATGGCTGCTACTCTGAAACCTGTCTTTAAACTTAAAGTGATCTGATTTTGAGAGACTGGATACCTATGAATTTTTGAATATCAGACTCCTTTAAAGTATGTTTGGGCACCCAAAAAAATCACCACTGACTTGAAAACTTTGGTCTATTTTTAGACAAAAATGGATGTTGCTTAACAGTTTTGTGAAAGATCCGATTGGCATCTTATTCACAAAGGATTTAGTCATCCTTTTTGTGGTGACTGAGAAATCTCCGAAGAGTTGGTCAGTGATTTACGTATACCTTTATTTTGGGTCACATCTAAGGGTATACCTATATGAAATATTTTTCCAGTTATACCAGTGTAATTATACCAGTATCTCTCTCCTTATTCTGGAATAAGAGTGGCTTTTTTGGCATAGCTTGAACTGCTTCCAAAGTTTCAGAGTAACAGCTGTGTTAGTCTGTATTTGCAAAAAGAAAAGGAGTACTTGTGGCACCTTAGAGACTAACCAATTTATTTGAGCATAAGCTTTCGTGAGCTACAGCTCACTTCATCGGATGCATACTGTGGAAAGCGTAAAAGATCTTTTTATACAAAGCATGAAAAAATACCTCCCTCCACCCCACTCTCCTGCTGGTAATAGCTTATCTAAAGTGATCACTCTCCTTACAATGTGTATGATAATCAAGGTGGGCCATTTCCAGCACAAATCCAGGGTTTAACAAGAACGTTTTTTTGGGGGTGGGGGGGGAGGGTAGGAAAAAACAAGGGGAAATAGGCTTGAATAGAGACTGGGAGTGGCTAAGTCATTATGCAAGGTAACCTAAGTTAATTGTATCCAATTTGCAAATGAATTCCAATTCAAACAGTCTCTCGCTGGAGTCTGGATTTGAAGTTTTTTTGTTGTAATATCGCAACCTTCATGTCTGTAATCGCGTGACCAGAGAGATTGAAGTGTTCTCTGACTGGTTTATGAATGTTATAATTCTTGACATCTGATTTGTGTCCATTTATTCTTTTACGTAGAGACTGTCCAGTTTGACCAATGTACATGGCAGAGGGGCATTGCTGGCACATGATGGCATATATCACATTGGTGGATGTGCAGGTGAATGAGCCTCTGTTAGTGTGGCTGATGTTATTAGGCCCTGTGATGGTGTCTCCTGAATAGATATGTGGGCACAGTTGGCAACGGGCTTTGTTGCAAGGATAGGTTCCTGGGTTAGTGGTTCTGTTGTGTGGTATGTGGTTGCTGGTGAGTATTTGCTTCAGGTTGGGGGGCTGTCTGTAGGCAAGGACTGGCCGGTCTCCCAAGATTTGTGAGAGAGTGTTGGGTCATCCTTGAGGATAGGTTGTAGATCCTTAATAATGCGTTGGAGGGGTTTTAGTTGGGGGCTGAAGGTGACGGCTAGTGGCGTTCTGTTATTTTCTTTGTTAGGCCTGTCCTGTAGTAGGTGACTTCTGGGTACTCTTCTGGCTCTATCAATCTGTTTCTTCACTTCCGCAGGTGGGTATTGTAGTTGTAAGAATGCTTGATAGAGATCTCGTAGGTGTTTCTCTCTGTCTGAGGGGTTGGAGCAAATGCGGTTGTATTGCAGAGCTTGGCTGTAGACAATGGATCGTGTGGTGTGGTCAGGGTGAAAGCTGGAGGCATGTAGGTAGGAATAGCGGTCAGTAGGTTTCCGGTATAGGGTGGTGTTTATGTGACCATCGCTTATTAGCACTGTAGTGTCCAGAAAGTGGATCTCTTGTGTGGACTGGACCAGGCTGAGGTTGATGGTGGGATGGAAATTGTTGAAATCCTGGTGGAATTCCTCAAGGGCTTCTTTTCCATGGGTCCAGATGATGAAGATGTCATCAATATAGCGCAAGTAGAGTAGGGGCGTTAGGGGACGAGAGCTGAGGAAGCGTTGTTCTAAGTCAGCCATAAAAATGTTGGCATACTGTGGGGCCATGCGGGTACCCATAGCAGTGCCGCTGATCTGAAGGTATACATTGTCCCCAAATATAAAATAGTTATGGGTAAGGACAAAGTCACAAAGTTCAGCCACCAGGTTAGCCGTGACATTATCGGGGATAGTGTTCTTGACGGCTTGTAGTCCGTCTTTGTGTGGAATGTTGGTGTAGAGGGCTTCTACAGCCATAGTGGCCAGGATGGTGTTATCAGGAAGATCACCGATGGATTGTAGTTTCCTCAGGAAGTCAGTGGTGTCTCGAAGGTAGCTGGGAGTGCTGGTAGCATAGGGCCTGAGGAGGGAGTCTACATAGCCAGACAATCCTGCTGTCAGGGTGCCAATGCCTGAGATGATGGGGCGCCCAGGATTTCCAGGTTTATGGATCTTGGGTAGTAGATAGAATATCCAGGTCGGGGTTCCAGGGATGTGTCTGTGCAGATTTGATCTTGTGCTTTTTCAGGGAGTTTCTTGAGCAAATGCTGTAGTTTCTTTTGGTAACTCTCAGTGGGATCAGAGGGTAATGGCTTGTAGAAAGTGGTGTTGGAGAGCTGCTGAGCAGCCTTGTGTTCATATTCCGACCTATTCATGATGACAACAGCACCTCCTTTGTCAGCCTTTTTGATTATGATGTCAGAGTTGTTTCTGAGGCTGTGGATGGGAAAACCTGGATTTGTGCTGGAAATGGCCCAACTTGATTATCATACACATTGTAAGGAGAGTGATCACTTTAGATAAGCTATTACCAGCAGGAGAGTGGGGTGGGGGGAGGTATTTTTTCATGCTTTGTGTGTATAAAAAGATCTTCTACACTTTCCACAGTATGCATCCGATGAAGTGAGCTGTAGCTCACGAAAGCTTATGCTCAAATAAATTGGTTAGTCTCTAAGGTGCCACAAGTACTCCTTTTCTTTTTGCTTGCAAAGTGACAGACTAAACCGGAAAAAGACCTCCTTTTACCAGAATAAAAGTAACCACATGGGGAGTTGTGGTGGTATGAGTGGTTTAAATTCACACCCTATCTTGTGTGGGTGTAACTTCCCCATGTAGATAAGCCCTAAATGTACAGAGAGAGAAGGTGACAATGGTTAGGAAGCTGCATCAATTAGATAATTTTATTGAAAAGAGCGAGTGTTTTGCACTTGAGGTTTTACAGTGTTAACACCTGGATGGTTGGTATCACCCCTTATCTCCACTGCAGTAAATGAGTCCTATGGGGGAAAAAAAAGATTTAGAGTGTATTGGAAAGGACATTGATGAGAAAATGAGTTGCTCTAGTCTGCTTTGAATGTACATATAATTAAAAAAACCTACCAAAACAAACACTGCACACACAATCCCCCCTCCCCCCGCCGTCCCTGGGGGGTAGGGGAGAGGGTGAGAGAACAAATGACTCACAGGACAGATGTTCGTCACATTGCTTAAGGCACGACTGAAAGACCTTCAGATACTTCAATGATGAGGACTGTTTAAGAACAGATATAGAACAGAATAATGTGAAAAGTACTTCCAGACAGCAGATGCAAGAAATGTAAAATGATAAAATGTGGTGCTAACACCAAAAGAAGTAAAACAATCACGCAAATAACAAACATCGCTATGAGAACAGTGTAGGAGGATGTGTTTGGGAAGATAAGTAATGGAAATGAGATTTTTAGACATATCAAGCAGTAGCAATGGCACCAAAATGCGGAGGAGGAGGTTGAAAAGTTCAGAGAAAAGATGCTGAAGCAATGCTGGGGGTGGGAGGAGGAGAAAGGGCCACAGTATGGAGGAGGGTATAACAGCAGCAACAAGTGGCAAGTAATTTAGCTGAGGCTGGTTGCCCTGTCTAGATTAAAATGATGTAAAGCCTAACCTACAGAACCTTTTACCAGCATAGCTATGTCAGTTAGGAGTGGTGGTGTTGTTTTTTTTTGTTTTTAACCGATATAGCTATACCAGTAACAGCTGTAGCCTAAATACAATTATACAGGTATACCTGTGTTTATACTGGCATAGCTTATGCCAGTTCCCCAACCTGGCATAAACTATACCATTATAAACACAGTTTCTCTGATATAACTGTATCCACATGATAAGGTTTTGATGGTTTAACTATACAGGTAAAGCCTAATGTAGACAAGGCTTAAGACAGAATATGCAAATCCTCACTTTTTGCCTTTTAAATGTCTCCCAATATATCCTCTCTCTTCTTCAACTGATATCTATTACAGTTAGTAGCAGTAGTACGGGGGGCACCTGGAGGCCTGCTGAGGTGCTATTTGTGCCTAATGCTTTGCAATCCCAGGGTAAAGAGATGTTTCCTCACCCCAAAAAGTTCTACCATCTAATTAAGTCAAGATGTAATAAATGAGTGTAACACACAATAGGGAAAAGGAGAAGACAAAGGAAACTCATACAAACCTGTTTACAAAGGCTAGTTATGTACACAGCTGAATGGTTCTGAGTTGGTTAATATTTGTACATCAGAAGTTTTTATTGTCCATCTATTTGGAGCTTGTTTTTACAGGGAAATGTACTATAATTATACCACTATAGTTATACTGGTATAACTCCTAGTGCAGACACACTTATTCCAAAATAAGAGTGCCTTTCTCTAGTTTAGTTTATGTCAGTATTGTGTAATTTAGTTATACTGGTATGGTTATGCTGTTAGGTTTCCCTGTGTAGCTAAGCCCATAGCCATTTACTGTAGGCACCACAGAAGAAGTAGATCTTTGGGAAGAATTTCAAGGTTAGAAGAGTGACTGTACAGATTAGTGCTTTCCAGTTCTCTTTTTCCCTAGCAAACCTCACAAACGTCTGCTTCATATCTTACGTTTTTACACTGCTCTCTCCTATTCTTGTCTATTGTCAAGATCTGTGTTTAACGTAAGCAGTTTGGGGTAGGGACTGGTGAAGTGCCATGCAAATGTCAATGTTGAAATATAAATATTTAAGTTTACAGAGCTGGATGGAAGAAAATCTCGTCTGATGTAATAGGAAATATAACTCCTTTAGTAAGGATGGGTAGATTTCCAAAGTAAATCATGTGACGAGATTGTGCTACAGCAGATTTTTTTTTTTTTTTTTTTTTTTTTTAAAACATGGAACGTACCTCACCTTTTCCTGGAATCTTGCTCAATTACCACCCCATCTCTATGTCAGACTCTGAAGACAGGGCTTTTCCTATATTATTAACATTTCACTAATTTAACTAAATTTGATCTAATTAAACCAGGTCAAACCCCTAATGTGGACACTCCTAAACCAGTTTAACCTTTGCTTAGCATATGCTAATAAATTACTGATTTAAACTAAGCCAATGTAAGTGAGGTTTAATCACGTTTCAGTGTCTACATCAGGAGTTCTCTCTGGTTTAATTGGGTTGATTTAATTAAACCTGTGCAACTTTTCTAATGTTGACTAGATCAGGGGTGGGCAAACTATGGCCCGTGGGCTGGAACCAGCCCGCCAGCCATTTTAATCCAGCCCTCAAGCTCCTGCTAGGGTCTGGGGATTGCCCCACTCCGACGCTCCAGTTGGGGAGTAGGGTCGGGGGCCGATCCATGCGGCTCCCGGAAGCAGCGGCATGGCCCCCCTCTGGCTCCTGTGTGTAGGGGCAGCCAGAGAGCTCCACTCTGCATGCTGCCCCCGCCCCAAGTGCCACCCCCGTAGCTCCCATTGGCCGCAAACCACAGCCAATGGGAGCTACAGGGGCAGTGCCTGCAGACTGGGCAACATGCAAGGCTGCCTGGCTGCGCCTCGCATAAGAGCTGGAGAAGGGACTTCTGGGAGCTGCTTCCGGGAGCCCCTTGAGGTAAGCGCTGCCCGGAGTCTGCCCCCCTGAGCCTCTCCCCATGCACCAACACCCTGCCCCAGCCCTGATCCCCCTCCCGCCCTCCAAACCCCTCGGCTCCAGCCCGGAGCACCCTCCTGCACCCCAAACCTCTCATCCCCAGCCCTACCCCAGAGTCTGCGCCCCAAGCCAGAGGCCTCACCCCCACACACCCCAACCCTGTGCCCCAGCCCTGAGCCCCCTCCCGCCCTCCAAACCACTTGGTCCCAGCCCGGAGCACCCTCCTGCACCCCAAAACCTTCATCCCCAGCCCCACTCCAGAGCTCGTACCCCCTGCCCCAGTCATGATCCCCCTCCCGCCTTCCAAACCCCTCGGTTCCAGCCTGGAGCACCCTCCTACACCCCAAACTCCTCATCCATAGCCCCACCCCAGAGCCCACACCCCCAGCTGGAATCCTCACTCCTCTCCCCCCTGCACTCCACCTTCCTGCCCCAGCCTGGAGCCCCCTCCCGCACCCTGAACTCTTCAGTTCTGGCCCCACCCCGGAGACTGCACCTGCAACCAGAGCCATCACCCCCCCCCTCCGCACCCCAACCACAATTTTGTGAGCATTCATGGCCTGCCATACAATTTCTATTCCCAGATGTGGCCCTCGGGCCAAAAAGTTTGCTCACCCATGGAGTAGATCATAGGAAGGGGTTAGAATTAAAAACAAAGAAAAAAGCAAACCTCACCACCACACACAGCATAACCTGAAAGAAAACCTCTCTTGGTGTAATGCTATTTGAAGTTCCACTGAAATGTTGAAAAATGCATTTCTGGAAAATTTCTTAGTTATCTAGGGGTAGAGGAGAATTATTTTGTCCGTAGACCATTAAATCATCAACGGATTGTAGAACTAAAATAATTCGTTCGTGAGGGAAGTTTCTAAAACAAAATATTAGCGCTTTCCTCGTGGAGACATGTATTTTTTATATAAGATCACTTTAATGTACATTGTAATTTCTGTTATAAAAAAGAGATTTAACTATAGCAGTAGTGTTCTCTCTTTAAAGAAAATCTGCACATTCATATCCTGTTTATAATAAGGGCAAGAGTTTGATTAGAAATTCTGTAGTTTAGCTTTTCACACAACTTGTGTTTACATACCCTTAAGATACTTAGGGTTATTCCACAAGGAATGTAATTAGGCGCGGGAGAATTTGTCCTAGCTCAAAACTGACCAAGTTAATTTTTCAAATGTCAGACCGCATAAATCATAACTGTTTAGGCCAAGCACTAAGTCGTCTAAGGCCTAATCCAGAGCTCATTGCAGTCAAGGGGAGTCGTCTTCTCCACTGGACTTTGGATCAGGCCTTCAGTGCGTGGGATTTTAGTTTAGATTTCTTTGCAGAAGGCATTATGTTCCCAGTAACCTTTCAGTGACGTCTATTATGCATAAGAAAACTCTACAAAAACATTCATGTAATGAATGGCTTTTCCCCCCCCCCAAATCAGGACTGGGAGCAAATTGGATTTTAATTGTACAGAGATGGGTACTAATACTGTCAGTAACCATTTCTGTGCTATAATCTAATTGCTCCAAGCCCTGATTGGAAAAAAATTATTTGTATTACCATAGCAGGCATGAGTCCTGGTAATGGACCAGAAGGACCGTGTTGTGCTAGGCCAGCGTTACTCAAATGCGGCCACCGTGGCCACATGCCGCCACCAGGGGCTTTTCTTGTGGTCACAGCCTTCTGGGCTGCGATGCGGGGAGTGCAGAATAGAGCCCTCTCCCACTCCCTGTTGCTCCTGGATGCTGGGGCGAGCAGCAGGGGTTGGGCCCTGCCCCCGTCTGGAGTCACCTGGGGCACAACGCTGGAGGAGCAGGCAGCCAGAGAGTTCCCCACCTTCCCATGGGTGGTGGGGCTCAGGCTTTGGGCTTCAGCCTGGGATGGCGGAGCAGCAAGCTCTGTCTGTGGGGCTTCAGGCTCCAGCCCTGGGCTCTGGCTGCACAGTGGCAGGCCCCAGGCTCCAGCCACATGGCTTCAGGCTCTGTCCCTGGACCCCATCCTCCGGGCCGCGGGGCTTTGGGAAGTGGCCACAGGGCTTCAGTCTCCAGGCCCCCACTGCCTCCCCAGCCCCATCTCCCCTGGCCCCCCACTGTCTCCCCCAACCCTCCATACATGGCTTAATTTGCCAGGACTGATTAAGTCTACTGTGAAAAGTGATACCAGTATATTTGTTAATATCACTTTTCACAACAGACTTACTAGGTAGCAATAAATAAATTACAATGATTTGGATGTGTATATGTGCATATTTATTTGATTATCCCAAAGCTAATCAAGTATTTTAGGAAAAAGTGAGAGAGTGGCCATCAGCAAGAGTTGGTGGCCACACTCCGAGGCCACCAAAAAATTTGTCCTGTGTTAGGCAACGTACAAATAAAAATATTGTTCCCACCCCAAAAAGCTTACAACCCTAGTATAAGACAATGGATAATGGGGGGGTGCTTTTCTTGACCTGCTGCTCACAAACCGGGTAGAATTAGTGGGGGAAGCAAAAGTGGATGGGAATCTGGGAGGCAGTGACCATGAGTTGGTTGAGTTCAGGATCCTGACGCAGGGAAGAAAGGTAAGCAGCAGGATACGGACCCTGGACTTCAGGAAAGCAGACTTCGACTCCCTCAGGGAACAGATGGCCAGGATCCCCTGGGGGACTAACATGAAGGGGAAGGGAGTCCAGGAGAGCTGGCTGTATTTCAAGGAATCCCTGTTGAGGTTACAGGGACAAACCATCCCGATGAGTCGAAAGAATAGTAAACATGGCAGGCGACCAGCTTGGCTTAATGGTGAAATCCTAGCGGATCTTAAACATAAAAAAGAAGCTTACAAGAAGTGGAAGGTTGGACATATGACCAGGGAAGAGTATAAAAATATTGCTCGGGCATGTAGGAAAGATATCAGGAGGGCCAAATCGCACCTGGAGCTGCAGCTAGCAAGAGATGTCAAGAGTAACAAAAAGGGTTTCTTCAGGTATGTTGGCAACAAGAAGAAAGCCAAGGAAAGTGTGGGCCCCTTACTGAATGAGGGAGGCAACCTAGTGACAGAGGATGTGGAAAAAGCTAATGTACTCAATGCTTTTTTTGCCTCTGTTTTCACTAACAAGGTCAGCTCCCAGACTGCTGCGCTGGGCATCACAACATGGGGAAGAGATGGCCAGCCCTCTGTGGAGATAGAGGTGGTTAGGGACTATTTAGAAAAGCTGGACGTGCACAAGTCCATGGGGCCGGACGAGTTGCATCCGAGAGTGCTGAAGGAATTGGCGGCTGTGATTGCAGAGCCCTTGGCCATTATCTTTGAAAACTCGTGGCGAACGGGGGAAGTCCCGGATGACTGGAAAAAGGCTAATGTAGTGCCAATCTTTAAAAAAGGGAAGAAGGAGGATCCTGGGAACTACAGGCCAGTCAGCCTCACCTCAGTCCCTGGAAAAATCATGGAGCAGGTCCTCAAAGAATCAATCCTGAAGCACTTACATGAGAGGAAAGTGATCAGGAACAGTCAGCATGGATTCACCAAGGGAAGGTCATGCCTGACTAATCTAATCGCCTTTTATGATGAGATTACTGGTTCTGTGGATGAAGGGAAAGCAGTGGATGTATTGTTTCTTGACTTTAGCAAAGCTTTTGACACTGTCTCCCACAGTATTCTTGTCAGCAAGTTAAGGAAGTATGGACTGGATGAATGCACTATAAGGTGGGTAGAAAGCTGGCTAGATTGTCGGGCTCAACGGGTAGTGATCAATGGCTCCATGTCTAGTTGGCAGCCGGTGTCAAGTGGAGTGCCCCAGGGGTCGGTCCTGGGGCCGGTTTTGTTCAATATCTTCATAAATGATCTGGAGGATGGTGTGGATTGCACCCTCAGCAAATTTGCAGATGATACTAAACTGGGAGGAGTGGTAGATACGCTGGAGGGGAGGGATAGGATACAGAAGGACCTAGACAGATTGGAGGATTGGGCCAAAAGAAATCTGATGAGGTTCAATAAGGATAAGTGCAGGGTCCTGCACTTAGGATGGAAGAATCCAATGCACCGCTACAGACTAGGGACCGAATGGCTAGGCAGCAGTTCTGCGGAAAAAGACCTAGGGGTGACAGTGGACGAGAAGCTGGATATGAGTCAGCAGTGTGACCTTGTGGCCAAGAAGGCCAATGGCATTTTGGGCTGTATAAGTAGGGGCATAGCGAGCAGATCGAGGGACATGATCGTTCCCCTCTATTCGACACTGGTGAGGCCTCATCTGGAGTACTGTGTCCAGTTTTGGGCCCCACACTACAAGAAGGATGTGGATAAATTGGAGAGAGTCCAGCGAAGGGCAACAAAAATGATTAGGGGTCTAGAGCACATGACTTATGAAGAGAGGCTGAGGGAGCTGGGATTGTTTAGTCTGCAGAAGAGAAGAATGAGGGGGGATTTGATAGCTGCTTTCAACTACCTGAAAGGGGGTTCCAAAGAGGATGGCTCTAGACTGTTCTCAATGGTAGCAGATGACAGAACGAGGAGTAATGGTCTCAAGTTGCAATGGGGGAGGTTTAGATTGGATATTAGGAAAAACTTTTTCACTAAGAGGGTGGTGAAACACTGGAATGCGTTACCTAGGGAGGTGGTAGAATCTCCTTCCTTAGAGGTTTTTAAGGTCAGGCTTGACAAAGCCCTGGCTGGGATGATTTAACTGGGAATTGGTCCTGCTTCGAGCAGGGGGTTGGACTAGATGACCTTCTGGGGTCCCTTCCAACCCTGATATTCTATGATTCTATGATAACAGATGGATATAGACCAGTGGTTCCCAAACTTTTCAGGGTCATGTCTCCTATTACGCCGGTCTGTACCCCACCCCCCCAGAGCCTGCTGGAAGCAGGTCCGTGGCTTGGAGAGGGGGATGCGGACAGGGTGAAGGGGGTTGAGGCTGGGGTCACAGCTGGGGGCCAGGCCAGCAACAGAGCTGGGTGGCACTCCCTCCCCACCCCACTTGGGGTCTGGCCCAGGCCGTAGCCACCCCCACCTCAACATTCCTCCATGCCCCCCCTCTCCCCCAGTGGGGTGCCTCCCAGAGTTTGTGGACCTCCGATTTAGACAAATAGATTAGGGTGGCGCAAGGAAACAAGACTCTGTTGATTGGCATGATAGGCAGTGGTCTCAGCTGCCGACCCACTGTCAAGATTTTTGTAGGTATTATAGCAAAGAAAAGTTTTAAGGAGGAATTTGAAGGTGGATAATGAATTCGTTTTGGAGATGTTTACAGGGAGCTTCTCCCAAGCATGGAGGGCAGCCTGGGAGAAAGCACTAATGTGCTTGTTTGAAAGTTTAGCAAGTGGGTGATGGAGGCTGGTATTATTGGCCTATCATAGGTAAGAATTGACATTTCAATTGCAAAGGAGAGATAATAGGTAGGGTTGGGGATAGGCTGTGAAGGGCCTAGAAAATGAATATAAGCAGTTTATGTTCAATGCAATGGAGAAGAAGTCATGAGTGGAGGACTGCTACGAGAGGGATGACATGGTCAAAGCGGCAGGCTAGTAGAAAGCCATTAAGCCTTTGATGACAGCTGTGTGTTCAGGCTTTCCGGAGGCTCTCAATCCTTCATATTTACAACTAGTTACTGAAAGCCCATGCTGTTGCACGGGCGTCATTCAGAAAGTCATGTGTTTAAAAAAACAAAACAAAACCACACAAACACCTGAAAATGGAGCCCTTGTTTCCCATACACTATGTTGTAGTGAGAAGTATTGCAGTTTGTACATGTTTCCCAAAGTCTGTGCACAGAGCTCACCCTGGCCGGAGGGACACGCACCTTTTTGCAACCCCCAGCTTCTCTGATCAGCTGCCACGTTCCACCTGCCACAGAATCTTCGCACTCCAACATTCCAGCCTGTTCTCACAGGAACCAGTGATGCTAGAATCTGGTGATACTCTGAACAGAAAGAGCTCTCAGCCATCATTATAACTGTTTTCATCCCTTCACACTGACTTAAGACATTTTAGGCTTCAGAGTGACAATTGTGAAATCCTGTTACTTAGATGAGGATGTTGGTCCGGAGTTTCTTTAGACAAAATCTTATAAAGTGATTCTCTTTTGTTCCCAAAGATTAACAAGGAATTAGCAAGGACATTCTGCTCTATTTCAGGCTGATGTATGCCATGCTTACCAGATTGTACACCGAAATGGAATTCCAGATGAACAGATCATTGTCATGATGTATGATGACATTGCAGAAAATGAGGAGTAAGTGAAGAACATGGCAAGAATATTAAACCATGTATATTTTTTTCTGTTCCATAGTTAGCAGTAGTACTTTGTGTGTATGTAGTATCTCACAAAGAAGAATCCTAAGCACTTCACAGAGTATGTACAGGGACCACTTCACCCATCACTGAAATGAGTTCACTTTAGGATGCATACCTTGCAAATTTCTAAATTTCAAGAGTAAGATCCTGATTTCAGTTATGGCAGTGTAAATTCAGAGCTCCGTGGTAACTTACTTTTGCATGTTGTGAAACAAGTAAACAATCTTAATTTTTTATTATACATAGTAAAAATCATCTGTTATGTAGTGCTTTACAGTACAGACATGCCTATATAGTGTGGATATCTTTAAGGGCCCTTGTCAGCCTGTTTAGTCCCCAAAGCATACTTTCCATAAAAAAGGAAATTCCCATGCATCATCTGATTTGGTACCTTTGGCCATATTTGCCTTTATAATACAACCAGCTCTTACATTGCACTTTTCACCAGTAAATATTGAAGTGCTTTATAAAGGAGGTCAGTATTTATGTGCAGCTGCACCCAGTTTCAGTTTCAGCCACACCTTAGTCAACTGCCTTAATTGATAAACAGAATTAGGTGACACTAGCTGGTTAATATTTTGCTATCAGTGTCTGCAATTACACAGCACTGGCAATGGTTCAGGTGTCAAAAGAGAATAAAACCATTTCAAAGCAGAACCAAAGCAAGGGCTACTTGAAGCACCTAAACTGATAAATCCAGGGATTATAGCCATCACGGACCATGTCCTGCACCCTCAGAACAATTTACCTGGTCTTGCCACTGGGTTCATGGGGCTTGAGCTGGGCATATGTAATTGATAAAGGCACAAAGACCTCCACATGATCATTCAAAAATCAGTTTTAAAGAGTTGATGCTTTTGTAAATAAATATGTACAAATATTTGGGCTTGATCTTGTCGACGTTTCATGACCTTTTAATATTTTTCTAGTTAATTTGTTGGCGCTATACGGCATATGAATTATTCTTAATACATGTGTCCAACTTAAATTTCAGAAATCCAACCAAAGGCATCATCATCAATAGACCCAATGGCACAGATGTGTACAAGGGAGTGCCAAAGGATTATGTACAAGAGGTAGGACTGAAGTAATCTCTATTATTCAACCAGTATGTTTGAGATTTAACATTACCTAGTGACCCAAGTAAATCTTTTTTCACCCCCCAGACTGTTAGATATTCCCTAATACATTTAGTATTAAGCCTCTGGTTGATACAAAGCACTGGAGGGTGTTCATCCAGTTGGATGGCTTGGCCAACCTTTCCTAACTAGGATGTAAACAGAGGGCATATTAAAATGGAGCAGAAACTCCAACTCCAACTCTATAACAATAGACTATTCCATTATTTCTGCACCATACTCAGAGTGAGGGGAGGGGAAATCTTACAATTAAAAAAAAATCATCAATAACTCAATATGTAAACATGTACTGATTAAATTTAACTGTAGTTTATGGCTCAGTAGCCCAATATCTGAGTAATTTACAAGTTGCTACTGAAAGTATGCTACACTGCATACTCCTTATTGTGGGATATAGAGTATGTACGCTGCATGCTCCCCTAGCATAGGTCTGAAGAGCAGTGTAGATGGTGAAGCACGGCTTAGGTGAGTAGAGTGAGGACAAGCCTGAACTCTGTGGGCATATACTCTACACAGCTCTATATGTCCAAGCAGTGCCTCCCATCTACATTGCTATTTTTAGCAGTGTAGTGTCCCTCTGTCTCCCTGCTGCCAGAGTCTTTCTGTGCCACAGGGGAAGGCTCTGGCATTGGAGAAGGTCTCTGGTGCAGGGAAGCAGCAGGTAAGGGCTCTGGAAGCTCCCATCTGTCTCTCCCCTGCCAGAGCCTTTCCTTCCCACAGTGAAAGGCTCTGGCAGTGGGGAGCTGCCAAAGTCTTTCCCTTCTGCCTCCCCACTGCCAGAGCCTTTCACTGCTGTGTGTAGCTGCACACCACAGTGACACAGCGTGCTTTTTACTGTGGCATGTAGCTACACATATCCTACACACTGCCACCAGTGGTGTGCCATGTAGACGTACTTAAATAGGAGGTAGTCTCAGAGATCTGCGTATGCAACCATAAAGGCTGTTGCAAAGAGCTATAAAAACAGCACTTAAATTTCTGTTCATACTGTCACCTGAGTGCTTATCTTCTCTACACTTCATTGAAAGTAATCATTAACTTTTCAAATAAAGACATTCCTAACTTTGTTAAAAAAAAAAAAGTTACTTATTTCACTGAATCCTGCCAGTAGTCAGAGACTTCTACTGGATAAATAATATTGTTTAGCAAATGTGGCTTAGGTTTTGTACTTGTTTAACTGGAAATGAGCAGCAGTAGCCCTTTGGTATCAGCTTAAATGACAAGAACTTTTTGACAGAGTGAAATCTACTTAAAGGGATTGAGAAAAATCAGTTGCTTAACAGAGGAGGATCAGAACTGTACTGGATATAATAAATTTGGGATACTTTCAGGCAGTCTCCCATGAGAGGAGATCACCTACTAACGGTGACGAGAAGTATAGGTTTCATTGTATTTTACACGTGCAATGACTGGAGCGTTTTCCTAGCTTCTTTCACTATGACTGTTGCCTGATTTCCAAGAGCAGCCATGATCTAACAAACTGCAGTGAGTGACCATCATGATTAAGGACTTGTCTACACCAGAAAGTTGTACTGGCATACTCCAAGGTATAAATTTAAACAGATACCAGTTATACCGGTATAACTATGTACATGCTTATTTTGGAATAGGTGCCTTTTTTCAGTTTAGCTTATGTCGCTTTAGAAGGAGGTTAAGCTAAACCAAAGAACCACTTTTATTCCAAAATACCTGCCCACATTGGGGTTTATACTAGTGTATCTATATCATTTTAGGTATACTGGTATAATTATACTGGTATAGTATAATTTCCGGTTATAGGAAACTTTCCTGTATAGATAAGCCCTTACAGGAAAAGAAAAATGCTGCATAAGAAGATCAGTAATAATGGTTATCATAGGAACCAGCTCCCAAAGCCCACCCCAACAGCATTCCTCTGCATTGTAAAACACTCGTTGGTTCTGTCAGACAGAACCAGCCTGTCTAGGCGAGTAGATAAGGTTGACTGTTACTGCGCTTCATATTTAAATTTTAAAACTCTCTTGATCTGTAGGATGTTACTCCAAAAAATTTCCTTGCTGTTCTGAGAGGTGATGCTGAAGCAATGAAGGGCATAGGATCAGGAAAAGTATTAAAAAGGTAACATAAAAGTTGTGTTCAGGAAATGATAAATCATATCACATGGGTGGACACTCATGTGCTGATGTTGAGTAATGGGATTTAAATGCAATCTTAGTTATATTGTTGTCCAGACTGAGGATTAGCAAGACTGGTCAATGGCTATTCTACATCTTTGGAATTAGTAATGTGACAATTCTACTTTTTTAGCAATCTAGTATCAAAAAGTGTGTCTGTATCTGATGGATACCAAATATAGTGTGGACTGAGATCTAGATATCCACAATAGAGAGCAACTTGACTATTGCAGACAAGTTGGTGGAGAGAGAGGGGAACTCTGGCATTGGAATCAGGTGGAAGAAAGGAGAAAAGTTACAGAGCTGGACTGTATTTAAATTGGTCATTGCCACAGAGCTGTCGTCACGTGAGGCTTTGCCTACATAACTCAGGCTTAAAATATTCAGTGTATAAATACAAGATTAGAAGCGCTGAGAAGGGTTCCGAGCTTTTATTAATGAATATTTTGCTGTACTACTGCAAAATTGCTAAACTGGAATGAGGTCTAAAAGGTGACCACAGCTAAACATTTCATTAGCCAAATTAAAAATTGCACTTTGGCCCATGGTACTCATACATGGGCATTTTCAACCTGCCTCCCTCTTCCCCCCCACATAGTTGTAAGTAAGGGAGTGGATGTGCAGGGGTCTCAACATTTATTGCTACTCAGTAAAAGGACAGTAGTTAACCTTACTTGCATCCATGCATAGTTGCCATTTGCATGAATGGAACAATCTTCTGATCCCTGCGGCAGACTACACAATGTCTTCTGAAATCAAGGCCTTTAAGTATCCAATACACAAAGAATTTCAGAACCAGACTAGTACAAAAAAATCTGAATTAAATAAATAAAATAAATAAAAAACAAATTTTAGCAGAATAGAGAAATAGTTGAATCCTAAATTGGATAAATGCAACCATATAATTCAGAGCAGCTTGGCCACATTGTAATTGTGTGAAGGAAGACGCTCATTAAGGGTCTTAACAACAATGAAGAATCTTTAGAATCTTTTCCTATTATTGCTATATCTTTTAGGTATGGAATTCCTGTGTGAACTGTGTCTGGTACTGGCCTACAATATTCCAGATACATCAGGGGAAGATGAAAACCCATAATGCATCTGGTCCTATTGTGCATTACTGTACAGATGGTTTGTCTACACTTGAAACGCTACAGCAGCCCAGCTGTAACTGCACCACTGTGGCACTTCAGTATAGACACTATTTATGCTGATGGGAAGGATTCTCCCATCGGTGTAGGTAATACACTTTAATAGAGCATCAGGGATTAGAAGGCTAAAAATCCCATATTTGAGTACATTGCATTCTTTGAACACATTTAAAATGTACCAGTGTTTTCTGATATTTGCAGCATATATTTATGAAGCTGAACTAGATTAACCTAAAATTAAAAATAATCATAGAAATAGCTATTGATTCTCAGGTTTTATAGAACTATTTTACAAAAGCTTAATCTGGGACTAAAATGACCCAAAATGTTTATATTACAAGAATAAGACACTTAAATCCATTTACATTGCTAGTGTGAAAATTCTGAGCCTCTTAAGAGAGACATAAAATCATACAATTGTAGGACTGGAAGGGACCTTGAGAGGTCTTCTAGTCCAGTCCCCTGCACTCACGGCAGGACTAAGTATTATCTAGAAAGACCATCCCTAACAGGTGTGTGTTTTGTTCAGTTCAGGATTCTGGCTTTCTACTGCATTCCTTTTCTACTCATCCATCTCTTCCCATAAGTATCCAAAGTGTAGTACGTAATTTAAAAAGGCGGTATAGATGAGACTACATCTTCTGATTTATCTTCACAGATACCAGCATGTCTCAATACTATAACAGGTTTTTATGTAAAGACTCAGCTGAAATGTTTAGAAAGTCAGTTGTTTCTGAATTTCTCTTGGCAGTGGTCCCAAGGATCATGTGTTTGTTTATTTCACTGACCATGGAGCCCCTGGACTACTGGCTTTTCCTAATGATGATGTAAGCATTTTATTTTGAACATTTTTAAAGTTACCATAAAAATAAATATTTCTAAATCTAAATTTCTTAACACACTGTTTTTTCTTGGAAAGAATATAAGGGGCCATGTTCTGATCTCCCACTTTACACCAGCTCTCAGTCTGGGACATGATATAAAATAGAATACTTAATGTTTGAAAGCTGAGGTCTAGACAGACTATTTATTTGTTGTGTGATTTTTATTGCCTAGCTTTGCAGTGCATCATTCAGACCTTTGTGGGTATGATTATTCATCTTGCACACTGTAGTAAATATTGTAACCTCTGTTTCCCGGGGGGCAAAACATTGGGGGTAAAAAATATAACTCCATGTTAAATTTGGACTTTATGATCACAGACTACAGTAAATCACTTATTTAAGTACAAAAGGGGTACAAGTGTGGATTAAATATTCAAGCAACTCTCTTGTGAACTCTAACAATGAAAATATTTATATCTCCAAACAGTTAGAAGCAGTCATATATAAAAAGTAGGAATCATTTATTCTGATGAAATTAGTTTCTTCCCTTATTTATTTTGCTGAATTATGGTGGTATTAAAACAAGTGTTCTTATTTTACAGCTCCATGTAAAGGACTTGAACAAGACCATTTATTACATGTACCATAACAAAAAATACCAAAAGGTAAACAACAGTTTATCAGATATGAAATTAATAGAGGAACTAATGCAGAGGAAGCATCTTTGTGACATCTTTGGCTGCACTTCCCTCAATTGTTTAAACAATAAAATCATAGTTATTGAAGAGGAAGATGATTCAAAGCCTGAAATTTAGATGGATGCCCATCTAAATGGGATATACATTCCATTTTTGGACCGTCTTCAGTTGCTTACTTTCCAGTTGTAACATGTGATTTATTTGGATCAATGTTGAAAGGTTTCATATCCTGATTTAGCAAAGTCCTGTGACTCCCATATATTTTGATCACCAGTAGAATTGAAAAACACCCACTATCACTTCACTCCTGCTTCTTGTGCTTTATTCACCCTTGACCCTATGTATTATTACTGTAGGAACCCTGTGTATATCTTGTGATTCACTGCTGGTTATTGTTACAAAATAACAAGTCAGCTGAGGATAAAGGGATACTTACAAAAGCTAACATTTAAATTAAACAACCCACCAATTCTTTTATCTAAGTGGTTTCTATTCCCATTTCAGCACAGGTGAAGTCACTTAGAGCAAAGAAAACTAATTGGTATCTATAGCTGTTTGTTAGATTACCTTCTTAAATAAACTTTTTATTAATCATGTCAGAGTACTAGTTAGTTGTGTTTAGGTCTGTATAAGTGGTGGTGATGTCTCAAAAATACTGAGGCTACAGCCAACTCAAAATGGTATACTATTTCCAATTTAAAAAAGCTGACCAGCTAGTTGAATTCTGCTTGAATTAGCAAAAAGATCCATGTGAGATGTACATAGAAAAGTCATTAAGAAACCTTTTCAATGCAATTTTTTTCACTTGTTTCAGTTTTTCAAAGCAGGAAGTGAGCTAATTTGCCTTTATGTGTAGGACTATGTGTAGTGTGCTGTTTTAGTGGATTATCAGTAAGGACCAGATTAATTAGCGTCTGAAAGGAGATGAAACTCTTCTCCAGCCCACAGTTTTTTCCTAACATGTCTCACTTATTCTGCAGCTGGTGTTTTACATTGAAGCGTGTGAATCTGGATCAATGATGAACCATTTGGCTGATGATATCAATGGTAAGTGATCAGTCAGCTTTTTGGCCTGGCGTTTCCTAGCTTGAAATGGTCAAAATCTCTCGTGGCCAATGTGCTGCATATCCTGACTTGATCAGAAGTGTGGAGGGCAGTCCTGGGATTATTGCACCCACCTTCATGCAGAGGTTTAGCAGAGTGTCAGGACTGTTGGGTTCTGTCATTAGCTCTGCCACCAACTTGAGACTTGGTTTTTGACAACCTCTTTTCTCTTCAGCCATCTGCAAAATGGTGTGTTACTCACCTACCCTCAAAAACAAGTTGCAAGGTTTAATTGATTATTTGTTAAGCATTTTAAGAATGTACCATGGAAAGAATTATGAAATGCAAACTGTTAAAAAGGCAATAAAGTCTTCAGTTTTGGTGTTCTGCTTTTCACCAGATTCTAACTCTTTTCTGCCTGAAACAAAATGACTTGTATATACAAAGAAATAACTATTGTTATATTGATATCACAAATGCTACATTCAACCTCCTTCAAAAATTCCTGCAAACATACAAAATATGCCATGCTATGTCTTTAGCTACTGAGGTCTTTTGGGTGTCTGAGTTTTTCAGAGCTAGGATTAGGCTTCCTGTCCCAGTAATGGGATGACTTGCAGAGTGTTTTGAACTGGTATCCCATTGTATTAGAAAATATTTGATTGGTAATAGAACATTGTTGGATGGAGCTGTTCTAAAGATTTTTTTTTTTTTTTACCTTAGTATGCTCAATGAAGAGTGTTAATAATGTACAGTATTACTCCAGTGGCAGTGTTTTCTGGAAAAGAGGAATTTCAGGGATATTAAATGAGACAAGGTGTGGGTGAGGTCGTATCTTTTAGTTTTACACTGAAGAAGAGCTTTCTGTAGCTCAAAAGCTTGTCTCTCTCACCAACAGAAGTTGGTCCAATAAAAGATTAAACCTCACCCATCTTGTCTCTGTAATAACCTGGGACTGACAGGGCTACAACAACACTGCATAGGGACATTCAATGTTATTCCAAATCAAATATCAAATTAATACCAATTGTTAGCATGCAGAATAGGCAGTTCAGCTGATCAGTTAAGAATCTATCCTTCAACTAAGATAGCGTTTGTATTTGCAGTGTTTTGAATAGAAGCTTTTGATCAAAAGCCTCTTTCCCCAACCTACACACTCTTCATTATATGCTCACAATAGAACACACAGTTGGTAAAAGAAAAAGAGCTTTTTCAGTGCACCAACAGCAACTGTGGACAAAATATTAGCAGGCTGATTTTTCAATTCAAAGCCCTGAAGTAAATGAATAAAATCCATGACATTCAGACAAGTATAGCAGACAGTTAAGTACCACTTAAATAAAGACTGCTCTTCCATTTGTCTTATAGTTTATGCAACTACTGCTGCCAATCCTAGGGAGTCTTCTTATGCATGTTACTATGATGATAAGAGACAGACCTACCTAGGTGACTGGTACAGTGTCAACTGGATGGAAGATTCTGATGTGGTAAGTTACTTAGATCAAGTATTTGGTGCTTTAAATTTAAGACAAATTATAAAGCTTTAAGCATTACAGTTTTTCTTTATACAAGTGTTTATCCTTTAGGTTTTATTTAAGATTAAAAATTGTTTAAATTCTTAATCCTTAGTAATGTGGAACTGGATGGCTTGTAAACTTAAACACTTTACTGACAAATTCAATATTTGTGCAAGTTGTTCATTTGGACATCTTTAAATTTAGTTCAGAAACTTAATTCCTCTTTGGTGGGTGTTGAAGTGGAAAAAATAAGAAACAGCCTAGCCACTAATTTTGAGTTCACTTAGCCTGAAGTTACTAATTTGGGCCAACATCATGGCAAGCTTTTGAACATGAATCTCAAAGTGCAGTTACTGAACAGTGTATCCAAGTTTCCTTAATGATCCTTAAATATGAACAAAAGCTACTGCCATTCATTAAGTGTTGTTTTGAACCAAATTTACAGTAGTAACGAAACACTTTAGGGATTTTTTACTGCAGTTTGAGAAGATGCCATAGAATCTCAATTTCACCCAAGTTTCCTAACGTTTCATTTAATCTCTTTTGAAGTGCTAATAGCCATTGCCCTGGTATTCACCTCCTGCTCAGAGGGAAGCTAAGGCTCTTCTAAATTTTCCTTGCATTTTTACAACAGCCATATTTTGATGTCTATAAACATATACATTTCTTCATGCAGGAGGATCTGAAAAAAGAAACTCTCCATAAGCAATTTCTGATAGTAAAGAAACACACCAACACCAGCCATGTAATGCAATATGGAAACAAAGTGAGTATTCATTTAAGTGGTTTCCAGGTCAAGTCCTTCCCATATATTTTAATCCCTTCAAAATTGCTGTACCCTGATGAGGGGACAAATCCTCAGCTTCTGAATATCTACCTGAAAAACTAAAACCTGCTCAAAAGCTAGAGAAGCAGAATGCAAGATCTGAATTTTGTAGCTCAGGCCTGTAGCCACTCATATCTAGAACTGCAGACATTCAGTCTCTGCATTTACTCTTCAGATTGGAAAGTGCAAGACAGGAACCAAGAATTTCTCATTTCTCCCTCTTTACCCCCCATGTCCACAGCAGTTTGTCCTTCCTTCTACACGGTGAACTCTTACTCCTTCCTAATTCTCTGCTCACACCCTCAGAAGGGCCAGTAGCCATTTGTTGCTCCTCAGCCCCTCAACCTGTATGGGCATCTTGAGCACAGAGTTTCATGCTAGCCTCCTAGCTACTCCTTTGTTCTCTGCTGTTGCTGCGGTCACGATTGCCTTGAGGCCTGATGAGAAAGCAGGGCATAGTGACCAGGCATGCAGAATAGAATGGGAAATTCCTGGTCAGGTTTGCCTTCTTGCACCAGATCTCACCTGGCTCTCTTCTCCTACATGGATATAGCAAAAAGAAATGAGGTCTATGGGCTAACGCAGGGAACGGAGCGTGAGGAAACAAGGGTTCTCTTCATGATGCTGATTTAACCTCCCAATGCTTCACTTTACCCATCCATAAAAGGGGTGTACTAGACATATTGCCAGAGTATTGTGAGCCTTAATAAATGATAATAAAATGCTTTGAGCTCTTTGGGTAGAAGGTGCCATAAACTGGCAAGTTATTCATAAACGCAATTGAAAGCATCTTATCCCATTGTACTAATAAAATGATTTTCTGACATGGTCTTCAATCTGTAAAATTCAGGCTGTTCAACCTGATGGCCTTTTGCCTTAGGGAACTTTGAAAATGAAGATTAGCCACTTTTAAGGCAACCTACTGCTTGTAAAACAATACTTACCTTCATATGCCTTCCGTAGCCAAGCGAGTTTAGAAAATTAACAGGCCTGCATGGCAACACAAAGGACCTCTGTCTAGCAGAGATGTTTAACCTGTGTGTGTTTGTTTTCTTTCCAATGTGCAGAGCATCTCTTCTATGAAAGTGGTGCAGTTTCAGGGCATGGGAAGGAAATCCACTCCTATTTCACTGCCCCCAGTGGCACACTACGATCTCACTCCTAGTCCTGATGTGCCTCTTGAAATCATGAAACGGAAGCTGTTGGCTACCAATGATATTTATGAGGCTAAGAAGATTGCAGGGGAGATGAAAACACATCTAGAGGTAAAGCTAAAAATTCTAACTATTGTTCATAAGGCCAGATTCAGTTCCATTATATGGATGTAGATCAAAAGTAACTCCAGTGTGACTCATGGAGTTACTGCAAATTGACCCCAATTCATGACAAAAATACATCTTATACCAGTAACAGCCATTCTGATATTTTTCTCCACAATTATTTAAACTTCCGAGATCTATAGACAAGGCATCTTACCAAACGGGACTATAAACATGCAAAAACTAACCTACTAGATTGTACTGCCAGTGGTTCTACCACTAGGGGATATCCTCTCGCCCCCATAATTCTCGCACAAGAAAACCATACTTCAGAATGACTGCTTACTTTAGCCTTTCAGAGATCAGACTTTCTCCGAAATCTCTCTAATATCGTTATTGAAGAGCAAATACATTTTCCCAGAAAGCTGCTACAGCAAGTCTAGTCACGATTACTGTATGTTTCTCCTCCTTTTTGCAGGGAGAACTAATAGGTTAAATGGAGGCTCTATTGGAAGCCCACAACCTGTAACCTTTCTGATTTCCCTTCTTATTTGTTCATGTTTTATTAAGGGGCTGGCCCAAAAGGGACTGTAAGTTCAATGTTATTTCTTTTAGAAAACAGGGTATTTTTTAAAAGCCCAAGGGTTTGTTTGTTTTTTTGAAAGAAGGAAGTGGCATTCAGTTAATAGTCTCCAAGTTAGGGTCAGGAAAAGCACATTGTAAGTTGTCTTTGCTTTGTGTACAGGCTAAACAGATTATTCAGGAATCCATGCGAAAGATCATATTCTTCGTAACAGCATCCAAGGAGCGAACTGAGCAAATTCTGTCAGACAGACTGACCATCAGTGACTATGACTGCTACCAGTCAGCAGTGAATTACTTCAAAGCCCACTGCTTCAACTGGCACTCTCCCTTGGTAAGTGTAACGTTAACAAAAAAAACAATAGATTTTTCAGTTGGACAAGCACAGCTGCCAAGATGTTCTTTCAAAGTCAGTTTTTACCAAAAAGGAAAATTGGGATTATTGAACACTCCTGTATTTTCACTTTAATAAAACTTGAAACATTTTCAGAAGTAAAAGGAAAGACACTCCGTCTGCAAGCAACTATCTACAAGTAACAAGATGATCAAAATAGAGGAAGGATTTCCTTCCTGCCTTTTACTGTTTTCTCCTTGCCTTTCAAGAGTAACAGGACATTCAATATTGGTTTTTAATCAACTCAATGCAATTAACAGCAGCCTTGAAATATAGTACCTAATATATATAATTATATCCTACAAAGAAATCCCCTTGACTGTATGTTGTACACTACCTGTGACTGCCTACTACATATTATTTGGTTCTTGTTGAGTTCACAGACGTAGTTTTTGAGAGCTTTACTACAAATAATTACTTTTGTTACAGTAGTATCCAAGTCTCAGTCACTGTGCAGTGCCCCATTGAGCTAGGCACTGTACAAACAAGTAACAGAGAAATCGGTCCCTGTCTCAAAGAACTCACAGTCTAGGTGTCACACAAGACAGATGCAGAAAACAGACAAATGGGTGGGTTGAGAGGATGCAGCAACCGTAAAACAGAATTTAGTGGAAAAAGCAGAAGTCTTAAGTCATCACTTGTCTAATCTATGAAGCACTGAGAGTGCTCAGCACTGTGAGTGCTCAGCACTGTACATGAGACAAAAGCAGCTATGCTCTCTGCCTTAAGGAGCTTACAATCTAGAAACACCATCCAACACAAGGGGAGGTCACATTGGTCTACATTAGAGTTGTGGTTTCATTGACATTGGTTAGAATTATGAGTCTTGCATAAGAAGGGAATCTGCTGTGAGATCTGAATAAAGAAGATGGAATTAAGGACATTGTATGGCTGAAGGTGCAATGAAAAGTGTGAGAGAGGGGTAACTTTAGTCTGATCTTGGAATATTCCAACAAGGATAGAAATCATTGGTGTTAACAGCATCTACAAAGCTCTTTTACTGCTATCTTAAATAAAAAGAGGCTGGGATTTGACATGGAAATGGTTAATGTTCTTTGTTCAATTGCAGTACGAGTATGCTCTGAGACAGCTGTATGCCTTGGTCAGCGTTTGTGAAGGAGGATATCCTATTGACAGGTAATTCAGCTTGCAATAGCAGCCTTATTTATTGCCTTATACACCGCGCTGATTAGGTCTCAACTGGAGTTTTGTATCCAGTTCTGGGTGTCACATTTGAGGAAAGATGTGGACAAATTGGAGAAAGTCCAGAGAAGAACAACAAAAATGATTAAAAGTCTAGAAAACATGACCTATGAGGGAAGATTGAAAAAACTGGGTTTGGTTAATCTGGAGAAGAGAAGACAGGGGGGACATAACAGTTTTCAAGTACAAAAAAGGTTTTTGCAAGGAGGGAGGTAAATTGTTCTCATTAACCTCTGAGGATACAAGAAGCAATGGGCTTAAATTGAAGCAAGGGCAGATTAGGTTGGACATTCGGAAAAACTTCCTAATTGTCAGGGAAGTTAAGCACTGGAATAAATTGCTTAGGAATGTTGTGGAATCTCAGTCATTGAATATTTTTAAGAGCAGGTTAGACAAACACCTGTCAGGGATGGTCTAGATCAGTGTTTCTCAAATGTGGCCTCTTGGGCTGTGATATGGGGGAGGAAAAGTAGAGCCCTCTCCCACTCCCTGTTGCTCCTGGTTGCTGGGGCCAGCAGCAGGGGTTGGGCCCTGCCCCCATCTGGAGTCACCTGGGGCACAACGCTGGAGAAGCAGGCAGCCAGTGAGTTCCCCACCTTCCCATGGGTGGCGGGGTTCAGGCTTTGGGCTTCAGCCCTGGGGTGGCGGGGCAGCAAGCTGTCTGTGGGGCTGCAGGCTCCAGCCCTGGGCTCTGGCTGTGCATGGCTTCAGGCTCTGTCCCTGGACCCCATCCTCCAGCTGCAGGGCTTTGGGCTGTGGCTGCAGGGCTTCAGGCTCCAGCCCTCCACTGCCTCCGGAAGCCCCGTCTCCCCAGACCCTCCATCCATGGTTCAATTTGTCCCCAGGCTTGCCAGGGCTGATTAAGTCTGCTGTGAAAAGTGATACTTGTATGTTTATTAATAATCACTTCTCACAACAGACTTACTAGCTAGCAATAAATAAATTATAATGATTTGGACGTGCATCTGTGCATATTTATTTGGTTATCCTAAAGCTAATCAAGTATTTTAGGAAAAAGGGAGAGAGCAGCCACCAGCAAGAGTTGGTGGCCGCATTCTGAGGCCACCAAAAAATTTGTCCTGAGAACCCCCTTGAGCGCATGGGACTGGACTAGATGATCTCTTGAGGTCCCTTCCAGTCCTTGTTTAAAAAGCAGAAACTGATAATTTGTAAATGTTTGACTACCTGTTAGCTGCATATTTTTTACTTCTCTGCTCAGTCTATTTTGTAAATAGTATTCATAAGGTACAGCTACACTGCACACTCCTTTCAGCAGTATATATAGAGTAAAAAACACTACACACCCCCTCACTCAGGTATAAACATCAGCACAGACAGTGAGGCACTGCTTAGGTGAGTAAAGGCACGACTGAGCCCTGTGGGTATGTACGCTACACGGCTCTCTATTCCGCAAGCAGCACCTCCCCATCAACACTGCTATTTTTAGCATCGTAGCAGTGCCTCCCTGCTGCTGGAGTCCTTCCACACCACAGGGAAAAGCTCCAGAAGTGGGGAAAAGGCTCTGGCAGCTTCCCACTTCAGGGCCTTTCCCTGCTGTCTCCCTCCACCAGAGCCTTTCACTGACACATGTAGCTACACACTGCAATGCGGACACAGCCCGTTTTTCCCTGCGGCGTGTAGATACACATATCCTACACTGCCACAAGAGATGTGCAGCATAGCCGTAGCCTGAATCTTAAAATGGCAAGACTGTTTTTGAAAAGGCATCTCTACCATAACTAGTCTTTATTTACATTATGGATGCAGATACCCAATGAGTAGATACTAATTTCCTTATTTAAAACTATCACATTAAATGAATCTAAATAAGGAGAGACTATGATGTATTTATAATTGTTGTTGTTGTCGTCATCTGTTGCAGAATACAACTGGCCATGGACCATGTGTGCCTTGGATATTAATGGAAACAACATTCCCATTAATAATCCTTACTAAAAGCGATAGCCTTTTTTGACACTGTAATCATCAGGACTACAACTGCATGCAAAGAGAAGAGAAATGTCAACCACTATATCAGTTTTAAGTAACGCAGTAGGAGCGGTGTTGGACACCACTGAACAGATTCAGCTCGTAAAAGCCTCCCATCTGACATTATGGACTTTATTGCATCCCCTTAGTATTTCGGATATAACTGGTGTTCTACAAAATGCATTTGGGCAGGGTTACTGTTACCCATGCAGCACTTGAAATGGAAATGGTAATGGTTTGTTTCAAAGCCCAAAGCAGGCTACAGTAGCGTCATTTTTAAGAGTCTCCAGTTGAACACTACACACAGTCTATTGGGGATCCTAACTTTATGATTAAAATTTGATCTTCAATTATTTTGCATTTGAAACTTGATGAATACTAATTAGCTTTAAAAAGTGGGGGTTTTATTATTAATGAATTATGTTTCCAGTGACTATTTGCAAACTGGTTGAAAAATGAAGAAGCCATAGTTTGTACATCAAGCTCTAAATCCTTTACAGTATAAAGAAATCAGTTGTACTTGAGAATTATCCAATTTGTAAATTGAATGGGCATAAAGTTGCACTGTTTCCCAAAGAATAAAAAAAAATTGTCTAATTCTGTAACTTTTAGCACCATTATGTGTTATGTACACACAAGTCTGCAAGAGATAGTACAGCACTTGGAATTATCTTTGAATAAAAAGAAAGTTGAATGTCCCATGGGCTTTAAGGCATTATGCTGTTGTGTCTTAACAAAAAACTTGTTTCAGGAGCTAAGTAAAAGCTTGTACATTTTGTGTGACTGACTGAAATGAACCTCCAAACTCTACACTTATAACCTGCTTAAAACACATACACTGTCCTCTCTTAAACTGTGTCCCAAACACTTACTTGAAGAAGCCACTTTCTACTGAGATGTCTCAGTGAGTCATAAGCTGAGAGACAGCTATATCAAATTATAAAGTGCTTTGTAATAGTTTAAAATTCCCCATACCTTTCTTTCCTGTTCTTCATGTCCAGAGTACCATTGGAGTACTTCTCAAAAGAACGGTATAGATTGGATTACCAGACCTCCTTTTGCTCTTCTTGGAAAGGGAATGGGTGTGGGGGAGAAAACTAGGCCATTGTTTGGGGTGTGGTGTGGTTGGGAATTCTGGGTAGCCCTTCTGATAGGGGCAGGAGTTGCTTGAAATTCCATTTATACAGGGAGGAGCAAGCTCGAAGCATTGCTCCACTCTCAGGTTTCTGCTGCCTCCTGAAGAAAGGGTATAAGAGACAAGTTCCAGAGCATTTTTTAGAACAGGTGGTGACAGATGTAGGGTTTGCAAGAATCTATGCTTCAGTGGACATGAAAGAAGAATTAAGCCTTCATTCTTGCCTAAACATCAGCCTTCCTCTCCACCCCCCTTCTTGTGTCTTTTTAGTTGTGAAACTTTTACAGATGGTAAAAGTCTAAAAATAAAAATGAGACCACAGAATTTCAAAAGGCATGAAACATCCCTATCAGCATTATGGCTCCCTGACTTAATAGTGATAGAAGGAAAGAAGTGACATTCGAAGACCACACAAAATAAGGCCCCAATCCTGCAAGCTTTTACATGCTCACAGACCCATACACTTGTCTGGAGTCTTACTGAAGGCAGTGGGGTCTAGCTGCATGGAAAAGCTTGCAGGTAGGGGGGCTGTGAGACCAGCATATTGTGGCAAGCATCCAAATTCCTTTCAAAACAGCAGTGAAAACAAAGGTTTCAGAGTAGCAGCCGTGCTAGTCTGTATCCGCAAAAAGAACAAGTGTACTTGTGGCACCTTAGAGGCTAACAAATTTATTAGAGCATAAACTTTCATGGGCTACAGCCCACTTCACTGGATGCATAGAATGGAACCTACAGTAAGTAGATATATATATACATACAGATAAGTTGGAAGTTACCATACAAACTGTGAGAGGCTAATTAGTTAAGATGAGCTATTATCAGCAGGAGAAGAAAACTTTTGTAGTGGTAATCAAGATGGCCCATTTAGACAGTTGACAAGAAGGGGTGACAGCCTATTTAAAGCCAGTGATTTGCAGGCTCTATTCCTCACATCCAGGAATCCTCACACCTTCTTGTCAACTGCCTAAATGGGCCATCTTGATTATCATTACAAAAAAGGACCTTTGATGATATTTAGGCGCCTAACTCCCATTTACATCAATGGGAATTAGACACCTAAACACTTTTGAAGCTCTGGGATCAGAGCTCTCCATTTCTTCCAGATAATAATATGGCATCTTCCTTCTGAGGGTCTCAACGTGCTTTAAATAAGCCCTGTAACAAATAAGTATCATATGAAAAATGAGGCTAAGTGACCTGCCAGCGATTACAAAGCACGTGTGGCCTGGCTCAGATTTCTTGCTTCTCAACTCAATTTTCACAGTTATCCTATACTCAGGTGGGACTTGTGCCTGAGCAGACATTACATGATTTGGCATTAATGCACTGGGGGCGGTGTGGAGCTTCACTGCCCTAGGGGAGCAGACCTGGAATGACAAAGCATAAATTTTAGTTTCTTACCTCACATCCATAAACTTTTCTGCAAGAATAATTTCCAGAGTGCTATTTTCCATAACGTGACTCTCATGGCTGTGTATCACCAATTCCTAAGTAACTAGTATGGCACGGAAGAGAAGGAAAAAAACTGGGAGATGCACCACACTCCAGTAACTCCTTGGATTCAGCTGAGTTCTTGCCCTAGAAGCACTCAGACCTGCTGATGTTGTTAGGCCTTTTCATAGGGCTTCTTTTTTTTAGCAAAAAGAAAAGGAGTACTTGTGGCACCTTAGAGACGAACCAATTTATTTGAGCATAAGCTTTCGTGAGCTACAGCTCACTTCATCGGATGATGAAGTGAGCTGTAGCTCACGAAAGCTTATGCTCAAATAAATTGGTTCGTCTCTAAGGTGCCACAAGTACTCCTTTTCTTTTTGCGAATACAGACTAACATGGCTGTTACTCTGAAACCTATTTTTTTAGCAGCAATTCAATAAAAAACCCTACCAAAAAAACCTTCACAATGCAGGTTAGCAGGCTCACCATGCTACCTGACGGTTAATCACCAGGGAAGGATCCACTCAGCACCAGCATGCCAATGCTAACAGACAACAGTTCCCTGTTCACATGAGCGTGTTTTCAGAAACAAGTGTTAAAAAACTAGTTCAGGAGTGACCAAAGTTTGGCCGATGAACCATGGAGTTCTATAATGTGCTCCGCAGTCATCCACAAATTTAATATGTGGCTACAGTTACTACATTTCCCAGTATGCAATGCTTCATCTGAACTTGGAAATGGGGCCACATACATATTAAAGTTAATTGGCTGTTCCCTCTATGCACATTTTGTGCAGTTCTCAGCTTTCTGTCATGGTTTCCTGCCCTAAATTGGGCAAAGTTCACATTGCATGGCTTTAATAAGCTACAAGAAATAAAGCTTAAACTCAAGCAATGTGTGCCCTCCGTGCCTTAGCCCTAAGTTGGTTTCACCTCTTCCTCCTCTTATGTTAACAGATGCCTGTACGAAAGTCCAAAGCAGCTATTTTGCAATTGTAGGTTCCAGGCATCAGGCTATTTGTACGGAATCAATTTCAAGACCTCCATTAAAAAGGGGCCCATAGGAAGCCATTTGCAGTGCACAACTTCTTTTACTGGGCCTAGAAAACCTCTCTAAACAATGCAGCAGGTTCCTGAGCACCGTCTACTGGCACATTATGTTCTTTGATTCCTGTCCATCAGCTCAACAACGGTAGGGGGAGGGGGGCAAATGAAGCCTGTTCCATTCTTCATTTGGGTTCTGTGGTTTACTATTCACCAAATGTTTGACCATGACTCCTTAGACTGCCTTTCACTAGTGGTTGCTGCCACTAGCTACCCCACGAGGGTTACCATAGCAACTGAGGCAAGGTCCAGGGGTGTGGTGCTGCAGTGCCCTTGAAGCCAGTTGTGAGCGCTGAGTGAGTTGTTAGGCTCAGCCCATTACAGGTATGGCTGGGTACTGTGCAGCTGTTGAACTCCCCAGTGTACCCCAGCCCATTCTCTAATAAATAACTCTTTCCAGATCTACAGATGCCTCTTTGGTAGAGCGCTCCTGTACCTGCGTTCACGTCCTTAATGCTAAGAAAGGCAAAAGAACCATTCATTTGGAGTCTGTGAATTTTTGCTCTGTAGATATTCACAGATGCCATGTCATTGTTATCTCAGTCCAGACCAAGACGAGCTGACTTGAGTGTGTTTGCTTACCTAGGGTGCCCAAACCCTACAAACAGCCCTGTGCACAGCCCATTTAAAGCCAGTGATTTGCAGGCCCTATTCTGCCTGTCTCTGAGAGCCAGATTCTGTCTGGCTCGTATGTGGATGTACCATGGGGCAACCCTAACCCTAACCCGATGAATCATAGAATCATAGAATATCAGGGTTGGAAGGGACCTCAGGAGGTCATCTAGTCCAACCCCCTGCTCAAAGCAGGATCGATCCCCAATTAAATCATCCCAGCCAGGGCTTTGTCAAGCCTGACCTTAAAAACTTCTAAGGAAGGAGATTCCACCACCTCCCTAGGTAACACATTCCAGTGTTTCACCACCCTCCTAGTGAAAAAGTTTTTCCTAATATTCCACTTAAATCTCCCCCACTGCAACTTGATACCATTACTCCTTGTTCTGTCATCTGCTACCACTGAGAACAGTCTAGAGCCATCCTCTTTGGAACCCCCTTTCAGGTAGTTGAAAGCAGCTATCAAATCCCCCCTCATTCTTCTCTTCTGTAGACTAAACATCCCCAGTTCCCTCAGCCTCTCCTCATAACTCATGTGTTCCAGTCCCCTAATCATTTTTGTTGCCCTGCGCTGGACTCTTTCCAATTTTTCCACATCCTTCTTGTAGTGTGGGGCCCAAAACTGGACACAGTCCTCCAGATGAGGCCTCACCAGTGTCAAATAGAGGGGAACAATCACGTCCCTCGATCTGCTGGCAATGCCCCTACTTATACAGCCCAAAATGCCATTGGCCTTCTTGGCAACAAGGGCACACTGTTGACTCATATCCAGCTTCTCGTCCACTGTAACCCCTAGGTCCTTTTCTGCAGAACTGCTGCTAAGCCATTCGGTCCCTAGTCTGTAGTGGTGCATTGGATTCTTCCGTCCTAAATGCAGGACTCTGCACTTGTCCTTGTTGAACCTCATCAGATTTCTTTTGGCCCAATCCTCCAATTTGTCTAGGTCCCTCTGTATCCTATCCCTACCCTCCAGCGTATCTACCTCTCCTCTCAGTTTAGTGTCATCTGCAAACTTGCTGAGGGTGCAATCCACACCATCCTCCAGATCATTTATGAAGATATTGAACAAAACCAGCCCCAGGACCGACCCTTGGGGCACTACACTTGATACCGGCTGCCAACTAGACATGGAGCCATTGATCACTACCCGTTGAGCCCGACAATCTAGCCAGCTTTCTACGCACCTTATAGTCCATTCATCAAGCCCATACTTCTTTAACTTGCTGGCAAGAATACTGTGGGAGACAGTGTCAAAAGCTTTGCTAAAGTCAAGGAACAACACGTCCACTGCTTTCCCTTCATCCACAGAACCAGTTATCTTGTCATAGAAGGCAATTAGATTAGTCAGGCATGACTTGCCCTGGGTGAATCCATGCTGACTGTTCCTGATCATTTTCCTCTCCTCTAAGTGCTTCAGGATTGATTCCTTGAGGACCTGCTCCATGATTTTTCCAGGGCCTGAGGTGAGGCTGACTGGCCTGTAGTTCCCAGGATCCTCCTTCTTCCCTTTTTCCCTCACGAAAGCTTATGCTCAAATAAATTTGTTAGTCTCTAAGGTGCCACAAGTCCTCCTTTTCTTTATGTGGCTTCAGTAAGGGCCAAGAAAATCTTCATCCCTTATGCTCAGGGGCCTTCCGGGGCTGAGTTGCCATGTCTCTGTCACCCCCACAGGCCCTGGCCAGAGGAGCTGTCCAGCTGCACCTGGGGCGTAGGATGCACCTCACAAACTGGCATGCTAGCTGCTATGCAGAGGCTGAAGCGCTGGGAGGCATTCAGAGTCCCCAGGGCAGTGCCAAGCCACTCCTGCCCCAATGCAGGGCAGTGCCTAAATGGCATGGCTGAGACGCGTGCTATCGTATCTGCTGCCATCAGTTAGCCGGTCTGGGTTAAATCCTGCAATGCTTCCTATCAGGGAAAAGGCCCAGTGAGGACCGCAGCATGTTGTATGATTATGGGCAATAACAGCCACAGTGCTAAGTCTCACTGTGCTTATGGCGTCTGTATTATTCTCTCTCTTTCCTGTGCAGGCAATAAGAATGGACAAGCAATTATTCTATGTATTCAAAACGCAGCCTGTGGATTAAGTTCTGATTCTGTCTGATGTCAGTGGAATGCCTTCCATTGCCTTCAGATCAGGCCCTAAATGACCAGCATGTGTAATTGGGTTAGTGAATTAGTGCCAGATTGTATTAAGCATGGCTCTAAAGGCTTCCAGGCATGGAAGGGTTACTTTAAAAAGCTGGGGGTTTTTTACGGACTTTGCTGTGCTCAGCAAGTTTCCCTTGTGCATTATTCCTGGCCTTGCAAGTAAATTATGTCCAAATAGTTTCACAATGTTTCTGTGGAAACTAACCCCTGAGGAGCCCTTGGCTGGCTTACACAACTTCACTTGTTCACAGGGTAAAGTCTATGACTCTCGCTCGATCTGCTGATCAGTCACGTGAGGGCTAGTGTTTGAGTCACTTAGTAATTTTTCCTTGACTAATCACATGACGGCACTGGGTCATCAGACCAGGAAGTTTCCTTTAGTTAAATTGTCAAGTAAGTTTCTTTTAGGTAAAAAGGAGCATTGTGGCAGATACTAAGCAATAAATAAATAAATCGCTTTTAATCCAAACAGTTTCTTCCATGTTTGCCATATTCAGTATCTGGAACTGTGGCCTCCAGTTGAGAAACAATGACTTAAGACTATCTTGCAGCATGGTGACAGGATGGCCCAAGACATGTGGGCACAGCTCCTCAAAAGTGTTTAGGTACCTAATTTCTATTGAACTCACTGGGAGTTAGGCTCCTAGATACCTCCGAGGATCTGGGCTGTGGAGCCTTCCCCCGCCTGTTCACTGGTTCATATCTGACCCAGGTCACTAAAGACTAGATGTGCTGCTCATAGTTTATAGTGGAAGATGTCTGTATCACAACGGACAGTCTCAGTAGAGAAGCCAATGGACATATGGCCATGTTCACTGAACTTCCTTCTAGCACTGGCATTGCATGTCCAGCTAGGAAACTACCATCTCATTGGGCCTGGCAAGTCTTAACTGCTTCCTATCACTGCTGGTGCTGGCATCTGTTGAAGCTTTAAGCAACAACCCTGAGGTGGTGGTTATGCAAAGCTGTACTACCAACACAATGCCCCCGAGAGCTCCAGCGTGTGCATGGGAATCAAGACTCCCCAGTATGGCTGTCTTTGGGGTGGCTGCAGTGCACAGAGTGGGGTGCTAGGGAGTAGTCCCTGCAGTCAGGAAAGTGCAGGGCCTACGAGTGTGCCCAGTGGATGCAAGTGGAGTGGGGTCATAGCTCTAGCCTCACTTGAGAACTCTCAGTCATCTGCCACAATCTGGCTCCCAGTGGCTTGCCTTGAGAGGGGGAGACACTGTGCGCTTCTTGAAATATGTGGTTTAGTTTGTATGTTTTCATTTATTGGTGACTTAGGGCTTGTCTACCCTTGGAAATTTACTGAAATAGCCATTCCAGAAAAGTTATTTTGGCATATGTGGACACTCTCATTCTGGTATAACAGGCTTAATCCACAAAGTGGATCCACTTTCTCAATTAAACTAATTTGGAAAATCTATTCCAGACTAGCTATTTTGATAAATTTCCCAGTGTAGACAAGCCCTTAAGCTGATTTACTGCACTGGAATGGGATCATACTGGCAGAGCTGTGGAATGTCAGGGGTTCACATTTCTCTCAGGATGAAAAATGCCAGAATTCAGGATAGATTGTTTTATATTTGGAAGACCTCAGGTAGAGACCAAGTAGCCTGTACTTTGCCCTCAAGAACTCCTCCCCAGGTCTTATTAGTATTTGCTTTAGTGTTGTTGTTATCATTTATATAGTGCCCCCAAGTGGCCAAGTGCTCTACATACATATAGGAGAGAAGCCCCTTCCAAAGCCCTGAGAGTCTAGAGACTGAGCCTACAAGCACTTATTCACCAGGTGTAGTAAGCCCTTACTACTGTGAATAGTCTTGTTGATTTCAGTGGGAGATACGACACCTCTAATCAAGCCACTGATTTACCTGCCTGAATACGGATTTAAGGACAACATTCTTAAAGTGACTCATGACATTGGGTCCCTCAATTCTGGGGAGCCCAACTTGCAACAGGTTAATGGAGCCCAGTTTTCAAAGGACGAGATGCTCAGCACTTTGTGTGTCTCAATTTGAGTTCCCAAAATCATTACTTAGCTTTGAAAAATCATGGCCTGTGCGCTTAATTTTAGGTGCCCAAGTTGTGCCCTTTGGACTGAGGCAGCTAAATATTTACCCTCCTTAATCTCCTCAAGGTAGCTATGTTGAGTATGAGGTAGTTTAATGTAGGTGGGATGGGTGGTTGTCTTTTTTCCATAAGACCTACACAGATGAGGGTGTGTATGGCCATTAATAATCCCATGATGCTTTTAGAAAAGATAGGTGGCCCCCTCCCCATACTCCATTCACGTGGGCTATGTTGGGTGTCATTTGTCTGGCCACTGGTGATTATGTTTGAGCAATGGAATAAATAACTCCCAGATCTACCACTACTAAACAGCTTATAAAGTACTTTGGGATCCTTCAGGATCAGAGGAGCTAGGGTATGTAAATTACTGGATGAGATTACAGCTGTTGTGCTAAAAGGAAACCATACCTTGCTGCCATTATTTCACCCAGCTTGGCAAACTATAGTGACTAAGAATTTATATATATATGCAAAATCTAGGGGTTAGGAATTCCCATAGAGGAGAAGCTGAGGGGCAGTAGCTTGTATCTGAGTCTATAGGCTGGAATAATGGTTGTGGGAGGGGCAATATTACAGCCCCATGGCATGCCCCCTGGTTGGAGGATGGATTTCCTTTCCACAACCACTGCACAGGATGTGTACATAAAGCCGAATCACTCAGGCTTCATGTGGGTTTCCTGAATTTCCCCCTTAGAGCAGAGAAGAAGTTCCCTCCACCTGTCCCAGATGCAGAAATGCCCTTTTCACTCCCAATAAAGAGTCCCCTCCCCCCACCCTGAACTCCAGATGCCACAACTCAGCCGTGCCCTTTCTCTGGGCTGTATTCCAAATAATACCACATATGCAGCACATCTGATCTGGAAGGATCCCAAGTTTCTTCACACAGTGGAGAGCACCAGAAGTGGAGGGTGCCAGCCAATTGCACAATATGAGCGCATGCGTGCGGGAAGGGTGAGAAAATGAGTCAAAGACTTTGGCGCAAACCTCTCTGTCATAAATAAAAAAGGAAGGGTAACAACCTTTATGTATGCAGTAACATAAAATCCCTCCTGGCTAGAGGTACAGACAGAGGTACAGAATCATTTTACGGGTAAGGGTTTAATCAGTTCAATTAACCTGGTTGGCACCTGACCAGAAGGGCCAATGGGAAAAGAAGATACTTTCAAATTGGGGAGGGCTGGGGGAGGTTTTGTTTGTGCTCTCTTTGTTGGTTCCCTCTCGGGACAGGGAGAGCAGGTAAACCGGCTCCTAAAAAGATCCTGAAATGATACAGAAATTGTAAGTAATAGCAAGGAAATGCGTTAGATTATCTTTTGTTTTAGCTTGTGAATTTTCCCTATGCTAAGAGGGAAGTTTATTCCTGTTTTTGTAACTTTAAAGTTGAGCCTAGAGGGGAAATCCTCTGTGTTTTAAATCTTTTATTACTCTGTAAAGTTACCTTCCGTCCTGATTGTGCAGGTGTGATTCTTTTACTTTTTTCTTTATAATAAAGTTCTTCTTTTAAAGAACCTGATTGGTTTTTAGTGTCCTAAAAACCAAAGGGTTTGGTCTATGCTCACGTTGTTAACTTATTGGTTAGTATATTATTCTCAAGCCTCCCCAGGAAGGAGCTTGGGGGGAATATTTTGGGGAAATAGGGACTCCAAGTGGTCTTTTTCCTGAATCTTTGTCTAAATCACTTGGTGGTGGCAGCAATACCGCCCAAAGATAAGGAAAGGATTTGTGCCTTGGAGAACTTTTTAACCTAAGCTGTAGAAATAAGCTTAGGGGGTCTTTCATGGGGGTCCCACATCTGTACCCCAGAGTTCAGAGTGGAGCAGGAACCCTGACACTCTCTTATAAGGAATCCCTCAGTGCTGCACATGATATATTTGAAGCCACAATATTTTATTTACTTTTCCCAAATGTAGTATCACTTTCTCCTGGCCACATGGACCCAAGACTAAATGCATGACAAGGTAACAGACTCTCAGTAATAATTTGTAATTTTTATGCTCGTTTGGTTGGTGACCAGTACAAAGGATCCATATATATTTAATTCTCACATCAAAATAAATGCCAAACTACAGTAGTAGTGAATATAGGGACACGGATTTCAAACCCCAGAGAGAACAACTGTATACTCATTGTTCAGTAATGAGGCTGGGACCCTTTAAAAAGTAATGTAATAAAAATGTAATGGGACTTGTGCGCTCCAGGCTCCTCGTCCCCCCACCCCGCCAAAAAAACCACTGACCATTTCCTCCTTAATGCTAGCTGGATGTAGAAGTTGTGCTGAATGAACAGACTTACACAACCCCCTTTTCTAATCATAACAATGTGTGTTTCCTACTAAGGATAAATCAATCAAACTTGGCCTGTTCCTGTGGTCCTTGGGTAGGATATTCCCGCTACACCGACAGTTACTCCTGTCCTGCGTGGGAAGAACTGGGTCCCTTACATACATTAACATGAGTGGGAACTTTGGCTGAGTAAGGGCTGTGGGATCAGTCCCATGATGGATTAATATCTGTGCTTAAACCAAGGACTCCTATGTCCATTCTTCATTCAAGAAGCAGAAAGCTGGCTTGAGGTTTTGTGTGCTTTTGCATCAGGACATTTTACGGAAAATTCAAGCCTGTAGTGAGATTTCATTGGCAGGTTCTGAGCCCTGGAGAATAGGAGTGGAGAAATCAAAAGGAACTTCAGCAAGTTCAGTCTGCAACAGCATGTATTTACTCATGTAACAACCTGAAGATACAAAAACATCTGAGAAAATAACAGAAGCATCCAGTACTGGCTGAAAAGGAAGTGGTATTTTTTAAAAAAAGTCTCTGACCTTGAGTCCTTTCATTGATCTATTTGAAATCAGAGTTTTTTATAATGAGTGTTGCCTTTTCCATCAGTGTTTTTACACTATCAAGTTATCCACAAATAGGAAGTGATTTTAAAATGATCACACATGGAAATAAATACATGTAACCAGTGTGACAGGGTCGGGCCAGATGGCTACAGGAGAATAATAGAAGGCAGATATATTAGCCCCAGGCTAAGTAGGTCCCTTTTCCCTGGGTAAGGTAACAGGGAAGGTTCCAGAACAATCAGGAACCTTCTGGAGATAATTAAGACAGGCTGATTAGAACACCTGCAGCCAATCAAGAAGCTGCTAGAATCAATTAAGGCAGGCTAATCAGGGCACCTGGGTTTTAAAAAGGAGCTCACTTCAGTTTGTGGTGTGAGTGTGAGGAGCTGGGAGCAAGAGGCACTAGGAGCTGAGAGTGAGAACGCGGACTGTTGGAGGACTGAGGTGTACAAGCATTATCAGACACCAGGAGGAAGGTCCTATAGTGAGGATAAAGAAGGTGTTGGGAGGAGGCCATGGGGAAGTAGCCCAGGAAGTTGTAGCTGTCGCACAGCTGTTCCAGGAGGCCCTCTAGACAGCTGCATTCCATAGGGCCCTGGGCTGGAACCCGGAGTAGAGGGCAGGCCCGGGTTCCCCTCAAATCCTCCCAACTCCTGCTCAGACACAGGAGGAGTCGACCTGGACTGTGGGTTCAGATAAACGGCCAAGCTGAGGGCTGCCGTGAAGCTCCAAGGCGAGCAAATCCGCCAATAAGCGCAAGACCCACCAAGGTAGAGCAGGAACTTTGTACAACAGATTTGATTAAGGCTGTTGTACATCTAAAATGATGGTGATGGAGTTTCAGTCTTTAAGAGGAAAAAAATATATTGATGGAAGTGCGTAAATTACGTAATTCAGTGAAATGTATACCACACAGAAAGGCTTCTTAGCGCACATACAGTATTGGATTTCATGTTCTGTTATTACATGTCTTTCAAAGGTCAGTACGTGTAATATAACATACCAGGATAGAGATGGAGTTCTGCTGCATGATACAATTCTATGCTGCTGAACAGATCAGTCATGATTCATAATTTATTCAAACAGGGTGAAATTCAGCCCTGTGCACTCACCAGCTCTACGCACTCACACCATATAAGTCCTCAAAAATAGGGTTTAAGTTGTGCATTTGCCCTTTAGAGGCCTTCTGCATAGGTGACTTTCACCTATATAACATAATGGGATAGATACTCCTCTGTAAAAACTCCGGAGCAACTGGATTAAGCTCCATTGTCCACATCCGTTATGAGTTTGTTTGTTGCCATAGAGAGGTTTTGAGGTTTAATACTTCAAGTTTTCCAAATTAGGAACATTCCTATGAATGCTCTGTTTGCTTCTGCAAATGAATTCTGCTGAGAAATGCGCAGTAGTGAGACAGCATCTACAACTACTATCCTGTCCAGCACTGCTAAAAGGCTGAGCTCCAGCATGCTCCTGGTGTCAGAAGATCTCATAAGATAAAGTGTCTCAGTCTTTCAAAGACTGCAGCATACACAATACAAGAGCAGTTCTGCCATTATAAAAAGTCTGGCTCTTTGATGACTGAAATCTGTGTCTCTTCCTTGCACAGCAGTTTATAAATAAAATGGAAATCTTTTTTGGGCTCGCTCTTCAGCAGGTAGGATTTTATATGATGGGGGTGGGCATCGTCAGCAAGCTGCAGGCACTTGTCATCAACATGAACAAAGAGCCCATAGTTCTGGGGATCCGACACCTCAAACTTCTCAGCACATTGCTGGCCTAGCTGCTGAGCTGTCGTGTCTATCCGCGAGGCCATCGTCCGTGTCTGGGCATCAGTCTCCAAAAAAGAGATGGAGATGAAATCCTGCAAAGAAAAATATAGAACTAGATATAACACCCAAGTTCAGGCAATAAGGATAGATTGGATACTAAAGATGGGCCTGAGATGCCATGTTCAGAAAAGTTTGTATTAGGATTTTGGTTCAGACCCAGTTCTGGAGCACTTAGGGATTTTCATTAAGAAAACACACAACCAAGGAAATTCACTGTTAGACCCTGATCCCACGAAGCGCTTAGCTTTAAACAAGTAATCCACCCTATTGAAGTAAGTGGGCCTGCTCACATGCTTAAAGTTAAGCACATGTGTAAGTGTTTTGATGTTTTGGGGCCCTAGTGAGAATCTCCCGCTATGCAGAAGGTGCACTCTGAAATCATTCCCACCCTCGTCTGTGAGACATCATCCAGCAAGACAGGAAGCAAAGGAAAGTGCCATCATCATGAGTAGGCCACAAGCCTCTCCTAAGGACATCGGTCCTCACAACCAGATGTCTCACAGGGGCAGGAGAAGAATTGGCCCATGGCAAACCTGGCAGGTAACAACGTGGTGTAGCATCTTCCCTCTCTTGCTTCAGTAGAGTGGAAATAAATGAATGATTGTTGTGGTGGTAAATTCCATTCATGTCCTAGCCTCAACAGTCAGGCCAAGAAAATGATGATTCCATACTTGTTTCTCCCAGGGAAGAATCTTGCATCACAGTTCTAGTCAGCTCATAGCCACAATGGGAAGCACAAGGTTCAACTTCATTCTCATGCACGAAGATTAAAAATTCCCTGCCCTTTGGTCAGAAAGCCCTTTGGTCTTCCAGCTCAAGTAGGAAATCTGAGAAACGTGGGTTATTTTTTAAGATCATAGAATCATAGAATCATAGAATATCAGGGTTGGAAAGGACCCCAGAAGGTCATCTAGTCCAACCCCCTGCTCGAAGCAGGACCAATTCCCAGTTAAATCATCCCAGCCAGGGCTTTGTCAAGCCTGACCTTAAAAACCTCTAAGGAAGGAGATTCTACCACCTCCCTAGGTAACGCATTCCAGTGTTTCACCACCCTCTTAGTGAAAAAGTTTTTCCTAATATCCAATCTAAACCTCCCCCATTGCAACTTGAGACCATTACTCCTCGTTCTGTCATCTGCTACCATTGAGAACAGTCTAGAGCCATCCTCTTTGGAACCCCCTTTCAGGTAGTTGAAAGCAGCTATCAAATCCCCCCTCATTCTTCTCTTCTGCAGACTAAACAATCCCAGCTCCCTCAGCCTCTCTTCATAAGTCATGTGCTCTAGACCCCTAATCATTTTTGTTGCCCTTCGCTGGACTCTCTCCAATTTATCCACATCCTTCTTGTAGTGTGGGGCCCAAAACTGGACACAGTACTCCAGATGAGGCCTCACCAGTGTCGAATAGAGGGGAACGATCACGTCCCTCGATCTGCTCGCTATGCCCCTACTTATACATCCCAAAATGCCATTGGCCTTCTTGGCAACAATGGCACACTGTTGACTCATATCCAGCTTCTCGTCCACTGTCACCCCTAGGTCCTTTTCCGCAGAACTGCTGCCTAGCCATTCGGTCCCTAGTCTGTAGCGGTGCATTGGATTCTTCCATCCTAAGTGCAGGACCCTGCACTTATCCTTATTGAACCTCATCAGATTTCTTTTGGCCCAATCCTCCAATTTGTCTAGGTCCTTCTGTATCCTATCCCTCCCCTCCAGCGTATCTACCACTCCTCCCAGTTTAGTATCATCCGCAAATTTGCTGAGAGTGCAATCCACACCATCCTCCAGATCATTTATGAAGATATTGAACAAAACCGGCCCCAGGACCGACCCCTGGGGCACACCACTTGACACCGGCTGCCAACTAGACATGGAGCCATTGATCACTACCCGTTGAGCCCGACAATCTAGCCAGCTTTCTACCCACCTTATAGTGCATTCATCCAGCCCATACTTCCTTAACTTGCTGACAAGAATACTGTGGGAGACCGTGTCAAAAGCTTTGCTAAAGTCAAGAAACAATACATCCACTGCTTTCCCTTCATCCACAGAACCAGTAATCTCATCATAAAAGGCGATTAGATTAGTCAGGCATGACCTTCCCTTGGTGAATCCATGCTGACTGTTCCTGATCACTTTCCTCTCATGTAAGTGCTTCAGGATTGATTCTTTGAGGACCTGCTCCATGATTTTTCCAGGGACTGAGGTGAGGCTGACTGGCCTGTAGTTCCCAGGATCCTCCTTCTTCCCTTTTTTAAAGATTGGCACTACATTAGCCTTTTTCCAGTCATCCGGGACTTCCCCCGTTCGCCACGAGTTTTCAAAGATAATGGCCAAGGGCTCTGCAATCACAGCCGCCAATTCCTTCAGCACTCTCGGATGCAACTCGTCCGGCCCCATGGACTTGTGCACGTCCAGCTTTTCTAAATAGTCCCTAACCACCTCTATCTCCACAGAGGGCTGGCCATCTCTTCCCCATTCTGTGATGCCCAGCGCAGCAGTCTGGGAGCTGACCTTGTTAGTGAAAACAGAGGCAAAAAAAGCATTGAGTACATTAGCTTTTTCCACATCCTCTGTCACTAGGTTGCCTCCCTCATTCAGTAAGGGGCCCACACTTTCCTTGGCTTTCTTCTTGTTGCCAACATACCTGAAGAAACCCTTCTTGTTACTCTTGACATCTCTTGCTAGCTGCAGCTCCAGGTGCGATTTGGCCCTCCTGATATCTTTCCTACATGCCCGAGCAATATTTTTATACTCTTCCCTGGTCATATGTCCAACCTTCCACTTCTTGTAAGCTTCTTTTTTATGTTTAAGATCCGCTAGGATTTCACCATTAAGCCAAGCTGGTCGCCTGCCATATTTACTATTCTTTCGACTCATCGGGATGGTTTGTCCCTGTAACCTCAACAGGGATTCCTTGAAATACAGCCAGCTCTCCTGGACTCCCTTCCCCTTCATGTTAGTCCCCCAGGGGATCCTGGCCATCTGTTCCCTGAGGGAGTCGAAGTCTGCTTTCCTGAAGTCCAGGGTCCGTATCCTGCTGCTTACCTTTCTTCCCTGCGTCAGGATCCTGAACTCAACCAACTCATGGTCACTGCCTCCCAGATTCCCATCCACTTTTGCTTCCCCCACTAATTCTACCCGGTTTGTGAGCAGCAGGTCAAGAAAAGCGCCCCCCCTAGTTGGCTCCCCTAGCACTTGCGCCAGGAAATTGTCCCCTACGCTTTCCAAAAACTTCCTGGATTGTCTATGCACCGCTGTATTGCTCTCCCAGCAGATATCAGGAAAATTAAAGTCACCCATGAGAATCAGGGCATGCGATCTAGTAGCTTCCGTGAGTTGCCGGAAGAAAGCCTCATCCACCTCATCCCCCTGGTCCTGACCTGGTGGAGGACTCTGACTCTTGAAAAATGAGACAGCTTTGAAAAGAGACAGTAAAAACTTCTATAGAATTGCAAAATATTCCTACTAACAGTTCATCTAGACCAGTGGTTCTCAACCCACAGCCCAATCAGCACACAGCTGCGGCCCATGTGACATCCTCAGGGCCATATGGGTAGTATATATATATTGTGTGGATGAGGCCAACATAACACAGAGAGAGCAGCATGTGCAGCCCACAATGATGAATAGGTTGAGAACCACTGATCTGGACCATTCCCCAGCCAGTGGCAGGCTCTTCTCTCCTGCATATTTTCCAGTGATTTGTCCAGCCTATCGTGAAATGGCTCAAGGGAAGGGTAATTTGGACAAATGTGTAAAAGGCAGTGAAGTGTTTCTTCATGGATGTTCCTTTTGTGACAAAGGGAGCACTGGATAACTCCAGCACTGCCAAAACGCAAGGGCTGTCCACAGCAACTTCTGTTCACTCTCCTCTTCGACTTTTGTTGTTAAGGGCTTCCTTGTACTATACGGTTAGTAACTAATCAGGCCTCTCACTGAGAGAAATGATCTTTGCTGCCACCTTGTGGTTGAAAATAAGGATGAATGTAAACTGTTTTTAAAATTCATTTTGTGCTTGGGGAAGGTGCTGGTTTGGCAGCATATTTATCCACTGACCAGGTGCAACACAAGAAGCAGCTACAGAAGTGTTCACAGCCTGTCCTGCCTGAGTGCCACACCTCTGACTTGGAAGGACATCTAGGGAGGAGAGGATAACCCAGTCTCCCTGCTCTATTCTGTCCGTGGCTTCTCTACCGAGACTGACAGGAGTGGTTATTAGCGTCAACTCTGAGAATGTTTTTTATAATGGGGAGAGCTCTCCAAGTAGTCACTGGAGAGAGACAGCCATCTCATTAATAACAATTGTCAACCTCCACTGGCATAAACCCTATTCAAGCTGCTTCTACTATGGATGTAGAAGCCCTCTACACCAACATTCCACACAAAGATGGACTACAAGCTATCGGGAACAGTATCCCCAATAATGTCATGGCAAACCTGGTGGCTGAACTTTGTGACTTTGTCCTCACCCACAACTATTTCACATTTGGGGACAACATATACCTTCAAGTCAGCAGCACTGCTCTGGGTACCCGCGTGGCCCCACAGTACACTAACATTTTTATGGCTGACTTAGAACAACGCTTCCTCAGCTCTCGTCCCCTAATGCCCCTACTCTACTTGTGCTACACTGAGGACATCTTCATCATCTGGACCCATGGAAAAGGAGCCCTTGAGGAATTCCACCATGATTTCAACAATTTCCATCCCACCATCAACCTCAGCATAGACCAATTCACACAAGCGGTTCATTTCCTGGATACTACTGTGCTAATAAGCGATGGTCACATAAACACCACCCTATACCGGAAACCTGCTGACTGCTGTTCCTACCTACATGCCTCCAGCTTCCATCCAGGACACACCACACAATCCATTGTCTACAGCCAAGCTCTAAGATACAACCACATTTGCTCCAACCCCTCAGACAGAGACAAACACCTACAAGATCTCTATCAAGCGTTCTTACAACTACAATACCCACCTGCTGAAGTGAAAAAACAGATTGACAGAGCCAGAAGAGTACCCAGAAGTTACCTACTACAGGACAGGCCCAACAAAGAAATAACAGAATGCCACTAGCTGTCACCTTCAGCCCCCAACTAAAACCTCTCCAGCGCATCATCACAGATTTACAACCTATCCTGAAAAATGATCCCTCACTCTCACAGATCTTGGGAGACAGACCAGTCCTCATTTACAGACAGCCCCCCAACCTGAAGCAGATACTCTCCAGCAACCACACACCACACAACAAAAACACTAACCCAGGAACCTATCCTTGCAACAAAGCCCAATGCCAACTCTGTCCACATATTTATTCAAGTGGCACCATCATAGGACCTAATCACATTAGCCACACCATCAGGGGCTCGTTCACCTGCACATCTACCAATGTGATATATGCCATCATGTGCCAGCAATGCCCCTCTGCCATGTACATTGGCCAAACTGGACAGTCTACACAAAAGAATAAATGGACACAAATCTGACATCAGGAATCATAACATGCAGAAACCGGTAGGAGAACACTTCAACCTCTCTGGCACTCAGTAAAAGATTAAGGGTGGCAATTTTGCAACAGAAAAGCTTCAAAAACAGACTCCAACGAGAAACTGCTGAGCTTGAATTAATATGCAAACTAGATACCATTAACTTGGGTTTGAATAGAGACTGGGAGTGGCTGGGTCATCACACATATTGAATCTATTTCCCTAAGTTAAGTATCCTCACACCTTCTTGTCAACTGTCTAAATGGGCCATCTTGATTATCACTACAAAAGTTTTTTTCTCCTGCTGATAATAGCTCATCTTATCTAATTAGCCTCTTACAGTTTGTATGGCAACTTCCACCTTCTCTGTATGTGTATATATATTTATTTTCTTACTATATGTTCCATTCTGTGCATCCGATGAAGTGGGCGGTAGCCCACGAAAGCTTATGCTCTCATAAATTTGTTAGCCTCTAAGGTGCCACAAGTACACTTGTTCTTTTTGTGGATATAGACTAACACGGCTGCTACTCTGAAACCAGCCCTCGGTAGGTTAGTTACGTCCACCTTGTCCTTCTCCAGGACATCCCACAGTCTTTATTTTCTCCTGAGGGCATTCTGTGCGTGCGAGTGCGCGCGCACATGCACACACACAATTTGCAGAATTTTAAAATCTTGTGCACAGAATTTTTTTTTATTTGTCACATAAATGTGGAGGCTCCAGCATGGCAGTGGGGAGCACAGGCCACTGGCTGCACAGAGGTGGGGGATCACTGTGCAGCTTCCCCCTGGGACACAGACTCAGCGGTGAGGCTGCACCCAATCCTGACACAGCGCAAGGCCCAGGCCTGCCCCAGAAACACTCCAGGGCCCTGCCCCTCTGTGCCAGGTGGACTAAGTATGGGCAGGCAGGCTCAGCAAAGCAGGATCCAAGCGTGGAGGGGCTTAGTGTGGGGGGATCCAGGTGTGGGTGGAGAGGGTTCTGTGTGGGGCAGTCTGGGTGCGAGCGGCTCAGTGGGAATCCGGGTGGGGGGGGGGATCTGGATGCACAGGGTCTTGTTGCAGGGTTCTGGGTGCAATGGAAATGGGACTCTGCAGGAGGGTCCAGGTGAAGGTAGTTGGGGCTCAGCAGGAGAGGTGTCTGGGTGCGGGGGGCTCAGTAGTGGGTCCAGATGCTGGGGGAGTGGAGCTCAGTGGGGTGGGGATCCAGGTGCAGTTCGTTGGGGCTCAGTAGGGTAGGGATCCGGGTGCAGGTGGCTCGTCATGGTGGTCCAGGTGCAGGGGGAATGGGCTCATTGGGGGGGGGTTCTGTGTACAGGGGGGTGAGGCTCAGCAGGAGGGTCTGGGTATGAGGGGGTCTGGCTGCATGGGGGTTGGGTGGATGTGGGAACAGCTCCCTGTACAGTGATCCCTCCTCCTGAGGAGTGATGGGTGCAGGAAGCATGGGGGGGGGGGAGGGGAGTTTGCAGAACTTCCTCCAGCCGGGGGAGGAATCTGTGGGTGGGTCTAACACAGCCCTCGATGCCGTGCAGGGGAAGAGGAAGTCCCATCCTCCCCAGCCCAGCCAGGACTAGCAGCTGAGCCCAGTGCTGGGTAGGAGCCACCAGCTGGGTCTTCCCCAGTCCTGCCTCCTGCCCCACAGTGATTTACCTCTCTATTGGCTGCCCTGGGCACCAAAATCATACTGCTGGGGAGGGTCACATGACTGCTTTTGTGGCTTCTTTTTCCTTCCCATCAGAAAGTCTTTTTTCTGCAGGGAAGCAAAGAAATCTGCTGGGGACATAAATTCTGTGCATGTGCAGTGGCGCAGAATTCTCCCAAGAGTAAATTTATTACACCTCCCACACAAGCCAACTAGAGGAAGTGTTTCAAGGAGGTATTGTACTCATGACAGAAGAGAGGCCTATTAAATAGGGGGTGGACTGGGCCTTTATTTTCAGTTACATCCTCTTGTTCATCAGCTATTAAATAACTGGCATTTATGTTCTCTATCCCAACTAGTTCAAAGAGATCCTTTCCAAACTGTGTTTATGGACACATTCTCCCATCAGTGTGTATATGTGGTTGTTGATAATGCTAATGGGAAACAGAATATATCCATTAATCCAGAAGAATATGTCCATTCAGATTTTCACCTTGTCTTCAGAACTCAGATGATATTGCCCTGGGATTAACCTCATTGCCTCTGCCTGCCTACAGATTTACAAATTCTCCACTCTTTTTTCTTTTCCCTGCCTTTAGTGCAATCTCCTTGTAATTTCTTTGAATTCCATCATTACAATAGTAAACCCTTTGGGTTGCCTAGGGGAATTCCTAGGAGGGACCTTTGATGTGGGGTGCTAGGGATCAGCATCTGGTCCACAGCTCAGATCCTGAATTAGGTCATCAGTGAAAAGGAGTTTGCTGAGTTTAAAAGCCATCTTGGGTAACTTTATGATCAGTACTGATGTCCCTCAAGGGCAATGTCTGTTGTATTTCTGTGTATGTATAATATCTAATCAGGGCAACCTCTTGCTGTCCAGGCTCCCTACTTCTCCTCTCAACTCTGTTCAAAATTCTGCTGCAAAAATCATCTTCCTCCTCTGATATTAAAACTAGGCCATGCCCCTGTTGGTATCCCCTCAATGGATTCCACTAGCCTTCGCATCAGTCTCACTCTTAAGAGATTGTTGGAGGCTGCTGTGACAAATATGGCAATTTCCTGACTTACCCCTGGGAGACGTCTATTGTATTCAATGAGTGGTTCATGTATTATTGTGGGCCAGGACGGCATGTAACTTCTTGAGGGAGGAGCTGTGACAGATGTAAGACCTGGATGATCAAATGACTATATTGAACAATCTGCCAGACAAAAATGGACTTTTGGGACCGTACGTATGAAATGGATTTTCTGGGCCATATGTGGGGGAGGTGAATGCAAATCCCTCACCTTTGGTTATGAAAAAACCAGCCTTCTGAAGCTATGCCCTGAGCGGGGGAGAGAGGGGATTGTCAGCTGATTACCTGTTACATGAGGCCAAGATCAAAGGCCCCAGCTGTATAGTGGAAAGACGGAGCTATTCATGAGGGTGCTAGTTCTGAGCTGAAGCTGTTCTGAACTGTTCACCACAGAAAACACCCTTGGTGGGGTTTGAAGGACTGACTCCTACCAGAGCCCTTGTTTGCGCTGGGGAGCATGGTGATATCTGATAAGCTTATGAGTACATGTGTAGGTTCTTTGATGGGTTTTAATATGTTTTCTCTGTAGTACTTTCACCTTCAGAGTAAAGGTGCTTGTTTAGAAAGAGCTGTGTGGTAACTTGTGACTGCTGGCAATTACAGCTGTTCGCAGCCTTTGATGAGAAGGCAAAGTGCACTTGCTGGCCTGTCTAGGATGCCTGGCTTGCTGGGAATATCACAGTGTAGGCAGGAAACAGTGCAGCCTGGAAAAACGCTGGTCAGAAGGGACAGAACCGTGGGTCTACGCACAGGAGAGATGACAGCTGAGGGGCTGGGAGCCCAGACTGGCTGCCCTTGAGGGGCCATGGAGGGCAGGGCTGGATTTACACCTTACGCGCCCCTAGGCACAGCATCTTCAGCGCTCCCCACCTGCCTACAGCTGACTTTCGTGCTGCACACAGTTTTAGAGAGGTAAGGCGCCCCTAGAATGCCAGAGCCGATACATGCCTACTGTGCCTAACTGGAAATCCAGCCCTGATGGAGGGGAGATACAGATGCAGTTGACCTAAACTGTGACAACTGATATCGGTATCTCTTAGTTCTTTATTTTCATTTCTTTCTGCTCCTCCTCTTCTTCCCCCTGCTCACACCTCCCACTTCTCACAGATCCCTTTGTAGCTTTCTTCCATTCTGCACTTCCTTGCTTCTTCCATGGTGCCCAGCACAGAATGTAAGCTCTTGGGGATAGGAACTTTGACTTCCTCTGTCCACAGTGCAGTGCCTAGCAAGCAGATGGCGTGCACTGAGTAATAGTGTTACTAATTGCGGGGAATAATTTGCTGCCCTGTTTGAAGCCTGGTTTCCAGTTGGAATTTTGATCTGCTTCTCACACTGTGAAAGCCGCACTCTCCACCACCCCCTTCTCCCAGAGCCGCTGACCTGCACAGACGAGCGGGACGCCCGGGCCTTGTTGAGCGTTCGCCGCCTCTCCCAGCGGTGAATGGAATCCTGCACTTCCATGCTCAGCTGCCGAGTTACTGTTATCTTATCATAGTTCTTGATGTGCTCCAGAGCCCCGTAGGTGGTAGTTAAGTAATAGGAACCTACAAAAAAGACAAGAAGGTCCCAAATCATCATCACACCTGAATCTACCATTACTTTGTCCTTCCCTCCTTCCTGCTTCTATGTTCATTCACCCGCTGTGAATTGTTTAAATCTGAGATGGTGAGCTCTGTGGGGCACGGATTGTCTTTGCGTTGGTTGTACAGTGGGGCTCTGACCTTTGTTTGGCATGTGTAGGTGTGATAGCAATAGAAATAATAAACAACTATCACAGTGCTCTTCATTCCATTCTGCTTGATGTAGCTGGAGATGTAACACATGCTACCTAACCTGCTTGTGTCACTTCCTTCTCTCACAGCTGGAAGTAGCAGTGACTGCAGGCTGGCGGGGCTGTGGGTTTTAATTGATATCTTAAGGTTCAACATAGAAGTCATGTAAATTAATACAGCATCCTCTTTCCTGGATAAACCCAAATCACCAACCTTCCCTTAGACTGTAAACTCTTTGGAGCTGGGACTGTCCTTTCATTCAGTGTTTGTACAGCACCTAGCACTATGGGGGTCCTTGTCCATGATTGGGGCTCCTAGGTGCCATGGTAATACAGCTAATAATAATGTACCTGTATACAACTGCGCAGGAATAAGTAACTAGAGTGGAATGAATCATTTATATTTCAGTTCCGTGGCCCAAATGAAAAACCAAAACATATTTCATTTTTGGTCAAACAGAACATTTTTCAACCTGAAGCAAAATCTTTTTTTTGTTTTCATTTAATCTAGGGGTGTTTTTTTTTAACCTTTTAAAATAAAGCTAGCTAAATGTTGAAATGAAACCTTGTTTCAAAATGAAAACATTCAATATTTTGTTTTAAACATGTTGGAATAAAACATTTTGACTTTTTTTGAAAAAAAAAAAAAACCTCTCTTTTCCAACTGCAACTGTTCATCAAATTCAACCCAAATTTGTGAATAGTTTTAGTCGACCCCCAAACTGTATTTTTCAGTGAACGTACTATTGGTTCAAAAAAATTTCACCCGGTCTATTAGTAACTAACTAACTTAGAGAGGGAAAGGATCCTGTATAGACTAAGGTAAAAGGTTGGGATTTGAGACCAGATCAAACTGGTGTTCACTTTCCGATTTTAACTGGATGGAGCTGAAGTCCCGCAAGCTGTTCTTGCGAGATCCATGCTAGAAACAAAATTGTAGGGGCAGGTTCACGTCCAGGGATTTGAACCCAAATTCAAAGGGATTTGGATTTGAGGTCCTGAGTCTGACCATCTCTAACTGGTATCTTTCACAGTTCTTGCTGGCTTCCGGGTTTGTCTACTCATTCTTTATGAAAACAAACGAAAAAACTAAGAGCCTGCAGATGACCAAAATGGCCACTAGATGGCAATTCTGCCACACACATACCCTCCCCCTGCGGGGTGCTCTGTGGGCTCTCTCTAGCTATTCCTCTGATTGTCAATGAAACTCACAGTAACTATCACGGCTGGCCAGACAAATGATATTTAGAAAACACTTTACTTCAAAACAATATTTTCAGAAACACACCAGTCTCCAAGCACAGGAGGCAAAGTAATTCAATTTTCCCTCTTCAGAGAGATCCCACCCCTGCAGTGAATGTTACTCCAGCCCCTTTGGACCATCACCGGGTATTTATCACTCAGATAACATTGCCAAAGGGGTCAGCTGGTTTACACAAACATCCTGGAGGTTGACAATTAGGCATGATCAAAGACATACCAACCAATTAAAGCAAAAGGATCTTTTCTCATTAGAATAATTAAAAACTTTAGCAGAATGTACTGTAGTACCAAAGTTTATTTTTAAATTGAGAGCTGTTAAGTTTCTAACACCTGGGCCAAGGTCTTCAAAATGTCTCTGCCTCTTACGTCTGTATTTAGGTAGCTAAATTAGTGGTTTGATTTTCAGTATGGCTGAGCACCTGCCGCTCTAAATGAGGTCAGTGGGAGCTTCTGGGTTCTCAGCATTTTTGAAAATCTGCTGATATATTTAGAAACCAAACATTGGGTCACACCATTCTGAGGCATATGGGGGAAGCTTACACTACTGCTACCTGACCCTAGCTAGAGCTCTTATCTATTTCACAAACCCTACAGGCATCCCGCAGAGAAATACATAATCATTTCAGAAGGGAACATGAAACATGAGAGGAGGCTCTTTCTCACCCTCGCCCAGCTGCAGAGCAGGGTCCATGAGCTCCATCATATACTCCACATTCAGAAGCACCTCAGTCAGGTTGCTGCGGGCCAACACGTACATGAGCACTGGGAGGAAATCATCTGCACCATAAGGCTTCCCTGCAACCAAGAGGAACACATCCAGGTATCAACAGGTTATCCAGAAAAGAGATGGTTCTGATACAGAAGTGCCAACTTCCCATTAAATGACTCCTACATGGACAATTTCCTTTCAGATTACTTCAGCTAAAGGGTTCATAGCTAAAAAATGCCAATGAAAGGACACTGAAAATTCTAAAATTAAACAACAGTCAAACATGAAAAAACACCGCCTAACACTAAACCTCAAGCAAAAAATATCAGGTTGAAGACTCCTAGTGGGCTCTATTTTACGATTCTTTACCAACTAAAATCAAAATGTGTTAGTTATTATGAAACACAAATGAGAGAGAATTGTGGATTGACACAAAGGCTGAATTCTTCTCTCTTGAAGTTCGGTCTGTTGCTGTTCAAAAGTGCAGTACCTGAGTTGTTCCCATCAGTAGAGTGGATTACAAACTCGTGTACCCTTTGGGTTCATCCTCATTCTCTGTATCTGACTGTAGAACCAGGGGTTACAACAAAATATGAGACAGACCATGGGGAATAGTGAAAGCAGCATATCAAAGGCGGTTCTTAGGGTTGGAATCCTGCTTTCCTGTTCCCTCAGGAGGTGACTATCATACCGTGAGTACTAAATTACAATGGATGCCACAAGGACGCTGGGAGCCAAGGAGAAGTATTTCTGTATTCAGGGCATTAAGATGTGAAAACAAAGAGCTTTTCTATAGTACTGGTGATCAAACCAGTTCTCAGACTTGGTTTGGAGACCAGTGGCAGAGCAAATAGCAGAGTGAGGCTGAGCAGTGGCAGAGGCAAACATAGTGCCCATATTTTAAAAAAGGGAAGAAGAGAACCCAGGGAACTACAGACCAGTCAGCCTCACTTCAGTCTCCAGCAAAATCATGGAGCAGATCCTCAAGGAATCCATTTTGAAGCACTTGGAGGAGAGGAAGGTGATCAGGACCAGACAACATAGATTCACCAAGGACAAGTCATGCCTGACCAACCTGATTGCCTTCTATGATGAGATAACTGGCTCTGTGGATACGGGGAAAGCAGTGGATGTGATATATCTTGACTTTAGCAAAGCTTTTGACACCGTCTCCCACAGTATTCTTGCCAGCAAGTTAAAGAAGTATGGATTGGATGAATGGACTATAAGATCGATAGAAAGCTGGCTAGATCGTCGGGCTCAACGGGTAGTGATCAACGGTTTGATGTCTAGTTGGCAGCCAGTATCAAGTGGCGTGCCCCAGGGGTCGGTCCTGGGGCTGGTTTTGTTCAACATCTTTATTAATGATCTGGAGGATGGCGTGGACTGCACCCCTCAGCAAGTTTGCAGATGACACTAAACTTGGGGGAGAGGTAGATATGCTGGAGGGTAGGGATAGAGTCCAGAGTGACCTAGATAAATTGGAGGATTGGGCCAAAAGAAATCTGATGAGGTTCAACAAGGATAAGTGCAGAGTCCTGCACTTAGGAAGGAAGAATCCCATGCACTGCTACAGGCTGGCGACCGACTGGCTAAGCAGCAGTTTTGCAGAAAAGGACCTGGGGATTACAGTGGATGAGAAGCTGGATATGAGTCAGCAGCGTGCCCTTGTTGCCAAGAAGGCCAACGGCATATTGGGCTGCATTAGTAGGAGCATTGCCAGCAGATTGAGGGAAGTGATTATTCCCCTCTGTTCAGCACTGGTGAGGCCATACCTGGAGTAGTGTGTCCAGTTTTGGTCCCCACACTACAGAAGGGATGTGGACAATTGGAGAGAGTCCAGCGGAGGGCAACAAAAATGATTAGGGGGCTGGGGCACATGACTTACAAGGAGAGGCTGAGGGAACTGGAGTTATTTAGTCTGCAGAAGAGAAGAGTGAGGGGGGATTTGATAGCAGCCTTCAACTACCTGAAGGGGGGTTCCAAAGAGGACAGAGCTAGGCTGTTCTCAGTGGTGGCAGATGACAGAACAAGAAGCAATGGTCTCAAGTTGCAGTGGGGGAGGTCTAGGTTGGATATTAGGAAACACTATTTCACTAGGAGGGTGTGAAGCACTGGAATGGGTTACCTAGGGAAGTGGTGGAATCTCCATCCTTAGAGGTTTTTCAGGCCCGGCTTAACAAAGCCTTGGCTGTGATGATTTAGTTGGTGTTGGTCCTGCTTTGAGCATGGGATTGGACTAGATCACCTCCTGAGGTCTCTTCCAACCCATATATTCTATGATCCTATGAATAGGCACCTTCCCCTGGCATCTTTTAGGTATATGTATGACATCTTTTTAAGCACACTTTGCAATTGAAAAATGGCCACCAGTCACTCATTCCCCCCACCCCAAATGCCCAGTTGCCCTTAGTTACAAAACCTGTCTCCACTGCTGTTGGAGATGTAGAATCTTGAACTACAGAACTACGATATTGTTATAGCCACTGCACCCTGGGATGAGCTCTCCTCAGAGTGGCCGAGCTAAGCAATGTCAGGCTGAGTAAATATTTGGATGGGATACCTCTAAGGTAAACGCACCTTCTACAGCAAGTGATACTGATCAGGTGAGGATGGTCTTGTGCTTAAAGCATCCAAATAGAGAGAGTGAGTCTGTGAAGTGATCCATATTTATGGTATGTAAATCTCTTTGGGATCCTTTAAGATGAAAGGCACTATATGTAAATTCTTATCAGTATAAATCATTACAGCTCAAAATAGGATCCAAGGAGAAGTTCCATCAGATGAACTACGAAGAACCTGAGATCAGCATTTTTTATCTAGAAGCTGTTCATCTTATTTTGAATTGGCATGCTTTTCGTTCATCGTGTACAGTACATGCATAAGGTTGCTTCACAAGTCCATCTTCCAGGACACCCAGATATGTACCGTCTTCATAAACCAAGATCACTTTCAAGCTCATTGTGATTATTTATGGTGCTTGCAATGTTCAGTCATTTTCTCTTTTATGCATCTATGTCATGTCTTGGCTTCATTGGTTTGGGATCGGCCACATATATCTCACTCCTTAATGATTTGTCAGAACTCCAAAAAAAAAAAAATCAATCCCTGATGTAGCTTTGGTAAGTTACACCAAGGCTGATTTTGGCCCACATTCTAGACGTCCTTCCATGTGGGGAATAATTTCCTATTCCTCAACTGTTCCCACTGACTTGTTTCAAGTCTTTGCCATGAGTCAGCTTTCCCTATTTGTCATATATAGTTGACATAAGTTCTCCGTTGGCAGAGGAAGATCTTCTGCTGGAGTTTTAAATAAATACAAGCCTCGTTCTTGATAAAAAAAATGTGACTTTAAAATAAACCAGAAAACGTATCTAATGAGCAGACAGTCAGATGAGTTAAAACAGGCTGTGTGAGGCTGTGACTGTTATATTCACTTCTGAAGCCGTATATTAGACCAGTTTGTACAGAGTTAGCACATATGGTAGAAGGAAACTGTGGCTCTATTCAGTGAAAGTAGAATTAACACTTTCTGTTGTTTAAATGTGCAGTCAGTTAAATGATGTTGCAGGTCCTTAGCCAAACCATAAAAGGGCTTCATTGTTTGATTAGTGTCTGTCTGGATGTTTTTTTCCATACTGTTACTAAGGCTTATGTTTCTATGAAAGGTTGAGCTGGTTGGCGACACAGGGCCAAATTCATCACTGCCATAAATATTAATCTAATATGAATGTATTAATATTACTGCTATTAAACTATTGTGCAGCTGGGAAAATCACTCAACAGAGACACTGAGTACTGGGAAAACCTCAAGGAGCAGGACCCTGATTCTGATCTGACATACATCAGAATCAATTCGGAGTAATGTTACCAGTGAAGTCACGCTGGTGTAAAACCAGTGTGAGGGAGCATACAATCAGGCCTCAAGGAGCCTACTGAGCTTCATTTTTTCTGCTCCTTCAAATGCTTTATTTGAGTTCTGAAGTAGCTGGTGGACTGAGCTAGACCAGCAGGCCTGGAAACTCAAATTTTCTAGGGAGCCCTAGAAAGATACACTACTGCTGCAGCAGTGCAGCCTTCACCCTCTTGCCCCACGTCTCAGCTGGAAGGACCACCCTTAGGAGGGAGAGGGCAAGTCCGTCTTTATGACCCTTCTGTGCCCTCTTCGCTTAGATGCCCAACACGGATATCTGTTTGTGATGTGAACATTTCTCCACTAGGACCTGCACTCAGACTCCTTTTAAAAAGCTCACCAATTGGCTCCTTGGTGGTGTTAACCTGCCAGCCTGGGCTAGACCCAAATCAGGGGACATGGATGTGAAAGGTTCTACGTACACTCCCCTGAGCCAGCTAGAGCTGACAGGAGATGATACTCTTCCAGGACTCTTACAGAATCTCTCCATTTCTGTTTTGTTGACTAAGCTGGGGTTTATATTGACAACCAGGCTTTGAGTCAATTATTTTTCATTCTTATCCCATCTCATTTTCATAAGCTGATTTAGCAGCTTTGCTCACCAGTCCTTATAATAAACCTCTCTCAATTTTAAGACGTGATAGAAATATTAGTTGAGAAAGACTTCTGCAGTCCCAGCTGTTTGCATGAGTTAATTATTGGAATCCACTCTTTTTTTATTATTATTAATGAGCTCAGCTAGGGAGGTTTGTGGCATATGCTCACAATTTGCACATAATCGTTGACTTAATTTCAGTCTACCTCTAGGAACACAGGACCCGATGTCTGAGCCTCCACAAACTGCAGATGAAATCAGTGGGAGTTGTAAGCACTTGCTGCGAGGAAACATTGTCTAGGGGCTATGGCATTAGCTTGGACTTAACATGGGTTCAAGTCCTTGTTTTGCCACAAAGTTCCTGTTGGATCCTGGGCAAGTTACTTAGCCTCTCTGAGCCTCAGTATCCCCACTAGGGATAATAGTACTCCCCTACCTCACAGAGGTGTTGTGAGGGGCTTAGCTACTACAGTAACAGCGGGCATATAAGTACTTAAGAAAACACCATTGAAAATTGGGCTCATGATTTTTTTCCATCATATTACTGACTTAGTACTTGATCCAGAAATTTCTCAGCACCTCGTGTGATGCGCTGAGCATCCTCATCTCCCAGCAAAGGCAATATTGCTTAGCACCTTGCAGGATCAGGCTCTTCTTGCACCAGGACAGACCAAAAAGATAAACACCAATTCGCCCCCAGTGAAACCCAGTGCATCTCCACTAATTTAAATGGAGTCATGGCAGCTTGTGTCAGTGCTGATTTGGCCCTCTCTCTATAATGGGCTGATCTCAAACCCTGACTTGTTTGAAGTAGGACAGATCCAGATGTGTCGGAGCTCAGGCCCATCTCTACTCAACATGGGTGGGGTTTAGATCAAAGGATCAGGTCAGTTTTTTTTCTATTGCAACTGGCTCGTCCAGCCTTATTGAAAACATCCAAGTTTAGTTTGTGTCTTTCACAGAAAAGCTCATTAACAGCTTGCAGAATTACATCCTGCTGTCACCCCTTCCCCTGCCCCAACTGCTGTCTCGGTGACATTAGACAATGGGGTTGCGAGTTCAAGGTGGAATTGTCCCACTCCAAATCGGACTTGCTTGCTTGTTTTCAATGACAGGAAACATTTGTTTCATAAACGTTCATAAGAAGCTTAAAATAAGCCTTCTCCTCTGCCACAAACTCATCCTATTACACTCAAGGCAAAGTGTTTGCAACATCAGCGCCTGGCTGTGCTTCGGCGCTTGAATGGAATTGGTATTAATTAAATGCATGGTTTAATGCGACTGGAATTCTGTCCGAGTTTCCATAAATAAATACACATTCATGAATATGCCTCTTCAGTGGATCTTCTGTCCAGCAGGGCTGATAATCATCATAAGTAGGCTTGGAAGATTCAATGTCGGTAAATGTTGATTGCATCATACACACACAAAGTGATGAAAAAAATATTTCCATCAATAACAACTGTGATCTACAGCTAGGAAAAGTAAGAAAAATGCTGCTTATGAACTTCTTAGAGTTTGATTTAGGGATATTTACTTTGTATATTTTGACATGTGCTGTTGACAGTTTGTGTTTTAATGGTTATAAACTTTAACATTTTGAATTTCAACATCTTCTCTCAAGAAACAATTATTGTTTGACCTCCACATAATTTCATGCGACTGTGAAAAACTAAATAGATAAAAATTAAAAAAAAAACAATCAAAAGGATAAAAATCAAATTCTGCCAAGCCTAATCATAATGTAGTAATAATACTTTGCACTTATATTGCATCATCCATCCATCCAGTGCTTTCAAGGCATTTTGAAAACACACAGGAATGAAGTCTCACAACATTCTCCTAGGAATGCAGCGCAGAGGGGAGTCCCCAGGGCAGAGGTGTGGGGGGAGAGAGGGGAGAGCTTGGAGAGTGAGTTCATCTTACTCTGACCCTGCAGTGGTGGCTCCTGCCCCATAGGGCTGGACCCGGCTTCCTGCTCTGAGTGTTGCAACCCCCCTACCGGACTGGGTTAGGGTTGCGGTGCCAGGGGGGTTGATGCCCCCTGGGCGGGGCAAGGAGGAGAAGAAGGCAGACGAGGGAGAGGACACTGGCCATCACCTTCTACGAATGTGGACCCTGAGTGGGTTCCAAAAAAAAAAAAAAAAAAAGACACAATGCACTTGGTGGGTCCCCTTACTAAAATGTTTGGGAACCACTGCCTTAATTTACAGGTCAGAGGCATCAATTCATATTGGCACTTTTAACCCAAAGTAGCAATTGTACCATATGAGATAAAGGATACTCTCCAATCTACCAGCTCTAATTAACAGTAGCCCTCACACAACATCTTCTGTCCAGGCCTCTGTCCACTACAAGGCAAAACTTATACATGGCATTATTCTCTCCCTGGTAAGCAACATGTGATAGTGAGCAACGTACAGGAGCCTCTTGGATTCACTGTAAAGAGATTCTAGAATCGCTGCTGTTGATGCTGATGCCTCCAATGCTTAAATCCTCTTTCAAATACATAGACAGTAGCTCAGCTATGCTACTCACGTTTCTGCCTTGCTCAGTAGCACATGCCACTATCAACTCAGAACCCTACGTAAAAAGCAAATGGACAGGGTGCAATTAATGTTCATCGGGTTGGTTGGTTTTACAGGGGACAGCAAAACTTATTCCAAAAACAGGGAGAGGAAAGATTTCTAATACAATATAACCTTACTATGCTCTTGTTCTTTTCAACCTAAAAGCACAGTATGTGTGAGTCATACTAACTGTACAAAGCACAGAATCCTACACATGAGGGCTAATAAGTTCACCTAGTCCATCCCCCAAGCCAGTGCAGATTTGTTCCTGGAAGTATATGATCCAGTGCTTGTTCAGTCCAATTTTAGGTGACTCAAATGAGGAAGCGTCCACCACTTCCCCTCAGAGATTATTCCATATGCAAATAGACCTAACTGTTAGAAAATTGTTCCTTTATTCCTTGGACCACCCTAAATAATTGCTCTCCCCAGCATTGGCATTTCCAGCTTTCATATACTTGCAGACTTCGTAGTCATCGTCTGATTAATCTCTTAGCTCTTTCAATATTTCTCTCTCTACCAGTCCCTGTAGCTCCTTATTCTTTGTTCTTCCTTCATTTCCCTCCTACGTACCAACATCTTTCAGGCACCAAGGTGCCTAGAACTGATCAGAGTGCTCTAGCTGTGGTCCCACCAGTTCCTTACAGCGAAGGACATTCATCTTTTTGCTCCATAGCACATTGCATGTTTCTGTCTCACTATTACCCCAGATCTGTATTACATTTCATAGTCCTTCTGAGAAGAGTTTGAAACATTTAAGGCCTGATTTTGATCTTACAGCAGATCAGGCCCTTCATGTTTTGTTAGTGGAAAGGATCTATGCTAGAAGAATGACACAGGGTAAAACAGAATGGGGAAGTTGCAAGCTTCTTCCAAGCACACAGGGCACGTGTGATATGAGTATTATCCTGCTCTCATTAAGTGCCCAGTTGTCTTTGAAGGAGGCGGCCGGTGGCGTGTCTACAAATCCTAGAGCAGACTTAACCAATTTGTAGAGTCCCTCATCAGGGGTTGAAATTGCTGTTTACATCCTACATCCAACTATAGCCATAACTGGAACTGGTACCCACGTGGTGAACTGACAGCAGCTCTGCTAAGGAGATCTGAGCTCCAGGCTACTCTTTGCAGCTCTTACAGCTTGTTGTGCCTTCCGGGATGAAGCTGACTTCCCCATCCTAATTAAATTCCTTACACTGTGTAGTGACACAGTTAACATGAAGGGCTCTCTTCCCAGCCACCATGGACTCACCCAGTGCGAGTGATATTTTACATTATCCATTAGACTGTGGCACTGTTTGATTTGCTATTTTTAAGGTATAACCATGCGAAGTATGTGTCTGATACACACCCTCAGCATAACAAGAAGAGCAGGAAGAGATTGCATTAGAGGCCAAAATCTGCTTCTCAGAGCCGTTTCCTGCACATTATTGTTATTTACAGGATTGTTATTTTTGGATTGTAAGCTCTTTGAGGCAAGGTCCATCACCTACTAAATGTTTGTACAGCTGGTTGAGGCTCCCAGGTGCTGCCACATTGAAATGTAATATTTATATTGCAGTAAAACCCAAAGGCCTCAGATCCGTCACCCTGTTGCACTGAGCACTATATAAACATATATGAAGACATCGTGCTACCCATGGTTCCTACCCTGTAAAGCTTGCAATCTAATCTGACCAGTGAGATGTGAAGGCAGGGAGGCAGAGGAGTAAAGTGATATATACACACATGTAGACGTGCAATTTGTAAAACAATTGATATAAATAGACCTAGCCATAATTAATTGGCTGATTTCTCACCAGCATTGTAGCAGAGGTGCATCTTGAGGAGGAATTTGGAGGAGGAGAGGGTAGTGGCCCGATGGATCAGTTCTGTGCATAAAAGGTCAGAGTAAAAGGTGCAGAGATGCTTGCTCAGGAAGCTGACAAATGGGTAGAGAAGGCATGTGGGTGGAGTGGAGGAGGTAGGGAGGACATGATGAGACACAAGAGCAGACAAGTAAGGAGGGGCAGAATTGTGGAGGGCCTGGGAAATGAGAAGAAGAAGCTTGACCTTGATGCTGTAAAACTGGGGGAGCCAACAGAGAGATTCAAGGAAGAGGGTGTGTGACAGGGTGTGTGTACCCCACACGGGTTCGGAATGGCCCTAGGAGGCCAATTGACATACAGAGCTGTGCCTGCAGAATGGGACAGGCTTAACTGAGAATGAGGCCCAGCTGAGCAGGTGCTGGGAGAGGACCGTAAACAGAAGAAGTTGAGAGCAAAAGGAGGCTGCAGTTATTCTCTGGGACTAGAGCAGGGCAGGATAGATAAAAATCAATTAGTATTTTTGAAAAAAAAATAAAAAATCCAATTTTGTAATTTAAGGGGCTTTCAATTTAATTCAGATGGTTTTATTTTATTATTTAAACGATAATAAGATTTTCTTTTTAAACATAAACCTGTTTAACATGAAATCTGAATTTAATACAAAATATGTTAAGGCCTAAACTTATTATAATCTCTTAACACATTTAAGAAATATACTGATGCTATGAGCCTATCTTGAAGCTAAAGGCTGCTTTTCTATATAAAGAATGAATCGGGTGGGAAAAAATTAACTTTCAAGGTCAAGCTTTATAAATATGGCAGAACAGGCCATGTACAGTATTAAGTGCTTGATCCTGTGAGGGGCCTAGGAACTGTGCTACTGGGGGCAAGAGACTGGCAAAGTCATCACAGGCATTGGGACCTGGCCTCTGACTCAAGGAGACTCCATCATGTGATCTCACTAGGTAGCAAAAAGATGTACCAAATCTAGTGTAAAGGGTCTATCTAGTTGTATGTCAACATGTTTTAGCGATTATATTGACCAATGAGAAAGTACCTTTCTTTAGAAAATAACTGAAATACAAATAGAAAAGTTGATTCAAATCAATTAATTATTTAAATCACCCTGATTTAAATCAGTCCACCCTAGAGAGGGAAGAGACTGGGAGGATCATGGAAGAAGTCAAGGGGAACAGTTGGTCCTGGGATCCTCTCCTGAATAGAAAAGTGTGGCAGGAGGCTAGGGGAGAGACAGCAGAGTGGAGCAGGCTCTGGTGGGAAGGCCTGACAAAACAGCAGGAACTGAATTTACAGGGAGAGAGCCCTGGGAGGCGTCCAGTGGAAGCATGAAAGATCAAGCCCAAAAAGGGCAGAAGAGGTTTTAAGCCTGTGCTTTTCAGTTTGGTATTTTGTTGAGGGATTCCAAGGAAGGTCCTGGAGTGCACCAGCCATGACAGAAGGGTGACCCTACAGAGGTGGCAGCAGGAGAGAAGGCCTGAGAAAGGCTGGGTAGGAAGAACCAAAGGAAGGCAACAGCAAGGAGTTGTCACGGCTGGATTGTGGTGTAGTGGGCAGGCCTGGGTTCCCCTACCAGCCACTGGTATGGTGGCATGAGGCTGGAGGAGGGGACAAGGATGACAGAGAGCCCTGAGAAAAGGGAGTGAAGATCACAGGCCCAGAATTGGGGCTGAAGTCACGATACAAGGTCTTGGACACTGGTTTGTTGGACTTTTTATTACCCCAGAAGGGATGGCCTTAAATCATGACCTGGCTGGTGAGGTGAGGCATGAGAAGAGGTGGACCACCAGAGGACCAGCGCGGCCATGGCAACGGGTGCCAGAGGGAGGAGAACCAGTACACCATGCCAGGCCACAAGGAGTTGCTTCAGCGGTGAGCCCTGCCTCCTCACAGGGTGGTATGGTTAAAGGAATGGGCAAGGAAGATGGATCTTGTCTTAGCTATTCCTTGTACTGGTCTGAAAATAGTGGATTAGCTCCATAGCTCCCTTGACTTAAAGTCAAGGGAGCTATTCCAGTTTTCACCAGATGAGGATCTATCCCATTGTGTTTAAATTCTAAACATAGCAAGTAGGGCTTTGGGGAATTTAACTGCAGCAAACTTACTGTGAATTTTTATTGTGTACGTTCAAGTTAAACTTTTGACATCAGGTTAAAACTCTCTGACAAGTCTGCATATATGTGGGCTGAGCAACATTTTCTGCCAGGACACACCCCCCTACTTCCACCTCACACATTTGTCTTCCTTGCTTCAGCAGCGAGAAAGCTGGAGACACTACATTTCTGCTCTGCAGTTATAACTTGAGGAATAATTAGGAACTGCCCTAGGTTGTTGTTGATTTTTATGAACAAATAAGGAATGGGGATTCACAGTTTTTAGAATTACTGCCGTGAATTTTGAAAGGGTCATGAAACTTCTAAGTCAGGCTGGGCTGACCTACGTATACACTGAATTCTCATCTTAAGAAACTGGGAATTCAGCGTGGTTAAAACTGAGCCGTCTATACTGGCCTCCTACCTTGGGCTTACACATTCCTCTCTTACCATGCATATAGGGGTTCTATCTTGGTTTTGATTACAGCTCACAATCCAGCTGAAAAAACACATAAAAGTGCCCTGGCCTGGGTTTTGATAGAGGTAAACCTCCGCTACTGGATTTGGTTCCAAACTTCCCCAGACTTCTCAGGTGTGAAGCTTCAGAGTTCTGGTTTGAATTCCCCACTGCGAAGTCTGGAGAGATATAATGTGTTCCCCTCTGGGCTCATCTCTAGTTTCAATGCAGCCTTGTAAGTGCATCAAAAACTTAAGAAACTGACAGTTTTGCAGGGTTATGACACAAAAATCAGGTGGACCTTGGTGTAATTGTGTTTTATCTTGAAATATTAGGTAGATTCTCAGGCCTGACTTGTCCCTGAATTAGCACAAAGGAAATGCAGCCAGCTGGGGCAGTCACACCAGATAGTGTAATTAGTTACTGTTATTTTACAGTTACCATTCTTGTCACAGCTAGACTTTTGTCTTTTTGGCACAGGGAAAGGTTGGATTGGGACTCCATCTGCTCTGCAATTGGAAGAGATGGGAACTTACTGATTCAGTGATGAGCAAAAGGAGCTTAATGAAGTGCAGATAATTATACAGGAAGCTGAGCACAGAGTGTACTCTTCCTATGTGAAGAATACTGCCTGGACTTGAAGCTGGCTCAAAGAATGAGAGAGATGGGTTCCTATTCTCTGGGTGATTAGGAGGGATAAAGAGAATTCCCAGCACAGTGAAATCTGGTTCTGAACACCCTAAAGCACTTCGTTAAATTTATGACTAGAGCTGTTTGGGAATTTTCCACTGGAATGATTTTTTGACGGAAAATGCAGTTTCAGAAAAATTTTTGCCAAAAAATGTTGAATTGCTGTTAGGAAAATCAAAATGAAATATTTTGTTTCAGGTAGGTTTGACATGAATTGGAATATTTTGTTTTGTTGAGCTAGCCCAAAAATGCCTAGATCAGAATCAGTTCTACAAAACATTAAACTGCCTTTCCCAATCAGCTCATTCCCTTATGGAAGTTGTAGTTTAGACCCCAAGTCTCTTCTATGGACTAGACTCCCTGGAGGATTATATCTGTTATAATGCAACATGGATTTCCCTCTGACCTGCTCTATGGCATATTATGGGAGCCACATGAATCTGGGTGCATTATGGGAGATATATTCCAGCCAGGGACCTAGTCCCTGGGGATAATGGGACCATCAGTTTTTGAAACTACAGCTCCCAAGAGGCAATGAGCTGAACTGGGAAATATAGTGTAAATGTTTTGTAGAACTGATTTGAAATTCCAGTTCAACAAACCAAAATGAAACACTTCAATTTCAGGAATGTCAAAATGTTGTGTTTTGTTTTGATTAAAAATCTTAAAACAAAACATTTCAACATTTTCAAATCAAATATTTTCAAAATTTCCATTCCATGACAAATTTTGAATTTTTGATCTTTGAGGCAAAAACAAATGTTGAAATATCAGAATGGCCTGTGGGACAAAAATTCTGAATTTCGCATAGCTTTAGTTATATCTGAGAAGCAATGCACAAGAATCACATGCAGATTATGCCAGATATGTGGCACTTAGGGTTAACACTTTGGCCAGTCAATTCAAAATGTGTTTTTAAGAGTAAAATGATGATGAATTTTCTTAATGTACAGTGCTGTGTATTCCACCACAATGTGTCCGAATATATTTTATTACATTTAAAGTCTGTCTTGATAGGACAGATACACTAGAGAAGTGCAATAATGGTTTTCTAAGCCTACTATAGCAATCATGAAATAGTAACAAACAATATTAACACTTTGCACCTACACAATGTCCTGGGCACACACTCTGCACATTCCAGCCAAGGTTTTGGAGATGTTCCCCAGAGAACCCTTCTCAGGTTTTACGCTTAGTCCAGTGCATTGTGGGTCAGGACTTTGGGAGTTTAGGGAGAGCTATGTGAATACTTCTGACAATTTAGGAAATCTGTCTGGACAACTTAAAAATTCTGGTGGTTGTTATGAAATTATTATGCAGTTGTTACTATGAAAATTGCAGTATCATGAATGTCTCTCTGTCTTTGTGTATCCACCATTGCTGACAAACCTTTCAACATGTACCTCCCAAACGAGGGACAATGGTGAGCTGCTAGTATGCAACAACTAGCTCTTTGGGTGAAGCTCTTTGGGACAATGGGTTTGCTCTTGCTGGGAGAAAATATTTCGTCCTCTTGTCTGAAAGGCATGAGGAAGTGAAGAGAGTGTAACTTTCCCACGCAGGACAAAGAGACAGAGGTGACAAAACAGGAGGTTATAAAAGGAAGACTCACATGGAACCACACAGGAAGTTTGGAAAGGAGAGAGGAAGGGGACAGATCAACCAAGGTCAGAGCAGGCAAACTGGGGAAGAACCCATGTTTCAGAACCCAATCCATGTTTCAGAACCCAAGTCATGCACTGCAACAGAAGATCCCTGAATGGTGCTAGGGGACCCTAACCCCAGCCCAAGGAATGGTCTGGAATTATGAGGAAACTGAGGCAGGGAAATGCATGCAGGGTTTATTATTTTTGTACAGATCTCTGTATTTCCTGTTCTATTAAAGAAAGAGCAACGGGGGAAGTCTGAGGGGTCAGTGCTTCCAGAGACTGGACATTGCACCACACAGAAGATCTGTACTTCAAGAGTGTGCCAAGAGGCCCTAAGACAGTGCCAGTGCCCAGGCTCCATTCAGATTCCAGAGGCTTAAAATACATGGAATCCAACTGCTGGATCCCCTTACAGCAGACTCCTGAGGGCCAAGAGGAAGCACTTGAATGGACCCGTGACACTTGTGCAGGACAGACATGATGATCAATGAATCTTATAGTCATGGACCCCGTTATCAGTGCTTTGATTCAAAGAACATTGACTCACTTAGTGTACATCTTATAACATGTTCTATTTGAGCATCTCAGAGTACTTCGCAAACATTAACTGATTAAGTCTAAACATACCTCCATGAAAGAGTTATGGTAAACATACTAGCAACCAAGTTCACTATCAAACCAAATTCTTTCCATGTAACTGCAACAAACCCCTTAGTTCCTTGTGCACCATAGCCATGAAAAGAGCAAAGCAGAGATGAAATGGACAGGGAGAGCAAATGTTTTAATAGATCTCTACTGTACCTGGGTTTCCCTGAGCCATGGAGTCATAGATGAGTTTGCAGGCTTTCAGCAGGGTGCTAATCTTCTTCTCTGGGGAGTAGGACTTGTGCATGGTTGTAAACTTCTGAAGGATTTTTTCCAGCACAACAGTTTCAGGCACGCTGGTGGTGACACCCAGGTCAGTGGTGGTTGTGTTCTGTATGACCAACTGGTTCTCTTTCAGCAGCTGTAAGGATCCATCTTTGTTGTGGATTTCCCTTAAGTAGGAATCGATGGCATCTTTTAAAGGTTTCAGGACACATTTGTACAACGCTGACTCAACAATCACCTCTGCATAGGAAGGGGAGAGGGGAATAAGAGAACATGGGATCCATGGAAAAAAAACTAACTTAGTAGCACAGATGCATCCCTAGACCAACCTAGTGCAACTCCCATGCAAGAACCTGGGCCATGTCAGTTACAAGTGGGGTGCAAATAAATGCAGTTGGTCAAGTAGTGTCATTTGCATCAAGTTGGCATTCAGTAGGTGTGCCACAGGTAATCTACACACCAAAGGGGCAGAAGTTGGTGGGGGAGGTGTAACTATACCCACCACAGGTCATGGGCAGGGTTTGAACCAGAGCACAGTATCAAAACTAGACTTCTACCAGTTGAACTAAAGGAGTAACTCCATTAACCAGAAGCAGTTGTGTGACACACATTTTACAAGTGCATTACTATCCCGTAACAGGACGGGCAACGAAGGGGAAGTGTAAAGTAAAGCAGAACCCCACTTTCCCACACCACTCTTGATTGCTATTCCTCTAACAACTCTGCTTTTCTAGACCCTTGTTGTGTAGGTTACACTAACTTACTGATATGTAGTAATTTACACCACATTTTATGTTATCTGTGAATATGGCCCATGAAGTCTATTTCCTAACACTTGCTTAACATTCAACTGGAGAAAAAAAAACACCCAGATGACAGCAAGCTTGAGAAACTACAGGAAACTGCATTATGCCTGTTGCCTACTTCAATAATATGGTTCAATGGCACTGCAGAAGAGTGCAGCCGCTCAGACAGGGAGCAATGAAAATATGGCAGTTATGTTTATGGGCATGACGTGCAGCTCTTTTAAAGAATCTACTACAGGTTACATGGGAGACAATTAATCTGTGTGCATTAGCGGCTAGTCTGGAGAAGAATTGGAGTCTGAAAACTTTTCCCATGGAAATCCCCACTGCCCTCAATAGAGCTATCCCTGGCCAAGTTTAACCTGTGAGGAGTTTGCTGACTTTGGGTCAAATCCTCCTCTCGCTGGTCTGAAGGAATAGAGCCCATCATCCAACCACGAGTGGGGGGAGGCATGGAAGAAGGGAGTTCTGTTTCTGCAGCATTGCATTTCCAGCCATAACAAACAGATTCCTCCTCTAAGTGAGCATTAACTTAAGCAGGTAACTCTTCACGCTCTGAACCTCTCCCCATCTCCAAGGATGGGGGTTCCAGGGCAGTGACCAGTGGGGACCCTACAGACAAAGGAACAGAGGAGTTCAGGTGGAGCTCTGAGGCAGGATAGAGGCCCAGAACCTCCATCTGATGGTCCTAGCCTCTGATGGAACTCAGGGGATGCGTGGGTTATTTAAGATGACGTCTGTGACTGTTCTGAAGGTGATGGTGCTACATGTAAACCACTCTCACAGTGGAAAGAAGAAATCTCAGGCAGTGAAAACTTGCACCGTTTTCAGCTTCCTCTACAGGAATAACCCACAATGGAGCCAGCATTTGGAGAATGGGAACTGTAGCCATACACCAGAACTCATGGAATTCAGGGTTTGTCTTCACTTCTAAAAAAGCTGTGGCTTTTACTGCAGGGTAACTAATGCTTGCAAGCTATCCTGAGGTAAAAACACAGTGAAGACCAGGCACTTTAGTTTTAACACAAGGTATACTCGCTGAGTTCAACCTATGTCTTTGCCTGGGGCTGACCTCACAAAATTTACCTCATGGTAAAACTAACATGCCTTGTCTTCAGTGTGTTTTTGAGATAGCTCACATGTGCTAATTACACTGAGGTAAAAACAAAAAAAACAAAAAAAAAAAATAAAAAGGAAAAAACCCACATCTTTTTTAGCAGTGAAGACAAGCCCTCAGTCACCGTCTACTTTACGGTTGGGTTTTGGTCTGTTTATTCACTTCAAGGTCTGTCTTAACAATGAATATAATTTGCTGATGTTCATTAGTCTGCCTGCAACCCTGGATTTTAGCTTTTGCAGCATCAAAGCTTTGACATTTGGGGAAGTATAGGCTAGATGTCCAGAGAGAGAGAGAGAGAGAGAGAGAGAGAGAGAAAAGACAGGACTGCAGGACATGTCAGTCACCATTAAATGGTATCAGGTCAAATGCCTTATGCAAGGAGGGATTGGTGTTTCCACTTTCCTTCTTATAGGTGAATTCCTATGCCTGGGAGTACTGAATAAAGAGGCTCATGACCTGTCCAGATATGCAGATCAGGAGTGATTAAAAACCAAGATAACATTACAACATAGATGCTTCTTAAAGCAATGCTCAAGTTCTCAGGGTAGCCAGCAGGCCTTCCACTAACCGTCACAGCAAAGAAATAGGGTGTGTGATTTTGCATCTGCACATATTTGCATGAGATAAGGATTTTACAGCTCTTTGTACTGTTCCCACAAATAAGCTCTAAACTACTGCAGATCTTTGTACAAAGGCCACTGGCACAATATTCTCCAGAAATTTTAAATTAAAATCTCTGTATTGTTAACAAAGTTATTCCCCTTGAACAGAAGCTGTGATTGAGGTAAAAATGAGGCGAGTGCTGTATTTTGGGGTTAGGGCTGCCAGTGCAGCTCCAGTGTTCTTACTAGTTGTGGCACATGGAGCAAGAATTCATGGTTTCTGCCTTTGAAAACAAACCATAACCTTGCCTTTCCCAGCTAATGTTCAGCTGCTAATACCTGAAATGGATGTCATAGGTGGGGCAAAATTTTGCTTCCAGAGCTTCACTCTATGTTTTACTTTGACTGGACCTTCTCAAGACATGGAGGTCCATAAAGAGCAGAACTTTGTAGCAGAGATCTGCTTTGTGGACCTTGTAGCTGCAGACAGAGCTTTTTGTGGAGCTTAGGAAAGATTATGCTTGGTCAGTTGAATCTCTCTCAAAGCAATTTTGTTTGAGTTTTTTTATTGGTCTCCAGAGTTTTAATACTGCTACCCTGAATGCAGCCAATCTGAGAGCAGCTTTAGCCCACAGCATTTACATTTCATCAGGCATCTAACAATTTTATAAGGAAAAACTTCTCTGTGTCACCATTACCCCCAAACTTCTAGAAATCCTCCCCCTGAAAAGAGTAAAATGTGGGCATTACCTAATTGTTCTTCTTTATAAACAGATGGATCTACGAGAGATTTCAGCTCTGTACTTTGTATTAAATAACTCTTCAGCTGAGTCATCATCATTCGAATTTCTTGTAGCATCTCTGTGCTGGAACTCTGTTTTGCCATCATCTCTAAACTGTACACTTTATAGTCCTGCACCAAATTGCCAAAGTAAGAGTCCTTGTCCTGTGACAGCTCTACAATCTTCTTCTGCAGCTTTCTGTCGGCAGATAAGAAGACTGTGAAGACGTTTGTTAGGCTTACAAAGGAAAGCCTGTGCTTGGCCTTGCCCAAGATTACAGAATGTGTCTTTTTAATGGAAGGGCTGCTCAGTTGCTCTAGGTCATCCTCCGTGCTGCTTGTGGAGTAAGAATCAGGCTCAGAAGCAGAGGTCTGAGCCACTGCATTACTTCCTGGACAGTCCAGCGAGGTATGAGAACCTTTAAGTTCAGATGAGCTAACAGATTTACAGCTAGCATCTGATTCATCCTGAGTGTGTTGGCAGGTGGCATCACCTCCTGGCTGTGGGCTATCCTTGGCTGAAGACTGTGCATTGTGTGTGTCTGGTTCTGCAATGTTTATTTGTTTCGAGTTGCAGGAGCTTGAAGCAGTCAGCAGCCGAGAAATCCTCTTCTTTCTTGGTGGTGGGACAGGGGGCACCTTTACGATTGCCATGGGCTTCCTCTGTAGCTCAGTCAAGTTCTCTTTTTCTGCAGCTTTGGGCTTTGCTTCCTGGCACTCTGATGTGGCTCTCTCAGTAACCGCAACAGGCATTTTTACTGCCTTTTTGCACTGAGGATCATTGCTCTCTGTACGAACAGCCCGTTCTTCTTGTGTCTGTTCCCCTCTCTGCATTTCACATTTTCCAGGCTTACCAAGGCAGCTCTCTTCTGAAGCTCTTTCAGATGGCCGCCTCCTCGGAGGTATGGAGGGAAGAGCACATTTCTGAGGGACGGCTGATGATCGGGCACTGGATGAGTAGGGTTCTTTTCCCTTTTCTTCCTTATCTTTACTGCCCTCAATTTTCATTTCCTTAGTGCTCTTCCTCAGTTGCTGAAGAAGCAGCTGGTCCTCTTCACAGGCAGTCATGGAATCCTTAGATAGCTTTTCAGGTGGCTTCAGAACTTGACAGTGAGGAAGAGAAGGAGGTGGAGGGGGACGGTGAGGAGACCTCTTAGGATTTGGTGTGGTTGCACTACAGTGATCAGCCCTTGCACTGGAGCTCTTGTAAGGAGGTACATCCGGAGGAAGAGGATTGCTGCACTCCTCTATAAAAATAGGATTCACAAACCACAGCTTGTCATTTCCTATTGACAGCTCAATTTCACATGAACAGTGGTTTGTGCTACTTGCAAACTGTTGGCTAGACCTTAGATTGTTCGTCTGGGCAGTTCTGAGGGCAGAGTCTTTCACAGGCTGGGAAATCCCCCCTCCTGTTCTTCTGTGGTTTAAAGAGGAGTCCCAGAAACCTGTAAAAAAATAACAGAATGAGACAATGCCCTGAGAGAACATTATCATGTCTGACAGGATATGGGAAAACTACTTTGTATCAAAAGAAGTGATGCAAACTTTGCAAATCCCAAATCCACACTGGACCCAACCCTCTTAGGGATTCAAACTCAGATGCAGCTAGGAAAAAAAACAGAAATTTCACTAGAAAACTGTCCACAGTCCAACTGTCAGAAGCTCATCCAATGAGAACCATTGACCTGATGCGGTTTGTCCACTGCTAAGTCTGAAGGCAATAGAAGCAATTAAAATAAAGTAGGTATGCCCCCTATTGTGGTCACTGTCCTCAAAATATACCAATAACCTTAGATAACTAAGGAAGGAGGGGGCATGACAGGGATGGGTGGAGGGTGGGCATGGTGGAGCCGAGTTTCCCTACTCCAGGGCAGAAGTTAGAGCAGACCACCTGCTACTCTAATTCCATCATTGCCAAGGGGCCAAGACTCAGAGAGCTGGAGCATAGGATCAGATTGGATCAGACCCATGTCCAAACAGTCCGGTATCCTGACAGTGGCCAGCACCTGCTGTTTCAAGGGAAAGTATAAGAACCCTGCACATGTGGCATAATCTGCCCCATGCATTTGGTTTTATCCTGGTCTCCAACAGTTGAAGATTAGCTAAACCCTGAAGCATGTAGATTCCTATCCCTTCCGCAAGCTGTTGTTAGCATTAAGTATTATAACGCTGGGTATTCCTGTCATGCATAGAATGCCTGATCCCTCTTTGAATCTTGCATTGAAACTGGCTCTCTGCTCAGCTGTGCCGCTGCAGCTCATGGAAACAAAACAGAGCCTGGAGAATTATGTGTATTGCTTTAAGGCGTTAGACCAAAGTATCAGAGAACAGTTAAAATATTTCAATGTCACCTACACCTGACTGGCAGAGAAGCCATTGTTTCAGATGCAAGTGACTTTGGCACACTGAAAACCTGTCTTCAGTAAGTGTTTGTATACCACCCTATACCGGAAACCTACTGACCGCTATTCCTACCTACATGCCTCCAGCTTTCACCCAGACCACACCACACGATCCATTGTCTACAGCCAAGCTCTACGATACAACCACATTTGCTCCAACCCCTCAGACAGAGACAAACACCTACAAGATCTCTATCAAGCATTCTTACAATTACAATACCCACCTGCTGAAGTGAAGAAACAGATTGACAGAGCCAGAAGAGTACCCAGAAGTCACCTACTACAGGACAGGCCCAACAAAGAAAATAACAGAACGCCACTAGCCATCACCTTCAGCCCCCAACTAAAACCTCTCCAATGCATTATCAAGGATCTACAACCTATCCTCAAGGACGACCCATCACTCTCACAAATCTTGGGAGACAGGCCAGTCCTTGCCTACAGACAGCCCCCCAACCTGAAGCAAATACTCACCAGCAACCACACACCACACAACAGAACCACTAACCCAGGAACCTATCCTTGCAACAAAGCCCGTTGCCAACTGTGCCCATATATCTATTCAGGGGACACCATCATAGGGCCTAATCACATCAGCCACACTATCAGAGGCTCGTTCACCTGCACATCTACCAATGTGATATATGCCATCATGTGCCAGCAATGCCCCTCTGCCATGTACATTGGTCAAACTGGACAGTCTCTACGTAAAAGAATAAATGGACACAAATCAGATGTCAAGAATTATAACATTCATAAACCAGTCGGAGAACTCTTCAATCTCTCTGGTCACTCGATTTCTGATCTAAAAGTGACTATTCAACAAAAAAACTTCGAAAACAGACTCCAGCGAGAGACTGCTGAATTGGAATTAATTTGCAAATTGGATACAATTAACTTAGGCTTGAATAGAGACTGGGAGTGGTTGAGTCATTATACAAAGTAAAACTTACAATGTGTATGATAAACACCCATTTTTTCATGGTCTGTGTGTATATAAATCTCCTCACTGTATTTTCCACTTTATGCATCCAATGAAGTGAGCTCTAGCTCACGAAAGCTTATGCTCAAATAAATTGGTTAGTCTCTAAGGTGCCACAAGTACTCCTTTTCTTTTTGTGTATACAAAAAAGGATTTAAGTGTTTGCATCTGTAAGTGTTTTATAAGCATTTTTAGCATCAAATTTAACCTTTGATGGGATTCCCCTTCTCTCCGAGATAAATACTCAGTTACTTGTATTAAAAGACCACATAGCTTAAGAGACCACTTGTTTTTAGTCCTTTGTGTGGTTGCTCAGTACAGGTTTCCTGTATTCCCTATAGCAGTGTTTCCCAGACTTGGGACGCCACTTGTTCAGGGAAAACCCCTGGCGGGCCGGGCCAGTTTACCTGCCGCGTCCGCAGGTTCGGCTGATCGCGGCTCCCATTGGCCGCGGTTCGCTGCTCCAGGCCAATGGGAGCTGCGGGAAGTGGCGCAGGCAGAGGGACTTACTGGCTGCCACTTCCTGCAGCCCCCATTGGCTGGGCACAGCGAACCGCGGCCAGTGGGAGCCGCGATCGGCCAAATCTGAGGACACGGCAGGTAAACAAACCGGCCCGGCCTGCCAGGGGCTTTCCCTGAACAAGCGGTGTCCCAAGTTTGGGAAACACTGCCCTATAGGAAGTATTATGAAGCACATGGACTACTGCAAATCCCTTATCTATTGATCTAAGGAAAAAATGACACTTTTTTGTGAGGCACCCACTGTATGGCCTATGCACTCAGGAATCCAACACGCAACCCAAAGGCATGATAGGAAACACAGAGGTGGAGGATAGCTAGATACCAGAGCTAGTGCTAGGCTTAAGTAGTCTAGGCAATTGCTTAGGTCCCCAAGCAGTTCAAGGGGGCCCCCCTATTCACTTTATATTATGTGTTGGGAGGGGGAGGGGAAATATTCCTGCTTAGGGCCCCCAATGGGTTAGCACCGCCTCTGCTGTACACAGTAGTTTAGAATGGAGATCCATACATCTTATTTTACCCAGCCAGGACCCCTAACCATAGAACCGGTGCTCCTTGCACACTCCCAGTGCACAAGGCACATCTCTGCGTTTCAGCAAGGGAAGCCAACTGGCCATTCTAGGAATGGAAGCAATGGCCTGGGGCACGGATCCTGCAAACACTTGCTATCAGACACAATGCTCATTCTGCCAGGAGAAGTCCCATTGATGTGACTGAAACTGCTCCCAGGAGCAGGCGCTATGCCTTCCGCAAAGCTTTCAGGCCTGTGCCCTCAGCAGTAAATTCTGAGGGCCAAAGCCTCCTCTCAGTTACACCAGCATAATCCCTTAAGCGTCAGCTGAGGGTGGAACAGAAGAGCCTTTGGCCACGAATCAATGAAATAGCTCTTGAGTTCATTTTAGAGACTAACCAATTTATTTGAGCATAAGCTTTCGTGAAGTGAGCTGTAGCTCACGAAAGCTTATGCTCAAATAAATTGGTTAGTCTCTAAGGTGCCACAAGTACTCCTTTTCTTTTTGCGAATACAGACTAACACGGCTGTTACTCTGAAACCTGAGTTCATTTTGAGTTTCAGTATCTGAGGGCTGGTTCACCCCTGCCCAACCCCACTTTCACGCCACAGTAACTCCTTTGATTTCACCTGAGGCAACTTCAGCCACCGTCAAGCTTGCACACATGATGTAGCCGCACCAGTGCTAAAATGTAATTGTTCTTTCTTCCCATTTGTCATGTGCTGCTCAAAACTCTCTGGTACCTCCCGTATGCAGCACTGTTTCTTACAGTGATGCTTTTGGACATCAGCTTATGGTCCTCTACGGGGTCCCTCAAAACCTACTGCAAACAGGATCAAGCGCTGCTTTAGCCCATCAAGGACTGGGCTGGCGTCTAGGACAAATTTTGGTTTATAAGCATGTCACAGTATTTTCTTACTCAGGAAAGCTGAGACTACAGTCACTTCATACTGTGATTTCCTGCCATGGGAGAGATGATGATGAACTGGACATGTCTGCTTGAAATAAACAAACACACATTGTTGGGGGCAGTTGAACTGTTTGAGAACAAATTAAACTAACAACTGCAAGAACATGATCATTCATTTGGCATCACCTAGTCTAATACCCTGCTTCCCACAATAGCAAATGGGGCACAGTTCTCCTTAAATTGTTTAACTCCACCGCACGTCAGCAAATGCAGCGCAGTGGAATTTGCTTATCTAGGTAGCGGGATGGAGTTACAGCATCTTGTGGGTTGAGGAAGTGACAGGCACGTCATGCATCAGCCTATGAAAGGGGAAGATGATGATTTTTCTCAGTAAAATAAAAAAGATGACGCACTATGCAGAAAACCCAGAGCTCAGACCCAAGCTGAATAGCCTGACAAGGCACTGGGCAGATGCCTGGAGTTAAAATGGGGGAGGAATTCTTTTCCCAAAGTAACTGAGGGCTACACACAGCTGCCTCCTAGAAGCTGTTCCGGGGCAATAAATATTCCCTCCCACTGAAGAAAGAATAGGATGATCTGCTCCCACTCCTCTCTCCTGGCACACCCATAAACCTACACCTTCCCACCCACAGCCTGCTGCCAAGTGGGTCTGCGCTGCACACCGGCGTTGGCTCCTCCTGTGCTGCCCTCCCATCCACCAGAAACACATCTGGAAGGGCTGGATTTTCCTCTGTCTTTTCAGTGATGCGTCAGTTAAAGGGGGATTCTTTTTTTGATGAATCCACTCTTTTAAAAACCACATTTCAGTGCTCTACACCTTATAATCTTTGACCCTTTGTGTAATAACCAGATCCTGAAAAGGGCAATCTAGCTTGCAGTGGGACATCTAATTTCTGTCCCAGGAGAATATATAACACTTTTGGAGGAAGTGGAAATTGACATAATAGACTTTCAAGCGATGCCAGCTTTCCTTCTGGAAGACAAAAAGGTGGCTGCTTCTAGCACAATCTGTCTGTACAGATTAGATTTTGTTTTAAAAAGAAACCCAATCCTAAATATTTCATCCTCTTTGACCTTGCTGAGATGTCATGGAGCTCTGGAGATTTAGCATCCCTTCTAGGACAACTGTATACTGCAGGACGTTCTTTGTCTTCAGAAACTTCACTGGGATCCAGTACACACGTTCAAATGCTATCTCACTATTGCCGTCATCACAGTGGAAAGAAGAGGAAGAAAAAGACCTCAGCTTGCTTTTTTGAAAAGCAGCTACTAATTTTGGCTGCTTCTGTTTCTGGGTGCCCAACTTGAGACACTTTAAAGAGGCCTCATTTTCAGAAGCCGCTGAGTACCTGCCCTCTGAAAATCAAGGTCCTTACAGTGTCTCAGGATCGGCTCCCAAAAATTGTGGCTCCCAAAAATCACAAGCCACTTTTGAAAATGTAGGTGAAATTTTATTTTTTGTTATAACTTTGAGCTGCAAAGTAGCATTTTCTGAGCATTCAGTATTGGTTGGATACCCAGAGCCAAGGGAGTTTGGACAAAAGCAAAACTCAAAGCAATAAACAGGGGATCCTGAAACTTGAGTGAACCTGCTGGCTAAATTCATCAAAGCTGGTATGATTTGAAACTGGTGGGTTTTTCCCACCCCTACTTGGAAATATAATGCAGAATATTAAAAAACAGATGTGAAAACTCCCACGTGATTCTATAGCATTTATGACAAATTAGGTCAACACAGATTTCAGGATATCTTGACTGCAGTTCCTTCCATTGGATGTTGTAATGGGACACTATTACAAATATTGTTTGCAGAATAAAGCATTCATAGATATATTTGACAGAAAGCACCAAGCAACATAATTTTTCTGCTACATTAGTTCATGCAGAAAAAAACAACGGGAGAAACTATCTTGCTGAGTATAGTAGCTGAGCAAACAAGGTTTACATCACTTGGTTAAACATATCAGACACTGGCTTCACCATGGATATAAAAGAAGCTACAGGTGTAATCTCAAAGAAAAGTCAAAGCTCATCTGGTTAAAAGAGCAGAAGAAAAGTTGAACAGGAAATTAGTGTTAGAGCTGGTTGTTGGATGCAACATTTGACGTAACAGGAGTGAGTTTAGTGGTAAGGAATCAGAGTGGCTTAAGCCAGAGGCCTAGTTCAGTTAACAGAACACAGAACTTAGTGGGGAAACAAAATGAGCAAAGTGCACGTGTACAGTTATTATCTAGGGCACTAAGATTTTGAACAATCATTTACAGCAGCAAGTAGAGATTGGAGAGTCATAATAAAAGTCTGTGTTATGCTATAGCCCTAATTTTTTGGGTTGATCAGTTGAATACTGCATACAGATGTGGTCTCCTCATCTCAAAAAAGATATACTGGCATTAGAAAAGGTTCCAAGAAGGGCAACTAAAATGATTAGGGGTTTGGAACGGGTCCCATAGGAGGAGAGATTAAAGAGGCTAGGACTTTTCAGCTTGGAAAAGAGAAGACTAAGGGGGGGATATGATAGAGGTATATAAAATCATGAGTGGTGTGGAGAAAGTGAATAAGGAAAAGTTATTTACTTGTTCCCATAATATAAGAACTAGGGGCCACCAAATAAAATTAATGGGCAGCAGGTTTAAAACAAATAAAAGGAAGTTCTTTTTCACACAGCGCATAGTCAACCTGTGGAACTCCTTGCCTGAGGAGGTTGTGAAGGCTAGGACTATAACAGGGTTTAAAAGAGAACTGGATAAATTCATGGAGGTTAAGTCCATTAATGGCTATTAGCCAGGATGGGAAAGGCCGTATTAAAGAAGTTCTGTATTAAAATCACAAATTAGTTTGATTCCCCATAGTTTAAATTCCAGAGTATTACTAATTAAGAGGTCTCTTGGTTTTTGGTACTGTTTCTCTCCTTCTCTGTGCGAAACTTGCAAGCTGCTAATTGTGTTAGTACATTCTAAGACAGAGTCCGTTCTCAAAGCAATTCTTTGTAACAACAACTACTCACACAGAGAGAGACCCAAAGCAATACTCTGTAACAACAGAAACAGCACCCAGAGACTCCCCGCCCTTTTGTTTTATTCATCTCGCTTTGTTAACAATTGTGATTAAAATAGAGCTAGAGGATGTATGTGGATGGATGTTTGGTGTGGATAATAACTGAATGATCAGGGAGGTGCCAGCCTAAGAATCCAGTGTCCATCGGCTGAAGAAGGCGTCAAGTGGAAATAACCAGAGGACCCCCAGAAGGCAGACTGGAATCCACCCAACAGCCTCAAGGATGGGAGAACCAAAGAACAAGATAACATCTGGCAGCACAGAGCCATTAGGAATGTGCCATCTGCTGATTGATTCAGCAACAGCATGATGAAGCAATTCCCATAGACTGGCGTAGGAAGAAATTCCTATAAAAATGGACTCTAGAAAGTGAGAACTTTGGGGTCTGATTCTGCAAACCAACTTCCAGGAGCATCAGATGAGCATCTGACAAGGCCCTGCTCCCTCCTCATGTCCAGGCCACCTGGCCAGTGGCTTGGCATGAGCAACTCTAAGGCTGGTAACTATGATAACAACCTTGCAGAACCTGTGTGTGTGTGAATAAATATGAAATTGAATGGAATGTTATAGCTATATAATGTTATAACTAACTGCTTACTATAATTCTTTCTGTATTCACAATAAATGTGGCATTTTGCCTTTTCCCCTTTAATAAGATTCTGCTAGTTTTTATTTTATTGGTATAACAAGGAATGATGTCCCTAGCCTGTTTGTCAGCGGGTGGAAATGGATGGCAGGAGAGAGATCACTTGATCGTTACCTGTTAGGTTCACTCCCTCTGGGGCACCTGGCATTGGCCACTGTCGGTAGACAGGATACTGGGCTGGATGGAGCTTTGGTCTGACCCAGTATGGCCATTCTACGTTACTTGGAGAGCACTGAGTTCATGCACCTTGAAGCCACCAAGGCGCAACTCCAGGGCGTAGTAATGAAAGCAGGTCAGCTTTATACATCAACATAAATGAAGATGGTGCTTAATCAGCAAATTGGCACTGATCTGATATCCTCCAAATGACATTTTTCAGAATGGCACCATTTAAGGTGGCAGTGGATCACTAGTTTGAAGGTGGGTCATGTAGTCAAAAATACCCAATCTTCTGAAGATTCTGTCCCAGCTGAAGCTTGACCCAAGTAATCAAAAGCAGATCAGCTCTACCACTTGTGACCCATCCACAGCAGTCATTGCATTTCCCATGAGTCCTGCGAGATTAATCCAAATATAGAGGTTTCACAGCTCACAGGTCTTTTTTTCCCCCAATCACTTGAGAACAGGGAAAAGATTGTGAGGTGATGAACTGCTGGAGTGTGAGGGTGGTTTTAGCTTTTCATTTGCCTGGATTGCCAGTTATTTTGAATATTTGCCCATTATGTTGAAAGGCACCGATGCACATTAGTTATGTTGGAGTGTCCTTTAGTGTGGGTATTTCTACATTATACCCTGGGCACCTACAGGTCCTGGACAGGTGCCCCTTTTCAGTGTGTCTGTATAAAAGAAAAGAAAATTAATCTCCCCTTTATTTAGGCTTCTCTACCTGTTCTGAGAGCAGCACAAAGCGGTTGTACTGCCTCTCTTATCCGCCAGCCATGACAACCCTCAACTGCTTTGAAGCTACTAGGTTCTCGTGAGCTTGCGTAAAGCTCAAGCTGTTTCATAAAAGACTTACCGATCCCCAGGCTAGCAATGGTTTCGAGGTCTGCAAAGCTATTGGCCTCCAGTATTGCTTGGGGAAGCCTGAGTGTGAAGGGCAGCAAATCCCTGTGAAAATAAATAAAGCAAAAAACCCAACCATTAGGAACTCAGAGTTTTGCCGTTTGATTTTAGAGATCTGATTTGCTAGCAATTCTAGCTCTACTCTGCCAGGTGTGAAGGGCCCTTAATGCCACTAAAGTCAGCAGCAGCGCAGCTGCACCAGTGCAATCCCCAAGCTTAGACAAGGAAAGCTGCAAGATGCACTGGCTGAGATTACTCTGGTCTCAAGCAGATTCTCAGCCCCAGTGAGGCTGCTTTGGGCCAGGCTGGTGGCTTCATCTTGGTTTCTTCCATGCTAAAGGAGAGATAAGGATACCCACCCCCGCTGGGCCACTGTGAGGCTAAATGCTTGTAATGTTTGTAAAACACAAAGAGACCTTTGGATGGAAAGTGCTATGATAGAATCATAGTATTAGAAGGGACCGCAAGTGTCATCTAGTCTAACCCCCTCTAGCACTTCAGTACTTAGACTGGGTTCTTTGGAGCAGGGACCATCTTTTTGTTCTGTATTTGTACAGTTCCTAGCACGGGGGGGCCTGGCCCATTAGTGGGGGCTCCTAGGTGCTACTGCAGTACAAATAATAAAGAATAATAAGTATGTACAAAGTTATGAATTAATACTTATAATTCGAATTATCTTGGGGTAACAGACTTTCCTCTATCACTTTTCTCATCTCTTCCTACTCCGCCTCCCTCCTTTACATAAAATCGGAGCTTAACATATTTTAGATTCTAAATAGCAAAGTAGGATTATGGAGTAGGGTCTGGCTACACTGAGTGATGTGACAGAGTGACTGGTGAAGGATCATCTGGGCAGTGGGAAACTGGCTGCATTCATGAGTCGTCTATTCCTAGACTTTCTAACATTTGGGGTTTTGGAAGGTGTAGAATTTTTATAAGGAAAATGTGACGGGTGTTAGCTGGATTCCACTGAAATAAACCTTCACTCTGAGTTCTATGGTAATTATGCTTTTGGGATCACTACAAATTGTTTAGGTTTGCTCCTTGTCTAACAATAATTTGCTATACTGTCTCTCCCGACTCCCCATCCTAACAAGGCCCTTCAAAGTCAATAATAAAATTAACAAGACAGTGAAGAGCTGGGTCTGCATGGCTTTATGTGTGAAAAAGCTTAGCTAACCGTTCTGCAAGCAGCAGGAAATCATATTTAGAAAAACTAACCACATGACTGGATGGTCTCTATTTAAAAAAAACCGTATGACTTTGCAGTTCTGAGAAGGTCTCGTGTGTTGGTAGATGAACCCACTGTGAACTGCCTTCCCCCTTACAAAAGGGTGTATATTTTGCTGACTGAAATGCACGCGCCATGGCTTGTTAGGAGTGCTAGTGATGATAATGTAGTATTCAGGCCTGTATATTTGCCCGAGATAGAATTCTGGGTCTTGTTTGCCCATTTGACTTTTGATATTTTTATATTCTTACTAATACGTGTGAACAAAGAACAAGACACTGTGTGTTACATCTGCCCACAAGCAGATGGGGCGAGAAGAGATAAGAAATAGAGCTAAAGTGTTGCTAGGTAAAGTGGGAGTTTAATATACGAGCGCACACTTGAAGGACAGTCCTGCCTCAACTCCTCTCCTGAGATAAGGTCAAGCAACCAGTCTGGGGGGGCGAGGAGGATGTGGGGAAGGTATAAGAAAAGCTAAAAGCCAAAGAAATGCCTGTCCCTGACTGAAGCACAACCTCACTCCTTACCCCTCCCATGGGATACAAAAGAGGTGGTACTGAAGCCCCTGGACCCAAGACCCTCCAAAATGGAAAATGACCATAAATTGTGAGGGGTGGGACCAAGGGCATGCAGTACAGGTATAATTATGTCTGCTAAGGAAGGGAAAGGGGACCGTGAAGGCTCTGCAGCATACAGAGCTATGGACATGCTTGCTTGATTAACCCCAATAAATATTGCATTGCCTGCACTTTGGATTTCTGGTCTTCTGCTTTCTGTCTGTGTGACAAGAACCAGGGGAGGGCGAAGGGAAAACCCTTAACATGGCTATTATGTGCATCACTGAGCACGTAATTGTGTAACTATTTTTAATAAGCTGAGTTTATGTTTGGATCTCTTTGCATGGAAAATTTTTTGGTGTAAAAGAGGAACAGAGTGTGAGCCATTGGCCTTCTCTTATTCTGTTATTCGTATGGGTCTGGGTGTGGGATATGTGGGGGTGGGAATTGGCTTCGTTTTTTATTTAGGTAAATATTTGTAACTTAGAAAATACTAAGAAATGAAACCCCTAGAAAAAAAATCTATTTTATTCACTACCTGGGCTGCCACCAAATCACCCATTCACCTACAGGTACTATTTTAGTGGTTCGAGGTAATTTAGCCACCATGCCAGAACAGACCTAGCTTTCTCCTGAGCAGAGGCTCTCAGCTACAATAAATTGTTTCCAATTATTTATAGATTACTATTTACTAGAGTCTGAGCAGAGGTCACACAACTCATCAGCACTCGGGAGCATATGCTGGACTCTTACAAACTCCCAGCAGTGGAAGGCCAGTGCTTAATAGCCTTTGTTTTAATCTAGTGCTGTCTGAAAATTATTTCCCATTTACCTTCTCTTATCTGACAGCAATCTCTGAAAATAGTAGAAACATCAAGAGCATAGGTTACATTCAGTAATGTCATTTATAAAAGAAACTAAGAGAAACATTTTCCTCTCTGTTGAGAATGTACATTTTTAGCTGCAATAGGCATTACTAGAATTGCAACGCAGAAGTGAGTTGAGTGGTCTTTTTCTCAGTGGATCATATGATTAGAGACTCTGCACGAAGGCTGTTTACACCACTCTGGCAGTGTAAGTGTCCTTAAATGTACCTTGTGGCCCTTTTACACAGCTCAAGCAGTGTAAAGTAGCATTAGGATAAATGAAAATCAGACCTGTCTTATAATGTGAACAATCACTATAAAGATCATAGTCTTTGCACTAGGAATGACAGCATAGTGGATCACAAGCTAAATATGAGTCAACAGTGTAACGCTGTTGCAAAAAAAGTGAACATCATTTTGGGATGTATTAGCAAGAGTGTTGTAAGCAAGACACGAGAAGTAATTCTTCTGCTCTACTCTGCACTGATTAGGCCTCAACTGTATTGTGTCCAGTTCTGGGCACCATATTTCAGGAAAGATGTGGACAAATTGGAGAAAGTCCAGCGAAGAGCAACAAAAATGATTAAAGGTATAGAAAACATGACCTATGAGGGAAGGTTGAAAAAATTGGGTTTGTTTAGTCTGGAGAAGAGAAGACTGAGAGGGGACATGATAACAGTTTTCAAGTACATAAAAGGTTGTTACGGGAGGAGGGAGAAAAATTGTTCTTAACCTCTGAGGATAGGACAAGAAGCAATGGGCTTAAATTACAGCAAGGATGGTTTAGGTTGGACATTAGGAAAATCTTCCTAACTGTCAGAGTGGTTAAGCACTGGAATAAATTGCCTAGGGAGGTGGTGGAATCTCCATCACTGGGGATTTTTAAGAGCAGGTTGGACAAACACCTGTCAGGGATGGTCTAGATAATACTTAGTCTTGCCTTGAGTGCAGGGGATTGGACTAGATGACCTCTCGAGGTCCCTTCCAGTCCTATGATTCAAGTTGAATTTAAAACTCGACTACATAAAGTAGGAGTAGGATGCTCAGATTGTCACAGCGATATGGTTGGCATAAAAGTGTAGATTAAATTAGACTGGATTACTGTAGATGCATAGGCTAGGTTATCCAGGTATTACATAAGAGAGGGCCTGGCCCTGCTGAAATGGACAAGATGTCATAACAAGTCTTTTCCACTCTAGCGTCTATACAGTATATTTTGAATTTCTGTCTCTAAATAAATGCCTGGTGTTAACTCCTCTCTCCTGCAATATTTTTTTGTTTAATGCTGGTCAATTAATAGAAGTAACCCAGGTAACACCAAGACTTCCATCTCCATCTGGATTAGATTCAGATTCCTCTAAAGTGGAAGGATTAGTTTATTAGTCCAAACTTCCGGCATGGAATAGCTAAACCAAGGTCTGTTCTCAGGCTTGCAGAATTTAAACTCAGGTCCTGTCTGCTCTGTATGAACATTGATGATTCCATGGGACTTTTTGTAACAGTAGGTTAACTGTGACACCTTTCACCAAAAATTCCATTGCCCAGCTACTGTGCAGAATGCTGTGCTCCAGCTGTGGGCCCAAGTCCTGCAGACTTTAGACAAAACTTCCAGGGAAGTCAATGGGAGTTACGTCTGTAACGACTAAGGACAGCTCTGTAGTAATAACTAGAGTCTGAAAGCCAAGGGGCATGAGCCTTTCTGTGAGTCAGGGCTAAGTTTGGAGTGAACCCAAGTAGATTATGGTTGTGGTTTCATTACACGGGATACTTGTAGATTTTGCATGATTTCACCATGATACTTTTGTGTTTGAGGTTGTTCGAACATGAAGACACAAAGCGAGGCTCTAGGATTGTGAAAGGCTGAAAACAAGGTTTGCCAAACCTTTGTGATCTAAACCCATCGAGTTCCCCTGAGCTCCAGAAGTAACACTACTGGAAGGTGTACAACTTGGGACTTTACTGTACAAAAGTGTAGCAGAGCTTTTAGAGATGGGAACACAGTGTGTGAACATCCTATCCCTAAACACTGGGGAAGTTTGGATCTGGTCTCAGACCTGAACCTGAATCTTGTGACTGGGCCTCTTTGCATAATGGTCTGAATTCCAAACTCTGGGGAAGTTTGAATTTAAATCTGGGCCAGAACTTCACAATGTGGGCCAATCTCGAATTCATTCTCAATGACAGTATTCTCCCCTCTGCCATCCCATCTTCATCTTTTAAAAGGAAGAAGAATAATGTTTGCATTTCTAAGGCCAGGTGTTGCTCTTTGTGCTACTGGTGTGAATCACTGATGTCAATGGAGTTACCCTGACAACAAAAACTTGCCCCTTGCTCTGCAATTGAAGCTGTGCAGAGAAGGAAAGGAGAAAGATCATTTAAGAATTGATTACTTTGCATGCTCTTAGATATAACATTAGTTCATACAGGAAGCTTGCATTTATAGACCAAGCTGTCCTTCCTTCTGACTTAAGCATGCCCTCAAGTCAAATATAGAAGCACCACCACAAGAGAGGGCAAAAACCAGTTCAGGCCACGGTGTTACCCCAGCCATGCATGAACCAATCCCTCTATGAACTCAATGAGTCCAACTTACCTACTGACACAGTAGAATGCTACCAGTTTGAAGATGTCCTCAAACACTAGAACAGATCCTTCCAGGTACAGTACTGATGAGAAAAAAGAAAAGCATTCAGCAACTGCTCTCACTGAGCCCTATGGGGGAAAAGTCGGATGGGTTTGACTCTCACTCATCTGAGGGTAAGTGTTTTCCTAGCCAACATTTGGATTAGTACAAATGGCAGAGAACTGGCTTCAGATGGCATATTGTAAAAAGATTTTTCAGGGAAGCAGAGGAGGGTTGATGACCCAGCATAACTTAATATTAGTTAATTTAGAGGAAGTCAATATATTATGATGATAATAGAAATAGTGGGATGAAAAAATAGATCACAGCCAAACACACTTTGTTCTAGTTAAATCTGTCACTGACAGATGGAAGTTTTGGAACATACATGTGGCTGTTCTCATTTGCATGTTTCTCTCCCCATATCTACATGTGTGTTTGTCTGGATGGGAAAAGCATTTTGAAGTTAAAAATGCAAATAATTATTTTTCTGCTGTATGTGTGTGTCATAGGGTTGCTAGGAGTCTGGTTTTTAACTGGAACGCCTGGTCAAAAAGGGACCCTGTCAGCACTTACCTCAGGCAGCTTCCGATCTGCAGCGCAGAGGGGCTAAGGCAGGCTCTCTGCCTGCCCTGGGTCCGCGTGGCTCTTGGAAGCAGCTGTCAAGTCCAGCTCTTAAGCGCAGGGGCGGCCAGCTGGGTCTGCGCGGTACGTGCTGCCTGTGCCCACAGGTGCCGGCGGCCAATGGGAGCTGTGGAGCTGGCGCTCGGGGCTGCAGGGACATGCCGGCCACTTCCAGAAGCCATGTGGAGTCAGGGCAGGCTGAACCCCCTCCCACGCCCCAACCTCCTGCCCCAGGTCAGAACCTCCTCCTGGACCCCGGACCCTACGCCTCCTCCTGCACCCTAACTCCCTGCCCCAGCCCTGAGCCCCCTCCTGCACCCAAACTCCCTCCTGGAGCCCACACTCTGCACCCCGTCCTGCACCCCAACCCCCTGCCCCAGCCCAGTGAAAGTGAGTGAGGGTGGGGGAGAGAGAATGACAGAGGAAGGGGGGATGGAGCAAGTGGGGGGCAGGGTCTCAGGGAAGAGGAAGACAGGGGCGGAGCAAGGGTGTTCAGTTTTGTGCGATTAGAAAGTTGGCAACCCTAGTTTGTCAGTATATTTCCCCCTCTTTTATGTACCTTTCTCTATGTATTTTACAGTGGGAGAGATTTGTTTTTAATGATAAAAGAGAGTATAAAATTTTGTTGCAAAGATTCTTTAAGGCTTCCTCCATCATAGAAATATATACTAGAGTGTTTTGCAGTAATAGTGCAAAATACTTACATTATTGTAGGGGTTTTGGCCATTACCGTGTAACAATACAAACGATAATGGCCAAAACCTCTGTATCAACTATATATATTTATATCCATCTTGGGCTACCAGTAAATGCTCTGGCCACTGCATAGGTGCTGGAACTAGGGGTGCCAGGGTGCAGCTGCACCCCCTGGCTTGAAGTGGTTTCTATCATACACAGGGTTTACAGGGGGTTCAATGGTTCTCAGCACCCCCACTATACATAGATTAATGCTACAATCTTACAAATACTGTGTGTGAGTGAGAGAGAGAGAGATGGAATTTTAACATACTACACAGGACCCATAGCATTTAATGATAATTTAAAATAGATTATTATATGATAGGATGTCAATGCACCCCAGATTATTGAATTTTAGAGGCTTAATAGTGAACTTTTGATTCAGATAATTCAGTGCAATTTGGTACATAACACATTGAATACAGTTCAGACAGGACAGCATAATCAATTTTAGAACAGTCTTAGATGGCAATCTTTTGTTTGATTGTCTGCTTCAGAATTTCCTTCCATAATAGCAAAGCGGCACATTGAGCACCAACCTATTTATAACAGCCCAGCAGTAGAGAAATATTGCCACATTTACAATAGAATCACCTACTAAAAGTATTTAGAATGAATCTTCCTTTTCCTTTCCACTATGAATAGCAGTATATTACAGTGCATGCAGGATTATGCAGATTTGGAATGCCTTGGCTAATATTGAATAGAAGGTAAAATTTCCATTTGGGGATTCTCTAATTTCAAGTGACATTCTAACTAGTTGCTCCCTGCCTGTCCTTGCATGTTGTTATTCTGCAAGACAGTGGAACACCTACACAGTATGTCATTTTTTAATTAAACTACTTGGGCTTCATTCTCCTTTTATGTGCACTAGTGTAAATCAAGAATAATTCCACTGAAAGTAATGGGTGGAATCCTGGGCCCTTTGAAATCAATGGGAGTTTTGCTATTGGTTTCAATAGGGGCCAGGATTTCACTCAATGGGGTTAGATTGGTGTTAAACCTGTGTAAGCGAGATCAGATTCAGGTATCTTCACCCTACGTGGAGGTTCATGGTTACCAGGATTGCAATAGGTACCATGGGTGCAATGGTTCAATGTACTGAATGCATCTGTAACTATCATTTCTCTTATAAATTAGAGATGTCCATATTGAAACACAGACCTCAAAATCCATTTTCCACTCCCTGAATTTCTGGGGGGGGATGTTCTTAAGTTTTAGGATACAGCGAAAATCATTCAGAAAACCCCAAGCTGTATGATTAACATATTTAATCTGAAATTCTGCCACGGCTCACCTATATAGATTCATCTCGAGGGAGCTATGGAAAAGAAACAGGCTAGGGGTGAAATCCCTACCCTATTGAAGTCAATGGGACTTTAGCCATTGACTTCAGTTGTGGCCTGGATTTCACCCTGGATCTTCAGCTGCGGACAAGATACAGTCAGGGCTTGTCTCCACAGGGAGTCAGTTTATGGTCTTGGGTGTAACTCTACAGCGCACTAGCCTGCCATGCACTAACAAGCTACATGGACCCTGCTATCATCCTCTAAAAGTTCCCTAGTGCTTTCTGACATACTCCCATTTCAAACTGTAGTACATCAAAGTGCACTGCTTTGTGTGCATGCTAGCAGGGTCCACACAACCAGTTACTGTGTAGTGAGGCTGTTGTTGTACGTTCACACCCTGATTTGCTGTGGAGAGAAGCCCTTAGTGCAGCAGACATGGAGACACTTCTGATCTTGGAGCTGGCCACAGTCTGGTCTGGTCCCTGGCATAATCTAAAAGAGCATCAGGGTTACTCTAAATTATATCCTCTCCAAGGGCCATTCTGGCAGTCAGGGAATCGCTGGGTTTATGGACACCTTTCTCCCTGGGAGGGGGTGGCACAGAGCCATTACACTAATTACACCATGCAAGGATTACCAGAGAACCCTTAGGGAGCTGGTTAAATCCAGCCCAGCTGTTTGTTCAGTATTAGCTGAGTCTTCACTAGGAGGGTGTGTCAGTATTGCTATATTGCTATAGCTATACCAGCAAATCCTATCCAGTGTGGACAAGGCTGTAGACATTTAAAATGACCTAACCAGTGTCTGTTGGTACAAGAAGGGAGCCCACTGTTTAAACTTTGACCCTTAGTTCTTATGCTGTATAGTTAACACAGAATAAAAATGTATGGGATTTGCAGTTTCTGATTTTTTTTAAAATTTACTAAACACCAGTTTTTCTCTCTCATTTTGTGAACAATGTAGTTCTCTAGTTCTAACACACAGCATAATGAAACACTTTGCAGAGAGAATCAATCATAAGCTAAATAGAAAAGGGAAATTTTCAGTGAGATTCTGAAGGAAGCAATTTGATATATTGAAGGGAGGGTTCAAGAACTGGAATGAAGCCACTCAAGTGAAAAGCCAAACTTTCCAACTGTATATAGGAGGTTAGAATCTGCTTTGAAAGGGTAGAGGAGTCAATCAAAAGAGTGATGTTTCTAGCTTAAAGGGCCACCCTCCCAGCATACTGCCTCACAGCATGAAGGAAATTCTTGACGTTAAGGTACTGGAATGGGAATCAGAAATTCTAAATTCTATTCCCAGCTCAGTCACCGACTTCTTGGGCAAATCACGTAAACTCTATGTGCCTCAGTTTCCTCATTTTACTCCATGCAATGTAAGTACCTAGTGTAGACTTGTGTGAGTCTTAATTCATTAATATTTGTTAAGCTCTTTGAAATCATCAAAGCAAGCACTGTACAAATGCAAAGTATTATATATAATATGTTCCAATTCAGTCACTAAGACAAGGGCACAGATGAGGGGTGCTGATTAAAAGTAGCAGTGTTAGAAACACTGAATCCTTTGGGTTATGTTTAAGGCAGTTTGCAGATCAGTGTAAGGCAGCATTACCCTAGAACTACATGTCTTGCCTCCATCTATAATGATGAAACAGAGATTTTGCATCACTCTTCCTGCAAATGAAAATCAAGCAAAAAAAGCCAGAGTGGGGATTAAAGAACAGAGCAGTGTGGCCATCTTTCCAGCAGGTGTTTCCCACAATCCTACTGGTTTAAAGCCTAGTGTAAAAATGAGGAAAATCTTTTTTTAAATTCTTCATGGAGAAATCCAGTTGACAGAAAAGAAAAATAGCCACTGATAAGCAATAGTATGTTTACATAGAAGCCACATAGAAAGCGAGTTTGTCACCTCAGAAAAAGTGTATGCACAAGGGTTTCAGGTTTAAAATGGGAAGCACATTAAAGAGATGTTAAACACAGTTCAAGTATAAATGGTGAGATTTTATGCTCCCCATGCATTTTCATACTATACTGAACAGTACTGGTGAACCTGAAGGAGAGCTTCTGAGAGACTACAACTTCCTGCTATCATTTTTAACAATATCCCACTCAGCTGTTTGCCTAAGCTTCCATTCTATGCACACAGCTCAGCTGAATCTTCTGAATGGGAACCCCTTAAAATTACCAGAATTTCCAGCATTGGGAATGTGGGAATAGCAGAGAACCTACGCCCACCACAACCAGTCTGACGAAAGGTGGAAATCAGTCTGTGGTACCGAACTACACATCAGCTGAAAAGTGACCTGCTTCCAGGATCACTCAAACATGGCTTATGGGATAGAAAATACTTTCCACTTATAACACACCTTACATGTGAGGCCCTCAAAGTTTGACAACACTAACTTAGCCTGACAACAGCCCTGGAGCTAGTAAGCGTTATTATTACAGATGGAGAAAATGAGGCAAAGATGTTAAGTGGCTTGCCCACACCGATCCCATAGCAGAATTAGGGACAGTCTCTCAGGTTTTGTCGACACTGACAGCAGCATATAGGGTATGTGTAGCTACACATCACAGTAAGAAGCAGGCTGGATCCACACTATGGTATGTTATATGTGGCAGTAAAAGACTCCAGCAGGGGGAAAGTAGGGGGGAAAGGCTCCGGCAGTTCCCTGCAGAGGGGAAAGGCTGCTGCAGTGGGAGCTGCTGGAGTCTTTCCCTGCTGTCCTCCCTGCCAGAGCCTTTTCTCCGCTGCTGGAGACCTTCCCTGCTAAAAAGAGCTGGGGGAAGCAGTGGCTAGGCATGTACACACCCAAAGGTTCTGGCCTGTCTTTACTCTCCTAAGCAGTGCCCAGCATCTCCACTGCTATTGATACAGTGTACGTGCTCTCTACACCACTGTAAGTGTACACAGCCTCAGTCACCTACTCTGTCCACTGATCACACTCCCTCCCTTTAGACAATTGAGCTCTTCGTCCCAGGCAGCAGTGTACGGGTAGCTCACTTGTTCATGCTAACGAGGAGCACTTTTAGCAACACAGGAATTGCCAAATCAGACTTGCATTCCACTTAATCCAATCTCTTGTCTCTGACAACGGCCAGTACCAGTAATTCAGAGCACAGTGCAGGAAACACCTTAATGGGATAAGCTTATCATTGGGGAATTTATACCTCCAGTTAGGCAGTTGGCATCTGCTTATAATCTGACTAATGAGGATAAATATCCCTTGTAAATTTCTATCCTGACAGTGAAAATGTAGGTGTTATTCATATGAATGGCTATTCCTTTTTTTGAATCTTGCTGAGCTTTTGGCTTTTCCATGGTCCAGCTATCAGGCTTTCTGCTACCTCCACTCACTGCCCCCTGCCTCTCTCTGTGTGTCTGATCCCTTCCACCCAGATGCCACTTCCCTTTCCAGTTCACTAAGTATGTCTACACTACGAAATTAGGTTGAATTTATAGAAGTCGGTTTTGTAGAAAGCGTTTTTATACAGTCAATTGTGTGTGTCCCCATACAAATGCTCTAAGTGCATGTAGTCGGCAGAGTGAAAAAAAAGGGAAGAAGGAGAATCCTCGGAACTACAGGCCAGTCAGCCTCACCTCAGTCCCCAGAAAAATCATGGAGCAGGTCCTCAAGGAATCAATCCTGAAGCACTTACACGAGAGGAAAGTGATCAGGAACAGTCAGCATGGATTCACCAAGGGAAGGTCATGCCTGACTAATCTAATCGCCTTCTATGATGAGATTACTGGTTCTGTGGATGAAGGGAAAGCAGTGGATGTATTGTTTCTTGACTTTAGCAAAGCTTTTGACATGGTCTCCCACAGTATTCTTGTCAGCAAGTTAAAGAAGTATGGGCTGGATGAATGCACTATAAGGTGGGTAGAAAGTTGGCTAGATTGTCGGGCTCAACGGGTAGTGATCAATGGCTCCATGTCTAGATGGCAGCCGGTATCAAGTGGAGTGCCCCAAGGATTGGTCCTGGGGCCGGTTTAATATCTTCATAAATGATCTGGAGGATGGTGTGGCTTGCACCCTCAGCAAATTTGCGGATGATACTAAACTAGGAGGAGTGGTAGATACGGTGGCAGGTAGGGATAGGATACAGAGGGACCTAGACAAATTGGAGGATTGGGCCAAAAGAAATCTGATGAGGTTCAACAAGGATAAGTGCAGGGTCCTGCACTTAGGATGGAAGAATCCAATGCACTGCTACAGACTAGGGACCGAATGGCTCGGCAGCAGTTCTGCGGAAAAGGACCTAGGGGTGACAGTGGACGAGAAGCTGGATATGAGTCAATAGTGTGCCCTTGTTGCCAAGAAGGCCAATGGCATTTTGGGATGTATAAGTAGGGGCATAGCCAGCAGATCGAGGGACGTGATCATTCCCCTCTATTCGACATTGGTGAGGCCTCATCTGGAGTACTGTGTCCAGTTTTGGGCCCCACACTACAAGAAGGATGTGGAAAAATTGGAGAGAGTCCAGTGAAGGGCAACTAAAATGATTAGGGGTCTGGAACACATGACTTATGAGGAGAGGCTGAGGGAACTGGGATTGTTTAGTCTGCAGAAGAGAAGAATGAGGGGGGATTTGATAGCTGCTTTCAACTACCTGAGAGGTGGTTCCAAAGAGGATGGTTCTAGACTATTCTCAGTGGTAGAAGATGACAGGACAAGGAGTAATGGTCTCAAGTTGCAGTGGGGGAGGTTTAGGCTGTATATTAGGAAAAACTTTTTCACTAGGAGGGTGGTGAAACACTGGAATGCGTTACCTAGGGAGGTGATAGAATCTCCTTCCTTAGACGTTTTTAAGGTCAGGCTTGACAAAGCCCTGGCTGGGATATTTTAATTGGGGATTGGTCCTGCTTTGAGCAGGGGGTTGGACTAGATGACCTCCTGAGGTCCCTTCCAACCCTGATATTCTATGATTCCCCACCCTCACACATTTTCACTGGGTTGGGGCAAGGGGTAAGGGTGCGGAAGGAGGCGAGGGCTCCGGCTGGGGATGCGAGTTCTTGCGTGGGGCCGGGGATGAGGGGTGTGGGGTGCAGAAGGCGGTTCTGGGCTGGGGCCAAGGGGTTCAGAGTGTGGGATGGGGCTTTGGGCTGGGGCAGAGGGTTCAGGTGTGGGAGGGATGAGGGCTCTGGCTGGGGGTGCGGGCTCTGGGGTGTCGCCAGAAATGAGGGGTTTGGAGTCTGGGAGGAGGCTCTGGGCTGGGGCAGGATGTTGGTGTGCGGGGGGGGGGGGTGAGGGCTCCAGCTGGGGTTGTGGGCTCTGGGATGGGGCCGGGGATGAGGGGGTTGGGGTGTAGGAGCGGGTGCAGGGTTCAGGATCTGGGAGGGAGTTTGGGTGTGGGACGGGGCTCAGGGCTGGGACAGGGGGTTGGGGTGTGGGAGGAGGTGAGGACTCCAGCTAGGGGTACACACTCTGGGTGGGGCCAGGGATGAGAGGTTTGGGGTGCATGAGGGGATGTGAGCTCTGGTAAGTGCTTACCTTAGGCGGCTCCCAGAAGTGGCCAGCATGTCCCTGGGGCCCCTAGGCAGAGGGGCCAGGCAGCTCTGCACAATGCCTGCACCTGCAGACCCCACCCCTATTGGCCCTGGTTCCTGGCCAATGGGAGCTGTGGAGCCAGTACTCAGGGCACGCGGAACCTCCCTGGCTGCCCCTGCACTTAGGGGCTGCAGGGACGTGCCAGCTGCTTCCGGGAGCCGTAGGGAGCCAGAGAGCCTGTCTTAGCCCCCATGCACCACCAACCAGACTTTTAACAATCCAGTCAGCAGTACTGTCCAGAGCCACCAGGGCCCCCTTTTGATTGGGCATTCTGGTTGAAAACCGGACACCTGGCAACCCTAACCTAAGGGTTTGGGACTTTTTTTCTTTTTAAATGGAAGCTGAGATTTCATGTAATTTATTGATTCCATCAGCTGGTGCTTTAAGAAAAAGACACAACAAGACTCATGATAAAATTGCACGAGCTGGCAATACTTCTAGACAAATATTCACATTACAAAGATCATTAACACAAGTTGCCACTCAGTGATTAAATTAGTACTGTGTGAAACAGGACTACAATAATGTACTCTAGGGAACTTTTAGTGCATGTTTGCAGGGCTCACACTGGCCAGTTACTGAGCAACACTCTAGTGCACACTAGAATTTACGCCCCTCTGGTGCAGACTAATACACTATGTGGACAAGCCCTAGGGAGCGAATGGGCCCTGGAGACTGAAGTATCCCCTCACTCTTACCAGGGGCCTGTCTTTTTCAGAGTGTCAGGAGGTCAGTCTCCAGGGCTGTTATAGATGCCAGAACAACACTTAGGGTTGCCAACTTTCTAATCGCACAAATCTAAACATCCCTGCCACACCCGTGTCCCGCCCCTTCCCTGAGGCCCCACCGCATCCCATCTCTTCTCTGAGGCCCTGCCCCTGCTCGCTCCATCCCCCCTCCCTCCGTCGCTCGCTCTCCCCCACCCACCCTCACTCACTTTCACTGGGGCAGGGGGTGTGAAGGCTCCAGCTGGGGGTGTGGCATGCAGAAAGAGGCTCCAGGCTGGGACAGGGGGTTGAGGTGGGGGTTGCGGCGTGCAGGCTCCAGGAGGGAGTTTGGGTGTGGGAGGGGACAGTTTGGGATGCGGGCTCCTGACGGCGCTTACCACGACTCCCAGGAAGTGTCTGCAAGGTCCCTACAGTCCCTAAGCGCATGGGTGGCCAGGGAGGCTCTACACACTGCCCTCACGTCCACAGCTCCCATTGGTCGCAATTCCCAGCCAGTGGGAGCAGTGGAGCTGGACCTGGCTGCCCATGTGTCTAGGAGCTGCAGGGACCTGGTGGCTGCTCCCGAGAGCTGCGTGGAGCCAGGGCAGGCCTGCCTTAGCCCCAGGCCCCTGCTACTCTGCTGACCGGATTTTAATGGCTTGCTCAGGGGTGCCAACTGGAGCCACCAGGGTCCCTTTTCAAACAGGCATTCCAGTCACAAACCAGACGCCTGGCAACCCTAACACCACTATATGCACTAGACAAAAATGTAAACAAGTAAATGAGAGGGATCTGCCATTGATTACCATGGTGACATTTAGTTTTTCTATTGCTGTAAACAAAGCACAGCAGACAATTGCACTAGAAGTGGCTTGTGGAAATTTGAGCCACTGCAGAACATCTAACAACAATGTACATATTATTTATTTCAATTCATATTAGTCTGCTCTCTCTTCCCCTGCTCAGTGCCCACTCTGAACCCTGGCACACCCCGTGCAAGGTCAGGGGAAAGGGAGACTCAGCGTCTGAGGCAGTTAAACCCCATTTCCATGTGGATGGGATGTGACAGTATGCACAGGGCCTTCACCTCTCTCTGATTAGGGGATATGATCAGGGCTGTTGTTTTTATTTATATCTGAGCTTATGGGAAATATACAGAGCGCCCCCTCAGGACTGTCTATCCCACCCGATTGCATGTCTTTGTGTAAAATATGCAGTCTTTTTTAAAAATTGCTAGCTGTTGGCCAAGGTTACTTACACACTACAGAGCAGTGGTTCTCAACCATGGTATGTGTACCCTGGAGGTATGCAGAGGTCTTCCAGGGGGCACATCAACTCATTTAGATATTTGCTTAATTTTACAACAGGCTACATAAAAAGCACTAGCGAAGTCCGTACAAACTAAAATTTCATACAGAGTGACTCGTTTATACTGCTCTATATACTATACACTGAAATGTAAGTGCAATATTTGTATTCCAGTTGATTTATTTTATAAGTGTATGGTAAAAATGAGAAAGTAAGCAATTTTCAGTAATAGTGCGCTGTGACACTTTTGTATTATGTCTGATTTTGTGAGCAAGTAGGTTTTAAGTGAGGTGTAACTTGGGGGTACGCGAGACAAATCAGACTCCTGAAAGGGGTACAGTCTGAGAGCCACTGCTACAGAGAGCCTCACAGTACACTCACAGCCACCATTAATTCATCTTAAACTTTCCTCATATCACTCAGTTCAAATGACAGCAGTCCATAATCACAGAGTTTTCTTTTCACTGGTGCTTGGAAAGGAGGAGAGGGGTTGGGCAGGAGTCAGGAAATAGCTGAAACAACATGGTAGTCGGGTTTAAGTTAGCTGGCTGTGATGCATTAGAAAGCATATCCGCTTGAAATAGTGCAGCTAAGGAAATCAGTTGCAGAAGTTCAGCTGTTGGAGCAACTTCCTTGCTCCACTGTTCTTTGTCTCTTCCCTTTGCCTAACTAATTCCCACCCTTCTGAACTTCCTCTTATTCCAGGAGCTCCTTCAGCTCCGTGAATTGTTGTTTTGACTCATCGGTGCTGCTTGCTTTCACAGCTGCTTCCAATAGTAATACCCATCTGCTTGTGGGAACAAGTACGTGAGCCTAAACTAGAGATGGGTCCAGAGTGGAGTGCTCCAAAGTTTGATCTCTGAAATTCCATCCTTCCTCCTCAACTTCTGGAGAAGTTGGAATCTGGATCTAGCTCTTAACTTCATGAATTGGGCCTCTCTCTATGATAGGCCAAATAAGGTGATCAGTGCAGGATATAAAACTCTGATTGGTCCAACCAGGACCAGTGCTTTGATACTGGATTGCTTTGCCAACATCTTCTCTGCTATTATCTCTGCAAGTTTTGGGAGAATATTCAGAGATTGCTCCTAAATTTCTTCCGAGGGCAGTAATTTTCAGCACCTTTCCTATCAAGGTGCATTATGTATCCTTTTTGGCTTTGCCTCGAAACTGTTTTCTGTGCACTGAAGTACAATTGCTGTCTATAAGCCAACGTACTAGCATGACCTACTATATGGATACACACAGCATACTATAAGCCAAGGTATCATGCACCATAACCTACTTCATTGTGTCTCATTACAAATACCACCAAGTTTGGATAATCTGGAACATCTTATTTCCATTTATAATATCAAAGTTGTTTGCTTTTGTTAAGTTTGTTTAAGGATTTCAATTATGCTCAAATTCAACCCAGGTGTAACCTCACTGAAGTCAGTGGAGTTACATCAGGCATTATTTTGACTTAAACCTCAGAATTTTTCAGACCAGAGCAGTAATGAAAAAAAAAAAAGAGCCCTGATTGCTGAAGTCCCAACTCAGTCTTACATTAAGTTAGTGGGCCAAATATACCTTTAGAGTAAACTCACTGATGTCGGTAGCTGTGCCAGTACTTAACTATCCTTATAGTTACAAACTTTTTCCTAATATTTGACCTAAATCTCCCTTGCTGTAGATTAAGCCCATTACTTCTTGTCCTACCCTCAATGGACATAGAGAACAATTGATCCCCATCCTCTTTATAACAGCCCAACCACCACGTTACATGAACTTTGGAAGGAGGGTGGTTGGGTTTTATTCATTAGTGTGACTTCCAGGGGGTTGCTTAGGTGAGTAATTATTACATAATGAGGCCCACAGTTCTCGTTCAGACCACATTCGACAGGCTATCTGCATTATGTGTTTGGAGTTCTTCAGTGTGATTTTATGAGTTGAATACACATTTTAGGCTGGGTTATCTTTCCACTGGACCCTACCTCTCTGTCTGGGGTTTCTCTTTTAAAGGGGCATCCTGGGTCAGTCATTAGCTGCTGGAGCTCTGCCCATGAGCAAAGTTGGGGGCAGGAGAGGAAATACCTGGGGTACAGAACCTGATCAGAGGTACAGGGACTCTGTGCAGAAGATTTTTGCCTCCAGGTGATCACTTGCCAGGATTTGTGGGTTGGCCCTGTGGTCTGTTCCAGAGAGGGGAAAACCCTGCATCCCAACAGAATGACAGGGGACAAACCTCCATCAAGAAAATTAAAACAACCTAGTGGAGATTCCCTACCCTGTACCCCCTCTCCCAAGGGTTTTATTGCAGTAGGGAGTGAGAGGGCCCAATATTGTTTGTAAAAGCACTGTCCTCCTAAAGGTACTCGGGACACTGTAGAGAACATCCTCATCAGAGCAACGTGAAATACACATTATAGCAATAAAGTAAATGACCAGTCTCAAAAGTACAGAAAACAACCAACCAGGGAGGATCCAAATAAAAATAATGGAAGATTTAGGTGCATCTGTCTGAGTGGAGGAGAAGGTGTTAAAGAGAACACCTTAGGAAGAGAAAGATTTCACATCTGAGGAGGAAGCTGCTGATCTAGATTTCAAGGGGAGAGTGATATTCACAGCCTAAGGGACACCACCACAAAGGCTCTAGCACCTGTCACTCTAAGCACCCGAGGGTGAGGTCCCTAGAGTGGATGGTGCAAGAGTGCAGATACCTTTGAAGGCAAGACTCAGCAAGGAGTTCTCATTATATCCAGGACCAACTCAGTTAAAGCCTTTAGAAAAAGATCAACAGCATCTATTTAAAGTCAGTCTCAAGAATTCATGGCCAAACCTGCAACCCTCACTCCCATGAGTAGTCCTGAAGTCAGTGGGACTAACTACATGAGTCAGGGTTGCAGAATGAGGCCTAGGAACCTAGACTAATAAACCAAAACCCATGTTGAAGCCCTGATGCTCATAGTACTTTAACTTACCATATTTAGCTCTCTCATGCTCTAAAAACCCCCTAGCACTGGTTTATTTGCCAGGTTAATTCTCTAATGGTTTTATCAAAAATTATCTGTTCTTCCTTATTTTGTACATGAGGTGAATTACTTCTCTTATTTACCCCTTGCTCTGCGCATTTGGAAAGGACTCACATCCTCTCTTTTGTCAAGAGGAAGGGAAAACACAATTGTTATATGGTACACAGTAAAAATACACATGTATTTGCAGAACTACAGAAAGAAACTAAGTTTGAATCAGACATTTTATGAAATTGGATTTTAGGAATGAAAATATTGACTAATTCATATAATTTCTCAGTATAAAGCACGAAACGTAACATATATGGTGCTCGAGGAATGCTCTATGAAAGACATCTCCCTCTCTCAGTTTTAGAATCATACAGAAGATTTATAGATGCTAATAGATAAAGGGCCATAGATGGCATTCAAGAATATGCTATGAAACTCTAATTCTACTCAAGACTGAGGAGTGGGAAGATCCTGGGAGCGTTGTTGGTACACAGTTATCCAAATATCACTTTCATTATGACTGTAGATCCAGAGAGCAGGTAGGAGTAACCATGATTAACTCAAGGATTTGTGATGCGCAGTGGGGGGTGGGGGGCTGCTGAAAGGGTAAAGGAGGCTAAACGAGGCCTCAATTTAGGATGCTCAGAAAAACTAGAAAGGGACTTTTCAAAGTCAAAGGATGAGGGATGTTCTTGGAAACCCCCTGTGACGCTGGCAGACCAGGTGCCAGTTCTTGCCAAGACAGAAGGTGTCAGCTTAGCACTGACAAATTCATAGCTGGAAACTAGACCAGCTCACCTGTACATTCATATTGTTCAAGATAGGTGTTAGACTTAGAAGAATGCATTTAGTGTTTAGACTCTATGGAATGCTGGTAAGATCTGCATGCATTAATTTCACTTGTAATGTCTGTATCGCATGCTAAAAGGTGATTTGTAAGTATTGCTTTATAATTGTAAAAATACCTGCTCTGAACCTGTGAACCAGACAGGAGGAATGGTCCACTGCCCATCAAGGAGGGCTATCAAAACTAAATGGGCCATTGTGGAACATCACAATACAAAGACTTGGTTAACGGCCCTCTCACACCCATGAAGGTGCTACTTGCAAGAAAGTCCATCCATCAGCTTGAATGCTGGAACAAGGGACAAACAGGGGCACAAGAAAGTTTTCCTCTCTTTTTGCTGTTTGGATGCTCACAGGGCTGGAGCTAAGAAACTGAAGAAGAGATCCCCCTGGGTCAACCTGGGTTAGCCCTAAAAGACATTCAGAGCTGACAGATTACTACAATGCTATCATCTTTTAAAAGTATATATATATATTGTCCTCTTTAACCTGTAAAAAGAAAAGGAGTACTTGTGGCACCTTAGAGAATAACAAATTTATTTGAGCATAAGCTTTCTTGAGCTACAGCTCACTTCATCGGATGCGTTCAGTGGAAAATACAGTGGGGAGATTTATATACACAGAACATGAAACAATGGGTGTTACCATACACACTGTAGCGAAAGTGGTCAGGTAAGGTGAGCTATTACCAGCAGGAGAGTGGGGGCGGGGGGGAAAACCTTTTGTAGTGATAATCAAGATGGGCCATTTCCAGCAGTTGACAAGAACGTCTGAGGAACAGCGGGGGGGTCGGGGGGGGCGAGGAATAAACATAGGGAAATAGTTTTACTTTGTGTAATGACCCATCCACTCCCAGTCTTTTTGCAGATACAGTAGAGGATGTTGATCAGGTGGTTCCACAGTTTCTTTGAGAGTGTGTGGCACAAGCTGTCAGCATAGTCTTTTTGCGGATACAGACTAACACAGCTGCTCCTCTGAAACCTGCATTACGCAAGGCACTGAATTTAGCCGTATGGAGTGGAAATCTATCAACTTCATGAAAAAACTTGTACAGATACAGACAGACATCATCTTCCTTTCCAAATGCAAACAGATGGACATCATACCAAAAGGACTGAAGGTAAAAAATCCATTACAATCTACATACCACACAGACTATGCTGACAGCTTGTGCCACACACTCTCAAAGAAACTGCGGAACCACCTGATCAACATCCTCTACAGCAAACAGGGAAAGATTAAGAATGAGCTCTCAAAACTGGATACTCTCATAAAAAAACAACCTTCCACACAAACTTCCCCGTGGCTGGACTTTACAAAAACTAGACAAGCCATTTACAACACACACTTTGCTTCTCTACAAAAGAAAAAGGACACTAAACTACTACATGCCACAAGGGGCCACAACAATGGTTCCCTTAACCCACCCAGCAATATTGTTAATCTATCCAACTATACTCTTAGCCCAGCAGAAGAGTCTGTCCTATCTCGGGGCCTCTCCTTCTGCCCCTCCACCCCCACAAACATGATACAGTTCTGTGGTGACCTAGAATCCTATTTTCGACGTCTCCGACTCAAGGAATATTTCCAACACACCTCTGAACAACATACTAACCCACAGAGACCTTCCTACCAAGACTACAAAAAGAAGGATTCTGGGTGGACTCCTCCTGAAGGTCGAAACAACCGACTGGACTTCTACATAGAGTGCTTCTGCCAACATGCACGGGCTGAAATTGTAGAAAAGCAGCATCACTTGCCCCATAACCTCAGCCGTGCAGAACACAATGCCATCCACAGCCTCAGTAACAACTCTGACATCATAATCAAAAAGGCTGACAAAGGAGGTGCTGTCGTCATCATGAATAGGTCGGCATATGAACAAGAGGCTGCTAGGCAGCTCTTCAGCACCACTTTCTACAAGCCATTACCCTCTGATCTCACTGAGGGTTACCAAAAGAAACTACAGCATTTGCTCAAGAAACTCCCTGAAAAAGCACAAGAACAAATCCACACAGACACACCCCAGAACCCCGACCAGAGGCATTCTATCTGCTACCCAAGATCCATAAAGCTGGAAATCCTGGACGCCCCATCATCTCAGGCATTGGCACCCTGACAGCAGGATTGTCTGGCTATGTAGACTCCCTCCTCAGGCCCTATGCTACCAGCACTCCCAGCTATCTTTGAGACACCACTGACTTCCTGAGGAAACTACAGTCCATCGGTGATCTTCCTGAAAATACCACCCTAACCACTATGGATGTAGAAGCCCTCTACTCCAACATTCCACACAAAGATGGACTACAAGCCGTCAGGAACAGTATCCCCGATAATGTCATGGCCAACCTGGTGGCTGAACTTAGTGACTTTGTCCTCACCCATAACTATTTCACATTTGGGGACAATGTATACCTTCAAGTCAGCGGCACTGCTATGGGTACCCGCATGGCCCCACAGTATGCCAACATTTTTATGGCTGACTTAGAACAACGCTTCCTCAGCTCTCGTCCCCTAATGCCCCTACTCTACTTGTGCTACATTGATGACATCTTCATCATCTGGACCCATGGAAAAGAAACCCTTGAGGAATTCCACCATGATTTCAACAATTTCCATCCCACCATCAACCTCAGCCTGGACCAGTCCACACAAGAGATCCACTTCCTGGACACTACGGTGCTAATAAGTGATGGTCACAAACATCACCCTATACTGGAAACCTACTGACCGCTATTCCTACCTACATGCCTCCAGCTTCCATCCAGGACACACCACACAATCCATTGTCTACAGCCAAGCTCTGCGATACAACCACATTTGCTCCAACCCCTCAGACAGAGGCAAACATTTACAAGATCTCTATCAAGCGTTCTTACAACTACAATACCCACCTGCTGAAGTGAAGAAACAGATTGACAGAGCCAGAAGAGTACCCAGAAGTTACCTACTACAGGACAGGCCCAACAAAGAAAACAACAGAATGCCACTAGCTGTCACCTTCAGCCCCAACTAAAACCTCTCCAATGCATCATCAAGGATCTACAACCTATCCTGAAGGACGACCAATCACTCTCAGATCTTGGGAGACAGGCCAGTCCTTGCTTACAGATGGCCCCCCAACCTGAAGCAAATACTCACCAGCAACCACACACCACACAACAGAACCATTAACCCAGGAACCTATCCTTGCAACAAAGCCCGTTGCCAACTGTGCCCACATATCTATTCAGGGGACACCATCATAGGGCCTAATCACATCAGCCACACTGTCAGAGGCTCATTCACCTGCACATCTGCCAATGTGATATATGCCATCATGTGCCAGCAATGGCTCTCTGCCATGTACATTGGCCAAACTGGACAGTCTCTACGTAAAAGAATAAATGGACACAAATCAGACATCAAGAATTATAACATTCAAAAACCAGTCAGAGAACACTTCAATCTCTTTGGTCACGCGATTACAGACCTAGAAGCGGCAATTCAACAAAAAAACTTCAAAAACAGACTCCAACGAGAGACTGCTGAATTGGAATTAATTTGCAAACTGGATACAATTAACTTAGGCTTGAATAAAGACTGGGAGTGGATGGGTCATTACACAAAGTAAAACTATTTCCCCATGTTTATTCCTCCCCCCCCCGCTGTTCCTCAGACGTTCTTGTCAACTGCTGGAAATGGCCCACCTTGATTATCACTACAAAAGGTGTCCTCCTCCCCCGACTCCGCTCTCCTGCTGGTAATAGCTCACGTTATCTGATCACTCTCGTTACAGTGTGTATGGTAACACCCATTGTTTCATGTTCTCTGTGTATATAAAATCTCCCCACTGTATTTTCCACTGCATGCATCTGATGAAGTGAGCTGTAGCTCACGAAAGCTTATGCTCAGATAAATTGGTTAGTCTCTAAGGTGCCACAAGTACTCCTGTTCTTTTTGCAAATACAGACTAACACAGCTGCTACTCTGAAACCAAAGAAAAAAGAAATGCACTTTAGAAAAGTAAAAGAAAATATGAATTACCACAATAATCACAAAACCCCAGCAACAGTATTTAATCCACTTAGTCTGACAACATGAGATTCTTTGCTAAAATAAATATCTTTTGAATAAAACCTCCAAGAAGGAGATACTGTTGTCCAAAAAGACAAATCAGAGCAGATGTATTAGGTTTTCCAGTTCTCCTGTCTTCTCATGTAAGATCGTACATCTGATATAATCCTTTAGCTTTATTAATAGGAATTCATTTGTATTCCTCTAGAATCAACAAGGTGGGCAACTTACCCTAAATGAAGAAGAAACCAAAAGCATGACCCTTAGAGTTTGCTTTAGTCTGTTGCTGTCAAACTTGCTAAGTATGAAGAACTGACAAGGTATCTAGGACACATCACTGACAGAACTCAGGGCTAAAAATGTGAAGAACCATGAGAGGAATCTGACTTCTGCATGACTATGTGGTGCCATTTCTCATACTCCTGAATGGGAACTAAGTTTTAATTCTGTCGCTCCATGAATTGTGCCACTTCTATAAATATGATGTGTATTTATTAATTTTTTGCTGTAAATGACAGGAAGCTTATTTCTGTATGCACCCCAGACTATACATGTGTAATACATGAATTATAAACTGGGAGGTAATTTGGAGAAATGCTACACTAAATCCTTCATTTTGTTGGTGTTCCTGGGGCCAGATCCTCAGCTGGAGTAAATCAATATAACCAATGGAGTTACAGAGAATTACGCCAGCTGAGAATGGGGCCCATAGTTCTATTGATAGTTCACTAAGATAGCAAATTTTAAAAAAATAGCTAAGGCATTATATTGTGATTTTAAATAAGAGTATTTCATTTTACCTTTATTCACAGAAGCCAGAGATTTTATAGTGCAGAGTACAAGCTGAACAAGTGCAGCATCTGGATCTGATGTTGTGATAATGCCAGCGTTCAAGAATGCAACTTGCTAACAGCTCCAAAGAATAACTGCTAGTATCAAAAAACAATAGCTCCCCAAGCAAAATCTAAATGATACATGAACTTACAATAGAGAACAGATCTTTTTTCTCCAGATCCTGCAGTTATCCCTTGAAGTTCCCATATTATTTTCTTTATGAATAATGCATAGATGTTGCTATAGATAGTTTAATAATTCTTAAATTGTTCAAGGTGATTTAACACCCTCTGTGCTGTGATATACCATTATGCACACACATATTCAAGACTGGAAGACAGACATTATCAAAACCGAGTTACTGGGTTCAATACAGGACTAACAATGAAATTCTCTGGCCTGTGATATACACGGAAATCAGACTAGATGATCTAAAGGTCCCTTCTGGCCTTAAACTCTATGATTCCATTAATCTAGGAATATTCCTGTGCCCTCGCTGTTTGATAATCCAGACAGTCAAACAAATATATGAAAAAATGTGAGGGAAAAGAAACAGCTCGTAATGCTGGTTATCATAAATTAATATTAAGCTTTTCAGGATGAATCTAAGAGTAAAATGTAATCCCCATTCCAGCTGGTTATGTAGCGGAGTTGGGTATACTGTTGTAACCCCCCTGCCAATAGCGTCAGCAGCGGCAAGGGCCAGGTCTTTATTTTACAGACCTCCCCACACCCACCCCTCCCGTAACCTGGGAACCTATAACCAATCTGGGCACCTTTGCAAAGCTGTACCCATGGCATGAGCACAGAGGTTTAAAACGAACTGTATGGTGGGGGTGGGGGGGAAGGCCAGGTTGAATGGGGACAAATATTTACAATTTACCACCACCATTTAGCTCAGGGGGCATAAGTCCCAGTCCCAAGCAATTGGACCCTGACTGGCTGATGCAGTTTGTTCCATCTCCCAGCCTCCCACTCTCAGTTCATAGGTCCCCAACTTCCTCACTCACTGTTTGTGGTTCCAAGAGGCCAGGAAAATCAGGCTCCCTGTTTCATAGATTGCTCTGGGGCTCTGCCACCTGTCCTGCTATATTGATGTCTGCAGCTAGGACTGGGGGCCACGCCAGAGTCACTAGGTTGACAGACTATTGCTCTGAATTCCTCTGCTCCCAGCGTAGTGCATGCTGCTGCTCTGTCTGCTGCTCCCCCATTAGAAGCTGTGGCCTGTGGCGAACCCAACTAATGCTTTGCTCTGCCTGAAGCTCAGGTGATCTAAACTGCTGCTGGGCTCTCACTTCTGCTTGCCATTGGCTAGAAAACTGGAACTTCTGGTGAGCTTGGCTTAAAAAAGGCAACTAAAGCTCTTAGCTCAGATTTTCAAATACAAGGGGATCAATGGTCTTAAAAACTCATCCAAGTCCCTACCACCTAGAGAGACATTCCTAGCAACTAGCCAGCAATGCACCATTTCTCTCTCCTTGCCCTCTGGCTCTGTCCAGGGCCTCTTACCCCATCTCAACATCCATCAGTTTTCATCAGGGTGACCCCATGCCCAGTCATTGTCCAGGCTTTGCCTGGTGAGTTCCCAACAGGATAATGTCAAAAATATGCACCCCCAAGAACAAAACTTTGTCAAATTATACCCCAGTGTCCCCAAACTACCCACAGTTAATATGTAAATGAGGTACTGCCTCACTGAGTTGGCTCCCCTCGCTCTCCAGTAGATGCCATCAGAGAGCTCACTCAGTTAGCTCCATTCTCATGTAGGCTTGAGGCCACAGGGCTTACACTGTGGAACCGAATGTGTGAATGTTCATCATTTTAATAAAAAAATCTGAACTTTCTTTCATGGACCCTTCTTCTCTGAATAGCTTATCAAAGAAATTATTTGCAAACATCTTTTGGAAAGCAAAAATGTCTTTAATACAGGTGTGAATTTCAGTGCTTAATTTATAAAGAGGGAAGTGCCAGGGCACACAAAATGGCATCCTTCACACAATGTGACCTCGCATTCACTGTACGTGTGAGGTCACACTGCATGGAGGATGACATTTTGTTCTACAAACTGGCATCCTCTGCATAGTGTGACTTTGCACACACCGTACATGCAAGATCATGCGTTGCACCACTGACAGAAGAGGTGCCCAGGCTGTGGCCCAGCCTGAAAAGAGGTGCCGGGGCTGAGCCAAGGTACAAATTAAGCTCTGGTGGCTTTGTGCTCACCCAAAAGTCTGCACCAGACATGTGCCTTTTGGAGTTTCTTTGATTTCCCCTTTCTTGCTTTTAAAAGGTTCAGTCATCCAATCAGGGAACAGAAACAACACTATGCTCTTTTGGGGACCAATCATATACTGTGAATACTGAAGAGCTGAAGACACAGTCAAAACAAACAATTCAGGAACAACCAATAGGTAAAAATATTTGTACAAAGTGTTTGAATAAGAAATGAATAAAGAATAAATTAGCAAAAATCAAAGTCTGTTGGCAGCTAATTCAAGAGCAGAAATAAAGACTAAATCAATCAAATAGATTGAGATTGATTCTCCATTGCCTTCCACATTCTATCACTACTCACACTTGTGTAAATGCTTCCATTCTCATTTGCCTGAATAAAATGCTACTCTTCTAACATGATAGCATTTTACACTACCCTGTGCACAGGTACAAATGATGACAAAAGGTACAGATCAGTGGAGAATTGGGCCAATTGGTCACAATGAATCTGAACAAATTTTCCTGGAGGAGTCAAGATCCTGCCACAGTTGGAGGAACGGTAGATCTTTTTCATTACAAGCACATTTGTGTACATACCTTGCAGTCAAGAGTCAAGCCCATCTGATGGTCAGAGCAAGAGATAAAAGTCTGAGAAAACTTACGTGATTTTTCTTCTTTAATGTTGTACTCCTGCACATCAGAAGCCGCATTCGGGGCTGGGAAGTGGACCAAGAGTACCATGTTGTTCATGTTACCATCTCTCCTAACTAGGAATATCTAAAGCAGAGGAAAAGAAGTAGGAGCTTGTGAACTTAACGTTAAATATCTGAGAATGAGACTCTTTCCGGTAACCAGAGAAAGGTCTTTTTCAATTCACATCTAACACATTTCATTCTAGTTTCACTCCAGTATGTCAAATCTTCCATGACAAAGATAACTACTGCTAAGGGATATTTTCTCTGGGTGAAATTCAGTCCTGCAGTAGGGACTAGCAGAATCCCAATGCACCACTGATATCCTACTTAACCTGAAGATAAAGCTGCACAACTTCACACAATTTGCCAAATGACAACCCCTGATGCAACTGCCCTAAGTGATGGTGAATTTGCCCCAGTACATCCTCACTCGAGTTTCTAGCATGAGTATAGAATAGGGGCCCCCTAGACATTTATAGAAAAAAGGATTAAAATAGCCATAAGTTGATTTTATAGCAAATGACTAACTTTTGGTCCTGAGTGGCTCAAAGCAGTGGGCATGTTGGACTAGCACAGGAGCAAGTTTAATCAAGAAGAGAAAGGGCTTTCTGGCTGAGTCAGTACCTTCTTTGTGCAGCGTAAGCACTGTGTGCATTCCTCAGTTTGTTTCTAATCCGACTTCAATGTCAAATATGTATCTAACTTGTACAGTAACTCCTCGCTTAACGTTGTAGTTATGTTCCTGAAAAATGCGACTTTAAGCGAAACGATGTTAAGCGACTCCAATTTCCCCATAAGAATTAATGTAAATGGGGGGGGTTAGGTTCTAGGGACATTTTTCTCACCAGACAAAACACTCACGAGGGGGTGGGGGGGAGAAAGAGGTTTTAAACAAACAATTTAATACTGGTACACAGTGATGATGATTGTGAAGCTTGGTTGAGGTGGTGGAGTCAGAGAGTGGAATATTTCCCAGGAAATGCCTTAGTGCTGAATGATGAACTAGCACTCAGCTGAGGCCTCAAGGGTTAACATTGTTGTTAATGTAGCCTCACTCTACAAGGCAACATAAATGGAGGGAGGGGAGGCAGCATGGCAGACAGAGACAGAGAGAGACACCCTGTGTGTGAGAGAGAGAGAGAGAGAGAGAGAGATGCACATTGCCCCTTTAAGTACGCTGACGCCACTCTAAGTACATTGCCTTTTTAAGTAGATCAGCAAGTTGAGACAGCAGCTGCTGCTAGCAAGCTGTCTCTGTCCTGAGCCCTATCATGTCCCCTGTCCCCACCCCCCGCTCTATAGGGATGGGGTAAGCGGAGGGCAGGAGCAGGGGGGTAGGGGGACACCGTGACATCAGCACCCCTCTCCCCCACCCCGAACACCAAGCAGTAGGCTCCCGGGAGCAGCTCCAAGGCAGAGAGCAGGAGCAGCACATGGCAGTGGCAGGAGGGACAGCTGAACTGCCGGCAATTGATAGCCTGGGGCAGCTGCCGCACAGGGAACTCAGGGGAGCTGATAGGGGGGCTACCGGTCCACCTAGTTCCAAGCCCCCATCAGCTAGCTGCAACAGGCTGCTCTTCCTGCAAGCAGTGGACAAAGCAGTTGGCTGCCAAACAACGTTATAAGGGAGCATTGCACAACTGTAAACGAGCATGTTCCCTAATTGATCAGTAATGTAGCAACGAAACAACGTTAACCGGGATGACTTTAAGTGAGGAGTTACTGTAGCTTGAAATCCTATGAGCAAAGACTCTGTCATCACCTCTTCCTTAAAGCAGCTTTAGGTAAGACAGAGTCAAGGTATTTATAAAAGTGATTTCAAAGACTTAGCTAATTCTGGGACCACGGTATTAACATTCTAAAGGAGAAGTGTGATTCTGGAAAATGATTAAATAATTGCAGTGCACTGGAACTACACCAGGAAAGCTTTGATTTCTCGGGAAGAGGAACTGAGAGGAGTTTGTCTAGAAGCCAAGTCACAATGCACTGCACTGCCATAGGGGGAACTGATGTAGGTTCTGAGGTCGGCAGGTTAGGAGCATTGCTAATGCACAAACCCTCAGGGGTCCTAGGGTTGGGAGCATCTCACGTCACATTCAAGCAACCACTCTGGCCACAGGCTAAAGCAGTTTTGCTAAGACAGTGAGTGAGTGTCCTTGGGTGTATCTTGCGTGGCTCTCCATTCTGTTCAATACAACAGAGAGCCTGGTAAGGTCTTCTGCTCTCTGATGTGAAATTCAGTCCTTCAGCACTTCATATTTGAACTGGATCAGACTCAAAGGGCAGCTTGACCCCATGCCATGGTGGTGAGCAGGATATAAATGATTAGCTAGGTAGACAAGCAGGTGTCAGAGATGGTTGTGAGCACCCTGCACCTTCCCATGTACAGGGAGGGAGGTAAATCATTTAATCTCTTTGTGCCTCAGCTCCCCGAGCTGATAACTCTAACCTACTTCACTGGGCTGTTGTGAGAATTAATGTATGTTTGACCCCCGAGATCACTGAGTTACCGATTAACACGATCCATTTTGGTTCAAATTCAGATTAACAAGGTGAGAAGTGAAACCTGGAAACCGGTCTGTTCTCTTTTCTAATCAGGAAGACTTGTTGCCATGGTTCCAAAGGTTATATTTGGGCCATGTTTGTAGAAATGGGGCCTTAGCTGCACAGGCTTCCTGAGCTTGCAGCTAACTAGTTCCCAATTTGCAGGTTTTGGGAGCCTATTGTGTAAATAAGTCTTTCCAGATTGTGCCTCTGGGGTGTTGGAGAGCTGCTCCATCCTAAAATGAGCTTCAGGAGCAGGCAGAGCATGCGCCACCCCAGCTCTCTGACATTAAACTAGTGTATGTCCACTGCACCCTCTTCTGCAGGATACAGCATCAGCACATGCTCCCCTCTGCGGCTGGCCAGTTGTTCTCCCCTGGGAGGCACCCCTCTGGGCTGGCTCCTCTCCTGGCTACCTATTGCAGAGGGGGAGGGATCATGCCTGTGGAAGAGGTGGGTGGGGGAGCAGAGACAGGATTTGCCCCCGAATGTCCTTCAGAGACACTGCCCATCCCTGGATGTCTTGGAGAGCTTTAAAGATGTTAACGTTGTGGCAGCTGGATGCCATTGCGAGAACCAGCAAATGGCAGAGGAGACATTGGTTTCTAACTTGCCACGAGCTAGATTTCATCCCTGAACGCTGACTCAGAGAATGAAAAGGCAACATCCACTGCCACCCTCACAATGAGAGCACGTGAATTGCCTGGGCACTCTGCAGTCCGCACAATCTATTCCCACCTTTCCTTCAGCTAAAGGTGGTCTGTTCATTTCCAAAGGAACTGGTGTAAACACCCACTACGGCTTCTATTGCTAGCAAAAGATTAAAGAAGGAAAAGGGGGAGGCAAGCTCTTAGCCAGACTGCCCTTTTCTAATGTTCTGTCCAGGGAGGCCACATGAGCCTGAGGGAGAACTCCCCAGCTAGTGCGCCAACCCCCCTCCACCCAAAAGCATCAGGATTTCCAGACCTTTTCTTCAGGGTTCAGTGTTACCTCTCTAAATTAAAACCATGCAGCACAGGTTCATCATATAGACCAGGTCCTTTCCTCAGAGCCAGGGACTCCTGCAGGTCTTACTCTTCAGGCCCCCTGCCTGGGAGCTAAGGAGAGCCTCTCTCCTCCCTTTGTTGAAGTTTTCCTCCCGCTGACTGGCTCCCAGACTTCTTAGCCTGCTACCTGCAACCTTGCTCTCCCCGGCCATCGGCCCACAAGTTAAGGGGAACTTCTCTACTCCTTTCCTCATGTCCCTCAACTCAAGCTGCCCTTTATATTATATATATATATATCTCAGCAGGCCTGGGTCTGAGTCATCTAGTTTCTACCATGTGTCCCTGGGACTTACTCCCTGCATCTGGGGAGATGGGCTTGTACAGGCTTTAGTCTAACCCAGATACAGCCTTTACTGTAAAAACCTCCCTTATCACAAACACCAGGCCCTCTTTTTTTTTTTTTTTTTTTTGACCAGGTCTCCTCATGCATCAGGACTTAATTTAAATAAAAAACAAAAAACAAAACCCGCAACACCCCAGCAACATTTCAAGGCTCATGACACGATGAGACCGAACAGACTCTCTCCGATAAACCCAATTCTGCTACGCTTACTCATACTGAGTAGTCACACTGAGCTTAGTGACACTACTCAGATGACAATATACAACTAAACGTAAGTACAGGCAGCAGGCCTGGGCTCACTCTGTGGCATCTGTGCTCACCTAACCCCTTCCTGGGATTTGGCTTTATTGGTAAGCTAAAGAACAATGAAACCATAAAACAGTCTAAAATTTCTCCTTCAGCTTGGCTGTGCTTCAGGTTTCCCTGCCGCAGCATCTCTACCCCTAATCCTAGCCTCATTCCAGATCAGTTTTCATTTAGTCATTTTAGTCTCTTTGGTTTGCACAGGGTCATTACCTTCCCTTAGAACACCAGGCAGTGAATGAAGAGAAGTGGGAGCAGGCCACTTTTTAGTAGAGGGAAAAACTGGGCTTATCCACCCTACTTCCTCCTAATCATCTCCCAATACTTTATGACATATAAAGAATTCCTGAGAGTTATTCCCCCACAGACTAAACAATACAAAAAGCATTTTATATCTTGCTTTGTTTACATTAGAAATTCAGTTCTTGTCTACTTTGGGAGCTTCTATGGATAACCGGAGAGGTACTGTAATGACATCACAGTACCAAGGACATGAAATCTGAGCAACTGTATCAAAACTTTTTAAAACACGTTTTGTTTGTTGTTTTTGTCAACCCTTCTCTATCGCAAACACCTGGCATGCGCTTGGGAGAAAAGATTTCTTTCCAAACCCCATCTCTTGCCAATAAAGGGCTGAAAACTGCCACTAGTTCTCATGTCCTCCTACAAGGAAGACAATTTTGATGTTGCTGGTTTTCCTAAGGTACAAAAATCAACAAGCAAAATTGACACCCCAAAGAAGCAACTGGGGATATGAACACGCTTTTGTTGTTGTTCACCTTTAAGATTTCACTTTTTAAGGAAGCTACAAGTCAGAGATATTGGAAAAATACTGCATCAGACTACAGAGAGTATATGGAGATATCTGAAAGCACAACAGAGCAGGGCTACGAAACAAATAGGAAAACTATTCCCAGACACCAACTGATAAGTAAATCAAAGGTATAAGCCTTCTCTTTCACACGCACCACCACTCTAGAGAGAATGGAAATGTCTATCCCACGAACATAAGACTAGCCAACAAAGACCAGAAACTGCTAAATACATTTGCTTTCACTTTTTTTTTTTTTGGGGGGGGGGAGGGAGGGAACAACCACCAAAACCATACCACAGCTATCCATCTCCCCTGAGGGCCAGGAAATGTGCTTGTCTGAGCTGAAATTGTTTTGGACAAATGTAGACTTACCCCTGCTGCTTCTTTGCTGAGTATCTCTCCAGCCCTGTCCTGATTCATGCTCAGCTGAAGCCAGACTGGGCATGTTTTGATGAGTTTATCAAGAACACAGATGCCAGGCACTGGAAGGCAGTTTTGCAGAGTGATGGACTGAGATGGCCGTGTCTCATCATCATCTTCTTCACCAGGATCTGTGGCAGGACTGAAACAACACAAGAAAACCCCTTTAAGGAGAAGTGAAGAGCGACCATTTGTTGTGAAGAAGTGTAAATACACACACACACACACCACACTACTTGACTGGCATCAAACTAGAGATATTATTATTATTTAACAGTTCCATTGTGTGCCTACAAGTCAAAGCCCTATTGTGCTAGGCACTGGCACAAACATAGAGGAAATGACAGTTCCTGCCTGAAATAAGATTAACTTGAGCTATAAATTCACCTCTGGCGTTCCAGCCATGTCAGACATTGGTGGTTATTCTGCTCTGGGGGCTGGTGGTATTTGGACTTACCTCTCTCCTATCCTCCCAGTGCTGGCACCTACAGAACAGGGTGGAGGCACATTGTCAGTGGCTGGGGGGGAAGCTAGCACTGTCCTATGCTGTACCTCTGTGGATCAAAGATTTCAGCCTCCAGGGGCCCAGTTCGCTACCTGAAGGATCTGAGTGACTGCCCTTGACTTTAAAACAAGGTATTTGTCCTCTGCACTGGAAGAGTAGGAGCCCCAAGGCTACCAAATCAGCTTTCAGGAATGCCAAGTACACTTCACTATACCATATTTTTAAAGAGAGCAAGGGACCCTGACAGCTCATGCCACCAGACTGCCTCAGGGTCAGCCTGCATCTGTAACCTTCCCAGGATTTCTGGAATCATACAGTAGCTTTAAATGATTAGCCTGAGTGTGCCACAGGAAGCCCCCAACCGAAGCCCAGCTGAAGGAGTACATTGCCTGTAAGACATAGTGAGTTAGAAAAGGTCTGATTTTAGCTGGGAGGCCTTGGTTCTGTACCTAAGGTCCTCTCAGATACTCAAACTAAGAAAAATTGAGACACTAACACTGAGGTTTCCCCCTGTCATAAATATAAAGGGAAGGGTAACCACCTTTCTGTATACAGTACTATGAAATCCCTCCTGGCCAGAGGAAAAACCCTTTCACGTGTAAAGGACTAAGAAGCTAAGGTAACCTAGCTGGCACCTGACCCAAAATGACCAATAAGAGGACAAGATACTTTCAAATCTGGAGGGTGGGGACAAAGGGTTGGTCTGTCTGTGTGATGCTTTTGCTGGGAACAGATCAGGAATGCAGCCTTACAACTCCTGTAAAGTTAGTAAGTAATCTGGCTAGAAATGCATAGATTTCCTTTTGTTTAATGGCTGGTAAAATAAGCTGTGCTGAATGGAATGTATATTCTTGTTTTTGTGTCTTTTTGTAACTTAAGGTTTTGCCTAGAGGGATTCTCTATGTTTTGAATCAGATTACCCTGTAAGGTATTTACCATTCTGATTTTACAGAGGTGATTCTTTTACCTTTTCTTTAATTAAAATTCTTCTTTTAAGAACCTGATTTATTTTTCATTCTTCGTAAGATCCCAGGGTTTGGGTCTGTGTTCACCTGTACAAATTGGTGAGGATTCTTATCAAGCCTTCCCCAGGAAAGGGGGTGTAGGCCTTGGGGGGATATTTGGGGGGGGGGGGGGAGAAAGATGTCTCCAAGGGTGTCTTTCCCTGTTTTGTTTAAAACGCTTGGTGGTGGCAGCATACGGTTCAAGGACAAGGCAAAGTTTGTACCTTGGGGAAGTTTTTAACCTAAGCTGGTAAGAATAAGCTTGGGGGGGGAGGGTCTTTCATGCAGGTCCCCACATCTGTACCCTAGAGTTCAGAGTAGGGAAGGAACCTTGACACCCCCCTTCTATGATTACATTTCTCTGCGGATGCTAGGAGCAGGTGGGACAGTATTTGTGAAGTTTGACATTTGAAATCCCACCCCTGCACACACTGGTGACAGGGTTCAGTGAGCACACACCACAGCCACAGGGTAGCCTGGGTAGGAGTGTGTGGGGTGGGGTGGTCCCCACCTTTGGTTAAAACCATGGCAACAAATAGCCTGAGAGAAGGAGGTGGTGTGCTTAGGAGCTCAGGCCCTTTGAGGAGCTGGGCCTCGATGCTTTTTGTGCACAGTTTAATTTACATCAGCGTAAAGGTGTGTGTTTACTTACAGAGCTTCCTCACCAAGAGTGAACTGAAGGGAAAAAAAAAAGTCCTCAATCCTCAAAAATCAAAGTCAAAATCCTCAAAAGCTTACTCACTGAGCTAGGGTGGGCGAGCTCAGATTAGCAGAGAGTGCAGGACTGGACCCAAAGACCACGAGCGGAACTCCTCTCTCACGTGCTACTAAACCAGTAGTGAAACTGAAGTGAACGGATGCAATGTGTATGTGTGAACACTAGAGGGAGCTCAGGGACTAGAAAGACAAGGGGCCTAATTCTTCCCCCCTTTGTGTGACAACTACAATCTTAACCAACACTGAGGATGTAACTGGGAAACTCCAGAGCTTTAAAAAATAAATAAATACCCTCTCTTCCCCCCACACACATACCCCTATGAGTAGCTACAGCTTGAGCAGAAGAGACTCACACCCCCTGAATTTGGCACTGAGGGTGGTGGCGGTGTAGTGCACACTGAGCAGTGAACTCCACTTGCACCTTGTTTGGTCATTTACACCTGGGTAAAGGAAATGTAACGTATTACCCAATGGAAATTCTTCACTCCAGTACACCAATAGTGACATCTCACACCCAGTCTGCACTGGTGTAAAGACTACAGAAGGTGCACGGAAGGGAAGAGCCAGGCCCAAGATGTTTGCAGCTCTTGCATTGATATCAGAAGCCACTGGAAAGGGAACTTTTGTAAAGTGAGAAAGTAAAGGCGGAAACTGTGTCAGTCCTCAGTTTTATAATAGTGACCTCCACAGTGTGCACCCTTGTGGAGACTGCTGAGAAGTGGGGGAATACAGTGTGAGGGGCAGTGCCGGGGAGAGGGTGCAATCGGCTACTTCACATTAGCTTTCATTTTATTTCTGGCTGCTTATTTTTAGCCTGATAGAAACCTTTAGAATAGTGAAGTGGATGCATTGTTAAGGACGAGGGATAGGTGTTCTTTTAGGCCCTGATCCTAAGTAGGGGGCTGGAAGGAGGAGGAAGAGAGAAAGGTTACTCCTATTTGCTATTATCTTACTGCAGTCAGATTACCACCCTGAAGCAAAGGTTGATCCCGGCCCCTGGCCCCAATCCAGCAAAGCATTTACACACATGCTCAACTTTGAAGTAAATGAGACTACTCATGTGCTTAAAGTTAAACACATGCTTAAGTGCTTTGCTGGATCAGAGCCTGTATTCATAGGCAGTGTTGTCTAAAGGATAGAGTCCTGGACTGGGACTCAGAATCCCTGGCTTCAAATCCTTGCTCTATCACTGGCCTTCTGATGATCTTGGGTAAGTCACCCCACCTCTGTGCCTCAGTTTCCCTATTTATAATGACACTAACCTCCTTTGTAAATCACTTTGCGACCTACTGGTGAAAAGCGCTATTTAAGCACTAGGTTTGATCATCAATCTCACCATTGGCCCCTCTATATTTGTTTATTTTTAAAAGATCACTTTCTTTTGGTAAAAACAAGCACATGATTCTTGGAAATTTCTATTTCTTTTAGTGTCAATTTCATCCTTTTGATTTGAGAGCTGAAATTAATCTGGCTCTATTTTTCTCTTGGTTTGGTATTACTTAAGAAAAAAGGAAAATACAGCGCTTAGTATCTAGGGCACATTGTAAAGTAGGTCAAATTTCAGACCTGAATTAGTTGAATGTCTCCTGTCAAAGGCACTAAGTCAATGCAGCACTCTTGGCCCCCCACTTTAAGTTTTGTCAAAGCAATCTTTTACAAAGCCAAACATTGCTCCATTGTGGTAGTGCAGGAGAACCCGATATTGATCAGTCCATTTTCATTATCCAAGCAGAGAGAAACACAAGACAAAGAGCACAGATAGAGATAAGCGAAAGACTTACAAATTTTCAATTTTCATATAAAATTATTTGTCACACAGGTGAGGAAATTTCTTTAAAACTACAGCAGATGATGCTTAATCAGACAGTGTCCTTTAAACAGAAGTACAAAGGATCCATTAAAATAAAAATGAATTAAAGCTGTGGCAAAATACAATTATTCTTATATTTCCTCCCCTCCTTTTTTTTCTTTGCAACAACTACTATCAAAATATCCCCATGTTAATTTAGTCTTGAAGATACCAGCCAAGGAAACACATGGGAGATGATAATTAGTGGAAGAAGGGAAGTCAGAAGAAGCAAAATATGTGGATTAAAAATCAGACAAACAAGCCTGGAATCCTGAACCCTGCCAATAAAAAGTGAAAACTGACGTGAAAAGAGGGACAATGTTCATTGTTATGTGTTGTGGAAGGGACAGATTTTCAAAGATATTCAGGGGCATAAAGATTCAGACTGGCACCTACTGGGATTTTCAAGTGTCTGCTTCCTTAGGTGCCTAAATCCCTTTGAAAATCTGGCCCATTGCTCTCCAAGGCCTCTTTCTGGCCTTGCAAAAAAAACAGATGGATAGCCACAATACCCCAGTCCTTTAATATGTAGCATGCAGGCAGTCTGCTGCTATGCCTTGCAGGTCCCACTGACTTCAGTGGAGCTCCTTGCAGCTGTGTTAACCCACCCCATAAACTACACACTGCAGGATCAGGGCCTGATTTAATGATCAGTGGTGTATATATACAGGTGTGGGTAAGTATGAAGCAGCATATAGCAGGGACTGGTGTTTTTAGATCTAGTGTTAATGAGTAGTGATCCAGTATAGCACACATGTTAATGACATCCAGAGAAGTTACTAAACTGGGAGAAAATGCAAGTACCAGAAGGGCCAAGAGACAAATACAAAGCAGCCTGGAGTCAGAGATTAGAAACAGGCAGAATTCATTGTGGAAGAATGCAGCTTAACACATGGAAACTGAAAGCAGTTTAACGAGAGAGGAGAATGTGGAAAACAGCACTGCTGAGAGAAACCTGATGGCAAGAGTGAACTGCAAATTAGACATGAGCTTGCAATGCACTAGGACACCAGAAAAGATAAATGCAATTTGTAGCTGCGTATGCAGAGAGTCATCACATTGTGGGATAGGAACTGGGCAGGTAACAGTCTCGCTCTGTACAGTTCCAATACAATTCAATTGGGAATATTGCACCTTATTACCAGAGAGGTGATGTCAAATTGGAGGGAGATCTGAGAAGAACAGAACAGATTAGGGACTTGAAGGGGTTGATTGATGAGTAAAAATAAAAGAGCTAAACATGCATAGCTTGGCTCAGTTACAGCCAATCTACAGGGCGGCAGTGAAAGGATGTGGGCGCTGGAGTAAGGAGGATGATTTAGGGTAGTACAAGGAGGTGCAAAGAGGAGCAAGTAATAGGGGAAATTAAGAAAGGGACATAGGGGAAACTTCCTGCCTGTGAGATCTATTGGACTGTGGAATAACCTCCCCAGGGAAGGCACTAGGAGCCCCATTGCTTGAGCCCCTGAAAGCTACACATTTTAAATTCTAGAAAGCACTGTAGAGTCAATTGACATAGGGCTGGAGTGGGTGACATAACAATTCTTTTCCAGCTCTAATTGCTGGGACCCCCATGCCATGCTAGTCAATACGGTACACGATAGCAACACTTGACTTCTCTCCGTGCAGCAGTCACAAGACCTAGATGCCAGGCAGTGGAAGGGCATAACCCAGCCATTTAACAGTAGACTCCACAGGTAACTGCACAGACCAGGGCAAGGAAAAAGCAGGGAACAGTTCAGAATTCCCTTTGTTCTGCCAAGTGTAAGGAGCCATACAGCCTGCCACACTTGCTTGCTCGGTCCTCACACACAGCTGATGATTTTTATCCACAGCCTTTCTGAAGTGACATCCTGCCTTCCCACCCCTGCATCTCGGCAGAGATTTGTTTGGGCCAACAGGGACCTTTTGTTCTTTGCAATGTAAATGAGAAAAGCCAGCCCCGGAGCTGCCTGCACCACATCTCTGTATTGAGTTCTTACTCCAAATCAGGATTAAATCCCCTCGCACTCTCTGCTGAGCTGAATTCAAGCAGCTTGCTGGGAACATGTACAGTGCATGTTCATTGGCAACACGGATTATTTAATTGTATAATAATTATACTAAAACACCATGCCTTCTTTGGCAGGATTGCATGGTAGCTCTGTTGGAAATAGCACGGTAATTTGCTTTGTCTCATGGTAACAGTGTAATAAATACATCACCACCATAACTCATTTCTTTGCCATTAAGGAGCCAAATTTACAACCTATACAACCCCACTGAAGTCAAAGGCATTGACAAGGGCAGTGATCCTGTCAGCTCAGTGCAGACTTGGGTTCTGGTCTTCAGTTCTCTAAAAATAATGCAAACTCATGGCTGTCTAGGACTTTATGGGTGTCACTTGTAATATACACCAAGACCAGCTGGAGCAGAGAAAGAGAGTGTATGTTGTCTGTGCTTCTGCAACCAGACCTTTACCACTTGATCTGAATGAGAACCTGTCAGTGGTTAGCTGTATATAGGTCCATGACACATAGCTGAGCTATTCCAATTCCAGCCAGGAGAGGGCAGTAGTATACACACACTAACCAGTTAACTACAGCACTAGAACTTCAGTTTTGTTCATTAGCCAGCATCAGTTATATTGAGAAGACTCATCAGATCTTAAGAATGGACACAAGTAAAAAAAATCCTATATTGTATTTTGTCAGTTTGTCTTGATTTTGGATTTTTGAAATAAGCTGTTTGTCAGAATTGGTTGACTGATTTGTTCCTTTTATTATAAATTATTGCATCTACATTTCTCTTGGATCTTACATTTAATTATATCTAGAGAGAAACAAGATTGCTATGCTTTCCTCGTCCTAGAGGGAAATGATGCTCAGACAGATTTAGAATTGGTGTAAGAGGAGGCAGTCTATAGCTCTCACAACATTGGTCAGCCAGCACGCTACTGAGAAAGACAGAGGCAACAGCTGTCAAACACCACTTGTAAGGATGAGAACAACAGATTAACCTTTGGACCAAAAGCATCAAATACCAGGAGACTGAAATTGAGGATAAGCCAGCTTGTGGCTAAAGCACATAAATCTGGGTGAGATCGTCAAACGCTGTAATATCATCTTCAAGGAGTATCAGATCCAACACAGGGAAAAAGCTAAGACCTTATGGAGCTGATGTTACAGCACTGTTGGAACTAGATGGAGAATGATGGTAATTACAAACCTAGAGAGAGCCCAGTTGTAAGCAGGGGGCTGAGTGGGGATGACACAAGGAGGGCGCTTTATCTGTAACCCATGCGAAGGCTGGCAGAGAATGAGAAAGTATACATTTGTGGCATGCCTCACAGCCGACCACGTTAAAACAAATTTGAGTTCAGACCTTCACCTTGACTATCATAGAAGCTAACTACTGCACCACGTTTCTTTATAGCCAGCTTCATGGCACATGAATGATAGTCAGTAAGTGGAGTTGTGCAAATAACTGATTTTTTTGCTTTGTTTGTTCAGACAATTCTGAAAAGCTAACAAAAATTCTGTGGGGTTCACCCAAAAAAATTTAAAAATTTGTTTGACAAATTTAAAAGTAAAAGATTTGGGTCAAATGAAATTTTTCATCTGCGTCAAAATGAAGTGTTTCTTATTCAATTTTCATAAAATTGGAGGAAATTTCAAAATGAAAAGTAGTAGTTTTGAATCCAAAAATTGAATCATTTAATTTAGAAAATGTCGGAACAAAATGTTTTGGCTGTCTCGTTTTTTGTGGCATTTTAACATGAACAATTCAGCAAAATCAACTCAATTGCAAGAAATGTTATGGTGACACCAAAACTGCATTTTTTTGGCCAAAACATTTCTCCTAGCTTGAATTGTAAATTCCAATCCTAGTCCTCAAAATAATAATTAATCAGGATTGTGGTAAAGTACAGTAGAAGAGGTGACAGGCTAGGGTTACATTAGATGGGCCCTGTCACAGGGCTCATTACTGATACTGGGGTGGCACCCCCTTTAGGCATTCTGAGCAGGGGGGGAGGGGGGGCACGCAGGGTGATGTCCTCCAAAGTCTTTCTGCTCAAGCGGCATCCGGCACTCCTCACACCCACTGCCCTAACCCTGTCACTCCTGCAGTGACTCAGGCAGTCTTCTAGTTCACTGTCCACGCAGTACCACTCCGCAGTGGTTGGTAGGGGAACCCAGACCCACCCTCTGCTCTGAGTTCCAGCCCAGGGTTTTTAACAAGCAGGCAAGGTCTGCAGCTTCCCTGGCCTTACTGCTTTCACCCCTGGACTACTTCCTACCTTGCTTCCATTCATTCTAGTCAAACCCATCTCTCCTAGGCCTACTAGGTCTCAGGATTGCTAGCCCTCCTTCCCTCGGGACGGGGAAAAGGAATGACTGACTGCCACTCTCCATGCTGCAGCTGTTGCCAGTCTCTTGGCTTTATGTAAGCCCCGCCTGTACCCTCATATGTGAATTTGCTTCCAATTAGTGGCCTCCTCCTAGCCTAAATCTCTCCCCTGGATTGGGCCCATCTGGCCTAATTCAGCTTTCTCAGGGCCAATGTGGGGAGTACACTGCATCACAGACCCATACTGCAAAGTGTGAATCTGGATCCAAACTTCCTCAAAAGGTTGAGGGTGTTTGGATCTGCAAGTTGGTTCAGCCTATTATAGAAATAAGGGCAAATTGCAAAGTTTAGATCTAGATCTGAACTTTCCCTAGTTTGCAGCTAATGGATCCAGCGTTTGGAGTGAAGCATGGCTGCTCTTATAGGATTAACAGCCGTAGGCTGCTCTGCACCACTTGAATCTCTCCACACAGGTCTATAAATACCTACACAGGGAACACAAATTTGATAACAGAACTTTTCAGTCTAGCAGACAAAGGTATAAGATGATCTACTGGCTGGAAGTTGAAACTAGACAAATTTACAGTAGAACAGTGAGGGTATATAACCCTTGGGACAATTTACCAAGTGCCATGCTGGATTCCCTGGAGATTTTTAAAACAAGATTTAGGAAAAAATCCAAAGATATGGGCTAGTTGAAATAGGAATTAAGGGAAATCCTGTGGACTGTATAATACAAGGTATCAAACTACACGATTGCAATGGTCCCTTTTGGCCTAGTAATCTATGAATCTGTTCACAGATGATCTTGTGCAGAGTACAAATATCTCAGTGTAGTAGTTGGTGTGGAGGCATTAACCTGAAACTGACCAGTCAGCACTCTGTCCTCTACATTTTTTTCCGGCACTTCATGGCAATATACATACATGATTAGAAGAACAAAGGTTGCAGAGTGAAGGACTCAGCAAAAAACAACAACAACCACCACCCCCCACAGGAAATGCTATAGTTAAGGTTGCTCACCTAACCTTAAATCGACTCCCTTGTACATATCAGTGCACAAAGGCTTTAATTTCATGATCACATATTGCTTTTTCATGGTAGACCCAAGAGAAAGTGGTGAAAAGGGCACAGAAAGGATATACCATCAATGTTATCAGAGATCACAGCAACCACCATGTCAAGCACTAGTGAGGTAAACATCCATTCATTTAAAATGAAAGTGTCTTCTTGGGTCTCAATGCAAGGAAATGGGTGATCAAAGAAGCCGCAACAGCTTCTGGATAGATTAGGAGTAAGGGACAGAGGGTTCCTGCCCCATAGGCTCTGAGAATTACAGGAAAAAACTGAAAATAAAATTGGATAAGAAGGATAGCGATGGGCTCCAATCTGATTTCACTGGATACTCCCAGAGAGGTTTCAGAGTAGCAGCCATGTTAGTCTGTATTCACAAAAAGAAAAGGAGTACTTGTGGCACCTTAGAGACTAACATTTATTCGAGCATAAGCTTTTGTAAGCTACAGCTCACTTCATCAGATGCAAGTGAGCTGTAGCTCATGAAAGCTTATGCTCAAATAAATTTGTTAGTCTCTAAGGTGCCACAAATACTCCTTTTCCCAGAGAGGGAAGTCCATCCTATGAACAATCAGTCTTGCCTTGTAAAAAGTGTGCATGACTTAGGAAGTAGCCTAGTAGTTCTCAAATTGTGGTCTATGGACAACTAATGGTCAGCACAGCACTTCCTTTCACTTATTGGTTTCGTCTGTCCCACCTCATGCTTTCACTTGGGTCACTAATTTGTTTTGTCATTAGTCTAACTGATAAACGCCTTACAGCAGAGCCCTTGTCTATTTATTTTGTTCTGTAAAGCACCATGGCACTATCAAAATGATAGAATAGTAACATTTACAGTACATGTTCCAGCAGCCAAAGGGTGAATAATATGTAAGTGAATCTTCTCGTAAATGCTGAGTCTTTAAAGGTTCCCTCTCCTTTATTTCTGTATCACCTACAGGCTATTAATTCAGCGAATGTCTGTGTTTCCCGTTTTTGTTGTTCTTTGAAGCCCTCTTTTGCAGCATATTGCCCTGAATACCAGCAATCAGTTCCCTGAGACAGTTCTCTTTGGCAGTTATCAGGCTAGAAACTCTTCACTTCTGAGAGCTCATCAGTGGCCCATAAGGAATAGGCTGGTGGTCGTCCACTTCTCAGCAGATGAATGTTCATCTCATGAAATCCCACTGCCAGTGCCAGCACTCACAGGAGGAGCTTTCAGCAGAGATGGCAAAGAACAAATAGGCTATGGATTCTGTATTACTTTCTCACCCTAACAGTGGTCCCTCTGGGGCCATGAATTGAGGCACACTGGTGAGGGTGATATAAGGAGGATTTCACTGTCATTGACTGTGACAGAGGACTGGTCAGAGGACAAGTGGAAGGTTTCAGTCTCTGGAACGGTGACCCTGGCACCTAATAATAAAATACCATATCCTAATTTTAATGGAAACCTACGTAATAGTATTTTACAGGTCCAAGCACCTTCCATCCAAGGATCTCAAAACCTCCTTTTACACATGGGTAAAGAAAGACACTGAAAGGTGAAGTCCAACATTTTCCAGTGAGGATGTCCAAAGCTAGGCTCCTTGATCCATATACAGGCACCTAACTGATTCTCCTGATTTTTCAAATGTGCTGACCACCCACAATTCCCATTGAAATTAAGATTTTGGGTGCTCAGCACCTCTGAAAAATCACATAATAAATATGGACGTAGGTACCGAACAGAGCCATGCTGGAAAAAACAAAGAATGCCATCCTGACACCCTGCCTCAGGTTGCATAGCAGTTTGTTCCACAAATAGTTCCATGGACTTCACTGGGACCACTCATGAAGTAAGTAAGGTGCTACTGCATGGGACTAAGGATGTTGATAAATTGTGGAAGGTTCACAGAAGAGCCATGAGAATGATTAAAGGATTCAAAAACATGCCTTATAATGATAGGATCAAAAAGCTCAGTCTATTTAGCTTAACAAAGAGAACGTTAAGGGTCACTTATTACAGCCTATAAGTATCTACATGGGGAACAAATGTTTAATACAGGTCTCTTCAATCTAGTAGAGAAAGGTATAACATGACCCAATGGCGGAAAATTTAAGCTGGACAAAATCAGACTGGAAATAAGGCATACGTTTTTGGTAGTGAGGGTAATTAACCATTAGAACAATTTACCTAGGGTTGTGGTGGATTGTCAATCATTGACAATTTTCAAATCAAGATTGGATGTTTGTCTAAAAGATATGGTCCAGGAATTATTTTGGGGAAGGTCTCTGGCCTGTGTTATATAGGAGGTCAAACTAGATAATCACAATGGTCCCTTCTGGTCTTGGAACCTAGGAATTACATTTTAACACAAGGGGATCTGGCCTTCCACTTCTGTATTCCTGTCCTATTAAATCCCAAGTAGAAACAAGTTTGTTGGGTTTAGTTAGTTCCCTATTGAGATTCTCTGAATCAACAAAATGTCCATTTAAGTGGCAAGTCAAGATTAAGCTGTGCGTTGGCAGACTTTTGTACAAGAGGAAGCTGGCTCAGCTCTTGCCAATATTATGCCTGGCTACAGTCAGTACTGTTAGCATCTTACTTCCGTGCACATTAAATTCACTCAAACATTTAGAAGTATTGTCTTTTAATGTTAATTCAATTACTTCTGTTCAGGTCAAATTTAGTCCAGAATTTAGGTTTTGTAAGCAAACTTTTTCCGAAACCTAAAACCTATGGCTAGGGTGACCAGATGTCCCAATTTTATAGGGACAGTCCCAATTTTGGGGTCTTTTTCTTATATAGGCTCCTATTACCCCCCACCCCCATCCCGATTTTTCACATTTGCTGTCTGGTCACCTTACCTATAGGGATTTGGAATTTCAAAGTTGTTTCTATTTTTTGCAGGGTTCAAAACAGCACAGTTGTGTCTTACTTTTTCAAAAAGGTTCACAATTTTTTTCTGAAAAAAATTCAAAAATGTCCTAAGTTTTGGAAAGTCTTTTTTCTCCCTTTTGTGTCACTCTGTCCCATACAATGAAGGATGTCTGAGATTGTTTTCTTCTTTATTGTATTCCTCTTTCCTTCTGTTTCTTTTTTACTATTCTATAACTTTTCAAAAATTCCTCAACTTTGGGAAAGTTACAAAGTGACAAAAGGAAACTTTGCAACTCTGCTGTTCTGTAACTTTTCTGAAGTTGAGGAATGTTTGAAAAGTTAGAGTGGAAAAGAAAGTGGAAAACCCCCCAAACCTAGACATCATTCATTTTCTTGCATTCAGTGGCAAAAAAGGAGTCTAATGTTTCGAACTATTTTCTATTTTTGAACAAAAATTTCAATTGGAAACAAATATTCATTTTGTTTCATTTAGAAATTCCCAGTCAAAAAACTGAAAGAGTTAGTTCAACTTGATACAGGTCTATTTTTTTTTAATGAAACCCTCTTTTACAAACAGCTGTTGACCAGCTCTAATTGCAGAACTAAGTTAGTGCATCCAAACCAGAGTGAAAATGACTAGTCTATGGTCATTGTTCAAACTAAGAGAAATGCAAAATAGAAACAAAGCACAACTAATGAGAAGTAAAATGAGATTTTTAAAAAAGTGTTTTCCATTTTCATAATATAAATTATTAATAACCAGAGACAAAAGAAATTGAATGTTTAACCAAAGGGTGTCCCTAGCAATTATTTATGTAGCCTACTCAAATAGCTCTGGCCCAATTGACTGGGGGTTGAGTAGAAATCTTTGTCAACAACACTGGCCATTCAGTCACAGTTGGAGTGGTCTTTACCTAAAACTGCTTGACATGCTTTGAAATCAAAAAAGCAAACTTGTCCATCTTTTGCCCTGCTGGTGGCTTTCCAAATACTCCCTAATGTGCTGCTTCATGGCATGAGGAAGTTCAGAAAACCTGCTTTAGTTTCCCCTTCTTAAAAAAAAGAGGTAACTACTTACAAAAATTCCCTTCCTACTTTTTTTTCTGGTTGCTATGGTACAAAAATACTGTATCCCTGTGTGCCTTGTTCATGAACAATTGGAAATGGAATTACCCTGCAAACAGACCTGCAGAGCCCTCATTTCAGGAAGATTTGCTTTTTGGTTCCCTTGAACTGATGGGAAAAGAACCATCGTCAGGGCCTGATTCTACCGCTATGCCTCTGGCGAGCGGTAGAAGACCAGTGGTTCTCAAACTAGGGCCGCCGCTTGTTCAGGGAAAGCCCCTGGCAGGCTAGACCGGTTTGTTTACCTGCCACATCCGCGGGTTTGGCCGATTGCGGCTCCCACTGGCTGCGGTTCGCCGCTCCAGGCCAATGGGGGCTGCGGGAAGGGCGGCCAGCACATCCCTCGGCCCATGCCACTTCCTGCAGCCCCCATTGGCCTGGAGCAGCGAACCATGGCCAGTGGGAGCCGCGATCGGCCAAACCTGAGGACGTGGCAGATAAACAAAGGTGCAGTAGAGTACATATACTGTGCGCTACCCCTAGCCCAGGTATAAATAGCAGTATAGAGGGTGTGGCACTACTTAGAAGAATAAAGACACACCTGAACCCGATGGGTATGTCCTCTACATACCTAAGCAGTGCTATTTTTAGCAATGTAGTGTCCCACTGCCTCCCTCCTGCTGAAGCCTTTCTCCACCCCAGAGAAATGTTCAGGGAGCGGGGGAAAGGCTCTGGCAGGAGGGAGCTGCCTGAGCCTTTCCCTGCGGCCTCCCTAGTGCCTGAGCCTTTCACTGCCACACGTAGCTACTCACTGCAGCATGGACGCAGCCCGATTTTCACTGTGGTATGTAGCTACACATACCCTATATGCTGCCAGCAGTGTAGACAAGGCCTGAGTTACACTTAAGTCCCTTTACACCATTCTGGCAGTGTAAAGGCATCTTCAAGTAGGCATAAAAGTTATGCTTACACACAGTTAAAGCCCCTTTACTCTGCCAGTGATGAAATGGGGCCTTAATGTAACAGAATCAGGCACTCAGTTTCCAGCTGATAAAGGACCCCTTTCTGCTATCCTTACTCCTGCTGAGCAGTTCCACTGAAATCAGAGACTACTCAGAGTGAGGTACTGCTTAACTGAGGAGTGGCCAAACTGGGCCCTACATTTGCTCTCAAATGGGTGAGAACAGTTAAGTACAGCTCACAATATAGCAATTCCAGTAAGGGCTTGTCTACACAGGAAAGCTTTAATAGTTATATCAGTATAATTATACCAGTATAGTTAAATCAACTCATTTGTACCCATATACCTGCCTGGGTGCACACCCTTATCCCAGTTTAAAAGCGTTTTTCAGTTTAGCTTAAACCCTTTGCAAAACATCATAAGCTAAACCAAAAAAACCCAACAACCCCACCCCAAAAAACTACCCCAGCCACTTATACCCATATAAATAGGGTGTAAATTTACAGTGCAAGAGTTATACTAGTATAACGCCCTGTGTGGGTTCTCTTATTCTAGTGTAAGAATTGCGTTATAAATTCACACTGTACCTTCTACTGGTATACCTGCCTTTGCAGACAAGCCCTTAGTTGATTTCAGTGGAAATACTCTGTACTGATGCCGTTGTACTGTAAGAGAGCCGGATGGAGTTGTATGCAAGCAGGAAGTCACCTGCGGCTGCTTGAAGTCCAAGAGTTTAACACCTCTACCGCTGTTTTTACCACTTAGAGCAAGTGGATGTCACACAGTTATACCCATGCATTGCTAAACAATAGCGCGCTTATGGCTGATACCCTTGTACGTGGCAGACTGAGGTATACTTGTCACACCTTAGGAACCTGTCACGCTGTAGGGTTTTGGCCAGACCAATATTAACAATAACGGGGGGACAGCACTGAAACAAGGTTGATTTGAACTTACCACATTTTTTGCAACAGTTCCTAATTATAAGAAAAATACTCAGCCCCATCTTCATTTTCAAAGCACTCTACGAAAAGTTACCTTAGCATTTCAAAGAGCTGCACAAAAGTGAACGTTCGTGACACTGGTGGTTTCACATGAAAAAATGATCAGCAGTTAAACAAACACATAATAAATATGCTTCTGAACACATGGCTAGAGCATGAGGCAATTAGTAAAGCAACTAACCCAAGAGAGGTCAGAACTCCACCGAGGATCCCTTCACTTTGCCTTTGTTAAACGTGAAGGAAGAGAAGTCCATATCCCTGTGTCGAGGTTTTTTTAGCCTAACGAACTACATAATGCATCCTATCAGTTAACGATTAGGAGCAAACTGAAGCTCACTTCCAGACCCAGGGCAGTTCAAATGGCAGCCACCCTACAATTTGTTTCTGGACAAGAAGAAAAGTGGCCCAAATCTAAGCTGAGTAAGCATGAGGAGCTCAGCGTGTTGAGCGGTTTCTGTTTTTTTCTTGTGCATCTTGAGTAATATCCTTGGAGATATGACTTTAAAAAAAAAAAAAAAACACACCACACATTTTTGGCAGCTAGGATTAAATGCTGAGCCAGCTCACAGGCTGCAACTTAGCCAAATGTGCCTATGTCACTAGGGACACTGAGTCTGGTAAGGAGACTAATAGAGATTTGCAAAATAATATTGCAGGTAGCCAGCAAAGCTGGGAGGCTGCCAACATTTTGGTGTTTGTTCTTGCTTGGTTAAGTTTCCCAAGCAGCTCTTTGCTTAATCTGATTCACAGATAAGCAAATTCTCAGATAGCTGCATTGCAGCAACTGCCTCATGCTTTATGAAACACAAGTTTACTGTATTTTTTTTTTAAATCATACATGTGTGCAGCATTTGGAGAGCCAGCTATTTGTTTCTCAGAGCAGGCGTACCCCAGAGCACAGTGCCTCTCTGGCTGTAGGACTGATCTGAAGTGCAGTCTCCCCGCTGTAAGTCTGAGGGTGGTGGCTCCCCCATCACTGGATGCAATCACAGTCCCAAAGAAAGGAAAAGGCAAACAAATTAATCCTGCAGTCCACAAAACAGTCTGGACTGTGCCAGACCAAAGGTAAATAGTCTCTGTGAATGGGGCTGGGTTCCCAAGCCCATGAGCATCTGAGAAGCAGTACCCTGGGCACTAATGAAAAGCAAAGTAAAGTAAAGTAAAGTAAAGATGGTCCCTCTACCTCTCTGGAGAGTCCAGCTGGCAGAGACTCACCACCAGCTTTCTGTACAAGCAGCCCCAGCTCTACAGGGCACAGACCTCTGTGTTCTAACTCCACTTCTATCTGAGTGCTACCCCCTAGTGGGCTTGTAGCCTCCCTTTTAAGGAGCCACCCCTCTCTAGGTGCCACAGGCCTCACAGTTATGCTGGGGTGGGGCTGATTGTGTGCAGAGGAGCTTTTTAACTCCTCCCTGACCAGGGTGGGCACCTGCCCCACCACATACCCCACTATCTAAGATGGAGCTTGGACCCCCCACTCCACAGCTGATCTGGATTCCCCCACTTCCCATGAAAAGAAGTCCAACATTGCTGTGTTTTGCTCCAGCATGATGTTCTACCCTAACATTATAGGATTGGAGAGCAACGTACCACTGTATAGCATGGGTGTTCGTCTCTTTCTTTTTTTGAGCTGCTGAGGGGAGATGTGGCCCCTAATGAGGGGGAAAGGGTTACCCAGCAAATAATGTCTAAGAGACTCACGGCCCATTTGATGGCTAGCGCCTCTTTTTCAGTCACAGAGTGGGCCTTCTCCCTGGGGAACAGCTTCATACTCAGGTACATGACTGGGTGCTCCTCACGATTCACCTCCTGTGAGAGTACAGCACCAAGGCCTACATCTGAGGCATCCATCTGTAAAATGAACTCTTTTGAGAAATCCAGATTGAACAGGACTGGCTCCTGGTACAACCAGTTTTTCACAGTGTTGAAGGCCTTTTCACAGTTGTTGTTCCAGTGGATCTTCTTTGGACTCCCACCTTTTATTAGGTCTGTCGGAGGGGCCGCGATACTAGTGAAACCAGAGAGAAATTGCCTGCAATAGCCAGCTAGCCCAAGGAAGTGTCTTATCGTTTCTTTGTCTGAGTAATGAGACATACTACCAATGCCAGCACGCTATCTAGCAGCCTAAATTAAATTGACCTCTTCCTGCATTATAACCCAGATAAGATAAATAACTTCTTTATTTGCTAGTTTCCATTTGGCCAGATTGGCTGTGAGACCTGCTTCAGGCAAGGACTGGAGAACAGCTCCAGGTGGTCGCAGTATATAACGTCATCCAAATATGCAGCAGCATATTGCTGATGAGGCCTGAGTATCTTGTCCACTAAACATTGAAATATTGCGGCTTCTCTGTGTAAGCCAAAGGGCATTGTCTGGAAGTGGAAGAGCCTGAAGGGTGTTGAGAAGGCTGTTTTTTCTTGCAATGTGGGTTACAAGGGGATGTGCCAATACCCTTTTGTAAGCTCTAAAGTTCTGGCAGGCCCTACCTGTTCCAAAAGTTTGTCTACTTGTGGCATTGGGTATCCATCAAAAGTCAAAATCACATTAACTTTTCAGAAGTCTATGCAGAAGTGTGTTGAACCTTCAAGTTTTGGGACAAGCGTGATGGGACTTGGCCAGTCACTTTGGAACTCCTCGACTACCCTTGATCCAGTGTAGCCTGCATCTGCTCCTGAACAGTCTCCCACATCTTCTGTGATAATGGCCAAGGGGTCTCTCTATATCACTGACCCAGGACTGTCTCAATGTGGCAGTGTATCAGCTGGGCCTGACCTGGTGCAGAGGAAACTACACTGGAGAAGGCCTCAATAAGGGGTAAAACCTGAGCTCTTTGCTCAGACAGGAGTTCGGCACTTATCTGCACCTGTGCTGGCCTTGGGGAAATGGGTACTTGGAGCCCCAGCTCTGGCTCTGGCAGGTAAGAGTTATTAACATCCCCTCTCTGATTTTCCAATGCTTAAGCAGGTTCCCATGTTAGAGCCTAGGTTCTTTCTGCCTCCCAGGTAGGTGTCCACACTTTGGCGTACTTGTCCACACTTTGGCGTACTTGCAGTTCATAAGGGAGCATTCTCTTCAGATGTGTCCTGGTTGCCCACACGAGAAACAGGTCACCATGTTATGGTCTGGGCCCATTCTCTCATCTGAGGATTGCATTGCCTGTGGGAGGGGTCTGGCATCTAAGTCCATATTACCCCCTCTTGGTAGTACGGCTGGGGGCCAACCGCTCTGGCTAGAATCATAGAATATCAGGGTTGGAAGGGACCTCAGGAGGTCATCTAGTCAAACCCCCTGCTCAAAGCAGGACCAATCCCCGACTAAATCATCCCAGCCAGGGCTTTGTCAAGCCTGACCTTAAAAACCTCTAAGGAAGGAGATTCCACCACCTCCCTAGATAACCCATTCGGTGCTTCATCACCCTCCTAGTGAAACAGTGTTTCCTAATATCCAACCTAAACCTCCTCCACTGCAACTTGAGACCATTACTCCTTGTTCTGTCATCTGCTACCACTGAGAACAGCCTAGATCCATCCTCTTAGGAACCCCCTTTCAGGAACTTGAAAGCAGCTATCAAATCCCCCCTCATTCTTCTCTTCTGCAAACAAAATAATCCCAGTTCCCTCAGCCTCTCCTCATAAATAGAATCATAGAATCATAGAATATCAGGGTTGGAAGGGACCCCAGAAGGTCATCTAGTCCAACCCCCTGCTCGAAGCAGGACCAATTCCCAGTTAAATCATCCCAGCCAGGGCTTTGTCAAGCCTGACCTTAAAAACCTCTAAGGAAGGAGATTCTACCACCTCCCTAGGTAACGCATTCCAGTGTTTCACCACCCTCTTAGTGAAAAAGTTTTTCCTAATATCCAATCTAAACCTCCCCCATTGCAACTTGAGACCATTACTCCTCGTTCTGTCATCTGCTACCATTGAGAACAGTCTAGAGCCATCCTCTTTGGAACCCCCTTTCAGGTAGTTGAAAGCAGCTATCAAATCCCCCCTCATTCTTCTCTTCCGCAGACTAAACAATCCCAGCTCCCTCAGCCTCTCCTCATAAGTCATGTGCTCTAGACCCCAATCATTTTTGTTGCCCTTCGCTGGACTCTCTCCAATTTATCCACATCCTTCTTGTAGTGTGGGGCCCAAAACTGGACACAGTACTCCAGATGAGGCCTCACCAGTGTCGAATAGAGGGGAACGATCACGTCCCTCGATCTGCTCGCTATGCCCCTACTTATACATCCCAAAATGCCATTGGCCTTCTTGGCAACAAGGGCACACTGCTGACTCATATCCAGCTTCTCGTCCACTGTCACCCCTAGGTCCTTTTCCGCAGAACTGCTGCCTAGCCATTCGGTCCCTAGTCTGTAGCGGTGCATTGGATTCTTCCATCCTAAGTGCAGGACCCTGCACTTATCCTTATTGAACCTCATCAGATTTCTTTTGGCCCAATCCTCCAATTTGTCTAGGTCCTTCTGTATCCTATCCCTCCCCTCCAGCGTATCTACCACTCCTCCCAGTTTAGTATCATCCGCAAATTTGCTGAGAGTGCAATCCACACCATCCTCCAGATCATTTATGAAGATATTGAACAAAACCGGCCCCAGGACCGACCCCTGGGGCACTCCACTTGACACCGGCTGCCAACTAGACATGGAGCCATTGATCACTACCCGTTGAGCCCGACAATCTAGCCAGCTTTCTACCCACCTTATAGTGCATTCATCCAGCCCATACTTCCTTAACTTGCTGACAAGAATACTGTGGGAGACCGTGTCAAAAGCTTTGCTAAAGTCAAGAAACAATACATCCACTGCTTTCCCTTCATCCACAGAACCAGTAATCTCATCATAAAAGGCGATTAGATTAGTCAGGCATGACCTTCCCTTGGTGAATCCATGCTGACTGTTCCTGATCACTTTCCTCTCATGTAAGTGCTTCAGGATTGATTCTTTGAGGACCTGCTCCATGATTTTTCCAGGGACTGAGGTGAGGCTGACTGGCCTGTAGTTCCCAGGATCCTCCTTCTTCCCTTTTTTAAAGCTTACAAGAAGTGGAAGGTTGGACATATGACCAGGGAAGAGTATAAAAATATTGCTCGGGCATGTAGGAAAGATATCAGGAGGGCCAAATCGCACCTGGAGCTGCAGCTAGCAAGAGATGTCAAGAGTAACAAGAAGGGTTTCTTCAGGTATGTTGGCAAAAAGAAGAAAGCCAAGGAAAGTGTGGGCCCCTTACTGAATGAGGGAGGCAACCTAGTGACAGAGGATGTGGAAAAAGCTAATGTACTCAATGCTTTTTTTGCCTCTGTTTTCACTAACAAGGTCAGCTCCCAGACTGCTGCGCTGGGCATCACAGAATGGGGAAGAGATGGCCAGCCCTCTGTGGAGATAGAGGTGGTTAGGGACTATTTAGAAAAGCTGGACGTGCACAAGTCCATGGGGCCGGACGAGTTGCATCCGAGAGTGCTGAAGGAATTGGCGGCTGTGATTGCAGAGCCCTTGGCCATTATCTTTGAAAACTCGTGGCGAACGGGGGAAGTCCCGGATGACTGGAAAAAGGCTAATGTAGTGCCAATCTTTAAAAATCATGTGCTCCAGCCCCCTAATCATTTTTGTTGCCCTCCGCTGGACTCTTTCCAATTTTTCCACATCCTTCTTGTAGTGTGGGGCCCAAAACTGGACACACTACTCCAGATGAGGCCTCACCAATGCCAAAACGTTAGGTTTCATCTGGGCCCTTCCCAGGCTGTAGCTGTGACTTGCCCAGAGCCAGGGTGGTTATCCTAATTGCCAGGAGGCTGAAGACAAGGTACTTGTCCCTGACCAGCAGAGGGTGTTCTCCCCTGACTGGGCTTCACATCAGGCCAGGTCAGCATCTGCACTCCAGGTTTTCCGCTTCCCACTGTGTTTTGCCCAGCACAAATACATTCTGTGTTTAGCAAAGATGCCAAAAGACCGGGAAAGGCACACTGATATACATCTAAACAAGCTACATGCCCTAGTACTGCCTGGCTTGCATGAGGAAAATGTGACTAGCACAATCAGCTATGCAGCGCTCACATCTGCTAATCTCTTCCCGCTCAAGTAATCATTTTCATTCACGGAAAGATCTGACTTATACTATTTTTGGTACTGACCAAAGCAGAGCAAATCACTTTAAGTGTTAACCTTCACCACATGGAATCTTTAAGGAAATGCCAGCTCCCTCTATCCCCAACTCAGAGTTCATATTGATTTAAAGACCGAGCGTCTGGGGTGAGTTGGAATTGTTTAGGTAAGTCGGAAAGGTAGCAGATGGACAGAAAAAATGTGCTTATGGCTACAGCAGTAACCACATCTGGTGAAGCTTGAAGCTTTGCGACATTTCCAGAGCTTAAACTGTGCAGTTTGCTTGACCACAGCTGCTTGCACTGCTGTTTTGTGACAAAAAAAATAAAACCCACATTTTTACTTCACAGTGGAAAATACCAGATTGAAGAGCGTTCTCTTTGTAAAGTGCACACAGCACATACCGGGCCGGATTCTAACCTCACCTCTACCCATGGAACTCTCCTGACTTCAGCAGAGCGACTCTGGATTCGAACCAGTGTAAGGCTCCAATTCAATGAGGCAGTTATAAATAGGCAGGTGCATAAGTGTTCCGCTGAATCATTGTCTAAGTGAGGGAAGGATCCGGCCCATTGGTTTCAAGTGTTCTCAGTTTTTTTTAGGTAGCATCTGTGCTGCCCAGCACGATTCTGTGAGGGGAGATAGGCAGGAAATTAGGCTCTATGCAAAAATTAGAGGATAGTAGTAAGTGCCTTCCTTAGCAACTCAGGTATGGCTACACTGCACTCAAACGCCTGTGGCTGGCCCATGTCAGCTGACTCAGGCTTGTGGGGCTCTGGCTTTGAGGCTATAAAATTGCAGTTTAGACATCTGGACTCAGGCTGGAGCCTGGAGACTGGGCTCTGGGACCCTCCCGCCCCTGGGGTCCCAGCACCAGACTCCAGTCTGAGCCTGAATGTCTACACTGCAATTTTATAGCCCCACAGCCCCAGCCCTATGAGCCAGTCAGCTGATATGGGCCAGCCACTCAGCATATGTTACAGCATTGTTGCCTGTCTCTCTCACTGGCTAGTAGATTTCCCAACCATCTTTGCATGGTCTATGTGTCCCCAAGTACTACGGGGTGGTTTAATAGTGCAAAAGTTGAGCTTAAACTACCTACCCTCCCTCCTGAGGTTTCAACCCTGAAAGTTGCAACTTGGCACAGCTGTCAGAGGAAGATGCAATCTACAACGTATGCATGTAGGGTCTGGATAGGGTTTGATGGACAAAGTCTTGATTCTCCTGTCTAAAAAATAAATGCCACATGGTTTTTCCCCTGTGTCTTTAATCAAACTTTCTTCTCCTCAGACTTGTACAGCATGCTATGTAACACTTGGTTGTTGCTCTCCACCCCAGAGGTGGCTGCATGTAAACAGTGCTGTGTTCATATGTTCATGGAGTGCTTTGGGAGCCTTCAGGATGGAAAGTGCTCTATAAATGCACATCATTAATCTTACAGAATCAGGCCCTTAATCTATTTTTGTCTACAGACACCTCTGTTTTAAAAGGCTATTAACTCAAAGACCTCTTACTACTTTTGTCTTTATTTCAAAGTCTATAAAATTACTTCACTAGCTTATAAAAACCACAGTTTCCTATGACGTCATGAAAAGTTAGGTAGTAAAAGCAGCTTCCTGTTCAGAGTCACAGTGTATTTCTGCTTTTGCTGAAATTTCAGCTCTGAGAGGGGCTAAATCTGTACTGTAGACTACTACTGCACATTCCCTCACTCTCTCTCTATCCCATTCATTCATACAGGTGCTCAAAGCTCTGGGAGACTGAAGACACTTTGATCCTCCTTGCTCTGGAGCTAGACTCCTGAACCAGGCCTGCAGAATTCACAAGAACATAAGAACGTCCATACTGGGTCAGACCCATGGTCCATCTAGCCCAGTATCCTGTCTTCCGATAATGGCCAGTGCCAGATGCTTCAGAGGGAATGAACAGAACAGGGCAATTATTGCGTGATCCATCCCCTGTCGTCCAGTCCTAGCTTCTGGCAAAGTGCACGGAAGTCAATGGGAGTCATTCCACTAACTTTCATGGGCTTTCTGCCACACCCTATAGGTTCCAGTAGCACAGCTGCTAGTCTGGTTCTTCCTCACCAGCATTCTAAGGAAGTCAGTATGCTTTGGTTTGGCAAATCCAACATATTAAGTCCCCCAATTACCAGCTGTGCCTCAAATTTTAGTAGCCATGTTCTCATATGTCCAGCTGCATTAAAAGGCAATTCAGACATCAGCGGCTGAACATTTTTTACGTGTTAAAATACACGATAAAGGAGGCTCAAATCCCTTCCAAACCAAACATATTGGCCAAAAACTACCCAGGAAGGAAAAAACTGATTGTTGTCCAACACACTCCTCACCCCTCCATCTTGCAGGAAAGAAACTGAGAAAACAAACAGAGGTGTCTTGATCTCATCACCTTTACATCAAAGCTCCTTGTGAAGGGGTGTCTACATGCCACAAGGCCTGAATGGACATCAGACCGGTCGAGGGCTATTCCCCAGCTGTGGCCACAAGGAGGCGCCACAGCAGTCAGTAGGGAGCTCCCTGTCAAATTTCAGGCAGACGATCACCCCAATACAAGTGGAGTGGGAGAGGCTGTAGTAGAGAAGAAGTGAAGGGACAATGGAGCTGCTGTGTGCTTTGCTGAAGGCAAGTGCGCCCTCCCCAAGTGGACCCCAGAGTTACTGCTCTCGCTGAAGGCGACCAATAAACAGCAGAGCGGGATCCAGACTGTACTCAGACAGGGCGTGGAAAAGCAGCAGAGACAATGGGAGGCACAGGTGTACTTACAGGGTTAGTCGGTGAAGTTGGCAGAGGAGCAGGAATATTTATTCAGGATCCTGCAGGACACGAGCAGGGGCCTTAGGGGTCAGGAGTGGAAAGGAAGTTCTGGGGCCAGGAGGCCAGAAGTTCGGCCAAGGCAATGTTACGCCTTAGAAGAGAGTGCCCCTGCCAGTACAGAGATAAGAAGTCCTACCCTAAAGGAGGGAATGCAGGAAAATCCAGGGCATCCAACCTGTTGAGATAGCAGGGGCCGGGGGGATGGCCAGCATCTGTTTTTCCTGTGGGGAGCGAGGACATGTGAAGGGGCATTGCCATTACAAACAATAGAACTGTAGCTCAGGGAAAGGCAGCATCCCAACTAAGAGCCCGAAGAAAAGGTTAGTGGACCACAGCATGGGCACGGCTGCAGTAGAGAAGGGGGGTGTGAAGACAGAGGGGGAGAAGAAACTGAAAGACAGAGTCTCTTACAGATAAAGTTAAAGGATACAGGGACAAAGATGGAGGGAAACCAAAATACAGTGGACCCTTAGAGAAAGGGTGTGGGGAGAGTCTGTGGAGCAAGGGCAAAAGCTACCAGAGAAGTTAGTACCTGCAGAGCAAGCCTTGGAAGTGGCATCACAAGACTTAGAATTCTAGATAGAAAAGTTTCAGGATACCATGGAGGAGAAGAGTGGACTGCTTTTCTCATGGTAGGTGACCTGGAGCAAGAGCGAGATGACCTGGGGGCCAGCTTTGGCAACTCCAGGGGAGAAAGAAAAGGAGTACTTGTGGCACCTTAGAGACTAACCAACTTACGAAAGCTTATGCTCAAATAAATTGGTTAGTCTCTAAGGTGCCACAAGTACTCCTTTTCTTTTTGTGAATACAGACTAACACGGCTGTTACTCTGAATCCAGGAGAGAAGGCATCCTTACCCCGAAGGTATGTCATGGGGTGTCTACCCCACACAAGACCCGAGTGGGCATCAGGCTAGTCGAGAGCTATTCCCCAGACATGACCACAAGGAGGTGCCACAGCGGTGGGGGATGAACACCTGATACTCCCGCAGAAGTGAATTACTGGTGTGTTCTAAAATAGAGATTGAATTGCAGGTTAACAGAATCTCCACTATGGGTCTTGCTGATTAACTAGTGTATATGGCACCTGAGAATCTAATGGAAGGAACTGCTGCACGAAGGAGACTCTGCTTGTTCAAGGTATCATTTTAAACAACAATATTGCTTAGCACTCCTCATCTTCTAAGCTCTTTCTGAACTTGAATGAACCCTCACAATGCTCTTTGGATGTCGGTATCCCATTTTTATTTACATTTGGGACAAGGGAGGTACAAAGAGGCTAAGATCAAACAGCACCTAAATAAGGGGAACTGATTTTCAGAGGTATTTACTGTTGCTGAAAATCACCCCACTTATGTAGGGGTCTATTATTTATTTGTACTTCAGTACCATAAAAAGCTCTCCAATGTGCAGCATACAGGAGGACAAGGCCCCTTCCCCTTAAACCTGGGTGCCACAAAATGGCTGGAATCTGGCCACACCTGCTCTAAAGAGAAATCCCTCTGCAGGTATAAAGCTGATAGAGACATCTCCTATATCAACCATCCCCCGGTCAGCCCCCAGTAAGCGGGTAGGGTGGGAGAAGGAGGAGGTGGATGGCATGCTGCAAATTCTCATCTGGAATGTGGTCCTGTAGGGCCCTTTGTCAGCTATGGTAAGTTAAATTAGTGCCTAGGGGCAGGGGCCAGAGGTGCTGTGATTGCACAGTCAGGGAGAAGAAACTGGCTTGCTCTAGTTCCTGCTCCTCCCTGCACCAAGAAGATCTTGGTCCAGGAGAGAATCTGGCCCTAACCATGGAATTAACTGTGAGTACCTAACTTTAGTTACCCAAGTTTGAAAATGTTGGCTTAAATGACTTCTCCAATATCAGATAGGGAGTTAGTGTCAGCGTTAGGATTAGAATTGATGAGTTCCTGGTTCTCAGACCAATGCTCAGACCATACCCCTCTCCCTGAAACCTCTATTGTAGTACCTGTTTCATTTGTTTTAACATGTCTCTGGATTGATTGCTTCCAATAACCCTGAAGCTCACTCCTTTACATGCATATATTTTCTTTTTCCATTGTCTGTGTTCTTGGTTTTGGTCCATGAGCATTCAAAAGGCAAATCTATGTCTTTGCATTGGCTCCTTTAGCATCTTAAAAACTTCAGGCATATTGGATCTTAACTGTATTTTCTCAATGGATTGACCTCTGAGTGTCCTAATTATTCCTGTCTCAGTCCTTCCTCTGGACCTGTGCTAGTTCTTCAATGTCCTTTTTCCTGGTGCCCCACATTGGGTACAGCATACTAACTCTGATCTAAACATCCCTGAAAATAATAGAATCATTACTGCTGACTTGGGGCAATTTATTTTTTGACTGCAACACTACCTTGCACTAGGGATTTCATGGAAGTGACTCCTAATTGCCCAAGGTGGCTTAGAGGATTCTTGCTAAATATATATTTTCTCCTAAATCTAAATTTCCACAGTACCAGTCATCCATCAAGGCTCACAAAGTGCTACACAAACAGACGCACACACCTCCCTACATGAAGGTGATATCTACATGATAAATTGTGGAATTGTGATAAACTACATACATCATGCACCTTTGATGACCTCACTTACATTCTCCCCACTGATCCATCTGCACCAGGATTTAGTTTAACATTCCAAATCCCAGAGCAGGTTCAAAGAGCTGCCTTTTCTTTTTAACTAGCCGGCCAGAGAAATAGTTCCTCCTGCCCCCCACACCCAGAATTCCTCCTCTCTCCACTTCCAAAATTACATTGGTCCAAAGTAGGGCTGTCAAATGATTAAATAAAAATCACAATTAATTGTGAGATTAAAAATATAGTCATGATTAATTGCAGTTTTAATTGCACTATTAAACAATAGCCGAATACCAATTATTATTTGAATTATTTATTATAAATTTATTATAAATATTGTGGATGTTTTTCTACAATTTTCAAATAGATTGATTTCAATTATAACACAGAATACAACGTGTACAGTGCTCACTTATTTTTGATTACAAATATTTGCACTGTAAAAAAGATCAAAGAAATAGTGGTTTTCAATTCACCTCATACAGGTACTGTAGCGCAATCTCTTTATCGTGAAAGTGCCATTTAAAAATATAGATTTTTTTTAATATAACTGCACTCAAAAACAAAACAATGTAAAACTTTAGAGCCTACAAGTCCACTCAGTCCTACTTCTTGTTCAGCCAATCACTAAGACAAACAAGTTTGTTTACATTTACGGGAGATACTGCTACCTGCTTCTTATTTACAAGGTTACCTGAAAGCAGGACCGGCTCTAGACACCAGCAAAGCAAGCACGTGATTGGGGCAGCACAATTCCAGGGGCGGCATTCCCGCCAGCCTTTTTTTTTTGTTGTTGCTTGGGCAGTTGCGCTCTCGGAGTGGCAAATTTTTTGCTTGAGGTGGCAAAAAATCTTGAGCCGGCCCTGCCTGAAAGTGAGAACAGGCGGGTTCTGCTTGATAACGATCCAAAGCAGTGCAGAGTGACACACCTTCATTTGCATCATCTGAGTTAGATGCCACCAACAGAAGGCAGATTTTCTTTTTTTGGTGCTTCGGGTTCTGTAGTTTCTGCATTGGAGCGTTGCTCTTTTAATAATTCTGACAGCATATTCCACACCTTTTCCCTCTCAGATTTTGGAAGACACTTCAGATTTGTAAACCTTGGGTCAAGTGCTGTGGCTATCTTTAGAAATCTTATATTGGTACCTTCTTTGCGTTTTGTCAAATCTGCAGTGAAAGTGTTCTTAAATTGAACAACGTATGCTGGGTTATTATCCGAGACTGCCATAACATGAAATAGGTAGCAGAATGCAGGTAAAACCATGGAGCAGGAGACATACCATTCTCCCCCAAGGAGTTTAATCGCAAACTTACTTAATGCATTATTTTTTTAATGAGCATCATCAGCATGGAAGTATGTCCTCTGGAATGGTGGTCGAAACATGAAAGGGCATTCGAATGTTTTGCATATCTGGCACATAAATATCTTGCAACACTGGCTATAACAGTGCCGTGAAAACACCTGTTCAGGACTGCAATTAATCGCGACTATTTTTTTAAATCTAGTTCATTTGTTTTGCGCTAATTGCATGAGTTAACTGCGATTAATTGACTGCCCTAGTCCAAAGCTGAGATTGGACAATATTTAGTTTTAGTTTCAGGTTCAGGTCCAATAACTCACCATTCTCTAGAAATCTAAATGGGAAATGCTGTGCCATTGGAAAGTGGACATTCCCCACTTTCCAATGGGTAGTCTTCAGATATTAAGACCTTAAAAGAGAGACATCTTGATGTATATATTTCAGGTAGTTTTTAAGAGATCTTTATGGCTCCCTCAACATCTTTATGATTGGATTCTGGGAAACTAAGCCACCTGGCTTTACTAGTCGAGGGACACAAACAAAGTTTCTATATAATAGGTAAAAACTATATAAAATAGATTTTCTGTAAAATACCTGGCATGTATCAACACAAAATGCACAATGGCATGATGAATAATGCACACTGAAGAATAATGCCACCATCTGAAACTCATGCTGATTAAAGCTTTATCTCACACTACACCACTAAAGATTCCACATACATGTAATATCAGTATACGTACACACACACACACACATTATTTCACCCACCATTGCCTGACTTCTGGGTGGAGCACAAAAACTGTTAAACAGCACCCAGCAATTTAGGCCAGGAAGTGAAGAATGCTATATTTAGTTAATTCGGCAGTGGAAATTTCAATAAGCAGAATGTAATTAGTTGAACTAGAATGTGCACAGGAAGCTTAGGTTAATGCCCCCCAATTTTGTGAACAGAAATACTGGGCCCTCAGGAGCCACGCAGTGGCCATCAGGAGCTCAGTTCTGTTCATCTTCTCAAAGACAGACCATCTAGTCTCACAGGGTCTCCTAGTTAGTACCATGCTGAGGCATCGCTTCAACACTGAGTCAGAGGCAGGACTCCCTTCAGGATCACTTCCCAAATACTGACCAGAGACAGCCCTGCTTAGCTTGTGACACCTGATAAGATCACAAGCTGCAGTGACACAGGTGCAGATATGCTTTGTGTTTATCTAAAATTAACTTCATGAGGCATTTCCTGTCCAAACTCTTAACCCATCCATGGCAGATTTATTTTGATATCATCTCTTCTTTCCATCTTTATAGCAATCTTCTAAGTTTGGTCTTACGTACTAACACGTAAGTCTCGGTGGTGGTATTTTCTTTCCTATAAATCAGTGGTAGGCAACCTGCAGGAATGTGCTGGCCGCACGCGGCCCATCAGGGTAATCCACTGGCGGGCTGCAAGAGAGTTTATTTGCATTGACTGTCTGCAGGCACAGCCGCCCGCAGCTCCCTGTGGCCGCAGTTCTCTGTTCCCAGCCAATGGGAGCTGCGGGAAGTGGCAGCCAGCATGTCCCTGCAGGTTGCCCACCACCGCTATGAGTCATTTACAATCAGAATGGAAAACATTAATCTAGGCACTGCTTGCTTGCCCCCTTTCTCCACCATGACTTATAACATTTCACCATAGCAATTTATCTGTAACCATCAGACCAGTTCCTTCCTTCTCCATTCCGAGAAGATGCATCGCATGTGGTAGTTGGATACTTGAGTACTAGCTTACTAAGTGGAACTTTGGGCCTGGTCCAAAGCTCACTGGAGTTAATAGGAATCTTTCCATGGACTTCAGTGCGCTTTGGATCAGGACCCTGGTGAAATGAGGACTGCTGAGGGTTTTTTAACATAATATTACTTCTGTTTTTTAGTGCTGGTAAGATGTGCCCTACTGATTGGTCCTAGAGATTAGATCTTTGTTTAATTACACAACACACACAGCCCAGGCAGCACCACTGCTGGCTTTTTCAGTCCTCCTTTGCAACGTGTCTCAACTTGACCTGATGAGACAATCCTTCTAAAAGTTATAGCTCAAACAGAAATTATGGCCTTGATGCAGAAATTACTGGGTGAGGTTCTTTGGCCTGTGTTATGCAGCAAGTCACATTAGAAGATCATAATGGTCCCTTCTGACCTTAAAATCTATGAAACTATGAAGGTAATTCAGTTTCCAGATCATTCAGTTCTTGGCCACATGGGTACAAAGTTAGTGCCGGTTGTGATGGTGTGTTTTGTGCCAGGGCCAATTGTCACGAAGAAGTGGACTGAGACCATCAATTCATTTCACACAGAAAACTGAGTCACTGGAGAACTAAACTGGATGCAGATTGGTGACCCATAAGTGAAAACCTCCATAACTCATTCCAAGTCCCCATCCATCTATTTTCCAAAATGACGATTTAATATGGAAGTACTGCACGTTATGTTTCTCACTTAGCTCTTGTCTGCTCTCTTCATTATCTCCTCCAGAAATTTGCCAGATGTTGGAGTCAAAGCATGTAACTTTTTATGAAACCATGCTCCCTAGTTTTGATCAGCTCACATTTCTCCAGATGTTTTGTGATCTCATCACTTGTTAATTTTCCTAGGAACTTGCCTGACTCTAGGTCAGATTTACTGGTGTATAATTTCCTGGTTCCTCCTGTATCCCTTTCTTAAAGACTTTGATTAGGTTGGCTGCTATGCAGCTCCTAGCTACCCTTCTCCCCAGACATCTCTCTAAGGACCTATTAATCCAGTCTCTGGACCAGTAATCCCTTCAGCATCTCTCTCACATTTCTGGAAAAATGTCCATATTTACTGATTTAGATTACACAGGGCTGATTCTGATGCCATTTCTAGGGACTGATACTTTGTAAATTGCAAGTGCACTTGTGTGTGTTCCATATTCACACGGATACTGTAATTGTACACAGACGTTCTGCATATGACTGGCCTACTATGGATTTAGCCAGCCACCTGCGGACTCATGTACTGCATTGGTATATGCAATTAAGAAGATTGTTTGGTCAATTGCATATGCATTTCTTTATGCACAGAATTTTAAAAATCAGGTCCCTGTCCTTCACCAGAAACTCATCTTCCATCATATTAAAGTTGTTTTGAAAAATGTAAAATGCAGCTTTTTAATATTTTCCATAAACATTTTGTGATTTCTATGCTCTATTCCAGGGGTAGGCAACCTATGGCATGCGTGCCAAAGGCGGCACACGAGCTGATTTTCAGTGGCACTCACACTGCCCGGGTCCTGCCCACCAGTCGGGGGGGCTCCGCTGCCGGCCTGGGGTATTGTCTGCCGGCCCCCTGCCAGCCGGGGTTCCGTCCGCCGGCCCCGCTCAGCCCGCTGCCAGCCCCGGGTCACGGCCACTGGTCCCGGGGGCTCTGCTGCCGGCCTGGGGTTCCGGCCGCTGGCCCGGGGCTCTGCAGCCGCCCCCAGCTGTGGCCCTCTGGCCCCAGCCTGGGGCAGTGAGGGGTGCAGACAGGGCCAAAGGGGGCACAGCTCAGCATGGATCACATGGATTATTATTACTGGCACGCGAAACCTTAAATTAGAGTGAATAAATGAAGACTCGGCACTCCACTTCTGAAAGGTTGCCCACCCCTGCTCTATTCCATGTGGTTGTAATAGGAAATGAGTTGGGCACCACACATACAAGTTCTTAATTCTGTAGTGTGTCAGGCAAGAGGCCACAAATTATATATTATAAATATCACATTACAGGTCTTCAGGAATTGTGTGACAAATCGGAAGAGTTAGTGATACCAGGAATTTCCTAATATGGAAGTTACTGTCTACAAGTCGGGATTTATTGATAAGAAGGGGAGACTGTCAGTTGAAAAAAAAGTAAAATCAAATGTGTTCCTAATAAATCTAACCAATGCAAGTATCTGAACAAGATAGGGGAACACATTCACTTTGCATTATCCCTGAAAGCAGCTTTATTACGCTCCAAATCACTGTTGTGTGTTGTATTTACTTCCCCATGAAACTCTAAACTGAAAGCAAATCTTTCTGCTATGCAAACGTGGATCCTTTCAGCTGAGCTGAGAAAGAGATAAAGAGCCTAATTCATCTCATTTCTCGATAGCTGGCACCTTAACTATCATGGATGCAGGAAATATCTACAAAGTGCATATTTATTCCTTTACAACAGCATCTAATAAGTTGCCCTTTTGGGTCTCCACTGATCATCTGAATAACCAGTCTATTTGCTTTGTATCTTGTTACTGTGTAAACCTTGTCCTTTATTGTTTAGCATTAAGTTGAACGAAGTAATATGAAAAGTGAAATCTGGAACGGAAACAAACCTTGCTCATATGAATTGGGGAAACATTTTAATATTGCAAAGGCAAGATACCACGGTTAAAGAAAAGTCATTCAACCAGCTCTAAGGGCCAGAGTGTGGAGCCCTTGCTCACTTAGTGATCACTTCCCTACATGAATGAATCTACCAGTTTAAGTGGGAGTAAAAGTGTTCATCCATGTGAATAAAGGTTGCATAATCCAGCCTGAAGTATCTGGAGCCGGGATATACCCACAATGCTTAAAATCACAGCGATACTTCAAGAGCAGCGTTCCCCCAAACCTCCTCTCCACGTGTACACACATCTTTGTATCCCTTTGGCCACAAGCCACTGTTGGTGACATTAAGGGCAATTCCCCTCGCTTCTCGGGTCACACAATGGAACAAGGGTCTGCTGTTTGATAATGCAAGCGTATTTGTAGCCCTTCCTTGGCTGTCCCGATCCCGATTCTTCTACCACCCCCACCACCGGGATATCCGGGAGCCTTTGGCGATGGGAAACAGTAAAGGAGTGTGTCAGCCCGATAAGAGGCCCGCACAATACCTGGGACGTTATGGGTTTCCCTTTGGGTAACCGGAGGGGGCAGCAGTTATGTCATTTCCCCCTGATTGTTTTGCATAGGAAACAGGAATGCCCAGCTTCAGCGGGGACTTTTCAACAGAGCGGATACTTGGGTGGCTGCCAATCGGCCCTTGAAATTGGACTTCTTCCATATCCGAAGACCAGCTTGCTTACCTCCTCTTCGGGCTTGATCCTGCCAGGCGCGGAGCAGGCTGCCGCCCGGCCAGAAAAGCACCCGAGCGGGGCCCTAACTTTCCCGTGCCTGGCGTCTCGCCGGAGTCGGGGGCCTGCGCAGGTGCTTACGGTTAAGCGTGCACGAAAATGCAAAGCTGGATCAGAGCCGGAGTGAGCGGCATGTGGCAGAATTGGGCCCTGATTCATTGTTTCAGCATTTCGGTGAACTCAGACCAAGTCTGCTGGAAGAGATGTGCCCTGTTGGCACAAGCACGGGACTCCCCGGTGCACACTTTTTACAGCGGCAGCTCACCCTCTTGCTTCCCTCCCCAAATACCTGCCTTTGCTCCGCACATCACTTCCTCGCGTTTCGTTTCCATAGGCACCTGGGCGCTCAAGGAAGGGCAGAGCGCCCGGGTGAACCCGGCTGACAGCTGCCCCAGCTGCCTCTGAATGGAGCCGCGAGCCCTTTGTCCAAAAAAACCAAAAAAAGCAGCGAGCGACGCAAAATTCGTGTTCAAAACTTGCAGTGGCGAAAGGTTCGAGACTTACCCTGCGAGACCCCAGGCCCCCTCCGCTTCGGCCGGTGTTTTCATCATTACAGCGAACTGTGCGAGACTTTCTCTTTCAGAATGGCGTTAGATCTCCTTTGTGCAGACAGCAATCCCTTCCCATCCCTGGGCGAAGCCGCCGCATCCTGATGGTTTATTGCTGGGAAGATGGTGGTGGAGGCGATTTAATACCAATTTCTGCCTCAGTAGTACCAGGGGGACAGTGGACTAAGTACTGAAGTGAGAGAAAACCGCTTTTAGCCTCTCTTCTTTCTACTTCCTGTATTTATACGAACAGGGGATTTCAGGAAGAGGCAGTCCTTGGTGGTCAAGGGGGGGGGGTGTGCGGTTAATAAAGCCATTTTTAGTAGTGAACTTTGGCTCAGACTATGAGGAAGAAGGGCCCGGAATTGTTAATCTCTGGCAAGGGGGAAATCAATTTTGCAGACCGACAGGTATATCAGGGGCAGCAGAGCGCTTTGCAAAGGATTTTATAAGGCAATGCAAGGGCGGTAAGTCTCCTTCTACAAATTCCGAAAGCGGGTGTATTTGTATTGAGTGAGTAACTGGAACCAGATGGAGTCTGGAAACCTTTATGTTTACATAGGACCTGGGGGAAAGAGGCGTCTAGCACTGGAGAAGTACCGGTTTCAGAGTAGCAGCCGTGTTAGTCTGTATCCGCAAAAAGAAAAGAAGGACTTGTGGCACCTCAGAGACTAACCAATTTGTTTGAGCAGAAGCTTTGGTGAGCTACAGGCCACTTCATCGGATGCATGCAGTGGAAAATACAGTGGGGAGATTTATAAAGTACAGCTTTTCAACCAGGTCCCCACTGCCTGCAAAGGGTAATGAAGGGATGTTGATATTACAGTGAAGCTGCTAAGAGAACTACTGTCCTTGACATAAAAGCTCTACTCGGAGAGGATATTTGACCTGGCATTACTCAAGTGGATTATTAACCCAGTTACAGTAGCCGTGCTTGCTTATAGTATCTGAAGCACTGGAACTGTACTGAACACAGAAGGGCTGCGTGTGCATCTTAGGGACTGGCAGATATGCGGATATTCAGATCGGGCTGGTATTCCTGTTAGTCAGCAAATATTCCAGTTCGGGAAAATGTATAATGGAAATAATCGGGTTGAAATGGGAACTATGCTGGGCAGGGAGCTGAGGGGAGCAGCAACATAAGAGACAGAGAGGAGCAAAGGTTACGTTTCCTCTCTTATCCTTGGGATGCGTGTGCCAGGTCTTGAGGAGGTAGTCAGTGTAGGGACAGAGAAAAGCAACCAGGCTGTGCAGAGCAGGCCACAGCAGCAAATGGTAAGAACTAGCAGTCATTGGTGTCTTGGCATCAGGGCAACTGTTTAGGGTTCACTATAGAATATTGGCCCAGTTCTGCACCCTTTGAAGTCCCTAAGAGTTTTGACATTAACTGCAATGACAGCAGAATCAGGCCTGGTGTGATTGGTAGAGTAATAGATTTTTTAAGGTCAGAGGGGACCATTTGACCATCTCTTTTGACTTCTTTCGTAACACAAACCAAAGAACTTCACCCAGTAATTTCTGCATCAAGCCCATAAATTCTGTTTGAGTTATAGCATTTCTTTTAGAAAGATATCCAGTCTTGCCTTAAGACTTCGAGTGATGGAGAATCCACCACATTTGTCGCTAAATTGTTCTAATGCCCTATTAAAACTTTTTACCTTATTTGTAATCTGAATTTGTCTAGCTTCAGCTTCTGGCCACTGGGTAGTTTATGTCTTTTTCTGCTAGATGACAGTGCTGTTTGCTATCAGAAAACTCCTCCCTGTGTAGGTAATTGTAGACCATGATCAAGTCACCTCTTATAATTCTCTTGGATAAAACTAAACAAATTGAGCTTTGATAGTCTGACATTGGAAAGCATGTTTTCCAGACCTTTAATCAGTCATGTAGCCCTTTTCTGGGCCCTTTCCTTGATTGTGAAGGTTGGAGCAAAGCAGTTCAAGTTATATTCACATGGGTACGAGTGAAACTTTGCCTCAGTTTTGTTTCACCAAGCTGGCACCATTCACTTTGGGTTCTGGATTTGAACAAACTCATAAATGCATCTCAAAAAACTCCACCCAAACAGCTGGATTCTGCCTGCCCACTGGCCAAACCCTGGAATGACCTTGGGCTCTTTCAGAATTCAGCCTCACTTTTCAGCAGCTGGGAGCTGAGTTTCATGTTCCATTCAATGACCAGGCTCCCAGAAGCCCTTGTTAAACTCTTCCACCAATGGGAAGGGGCTCAGATGTTTCCTGGCCTCTCACACAGTTCATAATCTTGCCTCACATGCCATACATAAAGGCTCGGAGAGACACTTTTGAAGAACAAATATATTTGCCCAAGGAAAGCAGTAGAACTCACCACGTGTCAGTAACATCCAGCCATGTTTCTTAAGGGAGCACAAACCCCAAAACTAGAACACCTTAAAAATGTTTTTAAAAACTGAAAAAAAAAAAAGGTTTTGGCATTGTTTCTGTTTTACAGAATTTGAAATGGACCCATTGTTTGTTTTTCACAAACTTTCTGGTGACATTTTTAATAAAAAAAAATACATGGTTGTTAAGCAAGTGAAAATTTTGATACCCATTTTGAAAATGATTTCAATAAAAAGATCACCAAAAATAATAAAAAGGGGGAAAGGGTCTTTTATTTCAAAATATTTCATTTTTGGAAAAAAAAGGCTAATTTTTAATAACAATTTTTTTCAAAAATATCCAGATTAGAAGAATGGGACTTTCCTGCATTCAGATATTGATTTCTTTTAAACAATGGTGTGTTTAAAAACCAACCTGTTCATTTCCCCAGCTAAAGAGACGTCACAAAAAAGAGACAAAAGCAAAGGAATTCAAAGCTCTCCTTCCTTTCCCTTTCACCTTGCCTCCTTTGACCTGCTCACCAGGGGATGCAGCATGTGGTATATGCCTCAGAGCTGCTCCCCTGGCAGAGAACTGGCTTGTTTCAGTCTCCATGAGAGAATATCATTGCTGAACTCCTGCCATTCTGAGCACAGTCACAGTTTAAAGTTTTTCTTTTGTTCCTTCAACACTGTAATTTGTCAGACTAAGGCTGCCTTAATCAGATATGCTCTTGGTTAACGCAAAATGGCCACAGGTTTATTGAGCGCAGAACAAACTCTTAACACCTCATTTCTTTTTTTGGAATGTGACAGTTTCTCTTACATACAGGCTAGATTGCAACAGGGACTCTGCACCCACCGTAAACCCTGATATGGGCTACCCAGGTCTTGGGTTAGGGTGCGTAGGAGTAAGTGGGGCTACTCACCTGCTACCTCCCTTGCTGGAAGAGGGAGAGGTGGGGAATGGGTTTGTGGGCCTTGAATCCTGATCCTTCATGGCGTGGCAAAAGAGTAGGTTAGTGTGACCCAGTGACCCCTTAGTGCCTACTGGCAGAGGGCACAGGTACATAGGGTTTTACAGGTATCTCCTGGGACAGATTGATGCATAATAGTTCACTGAAGGGTGGCACGTGAAGTCTTGATCTTAGGGTTCGCTCAACAACAAACCGGTGAATGAGGTAGGAATAAAACTTTTATTAAAACAAACTAGAGAGCTGTGGTGAACTGCTGTACACAGCTACACTGGGTTCTCAACCCCAGCTTCCAGGGCACATCTCTAAATTCCTATATTCATAATACTGTCCCTTATGAGGGAGCATCTCTAAATTATAATCTTCCACAAACATATCTCTACAGTCACAATCATTGCAAAATGTGTGTATGGATAATATTTAAGAGGTTATGTATCTACACTGATAATTATGTTCTCAAGGTCTTGGAGTTAAGGCAGGTCACCAGCAGGTGACATACTTTGGAGATGTTGCTTTCAGGCAGAAGGTAATGGATGCCTATTTCCCTGTCTGGCTATTTGCATATTATGTATTGAATCCCTCACAATGCACGCCTTGACACCTACTTGCATATGGAGTCACACACAAAAGAGATTGCAAAATCTACAAGAAAGGAAATTACTGGAATAAACAAACGGGGGGAGGGAGAGGGCGTGGAAGGGAGGTGTGTCCTGTTTATGAATGCAGACAAGGAATTGTTCTGGTATATCTTGGATTGCAAAGTGACACACTGGATCCTCCACTGATGAGGCAAACTGACAGCATGCTTGTCTAATGAAAGGGGAGTCAGAACCAGCCTGACTGTAAAGTGCTGCAATCTTATTAATTATGTCTAGGTTCTGGAATGAGTTTATGTGTAACCATTTGTTTCCAAAAAGAAAAGGAGGACTTGTGGCACCTTAGAGACTAACAAATTTGTTTGAGCATAAGCTTTCGTGAGCTACAGCTCACTTCATCGGATGAAGTTTCCAATACTTCGACTTGCTACTACTTGACTCTCTGTGGCTGCTAAAATTTAGGCTTGGTCTACACTACCAACTTATATCCTATAACTACGTCACTCAGGGGTTTGAAAAACCCACATCCCTGAGCAACATAGTTATACCCACCTAACCCCTGGCTTCTCCTGTCAACAAAGCAACCACCTCTTGGGGAGGTGGAGTACCTATGCCCATGGGAGAAGCTCTCCTGCTGGCATAGGTAGCGTCTTCTTCAGTAAGCGCTACAGCAGTGCTGTGCTGTAAGTGTAGACAAGCTCATAGCTTTGTTTACAGTGAAATCAAGTATAAATGCTGTGTGTTATGGAGCGGTGATCTGAGGTGCAACTGGTAAGCTGGGGTGTGCTGTTTTTTGGAAGCAGCGGATTGGTGAATACCGTCAGTGTCCAGTGGACCAGGGACTAGACACTCCAGGGAGCTGCTCGGAGGGCTTCAGGTTTGGGGTGTGCTAATAACTAAACTGTAAAGTAAGTAGGGTTGCCAACTTTCCAATTGTTGAAAACTGAACACCTTTGCTCTGCCCCCTGCCCCGCCTCTTCCCCCGAGGCCCTGTCCCCCGCTCACTCCCTCCTCTCCTGGTGCCCGGAAAGCCAGGCTGGGAGGAGCTGACATAGAGCCTGCCCACCTGCCCAATCGGGGCCCAGTGGGGTAGAGGGGGGGGATCAGTCCCCAAAGCAAGGGGCTGGGGCACAGTGGGACACGGCGGGGTTGGTCTTGGCTCAAGGGGGTGGGGAGGGGTAAGTCCCCATAGCAAGGGGACAGGGCTGAGAGGGGTTGGTCCCTGTAGCAAGGCCGGGGCAATCGGGGCATGGCAGGGGTCAGTCCCAGAGCAAGGGACCAGGGTGGGGAGGGATTGGTCCCCATAGCGAGGTGCCAGGCCTGGGGCAGTAGGGGCACAGCAGGGGCTAGTCCCCAGAGCAAGGGGCCAGGGCTGGGGGAATTGGGGCACAGTGCGGGTCGGTCCCTGTAGCGAGGGCCAGGGCAATCATGGCATGGCAGGGACTGGTCCCCGTAGTGAGGGCCAGGGCTGGGGGAATTTGGGCATAGCAGGGGCTGGTCCCTGGACCAAGGGGCCAGGGGAATCAGAGCACAGTGGGGGCAGGTCCCCGGAGCAAGGGGCCAGCGTCGGGGCAATCAGGATATGGCAGAGGCTGGTTCCCATAGTGAGGGGCCAGGGCCAGGGCAATCGGGGCACGGCGGGGGCTTGTCCCCGGAGCAATGCTCCAGGGCAGGGAGGGGATGGTCCCCATAGCGAGGGGCCGGTCCCCATAGCGAGGGGCCAAGGCTGGGCCAGAAGTGGGGCAGGCAAAATCCCGCCCCCCAGGGCGGCGGCACCTCCTACCTTTTGCAGCCCGGTCCAGAGGCCAGCCACTGCTCTGTCAGGCATCAGCAGCTCCTCCTTGTGGCTCTATCCACAGCGGCTGCTCTTCCCAACCCCCAGTGGCGGAAGCTGGTTACTGTGGTGGACTGGACCTGCCAGGTTCTCTTTTCGACCGGATGCTCTGGTCAGAAAACGGACACCTGGCAATCCTAAAAATAACAGCAGGGGCTTGAGGGGCATTGCCCATAGCTGGTGGAGTTGGGGACTGAGCCATAGCAGGCACAGACATGGCCTCCTCATGCCAAGGGCAGCGGACAGCGAGGTGCCTCACAACTCTGGGTTCCCCCGGGAAGCCTGACAGCCACCAGTACATTACTCCCCCCAGAGCCAGAGGAAGCAGGGGCGGTAATGCAACTCAGGTGTTTCCCTGGCTATAATTCCTCCTGGGGTGGTGTATCTTATACACCTCTGGGCTGTGCTTAACATCATAGTAGAGTCCAGTGAAAGTAAAGGTTGTGTTTGAGAATTACTGTAGCCCAAACTGTGATACATTTACTCCACGTGAAGCCCCACTGAAGTCAACAGGTGAAAATCTTGACTCCACTGAAGTCTGTGATTTTGACGGGTCCAGGATTTCACCCAATGCAGAGAGTGAGGTGCTGCCAAATATAAGGAAGGGTATCATATTCCAGTCCTCTGTTTTTAGATTTTTGACAGTCATAATGATGGTGTTTCACTTGTTTTCATACTGTGTGTTCCAGAGAACAGGAGAGCAACACTCAAGGTGTTCTTATACATTTTATTGACAGTGTATATGTTGATATACAGTACATTACAATACTGACTGCTAGGTTCTTTATAAATGTATAGTTCATTTTAACTATCTTTTATAATTTTCACAATAAAAATAATCAAATACCATGCCAACATTTTGTAACAAATTATCACATTAATTCCATTTGATTTTCATGACACACATGTCTGTACAAAGGACCCCATATCACAGTGCATAAGGTCACAGTCATTGAAAAAATAAATAATGTGATAGAATTGTGTTATTTACAGTTTACAAAGTTGTCACTTTGTTTTCAAATTGAGCAGCTCAAGAAATGTATCATAGTATTTAAAGAGGTACCACACTTCTGCAAGGTGCATTGTAGATGTCTGCAAGTGTAAAATAAAGGGAAATTTAAAAGGATCAGAAGTTATTTCATGGTATGTCTACACTGCAGTCACAGGGTGTGATTGCAGCTCATGGAGACACACCCAAGCTAGTTTTAATCTAGCTAGCTCAGGTACCAGTGCAGTGAAGCCGAGGGCAGTGCATGCTTCAGCATGGGCTATACAAGCCCACCCAGAACTGTGGGTAAATGACACAGAGAGCTAGCCTCCACTGAAGTGTGCACTGCTGCATTTTCATTGCTCTAGTACGTGAGTTAGCTAGATTAAAGCTAGCTCCTGTGTATCTACAGGAGCTGAAATCACACTCCATGATTGCACTGTAGACATACCTTCAGTGTTCATAAATGATGCCAAAGAGTTTCTGGCAACAGAGAAGACAGTGGGAGCCAAATTATGCCCTTGGTTACACTGGTGTAACCCTGAACTAACTCCATGGACATTACAGTAGTTTCACAGGTGTAAATCCAGAGTAAGTGAGGGCAGGAATTTGGTCATAGCTTTGTTGCACAATTTCAGCCATTTTGACCATAATTCCTGCCATGTTAGCAGGTTTATTTCTTTGCATACAGAAATACTATATGAATAATGGCCATAATCTTGCTGCAACAACCCTCTGAAAAGAAGAGGCTCAGGGCGTAGATTTTTTGGAGACTTCCTGTCTGACTGATACATTCTGATACCTTTACATACTCTTACTAAACATCAACCTCCACATTTGCCTTTCAAGTTTACCAAGACCATCTCAAAGATCAACAGACCTAAGACTGCACACATTCTTTGTGCAGAAATAAAAAGAAACAGGATTACTTACTTACCAACAATCGCCTTTAAGGTAATATGAAAATGACACTAGTTTCCCATCACCATTTGCTTCTTTCAGACAGTGCTTTGCATTTCAGAAGTATGGTAACATGCAGAACATGTGATACATGGATTGCCATGTTCATCACTCATATGAGCAAGTGTAGCAGGTGCTACACATACTACCAGTTTCGGTGCAGAGATGTGCAGGACCTTACTGTTTTCCCTGGGAAAAAGCTTCAGGACTCCACACATTGGTGCACTGTGTTCTGCCATGGGTACTATGATGAGGCCAGTACAGTAAAAGCTACTGGAAACAGATAAATGCAGGTTCAAGAAAGTTTTTTAGTATGTGCATATTTTGCTCTAGATAACTATTTTGGTGGTGGTAGGTTAGAAATTAGAATGTACACTTTGGCTTATTTGAATGGCAATTTTTCTTCTCTCTTCAAATGGAGCATTGACCACTTGAGTACACAGGTTTTCAAAAAAGCTGAAAACTGGTTTTGGTGCTGGACTGTTGGAACTAAATTCCTTAGGAAGCCTGCAGTTAGCTATCTTATCAACCCTGTCACCTGCACATTTAGAACAAGTGAGAGCTCCAGTTTAAGGAAATAAAAAGGACAATATATATTAAGTACTCGTGTACAAATTTTTAAATTTCTTTTTAGTGTCTGAACACATGTAAGTGAAGGATATGAAGCCTGCTACTACAGAATTCTATGTCTCAAGGTGCTGGATTATTTAATAGCAACATTCTTTGGTTTCACCTGGGTATACATTTCATTCAGCGTTTGCCTTAAACTACACGAGAAGCTCAGAGGTTTTCCTTGCCAGGCAGTGCTTATAAACGCCACTGAAAACACCTATTCGGGTTACAAATACATGACATACCATTTCAACCACCCCAGGAATGAGCCTTGCGATGGAAAATGACAAAACTAACAGGTAAGAAACTTGTGCAACGTGAACGAAACACATGAAGAAGAAATTGAAACAAGTGCATGAATTTTAAGCACATTCACAAAGGAATTCAATGATAGGAATGGAAAGTCTGTATAATTAGTGTAAAAATAACACTAGGAAAAATGTGGTGTTTTCTCTTAAATATTAACAGGATCCTTAATAAATAAAACCTAAACAATATAAAATAAAATTGGCACACTAATGATGACTGAGTTGAGAGGAAAATGGCCACTCTGCTGTACATGGGGGAACACTCGTGTCCTTCCGGGCTGGATTGCAATCAAAGAGCAGCGCTCAGAGCATCAAATATTCACAATCAGCCTAAAGCTAGCTTTTAAGTTTAGGTTAAACAATTCAGGGCCCGATCCTGGAGTCCTGATTCAGGTACTACTCCCAGTAAAATCAGTGGGAGCTTAGGATGCAGATTCCCACTGCAGAAACAGGCGCTAAGTTACAAAATTTTATAATGTAAACACTACAGTAGATTGAATCTATTTCCCCATGTTAAGTATCCTCACACCTTCTTGTCAACTGTTTAAATGGGCCATCTTGATTATCACTACAAAAGTTTTTTTTCTCCTGCTGATAATAGCTCATCTTAATTAATTAGCCTCTTCACCTTTTCATGTTCTCTGTAAGTATATATATATCTTCTTACTATATGTTCCATTCTATGTATCCGATGAAGTGGGCTATAGCCCACAAAAGCTTATGCTCAAATAAATTTGTTAGTCTCTAAGGTGCCACAAGTACCCCTGTTCTTTTTACTACAGTAGATGTGTGAATTCCTAGCCCCACTGAAGTCAATGATAAAACGCCCATTGATTTCACTAGGGGCCATTCACCTTATGACTTGCTGATGTGCTACTTTGAAGGAGTTGTAGCACAAAGGAACTGTTCTGCAGTCAACGGGTCCTCAGTCTGCTTTCCTTCTGTTTTCATTGATAGTTTACTGTATTTGTGGGGTAACTCCTTTCCCCACAGCCTGCTCCACTGAACACAAATGACTTTTCATGTCTTATAGATTGTGAAACATTTAGAACGGTGCACAATTTGTCATGAGGGGGAGGGAGGGAGCAAGTTCTGTCATTGACAGCAATGTAAATCCACAGTGACTTCTGCAGTGTAATAGTAGATTCTGGCCCAAGCTTTTTGTTTCAGGGAGTCTATAAAATATGAGATGGAAAGGAAAGGAAAGTGACACAAAACCCAGAGACCGTAATCTGTTGTTTATTTAGGCCCCAATCCAGCAAGGCACTTAAACACATGCTTAACTTTAAGCACGCCAACAGTCTTATTGAAGTCAAGCTTTGCTGGATTGAGAATATTTTTTTCTGAAGTAGTACCATTTTTCAATGCTATTTTCTCGGCAACTTTTATATCATATTAACAGTTTCCCCTCTCACATCCACCAGTTTTCTTTTCACTCATGCACTAAACATTAACTATATTATGCAAAAACCCAACACAAATTCCAGACTCAGGAAGCTAACTCTCTGCCATGGTTAATAGAACAAACAGATGCAGATTTTTACATATACAACGTGAACAGATGTGATTTATAATTCTGCCAATTTCAGGGATGCAAACATGAATCCCTGCTTTTGTTTTTGACTGGAAAGCTCCCAAATGTGTCATGTGTTTCAGACCATATGAGTGATTTTTTTTACATTCAGAAGGCACAAGTATAATATTATTGGTATGATATAGATCATCTTGAAGATACTCAGACAGTAAAAAACAAGTGGCTCCTGACCATCAAAACAATTTTTCTCAGGCCTCTTAGTTTATCTGCATGGCTTGGATTATATTGATTTATTTCTTTATTTTTGTATACGGATAAAGTGTATAGAGAGAAATCTTCAGAGTAAGCTACTGTACATGACAATTTTTCATCAAGGCCCTGATACAGCGCATAATACTTCTTTGGCAAAGTATATATCCCTGCTCACCTGGTCCCATTAGAGGAGACTTATCAATAATTATTTCTGGTAAGCATGGTAGGTTATCTGTAATATTATAAATGCTAGACATGAGGCTGAGCCATAGGGTTCAGAGTCAGAACTGATTCAAAAAGAACGAGGAGTACTTGTGGCACAGTAGAGACTAGCAAATTTATTCGGGTATAAGCTTTCGTGGGCTAAAACCCACTTCATCAGATGCATGGAGTGGAAAATACAGTAGGAAGATATATATACATACACAGAGAACATGAAAAGATGGGGATTCCATACCAACTGTAATGAGACAAATCAATTAAGGTGGCCACTATATATATATATATATATATATATATATATATATATATCTTTGACTCTCTCTCTCTCTATATATATATCTTTGTACTGTATTTTGCACTCCATGCATCTGATGAAGTGGGTTTTAGCCCACGAAAGCTTATGCCCAAATAAATTTGTTAGTCTCTAAGGTGCCACAAGTACTCCTCATTCTTTTTGCAGATACAGACTAACACGGCTACCACTCTGAGAATTGATTCAGAATCCAAATGCCCTCCAAATTGAAGGGCGGAAGAAATGGGTCAGTATTCTGGTTGGGCCCAGAGATGGGACCAACCTGTGAAATTTGGGTCGAACGTTCTGTTTTGGGACAATCTCTCGTTAGGACAAAATATACCAGATAGCTGTAGAATGGGTTCACTTAACCATGATAATGGCATCCTTTCAGGCAGCGTAATTCTAATCCATCTTAACACACCCAATAATTCCATGCCTGGCTGGGCAGTGTGTTTAGGACTGGCTGCCAGGTAACTAGCACAAGATCTCTAAGCTTTTGAGGCTTGCTTGGCTCTGAAATATCCAGATCCAATCCATTTTTCTGTCTTTGAGCCCATAAATGTGTAAAATTGTTTAACTTGTTGCTGTACAAATCGCTCATGCCTCATCTGATCACTAGGGGCTAGATTGTAACTTGGGCCATGCTCCTGTAGTTTAGGAATCCCCATTATGCCCCACCAGGGGCTACCTAGGTGTTAGGTCTGAATATATGAGTGGGTGCTGTGAGCTTGCTACTCCCCACTACCAACCCAGGAGTAGGTAGGTGGGGAGTGGGTGGAGCCTTGACTCTGCTCTCCCATGCCAGCCAGCCTATATGAGCCAATATAAGGGGCATAATAAATTACTATCAGAACAGGACAATTATCCTCCTGGAATGGAAGGAAGAAAAAGGGGCAGGAGCTGTGACCTGGAGGCACAATCTAGCCCTGGCTTTCAGCCTTTCTACAATATAAAGATAACACAGGTGTGCATGGATTCCACCTCTTCCCATGTTAAACCACAGTGAAGGTATTTTAAATGCCATTACGTTTGTATCCCAGTGACACTTGCCTATTTGATCAAATGCCATTTGTTGCCATCTTTAGGATTGGTGAGTTCAACCACGGGAGTGAGGGGGAAAACTCAAAAACAGCTTGGTAACTAATACTGACGTTTGTAACAAAGAACAGTAAGACAAATAACGGATATGTTGCCCTTTTTCTTTAGGACTGTGTTGAAAGGATCCAATTCCTATTAAAATTCAACAGCAAAATACATTCATTAATTAGTATCCCCCAACACACATAAAAAAATAGCCTTAATTATAACACATTGCCTGGGGTAATTAAGGTTGTGCATGCAACTTTGCTTTGAAAGGAATTATTGGTCATATATTAGTCAGATAAATTTAATATATGTAAAGGAACCTCTCTAATCAATTTTATTTCCTAAGGGTTTAAAGTATTTTTGTTGACAGATAATGGGCATCTTGATATATAATCTTAAGTGCAAAATATTAATGCATTTAAAATACATCAAATCTTTAGTAATCTGATAGATGTTTTGCTATATAAACATTAAAAAAATAAAAATAAATCTATGTATAAAGTTAATTGTGCTTCTTTAGAAACCTTATATGTTTTGTTCACATACAACTTTAAAATACATTTTAGAGTTAAGTAGCAGTTTCAAAATATATTAAATTCTTTTGATGAATCTTCTTTATAACACCACTTCAAACTGTGACATTACACAGTTTTTGTAATATTACTCATTATTCTGGCCAAGATTCTGTTCTCAGTTATGCCCAGGAAAATTGAGACTTACTGTTTTAATCTAGACTTATACAGGTGCAAAGAAAATCAAAATCTGGTTCTATGGGTTAAAATAATTTGGCTCTAAAGAAAGACATGCTTTAAAACTTCCTCCATACAATCTGATCAAGGAAATAGTTCCCATGACAGACTTGTTCTTATCAGAGTTGTTTATTATCTGCACTACTTAATGTTGGGTACTCATTTCTATTAAGTTTGTGAGGTATAAAAACAAAATGGAGAAGATGGAAAAGCTTCTAGATTAATATACTAATAATGAAATAAATCCCCCCACCCCCCAAAAAATCCCTGATGCATCATATTGCAAGAAGGTCTGGAATGTGTTCATGTTCTATTTTTCAGATAACAATTGCCACTAGAAACTGAGAACCCCGTTGGGTGTTAATCTTTTCGTTTCTTGTAAAATTACAAGTGGGCTTACTAGTGCCAATGCAACATGTTACTTATAGGCTTTAATATTCCACAAATGTTAGTTTATATTTGTACGGTATTCCTTGCTGATGGTAAAACACATTTTTCAAGTATGAATATTTTGCACGTATATTCTCTTTTGAAGATTTCAGATTCTATTTCTCTTAGTGTGCATCATCAAAAGTGATACAATATTAACCATTTTCTCTTTTCTCTGTAAAATTGTTCATGTGTTCTTCACATTTTTAAATAAAAAAGAGTGATTAAATATTCAGAAATCACCAACAAAGGCTAATAAATGTCAATGCAGTTCCTCTATAAACAGAGCACTTGAAGGGGAAAAACATATGTCCACAACAGTGCATGCCATGTTATGTGCATCGGACTTTCTGGTCCTGTAGCTCTGATGCTTTTAATGGAGCCAAGAAAAGTTCTGAGCCAGCCTCTTCTTCTTCCATGGACAGTAAATGTCAAAGAAAGAGAGAGAGGAGAGTTTTTTCTAGTCTTGTTCCAGTTGACTTTGGTGCATTATTGTCTGCATAAGGAGAATGAAAACCACAGCAGAACACCACGAAAATCAGACTTTTGAGCACTCTGCATGAGATCCACAAGTTGGATGACTGAGCAGCAATACCCAAAGAGGAAAATGCTTTGGTTGCCTTGAGCTAGCATGTTAAAAGAAAGGTTTGTTTTCCTTCCAGGTAAGTAAAAGTGCTTGTTGGATAACAAAGCAGGAAAGAAAATCAGATTACTGATGAGAAGGTAGAAATTTAAAATGTCTATCATTTATAGCACAAGAAATCAAGAGTATGTCAGCCTCTCTCATGGCTGTGGTTTGTTTTAAAGATCTTCTCGGCACATTGGAAAGTTGACAAAGGTAAAGACATTAAACTCTATCAATACAGAGAAACACAGGAAAATGGCATAAAGAATCAGCACGTAGAAGCCTAGTTTCTTGTCAAGTTTCCATTTATTTACATGGATTCCACCCACCTGCAAGTATACAAAGTGTTAGTTACTGGTATCTCAAAGGACACAAATGCTACAAGCTTCAAATGAGGTCTATTTGAATCTGCTGTCCTTAAACATGCTAAAAATGGAGTCTTGGTCATTTTACAGATCAGAAAGGACAGTGGTCATTTTTTCAGATGGCAATAAGGCACATAACTGATCAAGTTAAACATGAGGGCTTAATTCTCAGCTACATTAAGACCTCTTTACACTGCTCTAACATATAAAGCGGCCTTGAAGTGGGTGTAACTTAGGGTGTGTCTACATTGCAGCTGGAGGTGTCCTTGGACAGACATACAAGCACTAGCCTTGATCAAGCTAACTTGCTAAAAACAGCAGTGTAGCCGTAGCAGTGCTGGCGGTGGCACAGGTTAGCGGTCTGAGATCCTAGGCCATTTGGAGCCCTAAGTAGGAATAGCGCCGTCTCTGTCCTAGGTAACATTCAGGCAGTTAGTCCATGCTGCCATCTGCACTGCTGTGGCTACACTGTTATTTTTAGCATGACAATTGATCACAGCTAGTGTAGGTATGTCTACACATGTGAGAAATTACACCTCCAGCTGCAGCATAAATGTACCGCAAGCGAGTGGCATATGTTCAGAACCCTTCACAGGGTCAGAGCTTGGCGAAGAGCTCTTAATGTAACCGAGAATCAAGCCCATAAGCGTATAGTTTCAACACACCCTTGAAGTCATGCAGCTCCCATTAATTGCTTCAGTACAGCCTCAATTATCAGGTAAAAGAACCTTCAGTGCTGCCCCCTAGATCTACTATGTTCTCTGGAACACTGGCCCTTACAGAGTGTTCCTTCCTTCAACAACTGCAGAGAAGCAGAGAACATAGTCTCAAAGGAGGTCAGAAGTAATGAGTTAGATGGCTTGTTCCTTCATACAGACAGTTTGCCAAAATACAGGCCACTCAAATTGTACTGTGCACAGACATTGGCCAGAATTTCCAAATCTGGGTGACTAGCCTAAAGTTAGGCTCCTAAATCCACATTTAGGCTCACATTTAGCGAGAGAGTAATGGGAGTGTTCAGAAGCTTTTCCATTCAGAGGTCACTGTTTCAGCTGCGTCAGGAGCCTGGTCATTCTGTCCATCAATACCCCATGGACACCTTCGACGATAAAATTTAGCTAACCCTCCCATACCTTGCCAAACTGCTGGACAGGTGGGTGGAGGAGGGGAAGATTTATGACACAATACAACACAACTGTTGTCTTTTAAGATATTATTTCGATATTTGCTTCACAGTGTGGCAAAGATGAGTACCAGTGATTGTGTCTACTGAGGGCTGGGCTGGCAAAAAGATTATCTCCATACAAGTCACTTGTGAGATGCATTGGCAAGTTAATTGTATAGCGACTAGGGTCTGATTTTTGCAATACTGGTCATCCTACCACCATATTTAGTGTGTCATTGGTACAATGCATTGGTAAGCCACAGACATGATGCAGAAATGTGAGGTGAAGCTGCAGAACTGGAATTAATTTGCAAACTAGATACCATCAGATTAGGCCTGAATAAAGACTGGGAGTGGTTGGGTCATTACAAAACCTAAACCTAATTTCCCCAATACTAATTTCTCCCTACTGTTACTCACACCCTTCTTGTCAACTGTCTGTAATGGGCCACTCTCTTACCACTTCAAAAGTTATTTCTCCTCCCTTGGTACCCTGCTGTTAATTGATTTATCTCGTTAGACTGACCTAACACTTGGTAAAGCAACCCACATCCTTTCATGTATTTATACCTGCTCCTGTACCTTTTACTTCATACATCTGATGAAGTGGGTTCTAGCCCACGAAAGCTTATGCCCAAATAAATGTGTTAGTCTCTAAGGTGCCACAAGGACTCCTCAGTTTTTTTGCTGATACAGACTAACACGCTGAAACCTGTCACATTCTCTATGTAGTCTCCGCTGGAAGTCTACAGTTTGAGAAACACTGCAAAGTGTTAATGAGGATGGATATTTACACTTTCAGAGTCTGGTTCTGCCCACATCTGGCTCAATGGGCATTTTGCCATTGACTTCAATGCATTCCACTTCAGGCCCTAGATGCATTAGAACTGACTTCAGACCCAAATTAATGTTTCACTTACCAGGCCCTTTGTTACAAAATAATAGCCCAGTCCTGAGAGTTACTTAGTTAGCTCCTCTTGGGAGCTGAGGTCCTCAGTTCTCACTGAAATAAATGGGAACTGAAGGTCCTCGGTGCCCCATTGAGTGCTGAGAGCCTGATTTAAAGCCCACTGATGTCTTTGGTTGTTAGATCAAGCTCTGTATGAACAAATGCTAGTCATAATGGCAAGTACTTCCAGTTTCTCCTACTGCTACATGCAAAGTAAATAGATGTATCAAATTATGACATGAAGTGAATACTCAAAGCGGTCACATTTTAAACCACAGAAATACTTACAGTAAGAGCTACAGACCCCAGCAGAAGAAGAACCGAATAGACCAGTCCCTTGCTATTTATCTTAACCTGTGAAAGTTAGACATAAGAGAACTTTAAAATGTTTAGGACATAGTAAGTGCAATAGAAAGTTAACTGCCTCTTGATTTAGAACATTTTCTATTCTATTTTCAAGTACTGTCTGAAATTTAAAACGAAGGGCTTGCCTACAGGACGGGGTACTGCACTCTACAGGGGTGTGATTTCTAAAGCGCACTAATACGCTGCGCACTAATTGGCCCGTGTTGACCCTGCTCAGGTGCACTAAACGTTTCCTAGTGTGCCTGCACCACATCAAAGTGCACTAGGGGTCTACACGGGCCAATTAATGTGTAACATGTTAGTGCACATTAGAAATCACATCGCTTAGTGCTCATTGCTTCACTGTATTGACAAGCCCCAATTTACAATTTTTAAATGACATATATCCTAGATGTTTAATTTATGGTAACAGTTACAATAATGGGAGAACAGCATGTTTAAAAGAATCAGAATAAATGTGTAAATAATCAGTCCTGCTTAAATAAATCCCCTCAGCACTTGTATATTGCCTTTGGCCAATAACTCTCAAAGAGAGTAAGCCTTATTATCCTCATTTTACAACCAGGTCAACGGAGACATGGAGAGGCAAAGAGATTTGCTCAAAGCTGCACAGACATACAGTAGCGGAGCCAGGAATAGACCCAATTGCTCCTGCCACCCAATACAATTAACTCACATTGAAAGCAATGGGAATTCATTGCATCTTGTGACAGGAAAACTGTTCGCATGTATCCCTGTTCTTTGGCCAGGAAATAACCTCATGTCTTATTTAACTACTAATAAAAATGCTCAGCATTTTTTACAATGTTTTCTTCTGAAAACAACACAAAAAAACGAAAATTAATTATAATTATATACACACACACACACACATACCGTTGATCCATAATTAATCAACATAGTTTGCATGCCCCATGGTACTCCAAGGCCTACTAAAATGTCAAACACATTGCTTCCTATTGTATTGGATACGGCCATATCACCAAGACCTGGGAAACAAAAAAACCAAATAATGATTCTCAGGTCAAAACAACACACAGGACAAACATTTTGTAACAAGGCTGAGGAGGAGGAGGCAGGGAGGGGGAGAGAGAATGACCATTGAGCAGCTTTGCAATGTAAGAGGACACTTTAAAATTAGCTAACTAAGAACTCCTGCAATCCCCACATGGGCAATTTGCTAAGTACCTAAGATCAGCAGATAATTGGGGTAATATTTACATAACCTTTTAAAATAAAAAAATGCTCACAACCAATATACTTTGTGCATGTATCATCCTTGATGGGTAAGCAGAAATTGTTTGGTGTTTGAGTTTGATGCCAATTAAAAAAACAGGTTGATAAGATTTGTCCTGTTTTTTCTGTAGTCCCAGGGCAAAGCTGGCCATGGGCTTCATTATAGGAAGCTGTGTGTGGTCTGTCTTCATCTCTTGGGATGTGCTCTGGGGCTGTGGGCTCTAGCTAATCTGAAAGTTGATCGTGAAAGATGCTGAGCAGTGTGGGAGCTGAGGACATTCAGCACTGAGCAGGACTGGGCCCTTATGTGTGTGAGCATCAAGTTCACTTTAGAAATTTCATTTTTTAAAAACAACCCCAAACAATAATGAAATAGGAGAACAAAGTGTGAGTGGGTGGTAAGGTCATAAGAACCTTGTTCTTACAGAATCTCTGTCTCCTGTGCTCAGTATTAGCTGGTGTCTGATTTTGATACCATAATAATGGTGGCCAGAGTGCTCACCCCAATTTGTTTCTCTCTCAAGTACCTGCTTAGTTATCTGTGCTACTGCCAAATCCACAAAACGTGTGTCAGGAAGGAGGAAAAGATCTAATATTGTTGGAAAGTCCCCTGCAAATAAGATCAGCTTTGTGGAGGAACTTTCAAGCCCATGAGACTTCCAGCTGGATCACATGCACAATGTCTGCTCCCAAGGCATGGCCTGACACAGTCAGTACCGCAGACAATCCATCCCTGGGATATCCTCGGGATTTGTGTTTATGGCGACACCTCTTGCAGCTTCCCTTCACTGTCATGGCACATCTGCATTTGCCCTTTGGGAAATCCTTTACTAAAGTGCCATGCATGGCCCTCACATGTTACATGAGAGATCAGGGATTCTCCATCTACCAGTTCACCAAGCTGTTCCTTGCCTGTACTCTCATAGTAAGTAATCTTGACCAGGTTTTTGCCTGATATGTGGCGATATTCTATTGCAAAGATTTGGCCCACAGAAATAAATAGTAAACTACAAATAGAATATTAAGTGGACTGTGAAATAACTAAACTAAGCAGATCTCTCTTTCCCCATTGATTTCTCATTTAACATTTTGAGTTAAACTTATGGTAGAGACTCTAGAGAACAGAGATAAAGAATGATAGCGTTTATTTTCTGGTTTCAGAGTAGCAGCAGTGTTAGTCTGTATTCGCAAAAAGAAAAGGAGTACTTGTGGCACCTTAGAGACTAACCAATTTATTTGAGCATAAGCTTTCGTGAGCTACAGCTCACTTCATCGGATGCAGCTGTCGCTCACGAAATAAATTGGTTAGTCTCTAAGGTGCTGTAAGTCCTCCTTTTCTTTTTGCATTTATTTTCTGTACAGATTCAAGCATTATGAAGGCATTACACTGATCATTTTAGCACTTTTCCCCCTGTATTTCCTCTACAGATCTACTGACTCTAATATCATACATGGAAGAAACCAATTTTAATGGGCAGTGTCCCAGAACAGTTCTTAACACAGCTGATCTATTTTTGTGAGATTTTCCTGCATGTAATTCCTAATATGAAGTGGAGAATGGATTATTTTTAATATACGATTCTTTGTTAGGCATATCCAAAACATATTTAAAAATATGTATAGCTCTTACAGTTATAAACGAAACATTTTAAATATGTTTATGCAGTTCACATCATACAGATGTGGGACTCTACTGGCTCCTGGTGGCTAGTTTAAGACTTCAGAATTCTTGGAGTCTGTATGCAGCCTGGAGAAAAAAGAGCCATCCTTTGGCATTAAGGGCTGTAGGAGCTGCAATACTGCAAAATGCTATTATTACTATCTGCTCCTTTCTCAGCGTGATACAAATGGACACACTCATGCTTGTTTTAAGCAACAATGGTAAAGGATGTGTCCATATATATTTCTCATGTAAAAAAGGAAAGCTTTTAAAAAAAAATCAAAAGCTCAGCCATGTAAATATGAGCTGGAAAAATCTTTGGCCTTTTAAATAGGAAAGTTAAACTAGACATAGTTAAGGTTAATCTTTCCCTACTCAGTGTTAATATTCATCGAGCCAAAAGGAAGATCCTGGCTGTCTCTAGTTGGATGAGGAATATGTTTGAAGCAAGTTAACTTTTGTTGTGCCTTTCCTCCACAGTATCTTTCCCCATCAACTTAATTTGAAATCAATGCAAGTTTTACATGCAGGACTTAGGACATGATCCAAAAAGAAAATCCTTTTTCTATGCACTTTTGGTGTATAATCCTATTTTTATGGCTAATCTTTTTTGGTGTAGCACATGTGTACGTTACATCGTTCTAATCTGACTGATCTATACTGCATATGTGAGTTTTGGTTGCTGAATGAACTACCAGAACATTATGCAATTTCTCCTGATGCTTCAATCCTCTTGGATGTAATAAATGCCCCGTACTCATAACCAGAGATGTAACAGGGTGGAAACCATTTTTTTTTTTTGCAGCACCAAGCAGAGTGGGGCCCTGGTCCATGACTGGGGCTCCTAGGTGCTATTGTAATTCAAACAGTTTGAAAAAGCTACATATTACAGAAGCACAGCATGAAATTGTTGGAACACTTGAACAGAAATGATACCTTGTCTTGCTACTATTAAGCTGGCCATGCAGTCTGGTACACTCGTTCCTGCGGCTAGGAAAGTAATGCCCATGATAACATCAGGGATCCCCAGAGTGTATCCAATTATAGTAACCTGCACAGTCAGGGAAAACAGCCATTTAAAATAATTGGGAAGTCTCTCTTATTCTGATACTGTATTTCCAATACAATTGTGATTCACTCTTCACTTTAATTTCTGGATGTGGCCGTTATGACAGTTAGATACACACACACACACACTTCTGTAAGGAAACAAAATTTTAGCAACAATCTGACTAAAAACCTCCTACTAGGAAACAATAAGTACTTGTAGGCACATTCTTAAGGGTTTTATGAAAGCCATTTAAAGTGCTCCACTTTATACATTTGTAACAGGATGTACTGGCCCCTTAAGGGCGCTTACAGACCAGTACAGACTGTTCTTATTTTCTGCCTGGAACAGTGGAATGCTGGGTGGCTCCCAGGTCTGAAGGTTGCTCTTCATTTGGCAGCAATGCAGGCTGGGAAGAGGGCGGAGCTCCCTTTGCCATAGTAAGAGAATGGCTTGGGAAGAGGTGAGACCTGTTCTGAGGCTCTTGACAGAGACACTCCTGAAGGGAATAGAACATGAGTCTCTCTAGACAAATGGCCCCGATGCAGCTTTGGAAGAGCCTAGGGGGAGACAGCAGCTTGTAATGGGGATCCCAGTAAGGGTCTCAAGGGGTGTGTGTGTTAATATACCCTGAAAAAGGGACCAGAAAGAAGGCTTCATAGCCAGCCAGCTAAGCAAGCCTAGGAAGTAGCCTGTGGGAAGAGTAAGAGTGAAGCTGGAATATTTGAGATTGGAGCAGACAGCTACTTCATTGCTCAGGGGATTAGAGCTGGAGCCTGTGGTAGAAAGGGTGGCATAAACCTCAGTGCTGCCACCTTGAAGTATTGTGCTGGCACTCCTATAAGAAAAGCCTATTTCTAGATCTGTGCAATCAAGGGGCAAGGGGCTCTTTTGGGAACCCCTGCAGCCAAGGGGAAGAGTTTCCACAGACTCTTAAAGCAGGCAGTGGCCCAGAAGCAGAACTGGGCCAAAAGTTTTTGCTTGGACTCTTTTTTTCATTAGAGTTGTGGTTACCCCAGAAGGGATGGAGTCTTTTTTCTTTTTAACTTAGCCAGAGGATTAAATCAAGTTATCCAATCACTAAGACATTTTCCCACTGAGAGGGCAAGTAACTGTGAGGACACTGAGGCATGGCCCATCTTAAAAGAGATCAGAGACACTGTTACAGCATTTCTGAACATATCCTACCTTTGGTCTTTCCACAAAAACTCCCACTGTTTTCAACAGAAGTTCTGAAAGTGGAACCAGGATAGACAGCATGGTCTTACTGAAGTACAGATGCATTGAAGTTGTGGCAATGTGGTACATCAGCAAAAATGAATTGTTGGAATATGAATCTCTCAACCAGTTTTTGCTACATATTGTAAAATCAGGGAGAAAGGGCTTTACTTTATAATATAATACTTTAAATACTAACTTACGGGAAAATACTGTATCCAAGTGGAAATGGAAAAACAAAATAATCCCCAAATGTATAATATACTGACAAAGCTATCAGTATGTATCCCAGACAAGTAAAGCTGTGTCACACAGCTCACAAGCCTCAAGCAAGTTATGAAGATCAGCTGTTCATAAATGAAGATGCTTCCAAAAGGTCACACGGAACTGTTACATATTTCATTTTCCAGGGTACGTATTACAAGAGAGTTAGATTTTTTCATTTTACTGATCTTTAATTGGAGGAGGCATGTGAACGCTTTATCCACCCTGCCATTGACCTACCAGTCCTTCAGCAATACTAACATAACTTCTCTTTAGCTTTGCCTCTCTTTGAATAGAAAAAAAATGCCTTTTTAAACTTCCAAAAATATTTTTTTAATTACAAAGAGTCAAATTTGAGCTACTTTACGATTCATGTCTCTTCTGAGTGAAAATGTACATTTAAGTATAAAAACTGAGAGAAAAGAGTGAATCACCTGGACTGGCGTTTCAAGTAAGAGTGTTTCTGAACAGATCATACCAGATATACATCTTCATCAGAGCCTACATTTTTGCACATTAAGAGCAACTGAAAAGATTTATGGGTAACCTCTATGGCACTCTTACTAAGAAGGATAATACTTGCGACTAATATAGTCCGTTCCACCCAGAGCATTTTACACTGTATCTGATCCTCCAACCCTCACTACTCACCTGAGTTACTGTGTATGTTTCAGGATCAGGCCTTAAGGCCATATTTTTAAAGGTATTAGGTGCCTAAAGATACAGATAGGCACCTAGTGGGATTTTCAAAAGCACCTAAGCCCTAACTCCCATTCAATATTAGGAACTAGGCACTGAGGAACTTTTGAAAAAAAAAAATCACACTAGGCCCCATCTGCATCTTTAAGTGCCTACCTTTAAAATTATGGTCCAAAAGTACTGTCCAGAAGAGAGACTAGCACATAGGTCATTTATTAGAACTACTAGACTGCACACATCCCAATGTGGTTATGTCTTTTAGTTCACCTAAAACAACCTGGGATTGGAGTTGAAGACATTCACCATCTGGCCTGTACATTTCATTTCTTAAAACAAGGTTTTGTTGCATCTACTTACCATCCACACCATAAAATAGGAGAACAAAGCAATCCACAGAGTGGATAAAATGAATGTCAGCATAAAAAAGTTCTCCCAACGCGGTTTGCTGCAGTTTGGAATGGTACAAAAGAGTAGGAATAGCAATGGCCACGTGAAAATCCATTTGACTTTGTTCATTTTTCCATCTGCGGAAAGAACGGAAAACAACCTATTTAACTTTCCTGTTCCTGCTGCACCAGGTCCAGTTACATATGTATGCACACTATGTGGACAGAGGAGAAAATAACAAATAGGCTTGGTTGCAGCTGTGCATTTTGGTTTGAGGGTCATTTGTCTCCCTTGCCCCCGTGTTCCCAGTTTCTGTCTCTCTTTATAATATGGCAAGTTCTGCCCTTGGATGCATGTGTAGGGTTCCCACTGATTCAAACCAGACAATGTACATATATCTGACGATGAAATTGAGCCACAATGTATTGCTCTTTTGAATTTAAAACAGAAGGCTGGTAGTATTGCCCTTTCAGGGGCATGTTATCTTACCATTAAGCCCCTCACCTGAAATAAAAAGCAAAATACAACTTTTTTTTTTAAAAGGAACAGTGTAAAAAATTGCCCACTTCTGTGCAATATCAGTAAACATTTTCAGCTGATATAAAAACAGACGTTGGCCTTCATTCTGAGCTGTGTCTGTGAAGGATCTACCGCTACAGAATTTGCAAATCACAGTTTACTATCTGCATAACAATACACTCACTCTTGCTTCACAGACAAGACATATGAAATGCTGATGTTTCAAAACATTGCAAATATGTTGCAAATGTGCATGTAAATTTCAATTAATGGGATCAGAGGCAAATTACAGGATTTTCACAGACTAGGGATTATATTCATATTCCTTGAGACATTTTAGAGCATTCTACAAGTTTGCTTTCCAGGCTGACAAATGATGGGCACAGTCAAGTGCCCTTTATGTAGCTTTATTTTGGATAATAATTAAGCTAGCAGGGGATTTATTGATGCTTGAAACAGTATAAATGCCCTGATCATTGTGTGTGCAAGATCTATACAAATGTGCTGTTTTGAAACAGATGGATGGTCACGCCAAAGGAAAAGAATAAAAAACAGATACATCTCCACTGTAGTCAGAGTTACACCACTGTAAAACTGGTGTAAGTGAGACCAGAATCTGCATTAATGTCCCTTGATGCTTTCTTTAATGAATCAAAAATTAGTTGTAGAGAGCACAAACAAATATTATGCTGCCTTCAGCTTTAAAAGATAGTAGTAATGCTGAAACTACAGCTTTCCAATGCTTATATGAGCCTGCGCTGCAATGAAAGGTTTCAGAGTAACAGCCGTGTTAGTCTGTATTCGCAAAAAGAAAAGGAGTACTTGTGGCACCTTAGAGACTAACCAATTGATTTGAGCATAAGCTTTCGTGAGCTACAGCTCACTTCATCAGATGCATACTGTGGAAAGTGTAGAAGATCTTTTTATATACACACAAAGCATGAAAAAATGCAATGAAGACAGCTGGACCAATGCTTTGTAATGGGGATTTCTCTTTTTTGTCACAAAAGAGCTATCCATTTAGGCCTTGATTTAGCAAAATTAGTGGAAAGTCAATGTGAGCAGTCATGGTTTAACATGTCCTTAAGCTTTGTTGATTCAGGACCTTAGGTAGGATCCCTGTCAGGGTACATACCCCCAACAAAGAAAATGAAAGACAGCAACTGCAAACACCATACTTGTTATCTAGCAAAACAGGGATCTCTTCTTACCCATGTGACAGGGAAAACATACCAGCCTGATTCTACTCTAGTGTAAATCAGGTCTAAGAACAATGAAGCGTTACACCAGTGAGAGATGAGAATCAGGTCCTTATTTTTTTTCCAGTAATTTAGTGAGACAGTTGCCCACTCATCCTGCAGTTGGAGGATTTTTGCTTCATTAACGAAAGCGTCCAGAAACATTGGTCTGGATTCTGGTCTAACTTACACAAGTTTTATGCTGGTGCAACTGACTAACGTAGAGTTACTTGTGAATTATACTAGTTTAGCTGAGAGCAGAATAATTCCTGTCTTGTTTCAAGTATTTCAATCTTTTTCAAATCCATATGCTCTGCACTGTGTATAAGAGGCTTTGGGAGCCAAACATTCCAAAGAGACAGTGCTACAATGAAAAGTCTTATAGTAATTTTCAATATATTCCTCTAATGCTATATGCCTCTATTTCTTCACTAAGGAGCTTTATACTTGCAGGAATCACTTTCCCATTAAAATGCAGCCATCTCTAGGTGAAAGATAACAGGTAAACAACACACAGAACAATAGCGATGAGAAGGGAATATTGGTCAAAGCCCTACTTTTAAAAAAAAGTGTCATATGGTTTGCAATATCCACATACAGCAGACAGGAACTCCGTTTTAAAGTCTCACCCAAAAATCCCACACTTGGTAAACCACACAGTGTGATGCTGGCAGATCAGGTGTCAGCTCATGCCAAAGTCCCCACATCTCAACTGAACACTGACAAATACATAGCTGGAATCAGTCTGGCTCACCTGTGTGTTAGTATTGTTAAGCCAGGTGTTAAAATGATAAGAATGTGTTTAGATTTTATTGAATGCGTCTGAGTTGTTGCATGCATTAATCTCACTTGTAACATCTGAATTTCATATTGTAAGCCAATATCTGAGTGGTTGTATTGTGCACCTCTGTGACTATGTAAAACACCGACAGGAAAGAGACATTAAATTAGTGTGAAGGGCTGCTCATCAACAGAAGGTCTTACATCCTTCCCAACAGGAAAGGTCCATCAACACCAGATGTTAAGAGGATAAAATACTTTGTTGTTCTGCTCTCCCCCCCCCATGAAGATGAGTCATGCAAGTGGATTTCCCCCTGTCCCCTCCCCCAGATCAGCTGAGTTTGCAGCTCAGAGGACATGTCAGAAGGGGGATAAAAACTCCAGACAAAAGGAACTAGGTATCTTTATGCTGCTTGGTCTGGGGGAAGGGGGCAGGGGAAGGGATCCCCAGCTGTGTAGCATGAGGTAGCCCTAAAGAATATAGAGACTTTGCTGAACATAGAGGCTTTTGAAATTTAAGATTATAACTCATTTGTGTGTATATGTTTACCTGCTTTCACCTTGTAAATAACTGTTTCCTTTTCCTGTTTCACAAATCTATATATAGTTTATTAATGAATTGGCTACAATAGTCTTTGGTGTGAGATTTAAATTGCCATTGACCTGGGGTAAGTGACTGGTCCTTTGGGACTGTGAGTAACCTGAATATTGCTGTGATTCTTGATGTAAGAGACGATTTATCACAAAGGTATGCTCACCTGGGTGGCGAGACAGATTGGAGTACCAAGGGGACTGTCTACAGCTCCATGTTAAGGATCTTATAGTACCTGAAGAGTTTACACTTGACAATTGGCTCGCAAACTCTAAGTATAGAATTCACAGCCAATCTGGGGTTTGTGCCCTGGCTCCTAACAATCTGCCCTGAGGCTGGTCCTCACACTCTTGAGTTGCTGCAGGCAGCGTTACACATGGAACTCAGTTTTGTCTAGCTGAGATGGGCCAAAGGCTGTGATGACACTGCCAGGAGTCAAACGCACTGCTGCAGCTCAGGTATTTCAAACTTGATATCTAGGCCATTGAATCATTTCTTCTGGGAATGAAGGAGGAACAAGTAGGAAGAGTGCATTATTCACTGTATTATTGTGTAACTTAAATTAGGGCCTGCGAGACAGAGTCAAACCAATGGTCCATCTACTCTGGTATGCTCTCTGACAGTGACTTGTACCAAATGCTTTAGAGAAAGTGTCAAAACCCTCAAAAACGGACAGTTATGGAGGGAGCTTCTTTCTAACCCCAGGCAGTTAGTGGTTAAAGCTGGAGTCTCGAAGCATGAGTGTTGACACATCTAGTAGATGTTTATCCCAATTGGTGATAAACTGGTTGAGAAACAGGAAAGATTTTGTAGACCTTTCTGTAGACGTTCCTGTTTTTGTTTGAAATTTTGAAACTTGAAAAAAAAATGCTGACCATCCCTACTCTAGTCCTTTTTTTAATTCTACCAAGCATTTCGCTTCAGTGTAACTGGTGGCAATGAATTCCACTCGTTAATTATAAATTGATCCTGATCCTCAGCTGGTGTAAATCAGAGTAGCTCTACTGAAATTAATCGAGTTGTGCCATTTACACCAATTGAGGAGCTGGCACTGTCGGTGTCTTTGTTTTTTAAAAAGTGTTTCATTTTATCAGTTTCAAAATTTGTTACTTTAACTTTTTAAACAAAACAGTCTTTTTCCACTAATGAAAATGGATTTTAAGTTCCCTATCTCCTGAGTCCTAATTACGCTTTATAATTTACAGCTGAGATTTAGGACTAATCATCATCAGCAATATTTAATTCAAATTTTGATCTTAAGTCATGTAGTAATGAGGACTGTACAGCACCACATAGGAGCTCTTGTACTAACCCAAGCAAGAAGTATAATTCTGCAACAAAATGATGTTATTCTCAAGGGCTAAGGATTGATTGGACTAGTGTATGAAATTTAGTGTATGTAAATTAGCCAATCAGCCTAATTTGTTTTTAAGAGTCTTCTGCGTGCTAGGCACTTAACAAATGAGTATGTTACAAATGTTACATCCTTACTGTGGTACCGATCATGGAAGCCAGAGACTAAACCCAAAAGGTTCAGACTACAGCAGGTCAGGAATTTTATGTTTGAATAGTTTTTGGTTTTTTTTTAAATGGAAAATGCCCTTTCAGAATTTCAGTTTTTCCGAGTTTGATCTGCAAAAATGTCAGGTTTTTATTTTTCACCCTAAATTGGAAAATTGTATCCAAAACCTCAAAAGTTTCTGTGGGATGGAAGTTCTGTTTTCCCTGCCAGTTCTACTTCCAACAAACAGATCTTTATTACAGCCTCTCAGAGATCACTCTGCCTGCACCATGACTGGATCCAGCATGTTACACTTCTCAGTGTATGCCATGACTGGGTATCTTACAAGCAGTGTCCACTACAATGAAGACAGGTCCCTGATGTGAAGAATTTATCTGAGTCTACAATGACAAATTCTGCTGTCCATTACACTGGAGTTACTCCAGATCTACAAAGGAGGGAATGCAACAAAAAGAAAGAAGTTAGAGTGGAGATGCTCAGTATATCTGTTAGTTCCACTGTTTGTTTGGTTTTCCTTATTACTGTCTATTTTGTTACCACATCTTTGAGCAGAGAACAGGCTTCCTATAGCTTTTTCTTTTAAAGAGATGGATACAACATAAGTGCTACTTAAAAGAAAGTCATAACCTGTTACTTCTCTATTGTAAATCCAATCACAACAGGGACCAACATCTTTCTTACCAAGAAGGAGGACAATTGGCAAACGCACACATTTTCTTGTCTAATTTATGAAAAAATCAATCTATATTTTGTATCATGTGAATCGGCACAGACATCTGTGCTGTGATAGAGAACAACAATCCAACGTCTGATTGCAAACAGAGGCACATATGCAGCCCAAGAGGGAAACAGAATTTTCGTCACAACATATTACTTTTAGGTATCTTTGTCTTGTGGTTATAGCTCTGTTCAGTTGGTGGATTACCAATGGAATGACCTAGAGCAACATCAAATCTGCAAGTTTTTGTTCCAAACTGTCTGTTTTTAATGTCCTTTCAAGATGCCAGGGCATAGGATAATGGGTAGGATTTGCTAACCTCCTTGGCCAGTAGCTCTATCTTTTTAGTTCTGGAAAAAAATTCTTATCTTCACAAACATAATATTTCATTATAGTGAATTTAGGACCCACCCTGTGCAACAAGGAGTTCTCAATTTCCATTAAGTCAATGGGAGTTCAAAACAATCCACACTTTTACAAGAGGCTTGAAGATGTAGCAATAAATGGGATTTAACTATGTGCTTACAAAAAGAAAAGGAGTACTTGTGGCACCTTAGAGACTAACCAATTTATTTGAGCATAAGCTTTCGTGAGCTACAGCTCACTTCATCGGATGCATAAAGTGGAAAATGCAGTGAGGATGTTTTATACACACAGACCATGAAAAAATGGGTGTTTATCACTTCAAAAGGTTTTCTCTCCCCCCACCCCACTCTCCTGCTGGTAATAGCTTCTCTAAAGTGATCACTCTCCTTACAATGTGTATGATAATCAAGGTGGGCCATTTCCAGCACAAATCCAGGGTTCAACAAGAACGTCTGAGGAACAGTGGGGGGGGGGAGGGTAGGAAAAAACAAGGGGAAATAGTTTACCTTGCATAATGACTTAACAACTGCCAGTCTCTATTCAAGCCTAAGTTAATTGTATCCAATTTGCAAATGAATTCCAATTCAGCAGTCTCTCGCTGGAGTCTGGTTTTGAAGTTTTTCTGTTGTAATATCGCAACTTTCATGTCTGCAATCGCGTGACCAGAGAGATTGAAGTGTTCTCCGACTGGATTATGAATGTTATAGTTCTTGACATCTGATTTGTGTCCATTTATTCTTTTACGCAGAGACTGTCCAGTTTGGCCAATGTACATGGCAGAGGGGCATTGCTGGCACATGATGGCATATATCACATTGGTGGATGTGCAGGTGAATGAGCCTCTGATAGTGTGGCTGATGTTATTAGGCCCTGTGATGGTGTCCCCTGAATAGATATGTGGGCACAGTTAGCAACGGGCTTTGTTGCAAGGATAGGTTCCTGGGTTAGTGGTTCTGTTGTGTGGTATGTAGTTGCTGGTGAGTATTCGCTTCAGGTTGGGGGGCTGTCTGTAGGCAAGGACTGGCCTGTCTCCCAAGATTTGTGAGAGTGATGGGTCATCCTTCAGGATAGGTTGTAGATCCTTGATAATGCGTCGGAGAGGTTTTAGTTGGGGGCTGAAGGTGACGGCTAGTGGCGTTCTGTTATTTTCTTTGTTAGGCCTGTCCTGTAGTAGGTGACTTCTGGGTACTCTTCTGGCTCTGTCAATCTGTTTCTTCACTATGGATGTAGAAGCCCTCTACACCAACATTCCACACAAAGATGGACTACAAGCCATCAGGAACACTGTCCCTGATAATGTCACGGCAAACCTGGTGGCTGAACTTCGTGACTTTGTCCTCACCCATAACTATTTCACATTTGGGGACAATGTATACCTTCAGATCAGCGGCACTGCTATGGGTATCTGCATGGCCCCACAGTATGCCAACATTTTAATGGCTGACTTAGAACAACGCTTCCTCAGCTCTCGTCCCCTAATGCCCCTACTCTACTTGTGCTATATTGATGACATCTTCATCATCTGGACCCATGGAAAAGAAGCCCTTGAGGAATTCCACCAGGATTTCAACAATTCCCATCCCACCATCAACCTCAGCCTGGACCAGTCCACACAAGAGATCCACTAGGACAGGCCTAACAAAGAAAATAACAGAACGCCACTAGCCGTCACCTTCAGCCCCCAACTAAAACCCCTCCAACGCATTATTAAGGATCTACAACCTATCCTGAAGGATGACCCAACACTCTCACAAATCTTGGGAGACAGGCCAGTCCTTGCCTACAGACAGCCCCCCAACCTGAAGCGAATACTCACCAGCAACCACACACCAGAACCATTAACCCAGGAACCTATCCTTGCAACAAAGCCTGTTGCCAACTGTGCCCACATATCTATTCAGGGGACACCATCACAGGGCCTAATAACGTCAGCCACACTATCAGAGGCTCGTTCACCTGCACATCCACCAATGTGATATATGCCATCATGTGCCAGCAATGCCCCTCTGCCATGTACATTGGCCAAACTGGACAGTCTCTATGTAAAAGAATAAATGGACACAAATCAGACATCAAGAACTATAACATTCAAAAACCAGTCGGAGAACACTTCAATCTCTTTGGTCACTTGATTACAGACATGAAAGTTGCGATATTACAACAGAAAAACTTCAAAACCAGACTCCAGCGAGAGACTGCTGAATTGGAATTCATTTGCAAATTGGATACAATTAACTTAGGCTTGAATAGAGACTGGCAGTTGTTAAGTCATTATGCAAGGTAAACTATTTCCCCTTGTTTTTTCCTACCCCCTTTCCCCACTGTTCCTCAGACGTTCTTGTTAAACCCTGGATTTGTGCTGGAAATGGCCCACCTTGATTATCATACACACTGTAAGGAGAGTGATCACTTTAGAGAAGCTATTACCAGCAGGAGAGTGGGGTGGGGGGAGAGAAAACCTTTTGAAGTGATAAACACCCATTTTTTCATGGTCTGTGTGTATAAAACATCCTCACTGCATTTTCCACTTTATGCATCCGATGAAGTGAGCTGTAGCTCACGAAAGCTTATGCTCAAATAAATTGGTTAGTCTCTAAGGTGCCAAAAGTACTCCTTTTCTTTTTGCGAATACAGACTAACACGGCTGCTACTCTGAAATATGTGCTTACAGTTAAGCATGTGTTTAAGTGCTTTTTCTGAATCGGGGCTCTAACAGGCAGCTAAGCTGTGCAAGGGCTCATACACATCAGCTCATTCTCAAGATATGCCAATTCAATCTCATTCTGATGTACTCCAGCATTTCTTAACAATGCTGCTCCAAAGGATTCACAAGGACACCTTCCCTACAAGGTCAAGTGAGCCATCTCCATAACTGTATACCTGGTCTTCACTTGCCCAGGAAATGAAATAATCCTATGGTCATTCCTCAACTCAGTCTCTCCACACTTAATACTGAGCACTGCCTCGAAAGCTTATGCTCAAATAAATTTTTTAGTCTCTAAGGTGCCACAAGTACTCCTTTTTTTTTGCGGATACAGACTAACACGGCTGCTACTCTGAAACCTGTCATTCCCCTCCTAGATCATTCTATCTTAAATGGGCACTGACAGACCAGAGGGGATTCTTTCTTTAAAACTATCCTGAGGAACAATAATTTATTAGTTTGTGCACAATCTACAGGGCTGAGCTGACTTTAAATTCTACTTTTAAAACGGTGGTATTTAACCACCCAGTTTGAATAAAAGCGATTTAAGTAGCTGTGATCTCGGGGGGCGGGGGGGATTCCTTTTTGCCTTTTTAGACTTTTATAAACTGAATTTTTAAAAAAAAAAGTTTAATGGTAACAGGGCTTTAACTGGGTAAGGAATGGTGTCCCTAGCCTCTGTTTGTCAGAGGGTGGAGACGGATGGCAGGAGAGAGATCACTTGATCATTACCTGTTAGGTTCACTCCCTCTGGGGCACCTGGCATTGGCCACTGTTGGCAGAGAGGATACTGGGCTGGATGGACCTTTGGTCTGACCCAGTATGGCTATTCTTATTATTCTTATATTCACATTTTTTAGCCCATGCGCTGTTTACTGTCTACTTTATATTAACCAAACAGCAGAGTGTCAGATGAGCCTCAGCTCTTAAAAGCTAATTGTCCAAATGTTAACCTGCAGATCAGGAGAGATCAAGGTACTCTTTTTAGGGAGAATTGTTACTTTTCCATACAAGCCAAAGTCAAGATCTGGTAGTATAATAATCCCTTCCACAGCAGCTGCTGCTGTTGTCTTGCGTCTCGAGATGGGCCCGAAACAAACCTGGAACCCCTCTGAAATTTGGGGTGTTTGAAATTCAGTCTAGGATCCTGCCTGGATCTTGTAGCTTGAGACTATCTTTACTTCCTTCACGTAACTCTCCTTTTACTTCCAATTCCAATACCCGAAAGCCTTAGTTCTATGACTGAACCCTACCACTGAGGGGGCACCACACATAACAGGGAGTAGATCTTTAAGACAATACATTCGAAAGCAGCATTATCTGAGGTAGATTAAACGGCACTAACATCTATTTCAGAAGAAAGATGTTCTGACAAAAGTAACCATGGTGTGTAACTTGAAGAAGCAAATCAAAACCAAAAAGAGACATGACTCTAGAGCAGCAGAAAAAAATGTTTGGACTAATCCTTGGCCATCTTAACTGAGGCTCTAAAAAAACAAAAAAAAACAAAAAAAACTTTAATTAAAGTGAATTCCCTACTTTGCAAACTGCAAGCACCTAGCCTGGAAAATCCTTCCAGTGTCTATTCTTCCTAGAGCTCTTTATAGTACAGAAAGAATACATGAACTTCTGATCTTTAGAAAATGTATGTTCCTTATTCCTGGCCTGAAAATGCATCAAAAGATAGACAGAGGGGATGCGGGGAAACTGTCTGAAAATTACCTTTCTCCCTAAAGCCAATTTCAAATGTCAGATTTTTTTAGGCTGCTGATTGTACCCTGGCTCTTAAACAACAAAGCATGGTGTTGTTTCTTTACATTTTCCCAATGTTATTGAAGTGGGCGCTTTCGAGAGCAAAAAATAGCAGAATTCTCCCTCAGAGTATGTGAGCTGAGCAATGAGCATCCAAGCAATAGATAATCTTCCCAGACAACAGGGGAGTAAGAAAAGCTGAAAATAATAAGGATTTTAAATATCTGGTCCCTCGGCTCTTATGTAAACTCTTCCAGTTCTAGCTGAACTTTTCCTCTATTGTAGTCTGAAGTGTCTCATCACCTATTCCACTGCGGCCTGTTGGGCCTTAATTATCTGAAAAACATTCTTAATAAAATCAGAAATACTGCCTTAAAACAATGTCAATTCAAAACAATGCCTCAGATCAAACCCTTATGCTACCATGAATACTGTAGGACATAGGAAGCCTTACTAGGATCTCCCCCCTCCCTCCCCCTCCATTTACAATCAAGTCTCCTGGGTACTGAACAAACCCAGAAATGATAAAAACTTCCAGACACCAGAGGAGTGATTTATGCAGTAGTAGTAAAACTTTAGGCTCTGGGTAACAATTGCCCTGCGCTCAGGTTCTGCTCTGTTTAGAAATATGAAATGCAATATGGGACTGTGGTGCTCCAAACAGAACTGGTAGCAAAGAATGTACTGAAAATATCTAGATTAAAAATTATCTTTATAAACCTGACCATTCACCCTTGTGTTTACAATTATCTGTGTAAATTTACAGTGATTTCAAATTGTCACATTAGCATGGTCATGTGCGTCCATATGTGTAAATAAGCTCAATTTATTCTGCTGTACAAACAGTAAAAAACCTCTGCACAAATGCACTCGTTTGTTGCCAGCAATCCATCTAACAGGTCTGTTTCTTTAACAGATCAATTGTCTACCATGTTTTATCATCACAGGAGAACAAGTATTTATTACATAATGGGTTCCAATAATAGTGCACACCGCAATAAATGTGAAAATATATAGTTTCAACCAATCTTTCTTCACACATCATCTCTTTCAGTGGGCTCCAGTATTTCCTAAGATCAACGGCATTTCTGCTTTGATAATTAACATTTTAGAAATGGAGCCTCACAGAAATCAAACAGCATTCTCTTCTCTTTAATGCTCAACATCTATAATTCGTCCTTCAGTTTCAACAGGAGTTAGCATTATTCTTCATTGTATAGATATGTTGTTTTCTGCTGTTAAACAGCTGTTGTGCACCACCCCAGATATGGCTACATTTCAGTGGCAGGTGAATTAATTCCTGCTATATGATCTGTAGAGCATTTTGAAATGAATCAACAGAATCAACATATAAAGTGCTATGTAAATCACCACAGTAACACTTTCCCTGTATATAGCCCCTTTCATCAGAGGATTTCAAAGTGCTTTCAAAAAGTGGGTAGTATTAGTCACTTTTTATATATGAGAACCAAACATGTATATGACCATGAGGGCCTGTGTTTCCACTTGTTATTCTGAACCTCCTTTTTAATTCCTTTTCCTTCAAGAAGTCTTTCTGCCCTGTCATTAACATACATGTGTGCACCAGCTTACTCTTCATCAGGAGGCCAGTGTAAATAGTTCATTCCAAAGCTATTATTGGAGGTGTGCTGATTAGATTGATGTAGGTTATGTATTTAGTCCCCTCTTCCAGCTACCACCATTATACATCCAGCCCAACCGTGGAAAACTCCAGATCAGTCTTGAGGGCTTACCCTAGATCTCCACTCAAGCAGCACATCACAGTTGGAAATCAATGTCCTGAACCTAACAATGGCCCATTCACATTTAATGTGACCTCCAGCTGGGTTTTATTGTCATTTAACCCTAGCAAAACAACTTCAGATCAATTGCATAGTTCCACCTGACCGGCTCTTGACTGTCTCTACAACCCATTTTTTGGCATTTTAATTCTGTTCTGTTGTTCATTGTTTAGCACCCTCATTCTCTTGAAGATCAAACCTACCTGGTGGTGAAAAGGGAGACGCATTGTCATGCTCATTCTCCTCCTCTTGATTTTCCACAATGATGTTCCCATTTTCAATATTTTCATGTTTCCCATTTTGAATCGTTTTGCTCATGCCATTGGCAGAGTGGATTAGTCGCTGACGCTGCACAGGAACACAGACCAAAGAAACCAATGTAATCTTTGAAAAACTCTTAACTTTGCTAATCTTGTTCACCTGGTCAGCTCTGTTCTTTCAAACCCTACCACCTTGGAAGCCCTGATCAAATTCTCAAATGAATCCTATTTTAGCACAGAGTAATGAACATGGCTCATTTGGAAGCATTTTTCACCTATGGCTTCAGGCCTCAAGCCAGGAGTTGGGCTCATACCCAGTGGTGATGCTGCAGTGCTGTACTGCCAGGACTGCTGCACTATCAGAGGTGCTGTCCTTCAGATGAGACATTAACTTAGGTCACTTCTGCCCTGCTCCAATTCCTTCCCTACCCCATCCCCCCCACGTAGAATATAAAGATCCTGGGACACTTTTCAAAAGGGTGAGGATTAGCCCTGCAGCATCCCTGGTCTGATTAAACATAAGGGTTTGCCCATTGCTTTTTTGGAGCACATGTTGCTATGCTCACTGGACTACAGTAGCTACAGTGGTTGCTATTCAAAATAAATATTCACCACATGATGAGAGCTGAGACACTGCACTAATTCCATACAGTTTGGAAAGGCATGAGCTGTGCTATCTTAGGTGGAATGATGCAATAACAATCGGCAAGTGCTGTCTTTTTAATGGCAGCTGCGCCAACTCACTTGAAAGTGCTTTACCATACCTTGAACATCAAAGGTGCTGCCAGCATGTTAAACAATTCTAAACCTAATGTAACTGAAAAGGGAACTGAAAGTAGAGAGAACTCAAATCCACAATACATTGCCAAAACTTTGGTGGTTTGCATACAGTGGAACCCACATCCAAACCACCTCTGGTTTGGGGTTTAGTTTTGCAAACTAAAAATACCAGCTTTCTGGCCATTTCACAATTCAAAAATACTTTCTTATGGATCAGCTAATTGGCTGGAAAGCAACCCAGTTGCTACTAAGTGGTTTAGCTGAACTTCTCCCACTCCTTGTATTGCACCAGAGAGCTGACTTTCTAAAAACATATTTGTGTATGGTTGTTAGTTGGATTTTCCCCCTCCCGCACCCAAACATGCCAAATTTCTGCTAAACTGCCATGGGCTGTTCAGTGTTCTATAGTCCTGGGAGCTGTGTTATCTCCCCTAGGTTACTGGAACTTGCAAGAACCTATTTTTCTATACTTGTAAATCCCAAAATAAAAAAGGCCTTCACTTGGACTTCAAGTCACTCAGAAACAAAGGATGAATCCTGGCTCCACTGAAGTCAATGGGATTTTGCCATGGACCTTGTCGTTTGACCATTCTCAGGACTTTTGCTGCAGGGTTATGTGAAAGAGTCTCTCGTGGTGACAACATGTTCACCAAGGGCTAATCTGAGCCTGTTTGAAGAAAACGTCCCTTGTGAAAAGTCTGATCTGCTTTCCCCTTTGTTATATATAACTCAGGACTGTAAAGATTAACGCATTAGGCAAATGTCTGATGTTATTTGAAGCTCTGTCCAACTATTAAAACAATTAATAAGGTCCTGTGGTTGATTTATCTATTATGTTATCTTCCCTCAGTTCACTACTCTTATAAGTGCTCAAATGCAATTCCGGTGGCTAAAGGGAAAAAAAAAATTTCTTCTAACAAGAGGAGCTTCCTAATCTTTCCTCCCCTTGTACCTTCAAGGGCCCCTCTTCCATAGTGACTTACCCTTCAGTGAAAAGGGCTTAGTATGACTCCTATCATCCTGTCCTAGGCACCAATCAGTATAGTCACTAGAAAGTGACTTAAGTCTTCGCTGCCCTAGGAGCGGAGTTGGAGAGTCAACTTGTGATTCCAACGCCAAAAGCATCACTATAAAAGAACACGGAGTGGAAAAGAGGTCCTTTGGCAAACCCCCTTCAAAGCACTCATTTGTTATTCTCTTAGTGAACTTACCTCGTTAATAATGAGCCTGCTTGCCATCCGCAGTCTGGTTCTGGGTCCAAATTTATTTGTAATCATTATTCGTAAGCCAGCTTCAGGGAAGCGGAATTTTGGGGGACTGGAGCAGATGATCTCATCCACCATTACCACAGGGTTTTTGCCATATTGCTGCTTTCCCTTCACTAGTGATCACAATGCCAAGAGTTAGTTGGGAAATTCATTTCACCAGGCTTCCCTTTGCCTAGAGTTGCCCCATTGTGACTCATGCAGGGGATCACATTTACCTGAATTCTTGAATTTGCTAGCAACAATCCCACAGTGTTTCTTGAGCTGCACAAATCTGATCATCATTGGCTCTCCCTTTCTACCTGATTCAGATCATGTGTTGAAAGGGGTTTTCACTATCTTGAGTGGATATACGTTGGTATGGGTCTCATCTAGCCATTCATCATGGGCCACCATTTTTCTTTGTTTACAGACCATCACCATTCATCATGGGTTAGCAAGCTTCGCACAAACCACCCACAACTGAGAGAGCATATACAGCTCTTTGAAAACGGTAATGCTATCCAGTTTAAGGTGCTTAGCAGCTGTGCAGCCTGCTGCCTCTTCTAGAGGCCTGTCAGGGTCCCTTAGTGTTGGGTTCCCAGTCCCTGCAGAACTTCAATTTAATTGAATAGAATATTATCAATATCTTTAACAATATGGGGATTTCAAACTATTCAAGTTTAACACTATTACTTCGGGATAATTGTTATAATTGATCCTTTAATACAAAGGAACTTTAAAATTATACAAAGAGTTGTGGTACGGTATTACAATAATAAAAGGCACTATATTATACTAGGAATCAATACAAGTGTAATCAAAGGCTTCTTAAACTTAACAAATCCATGCAAGTATTTCCATAAATGCTACAAACTACACATAGCAAACACAGCAAGGCTCAGCAGACAGGAGACATACCCATGTGCAGTTAGAAAACAGGGCAAGAAGTATGCATGTGATTGAAATAAAAATTATCCCCTGAGTAAGGGGGCGGGGGGAGAGAAAACAGCATTCTTTACTGTTTGAGTTATTGCCTTTTTTTTTTTTTTTTGACAGCAGGTTACTTACATTAAGAGGAACAGAATTTAGGAGGCAAAAGTGAAAGACAATCATTAGTGCATAGTTTCAGCCAGGAAGCAAAGGAAATTTGGGAAAACATTCAACTCAAACAAAGGAATTAGAATTGCTCTGTCATATAAATGCATAGAAAGCTACATAGTTATTGAGCCTACATCTGTTATTCACTCCAGTGATTAAATATTTTTGTTTTTTCAGGATGAGGTCAGTTTCAACATACATGTGCAAACTACATCATCTATTGCAGCTCTGCAGCTTGTAACATCTTCTAACACATACGTTTTGGGATCTGAGAACAGATCCTCCCATTAACATTCACCCCCCAAAAAACCCCTGGATGAGATTGTAAATCACCAATACACCTCTTTACCCTCCTGTGCTTGAGCCTCTTGGTACTGGGGGAGGCAGAACTTTACAAGACACTGTTTTGTGTTTCATTAAAATGAGGCTTTTGGTGAGGGCATGGTGCTCACATGAGGCACATAAAGATATCTTAAAGTTTCAAAAGAAAACATGTTCTACTCAGAGGATCAGTTAAGTAGCTTTGGCCTTGCAGTTTAATGTACAATGAAGGATGAAACTTGGAATAATTTTGTATTGGGTGAAGGTAAAGCAGCAATTATCCTCCCACTCCCAATATCTTCAGCCAGATTTAATGGAATATTGCAGTGGATGCAAAATAAGGAGCAGTGCTCTTCTGAAGGCTCCCTAGGAAGTGATTGCACTGAAGCTATTTTTCCTGTGAAGCAGTGTAGAATATAGCCAAGATAGCCTGAACACTCACAGTTGTCATCTGACTCTCATTTAAAGGAGACTCAACCATAGCAGCCTAACATTTGCTTTAGTCGAGAAAAGAAATGTTTGACAACAATCCTGGTAAAGAAGAAAGCCCGGATACTTTGATTTAACGTAATCCTGCTAGACTAGCAGCTCTCACGTGAGTTTCTCCAGTGACGTCTCCAAAGCACTCCTTGATCATGCAACTTGTCAGTGAAAACACCACAGAAGCACTGCAGTCACAATGGAACAAATTCTAGGAGCACTAATGAGATTGTGGCAAAACATGCTCAGGTCAGAATAGGGCGACCATACTTTCTCAAAGGGAAAATGGACATGGCTCTGGGCCAGCCCAAGGCTCCTCATCCCCACACGGGGCTGGCCCGAAGCCCCCTACCACCTGCCTGCATGGGGCTGGCCTGGCCCAAGCTGCTCTCCCGAGCCCTCCCTCCCTTCTGCTCAGGGCTGGCATTGCTGTTCTTCCACCTCCACCCGCACATTCCTCCATGCCCCACTAGGGATTGCGACCCACTTTTTTTGGGCAAAACTGGGCATTGGTCCAGTTTTCTCTTACCAGCTGATGATCAGTTGGCAAGAGAAAAATGGGACAGATGCCCAGTTTTGCCAAAAAGGTTGGGATGGCTGAGACAGGGCTTAAAAAAAGTGACTGTCCCAGCCAAAACAAGATGTATGGTCACCCAAAGTTGGAAGGACCTTTGATGAATTACAGGGTAAAAACCTCAGCATTGAGGTACAGTGCACAGATTATGGGTGTATGAATTACTGCAGCCCCAAGGCTGACAGCACATTTATTCTGCCTGTTTTTCTCTTCAATCTGATTCCATCTGCTTCTGGAGACTCATGGCCCAGCTCCATATGGTCCAGATGGGTTCCATTTCACAAAATGGCATAAGTGGTTTTTACAAATAAAGGAAAAGCATTTTCTGCAACTCCTTTGTACATCCTGCAAGGGGAATATCCTCCAGCCATGGTATTTTCTTTTCACAAACAGGCAAACTTTCTGCTCATCACTCAGGATCTGATGCAAAGCATACTAGAGTCATCGGAAGAACACTCGTTGACTTCAACAGGCTCTGGATCAAGCCCTGTGGCATCTAACCTGTGTTCAGTACAGACTCACACAACACACTCTTAGCAAGAGTTTTCTGTTACCAGGGAGGAATCAAATCCATGCCATCTGAGGGGAATGTGGGTCAATATATATAAAAAAAGCCCAGAGCACTGAGCTACGGTGCCTGTACTTTTAAAATGGGAGCATTATTAACAGGAGTACAAATCTTTTGCCTTCACTTCTGTGTATAGAACTCGTCCTTGAAATGGAATTTTTCTCAGGGTGAAAAGCTCTCTGTATGAAAATCCAGTAATGGAACCTTTTATGTTTCGCCAGTGGAAGCTCTTGAAAGTAATAAAACGTATGAGCATCAAAGGCAGCTGTACAGTATGTGAGCCTCCCTTTTATCTGCACCTACAGTAACAGAATTCACATCACCAGTATGAAGAAAGTACCTCACTGAGAGCAGCTGTTCTTTGTGAGAAAATAATCAGACTTGGTATGTATGGTCAGGAGCAGAGTAAGGTCAGATCCAGCCCATTGAACCCTGGGGTGGTGTAGCAGTGGATTCTGAAACTTGTTAGCCACAAGTAGGAGGCAAGGCAGCAGGCCAGCCGATGGCAGCCTCCCCACGCCCACTCCCTCCCCCCCCCCCCCCACACCTGAGGACTGTTGGCAGTACCTGAGGAAGATGGAGTTCAACTCAGGAGGAAGCGAGCCAAGAGCAGGCCAAGGCAGAGGCAATGTCAGGGCAAGTTCTTGCCCAAGAGGAATGAGGTGCTGCAGGCAGCCATGTGACTGTCTGTAGGAGAAGGATCTTGTTGCCTGATGCCTGAAGTTGTAAGGCAACCTGGATGAAGCACCTCTCCCACTACCCAACACAGTTCCTTCTCTGTCCCCTCATCTTTATCCCACTTGTGTTTTCTCTTCCTCTCTCACCCGAGGCAGGTCCACTTCCTTCCCTTTGTCCACTGTCCCCATGGTAATGCCCATTCCCACACTATCCCACCTCTGATTTCTAGTGGTGGTTTGGTCCCTCCCATGTGGTCTCAGATTGTGGCTGGGGATGAGGAAGGGGAGAAGTGTCAGATATAGGGAGGGGGTTGGCCTCAGATTTCAAGACAGCAGAAAAGTTAACAGAGAAGAAATCTGTTGTGGGGAAAGTTTGAAGAGAAGGAAATTTGGGTGGATCTAGGCTATTTTTAGCCTCCTTATGTAATGCCTCTGAGAAACTCAAAGCACTTTACAGACATTAATTAGTCCTCACAACATGCCCATGAGGCAGATAGGGGTAAGTAGCTATTCAATATTATTAGCCCCAATTTACACAGTGGCTAGAGAAATTGAAGCTTAAAAAATGTGTATGACTTGGGTAAAGTCACACAGCAAGATAGCATCCGTACCAGAAACAGAACTCAGGCTTTTCAACTCCTAGGCCTGCATTCTAACCATCTCCCTGGTGGAGCAGACCAACCTCAACGTCCCTTGAAAGGACTCTGACCAATTAAGTGATATGCAGCGCTGCCCATCTTTTTGTCCTATCGGAAGATTATTCTCTAACCCTGAGTAAATCTCCCATGCATCCAAGAGAGAATGGATAGTTCACTATGCAATAGTCCTTCTGTTACCTGAAGATCCAACATAAAGAAGAATCATAATACTTGCTACAAAGTGATTTTCTCTTAATCATGCCATGGCTTCATATAAAAAATGAATTTATTTGATTATTAATATTTATACTACAATAGTGCTTATGACCCCAGCTGAGACCGGGGCCCCATTATGTTAGGCACAGTACAAAAACATTGTAAAAGACAGTGCCTACTCTGGACAGCTCCTAATCTAAATACACAAGCTAGAAAAGGGGAGGGGGCATATTCATACTGCAAGTCTGTGGTGAGGTGGATTGACCCAAAATGCATTGGGCAAACAGAGCCTTAGCCCACCTCTCTTATACCACTAGCCGCCCTTTCCAAATGCTGCCCACATTTCAAGGAGATGCAGCTTCCTGATAGTTGAAGTTGCTTGCAAATAATGAAGCAGCAAGACCTGACTAGCCAGGAAGGGCTCAAGGAGTGAGAGGGGCTGAGCCTCACAGGCAGCAAGGACTTAGTTCTTCAGACAGGAGAGGATATAAACAGCAGACAGAAGGAAATGCAGCAGAGCTGAAAGATTCTAGAAGAACAAACATGCTGACTCCCTCATGCTGTAGTGGCAGCAGGAAACCATCTTCCCCTTTCCCCCCCACTTTCCACATCTGTTTAGGAACAGACCTTGCTGTCCTAGTATTCAGACACAACCGCACATTAGGATGGTTCCTTTTGCCACCCTGGCCATCGCACCCCAATGCAAGTTTCACCTACTGCCTGGAACTTAATTCTTACACATCTTAAAGTGAAAATTACCTTCTGCATTCACAGCAAAGAATATATTTCACTTATGGTTTTATAACTCATTCGCCTACTGCTGAACCAGAAAGTGGAAGACAGCAATGCTGCAGGTGTACCAAGTAGCATGTTTCCATCACCTCTAGAAGGAAGTATGATTCTCAAAGGCTTGGCTGCACTGAATTTGTCAACTTAACCCAATAAAAATGTCATTGTCCTTCTTGCTTAAGGTTGAATATTATCACTGTTTTGATCACCATTGGAAAAAAAACCACCCACGCTGTATGTCAACTCTTTGTCCAACTCCTGTCTGCTCAGCCTTACCTTTCCATAGCAATGGCATGGATGGGTCATCATAGCTTATGTCATAACATTCATTACCATCTTCCAGCTCATTGCTGACTGTGTTGCCATTCCCAACGTTCATGCTTTTGATGGTGAACAACTTTTGCATCTTCACATTGTACCTGAAAGTGCAAAAAGATGGTCTCTGAGACTGCTGGATTGTTGGAATACTTCTCCAAACTCCCCGGCTGATGCAGTGTAACTCAGCCCACAAGGATTATTTTGTGACAACTAACATTACACTAGGAAAACCAGAGAGTATCAAACTCAGTACTGCAGGAATGACTAAGCTTTGCCCACCTGAAGGCCATTTTATCAACCTGACAGAAGAACAAGGACTGCACCTAGCTTGCAGGCTGCAGAAAGCAGGTTTAATTCAGAAATAAGTTTCATGGAGGACATTTAGCTCAAGGTGAAGCATTGCACGCTGGATGTGAAGCCTCAGAAGTCTTCATGTCTATATCGAAGAGCATGGCTGCAGCAGCATACAGAATAGCATTTGGCCCCCAGGACAAGTTTTGGACATGCTCAATCTACATCAAGGAATCTTGAAGCACATCCTCTGTATACTGAGAGGTTTCAGTTTATACAAGGGGCTCTTCTGTCCCCTAAGAATTTAGTTTGTTCCACCTCATGGGACATTAACTTTATGGGGTTTCTAAAATGTACTGTAAATATACAAGCAATTAGATTTCAATGGCGTTCATTTAAATGTATGTCAGACACAGACGCCACATTGCATATACCCCTTCCTCTTAATAAGGGTTTCACCGTAACCTCTTCACGTTCTGCAGGCTGTAACAGTACCATTACACAGCAACTATTTTTATGACATCAGTCCTGAGCTGCTCTTCTCCTTCCTTAAAGGATTACCTCCTTATCTCTGAACTCTTATGAGCAGCTTTCCAATTTAAATGCCACCGTTGAGGAAGTCATTTAAAATATTTATTTCACATCATAATGCATGTTATCACCCTTTTGACAGAACTGAGAGGGAAGGATTTCTGTTGCAGTGAAAACTGCCAAGCAATGAGGACTTTATTTCCTGGGAAAAGAGGAAAATAAAGTCATAATCAGGCTCTGCATTGCCAATGAGCTGCTCCAGTGCAGATGCAATGTCTTTGGGGGTTGGCTTTGTGGGCTAGGGGTCTGTCTACACTGCAGTCAGGAAGTGTGACTGTAGCATGTCTAGTCATACCTGAGCTAGCTTTAATCTAGCTAGTGTAACAACAGTAATGATGATGAGGCAGCGGCTCGGCTATTCAGGGTCCCAGGTGGGCAGGACTAGCCTGTACTGCCATGACTTCACGGCTATTGTTACTTGAGCTAGCTATGATCTAGCTAGATCAAAGCTAGTTTGGGTATGTCTACACGTGCTCCAATCACACCTCCTTATGGCAGTATAAATATACCCAAAGACATACTCACGATGCAATGGACTTTTCAACAATGCTGTGCACCAGCATACAAGAGCTCAAGGTGTGATTCTCAGGAGGATTCTCTCACCCTGTTGACTGACTGGGACAGCACTGTGAGGACAGCTGGCTAAGCCCCACCATGAGAAAGAATCCACCCGATAGTGACCCTTCTGGCTGACCTAGTAGTGGTGCTGATGGGCTCAGGAAGGCCCTAGTGTTGAAGGGGAAGTTGAGGTCACACAGGAGATGGTTTTGGTGGGCACAAGAGAGGAGTAAATGGGAAGGCGAGAGACAAAAAGGGGGTACCGACTTCTCCATCTCTTCAACTAAGAAGACTATACCTCGTCTCCTCCCAGGGGAAGGATGATTCATAGACTCTGAGGAGGAGTGAGGGTGAAAGGTAAGGATAAGGGCGTCAATACATGACAAGTCTGGCAGGGGATGTTCTTGTGGTGAATCTATGCTCAGCTGGCTGCTTGGAGGCGCCTTAACATGGTCACTCCACAGAGGTTACAAAAACCAGGACAAACTGCTGGTGTTTGTAAAACTAACAGGGATGCTTGGACAGGGCTCTAGAACAGGAAAGTTTCCAATTGCAAGGACCCATAGTTACTGATGGTGGTAAAACTGGGAGGGCAAGAGCAGCCCTCCAGAAAAAAGCCTCTAAAATACATTTGTGTCCTGTTTCACCCATAACCTCCATACTACTTTACAGTCATGGAGCTAGAGAATCCATTTTTTTGACCCTTCCCCTCAGCCACCTCTTAGACCTGCTGTGCCCTATTATACAACAAAAAATAAACATCCAAAGATTTGCTGCTGTCTGCAGTACATACTCCAAGAGTGTGTTGATCTAGTACAAAAGTGGGGGATGTAAGACAGGGAAATCAGATTGTTGGAATTCTCCTCAGCTGGAGATCAGAGCATGATGCAATGCCAGAGAAACAATCACCAAATTACAATTAAAAAGCACAGAGAGGGGAGAAGCACTTACTTCATGATAAGTATGTAGAAGAAGTACATAACGACAAGTACAAGGCTCTCCCACCTCAAAGAGAGAAAAGGCAAGGAAAGGAATTAGTAGGGTCATGCATGCTGCTGTAATCTTATGGTATTTTCAATAGGAATGTGCCACGGGTAAGCAGTATGGGAAGTATTCTCTGCCATTGTGTGCTCTGAATTCCCAGTGGTAACATTAGAGGCAGTTTCCAGGGCCCGGAAGAAGCAAAACTCCTTTGGGATTTGAACACCATACATATTATGTATATTTAACTTCAACATTTTAGAACTGTGCTAGAGCTATGGAAGACAGAGCTGCACCATGCCAGAAGCAGTGACCAGAGCCATTCCGTCAGCAGAGCTCATCATGCACTCTGGAGTGGCTCTTACACCTTCTTTCAGGAGATGCAGCTTCTTCTTCCGCAGATCCAGGGTTGGCTTGTCAGCTGGGGTGGGGAGGGGAGTGAAGGAGGAGAGGGCCTATGGTATGTGGCACCACGGAAGTGCTGACACTTCTCTACAGCTTCATCTCAAAGAGCACTCCAACAGGATTTTGGCTGCGCTTGGTGCAGGTGTGTAAGGGGATAACGTGCTTCCTGCACCCTATACCACACCCTGTGTACTCAGGCAGGAACAACTGGGGGTGGCTGTTAATGTTTTCTGGTTATTAATTTTTCCTTTAGTTTTCACTATTTATCATACAAAAATTACTAATTAAAGACAGAAAGTGGTATCTCCCCTGGGACAAACCAAGTGCTCACTCACACCCCATTGGCCTCACTGCCATTGCACAGGGTGTAAGCACTGAATTTGGCTAAACTGTGATTGTTGGTACTGATCAGTGACATGGAGAACACACTAATTTGAGAAATTAACAACACAACTTACCATACTATTTGCTCATCATTTATGAACTGGAAAAAAAAGAAACAAATTGACCATTTCTCCAGTCCCACTAAAAACTGGTCAGCTGCATTGTACAGCAGGCAAAGAATCTTCACAGAGGCATATTTATTTATTTGCTATACTGTCATTTCCAACCTGAAGCTACTGGAGCTTTCTCCTTCCTACTCTTCCCATCCCAAACCTTCTACAGTACCTGCTGTCAACACTGCAACACCAACCCTACAGCCAAGATTTGGGCCTTTCTTAAAGGCTGCTATTAAAGTCACTCAGCTAAATGATGCATGAGAGATACACACACATACACTGCATATGTTTGAGAGTGAGCAACCATGTGTCTGGAAGACAGGTAGGGGGCTCATAAAACAGTGGGGTCTCCTATTTTCCAAGACCAAAGGCATCAAGTCCTTTCAAAATTTGCTCCAGAATCGCTTCTCCAGCCATGCAGCCACACAACTGGGCTGTCAGAACAGCAGGTGATCCCAATTTAACTCCATTTTATGCCATCCCTGTGGTTGAATGGGCCATTACTGTTCTATTTTTATTATGAATAAAATAAATTAAGATAACTCTCCCCCTACCTGCTACCAAATACTTAAATATAGAAATGTAAGAGTTACTCACTGCTTTGGAAAAATATAATGGTCATTTCAGCTATGCCCAAACTTTGCCAACTAAACTCTGCCTGTACTGGCAATTTATCTGTGTGACAAGCCTAATGTGTACTAGAAACTGCAGATAACAGCCACCCTGCCTCTTTAGTATGGTGTGCAGTTTCTAGATCCCAACATGCTCCAAGAGAAGCAACTTAGATCAGAATGGAGCGCTGCAAGCTGGGACCTGTAGTTTCTGCGAGGGAGTGCTTAATTTGTAATGAAAGAGGTGCTGGGTCTCAAGCAATTTTTTCACTTTAATAACTGGCATGGCAAGCCCAGAGGTGCCAGGGCTATGAACTGCCAAGCCTAGAGGTGCCAGGGCTCAGCCATGGCATGAATTAAGCACCACTCTGAGGTATACCGTTGGTCGGGTTTGCAGTTTTATGGGCTGACTTTGCTTACGGGTGTATTTGAACATGCCAGCCTTATTCCAAAGGGCTGTATGAAGTTCTTCTATTTGAGCCCTTACTCACCGTAGTGTACCCTTATTCCTGTGAGTAATTGATGTCAGTGGGACTTCTTATTTGAGGAACCACTTAGCAGTGCAAACAAAGGCTTCTCAGTCTGTCTCTTTGTAATTAAGCCTCGAAACATAAGAAATGTTAAGAGGGACACTTACAATGATAAGAAGGATCACGGAAAGTGTGTAGTACACTGAGTCCCTAAACACAGACCACCAGGTGAGACGAACCACCTGGAAAGAAGCACAGTTTTAGGCGACAAACAACAGTGATTTCAAAAGTTTTCAAGTAAAACTAAGAACTTGATCTTAAAATATTTAACTGCATGAGTAACTTTACTTATGAGTAGTCCCTCTAAAGTCAATTGAGATCTAATGGGGAGACATTAAAAATTACATGCCTATGTGTTTGCAAGATTAGGCCCTAAAATGTATCTATAATTACCACCATTAATAAAAACGTTATAAATGTCTCCATTAATTAAATGTATTTCTTACTAATCGTATTTTCATTGGTCGTGGTTTTAGGTGAACAAGAAGCAAAGTAAAACTTGCTGCAGTTCTGCAAGTGATCAATTCTCTCTTAATTTTATTTCGGAGGTATATCAGATTTAATAAAAAATTGTGATATTCAGAAATGCTTCCTACGGAGAAGGGTGATCAAATGCTTTAGAGTATAAATAACTCTCCACAGGGGTCAGGAAGGATTTTTTTTCTTCCCGTTTATACTGACCAACTGACTGAGGACATAATGGCACATGGGAAGGAATCACCTTCGTCTGAATATCAGGTACTGTCCACTCTGAAATGCTGAGACAACCGTTATTTTGCAACATTACCTGTTTGTAAAATGTGTCTGAATTATTTCTAACATGATCACTTCCCTTGTCTTAACAACCCTTTCATGCTCATTTTCCATTAGCGTTCCAATATTTCTCAAACATTTTCCATGCAAAAGAAAAAACTAAGCAACAGAGCCAAAAGAAAGGTAACCTACTAACCTGTCCCGCAAATATCCCACAGACACCAATAATGCAAAGGATGTTGAAAACTGCTGACCCAACAATGGTCCCAACTCCTACATCACCATGAGTGATAAATACACCTGGAAAGAGAGTAATACAGTCACAATTAACCCCTATCACTTCATTACTGGCAATGCCTATTTGTTCAAAACGGGTATTAACTGTGAACAACAAAAATCTGTGATCATTTAAATGTTTAACCAAAGTTAGGTCAATAAGGAGTACACATATCAGCTGCACCTTCCGAAGTTTTGGGGATAGTTAGCAGCTATTTTGTATGCATATTTTCTCAAAGGGAGATGTAAAACACCTCCAGTGACATCAGAACTCTACAATCTAACTGACTTCAAATGTTACAGTAAAGCAGAGGAACTTTCCCCTGGACAATTAACATTTAGATTTCTGTCCCTTTAACATCTGCAGGACGGCACTACCTTCAAAGAACTCCTAGCCGCCACCTTGTGTATAGTCTGGGTGCACTCTTGATAGGACATATGATCTAGTGGGTGGAGACTTGCCTAAGACTCGGAAACACAGATTCAATTTCCTGCTCCACCACAGACTTCCTGAGTGACGTGGGCAAGTCACTTAATCTATCTCGGCCTCAGTTACTCACCTATAAAATGGAGAAAATAGTATTTGCCTGCCTCACAAGGGTGTTATGAGGCACTCAGATACCAGGGTAACAGAGGCCATATAACTACCTAACATGACAGAGGCCAAAGAAGAATGCTCCCATGACCATTCTGAAGCTTTGTTTTTAGCTAAAACAATCCTGTTTGAACATACAGACTTTGATATTATGGATCCTGTGATGCTATCACATCCCCTCTATGTAGGGGAGTTTATCTGTAGATTAGATGCCTTGGAGTAGATAGATGATATGGCCTTATGTGGGCTTTACTATATTTATGTATATTCTCCTTAAAAATTCTGCTCTCATTGATGTCAATAAGGTTGCACAAATTTAACTTAAGGAAAATTTGTTCCAGTGGATGGCATTAAAAAATCTCAGTTTTCACCACCCAGGTATGTTTAGTACAAGTTGTATCTTCTCAAACCTTGAGGAGAATGTGTGGTAGTACAGTATCATTGCTGCAGGTTTTGAGTATTTAATGGTGTCAGCTGCAGAATGGAACCCAGCAGAACATCAGAATCTAAAACCTGTTAACTCAGTTATCTCCTGCTCTAAATACAGGGAAGAATGGTGGCACTTTCAGATACCACTGCATGGGAAACCACTCAGTAATACAGAGGGGCAGATCTTCAGCTGGTGTCAATTGTCATAGCTCCATTGAAATCTAAGATGAGGATCTGTTCCTGACTTTTAATTTGTTTGCAGTGTTGTTGTAGCCATATTGCTCCCAGGATATGAGAGAGACAAAGTAAGTGAGGTAATATCTTTTATACAAGATAGAAGCTTTTGAGCTACACAGAGCTGAAGAAGAGCAGAAGTTGGCTCAATAAAAGATATAATCTCACCTCCTGACATTTTAATGGCAACTGTTGCACATGCTATTGAGCAGATCCCTTACCTATAACAGATGCAAATAACTCTGGGGTCGAGCTTCCTGCGGCCATGAAAGTGGCTCCAGCAACATCTTCACTCAAGTGTAATTTCTGAAAGAAAAGTACCTATTACTTCAGCATTGCTGGTCTTTTTACATAGCACACTTTTATAGTTACAGATAGAATCCTTTTATTTTCTCTGTCACAATACCGTGAAAGAATGAACTTCCACTATGATACAGCTCAAAGGTTGAAAAAGCCTATATATGAGATATAGACTACATGCTTTGGGCACATCAAATATTATAATGTACGTGGATAATATTATCTAACTGGTGTCCCACTAGGTTAGGGGATAAATATTTTAACTAACCAAGCAGATTAGAGAAAGACCATTCAGATGGGGATTCTAGAAGGTTGAACGCTCAGGAATGAACAGTTTTTAGAGTGAAGTCATGAGTAATTCAAGAGTTAAAGGGGATACCAAGCTTGTAAAATTTGGTAACAGAAGTGAGAGTAAAATATAACCTATACGAATATGTCTTGCAAATAGTGGGCCTGATTCTGATCTCGCTTATTCTAATGTGAACTCCAGTGAGGTATATGAAATTAGACCAGTGTAGAACTAGAGAGAGGACTGTGTCCCACAGACAGATCTATTTTTGTTACACTGCTTCTTGAGCTCTAATCTGAATGCAGTTACCTTAGAGCTTTTGAGCCAGAGCCTCAGTTGGTGTAAATGCACCTAGCTCCACAAGTGGGCTAGGCCTATTCACACCAGCTGAGGATCTTTCCTTTACACTATAAAGGCAATATTATGGGAAAGTTTTTCTTTTTTGAATCTCTAGACTCATCTTTAATATCCCATCCCACTTCCAAGGATAGAAGAGTGCCTAGTGATACATGAAGCAGGTCAGAGTATTTTTCAGGCACTCTGCAACATTCTGAGCTGGCAGGAAGTGCTTCATACGGAACTCACGGCATAGAAGCACAACACACAGCTCTCTAAGATGATCTATCACCAATAACATAGCTGATAGAGTTCAGCACAGATGTGCTAACTACTCTGGATTCTTGTTAGCTGTCTAGCATTCTGGAGATACCTAGACAAGCAGAATAGATTTTATGAAGGATCAACAGCAGAAACAGCAACATTATAATACATCTTATATATCATGTATCTAAAAGTATGCCGATAGCACATCTGAAAACAGCAAGTATTCGCTGCTACAATCTATTCTTCCATCTACTCTCCTGTTGATAAGTATATGTAACTAGTACTGTTGTTTGTTGGAGTTCTGCACATGTGTCCAGAGGACGGGAAAAAAGATGCCTTTACTAGCTAGAACAGCTGATCAAAAAATTTCTGTTAATATGAAATTATGTCAACCCCCCCGTCTCCAAATAAGGTTTTCTATTTAACAATCAATTCTATAGTTGGTTGGAAAATTTTCACCAAAATAAATTTTGGATCAAAAGTTTAATTTTCCCCCTATCCTGGTCAATTCTAACTAGTATCTGATTAATAAGTTTGTAAAGTGCTGTAAATTAATGTTTTAATATAATAGCAGATTATTATTCTTAATTGTATATATTGTGACAAAGTTCCTCCTCTACCTTGGTGGGTCTTGCGCTTATTGGCGGATTTGCTTGCCTCGGAGATTCACGGCAGCCCTCAGCTTGGCCGTTCTCATGAACCCACAGTCCAGGTCAACTCCTCCTGTGTCTGATCAGGAGTTGGGAGGTTTGGGGGGAACCCAGGCCCGCCCTCTACTCTGGGTTAAGCCCAGGGCCCTATGGATTGCAGCTGCCTAGAGTGCCTTCTGGAATAGCTGTGTGACAGCTACAGTTCCCTGGGCTACTTCCCCATGGCCTCCTCCCAACACCTTCTTTATCCTCACCATAAGACCTTCCCTCCTGGTGTCTGATAATGCTTGTACTCCTCAATTCTCCAGCAGTACATTTTCTCACTCTCAGCTCCTAGTGCCTCTTGCTCCCAGCTCCTCACACATACGCCACAAACTGAAGTGAGGTCCTTTTTAAACCCAGGTGCCCTGATTAGCCTGCCTTAATTGATTCCAGCAGCTTCTTGAGTGGCTGCAGGTGTTCTCATCAGCCTGTCTGCCTTAATTGTTTCCAGAAAGCTCCTGATTGTTCTGGAGCCTTCCCTGTTACCTTACCCAGGGAAAAGGGACCTGCTTAACCTGGGGCTAATACATCTGCCTTCTATCACTTTCCTGTAGCCATCTGGCCCAACCCGGCACAATATATTATATATACTGCACTACATTTTCTAGTTAAATTTCACAGATCTGGTTCAAATGGGGCCTGTAGATAAAATAACTGACTTCATTAGTTATAATGACTACATTCTCCCTTTCCAATTATTCATCCTATTCAAAAGTGCTTAGCATTGACTTAACTATGCTCTTACTGAAATTAATAGTAAAACTCTCACTGACTTCAGATGGGACAGAGTTAAGCCAATGCTGGGTGCTTTTGAAAAGTCTACCTGATAGTTATTTCTATACATTAACTCTCTTCCACCTCACCACACCCAATCCCAACAGGCTAGGAAAACAGCACAAGCACATCTCTTCCTCTGACTGATTAGAGTCTTGCTGGCAGAAAGACACCCATGGCTAGCAAATTAATATAAATATCTCTAGCTCTTCTTTTTCCAAGTGGCTTTTAAAACAAGGATCATAGTAACAAACCCATCTAATCCTTACCTCACCCCTATACTGCCCCACCAATGTGCTTCAGATCTGTGACAGAGGAAATCATGTGGTCATGCTCATTCAGTCATTAGCCTCTTTGCCAAGACTGCTGTCAAGGGTGCCAATTAGTGCTAACTGTAGTGGATTTGTGATATGGAGCCCTGTCCACTGACAAATGGATTGAGGCCACCAAACCCATTTACTAAAGAACTTCAGGCAACCATTGGATGGCACAAAACATCCAATCCTAAAACCTACAAGGAACAGATTTACAAAAGGTGGTTAAATTTCTCTTTCACTTACCTCACAAATTTTCTCTAATGAGGGAACAAAGAAGTCATCACATACTATAGCCAAGGCATAGAACATATAAAGAGCCTGTGGGAAAAAAAGAAAAAATTTAACTCAGTCACATCATGTATGTAAAAAAGGGAGAGGAAAATGACAGAATGTTTATTCAAATAATGTATAAACAAACTCACATGAATATGTGGCTCCATTTCTATCTGCTACAAAAAAACTGTATTGATGAAGTTATGGTATAAAAATATCAATATGCTCTTCTACTTAACAGTATGCTTAGGGAGGGACGGTTTGGAAAGTTAGGGAATAAATGAAAATGCAGTAATTTGATGTAATTGGGTGCTATGGTAGAGTAAGGTACATGATAATAACAGACAGTACTTTGGAGGAAAAGCAGTCATCACTCATGTTTTCAATGAATTACCTGGGTAGATACTGAAGGCAAAAGCAACACCAAGATGTGCTGTGTACAAAGAACAATCACATCTCCGAAAGAAATGGTCCCTGACCTTGGCTCCCATTTGCAAACATCTCAGGGGCTGTGATTGCCTCGTGAGCACATGTTGTCCTCCTGTTGCTCTATGTGAGTTATGGGATATATATTTTCAAAATGGGACCAATCCTGAAGTCCTCACTCAAGCAAATCTCCCATTTAGTATTACTTTCCCAGAGCTGGGACTGCAAGACTGGGCCACAAAGACCTTTAAATGTTTTTGGGTTTCTGCAATAAGACATCAAGCCCAGATTTCATCTGTATTCCCTTAGGCTTTAAGGGCCTTATCCTTGTTTCTTTTGCACAGATGCACAATGGACAGGAGAGGGAACAGGGAGACCCCATATCATCCATTCTTGCACAGAGGACAACTGGAATCCACACCTGCCCATACAGGGTGAAATCCTAGCTCCATTGAGATCAGTGCCAAAAAACTCCCATTGATTTCAGTGAGGCCAAGATTTCACCCCTAACTGAGATGAATGCACAAACACTGCTCATTTAGGCTTGCATGCACAGTTTTTAAAGTGCTCTAGTCGGTTTCTGCTATTTGAGAATTTGTTTGCAAATGCACTATTAAAAATCTGCTGATTTACAGAGTTCCACTAAGAAAGGGCAGTGGGACCGAGTAACTTCTTGCAACTAAATAAAAAAAGGAAAACAAAAAGAAACCATGGTAGGACAAAACTTACACCTATAATATGAAACAGCACTGCTCCCTCCTGCCGCTCCTTATTTGTAAATACATCTTCAGGAAATTCATTAATTGCTGAAAGAGAAAAACAAATACTTTTAAAACATTTATAGGTATACCTGAACATGTTATAAATGGAAGACAGCAAAATAAAGATGGATATTTAATATTGGTCCTAAATTAAAAGTGGAGGAGACATCTTCATCAAAGACTATATCATTCAGTTTGGTGCATCATAGCCTGCCGAAGTCTCTTCAGTTCACTAGGATAAAGCAGGGGGAAGATACTCTGCGAGTGTCAGTTGTCATTTGCTCCAACAGATTAAACCAATATTCAGTAGCTGCTAGGAGTTTCCTGCTCATAATGCCTCCCTTTTACTATTTTCTCTTCTAATTATACTTCTGAAATAACCAGCAGAGGGGCAAATTCCCTTCCCCCCCAAAAAACAATATTTCTAGCTTCATGTATGCCTCACCCCCTAAAAAACGTGCAATGGCTGTAGTCTGTTATCTACTTAGATTATGGTGCTATATAAATGTTTGCACGTTACTTTACAGAGATGAAATAAATATATGGTGCATACCCAAAGAGCTTGCAATCTAAAATTAGACAAAGGAAAGGATGATAGATAAAGGAAGGGGTGGGGAAAAAAGGAAGGTGAGGGTTAAAACATAATAGGAGTCAGATAATAGATGAAGAGAACCATATAAGCTTTGACTTTATAAGAAGTGACTGAGGTAGGTCAAGAGGAGAGGGGTAGCTCAGACAGAAGTGGAAAGTCAGTGATGGAAAGAAAAAAGAGCAAAGAAATGTGTTTTCAAGCAGGTTTTGAATGAGAGAGAGGCAGCTTGCAATAGTTAGGGTATGTCTACACTACGGAATAAGGTCGAATTTATAGAAGTCGGTTTTTTAGAAATCGGTTTTATATATTCGAGTGTGTGTGTCCCCACAGAAGTGCATTAAGTGCATTAACTCGGCGGAGTGCTTCCACAGTACCGAGGCTAGAGTCGACTTCCAGAGCATTGCACTGTGGGTAGCTATCCCACAGTTCCCGCAGTCTCCGCTGCCCATTGGAATTCTGGGTTGAGATCCCAATGCCTGATGGGGCTGAAACATTGTCGCGGGTGGTTCTGGGTACATATCGTCAGTCCCCCCTTCCCTCCCTCCCTCCCTCCGTGAAAGCAAGGGCAGACAATCGTTTCGCGCCTTTTTTCCTGAGTTACCTGTGCGGATGCCATACCACCGCAAGCATGGAGCCCGCTCAGGTAACCGTCACCGCATGTCTCCTGGGTGCTGGCAGACGCGGTACGGCATTGCTACACAGTAGCAGCAACCCATTGCCTTGTGGCAGCAGACGGTACAATACGACTGGTAGCCGTCCTCGTCATGTCCGAGGTACTCCTGGTCGCCTGTGTGAGGTCGATCAGGAGCGCCTGGGCTGACATGGGCGCAGGGACTAAATTTTTAGTGACTTGACCAGGTCATTCTCTTAAGTCCGGCAGTCAGTCCTATTGAACCGTCTTATGGTGAGCAGGTAGGCAATATGTCCTTCTGCACCGTCTGCTGCCAGCCAAAGATGTAAAAGATAGATGGAGTGGATCAAAACAAGAAATAGACCAGATTTGTTTTGTACTCATTTGCCTTCTCCCCTGTCTAGGGGACTCATTCCTCTAGGTCACACTGCAGTCACTCACCGAGAAGGTGCAGCGAGGTAGATCTAGCCATGTATCAATCAGAGGCCAGGCTAACCTCCTTGTTCCAATAAGAACAATAACTTAGGTGCACCATTTCTTATTGGAACCCTCCGTGAAGTCAACCCTGTAAGCCGTGTCCTCAGTCGCCCCTCCCTGCGTCAGAGCAACGGCAAACAATCGTGCATCTGAGTTGAGAGTGCTGTCCAGAGCAGTCACAGTGGAGCACTCTGATTGGGCTAAAACATTGTCGCGGGAGGTTCTGGGTACATATTGTCTGGCCCCCGTTCCCTCCCTCCCTCCGTGAAGGCAAGGGCAGACAATCGTTTCGCGCCTTTTTTCCTGAGTTACCTGTGCGGACGCCATACCACCGCAAGCATGGAGCCCGCTCAGGTAACCGTCACCGTATGTCTCCTGGGTGCTGGCAGACGCGGTACGGCATTGCTACACAGTAGCAGCAACCCATTGCCTTCTGGCAGCAGACGGTGCAGTATGACTGATAGCCGTCCTCGTCATGTCCGAGGTGCTCCTGGCCACGTCGGCTGGGAGCGCCTGGGCAGACATGGGCGCAGGGACTAAATTTTTGGTGACTTGACCAGGTCATTCTCTTTAGTCCTGCAGTCAGTCGTATTGAACCGTCTAATGGTGAGCAGGCAGGCAATACGGATTGCTAGCAGTCGTATTGTACCATCTTCTGCCGGGCAGGCAAGAGATGACGATGGCTAGCAATCGTATTGTACCATCTTCTGCCGGGCAGGTAAGAGATGAGGATGGCTAGCAATCGTACTGTACCATCTTCTGCCAGGCAGGCAAGAGATGAGGATGGCTAGCAGTCGTACTGTACCATCTTCTGCCGAGCAGCCATGAGATGTGGATGGCTTGCAGTCCTTCTGCACCGTCTGCTGCCAGCCAAAGATGTAAAAGATAGATGGAGTGGATCAAAACAAGAAATAGACCAGATTTGTTTTGTACTCATTTGCCTTCTCCCCTGTCTAGGGGACTCATTCCTCTAGGTCACACTGCAGTCACTCACAGAGAAGGTGCAGCGAGGTAGATCTAGCCATGTATCAATCAGAGGCCAGGCTAACCTCCTTGTTCCAATAAGAACAATAACTTAGGTGCACCATTTCTTATTGGAACCCTCTGTGAAGTCCTGCCTGGACTACTCCTTGATGTAAAGCCACCCCCTTTGTGGATTTTAGCCCCCTGAAGCCAACCCTGTAAGCCGTGTCGTCAGTCGCCCCTCCCTCCGTCAGAGCAACGGCAGACAATCATTCCGCGCCTTTTTTCTGTGCGGACGCCATACCAAGGCAAGCATGGAGTCCGCTCAGCTCACTTTGGCAATTAGGAGCACATTAAACACCACACGCATTATCCAGCAGTATATGCAGCACCAGAACCTGGCAAAGCGCTACCGGGCGAGGAGGCGACGTCAGCGCGGTCACGTGAGTGATCAGGACATGGACACAGATTTCTCTGAAAGCATGGGCCCTGCCAATGCATGCATCATGGTGCTAATGGGGCAGGTTCATGCTGTGGAACGCCGATTCTGGGCTCGGGAAACAAGCACAGACTGGTGGGACCGCATAGTGTTGCAGGTCTGGGACGATTCCCAGTGGCTGCGAAACTTTCGCATGCCTAAGGGCACTTTCATGGAACTTTGTGACTTGCTTTCCCCTGCCCTGAAGCGCATGAATACCAAGATGAGAGCAGCCCTCACAGTTGAGAAGCGAGTGGCGATAGCCCTGTGGAAGCTTGCAACGCCAGACAGCTACCGGTCAGTTGGGAATCAATTTGGAGTGGGCAAATCTACTGTGGGGGCTGCTGTGATGCAAGTAGCCCACGCAATCAAAGATCTGCTGATATCAAGGGTAGTGACCCTGGGAAATGTGCAGGTCATAGTGGATGGCTTTGCTGCAATGGGATTCCCTAACTGTGGTGGGGCCATAGACGGAACCCATATCCCTTTCTTGGCACCGGAGCACCAAGCTGCCGAGTACATAAACCGCAAGGGGTACTTTTCAATAGTGCTGCAAGCTCTGGTGGATCACAAGGGACGTTTCACCAACATCAACGTGGGATGGCCGGGAAAGGTACATGACGCTCGCATCTTCAGGAACTCTGGTCTGTTTCAAAAGCTGCAAGAAGGGACTTTATTCCCAGACCAGAAAATAACTGTTGGTGATGTTGAAATGCCTATATGTATCCTTGGGGACCCAGCCTACCCCTTAATGCCATGGCTCATGAAGCCGTACACAGGCAGCCTGGACAGTAGTCAGGAGCTGTTCAACTACAGGCTGAGCAAGTGCAGAATGGTGGTAGAATGTGCATTTGGACATTTAAAGGCGCGCTGGCGCAGTTTACTGACTCGCTTAGACCTCAGCGAAACCAATATTCCCACTGTTATTACTGCTTGCTGTGTGCTCCACAATATCTGTGAGAGTAAGGGGGAGACGTTTATGGCAGGGTGGGAGGTTGAGGCAAATCGCCTGGCTGCTGGTTACGCGCAGCCAGACACCAGGGCGGTTAGAAGAGCACAGGAGGGTGCGGTACGCAGCAGAGAGGCTTTGAAAACCAGTTTCATGACTGGCCAGGCTACGGTGTGAAAGTTCTGTTTGTTTCTCCTTGATGAAACCCCCCGCCCCTTGGTTCACTCTACTTCCCTGTAAGCTAACCACCCTCCCCTCCTCCCTTTGATCACCGCTTGCAGAGGCAATAAAGTCATTGTTGCTTCACATTCATGCATTCTTTATTCATTCATCACACAAATAGGGGGATGACTACCAAGGTAGCCCAGGAGGGGTGGTGGAGGAGGGAAGGAAAATGCCACACAGCACTTTAAAAGTTTACAACTTTAAAATTTATTGAATGCCAGCCTTCTTTTTTTTGGGCAATCCTCTGTGGTGGAGTGGCTGGTTGGCCGGAGGCCCCCCCACCGCGTTCTTGGGCGTCTGGGTGTGGAGGCTATGGAACCTGGGGAGGAGGGCGGTTGGTTACACAGGGGCTGTAGTGACAGTCTGTGCTCCAGCTGCCTTTGCTGCAGCTCAACCATATACTGGAGCATACTGGTTTGGTCCTCCAGCAGCCTCAGCATTGAATCCTGCCTCCTCTCATCACGCTGCCGCCACATTCGAGCTTCAGCCCTCTCTTCAGCCCGCCACTTACTCTCTTCAGCCCGCCACTTACTCTCTTCAGCCCGCCACCTCTCCTCCTGGTCATTTTGTGCTTTCCTGCAGTCTGACATTATTTGCCTCCACGCATTCGTCTGTGCTCTGTCAGTGTGGGAGGACAGCATGAGCTCGGAGAACATTTCATCTCGAGTGCGTTTTTTTTTCTTTCTAATCTTCACTAGCCTCTGGGAAGGAGAAGATCCTGTGATCATTGAAACACATGCAGCTGGTGGAGAAAAAAAAAGGGACAGCGGTATTTAAAAAGACACATTTTATAAAACACTGGCTACACTCTTTCAGGGTAAACCTTGCTGTTAACATTACATACATAGCACATGTGCTTTCGTTACAAGGTCGCATTTTGCCTCCCCCCACCGCGTGGCTACCCCCTCAACCCTCCCCCCTCCCTGTGGCTAACAGCGGGGAACATTTCTGTTCAGCCGCAGGCAAACAGCCCAGCAGGAATGGGCTCCTCTGAGTGTCCCCTGAAGAAAAGCACCCTATTTCAACCAGGTGACCATGGATTATATCTCACTCTCCTGAGGATAACACAGAGAGATAAAGAACGGATGTTGCTTGAACGCCAGCAAACATACACTGCAATGCTTTGTTGTACAATGATTCCCGAGTACGTGTTACTGGCCTGGAGTGGTAAAGTGTCCTACCATGAAGGACGCAATAAGTCTGCCCTCCCCAGAAACCTTTTGCAAAGGCTTTGGGAGTATATCCAGGAGAGCCGCAAATGCCAGGGCAAAGTAATCCTTTCACATGCTTGCTTTTAAACCATGTATAGTATTTTAAAAGGTACACTCACCGGAGGTCCCTTCTCCGCCTGCTGGGTCCAGGAGGCAGCCTTGGGTGGGTTCAGGGGGTACTGGCTCCAGGTCCAGGGTGAGAAACAGTTCCTGGCTGTCGGGAAAACCGGTTTCTCCGCTTGCTTGCTGTGAGCTATCTACAACCTCGTCATCATCATCATCTTCTTCGTCCCCAAAACCTGCTTCCGTATTGCCTCCATCTCCATTGAAGGAGTCAAACAACACGGCTGGGGTAGTGGTGACTGAACCCCCTAAAATGGCATGCAGCTCATCATAGAAGTGGCATGTTTGGGGCTCTGACCCGGAGCAGCCGTTCGCCTCTCTGGTTTTCTGGTAGGCTTGCCTCAGCTCCTTCAGTTTCATGCGGCACTGCTTCGGGTCCCTGTTATGGCCTCTGTCCTTCATGCCCTGGGAGATTTTGACAAAGGTTTTGGCATTTCGAAAACTGGAACGGAGTTCTGATAGCACGGATTCCTCTCCCCATACAGCGATCAGATCCCGTACCTCCCGTTCGGTCCATGCTGGAGCTCTTTTGCGATTCTGAGACTCCATCATGGTCACCTCTGCTGATGAGCTCTGCATGGTCACCTGCAGCTTGCCACGCTGGCCAAACAGGAAATGAGATTCAAAAGTTCGCGGTTCTTTTCCTGTCTACCTGGCCAGTGCATCTGAGTTGAGAGTGCTGTCCAGAGCGGTCAAAATGGAGCACTCTGGGATAGCTCCCGGAGGCCAGTACCGTCGAATTGTGTCCACAGTACCCCAAATTCGACCCGGCAAGGCCGATTTAAGCGCTAATCCACTTGTCAGGGGTGGAGTAAGGAAATCGATTTTAAGAGCCCTTTAAGTCGAAATAAAGGGCTTCATCGTGTGGACGGGTGCAGGTTTACATCGATTTAATGCTGCTAAATTCGACCTAAAGTCCTAGTGTAGACCAGGGCTTAGATGGAGCATTTTCCATGCATAGGTAGCAGTGTGAAAAACCTAAGAGCAAGAACACCAAAGAGTGGAGAGGAAGGAAGCAGCTAGGTGTCCCAGAGGGCAGAGTGCTGTGGGTGAGGTGGGGAGCAACCAAAGATGTGAGGCAGGCAGGGCAGAGCTGTGCAGAGCCTTAGGCTCTGTCTACACTACACAGCTTTTAGTGACATGGCTGTGCCACTTCAGCCATGCCACTAAAAGGCACGCAGTGTAGCTGCTGTTTGGCGGCAGGAAAAAGCTCTCCTACCGACCAAAAAACTTCCACCTACCACATGCAGCAGCAGCTTTGTCGGCAGGAGAGCGCTCCTGCCGACAAAGCACTGTTCACACCAGCACTTTTCGTCAGTAAAACTTTTGTCGTTCGGGATGTGTGAGTTTTTTTAACGCCCCTGAAGGACAAAAGTTTTGCCAACAAAGTTCTAGTGTAGACAAAGCCTTAGAAGTGAGGTTGAGGATTTTGAACTTTATGTGGAAAGAGAGGGAGTCCATGTAGAGGGCTGGGGATGAGATGGTCAGAGCAGAACATTATTTTAGCCACTGAAAGCTGGATTGGTTGGAGAGGTGACATTTTCATGCAGAACTCCCGATTGATTTCAGCAGCGAGTTACACTTGTGAATTGATGGCAGGATATGGTTCAAAAGTACTTCGAAATATTCATGAATGCACCAAAACATGGTGGACAAAAGCAAGGGTCTATTTTGATCACTTTACCCATAGCCAGAGCTTTTCTTAATGGTACTTGCTGAGGCCTGGTTCTTCCAAGTAACAAATGCTTGATATGATGCCTGCTTTACAATGCCCTTGCAAACACAACATTTAATGCCAATGCACTCACTTTTCTGGTTTGTGTATATTCTTCTGTTTCCAATATAATTCTGCAAGCAATAAGTGTATACATGGAGACCAAGATTTTCAGAAGTGACTAGTGATTTTGGGTGCCCAATTTAAGACACCTTAAAGGGGCATGACTTTCAGAAAGTTTGAGCTTTTGTCCTTTGCAAATCAGCCCTTTTTAAGGTGGCTGAAAATGGGCACCCAAATCTGAGGCATCCAAAAATCAGTCATTTCTGAAATTTTTGACCAGGGAAAATAAAGTACCTTCATATCACTATTTGTCTGCTCAAGGATGTATATTCATGGCAAACTTTTCTTGCCCCCTGAAAGTCATTTATATAATATTATATATTATATAATTGCCTCAATGTAAAGATGAAACCCCCACTACTCTGTTTTCATGCCTACAACCACAATTATTTCTGCATGAGACCATTGGCAGCAGGAGTTATTTAAAATCAGAATTAATAAATCTTATCTGCCTTACAAAAGGCAAAGCCACTGTTTTGTGAAATCCTCGAAATCCTCTGACCGAAAGCTACTGTAGTCAGTGGTCTATAGAAAATTAAGCATAAAATAAAACTTCAACCAGATGTCATGGAGCAATGACTGCACTGCGTTTTGTTAGCCTCTTTCATAAGGCCTGCACTTCAGAGCCAGTAAACAGCATTTAATACATAGAATTTGCCCAGGATTAAGATGCAATTTTTTTCTCCATCACACATTTAGCGAAGGAAAAAGACAGTAGTTTAAAAGATATTTTGTTTAGATATCTATGAATGCAATTCCTTATTGCCAATCCTTTGACAAACCTTCCAGCCTATGTCTCACTTCTGTAACCACTGGGACAAATTGAGGGAGCGATGGTAGTAAATTATCTGGTAATCCAGCACATCAGCAGGATACTACCCAATCCCTTGTTGAGTTATGAAATGTCATTCAAGGGACTGAACAGTGCTTAAGTGCATAAATATCATTAGCACACCAGTTTAAGGCCACTAGCTTAAACACCACAGATCTGATTCTGCTATTAAGTACACTTTTGTAAAAATCAGTAATTTCACCAAAGCCAAACCTATACAAACCTGGTGCAAGTGAGAGGAGAATCGGGTCTTGTACCTGGATATCATAGTAAACATACAAGACCAGAGTACCTATAAAAGCAGCATGAGGAAACAGCACTGCTGTATTCTGGGAATGAAAATTGTACAGTAAATAAAAATAATTCATGTGGCTATAATGAAGTGCTGCTTCACAAAGAGCTGTCAAAACAAAGATAATATACAATTAAATCACCCAGCAGCTGGGAAATCTCGGATCCTCATTTGGATGTATTTGCCTGTTGAATTTCAAATACCTTTAATGAATCAAAACAGATGGATAAATAGCCTCTTTTTTATATTTTTTATTACTGTTTCCAGCATGCAGGGAAGAGGAAAGGGAGAGAATATCACATATATACATGGGTGAAAGTAACTTAAAGGACTGACTGGTATGCAGAGCAGCCGAGGTCCTGGGCAAGGTGGCAGGGAGGCGGCTCTGGGCCCCCGGAAGGGGCAGGGCCCCAAGCAGAAGGGGTGGGGCTGGGGCCAGACTCCCCCAGCCAGCCCTTCAGCACCGCCAGGCCTGCGCTGCCTGGGGCTCTGGTGGCGATTTAAAGGCCTTGGGGCTCTGGCTGCTGCTGGGAGCCCGGGGCCCCTTTAAATCACCAGGCCCAGGACTTCTGCCCCTTTTGCTCCTCCCCCGTCCATCAGCAGCCCTGCCAGTATGGTCGGCTGTGTACAGGCCACTTTTTTACCGGTACACCATACCAGACCGTACTGGCTTACTTTCACCTCTGCATATATTGGAACAAAGTTTGTTGCATTGTAATATTTTGAGATACTGTATTAAATAGAGCTGGATGAAATTCTCCGCCATTCTTTTTTTCAGCAGGTTCAGCAACACAGATTCAGCAACACCAAAACATTTCACAGATTCATGTTGGTTTCTATGAATTGTTTCAGTCCAAAAAATTAAAATAAATTCTGAAAAAAATCATTTTGTTTTGACATTTTCAAAACATTACACATTCAGTTCAAAATGACTTTTCATTTTCAAAATTTCCCTATGCTTTTTTTAAAAAATGTTTTAAATGGTTAGAAACAAAACGAACATTTAACGTGACCTGAAATTTTTTTTTTTCCTTGAGTTTGAGTCACTGAAAATTTTGAAAAAAAATCCGCTTTTGGTTTTATCCAAAACTAACTTTTCCCCACAATTTTTTGGAATGGTCTGCAACCCAAAATATCCATTATTTGCACAACTCTAGTATTAAACTGGAGTGAAAGTGACATTCTTAATCTCCTGCTGGGAGACAGCGTAGGATAATCTATAAACTACTATTAGACAGTGTTACATAATCTGCAGTGGCTTTTGACAACTTTGTAAGAGGCCAAAACAGCCTTTTTACATATGAAAGTGCTAGAGCTGAATAGGTTTCTCATATTACTTAGTACTTGCTTTAGCACTGTTGTAATATTTAAATATACATTTACCCTAATTGTGAGCTCAACAGTGAGATGTGAATGAAAGATCATAAAATATCACATTAACCTATAACGTAAATGTTGATGGGGAAAGGTGAAAAAGGGAGGCAGAAAGATTGGGTTAATCCAAACAAAAAGGTGTACTGCTATAACTCAATGACTGCATAAAGATCATGTCTGGTAACAAGAGAAGTGTGGAACCGGAAATCAATGGACTAAAATTGGTGTATCAGAAATTAGGCCTACTGGGTGGACAAAATAATGAGAGGATGGGCTATTCCATCCATCACTTCCTTTTGGGATCCTTAAAAGAAAAGATTCCAATCCGAGAATCGTGTTGTTTGAAAAACTGCCAGACGGGAGACAGGTGGACTGAAAAGAGCAAACTTCATCATCATGGCTGCCAACCCCCACTGTCTTCTGGGTCTCAGGGATCACCATGACACTGTTGGGCCTTTGTTGTGCTGATCCTGAGAAATATCCTACCCGAACTAGGCCAGAGAGAAGAACGCGGATAACATCGCCTCCTCCAATGGCTCTGGCTAAATCCCAAACATCACCTGGAACGTGAGACTTCCCCCGCACCCCATACACACACTTCCCTCCAATCCTCTCTACGTGTCCTCTTCCTTCCCCATTGTATTTCTTCTCTTTTCTATCAGTTCCTACTTTCCTTTTGCCTTCTGTTTATTAAGAATCTGGCTTAGCTGACAAGACTGTATTTTGCAATACTGCTATTAGCCTGTGACCAGAGAGGCAGCTAAAAACAATGCCCTATATATAGGGTTGCCAACCCTCCAGGATTGACCTGGAGTCTCCAGGAATTAAAGATTAATCTTTAATTAAAGATTATATCAAGTGATGAAATCTCCAGGAATACATCCAACCAAAATTGGCAACCCTACCAATACAGCCTAATGCTGGTATAAATATGCCAGATCTCTGAGTGGCTGATAAGACCATGTGCTGTGATTGTGTATTTTCAGCAGTGAGATTGCATGTAAGAATCAACACCAGAGTCAGAAGCTGCATTTTCTATCTTTGTGTTCTTTTCTTTTCGTGTGTACTTGTCTTGCTCTGTCATTTAGGAAATAGGATCAGACTTTAACAGCTCCAGCCTAACTCAACTAACTTCCCTCCCCACAAAGAACAGTTATTATCTTTGACACCATCTAAGAGCCTGTCAGACAAGAGTTTTTCCTTCTAAAGACTCTGCGGCCAAAGGGAAAGGGAAGAAGGGATACTGTTACAATGAAATGCCTTACTTCATATTTTACATTTCAAATCCTTTAACTGTTTCCTTCTTTGTCTGTTTCTTTATTAAAGAGTTAAAAAATTAATGGTGTGTTTCCCGTGGAACTAAGCAGGCTGAGGTCTCTGTACTTGGAATTCCAAACCTTGTTTAAAAACTATTAATGTTGTACAGTAAGAGTCATGTTAACACCTTTGACTCTCTGGGCCCACGTATTCTATCGAAATTAATACAATAGCACACATCACTCCAGCAATATATCAATATATCTTGCCAATTCAATGTGATTTAACATCATTCCCTCATGAGGCAGCTGTAGGCAGTACTTCTGGGATAATATTACAGCACCAGCAAATATGAGAGTTTAATTGCCAAAAGCAAAAATTTTCCAGGAGAGCTATTCCCTCACTGTGACATTCCCCTATGGCGTTGTCCGGACCAGTGATCTGCTAGGCCACTCCAATCCTTGACTCTGGGAGCCAGCCTTACCCTGCTCTGCTGTGAGAACTCCCACTCCTGGGGGTTTCACGCACAGCCTCTGTCATGTAAGCTGCTCCCAGCTACTTGCAAGTGAATGACACTAGCCAATATCTCCGGTCCCAGAAACAACCCTAGGAACTCTGTCTTGCAGTGTCCAGTTACGCTCACTGGGCTCTGCAAGCTTATATAAGTTCGTCAATTTAACAAAGAAATTGGTATGTACCAGGCTTGTTCTCCCAAGGGGAGTTTCTGACACACTGCAAATCAAATGCACTGCTTCAGGGAGAACAAACAAACAGATTTATTAACTTTAAAGGTAGATTTAAGTGATTATAAGTCAAAGCATAACAAGTCAGATTTGGTCAAATGAAATAAAAGCAAAATGCATTCTAAGCCGATTTTAACACTTTCAATGTCCTTACAAACTTAGATGCTTCTCACCACAGGCTGGCTCTTCAGCCAGGCTCTCCCCTTTGATCAGTGGTTCAGCTGCTTGGTGGTGATGGTGTCTGTAGATGTAGGTGGAAGAGAGAGAGCATGGCAAAATGTCTCTCCCTTTTATCATGTCCTTTCTTCCCTCCTGGCTTTGCCCCCAGCCCCTTCAGAGTCAGGTGAGCATTACCTCATCGCAGTCCCAAACTGCCCAAAGGAAGGGGGTGACTCCCTCAAGGGCTCTAACAAATTCTTTTGTTGCTGCCTAAGCCACTGTCCATTGTTCCTGTGAGGCTGGGCTGGGTTTGTCCCATCCATGCCCTGATGAGATGTGAACTGCCTCTCTGTTCTTGGAGAGTTTTTGCATGGGCTTGCTTTAAGCCATGAGGATATATTTTCAGCCTCATCACTATGTACTTGAAATTATAACCTATAATCTTACTATAACAATACTGTAACAATTACCATAACATCACTATGACAACCATGTTCAGTGCATTATGAGCCTTCCAAAGACACCCAACTTTGCATTGGATACCACACAATCATTTTATAAAGATGAACATGGGGGTGTAGAGTGTTCCCTCGAGGTACAGAGTGTCACACTCAGGTACGGAATAAAAAAAATTTATAACAAAAAAAATGGCAGCTCCCAGTGAACAAGGATTTAGATGCATATCTGCGCATTAACAAGTAACATTAAAACCGACCATGTTCACAAAGAACAAATACTGAAGGAAGGATTCTTCCGTCTTCTGGGGATGGGAACTGTAGCTGTCTCTCCACTATTTTCAGCCGAGATGGGAGGGGAAGATTAAATGGAAGGCAAGGTGTACAGTGTGACTAATTTTGCCGAAAAGGAACACCGACCAATTGCTCTGAAGATAGCTAGAAGTACATAAATATTCTCCCTAACAGGACAGTTCCAGGCAAACTACTACAGATCATCCTGTTGTTACCTTGTCCTCCCAACCCACTCCACCACACCCCACATGTCCATTATCCCCACCTTTTGAGTCCTGACAAACTAGGTTATAAACTTTCATGGACAAGAGCACGGTCTCTTATTTGCCTGTTCAGAGAGTAGCAAAATGGGCCTGGACTCTTATCTAGGGTTCCTTGGCACTACTGTCATGCCAATTAATAACTGATCAGAATAATAGTTACTACAGGGCTGCTATGTGAACAAAGGGCAGCAGAAGTGGCTGGCAATCTCATGAATGGCAGGGGAGGTGCCTCGGACACTACCTTTGTGTGCAATTTATGAAGTAGCTTGAAAAAAACCTCTATACTGAGCCATGAACATGGAACACAAAGAAAGAGAGTTAATCACCTTTACCAGAACAAACCTGGAGGGCTGATTCTGCTGAACTACTTATAATTCAAGCACCAAAATGCATATGAAAGTGTGTAAATAACTAGTCTCAAAACAGAGTTTAAAAGGAGTTACAGAAGTTAATCCCTGTGCCTCACTTTGATTGTTTACCCTGTTTTTTAAGTGAGGATTTACAGAGCAGAAGCCAGGGGGAACCCGTGCACAATACTGACACCTGCCTATATTTAGGCTGGTTACCAGATTATTCCAGTGGGCACTGCTGAGTAGCATGAGAGCATTGCTCCCATATGCCTTGTCTATACTGTTGGAGGCAGCCTGCCAATGAACTACATTTCAAAATCTCATAAGCCTGGTAGAAAATCTCAGCAGCCACGTGGATCAGCTGTTTTATAACCTGCCTTGGCATGTGATTTATTCACTTTATCACCAGTTGATTCACTCACAGAAGCAAGAGACACACCGACTCTTAATAGGCTGCTGAACATAAAAGATATTCTACATTTTCCTGTCACAGTCATTTACAATGGTAGCAGCATTCTCCTGCAGGGAGAAAAGAACTGCAATTAAAAAAAAAAAAAGATGCATACGAAGGGCTCTTGGACTAAGAGCCATGCCGGAAGGGGCTTGTGCAGATGCATTCATGACCCCCTTTCCACCCCCAACCACCTTGGCATGGGCAATATCTCTGGCTACGCTAACCTGTTCTCTCCCCAGTCACTCAGGGAGGACATAGAACTGGCATTCTGGATGCACCTAGTGCAGGTGCACAAGGGAGTAAGGCAGAAGGGCTAGATTAGCTACCTGCACTTTCCCTCTCCTCCACCCACTCCCATGAATATGCTCAGAAGCAGTCAAAATCCAGCCCAAAGTATTACATTTAACACATTCCATTTGTTCAAGCAATGAGGGCAAATCCAGGTGATGCTCTCCAAATACTGACTGCATTTCTATGTGGGCACAGGCTTTTCTCTCATCACAGAGTGGTTGGGCCAAATTTTAAAGGCCTTGTGTTTATGCATGTGCCCCCTACCCAGTTACAGGGAGCAAAACCCCCATTTGTGTGCAGAAATGAGCATTTTCATGTACAGAACCAACTAGAGGAAGCTGGCAAGGGGAGCACTGTCACCCCAAAATTGAAGCACTGCTCTGCTGTGGCTCTCCAGGGATGTGTGGGATTGGGGCAAGGATGCAGTTTGAGTTTGCTGGGGAAGCAGGTGGGGGAGTGGGTAGTGGCGGATTAGCCAGTGGGCCAACAGGGCCCGTGCCCAGGGACCCTGGCCAATTGGGTGGCCCCCAGAAAAATGGGTGCCTCTGTGCCCCAACCCGCTCTGCCCGCCTGGCGCTCCTGCCAGGGAGCAGGGTCAGGGCATGGGAGGGACTACAGGCCCCGCTCCCCAGCAGGAGCGCTGGGGGGGACTGCAGGCAGAAGGCGTGGGGAGGGGCCCTCCCATTTGCTGTGGACCAGGGACCCACAAACCCCTAATCCGCCTCTGGGAGCGGGGGCTGGCTCCTCTGACAGAATGACAAGGAGTAAACACTTTGTGGGGAACTTTGCAAAATTGTTTCCTTCAGCTTTACATACAACACTGTCAAACCAACATGAAATCCTTGTTTGGGAATGAAATTTAAAAAATTAAATGTTATTGAAATAATTAGCATTATTATTTGTAGACCAGGAGCATGCACGGGCGCGAACCAATTCAGGGTCTCATTCTATTAAGCACTGTATACACATATAGTAAAAGACATTACCTGCCCCCAAAGAGCTGACAATCTAGAAGGCAAGATACAAGAGCTGGGAGAAAGAAACAAATAGAGGAAGGGAAGAACACTGAATGGGTCTCTTTATGGATGCTTGTATCTCAGCAAAAAACAACCAGCACCAAAACCCCTCGCATCAGAGAATAGGTTCATTTTATAACTATAAAATAAAATAACTTGTTTTTCCTAATCATAAAGAAACTTTAAAAATGAATCCACAACTTTCTGAAGACACAAAAAAAAAAGGACAAATGGGATGAGTCAGAATGATATCCATCTCAGGCAAGATAATGGAGCAGCTGATACAGGACTTGATTAATAAAGAATTAAAGGAGGGTAATATAATTAATGCCAGTCAATACAGTTTTATGGAAAATATATCCTGTCAAACTAACTTGATATCTTTTTTTGATGAAATTACAAGGTTGGTTGATAAAGGTAATTGTGTTGATGTAATAGACTTCTGCAAGGGCTTTGACTTGGTAACTGCATGACAGTTCGATTAAAAAACTAGAAGGATATAAAATTAACAGGACACACATTAAAGGGATTAAAAACTGAATAACTGACAGGTCTCAAAATCTAATGTTAAATGGGCAATCATCATCAAGCTGGTGTGTTTCTAGTGAGGTCCTATAGGGACCAGTTCTTGGCCCTATGCTATTTAACATTTTTATCAATGACCTGGAAGAAAAACACAATCATCACTGATAAAGTTTGCAGATGACACAAAAGTTGGGGGAGTGGTAAATAATGGAGAGGACAGGTCACTGAGACAGAGCTGTCTGGAATATTTGGTAAACTGGGTGTAAACAAACAATACAGCTAAATGTAAATGTACACATCTAGAAACAAAGAATGCAGGCCATGCTTACAGGAGAGGGAAGCTGTGATTCTGAAAAAGATTTTGGGGTTGTGGTGGGCAGTCAGCTGAACATAATCTCCCAGTGCAATGATGTGGCCAAAAGGGCTATTATTATCCTGGAATGAACAAACAGGGGAATCTCAGGCAGGAGCAGAGAGGATATTTTACCTCTGTATTTAGCACTGATGTAACCACTGCTGGAATAATGTGTCCAGTTCTGGTGTCCACAGTTCAAGAACAATGTTGATAAACTGAGAGGGTTCAGAGAAGAGCCACAAGAATGACTAAAGGATTAGGAAACATGCCTCACAGTGATAAATAGATTGAGTTTCTTGAGTCTATCATAAACAAAGAGAAGGTTAAGGGGTGACTTGACCACAGTTTAAGTACATGTGGAACAAATAGTGGGCTCTTAGTCTAGCAGAGAAATGTATAACGTGATCCAATGGCTGGAAATTGAAGCTAGACAAATCCAAACTGGGTATAAACCACAAGTTTTAATAGTGAGGGTAATTAACCATTGGCACAGTTTACCAGGGGTTGTGGTGGATTCTCCAACACTGGCAATTTCTCTATCAAGATTGGGTGTTTTTCTGAAAGATCTACCCTAGGAACTATTTGGGGAAGTTCCATGGCCTGTGTTAGTCAGGAGGTCAGACTAGATGATCACAGAGGTCCCTTGTGGCCTTGGGATCTAGGAAAATGAATGTCCTGACCACTTGTGCTCATTGATGTTCCTACGGCATTTTTAGTCCCTCTGTTCTGATTAAATTACAATTCGAGTAATGACATTCTATGTACCTGAATTCCCTCTGAGGGTTTAGTTTGTTATGATGGGCTGGAGTTAGCCTGGTTTGTTTCTGTTTCTGCTGGCAGAAACCCCAGCACAAAGTCCCAGGTGTGAAATATCCAACAGGGGAAACAGCTACAGTGGCAAAAGGTGGTCATTGCTTCCGCTCTATTGAAAATGTCTCACTGTTTTAGTCTGTTACCTAATGTTGGGTACAGCAATCCCTAGATACAGTTTTTATATCAGCTCAGGTGTTTAAATGCTAAGCGTTTCAGAAATCAGGGCGAAGAGCTTGATATAGACAGACACTACAGCTGGTAGGAATAGAAGCAGCCAGAGCAGGGACTGCTGCACTAGGGAGCAGGGGGTAAAATGGGGCCCAGACGGGACCACACCTCCCCAACTCCCTCCTGAATCCAGAACTGTGCAGGGGAGATTGCCTGAACTCAGGGGGCATTGGGATCATGGGGCATTAGGAGGTGCCTCTCCTCCTTCCGATCATGTGGTGATGGGGGAAACTGAGGAGAGGAGCCAGCCAAGAGACTGCAGCGGGTAGGAACAGGAGAAGCCAAATAAGGGGGGGACCTCTCTCACCTCCATTCCAGTCAACACCATTAAATGTTCTCTGACCTCCTCTGCACTGTGCTAACTGGGTGTTTGCTCCCCAGCCCTGCTCAGAGTCTCTTACCTCAGCCTCACTCCACTCCTGCTCCTCTCACTGTCTTCTCCCCTGCCCTGCCCTCCTCCCCTTTCCTATTTTACCAATCCCCGGCTAAGTAAATCCACCACTCCCAAAATATTGTGCAACTCACATGTTTGCCACCATCACATTGCTCATTCTGCATGTGTTCTACCCCTTTCCCCAGCCTGTGTCTGTCTTGTATATTTAGACTGGAAGCTCTTCAGGGCCGGGACCATTTGGTATGCTGTCTGTACGGCACCTACCCCATTCTTGGTTGGCCCTTAGGTATTACCACAATAAACATGATTAGTAATAACAGATAAAGTTTGTAAAGGTTTGTAAAGTTTGAGATGAAAGGCACAACATAAACATGAGCTATCATTACCTGACCCTCACATTTTCAGGTTTGTGATAGCAATAAAATTGCTTATGAAACAAAAGAAGTTATTTTGACTAAAAAATGCTGACTGGATTTATTTGAATTTCAATGCTAACTATGGAAATGGAACAAATTTGAACATCACACCAGCATACTGCACTATTCCCAACGTTCTATACCAGTTTCTACTTCGTTCTTTATCATAGGAAATTCATATTGATTTTAATTGTTTTCCACTGAACCTCAGTGTTTGGCTCACTACAAACAGGAATAATAATTATTTAAATCAATGGATTATCCTCTAGGTAAATGGTCCACACAGGTCTTTGACTTTTTCGTGATCCATCCCTAAAGAGATTCAATACATTCTAATGTGCCAGTATAAAAACACAGAAGTGCTATACGGTACATTAATACTGCACTTTTCTTCCAAATGGTAAGAAAACCCTAAATTCATGAACATTGTTACATGCGTGGGCTTGGTAGAATTCAATTTTTATTTTTTTCTAAATTCAACTACATCGATTTTTATTTTTAAAGATTTTTTATAATTACAGTGGCTGGAAATTAAAGGAGGGGTAGGATTGGAATTAGGATTAGGGCTGCACTGACCAAGGGGCTGCAGAGGGCTCCCTGAACATGGTGCTGGGGGAAGGCAGCAGTCCTGGCTCATTGCAGCAAAGATTCCCAGCCAGGACTTCAAGGAGGAGAATGAACTACCAGCCACAGAGTGCTGCTGAACAGTTCCTGCCCAGGGAGCACTCCTGCACTCCTGGCTGGTGAGTGAGTCAGTGGGGCCATGACAGTGAAAATGTGGGGCTGGTGACGCTGGATCCCTGCCAGTAGGGTTGCCAGGTGTCCTTGCTGAACAGGCTGTTAGAAGTCCAGTCAGTGGCACAGCGGGGCTAAGGCAGGCTCCCTGCCTGCTGTGGCTCCACGCAGCTCCCGGAAGCAGCAGCATGTTCCCCCTCCGGCTCCTAGGTTTAGGGGCAGCCAGCAGGATGGAGTGAGCAGGGGGCGGGGCCTTGGAGAAGGGGCAGGGTAGGGGGCTCATCCTCCTTCTTCTTGCAGTCCTGGCTGGAGGCTGGTGCTCTGCCCTGACAGGACTGCAGCCTTCCCCACACCTGCAGGGATCAGGTTTCACTGGCCCTGCAGCAACATAGGGAACCCTCTGTAGCCTTGCTGTCATGGGACTGAGGGAGCGGGGCTGTGACAGTGGAGCTGCAGAGGGCTCCCTCCACCGCTGCAGGGCTGGCGACACCCAGACCGTGCAGGTAGACGGGGGCATCCATTTCAACTGACATGCTGAAATGGACGTTTACCAACAGATAGTCATTGAAATCACATCCTGCCAAGCCTATACATGCACCACAAATTCAATAATGACAACTAAATGTTTCAAGGGGAGGGATGTCCCTACATGGGGGAAAACGTTGTTCTTCATGGGCACTTGATACCCAGGAAAGCTGGTATCTTAAAATGAAGGAAAAAAAAAAACCACCCAACAACTCTACTTTTAATCCCAGGTGCCAGCTGAAAAAATGACAATTTTCAAGCTTTGAACTCCTGTTCCCATTAGACAGCTGTTTTTCAGTTTTGTATCAAAATCACATGTGGACAGTCCCCAAAATGATCATTTCTGTCTGATGCATGTTAATATACACACATTGGTGAAGAGCAATTAGGGACCAGCAGTTCAAAGACACATGTATCTGTTTGCATGAAACAACTCTGGAAGGAAACCCCGCTATGTGTAATTCTGTAGTAAAAATAGTTAGCTTGACTGCCCAGCCTGGGCAATGACAATGCATCACAATGAAGTCTAGCATGAAACACCACTGAACATATTTGAAGGTCTTTTGTACGTAATCAATTTAATGTTGTGCAAAGCCAAAGATGAAACTTTCTATCCAAAGCTGAGTACCATATGGCAGGAGGCACAGTAAGCTTCCCATTCCCTAGCACAATCTGTAGAAATTACTAGCAAATTTAATCTCTGCAGTGTATTAATTCAATTTGCATTATCTGTGCCATGGCAAGTAGCAGCTTATGAAGCAAATGACTGCCTCAATTCTTAACTATTAAATACATTTAATACATGTACTGTAAGATAAAAAAGGATAGTGTATTAATGAAATAGCCTTTAAAAGCTCTCTTTCCATCAGAATGAAATTACGGATATTTCTATAAAAGACAGGATTAGCTACAGGGAAAAGTTACACTAATGCCTTATTAAAATATAAATTTCTTTTTTAAGAAAACTATTTGCACTCATTAAAGCAGAGTCAGAAAATCAAATCAAAATATAGTAACAATTATCTGCTAAAATATGGAAAATTTTAAGCGTATGATACATTCACCTCCCGAAGCAGCATTGCACTGTATCAGCATATCAGAGAACAGCATTTCGTGTGCATTGATCCATCTGTTAATGTTTTTAAACTCCTCAAGGTTATAAAAGAACTTAAAAGTTTGGGGCCATTGACTTTTTCTCCCTGGTTCCCATTTGCTTTCTTCTTTAGAAAAATGTCTTTAAAGAGCTGGAGATTTTCTATCACCAGACTGGTTTTCCTTCCTTTGTGAGAACACCAGGATATCTCACAGATTAGTATTAATGATAGCTTCTGTCTGATTGCGCCACACAGCAGCATGTAAACGTTATTGCAAGATATCAGCAGTTACGTAACAAAACTATGGGAACCTGACTGGAAGAGAGGAGGCGATCTGCAGTTTCAATCTCACCATGAAACTGCTAGATCAACTCAAGTCAACTGTTCTAAATCAGCAACAGACAGAGGCCAAACAGTCTGTGCTTAGTTTTGGTGCACTCTGTACGTGTTCTATCTTCGGCTTTATTGTACAAGGTTAACCAAGAAAAACCAGTTTGATTCCAGCGCATGCTGGTAGTAACCAAAATTTACTGCCATTTGACAGCTATTCAGTTGCCTATGTGAATGAACTGGTGGCTTCAGTGGCCTCTGGGAAATAAGGTGTGTCTTTTAGTCCAATGATAACTGGATGAGTGGCTACTTGAGTGACTCCATCATCTTTGGGGGCACTAATCTCTCTTCTTTTGCATAGTATCAGCACAGAGACGAAGGACTGAATAAGCACAGAAACTGAACCATCTTCTCACCTTCTTCCTCTGCTACTCAGGGTTGAATCATATTGGTGGGAGAGCACAGGCAAATTTAAATGATTACTACTCCGTACACCTGGTTCTGTGGACAAAGTGAAGATTTCAGCCGTCAGTGCCGTAGGTGTTGTCTCTGGTTCTCTGCTGAGAGTTCTTCCCCATTTTTGTTCCATATAATCTCTTGATTTCTGGGGTTGGTGGACCCTCATTTCACCTGAGGGACAGAGCCCAAAACTACAAAAGCCGTCAACCCGACCAGAACTCAAATAGGCTGTATTCCATTTCAATAAAGAGTAATAGATGGCCACATATCTGGCAATATGTTCATTTGGTAGAAATCTACTGAGAAAGAGCAAGAAAGGAAAAAGGCTGAACTTGCCCTCAATGATATTATCAGGTGGACAAGCGTTGCAGAAACAGGACCCATGTCTGCAGAGAGAAATATTCAGCAAAGTAGTGGATGATCATGCTGACACACATTGTGAGACAGTCAGAGGATCCAGAATTCCATGTGGAATTTCTCATGCTTTTCATAGACAGACTTTCCAGCCGGAACCAGTTTGAAGAGATAAATGTTGACAAACAGCCACTTGCTTTCCCTTAATTTCTGTCTCATCATCTGAAGTTCAATGTTTTTTGTTCATAGGCAGTTTTAAAATTCCCTCTCAAAACAAAATTATAACAATTATTTGTGTTTGTGTTACAGCTTCTCCATTCACAAGTTCACCCTGCTCACCCGTGTCAAACAAAGCCAACAATCCACTGCCAAGAATTAACATGATGTCAAAAACTCTGCATTATGACTTCACTGAAAATCTAAATAAGAGGGGCTGGGAGAGACACAGGCCTGGTTTTAACACCAATGAGACTTGATAAATTAACAAAGAGCCCTGTCAAACTTATTGAACATGTGAAGAAGCAAAGCAACACAATTTTAAGACATGCTGGGCTAGAGTCTCTCCTGTTTCAGAACTCTGGTGCGCGAGAGTGGGGGATGTCTAGAAGGTGGTTACAACTCTGTTTCTGTGAGCTCGTGTGCCCTGGGACTGCTCTAGCTTATGCCAGTGGCGTATTATCCCTATTGGACCATTTGCAACCCAACAATTAGCAGAGCAGAACAAGACCCCTTCCCTCCTTCAACACACTTCCTCTACGGGTGGTGGGAGCAGTCATGGGAGCTGGCATGGGTGGTTTTATGCCAGCTGAGAGCTCCCAATATGGGAAATTCAGAGCTGGCTAGTTATGGCCAAAATCTGGCCCTTTTGTGCTGCTTGAGTGGCACAATGAAGTTGCATCAAATACAAGAATCTGGCCCACAGGTTGAAAGTTGCCTTCCTTTTTAAACATTTGAGGACTTCCATTTGGAAGAGGACATTCATGTAAGTGGTATCACATGAGAGGATCAGAGTGTATTCTTCAAAGATAAAGAGCAAAAGATTTCTATCAGCGGTAGTCCTTTCCAGATATATGGCCATCTTTATTACTGGATTATAGCTAAAATAATCCTTTTCTATGACAAATATCACTAATGCTGTTTAAAGTGCAATTCTACTTTGAAAAGTAACCATATAAAAGATCTCCTTCTGATGCACCCAATTTGCTACTTTCCTGCTGTCTTTAGTGACTAAAATAAGGGATCACCAGTTTTTTTTAGTTAGCATTACAGAGCTTATACAGCAACAGGAGCATGTGCTGGAGCCTATTCTGCTACATGCATCCTCAACAAAAATGCTACCCAAATTCCAGTTGCACAACCATTGTCATTGATGACTTTGGAAGAATCCAACTTGACTCTCAGACCACAGGATGAGTTTGCAGTGCTGGCAGCTAGACAATCCACTGTGTTACTTGTAAATTGAAGAGATTCGATCTGGAAAATGTTGAGAGGAAAGAAATATGCAACCCCATGAGGTAGTTTTCCAGAGTCACTTTTCACATCAGAAGTACATTTTAAATGAAGCTGTCTGTGCTGCTGTGCCTGCAGCAGAGCTAATCCGTAATAATGGGTATTTCAATCCATTCTATTTCAGCAAGTGTAGCACGGTGACTCATGTAAAGAGCGGTAATGGCACACATTTTTCCCAAATGCAGAATGCATGGGGAAAGAAATTAAATTCATTATTTTTAAAGAACTTCTTTGAGTTTATTCTTACAATTTCTCTGAAACCCTCTAGACAGAGAAAGTATAACTGTGTAGGCGAAATGCATTAGCCTGTAGATGAAGAAGAAAAATGACATAAAGCTGTAAGTGATACCTTTTACAAGGCTAAGATCAAAAATTAAATAAACCGACTATTGAGACTCATCAGGGCATGGAAAAGCAAAGCAATTCATAGAAAGTATCGTGGCAGGGTGTCAATTCACACTACAGCCCTAAAGTCAGGCCCACAGAGACCAAAAGGGGAAACAAAGTCAGGAACAGGTGTGGTTTGGAGTTTCTCTCCTTGATAGCTTTATTTGGATATGGTGGCTCAATGCTAGAAGGCAGTGTCAGAAAGACCTATTCAATCATCTAGTCCATCCACTACCTGGGCTGGATTATTTCCAACACTACATTTTCTTGGGCATTGTCCAAAAGGCTCCATCAATCAGCACAATGACAGAGAATGTCTAAAATCTAAAGGTACAATAATTATACTGTAAAGGAAACCTCTGGATCCTATTTTGTAAGTGATTTTTAGACTAGACTGACTAGAGGCCAGAATTTTCAAAAGTGTTCAGCACCCAATGTGAATGCAACACACTACATTAATAGCTGCTAACTGCTGAGAACTTCTGCAAGTCTTGTCCTTATTTTCATGTCTAAATGGGACCAGAGTTCTGAAAATCTTGCCTTAATTGTGGCTGCTGAGCACCTGAACACTCGGGCCATTAGTGTATTGAGAAAGCACTGTGTGTCTATATAGAGGTGTATTTTCAGAGTCCAAAAATTAGGACCATTTTAAATTCAATACCTTATGTTCCTGAGAGGTTTTTAAATTCCCTTTCCTATATTGTCCAAAAATGGAAAAATAAAGATAAACAGCCTCCCTCTGTGAGGAATGCTCGCAGTTTGCCAATCCTCACGATTTGATTGCAAGTCCTATGTTATTGGGTGTTTTTCCTCAAAGCCCCAAGCTGCTGGAATCATGTAATTAGGTGAGAATCACAGCTTTCATTTAAAACAAAAATAAGTTTCTAGCTCTTGTGCTTACAGAAAATAACCTCAAAGAACCCTAAATGCTCAAAAGAAAAAGAAAGTAGCCACACTTTTAAAAAAAAAAACAACCCCTCATGATTTTGGTAGGCCTGACTCATACTTTTTAAATATTTGGGGCTAGCAATACTGCTTTTATCTATCAGCATGTCTTTGCTCAGCAAAACTGGAAACATTCATCTTGGTTTGCAGTTTCTGCCTGGTGATGTAACATGATGCCAACATAACTCTTAGACTGTAGGCCAAATCTTACTTATGCTTTTCACACAAGTAACCCCATCACAGTTAAATAGATGAGCAAGATTTGGCCCTCTACCTTGTATACCATATTTTTCTGGAAGTAGTAGAAAATGCTGTCTGAGTTTAGACTACATTTTCCCCTTTCATTACAGTGTATTTAATGTGCTTGTTAGCTACCTTTTGCAAAGGTTCCTGATTTGCATGGTTCAGTGCTGTTTTTCCCCCTGTTGGTATTCCATTGGGCATTTGCTGCTTGCTCTAGAAATTCACCAGGGAACTATAATCATCACTAAAAGAATACAGAGATTCTCTCTTTCCACTACCAATACGTAAGGTTTATTTTGACAATCTGCACTTCAACCACCTCCTATTTTCAGACAGAATCTAGCCAGAACAGAACAGCTTCTCCACAGTTTTGGAGTGGCCCATAGGTCTAGTGAAAACCTCAACCCTAACATCTAATGAGGAAATATATATTTTTCATAGATTATAAAAGCCAGTGACATGTAAGTCACTGTTAATCACACTTTAGCAGGCAGTGGGATATGGATGTAAGACGTCCTGGGTCAAATTCAGAGGCGATGTGTAAAGGCAGTGGGGATATAAATTGTATGTTGGTACATAAGTGCAAGACTGTATAAGTAAATACATTCAGTGGAGTAAGGGCTTGTCAACATCAGGAAATTGACCACAATAGCTATTCCAGAACAGATCTCTATGGATACTCTATTCTGGAATAAAAGTGATTTTATTCAAGAATAAATTACTCTGTTTTGAAAGTGCACTAAATATTCCAGAATAAAACTGATTTTTATTGCAGAATGAGAAGTGTAGCAGGGAAACTAATTAAAGGAGGGTGTACAAAGCTGTAAATTAAAATAGCCCCATCTGCCCTCTACTTTAACCTACAAACCTGCACACGCACATATTTTCACATACCAATAGGTAACATCCCTTTGTTATTATTAAATATTTGCATGTAGTGCCACTGGAATGCACAATGCTTTAGAGAGAGAACATTGGACACAGCCTTTGCCCTGAACAGTTTATAATCTGAGTACAACAAGACAGGCCACAGGAGCAAATGGACTTTAAACAAGGGGAAAAAGATTAAGAAACACAAAATTAATGGATGATGTTACAGTTCTCACACCATATAAGTCTCTATTTCAAATAGTTAGTTGTGCAAGGTAAGCACAGGGGAATGGGTCATCTGAGGGGCTCCTCACCTCTGCAGCTTGCCCTCAGAGTTACAGTAATGATGGGCTAGTGAATTTGGAATGATGCTTTCTACCAACGAGTGACACAGTACAATACACCCTATGGCTAAAGCTATGTCAAAGCTCACCACTCTTACCACAAAGCGTGGCCATAAGGAGCCTGAGGATCTTTTGAGCTGATTTTATTTTAATTTATTTCCAAGCTTCATAGACTGACCAAGAAGTTAAATATTATGCGTAGAGTTTTCCCCAGCAATTTATTTATGAATCTGCCGTGCCACCCTGTAGGAGAGGCTTGCCTTCCATTGTTTTATTACAGTGCACACAACTCAAAATGAAGGGATGACGCTCACAAGAAAATCCCAAACCAATACACCAGAAAAATGTTTTTTCCAATACTTGTTTGCACTGGTTCCATGGGATTAAGCTGCACAGTTTATTCCTGAAGCTTTGAGGGAGATTAATTTGTACAGTCTAGGAAAGACGAGACCAGGGGACATGATCACCATCTCTAAGTATCTTTGAGGTAACAATATAAACAAAGACAGGGAATTACATGGAGTCTCAGGAGCTAAGCAAGGAAAACTTTAGGTTAAATATTGGGATAAAGTTCTTAACAGTAGGAGAAACAAGTAAGTGGAATACACAGCTAACACAATGGATGAATCACAACCACTGCAGATATTCAAGAACAGTTACATTATTTATATAGCTCTATAAATGTACTTTATACTGTGAATAAAAAAAACCTTAGGTGTTTACTATCTAAAATAGTCTAGATAAGAAATACTACACATTGGAGCTCTGCAAAACACAAGGGGTGATTGGCAAGTTCCTTTTCTGGCCTTGCCCTGCTAGGGGCTAGATAGCACTATCCATATTCACGTTCATGATTCCAATGAGACTGTACCCTCGGACTAAGGTGCTACTCAAATTGTGTAAGGGGATCACAATCTGGCCCTAAGGTAATCTTAAACCAATCCCTACATTCCAGTGAAATGTGTACCCAAGCTTACAGGATTCTCTCTTAAAATAAGCTATTTTAAGAACGGTGTTTGCCGAACTGTCTCATGTTTTAACTTTCATGAGTCCAGGCACAAATTCTGCTCACCCACCACTCACAACAATGGAGAAGGAAAAAGAATTCACCCATTTCCCCTCCCTCCCTCCCCCAAAATTACTTGCCCTAAACTAGTGGGCAAATAGAATTTGACAAAGAGGAGATAATCAGGCGCCTGCCAATATGAACCAGAATGCAGGGTCATTTTACTGGAAAGCTCGCTAGAAGGAGGTTGCAATGGCACAAAAGCTGCAGCCTTCCATCTGCCAGAGGACCAGTGCTGATTTTGGTGGGAGAGGGGAGTGTGTCCATGGGTAGCAGGGATGGGAAGCGGCGGCCAGTACATCCCTCGGGCTGCACCTCTTCCCGCAGCCCCCATTGGCCTGCGGCGGCGAACCACGGCCAGTGGGAGCCGTGATTGGCCAAACCTGCAGACGCGGCAGGTAAACAAACTGGCCCAGCCCGCCAGGGGCTTTCCCTGAACAACCGGCGTCCCAAGTTTGGGAAACACTGCTCTAAGGGATCACCAGATGAAAATCTGAAGAGGCTAAGCTTTAACATGATAGACTGTTTCATGGGACTAGCGTTTTCTGCCATCTTAGGTCACAACCCGAAGAGTGGGCTGCTCATCACTTAACAAATCAGCAGCTGGGGTCACCAGTGTTGTTAAGTGCTGCGGAATACTGCTGCTGCTTCAGTTCTTGGAGTTCAGTTCTACGGTTCTTGGAGCTCCAATGTCAGCTGCACCAGCAGTCAGTGCAGCATGTTAATTCAACAGACCTCAGTGGTGTTCATAAGAAAGACCACAGGTTCAGTGGCGAAGATGCTCGGCCACATTTATTGTCCACAAAGCACAGTACTAGCGCCCCATAGGAGCTACAGATACACTAATACATGTGTGCCTGCAACAATGGCACCAGCTCAGTCAGTGCACCAGGACACTGTCCCCTTGGCTGGCCAAAGATGCCACTCCTATGACTTCTCCTTTTATACATTGATTCAAGCTAGTTACATAATACACTCCAGACATTGCTAGCCCCCCACCCCCATACCAGCTAGCTCAAACAAAAAACATTGTTATCCATTATCCTGTCACCCCATCCTTATCTTACAAGGAGTCAGTGTGTTCCTGTACCACATTCTTAAGAATGTGGTACATGTAGTTACCTGAGAACTCTTGGTTTTGTTGTACCATCCTGTCCAGTCAGGAATATGCCTACTTGGCTAGCCAATACCCAATGTGTTGTTATTTTTCCAAGGCCGGGCCTACTCTGGTTCACATCCTTTCAGCAAGCCGTTGACAAGGTCCCACACCAAGCCTCCTAAGCAAAGTAAGCAGTCATGGGATAAGATAAGCAGCCATGGAGTAATAACTGGTTAAAAAATAGGAAACAGGGTAGGAATAAATGGTCAGATTTCACAATGGAAAGAGGTAAAAAGTGGGGTCTCCAAGGATTTGTACTGGGATCTGTGCTGTTCAACATATTCATAAATGAACTGGAAAAGGGGGTGTAATAGGGTGGCACCAACCTCTCATTAGCGCACCCTGACCCAGGTGCATGTCTGCACTTCTCTCAGCTTGCGGTGACTTCTGTCAGTGGTTTCTCAGGTGGATTTCAGTGACTCAGCCCTCCAGCCAAGCTGCACACAGTTTGTGTGACAAAACAGACCCCTCTCACGGTATACAGTCATAGAATCATAGAATCATAGAATATCAGGGTTGGAAGGGACCCCAGAAGGTCATCTAGTCCAACCCCCTGCTCGAAGCAGGACCAATTCCCAGTTAAATCATCCCAGCCAGGGCTTTGTCAAGCCTGACCTTAAAAACCTCTAAGGAAGGAGATTCTACCACCTCCCTAGGTAACGCATTCCAGTGTTTCACCACCCTCTTAGTGAAAAAGTTTTTCCTAATATCCAATCTAAACCTCCCCCATTGCAACTTGAGACCATTACTCCTCGTTCTGTCATCTGCTACCATTGAGAACAGTCTAGAGCCATCCTCTTTGGAACCCCCTTTCAGGTAGTTGAAAGCAGCTATCAAATCCCCCCTCATTCTTCTCTTCTGCAGACTAAACAATCCCAGCTCCCTCAGCCTCTCTTCATAAGTCATGTGCTCTAGACCCCTAATCATTTTTGTTGCCCTTCGCTGGACTCTCTCCAATTTATCCACATCCTTCTTGTAGTGTGGGGCCCAAAACTGGACACAGTACTCCAGATGAGGCCTCACCAGTGTCGAATAGAGGGGAACGATCACGTCCCTCGATCTGCTCGCTATGCCCCTACTTATACATCCCAAAATGCCATTGGCCTTCTTGGCAACAAGGGCACACTGTTGACTCATATCCAGCTTCTCGTCCACTGTCACCCCTAGATCCTTTTCTGTAGAACTGCTGCCTAGCCATTCGGTCCCTAGTCTGTAGCGGTGCATTGGATTCTTCCATCCTAAGTGCAGGACCCTGCACTTATCCTTATTGAACCTCATCAGATTTCTTTTGGCCCAATCCTCCAATTTGTCTAGGTCCTTCTGTATCCTATCCCTCCCCTCCAGCGTATCTACCACTCCTCCCAGTTTAGTATCATCCGCAAATTTGCTGAGAGTGCAATCCACACCATCCTCCAGATCATTTATGAAGATATTGAACAAAACCGGCCCCAGGACCGACCCCTGGGGCACTCCACTTGACACCGGCTGCCAACTAGACATGGAGCCATTGATCACTACCCGTTGAGCCCGACAATCTAGCCAGCTTTCTACCCACCTTATAGTGCATTCATCCAGCCCATACTTCCTTAACTTGCTGACAAGAATACTGTGGGAGACCGTGTCAAAAGCTTTGCTAAAGTCAAGAAACAATACATCCACTGCTTTCCCTTCATCCACAGAACCAGTAATCTCATCATAAATGACCTTCCCTTGGTGAATCCATGCTGACTGTTCCTGATCACTTTCCTCTCATGTAAGTGCTTCAGGATTGATTCTTTGAGGACCTGCTCCATGATTTTTCCAGGGACTGAGGTGAGGCTGACTGGCCTGTAGTTCCCAGGATCCTCCCAGTCCAACAGGGTCCTATTCCAGTACCCCTCTATTAGTATCTCTGTAGCCATACTTTAGCTCAGTCTTTAAGGAGTCCTGCAGCCCATTCTGGGCTTGCCTTCAAATAGTCCCTCGACCCTGGTATGAGGCTGTGCTCCCAGAACTTCCTCCCTGGAGATTCTTCACTCTTTCTGGGCCTTTCTGGCCCCAGCTCTCCAGCTGGGCCACTTAACAGTTCAGTTCCCCTTCCAGGGGTGTATCCCAGTTCAATATTCAAGTCACTTCCCCAGTCGCTAATGAGGGAGAGGGGACCCAGGCTCACCCACTACTCTGGACCCCAACACAGAGACCCTCTAAGTACCAGCCACATGCCACGTCCCTCTAACTATGTTTCCCTGGGCCACTGCCCTGCAGCTCTTATCTTTCTCACATCCCAGCAGCCTCCCAAGAGCACTTTTCTTTCTCCCCTGGTCCCTGCCAGCAACTGTCTTGGGCTCAGTCCCAGCAGCCAGCCAGAAGAAGAGAATTGCTCTTCTGGCTCCCCCAGTCCTGTCAGCAACTCATTTGTCTGTGGTCCTGCGACTCCTTCAGCCAGCCAGAAACACTGTCCTCAGTCCTCCAGCTCCAGGCAGCAACTGACTGTCTCTAGTATTGCTGCTCCTTTTATATGGCCCTCCTGGGCCCCAATTGGCTGCTCCCTGCAGCCACTGATTGGCTGCTTCCCCCACAGCCACTCTAGGCATCCTGGAGGACTTCTCTACTACTCCTTTCTGGGATGAGGTGTGGTAGGGACCTGAGGCCTCCAGCAGTGGGGCTCTGGGACTAGTCCAGCCTGTCCCAAGGGGAAACAGTGAAGTGGCAAAGTTTGAAGATGATACTAAATTACTTAAGATAATTAAGTCCAAAACTGACTGCAAAGAGTGACAAATGGAACTCACTAAACTGGGTGATTGGCAGATGAAATTCAATGCTGATAAATGCAAAGTAATGCACGCTGGAAATCATAATCCCACCTATACATACAAAATGATGGGGTCTAAATTAGCTGTTAACACTCAAGAAAGAGCTCCTGGAGTCATTGTGGATAGTTTTCTGAAAACATCTACTCATTTACAGTGGCAGTCAAAATAAGCTCACAGAATGTTAGGAACCATTAGGAAAGAAAAAGATAAGAAGACAAAAAATATCATAATGCCACTATATAAATCCATGGTATAACCACACCTTAAATACTGCATGGCGTTCTGGTGGCCCTGTCTCAAAAAGATATTTAGAATTGGAAAAGGTACAGAGACGGGCAACAAAAATGATCAGGGTATGGAACAGCATCCATATGAGGAGGGATTAAAAGGACTTGGGCTGGTCAGCTTAGAAAAGAGACACCCCAAGGATAATATGATAGATGTCTATAAAGTTATGAAAGGTGTAGAGAAAGGGGATAGGGAAGTGTTATTTACCCTTTCAAATAACACAAGAACCAGGGATCACCCAATAAAATTAATAGGCAGCAGGTTTAAAACAAACATAAGGAAGTACTTTTTCACACAACACACAGTCAATCTGTGGAACTCATTGCCAGGAGATGTTGTGAAGGCCAAAAGTATAACTGAGTTAAAAAAATAATTAGATAAGTTCACGGAAGACAGGTCCATCAACAACTATTAGCCAAGATCATCAGGGATGCAACCTCATGCCCTGGGTGTCCCTAAATCTCTGACTGTAGAAGCTGGGATTGGATGACAGATGATGGATCATTTGATAATTACCCTATTTTCGTCATTCCCTCTGAAACATCTGGCACTGGCCACTGTTGAAAGAGGATACTGTGCTGCAAATATAATTTGTCTTATGTAAATATTGGGTCTTTTGGGGTATTTTGTATGGTATCATTGTGACCCATAACCTCTTAATGCTAACTGGCAAGGGGGTTACAGGAATATCCTGATTCTGGCATGTACATTCTGCTTCACCAAAGAATGTCTTATGAGGTCTCAAATGAAAGCTGGGGTCATTAATATTGTTGTGAAATGTATGTACAGATATTATGTAAGGAGTTAAATATATATACTGAAAAAATGTTCTGTATCAAAGTATTAGTCACCAGCAGAAGTAAAAAACAGGTTTTCTGTCAGAGGAGAGATGTTTATTCACTTCTGTCTGTGTCAGGATGTAAATTAAGCATTGTAAGCCAACACAATGGATGCCCATTTATATGAGAAGTCATATATTACCAAAAAGAGATGTGAAATCAACACGAAAGGAGCACATAGGAATAAACAAGGCATGGAAGATTATCTCTGTCTCTGAGTAAAGATAATAAACTTTGGGGTATTTCTAGAAGGCAAAGAAGACACCCTGGCGTAAACGTTTGTATTCATGAAAGCGGGGTCTCAGCCAACCTTGTCTGAAAACACTGTAAAGAATATTGCATAAGATACACTTCTTTAGACATGTGTTTGATAAGTTTAGTTTTTAGAAAGCATGTTATGATTTTATTTTATGTTACCATTTGTTTCCAATATCCTTACTCACTATCACCTGAATGTCTAGTCTTTGTTAATAAACGTATTCCTCTTTACACTATAGATATATCTCAGTGCTGTGATGTTATCCAAAGCGCTCGCCTGAGCTGAAATTTACAGGCTTCTTGTACTGTTCCTTTGGGAATAGCAGACCTGGTAATTCTGTGAGTGTTCAGTTGCTAAGGAGCTGGACATTACAGGGAACACTACAGGGACTCAGGTTGGTGTATGCCTATTGCTACCTATAGAAAGGGAGCAAGGCCTGTGGGGACCTGGAGGGTAGTGCTTTCGCTGCCAGAGGCTAGTGGTCAAGGAGCTGATCCACAGCAAGCAAGGGCAGGTAGTGGTGCCTGACAATTCTGGGTACCCTGGGGAAGTGTCACAATTGTATCCACGTAAAGTACCCTATAAATAAGAAAAATGAGAGAGAGGACAATGGTCAAGGTTCACTTTTGTTTACTGCATTAGAGTAAACTACTGTGACCTTGCACATGCCCCCCCTCTCCACTGATGACTCCACTGCAATACAAAGAAGAGAATTTAAAAAAATGAAACTTGTCATAAAACAAAGCACTGTTGGAAGAAAACTGATAGAGGATTTTAAAAAAGAAGAAGAAGTGTCCCACATAGCAAGGGCATATAGGACATTTCCTATATAACATTTCCCTCAGCCATTTATTCATTAGACATCTTTCCTCTTTAATACACTATAGCTTTAAATAGCAAATAATTCCATTCTCTCCCTTAATCCACATATTTAAAAAATTTCTCAAAACTAGTTATTTCCAGGCAACCCTTTGCACTGAGGGTTACAGATGGATTGAGATGAACAGTATTTATCCCAGGTAGCGATACACTGAAGTGAAACCACTAGGAAGCCCAAAGATTATTATTATTATTAGCATTATTCATGGTTTTACAGAACAATAGCACTAAAAGAGCAATACTCTGAAGCTAAGGAATGAAGGCTGAGATTTTCAAAGATAACTGGGGGATTTAGATCCATTTTGATTTTAATGGATAATGTGTCTGTAAATCCCTTAATCGCCTATGAAAATCTCAACTGGAAAGTTTAGACTGCATATTTGAGGAAAGAGTTTTCAAGTTTTCATTTGCAATGTAATATAAGAGATATTTCAGTTGGTAGATCTAATCAAAAATATTCCATTAAGACACTGTTTTTAAATGCCATATAGTAGGCTATCTTAGATCTTTCTATCATGCCCACTACTTGGTATCCAATCCCCAAATGTCATCTAAAATAAAACAATTAGCTCTCACGTAGGAAGAATGAGTTCATCTCTGATTTCAATGCATGAAAAAGCAGAGGAATCTCAAGGCTGTTGCAAGGTTGCTCCATTTCTGCTTCTAAAAAAGGAGAAAAGAGGAAGGAATAAAGGATATAGGAAGAAGAAAGATGAGTCAAAGAAAAAGTACTCACAAAGAAAGGAGACAGAGAGGCCATAAATACTAGTTCTGGAATAGAACTGCAAGAGTTTAGGCGCAGAGGGCATTATTAATGATGAAACCTGCAGGTATATGATGACCCTTTTTCTAAGACCAGTGCCGGTTTCTGACCACAAGTGTCAGCCCTCTGCCAAGCAAAAGCAGAAATCCAGCACTTGCTGGGTAGTTTCCATTGGAAGAGAAATCAGTCACACCCATTCTGGATATATTCTAATTGTAACTTTCTTTATATACACACAAGACATGAAACAAGATAGTCAAACAGCATGCAAAGCAATCCCTTCTTTCAGGAATCTCAGCCAAACACCAATACCCTAGTTCCCAGGAAGCAACTCTGCTCCAAGAGCTGGCTCTAATAAAAGAAAAAGGCTGAGGGTAAGCTCTCCTGCTGCTTGTACCACTCCCTCTCCAGAAATTGCCTCTACACAGAACCTGGAACCAAAAAAACTAACAATAGCACAGTGTGTCTTCCCAAGACCAAACATTTGCTCATATGCTAAGAAAGAGAAACACAAAAATTATGTATAACAGCACCATCTGGTGACACTTGCCATAACATATACACAAGATGGAGGTGGAAAAGACCTACTATGTCATCCAGTTTACAACTTGTCACTGCAGGATTTCTCTTTACAACATTTTCTACTGCTTCTAAATGGCTTAGTAATTTAAAATAAATTGGTAGAACACCCATCTAAATAGATTTCTGAACTGAGTTTTCCCTGGGATTTAATCTTAAATGATCAAAATTGAATGTAGAGATGATTCATGGAGCCTAAGCTACAACCGTGCTGGCAGTTCAATTTTAACTAACAAATATGCTACCAGTAAACCTCAAGATTTTTCAGATGGTGGTGCGATGGACAAGCAAGCAAGAAAGTAGGATGAAGCATTCTGACATCTTCTTCGAGGTGTAACTTTAATTATTAAGCATTTGCACTGGAAAACTTGGAAATCTCAACACGAAAACACAAGTTGGATTGGGAAACGTACAGATCTAAATCAGTCTGACCCCTCAGTCATACCAAGCAAGCCCTTTCTATCAGATGAGGAAGTGGCATTACATGGAGGGGTACATGGCATACTTAATTGCTTCATACTTATCTCTGCTTAGCTTTACATGCAAATTATAAAAGATTAATATTTACCATGGCATTAATCTATCAATACCATGGTAAATACTCTTATTAGAAATATATCTAGAATGCTGCAAAGTATCTATGCATCTGAAACTCCTCTGGGTTCTATGGTGTTCTCTACCCCTTAAAGTTAAAAAAAATAAAAATTAGAAGATATTGAATAAAAAAACGCTACAGTCTGATTCTCCTCTCACACTGATGTAAATCAGGAGTAAACAAACTGTACCCAACAGAATGTAAACTGTAGTAAGTTTGCAAAAAATCAGCCCTAAAAGCTCCAGCTCAGCTGGTGAGACTCTTCAATCTAGTAGAGACGGGAAATGAACTGGTGTGCTCAACTGAATCAATCCCCTGTATGTAAAAGATTGAGGTCACAATGATTGTGTTTATTTTCTGGCTCCATCTGCTGGTAGGAGTTCATATTAGACATTGTCTGGATAGGTATAGCCGGTATCTCACCTAATCAGACAAAACCACAGACATTCAGAGTGAAACATGGAACTATGACTTTATCCAACTACACTCTTTTGTCTAAAGATTTTCCACAATTGTATAAAACAACCCACTGTTCTGGGATCCTGCAAAGGGGCGATCACCACTGACAAACAAATTACAATCTGATTTCCCTGAATATGCTAGCATGACAATCTTATGAATGCACATAGAAAAACAAGTGAAGCAAACGTTAAAGAACTAATGCAGTGACTATTATTCATCATTCTAAAACAGCCAATAGTGATCTCTCTGTTATCCTTGCTACTTTGGACAACAGCCAAAACTTTGCAAACACACAAGGAGATAAAATCAGAGGCTTGTTATGATTGTAATTATCTATCAAATGCTGTAAGAGACCAGGTAATTTTAAAATACTTTTTCTTTAAATTTCCATGGAATTGAGAAAGAATTTAATAAGCTAGACCTCTCTCATAAGTAATAGATGTTGTATGCATAAAGCTTATGCATGTATATCCTCTCCAACGTCCAGCAAGATTAAGCCCAAAACTGCAGTAAGTTTTAATGATGCCAATCAGACTGAAACCTGGCCTGAAGTAACCTGTAATTTTCCTTTATTGTGTTTTTTATTTTGAACATTTGTTTCTCAAAAGGCACCACCTGCCAAATTTTTTGGAGTTACTATGTAGTATATTTCATGCTTCAATAGAAAAAAAGCATGAGTCTTAATTGCATATATAAAAAATGCCCAAGTGGTACTCAAATTCACATCACTTCTGGGCTTGGTGGTCAAAAGAGGTGGCTTTTTTAGGTTACACTTAAGGCTAAACTTGGTATCATGTTTGCCTGTATTCTGAGAGCAGACAGCAAATACCACAGCAGTGATTGTATAAGAATTGTGTATAGTGACCCCAGCAAGATTTTTTCACATCTAATTTATAACAATCAGTTGCTGGGATTCCCAAAGGCAGCTCATATCTTTACCAATAAGAAGGAAACATCACTTTTGTTGGTGTTTACTGAAAGTTTTGTCCAGGAACGTTGTGCTTGTGTTTCCTGTGAATGTATCACAACATGCTAACCTATTAATAACTCTTTCACCTACCTACAAAAATTAAGAAAGCAATCTCTTTAAGTTTGATGGATCTCCTAAGCTGCAAACTCCCACCAGTCCCCTCTCCACTGAACATTCCCTTTCTTCTGGCCATACAAGAGGTCCTGAACCAGGAAGTGGTCAGGCTCTGTTTGGAAGCGGTGACCACATGGCAAGCCAGGAACTGCAGAGAAGGGAGATGGAGATGGAGACAGAATTCCCCAGGAACCATATGCAGGGCCATGTGTAGTACAGGCTGTGAGTGCTGGACATTACAGCTGGATGCAGGTCTATGTGGGACTTATGAGGAAGCAGCAACAGTAGTTGGGCAGGGAGCCATTGCAGAGGGGCCCCAAAGCGTTAACTGAGCCTGGCCTGAAAACCCGCAAGCTTCTATTTGCTTGAATAGAAACTGGACTGGAGAGGGCACCCCAAGCACTAGGCCTGATGAGCCCTGACTCTCAACTGGACTGCCCCAGGAACCCAAACATTTACCACTATTGGTCACTTTGAACTGTAACTGTTTAAACCTCAGTACTTAGGGTACCTTTCTCTTTCCTGCCATCCCCAGTGGAATACCCTTTCCCTTAGCCATTTGCCTGAGTGGCTGCTGGGACTGATTAGGGCTGGCACCTTCTAGGGTTTCGTGCACTCCATACTGAGCAGCCCAATATTTACATAAGTTTCCAAGCCAGATAATGGTATTTTCCCTTTCCTTGATTTTTTTAAATCAAGAGTTTATTCAATAAATTGTAGAAATATAAACAAATATGGGCCAGATTTTCATAGATTTCAAAGCCAGAAGGGACCATTATGATAATTTGTTTTGACTTCCTGCAAACCATGGGCCAAAGAACCTCTTTGAATAATTTCTGCATCAAGCCCTTATTTTCTGTTTGAGCTACAGGGAATCTTTTAGAAAGCTGTCTGGTCTAGATTTAAAGACTTCAAGAATCCATTACATCGTTGTTCCAATGGTTAATTAACTTCACTGTTAAAAACTGATGCTTTATTTGAAATCTGAATTAGTCTTGCTTCAGCTTCTAGTTTTCCATGTCCATTTCCTGCTAGTGTAAATTGGCATAGCTCCAAAGACTTCAACAGAGCGACACTAATTAACATCAGCTGAGGATCTGGCCCATAAAGTTTACGAACGTATCGAGGAGTGCAATCCTACCCCATGATAAGAAAATATTGCAATAGAAAAATTAACAAATTTTGCAGTAATCCAATTAATAACTGAACCACATGAACTTGCTGATAACCATGCTGGCAATGAAACACTCCATTCTGATAACTTACTATGACAAATAAGATTGTAAACTGTTCATGGCAGGGACTGTGTCTAGCTCTATATTTGTAGACAACAGGACCTCAACCCTGATGGGGGTCTGTGGACACTACAATAATATATATGTCAAATAACAATAAAATAAATAAGTAAATATCACCAGTACGTTATTAACTAATTAGGTTCACTACTAGGGAAGATGGAAAACATCTAGGCATAAAGGTAGGGGAGTTACAGTACATCTCACTGAAGAATTACTTCTCCAGCCCATTTTCACAGGCTGCTTGTTTGTACCAAAGCTCTGTCCTCCAGAACGTATCAAATTCAGTGTATTGTAGGGGCATTCAGTCATTGGAACCCAAGTTAAAGTCTCAAATGTCTGAAAAGTTTTATCGGAAGCCTGATTTTTTTCCACAGAAAGATCACTAATTAATTAGCATTTGATATAACCCAAGACAGATTACTCAGGACTCCATCCATGTAGTAAACTAAATTCTTGCTAAATGTATTGCTTCCTATTAAAAACAAGAAATAAAAAAGCAAGTCACATCATACCACCATTGAATTCTGTAGTTCATACACTGCACTACAAAACCAGCCAAAATTCAAATTATGGAGAAATTCATATTTCATTCAGTTGGAGCATTCATTTGTCATTTATATAATCAAAGGATCAACCTCGGCAAAAGATTCTTATTGCTAGGCTTGGCAGCATTTATTATTTTTTATAATTTTGATATCATGTAATATCAATGTTAGTTTTTAAGCATTTAATAGATTTAAATTTTCACAGTGCTGCAAAATTATGGGCTTTAAGCATTTTTTTTTTTCAATTTTTATCAATTTACATTCTCACAGTTCCAGGGAATTATGGAGGGGATCAGACAATGAGGGGGGAGGGGAGGGGGAAAGGGGGGCAGAGATCAGATAATTATTTAATATCACCAGATGTTGAGATTCAAATAGTTAATTAAAACACAAATTGTCAACATTGTATGTCAAAATATACAAAGTAAATAGTCTTAATTAAACTCTAATAAGTTCTCAAGCAGCATTTTTCTTATTTTGCCTATCTGTAAATTTTGATTATCATCAATGTTTTTGTCAGTTTGTATGTGTACAGTGAAATCAACATTTATCTACAGTTATTCTATGTTTTCCCTTGCAGAGACTTTCATATGACAACTTTGTGTACCTTAAAGGATTTTTAGCTGACTATTAAGATGGAAAGTTTTACATGTTTCTCCAATTTAGGCTTTTAATGCTTAAGGAGTGTAAGGAGACACTAAGGGCTTAGAATCATAGAATATCAGAGTTGGAAGGGACCTCAGGAGGTCATCTAGTCCTACCCCCTGCTCAAAGCAGGACCAATCCCCAACTAATCCAGTCCTCATCCCAGCGAGGACTTTGTCAAGCCTGACCTTAAAAACCTCTAAGGATGGAGATTCCACCACCTCCCTAGGTAACCGATTCCAGTGTTTCACCACCCTCCTAGTGAAAAAGTTTTTCCAAATATCCAACCTAAACTCCCGCACTGCAATTTGAGTCCATTACTCCTTGTTCTGTCATCTGCCACTACTGAAAACAGCCTAGATCCATCCTCTTTGGAACCCCCTTTCAGGTAGTTGAAAGCAGCTATCAAATCCCCCCTCATTCTTCTCTTCTGCAGACTAAATAATCCCAGTTCCCTCAGCTTCTTCTCATAAGTCATGTGCTCCAGCCCCCTAATCATTTTTGTTGCCCTCCGCTGGACTCTTTCCAATTTTTCCACATCCTTCTTGTAGTGTGGGGCCCAAAACTGAACACAGTACTCCAGATGAGGCCTCGTCAATGCCGAATAGAGGGGAATGATCACATCCCTCAATCTGCTGGCAATGCTCCTACTCATACAGCCCAAAATGCCATTAGCCTTCTTGGCAACAATGGCACACTGTTGACTCATATCCAGCTTCTCGTCCACTGTAACCCCTAGATCCTTTTCTGCAGAACTGCTGCCTAGCCACTTGGTCCCTAGTCTGTAGCAGTGCATGGGATTCTTCCATCCTAAATGCAGGACTCTGCACTTGTCCTTGTTGAACCTCATCAGATTTCTTTTGGCCCAATCCTCTAATTTGTCTAGGTCCCTCTGTATCCTATCCCTACCCTCCAGCATATCTACCACTCCTCCCAGTTTAGTGTCATCTGCAAACTTGTTGAGGGTGCAGTCCACGCCATCCTCCAGATCATTAATGAAGATATTGAACAAAACCGGCCCCAGGACCGACCTTGAGGCACTCCGCTTGATACCGGCTGCCAACTAGATGTGGAGCCATTGATCACTACCCATTGAGCCCAACGATCTAGCCAGCTTTCTATCCACCTTATAGTCCATTCATCAAGCCCATAATTCTTTAACTTGCTGGCAAGAATACTGTGGGAGACCATATCAAAAGCTTTGCTAAAGTCAAGGAATAACACGTCCACCGCTTTCTCCTCATCCACAGAGCCAGTTATCTCATCATAGAAGGCAATTAGGTTAGTCAGGCATGACTTGCCCTTGGTGAATCCATGCTGACTGTTCCTGATCACTTGTCAACACGGCTCCGCAGTGCAGACCATGACAGGAGTATGAATAGCAGTGCTTTTGTTCCAAACAAGACTATGTTAATTCAAACTACATACCTTCTGGTTTGCACCAGCAGTGTCTACATGAGGCAGTTACAGTGCAACACATTCATGTGCTTTGCAACTCACACCCCTGTAGTCCACGTGGCGGGGCCCTGTAGTGCAGAGTACTAGTGATAAAATCATTTGTGCCAAATTCAATTAGGGTTTGAAATTTTGTCCAGAAATGTAGCAGGGTGGGGAGAGGCACAGGGAGGGAGGCATGGGCGGCAGGTGGAGCCCCCCTGAGGGAAGGCTAGCCCCTGCCTCCGCCCCTTCCACCTACACCTCTCCCCCCCACAGCAGGAGCCCCGAGACCCCCTGCCCCCACCTGTGGCCAGGGCCACGAGTCCCGTCCCGTCCCCCGCCCGGAGGAGTCCAGAGCAACCCCGCTCGGCTGGAGGAGCCCCACGCTAGCTGGAGGCCCGAGCGCCCTCCCCCCTCGGCTGGAAGAGTTCCAGGCCAGCCGAAGCTCTGAGTTTCCCCCACAGCTGCCTGGAGGTGCACCAAGCCGTCCTCCACCCTCCCCCCGGAAGAGCCCCGGGCCAGCCAGAGCCATGTCGCACCTCCCCTCCCCAGACACCAAGCCGCCCCAGGGAAAAGCCTCTCACTCTTGTCCAAAGAAGCTTTTCACATGTTCCATGCAGTTTCCTGGGTGGCTGAGGAGGCAGTATTTGCTACTCATCTTCCTGGTTTCATCAGTATTCTCTCTGGAGTCCAGCATCCTGATGAACCCAGGAAGCTGAATAGCACATACCGCCTCCTCAGGTGCCCAGGAACCTGTATGGGGCATAATAAAACAAAAACTTTCCCTCAAAACCCTGCAACCAGGTGTCCAGCGGCCACATCAGCAACAGGGGAGGCAGAGCCTCCTCTGGCCTATTATACCCTTCGCCCATGGAGGGAGGGTCAGGAGAATGGCTGTGGAGTTCTGTGTGTTTGCATGAAGCAATAACAGGCGAAGTCATGTGGAAGCTAACACATCATCTTGTTTATTCTCTCATCAATTCTGACCCAATCCCAGGTGCTGATAGCTGCAAACATTTCCTGAAGCAGGAACTCCAGGTAGGTAGTCACGCTGCCGGGAAGGGAGTATTTTCCAGGGCCACCTCGGTAGCTGACCACCCACTCCACTCATAGATGTGCTGTTCAGTCACTATACATTTGAATACTTCAGCTGCATATACTGCAGCTTTCTCACCAGCAGCTTGGAATAACATCTCCCTTTAGCAGTTGGGCACCACAAAAACTGTTATGTCCTCCAACATGTGGAAGGTCTGAAATGGTAGAAAAAGTTTTTGTAGCACAGCCACTGATGGCATCAGCCTGCCATCCACCCATGTAATTCTGCAATTTTTAGAAAACAAAAAACAGCTTTGAATTTTTAACGTACCATATAGTCTCTGCACTTCTCTCACTGTGATTGACGAGGCTGAGTCCAGGAGCTTCTGTGGTCTGAAGCACCCCTCTCACAATGTACTGAAGTTCAGTTTGGAAATACTAATTTTATATCTTTGAAATTCTAGAAGGATTATTTCTGTGCTCCTGCACTGAGCTGTCTGAGACAATAACTCTGTGTCTTGTCCTGCTGCAGGCCCCTTGACCTCTACGGGCTGCAGTACCTCCACAGAATGGCACGTTAAAAAAAAAAAAGATGTTTCTTTTTAATCAAAAGTCAAATTCTGCTCTCACACACACAATTTAATAGCCTTCATAAGGGGAAATTAAGCCACAAACACTAGATTAGATGCCATTAATAAATTACTTAAATCCACAAGGACATTTTTAAGGTAAGTTCTTCACAGGCAAAAAAAAGTGTAAATGGATTTGTATTTACTCATGTCATTACTACAAATATGTGCATAAATCAGGAAAATGCATGTGCAACTGGTGACTTAGGTGTCTGTCTAACATTTTTGTCCAGGTGTTTTCCAGATTTGCACAAGCACTCATGGTAGTTGCATGCACAAATATGGGTGGATATGGGTACAACTATTTTTTGCACAACCAAGAGGGCATCTGACTTTGGAAAATACAATCCTTACATAAAACTGGACAAGCAAATTGCTTGCTTCTGTCTGTACCAGTAAAATATTGAAGAGTATTGGTTTTGGATTTGGGGAATTCAAATTGATCTTTCTGGTTCTGGTAAGAAAAGACAAATATTAAACATGCTGTTTTCGTATAGGCTTGAATATTCTGGCAACACAAAAATATGAATGGGGAATATTCTTCCGTATTGAGAATGAGAACTAACATGTTTTAATCACTGTGGACTGGGTATTGACACTTTCACTCATGCTGGGCAGTACCACAGACCAAGGCAGCACAGAGACAGGAGTAGGAGCACACAAATGGGTTGGTAGGTTCTGCAGCAAGGGTGAAGTGAAGAGAGGGAGAAAAGAGACAAAACCAGAAGTTGTCAGGGGATACACAATGCGAAGCCTTGTACGTGAGGGCAAGGAGCCTGAATCTATTTCATTGTTCAAGAGGGAAGTCAATGAACGGATTTGGAAATGAGCTAGACATGGCTAGAGCAACAGACAAGGCTGAGAATGGTGGTGGCAGCATCCTGGGTAGACTGAGTGGAGATGCAGTGAGAGTCAGGAAACCCAGAAAGGAGGAGGGTACAGCTGTCAAGGCAAGAGATTATCAGAACCTGTAAGTGGTCTTCATAGTCGGAACAGACAGAAAAGGATGGATTTTGGAGGTAGTGGAGGAAAGACGGGCAAGATTTTGTGACAATGTTGGGGGGGAGAAGGAGGCCAGAGATTACACTGAAGTTGAGAGTTTAAGGGGCTAGAAGAAGGGCAGAGTTTCCAATGGCTCTAGAGAAGATGAAAGGATTTGGGAGGAAAAGTACGGAGCTCAGTTTTGGTCATAGAGAATTTATGTTGGAGGCAGCAAGACCCAGAGGCAGTCGGAGCACAGAGGAGAAGGGCAGAACTGAAAGTCATCCCTTTAGAGATGGCAGCTAAAACCATTCAACCAGCTGTGGTCACACAGAGACAGAGAAGATGGCCAACAACAGAGCCCTGAGGAAGCCCAAGAGAAGGCAGAGGAGGATCTCCCGAAGGAGATGCTGAAGAAATATTATTTTACAATATAAATATAAATTTATTTATTTTTTCACATATCCCAAGAAGGCCTTTGGAATGCGAACCGTGAAGTGGGATTAAAGGAGTTTACATGCACCAGGGCCTGTCCTCCATTCGTTCTGTATGCAAAACCCCACAGTGACTTCCACTGGAGATTGAGGTGCACAAGGAATGTTTGTCTAGATCCAGTAAGTTGGCCTTTAATTAAGTCCAGTACATAAATACAAGGCAGCAAGCCACTCCTCCTGCAGAACCACAGCAAACGGCACTGATGGATTACACGGAGAAGTACATGAGGTTGAACAGCTCCTAGAAAGCTTAACTTGGACACCTGCAGCTTAAAATTCTTGTCATATTTGTGCTTTAATAAGGGCTGATCATTGCATACCTACACATACTGTAAGCCCATTTTATTTATATATTAACTCAGGAAAGTCTTTATTTGCAGTAAGAAACCCAGACATTGCAGGCAAGGTTCTTCCAGAGACTACAAGCTTTTCTGTGACTGCAAATACAGCTAGTATCAAATATACTATCATCATTTTTTATTATCTGAACAGCACTGGGCACAGTACAAACAACTACACACACCACCAACTGTATCTGTCTCCCAAATGCTTAACTGCCTACAATTATTAGAAAAGACCAAACAAGCGAGAGTGTCACAGGGTGATACTGGCCCTTTAAGAGGAAACAGGGCCAGTGCATCTGTGCCTGGTCAACTGACTCCAATTGGGCTATAAGAGTAGGCACCTAGGCTGTAGAAGGGGAGGAAGTTTGGTGAATCAGGCCTACAAGTCAGTCAAGAAAGGAGCAAAGAGCAGCCATGGGACTCACACTGCCAGCTCAATGGGAATAGAGAGACAGGCCAGAAGCAGGAAGTTCCCAAGGGAGTGACTGCCAGAGTGCCTAGGGAGGAGAGGTGGAGGAACCTGCTGGGGAAGAGGAGCCCTCTAGGAAGAAAGCTCAGGGTGGTGATGCTCAGGGAACATAGCACAGAAGATTCCCACAGAAAGTCCAAAAGCAGGAAGGACTGAAAGCTAAAGGGGGGGAAACCCTGGAAGCTGGAATGAGGAACTGTTTGTGTTGGGTTTGCCCAATGTTTGGGAAAATACAACTGCCCAAAAAGGGATGCTAGGCGTAGTAGTGGGTCCTCTGCGAGCAGGGGAGAAGGTCCATCTAGCTCCGTATCCTGTCTTCTTAAAGTGGTCAATGCCAGGTGCCCCAGAGGGAATGAACAGAACAAGTAATCATCAAGTGATCTGTCCCCTGTCATCCATTCCCAGCTTCTGTCAATGGAAGCTTTGCTATTGACTTCAGTAGAACCAGGATTTCACCCGACGAACATAAAGAGATTAGACTTTGCTGAAATGTCAAAACAAGTCTTTTGGCCTAGACAACCTCCTTAGTATAGTACTCAGAATTCAACTCATCTCAAGAAAGAGATCAGAATAGCAACTGCACACAGGCTCTTTTTAATAATGAAAGTACTGTGACATTCCACAGGGTGCAATCTGGGCAGCTGTGTTCCCTCAATTTTCCAGTCTGGGATGTATTTTACACTGCTTTTCTCTGAAAACAACCACTTCTGGCCAGTTCACATACAGCCGCTAGCATGCAAAATCACTCCCAGCTGAATTACATGAATGCTCTGGCCAGAATTACATACAGGGTAACACGAGCGAACTTCCAGCCCCAGACCTTCCTCCAGAAATGTGTATCTTGTACTGCCCAGCACCCTCCTGGACAACACAAGCTCACAGAAAGTCTGTCATTTCATCAATGGAAAATGATAGCACAAATCCTGTTATGTCAAGAGGAGGTTTCCAAACACTTCAATCCAAACACAATGGTTTCCATAAAACAATAAAATGAGTTTATTAACTACAGAAAGATAGATTTTAAGTGATTACAAATAATGAGGCATAAAAGTCAGAATTGGTTGAAAAGAAAATGAAAATATAAAATGCAAATTAATAACTAATTTAACAAGATAAATGGATTCAAAGCAATGGTTTTTCTCATCACCTGATCTGCCAAGCCAGGACCCTTCCCCCAGCTGACTCTTTCTTCAGGCATCGTTGCTGCTCTGAGCAGAGAGGTAATTTGCCTTGTCTCTGTCCTCTATTCTTATACCATTCTGCCCTCTCTGAGGATTATCTCCAGCTGGGGTTCAGGTAGCAGCCCGTCTGTTTACATGGGAACCCCAGTTATTCCATTGTCAATATGTAAAGTTTTCACTTATACACTTTTTTCTGCCGAAGAACGGCCACTTAATTAGGTGAAAATCCACTTGACTTAATTGACACTTTGGTTTGGGTGTTGGTTTGTCTTTTGTTTCTGAGGAACTGTTTTCTGCCTGCTTTTCTAAACTTGGAGCATGTTACACAGTAGAATCTTATAACTTTATATGCAGTGTTGATACACAGATTTTACCAGAACAAAAATGTTCAGCAAATTATGAGTAAGGCTAAGTTTTAGTCATGGGTATTTCTAGTAAAAGTCATGGGCAGTAAACAAAAATTCACAGCCCATGACCTATCCATGACTTCTACTACATACCCCTGACTAAATCTTGGGTGCTCAAGGATGGGGGGGGGTGGCCCTGGGCCTCAGTGGGTGCTCATGGGGACCTCCGCTGGTGTTGAGGGGGACAGGCAGCAGCACGTGGCCCAATAACCTGATGCTGTTGGGGAGAGGGGTTGGTGTGGCTGGCAGGCTCCCTACCCAGCTCCACGCAGCTCCCCAGAAGCGGTGTCATGTCCCTCGGCTCCTACACACAAGGATGGCCCAGGGGCTCTGCGTGCTGCCTTCACCCCGAGCGCCAGCTCCGGAGCTCCCATTGGTTGGGAACTGTGGCCAGTGGGAGCTGTGGGGGCGATGTCTGCAAATGAAGGCAGTGCAAAGAGCTGTCTGGGTGCGCCTCTGCCTCGGAGCTAAGGGAGGGACATGTTGCTGTCTGGAGCCTGCACCCCTACTCCCTCGCCCCAGCCCTGAGTCCTTTCCCACATCCAAACTCCTGCTACTGCTGGGGGAAGGGTGCAGTGGCCCGAGAGGTCCCAAGAGGCTGCAGAAGTCCCGGAGGTCCCAGAAAGTCATGGAATCCGTGACGTCCATGACCTCTGTGACAGACTTGCAGCCTTAATTATGAATTTTCAAATGATACGTCACAAGGCATACAGTAACTCCTCACTTAAAGTCGTCCCGGTTAACATTATTTCGTTGTTACATTGCCGATCAATTAGGGAACATGCTTGTTTAAAGTTGCGCAATGCTCCCTTTTAACGTTGTTTGGCAGCTGCCTGCTGTGTCCCCTGCTTGCAGGAAGAGCAGCCCGTTGGAGCGAACTGGTGGGGGTTTGAAACCAGGGTGGACCAGCAGCCCCCTTATCAGCTCCCCGCTCCCCTAAGTTCCCTGTGCAGCAGCCGCCCAGCAAGCTACCAATTGCCGGCAGTTCAGCTGTCCCTCCCCCCGCTGCCATGTGCAGCTCCTGCCCTGAGCCTTGGAGCTGCTCCCCGGAGCCTCCTGCTTGCTGTGCAGGGGGCAGGGCGGGGCCGGGGGGGGGAAGCTTCACAGTCATCATTGCTGTGTACAGTATTAAGTTGTTTGTTTAAAACTTATACTTTGTGTGTGTGTGTGTGTATATATATATATATATAATTTTTTGTCTGGTGAAAAAAATTTCCCTGGAACCTAACCCCCCCTATTTACATTAATTCTTATGGGGAAACTGGATTCGCTTAACATCGTTTCGCTTAAAGTCACATTTTTCAGGAACATAACTACGTTAAGCGAGGAGTTACTGTACTTTGTACAAAATTTATCATGGTCTTTTAAAAAGATGAATATAGAGGTACAGTCTGTCACAAGTACCATATGCAATTCTAGCACCTAGGAAACATGGAGAGTAGATATAGCATCTCAGCTTTAATTCTCAGGTGCCGATGACTTTGGCATGTGGGCTGCCAAAAGTGGGCATCAGGCCATGAAAATCTGATCTGTGCAGAAGAGTTTAAAAAAAAATCTGCTTAGTGGAAAATCTCTGTTGCCTACTCTATGTTGCCACAGGAAAGTGAGCAGTTTGTGTGTGATACAGAGAATGAAAATGAATTAGGTAGAATGGTCTATTTTCATAGCCACAATAAAAAATAATTTAAATGAAACAAACAACAGTTAATGCTCACACACTGTGTATCAGTTGCCACATCATTCAAAAGATCTTCCTAATTAGATTTTTTTTTCAAGAAGGTGTCCCAATCTCTAGCAAATGAAGAACTGCACATGGCATATTTTGTCCCCTTTGATCAGTAGAGTATTTTGAACTGGTTCAATTGAGTGAAATAGTAATAAGTAATATACTTGATGGCACTTTTCATTTTTAGGGTGCTGTACAACATTAATATGCATGTAACATCTGTCGATAGCTCTTAGCCTTACACTTCCTATTTAAGGCTCCAATTTAAAAAAGCAATTAAATTTTAAGCACATGAGTAACTTAAGTACATGATTAAATGCTTTGCTGAAGTGGGCCCTAACGTAGTTCTATAGTGCATGCAAGAACAATGTCTAGAATCAAAACGAAAAGTACATGGAAAAATATCTCCCATGGAAAAAAAGTCTTAAATCAGTTTTTAAAAAAACAACAAAAGCCTCACATTTCTCACTTATATCTAGGATGCCTATAACTGGGGACTTTAGTGCTCAATATTCTGTGCTACCTCCTCATAATGTCATGGATTTAACACCACACTTTCATGAAAAATTATAACACGTGATATATGTCAGTTATGAACTGCCATCTCAAAAGTCCATGAAATATGTGTTTACCAAAGATAGACTGTGCCAAACTAACATTTTTTTAGACAAGGGAAATTCAGTAGATCTAATCTACCTGGACTTCAGTAAAGCATCTGATATGGTTGCACATGGGGAAATTACTAATTAAGCTGGAGAAGATGAGGAGTAGTACAGGAATTGTAAGGTGGTAATGAACTACCTAAGGGGAAGGTCACAGTGGGTTGTGCTGAAAGGAGAACTATCTGTCTAGAGGGAATTTAGAGTGGAGTTCCTCAACGATCAGTTTTGGGACCAATCATTTCATATTTCTATCAATGTCTTTGTGACAAGAAGTAGGAATGTACTAATGACATTTGCTGCAGATACAAAGTTGGTAGGTATCATCAATACAGAGTAGGATAGGAATAGTATACAGAAAAACTGGATGACCTAGAGTAGTGTTTCTAATGACCAGTCAGTGGACCAGCACCGGTCCCTGAGATCTCTCTGAAGTTTAGGAAGGCAGCAAGCTGGTCCCTGCTATCAAAAAGGTTGAGAAACATTGACCTAAAGGACTGGAATAATAGGTATGTGATGAAATTTAACAGTACAAAGTGCAAGGTCATGCACTTAAGAGACAAAAATTTCCGCTACAATCTGGGGGCTGATCAGTTGGAAATGAGAGAGGAGGAGAGAGACCTGGACCTATGGGTCTAACACAGGATGACTATGAGCCACCAACATAATGTGGCTGTAAAAAAAAAAAAAAAAAGGAAATGCGATCCTTGGCTGTATCAGGTGAGATATTTCCAGTGGAGACAAAGGAAGCATTAGTGCCTGCAGGGAGCCAGGGTGGCTCCCCTCCGAACCAGAGGGTAAAGAGCCACCCTCTCAGCCTGAGTGGGCGGGGCCAGACCAAGTTTACGCCAATCCCCGGAAGGGGAGGGGTGGGACAGGAAGTACAAAGGGCGGGGCCCTTTGCCCAGTGAGGAGAGCACCAGGGAGGGAGGGAGACACAGGCTGCTCCTGGGCCAGGAGGAACCTGACCGGGAGAAAGGCCTGCGGCGACCAGGACTGCCAGCCGCTGAGTACCCGGAGGACCTGGACGGGCCCGGCTGTAGCCCAGGCCAGCGTGAGTCCGACACAGAGGGGGAGCTGGAGCTGGAGCTGGAGCTGCCAGCAGCGGAATACCCGGACGAGCTGGAGGGACCGGGGAGACCCGCTTGAGAGACTGGGGTAGGAAGTAGCCCAGGGGCAGAACTGCACTGGGGGGGTGCGTGTTTGGTCAGCTGGCGCGGATGGCCCCCCGCTGACCGAGCGGCGGGACCTTCGGCTCCCGCCACTGTCAGGGCCCTGGGCTGGAACGCAGTGGAGTTCGGTGAGCCTGCGTTCCCCTACCCCAGCCAACCTGCCTTGGGTGACAAAACTGTGCGCTACCAACCCGTATTGGCGCGCCCCTGCCTGAGGGGCGCGCTGCAGGCTCGGGCCGGCACACCTTTCCCGCTAATTCCCCAGTGCCCGAAAGTGACTAAGGCCTGCCAGTGGGACCATAGCTCTCCATCGCCCCCTAGGGGCTCGGAGGACCGATTGAAACCTGTCACAGTGCCATTGTACAAGGCATTGATAAGATTCCATTTGGAATACTGTGTACAACTCTGACCATCCTTTTTCAGACAAATGAATTCAAACTGCAACAGGTGCAGAAGAAAGCTACTCGGACAATAGAGAGCCTATTTTTATGAGGAAAGTAAAAGGGCTTGGCTTGTTTAGCTTAGCAACATGAAGGCTGAAAGGGGACATGATTGCTCTCTAGCAATACATTAGTTGCGCAAATGCCAGGAATGGGGAAGAGTTATTTAAGCTAAAGGACAATGTTGATACAACAGCAAAGGGTATGAACTTGCCGTGAATAAACTTAGGCTGGAAAATAGGAGTGAATGCAGTGAGATCCTGGAACAGCCTCCCAATAGGAGTTGTGAGGGCAAACCTAATTAGCTTTAAGATAGAGCTTGATAAACTTGAGTGGAATTGTATGACAGAATGGCCCGCAATGGCAGGAGCTTGGGATCCCTTCTGGCCCTATGTCTTAAGATTATAAATAACATGCTTCAGGGCTTCAGCCAGGGTCCTGCAGGAGTCGAGAAGGAATTCCTTCCACCCCCAAATATATTCTATATTTTCTTGTCCTTCCTCTGAAGCATCAGAGATTTCCACAGCTTGAGATGGGACGTATGATAGGGTGGCCGGTGCTCTGAGGCTGCACAGAGAATTCTCTCACTCACCCACTTGGCTGGTGGGTCTTGCTCATGTGCTTAGGCTCTAACTGATTGCCATACGCAGGGTTCGGAAGCAATTTTATGCAGGGCAGATTGGCAAGGACCTTGGCAGGGACCTTCCTCTGCAGCATGGGACACGGTATTTCTCACCAAATCAGTTTGATACTATTCTAGGGGTCTCAGACATTGGTGAACCCAGGCCGCTCCTGTTATCTGCCTGTGGCTTGCTCTATTTTCATTCCCTGAGGATTGAAATAGTCTACTACAGGTTATTGGGCTCAATACATGGGTGGTGGGGTTTAGTGGTCCTGTGATATGTGAAGGAGGTCAGACTAGAGATTATCTGGTGGTCCCTTCTGGCCTTAAACTCTGGGATTCTATGAAATTAGAAGGATAAACAGTTGCTAGATGTGTTCATGCTTTAAAAAAAACCCAAACCCTCCACTATGTTGATCAGAAAATAATACGACTTAATTATTTAAAACTTTAAGTTGGTAATGTCTAAGACATTTTTACATAATTTTAAATAATCTGTTTGAGATCTGTTTATTTAAGATGAGCTCCCCACTACTTGCCAATTTGGTTCCATTTAAAACAGAAAGTGTTAGCATAATTAGAAGCTATTGTTTGGCACCTTAGAATCCACTGCATTTTGTACTCCTGAGGGCATTCTGCGCCAAAAAATTAAAAATTCTGCATACAATATTTTAAAATTCTGCAAATTTTATTTGTCAAATAAATGTGGATGCTCCAGCACAGCATTGGGGAGCACAGGCCACTGGCTGCACAGAGGTGGGAGATCACTGTGCAGCTCCCACCCGGGAAACGGACTCAGCGGTGAGGCTGCACCCAACCCCGACACAGCGCAAGCACCAGGCCTGCCCCAGAAACACCGCGGGCCTGCCCCTCTGTATGGGTGGGTGGGCTCAGCAAGGCAGGATCCAAGTATGGAGGGGCTTAGTGTGGGGCGATCCAGGTGTAGGTCTGAGTATGAGTGGGTCTGGATGTACGAGGGTCAGGCATACAGGGATCCATCCCCTTGCAGCTGAGGAGCGATGGGTGCAGGAAGCAGTGGGGGAGTTTGCAGAGCTTCCTGCACCCGATAGAAAAATCTGGGGATGGGTCTGACCCCCATCCCTGGATGCCATGCAGGGGAAGAGGAAGTCCCATCCTCCACAGGCCAGCCGGGACTAGCAGCGGAGCCTGGTGCACAGTAGGAGCCACCAGCCAGGTCTTCCCCTATCCCACCTCCTGCCCCACAGTGATTTACCTCTCTACTGGCTGCCCAGAGCTCCCAAAACACACTGCTGAGGAGGGTTGTATGACTGCTCTTGTGGTTTCCCTTTGCTTCCCCATCAGAAAGGCATTTTTCTTCAAGAAAGCAAAGAAATATGCAGGGGATATACATTCTGTACATGCACAGTAGCGCAGAATTCCCCCAGGAGTAATTTTGGTGCAGCACATCTGGTTATTTGTACTGTGCTATTGATTTCAGTGGGGCTTCTCATGAAATCTCTAACCCTGCACTCCATCTTGAGTAAGACCTGCACTACCCCAGAAGCAGAGCAGGACTCAGGGTTACTATGCAGCCCCCATGTGTGTGTTCAGGCTTGAAAATATCTTACCCTTCAGGACCAAACTCTGCACTATGTGCCCCCTTTAAAATTTTGGACCCACTCAGTTATTTTCAGTGTTTCTGACTCTACAATGACATGTATAATAGCAGAATTTGGCCCTCAGCCTCTGCGTCCTCTGTATTTTACAACGTCATAATGTTTTGCAGCTACTGTACAGGAAGTGTCACACAAGATGGTTCCTGCCTTTGTGGCAGCTCCAGAGCTCAGGCCAGTGAGCCAAGACGCCACTCACTCCCCTGCAGCAGTGCTGTTTCCCAAGCACAGCAGGTAACCTGCATGGGGTGTAAGGGAGATCTTTATCCCCCTTACGCATCTGTGCAGGCATGAAGCAGGGCCCACAGAGAATAACCTCCTAGAAATCTCTGACTTTGTTTTGTAGTGGATTAGTTGGACTTTTTTCCTTCCATTTAACTGTATCATTGAACAGGTAACTACATAATACTTGTGTGTGGCCACTTTTGGTAAAAAGGGTTTATTAAACATTTTGCTCTGTTTTTCTTTGCCAGGATGTCTCATGCACCTGTGACCAGAAAGTGCAAACTGAATATTATCAAAACGCTCCCTTTATTCTGCTTTTCAGATCAAAACACACTCTGCAGTCTCCTCTTTGTTGATGTGTTCACAGATTACTCCATTTTCTGACCAAATAGTTATTTAATAGTTTTGCCTAATAGAAAAATCAGTGTGACACTGACAGAAAATAAACATGGAGGATTCTATGGAAGTCAACATGGAAGTCAACGAATGGCTACGCAGGTGGTGTCGGAGAGAAGGCTTTGGATTCTTTGACCATGGGATGGTGTTCCATGAAGGAGGAGTGCTGGGCAGAGACGGGCTCCATCTTATGAAGAGAGGGAAGAGCATCTTTGCCAGCAGGCTGGCTAACCTAGTGAGGAGGGCTTTAAACTAGGTTCACCGGGGGAAGGAGACCAAAGCCCTGAGGTAAGTGGGAAAGCGGGATACCGGGAGGAAGCACAGGCAGGAATGTCTGTGAGGGGAGGGCTCCTGCCTCATACTGGGAATGAGGGGCGATCAACAGGTTCTCAAGTGCTTATATACAAATGCACAAAGCCTTGGAAACAAGCAGGGAGAACTGGAGGTCCTGGTGATGTCAAGGAACTATGACGTGATTGGAATAACAGAGACTTGGTGGGATAACTCACATGACTGGAGTACAGTCATGGATGGTTATAAACTGTTCAGGAAGGACAGGCAGGGCAGAAAAGGTGGGGGAGTTGCATTGTATGTAAGGGAGCAGTATGACTGCTCAGAGCTCCGGTACGAAACTGTGGTAAAACCTGAGTGTCTCTGGATTAAGTTTAGAAGTGTGTGCAACAAGAGTGATGTAGTGGTGGGAGTCTGCTATAGACCACCGGACCAGGTGGATGAGGCTTTCTTCCGGCAACTCACGGAAGCTACTAGATCGCATGCCCTGATTCTCATGGGTGACTTTAATTTTCCTGATATCTGCTGGGAGAGCAATACAGCGGTGCATAGACAATCCAGGAAGTTTTTGGAAAGCGTAGGGGACAATTTCCTGGCGCAAGTGCTAGGGGAGCCAACTAGGGGGGGCGCTTTTCTTGACCTGCTGCTCACAAACCGGGTAGAATTAGTGGGGGAAGCAAAAGTGGATGGGAATCTGGGAGGCAGTGACCATGAGTTGGTTGAGTTCAGGATCCTGACGCAGGGAAGAAAGGTAAGCAGCAGGATACGGACCCTGGACTTCAGGAAAGCAGACTTCGACTCCCTCAGGGAACAGATGGCCAGGATCCCCTGGGGGACTAACATGAAGGGGAAGGGAGTCCAGGAGAGCTGGCTGTATTTCAAGGAATCCCTGTTGAGGTTACAGGGACAAACCATCCCGATGAGTCGAAAGAATAGTAAACATGGCAAGCGACCAGCTTGGCTTAATGGTGAAATCCTAGCAGATCTTAAACATAAAAAAGAAGCTTACAAGAAGTGGAAGGTTGGACATATGACCAGGGAAGAGTATAAAAATATTGCTCGGGCATGTAGGAAAGATATCAGGAGGGCCAAATCGCACCTGGAGCTGCAGCTAGCAAGAGATGTCAAGAGTAACAAGAAGGGTTTCTTCAGGTATGTTGGCAACAAGAAGAAAGCCAAGGAAAGTGTGGGCCCCTTACTGAATGAGGGAGGCAACCTAGTGACAGAGGATGTGGAAAAAGCTAATGTACTCAATGCTTTTTTTGCCTCTGTTTTCACTAACAAGGTCAGCTCCCAGACTGCTGCGCTGGGCATCACAGAATGGGGAAGAGATGGCCAGCCCTCTGTGGAGATAGAGGTGGTTAGGGACTATTTAGAAAAGCTGGACGTGCACAAGTCCATGGGGCCGGACGAGTTACATCCGAGAGTGCTGAAGGAATTGGCGGCTGTGATTGCAGAGCCCTTGGCCATTATCTTTGAAAACTCGTGGCGAACGGGGGAAGTCCCGGATGACTGGAAAAAGGCTAATGTAGTGCCAATCTTTAAAAAAGGGAAGAAGGAGGATCCTGGGAACTACAGGCCAGTCAGCCTCACCTCAGTCCCTGGAAAAATCATGGAGCAGGTCCTCAAAGAATCAATCCTGAAGCACTTACATGAGAGGAAAGTGATCAGGAACAGTCAGCATGGATTCACCAAGGGAAGGTCATTTATGATGAGATTACTGGTTCTGTGGATGAAGGGAAAGCAGTGGATGTATTGTTTCTTGACTTTAGCAAAGCTTTTGACACGGTCTCCCACAGTATTCTTGTCAGCAAGTTAAGGAAGTATGGGCTAGATGAATGCACTATAAGGTGGGTAGAAAGCTGGCTAGATTGTCGGGCTCAACGGGTAGTGATCAATGGCTCCATGTCTAGTTGGCAGCCGGTGTCAAGTGGAGTGCCCCAGGGGTCGGTCCTGGGGCCGGTTTTGTTCAATATCTTCATAAATGATCTGGAGGATGGTGTGGATTGCACTCTCAGCAAATTTGCAGATGATACTAAACTGGGAGGAGTGGTAGATACGCTGGAGGGGAGGGATAGGATACAGAAGGACCTAGACAAATTGGAGGATTGGGCCAAAAGAAATCTGATGAGGTTCAATAAGGATAAGTGCAGGGTCCTGCACTTAGGATGGAAGAATCCAATGCACCGCTACAGACTAGGGACCGAATGGCTAGGCAGCAGTTCTGCGGAAAAGGACCTAGGGGTGACAGTGGACGAGAAGCTGGATATGAGTCAAGAGTGTGCCCTTGTTGCCAAGAAGGCCAATGGCATTTTGGGATGTATAAGTAGGGGCATAGCGAGCAGATTGAGGGACGTGATCGTTCCCCTCTATTCGACACTGGTGAGGCCTCATCTGGAGTACTGTGTCCAGTTTTGGGCCCCACACTACAAGAAGGATGTGGATAAATTGGAGAGAGTCCAGCGAAGGGCAACAAAAATGATTAGGGGTCTAGAGCACATGACTTATGAAGAGAGGCTGAGGGAGCTGGGATTGTTTAGTCTGCAGAAGAGAAGAATGAGGGGGGATTTGATAGCTGCTTTCAACTACCTGAAAGGGGGTTCCAAAGAGGATGGCTCTAGACTGTTCTCAATGGTAGCAGATGACAGAACGAGGAGTAATGGTCTCAAGTTGCAATGGGGGAGGTTTAGATTGGATATTAGGAAAAACTTTTTCACTAAGAGGGTGGTGAAACACTGGAATGCGTTACCTAGGGAGGTGGTAGAATCTCCTTCCTTAGAGGTTTTTAAGGTCAGGCTTGACAAAGCCCTGGCTGGGATGATTTAACTGGGAATTGGTCCTGCTTCGAGCAGGGGGTTGGACTAGATGACCTTCTGGGGTCCCTTCCAACCCTGATATTCTATGATTCCTCTGACTAGAGGTGTGTGTACTCTTTCACTTGACTCTCTTTTCAGCAAGCACCAAAGGGGATGGCTCAGTAGGTGACCATTTTGTATCATAGACAGGCTATTTAGTGAATAATTCATTAATATTAAAGTCCCAATACAATCAGAATTTTTAAGAAGGGGGGGTAAAAAAGTGAGATTTATAAAATAAAGGAATGGCTTAGCAAAAACTGGCTGCAGCGTCTCACCAACAGATATTACCTCACCTACCTTGTCTCTCTTAGCAAAAACTTTCAGTTTATGTAGAGCTGGTCAAAGTTTCCACATCCTGATTTTTCAGTTTTCATAAATAAAACCTGATATTTCTTTGGAACAAACCAAAAAAGGTACGAGATAAAAACCCCACAACCCTTGTCCCTTCCCTTGTTCCAACAGGCTATAGGGTGGATTGAAATTTTTGAATTTCACTGAAAAACAAACTTTTTTTTTAAATGGACTAGCTTAATAGACAGTATTTTTAACCAAACAATTGGTACAGTGGTTAGGGTGGTAGCTTGGGACTTTAGAGAAGAGGATACAATTCCTTACTCCACCACAGACTTGAGTGTCCTTTGGCAAGTCACTTAGGCTCCCTGGATTGTCAACCCTGCAATTAGACACCAGAAGCTGGGCCTGTAGCAGCTGACTCAGGTTCATAGGGCTCAGGCTAAGGTGATGTTTAGTTGCGGTGTAGATGTTTGGATTCAGGGTACAGGCCAAGCTGTAGGACTGACACCCCCCTCACCCTGCAAAGAGCCTACGGAGGGAAATATTCCTTTCCCATCTGCACACCTTGTGTGCTGATTCTCAAACTGCAGTTCTCTGAGTGGTGGACATGTTACTATGTTAAATGGGCCAGGTAATATTAAAGTTAGGTCCTGGTTATAAAAATGATTTTCTTTTCAAAAGGATGACTTCCCAGTTTCAGAGCAATTTGCTCTTCCTCAACATATCAACTGAAAAACAGAAAAAAATTATTTTCTTTCCTCATCTCTTTGAGGCCCTGATTTAGGAAAGAACTTTAAATCCCTTTGACTTCAATGGGATTTGATAAGCACATGTTTATTAAGTGTTTTCCTGAATCAGGGCCTTAATTTTGTTATGAGCTCAAGTTGGCAGTGGATTTTCCACCTTATTCCTTAAACAGCCACAGATGTAGAATTATATAATTAAGCTATTTTAGATCATTTAAAGAGATTGCAAAAAAATGTACTAATACTAGTCTGTCACTTGGAAGCTTGTGCAGTTGGACTCCTGGTAACTAGGGAAACCTGATTGTACAGGCGGAAGGACAGGAAAAATAGTACCCACAAAAGCAACATTTTACTTAGAGCAAAGTTGCTTTTAATACCTGGAATAAAGAAAAAACACATATTACACTGCAGTGTAGCATAAAGGCTTTATTAGCATTTGTTTGGGATGACCTACATTGCTCACACATGTATTCCCCAAACTGCAAACTCTTGCTAATAAAGCCTAGTTAACATTAACATTATGATCTATGATAGTGTGCAATGTTAACTAGGCTTTATTAGCAAGAGTTTTCAGTTTGGGGAATACATATGAGTAATGCCAGTCATCCCAAACAAATGCTAATAAAGCCCTAACGTACATCCTCACAGATCATATTACATTTATACACACTCATGCACATTATTGACACTGAGAAAGTAAAACACTTCGTAGGGACAGATTTTGCCCTTTTGATATAAAAAGCATTTACAGTCACAATTCCCCCATCCTTAAAAGATTCAGATTTAACCAGTGCCCATTTACCATACAAGCTAAAGCATGAAACAGTCCCAGCCTGTGTGCGCTTAGATAGGAGAACAACAGGGCCTAATCCAAAGCCTACTGAAGTCAGTGGAAAATTTCCTTTTGGACTTCATCTGATTTATGTATCAGACCCACGATAAAGTTCACTGAACCCAGACCTCTCACATGATTCTGCACAGAAATGATGCATCACTAATCCACCAGCTCCAGTTTTATTTTCAGTACAAAAACACTTACTATCCATGTCTGTTCTACTTTCCTAGTATAGCTGATCTTTTCATCTCTTCCACCAACAATGTGGTTCATTCGCCATTTGAAACACGAAGACCACGTGAGCTTATCTTGTAGAAGGCACTGATTCTACAATATGCAGAGTCCTGTTATGTACCAAGAGTAATGGGGTAATACTTAAATATTTAAAAAGTTAGTATTGACAAAGCCAGACTTTCTGTATACTAGCTAAACAATCCAAAAAGACACTAAAGAAACTACTGAAATAATCCAATAGAAAGCATCACTGCGTGTGTGTTCATTCTGATATCCACTTGGACTGTAATGAAACTGAATGCCTCTTCTCCACTGAATTTTCTGTGTGTTCAACACAAGAAAGTCTGGGTGTTCCAGTCCCTACTCTTACATCATTCTAAGGTTTGGAGCATCCCAGACTATAGTAGGTCTGGTCAAAACTTTTCTGTTGAAACTGTTTTTCAATGGAAAAAATTGGTTTTTTGAAAATGAAAAATTTTTAAACAATTTTTAAAAGGTGTTTGCTTTCCACCGAATATTTCAGGGCTTTTTTTTTTTTAATTGAAAAAAAATGAATGGAAACCTAAAATATCTGGATTTTGAAATGCTGTCACAGTGCCTCCTGGGAGATATAGCTGGGATGTCTCATGCTCCCATTCCCCTTGATGGGCCAAGCTCCCCTGCTGGACTTCCATCTCCCATGATGCACTGCAGCCATGTGATTGATGTGACACATGGCCTCCCTTCATCAAGAGGGGAGACTATGGTGCATCATGGGAGACGCAGTCAGACCAAAGATCTGGGCCTACAGAGAAGAATGGAAGTTTTATCCAAAATATTTCAGTTTTTGATTTTTCACTGAAATCTCAAAATATTTTGCAGGAGGAAATTTAAAAACAAAACAAAAACAAAAAAAAAAAACAATTTCGACCAGCTCTACTCTAGTAGATATCAGAGCACGACCATTTCAATGAACAGATACTGCACCAAGACCCAGCCTATGGGACAACAGGGCCATGAGCGTCTAAGGTTGGGATGAGACTTACAGAGAACAATGAAGTATTGCAGGAAATTAAGGGTTAGGAGAAAAAGGTACTATAATAGCACTAAAACCCAGTCCCTTATCATGGTGGTCAAACCGTTCCATACATAGTCCAGAACAAGCACTGTCTCAATTTGACTCCTCAAGTATTCAAAACACACACAATTTAAGGACAGGTTTCAGAGTAACAGCTGTGTTAGTCTGTATTCGCAAAAAGAAAAGGAGTACTTGTGGCACCTTAGAGACTAACCAATTTATTTGGGCATAAGCTTTCGTGAGCTACAGCTCACTTCATCGGATGCATACTGTGGAAAATACAGAAGATGTTTTTATACACACAAATCATGAAAAAATGGGTGTTTATCACTACAAAAGGTTTTCTCTCCCCCCACCCCACTCTCCTGCTGGTAATAGCTTATGTAAAGTGATCACTCTCCTTACAATGTGTATGATAATCAAGGTGGGCCATTTCCAGCACAAATCCAGGGTTTAACAAGAACGTCTGGGGGGGGGGGTAGGAAAACAAGGGGAAATAGGTTACCTTGCATAATGACTTAGCCACTCCTAGTCATTATGCAAGGTAACCTATTTCCCCTTGTTTTCCTAAACCGCCCCCCCCCCCGACGTTCTTGTTAAACCCTGGATTTGTGCTGCAAATGGCCCACCTTGATCATCATACACATTGTAAGGAGAGTGATCACTTTACATAAGCTACTACCAACAGGAGAGTGGGTTTGTGTGTGTGTGTGGGGGGGGGGGGACCTGGATTTGTGCTGGAAATGGCCCACCTTGAATATCATACACATTGTAAGGAGAGTGATCACTTTACATAAGCTTTTACCAGCAGGAGAGTGGGGTGGGGGGAGAGAAAACCTTTTGTAGTGATAAACACCCATTTTTTCGTGATTTGTGTGTATAAAAACATCTTCTGTATTTTCCACAGTATGCATCCGATGAAGTGAGCTGTAGCTCACGAAAGCTTATGCTCAAATAAATTGGTTAGTCTCTAAGGTGCCACAAGTACTCCTTTTCTTTTTGTGAATACAGACTAACACGGCTGTTACTCTGTAACCAATTTATTTGAGCATAACAGCCGTGTTAGTCTGTATTCACAAAAAGAAAAGGAGTACTTGTGGCACCTTAGAGACTAACCAATTTATTTGAGCATAAGCTTTCGTGAGCTACAGCTCACTTCATCGGATGCATACTGTGGAAAGTGTAGAAGATCTTTTTATACACACAAAGCATGAAAAAATACCTCCCCCCACCCCACTCTCCTGCTGGCAATAGCTTATCTAAAGTGATCACTCTCCTTACAATGTGTATGATAATCAAGTTGGGCCGGGGGGGGCGGTGAGAAAACCTGGATTTGTGCTGGAAATGGCCCACCTTGAATATCATACACATTGTAAGGAGAGTGATCACTTTAGATAAGCTATTGCCAGCAGGAGAGTGGGGTGGGGGGAGGTATTTTTTCATGCTTTGTGTGTATAAAAGATCTTCTACACTTTCCACAGTATGCATCCGATGAAGTGAGCTGTAGCTCACAAAAGCTTATGCTCAAATAAATTGGTTAGTCTCTAAGGTGCCACAAGTACTCCTTTTCTTTTTACAACTTAAGGACAAAATTCATCAACGCTACTAATCCCTTTCCCCAAACTTCTTCGATGTTCTCATGGTTCATATTTTATATAACAATAAGTAGTGTTCTAGTTTCAAAAATCTGTCCTCCCACTACAACTAATAAATAAAAAGTCAATAAAGGAAAGGCCCAGTAAAGCTAGACATTGTTGTCATTTATTTTATGAGACAGAGATGGATATCTGCAGCAATACAAATGAGTCAGCTAAGCTGTCTTCAATAAAACCACATATGAGTTCCTCCAAAATATTATTTATAGTATGAAGGCTCGCTCCTTAGTTAAGAAGGATGGGTGAAAACATAAGCTTGAAAGAAGGAGTAAAATGCAAACAAGTATATTCCATCACCATATTAGCAGAAAAGACTGGAGAGAGATTTAAATATCTTTATACACATCTCGTTTTATTCCTTTGCAAAACACAGGGGCCACATTTTTCAGACATGTTTAACTGAGAACCCAAAATCACTAACGGGGGCTGAATTTCCGAGGGCTTGTGTTCAGTAATTTCTGAAGAATCAGACCCTGAAAAAGGTGCCTCACGTTGGGCTCCCAAACGCCAAACAAGAAATGTTGTTTCTTAAATAGAACATTACTTTTGAATTAATACACTGTGCTTGGAATTTGGAAGCCTCCTTGATTGTAGTGTGTACACAGGATCACTGGTTGATTAAGTGCAATTATTAGTCTTTTAAAGCAGTAACTATTGCTCTGTAGAGTTACAGAGCTTTAGAACAGTATGTTGTGCTGCATACGTTTTAGTAGTTTTGTACATAGTTAGGATCTAGCTGCAAAAAAATAAAAAACAATGTTTACCCTTTCCAAAAGCAGAGACTTGAACCGTACATCCCAGCTGAGTGCCCTAATTACTCCACAACAGAATCAGTCTCTTGCTTGCTCTCTCTGGAGCAATGAATATTTATACAAAGTGGAACAGCTTCAGCAGGAGAGACTGACACACACACTCCAGGTTACGACATATCCTGGTGGCCAGGGAACTCAGCTGGAATGGGGAAGACTCAGCTTCAAGTCCCTGCTCTAAGTCAGACAGCAGGGATTGGACCTTGCAGCTCCCACATCCCAGATGAGTGTCCTATCGAACAGGAAGGACACCCACACACAGACCCCTGCCCAAAAAGTTGTCAAAAATTTTTCTTGAGCTGCTTACACTCAGCCCCTGGTCTGTCTTTTGTGGGGGTGCTGTGCTGCCCCCTCCACATCTTGGTGGCCTCCATACAGCGTTGGTTCTGACAGGTATCAGGTCTTAGGGGTGCTTGCCAGTGGGGCCCAATCCTGTAGGCATGCTCAGGATCAGACATGCCTATAGGATCAGGCCCTGCTGGTGAGATAGGTGTTCCCCCACATAGTTTGAGAATCCTGCTTTGGAGCTGTTTAAGCTTCAGCTTGGGCTCTGAACAACTTAATAACTGTGGTGCGGCACTGGGACTTAGGCAGCTTTGTGAACGTTGACTGGTGGGGACTTAAGCTTCTCCAGAGTTAGGGAGCAACTGAGGGGTAGTTTTGAGAAGGACAGTGATGGCTAAACGTTGGAGATACCTAAAGAGTCAATGGGTCACCTATGTAACTTTGTGAATCTGGCCTTCAGCTGCTGAAGACGCTTTTGAAAATTAGCCATCTAAATCAGTTAGTCTGAGTGTAGCAATGTCCACATACCTTTAACAATCTGGGTCTGAGTGCCTGACATTCTTTAATGTATTCATCCTCAGCACCCCGGCGAGGGTGAGAAGTACAGACAGGGAGCTGAAGCAGAAAGACTAAGGGCCATATTTTTGAAAGGTATCTTGGTATCTAAACATGCAGATAGAGGGATTTTCTGATGTGTCCAGGGGCCTAACTCCAATAGAAGTTAGTAGGATTTTCTGAACTGCCTATCTCCCACGGTACTTTTGACAATCCCACTAGGTGGCCATCTGTAGACACTTAAATAGCTGGCCTTAAGGGACTTGCACAAGGTCACACAGGTAGACCATGGAAGAGGGGGGGAACCTACACCTCCCAAACTAGCACCTTAAGCCTGTGACAATCCTTCTCCTATGGATGCCGACAGAGAAGACTACCCTGTCATATAGAAGGACATCACTCTTCATGGCCCCAGATACAGAACCTGGGTTATTTCTTTTATACAATACAATATTCATCTATCTTTGCTCATTCACTATTAAGGCATGTCATGAACTGGAAGAGCAGGAAATATATTTATTGCAAAACAAGATAATTCCGTAGTTCCCAGCCTGCTCCTCTAGATCTTGCCATTTGAAACCTGAGCTTTCTCCTATCTCTAGTCCAGTGGTTCTCAAACTTTTTTTTTCGTGAACCACTTGAAAGTTGCTGAGGGTCTCAGCAGACCACTTAATCTTTCCAAATGTTGTTTGTACTGTTAGCTAACTATTGTAAAGCGCTTTGGATAAAAGCGTTATACATATAAAAAAAACCCTTAATAATAAATGTTTTTTGTTCTACAAATAAAAACACAACTCATATTTTAATATCAGTAGTCTTACCTTTCTAATGCGATGGATGTGCCCTCTCTCCCCTGTTGCAGCAGCCCCCGAGCTGGGGCTGGGAAGGAGGGGGGTATCTCCCTCTCTCCCCCACCGCAGAAGTCCCCGAGCTGAGGCTGGGAATGAGGGCCGTCTCTCACTGGCAGCTGCAGCCCTGGAGCTGGGGAAAGTCACCTCTTTCTCTGGTTGCTGCAGCCCTGCGCATCTGAAATTCCCCCCACCCCCTCTTCTCACCCCAGTGCCCCCTCCCACCTACCCCCTATTCCCCCCCAAGGCCACCACCTCACCTTACATGTGCGTCTCCTCCAGGGTCCAGGCATCTAATTAGTAGAGCCATGCCTGTGTGGCTCCACTAATTAGGTGGGTGGCCCTTCATTGTTTCGTGTGCGGATGCCCAGGCTCGCACCTTAGAGGGAACTATCCACGGACCACCTGAATGAAGCAGTGGTCCATGAAGCAGTTTGAGAACCTCTGCTCTAGTCAGTTTTCCTAGGGAACTATATTCTGCCTCCTGCTTCTCTGTTCTAGCCCAACAATGTGCTGGGTTTAATGTGAAGGTTCTGTAGTGAAGGCAACTCATCCACTCCAATGTGAATTGCTTCCTTGAAAAGGACGACAGTGCCGCTCCTCACTAACTCCAATGGGAAGTACGGAGTGCAGACCCAGCATACTCCTTCCATTACACATTTTTAGCCACCCTTTGAAATCATTTTCTGAGCTCTTGTCTAAGGATCTGAATATTGTACAAACAAATCCATGTTTGCCTTTCACCTCATGGTGTTCTTCGGGGAGGAAGCAAGTGAGTTCCCTCCTCCCTGACTTCCCACATCAAAGAAGTCATTTTAGATTTTTTTGGTTCCTTCTGCTGTTTAATCTGCTGACTAAGCCATGCATAATGCTACTGCTCATTCCTCCAGGCATGACAGAGCTGAGACATCTGATTCATGCTTATGTTATCAGATGCATACCATGCTCCAGAAAGGATACACAGAACTCCTAAAGCATGCCAAAATTTTCTCTGTAAATTCCCAGAGCCAGAATTTTAGAAGGCCAGAGAGAAAGAACAACTCTATAGCCCAGCAGTCACCTGGGAGACCCAGGTTCCACTCTCTGCTCCAATTAATATTGTATACAAAGTAAAAAAAACATCAATAGAAGAGACAGAGAGCCCCCCCAGAAAACCCTGGGCACATATGTGAGGTAGGAGACCTGGGTTCAAGTCCTCCACTTCAGGCAGAAAAGGGAACTGAACCAGGATCTTCTGCCACAAAGTCATCCCTTAAGAGTCAGTGCATTTCTACTTGAGACATCATAAGATTGCTTGGAAGCAATTGCTTGCTTCATTTTCTCCCTCCTCTTACCTTTTTAGAGATAACTGCATCAAACAATGGCTACTCGGCTTTCTTCTAGTGATCTCTTTCAAAGGGATAACCCATGAAAGTGGTTGTAAAGTTCTCTAGAAATACAGCTTACCATCCTCCACATGAACTAGGTTAAACACAAATTCCTGTGCTTCAACTACCACAACAGTTTTGAAATATTCTTCTCCTCCAAATATACCCCCCTTAAATATCCCTCCCTTTCTAAGCTCTTTGACTTTGGGACATTTAAACACTTTAACTATAAAATTGGACACATTGGTACTTAAGCTATAAAATTGGTTGAGTGACTCTACACCTGATTGCAGGCCTAAATGATTTAGGAGCAGAATGGAAATTCACTATCCATTAAAATGAAAAATGAACTTCCCTGGTTGCTTCTTCAAGATATGTCCATTTTCCTTCTATGACAAAAAAATGGTTATAGATAATTTAGGAATAATTTAAGAGGAAACTCTACATTTCTCTTTTATAGGGCACTTTGGTAACATGAATTAAGAATTGTGTCTCTGAATGCCAAAATCTAGGGCTCGCTCTCCCCGTGGAATTAAGATTTTAATATTTTGCCTTTCATATGAATTACACAATATTCTTTAAACCCAATAGCACAAAATTCCAGCCTTCCCTAAATAACCTGGGGCTTGTTAACACAAATCCGCCAAGTCACAAATCCTTCCTCATATCCCCAAATGCTGCATTTTTAAAGGTCATTAGGTGGTCAGTGAACTCACCAGAAGTATGGATCATGCAAATGCAGAGTGGGCATTATATGTGATTGGGAGTTTATTTTTGCTCTCCATTTTCTGTCTTCTAAAGATGTACTGCTTCTTGTGCACAATTGGGCCAGATCCTTAACTGGTGTAAGCCAGTCTAGTGCCACTGGATTTACACTTGCTGAGGAACTGGCTCATTGTGAAGACAACAGGTAGAGTGATAGCAGCCAACAACAACATTCTGTTGTGTGAGGCTGACAGACAGATAGCTAGATAAGCATCAGACGGGTAGCCGTGTTAGTCTGGATCTGTAAAAGCGGCAAAGAGTCCTGTGGCACCTTGTAGACTAACAGACGTATTGCAGCATAAGCTTTCGTGGAGTAACTCTTCAGGAATTTGAGAAAATAAAAAAAAAAAATTGAACCGCCTCAGTTTTAAGCCACAAGAATGCTGCATGAATAGTGAAAATATTTATTCACATAATTTATTCCATTAAGTGTTGTCCCTTGATCATAGTTTCACAGCTTCCCCAGAGGAGCCACAGGGATGAAGGTATTTGACTCTGCTGGGGAAAATCTTACAGCTCTTGCCATGTTCCTAGTGATTGTTAGACTCACCATTTATCTGCAAGACATTGGCATTCAAACTGTCATGCTCCATTAAGTTTGACAAGTGTAACACCTGGTGAGAACTTAAAAAAAAAAAAAATCTATGAAACAGGGATCTACTGTAAAGCATCCTCCTCTTACTGGTTAGTCATTGACTACATGATAGATTGTTTCATCTAGTAGGAGAAGTCCACTACTACATTCCCTACCCATGCACCACTCCCAGTCAACAGTAGCTGAGAAAGGGCTGATGAGTCAAGAATTTTTATTTTTATTTTTTTAAGGAAAAACCTCAGACATTGATACTTGTCTCATTTCATAGGTCCCAGTTCTGCAAGGTACTTAAGTATGTTCCTAACCATAAAGTCAAATGGAACCACATTGTTGCTTAAAGTTAGGTACATGCTTGAAGCCACAATTCAAGAAAACACTTAAGTGCATGCTAACTTTTAAGCACATGCTTAAGTCCTATTGCTTTAAGTCCAATTGGCCTCCGTGGAACTTAAACACTTGCTTAATTTCAAGCACGTGCTTAAACACTGACCTGTATGGAAACGCTTTCCCAGGTCAGGGACATTAAGAGTGCATGTAAGGCCTGACCTAGGAGGCACTGAGGACCCTCTGCCCCAAAAAGTCAGTGGGAGTAGAGGGAGCTCCTCACAGGATCAGCCCCTTAATGGTGGTTTAGTCCATTAAACAAACACTTATAATTAATGTTGTAGATAATGACTATTTACTGCTTACTTCAGTATTGCTAGTTTTGTTCCTTTTAATAAAAAAAATACTGTCTTACTACAGGGACCCTATCAAAATCCTATAAGACTCAGGTTTTTAATCCCTTTAGAAATAATTCTCAGAGCTATTTGACAGCAGAATTAATTCTTTTCTCCCCTCCCCCCCCCCCCCCAATTACTATTCACAATCTATCCATTGTTTGAAACATTCAACATAATACCCTACCAGGCCCTCATATTGATATAGTAACTGCCTTTACAAAAAAAAAAAAATCAAAATCAAAGCTCAGAGCAGGTTCCATTTTTCAGCATGCAGGTAACTATGTGTTTACACCAATGCCTCGCCTGTGTCCTCAGTCTGGGAATTGCAAGTGTTGAGAAGCCACTCTTGGTGCAAGAGGCAGCAACACAGGAATGGGAGGAGATAATTGAATTTTTACTCGTGATAAGCAGCAGGAATAATACGTTGCATTTCTATCGCACCTTTCACCTGAAGATCTCAAAAGACTTTCCAAATGTAGAATCCACAAACACCCATGTGACATAGGTGTTATTTACTATAGGCCTCAGACAGGTAAAAGGTGAAATGACTTGCCACAGACACACACAGAGACATAATAAAAATTAAAATTAACAAATAATAGTCTATCAATCTTTTAGAAAAGTTTCAGGAGCCATTTGCAACTAGGGCTTTCATTAAAGAAGGGAATTAAAATACAGCAGTTTTTAATCTTAGAACTTAGGAGCCCTAGTCATGGACCAGGACCCTAGCATGATAGGTGCTGGAAAAAACACCAAATAAAGACATGGTCTCTGCCCCAATCTATGTATTGGACAAGAGGCACCAGATGGAGACAGAAAGATTGGGGAGTACAAGGAAACAATGAGACAGTATTGGTCTGCATGATAGGCAGAGGTCTCAGCACACCAGCAGCCTAACTGTTAAAGATTTTTGTAGTCATCACAGCAAAGGAGAGTTTTAAGGATAGCTCTGAAGGTGGATAATGAGGTAGCTGTGCAGATATTTATACCAAACTACTCACAAGCACAAAGGACAGCCTGGAGAAAACATGAAGGTGGTTGTTTGAAAATTTAACAAGCAGGAGATGGAAACTGGCATCATGGGCCAATCAGAGTCAGGAGTTGACATCGATAGCAAATGAGAGATTATCTGTTCCCACTCTGTTAAGGGCCTTGAAAGTGAGCAGCTTATGTTTGATACAATAAAGAATGCATCCATACAGTGGCTCCCCAAAGAGAGACTGGCATGGTCAAAGTGATGGGCTAGAAAAATTATCTCTGCAGCAGCACTGTGAATGGGTGAGTGGGATAAAATGGATTTGTCAAGCCAGAGAAGGATGTTGCAGTAATCAAGATCCAAGATGAGAACCTGAACAAGAGCTTTAGCTGTGTGGACAAATAGGAAAGGCCTTATCTTAGAGCTGTCATGCAGAACGAATTAGCAAGATTTAGACATAGTCTGGATGTGAGGACACAGAGAGGTCCAAGTTGAAAATGACACCCAGGTTACAGGCCTGAGTAACACACTAGGGTAATGGTGTTGTCCACAAGACAGTGATCAAGAAAGGGAGATAAAGGGAAGGGTGGTGGTGAGGGGGATATTAGGAGCTCTGTTTTTGTCATGTTGACCTTGAACTGTGAGAGAAAGGCCAAGATTTTAAGTTTGGACAGAAGGAGGCCGGTCAGGAGGAAAAGCAGTAGATCTGTGAGTCATCAGCGTAGAGACGGTAACTGAATGAGTGTTCATGGATGAGATTTCCCAGAGACAAGGCATAGAGGGAGAAGAGAAGGGGATGAAGGAAAGAGCCTTGTAGAATCCTCTCCAAAAGTTGAAGGGTGGATGCGGAGGATCCTCTGAAGGACACACAGAAGGAGCGGCAGGAGGGGACAGAGTTACAGAAGCCAAAAGGAGCAGCAGTCTTCAGGAAGATGCCAGAAAGTGAAAAATTAATCCCACCACTTAACAAACCCAACAACACTCATTCAAGGAGACTATTCTCCTAAAAATCAATATGATTATATCTACAGTATGGAAGTGAAGACAAATATGTTTTGTATGAATCATTTCACCTTAAGAGATGCTGCTTGTCCTATCCTCAGGTCTGCATGTGAGGTTTATGCTAATCAGCTTTTTCTGAAGTGTAACTCCAGTGTCACATCAGTAGCTATTACACAACACTGAGAAATACTGATCTGCAAAAGGCTACCCAATTCTGCTTTCAAAACACAACTGTTTAATAGATTTTTCCCCCACAAGAGATGACTGAATTTTTAAATCATAAATAATTTGTTAAAACAAAAGTTCCAGCAAAACTAGAGTGAGGTACTGAACAACATGTCCTGGGACAAGATATTTAACAGATGGCATTAGTCTTTGGCAATCCTTACAAAATGGATTTTAAAGATTTTTATCAGTTAATGCCTTGGAGCAATAGGATTTCTCATTATTTTATTGAGGTCTCTCCCTTTTTGAATACTAGCGTGTGAAAATTATTGGTGTGGGGGAGGAGAGCCATGTTTTCTTTTATTCTGGAGCTTTGCTCAAAACAACTCAAAAATGCCTGGATTATTTTCTAATATAACATGGTCCATGTAGTTCTACAACCAATAATGCCAAAATTCTATTACTGTTTTTTCAGTAGTGAAGCTGGCTGGCATTGTAAACAGTGTCTGAAACAACAAGCCTAGAATTTAAGCCTTTTCAAATCGTATGAAAATCTTTTGGCTAACAGCAGTTTCCTAACCAAAAGGTGAAGGCATGCTTTCAGTCAAAGAGCACATGTATTCAAATACCCATGGTCTTAAGGCAGAATCAAAACACAGTGTAACTCTGGTTAATCTCATAATTGCAAGAGGCTTTTATCCGCGGCTGTTAAATAATAAGATCCAAGTTGCCTCTTCAGTTTAAGCATAGAAAATCTCCATGCAACCAAAATAGCAGGTCAGTGAAGGATCTGTTATACCACTTACATAAACAATGAGAATTTGATGGAAATTACTTTTAAAACAATTACTATTGTTTTCACAGCATGTAGTCATTGTAATGATGACTGTAAAGGTTTAATGGGACTAGCATCCATTTAATAAACGTACTATTTAAATAAAAATAGTACCCATTTGGGTGTATAGGGATGGAAAGATAGGGACTCAAAAATTTAAAAAAAAAATGAAAAAGGCACAGAGCACTAAGTTGAATGACAGAAGAAAAAAAAAAACACACATAACCACAGTTGATTTCTACAAGCTAGTCCATGTTTATATTCTGTCTAGATCAGAATCTGAAACATGGTCCATGTAGGTTTTCATCTTGCATTTTTTGTGCATCCAAAACTTTCAATTACATGATGGAATGCAGGATCAGGCCCCGCAAGGTCTTTATTTAGCTTAACTGCGGCACCTGACTGCAATACAATAGTAATAACAGCTTTTCGTATTTTAAAATGTCCCAGTCTAGTCTGATAATGTTTGTAATAGAGCCTAAAGGAGTTAATGAATTAGATGGAATTTGGGCACATAAGACTGGCATTTCCAAGGAACCTAAGTGTTCATAACAGCCCCATTTAACAGATGGAATAACTGATGCACTGAGGTGAAGTACCTCCTAAGCCATAGAGGGCAGTCGGTGCTGGAGTCAAGATGTTTGCCAGAAGCTAGGAATGGGAGACAGGGAATGGATCACTTGATTCCACTTCTGTTCATTCCCTCTAGGGCACCTGGCATTACCCACTGTCAGAAGACAGGATACTGGGCTAGATGGACCTTTGGTCTGACCCAGTATGCCCATTCTTAGAAGAGTTCAGAAGTTCCTGGCTCCAGAACCTGTGCTTAAAGCACTGAACCACACCCCAGACAGAGCTGTCTGTGAGTCTACTTGTTATGTGCCATACAACCCACATTAAGGCACAAACACCTAACAAATATTCTAAGGCTCCACCTAATGGACTTAGCAAAAATAACCATGTTTAAATAAAAGCCAGGACACATTTGTAGCCCATGATTGTAATGCAAGCTGGTTCCCTCCAGCAAATAAAACAGAATATGCAGACTAGTCTGAAAAACTGTTCCCGAACATAGCTGTAGAAAACTCTTTTTGATGTCCAAAAAGAAACCATGTTATGAAACAGCAGGCCCTCAACCATGCTATTCTAAGGGGAAAATTCTTCTCTCAAGGCTATATGGCAGTCTTCCTCAACTTTAATTTTCTGACCTCCCTACTAGTTTTGTGATATAGAAAGACAACAGATCCACTGAGTGACTCCAGGGGGTAAATTTTAACCACACAGGTAGCAACTTTTTCATTAACAAATAAGTAATGCTCCCAGCCCCATTACCCCCCCATTTGCTCTCCCGTAACAGAAGAATGGAAATTCTGGTGGAACACACAGAGTTCAATCCAGCTAAGCATTGAGTGGAGCTGAGGAAAAAAAATTAAAAATTCAGAATTTGAAGATTTTTCCAACCTAAAAAGCATCACAGTTTGCAGGTGACTTCATGAAAGTTGCCCCTCATTCTCCAACCAGCGGAGAGCACAGTCTCACTGATTTCAGTGGGATCCACAACAGCTTCTAGAAGCACTATATCTTGTAGACCACGCCCATCATGGGATGAATCCGAGTGTAACCCACACACCTTCTGGTCCTGGGTGTGGTGCTCTATCCCCTTTAGTGGCTGTCCCCACTAGTGCCTCTAGTGGCACCGAGACCACTTAGGGATTAATGAGTCTGCTACAGCCTTAGCTAAGGGCCATGTGGCTGTTTGCTCATGCAGCAAGGTCTCACGCATTTAGCTCCAGGTTCGATCCCGCCCTCAGACGACCGGGGTCTGTCGGTGTTCCATGAGCACATCACTTGTCTTTTCCACTTACTTCACATCTCTTTTCCTAGCCCTGTGGGCATGAATGGGAGAGACAGTTACTAAACAGAGTGAGCTTTTCCAAGTAGGAATACAGCAGACTTTAATTATTCTCTAGCCATGTTATGCCTCCTGAAAGCAAACTAGAGAGGAAACCCACAAAAACTCAGCTGTATTGTTTTGTAAACAAAGTTCTAAATAATCGTTACAACCCAAATCATCTGTCTTGTGTCACTTCAGACATCCTTTACTTTTTACTCCATAGGAGAAGCAGTTTTCCTCCTACCAGTGAATCCCAGTAACACATCAGAAAGCCATTTTTTGTCTGCCTTGGATCCACCCAGTAGAATTATACTGTATACAGCAAGTAAAATTCAATCAGGTTACTTCATTTCTGTTTCATGACCTATAGTGTCTTGCTGAGAAAGCAGCCAAGTCTTGTCCTTTATCCGAGTATCACTTACTAAGGCCTTGTCTACACTACACAGTTTTGTCAACAAAAAAAAGTCAGCTTTCATCGACAAAACAGTGGAGGTGTACACACTGCAATGCTCCTTCTGCCGACAAAACTCTCCTCCTTTGCCGACAAAATAAAACCACTTCTACAAGAGGCAGAGAGCTTTTTGTGGCAAAGTTACATCGACAAAGTGTCAGTGACCCCCGCCTGGCAGAATTTACAATATTGTTCCTAGTTGCCTGCACTGATCCGCTTAAAAAAAACCACATAGACCCTTTCCCCCTATCTTGAACGCCCAACTCCCCGACCCAGGCCGAACTCACCATGTTTAGGGTCTTCGCCAAGGTGTGTGCTTTCCAAGGGACAAAGAAAAAGTGATTTGTATGTTAAAAAGGGAACAAGGTGTATTTTACTATAATGATTCAATGATGTGTGTGGACTAACAATTATGCTTCTGTGTATTGTTTCTTGTGCTCATGTAGATGCGGCCTTCAGAGGAACCCCGTACACACTGGCAGAGCGCCTCTGCCAGATAAGGAAAGCCAAGGGGGAGCAAGGAGGACATGTTATGAAAGGTGCTCCAATCCTCAGAGGCTTTAAAAAAAAAAAAGAAAAGAAAAAAAAGAAAAAGAAAAAAAGAATGCAGGGAGTGGAGAGAGACCCTGAAGGAAAAATTTAAAATAGAAAGGCAGAATAGAAAGTAGAGTGAGGAATGCATTGTAAAGGGCCAGGAGCAGATGATGAAAGTGATGGAGGAGCAAACAAAGATGTTGAAGTCCCTAATCAGACTCCAGGCAGAACACACGCATGCTCATACCTCCCTCCACCCCACCCCCACACAGCTCATACAAAACTGCTTTCCATGCCCTCCCCAAACTGCTCCCACAAACTCCTTGCAAAATTCCCAAAACATCTCTGTACCCCATTCACTTCACCCCTTTGGACAGTTTCCAAAATTATAGCTGGACTTACACACAGCTATGAGAGCCCTGAACTCTTATCTCCCTTCCCACCAAGGCTTGTGTGTTGTTAATTGGTATTTAATAAAAACAAACTCTCTGAAAGATAAGCAAAGCAATCTTTATTTGTCTCCTACACATGGTTGCTGCTGCTGGTAGTAACACATAATGTCAGTTTGATCATTTTCTGACTGCAAATCCCGGTCAGGAATCATCGTAATTTTCATGCAAGGCAGCAAGTAAACAAAGCATGGCAGAGTGCTGTATAGAAAAACACATTACTGATGCTCATTGTCAAAATGTTGCCTCAAAGCCTCCCTAATTCGAATACCCGCCCCTCATTGTGCCCCCTAACAGCCTTGGTACTGGCTGCTCAAATTCAGCAGCCAGGCAATCTGCCTCCACACTCCACCCTGGGGAAAACTTTTCACCCTTAGCTTCACAAATATTATGGAGCATGCAGCAGGTTTCTATGTCCACAGGAATATTTTCCTCATTTTCAGGTCTAAACTGCCTTAAAGGCAGCACCAGCGTGCTTTTAATCTGCCAAAGGCACATTCTATGGTCATTTTGCACCTACTCAACCTATTGTTGAAGTACTCCTTGCCGCTGTCCAGTTTTCCCGTAAGGCTTCATGAGCCACGGGAGCAAGAGGTACGTTGGTCTCCCAGGATCATTATGGGCATTTCAACATCCCCCACTGGAACTTTCTGTACAGGCCAGTGTTCCTGAATAGGTGTGCATCATGCACCTTCCCGGACCGCCCTGTGCTGATGTCAGTGAAACGCCCATGGTGATCCACAATCACCTGCAATACCACAGAGAAGTACCCCTATTGATGTACTCCATCACAAGATGATCCAGGGCCAAAATTTGGATATGCGTGCCATCTATTGCCCTGCCGCAGTTCAGGAATCCCATTGCCACAAAGCCATCCAATATTTCATGCACATTGCCAAGAGTAACAGTCCTTTGCAGGATGCAATTAATAGCCCTGCACACTTGCATTACCACAGCCCCAACGGTCCAATTCCCAACTCCAAACTGATTCGCGACCAACTGGTAGTAGCCAGGAGTCGCCAGCTTGCACACTGTGATCACCACGCACTTCTCCATCAAGATGACAGCTCTCATTTTGGTGTCCTTGCACTTACTGGGGCAAGCTCGGCACACAGTTCCAGGAACGTGGCTTTCCACATCCAAAAGTTCTATAGTCACTGCTCATCTTCCCAGACCTGCATAACAATGTGATCCGACCACTCACTGCTTGTTTCCTGAGCCTAAAAGCAGTGGTCCACTGTATTCAACTGCTCCAGGAAGGCCAGAAGTAATCTGGTGGTGTTTCTTTACTTGGCGCACAGCAGGTCAGGCAACTCTGATTCCTGTTCAGATTGGATGCCCGTGATATACTGCATGAGCATCCGCAAAGTGTTCCTAACAGCAGAGAGCAGTGCAGGATCCATCCTTTCAGACAGATGGTGAACGCACTGTAAACAGGGGCCATTGAAAAATGCCATGAAACGTAGTCAGAAGCTCATGGAATGCTGGAACGGAAAGTACTGCATCATGGGACGTTGAGCCTGCACCCATGATGCACTGCGATCCATTCTGCCTTCCCACCACTCCTAGCTGCAGAAAGGAGGTAAGTACCACAATGGGCTAGCTACCTACAATTCACTGCTCTCTCTGTCAATGCTAGAGCACAAACTGCGGATGCACTCTGCCGATAGAAGAAGTTGGGTGAACATGTACAAACAATATAGTTATACCAGTTTTTGACTGTCGGCTCAACTTACATTGACAAAATTCTGTAGTGTAGACAATGCCTAAATCTTAGTTGCCCTGGGTCAGTGGTTCTCAACCTATTTACCACATATGCGACCCATAATGGGTTATGTGGGCCACATCCAATACTACCTATATGGCCCTGAGGATGTGTGTGCTGTCTAGCCGGCGTGCTGACTAGGCTGCAGGTTGAGAACCGCTGCCTTGGTATACAGAGATTAAAGCAGTTCTGGAGATGATCCCAGATTGTCTTTTCAAATAAGAATTCCTTCATCACAAACTGTTATATCTGCCAACCCCAGCTGATCAAATAACTATACTAAACCCTCAGAAAATTAATAAGACTAATCAATTCACTGTAATAAGTATGGACTTGAGAGATGCACTAATACAGTGGAACCCTCTCAGGGTAGGTCTTTATTGCGCAGTTAACCCAGGTGATTGGCACCCAGGTCTCAGCATCCCCACCAAAAAGTCCTATGCACATACTGAGTCCTCACTCTTTCTGCACTCCCTTCTGTGTGGGTGGGTGGATCCCATGGTTTTTTGTGCTGAGATGCTTTAAGATTTACAGTCCATTGTGTCAATTGCAGGCAGACCTGTCTATCCTTCAGGGGCAAGAGTGGGAAGGGCACCGGAGAACAATCAACACTTGAGTAATTTTGCCTGTGTCCTCACTGCAAAGTGGGCAGGTTCCAGCCAGAGTTAAACCAGAACCTGGCTGCTAACCCACCCTCCCACTGAAAGAAGCTCCAAACCCAAGTCACAGGTGTGATAGGTTCTCCCCCTCCCCCTGGAGTGCCATCTGGAACTGGGATACCATTGAGCCCCCCTGACCCACCAGCCTGGTGTCCCTTCTACACTGTACTGCTGTGACAAGCTGCCAAGCCCTACAGGCTTCAGCCTGCACTTTCACCAGCATATGTACAGGTAGGGACACACCCAGCTGCAGTACATCCAGGCAGGCTCTTTAACCAGACCCTGCATGGGAAGTCTTCAGCTAGGGCACCTCCCAGTTCCTAAGGCACACACCCCATCCCAAGTATAAACCCAAAATTATACCATCTTGCACTGCACAGGGAACTGTACAGCATAAGCTCCTAAAATTTACCCCTCCCTCAATGTGGAGAGGAATATGCAACAGCTTTCTGCCCCTGAGTTATGATTTCCAAGCACTGGTTTTAGATGAAGCAAAAACAAATGTATTAACTACAAAAGACAGATTAAGTGATTATAATGGATAGCAAACAGATCAAAGCAGATTACCTAGCAAATAAACAAAAAACAGAAACTAAGCTTAATATACTAAACAGACTGCATATAAATAGCAGATTCTCACGCTAGGTGATGATACAAGCAGGCTGCAGATTCTTAAGGTGCAAGCTGCACTTGTTTACAGCTTGGAATCCCCAGGTGTTCCATTCACAGGCTAAAACTCTCTTTAGCTTGGGTCTAGCACGTTGCCCAGTTCAGTGTTTTCTCCTCAGGTGTTTCCAGGAGTCTTCTTGGGTGGAGAGTTGGTGAAGAACCAAGATGATGTCACTCCCCTACCTTATATAGCTTTTCTATATGGTGGGAACCCTTTGTTTCAAAGCTTGTTCCCACGCCAGTCAGTGGAAACATACTGACTTCCCAAGATGGAATCCAGCACCAGGTGACCTGGTCACATGTCCCTGTTGTGCCACAGCAGCCATTACTTGGAGGCTGTCTGTAGCATCCTCAGGAAGACTCCCCAGGCAGGAGATAAGCTTCTCCTAAGGCCTACTGTTTCTTCCTAACGGCTCATTAAGCTGAATGGACCCTTCCCTGCCAGCCATCTAGGCTGAGAGCATTTTGCCTAGTGGGTGTTGCCCAGGTGTAACTACATTTTGAAATACAGCTACATAGTCAATATTCATAAATTCAGATACAAAAACGATACATGCATACAAATAGGATAATCATATTCAGGAAACCATAACATTTCCAATGACACCTCACATGACTTATCTTGCATAAAATATGTTATGATTATGACATAATAATAATCATAATGATAATATCAGTGAAGAATATAGGGTGCAGTGTCACAACAGATTTTTCTGTGTGGGTGGTAGAGGGGTTCGGGCTAAAACCAATGTAGGAGCCAGGGTTAACTCTGTGGCGACGACCTACCGTAGAAAGCCATGTCTTACTCCTCTGGGAAGCAGCTATATGTAAGCCAGCCAGATACCTCTTCATATCCCACCGGGAACAACTGTGGAAATGTAGTCATTCAGGGATTCTGCTTCACTCCTCCCTACATGTTATAGATCTCTTCTTCCTCTCAGCCAGAAGAGAGTAGGAGCAGGAGGTGATAATCACTTTGAATATAGCACTGAATATCTATATGGTAAAAGATAATTGCTGCACTCCTCAGGGAGCAGCTTGAAAATTCACTTTATAAACTATGAGCTTCAGAAGAGTGAAAGTTTTAAGTGCAGTGAAGCAGTTCTGGACTTTCACTCCACTTTACTGTGACTTCCTAAACACACTGAAAATACACTTATGTATTATAAATTATTTCATATTCATAGTGCCAGCAGGATCAGTGCCCTATTCTGCTAGGTGTCGTAAAAACCATGTAAGAAAGACATTGCTTACATTCCAGTTAGAAATCATGTGCATTAGGGGAGTGAGAAAAGAGGATGTGACAGGTGGGGGGGAGGAGAGGATGTGGGTAACAGTAGATCTCACAGCTGTTATGGACTTGCTATGAATACAGCTTGATAAAAAAATTCCTAGCTTTGCCACTGACCTGGGCAAGTCATTTTACCTTTGTTTACCATTGTTACCTTCCCACCCTTCGACCTGTCTGTTTATATTGCACACTCTTTGGAACAGGGACTGTCTATGTATTTGGACAGCACCTGGGGCAATGGAGCCCGCAATCTCAGTTGGGCCTCTACATGCTACTGTTTTAATAATAAAATATTAATCATGTGCCTGCCTCTCAAACCATCCAACATTAGCTGGCTGATTTCTTGAAAGAATCATGACAGGACTGGTTTGTGAGAACAGATTTGGAGGAGCAGAGAATAGCTGCTTTCCAGATTAGTTCAGGGAGGGCATTCTGTCCATGAGGGAAAGAGTGGGAGAAGAGGATCCATGGACATTCAAATCTGGTATTACTGGCAGAGTGGAGGAATGAGCAAGGAACATATACAAGAGCCCAGAGCAGATAAGTATGGAGGGAAAGACTTGGAATTGAAGTGTAATAGCATAGCTTGAATTTGATGCAGTGGCAAACAGGGAGTCAGTGGAGGGTTTCAAAAAGGGGGCATGACATGATCAGAGTGACAGACAAGGAAGATCTTAGTCAATTCCACCAAAGCATTATCTAGGATGACACAATGCTCATCCCAGAATAATTACATTCAGAAAAACTAAACTATAAGCAAATTCTCAACATCCAACTCCATGGAGTCTAAGGGGCAGATCCTCACCTGGTATAAATCATCATAGCTTTAGTGATTTCAAGGGAGCTATAACAGTTTACAGCAGCTGAGGTCTGTCCCTAAAGAAACTTATGGTACCATAAAATCGTCTTAGAGATTCAGTATTTCAGGTTAGAACAACATCATTAAGTTCAAAGCTCATACTGAATCACAAAAACTGAAAAATCCATTCCTCCTCCCGTACTGGTTTTGTACTGCTAAGCTTCCAAAGTTAAAAAAAAAGTTCCACTTTCTACATTTTTCATAACTTGTCCCTTTGAACTATGCGTATCTGGAAACTCAGGTCTCCCTTCAAAAATAACTGGTTTCCCTGCAACCACACATACTTAATTTCACCATTCAATGGTTTTAAAGTACTTATGTCAATCCCTCGTCCAACTGAACAAGGTCTACACCACAGTTGGCAGTCTCATAAGAGGGGCCAATGACTGAGTGGGTGTGGAGACTCAACACATTCCCAGAGGTGGTGAGGCACATTGGCAGGACACTGTTGGAAGGACAGCACTGGTTGTTTGTGCTGCACCTGCTCTCTGGTGAAACGGACGACTTCACTCTCCAGGGGTATTAATGTAGTACCTGTCACCAGCACTAAGTTCATGCAAAAAGTTATTAAAAGGGAAGCTTTAAATAAATGTGCTCATATGTACACACCCCATTGCTTCTACCTAGAGAGTCCACCCCACTGTATTCACATGTCAATGGACCTACAGCAGGGATGAATTCAATCCTGTTAAGGCCATAATGCACAGGTGCTGACTTGCATTTTTCCCGGTGGGTGCTCCACCCCCTACTGTGTCCCTACTCTGTCCCTTCCCTCAAGGTCCCACCCTCAGTCCACCTTTTCCCGCCCCCACTCCACCCTTTCCCCCAAGGCCCCACCCTCACTTGGGCTCTTCCCACCCAACTCTGCCTCCTCCCCCCTGAGGCCCCACTCCCCCACCGCTCCTTCCTCTTTGCCCCTCCTCTCCCGAGCGCCTCCCACCTGCCGAACAGCTGATCAGGGGCCAGTACCCCTGTGGCTGGTGAGTTCTGAGTGCTCCCTATTTCCCCTTTTAAGAATGACGTTATCCATATAATATGTTCAATACCATAGAAAAATTAACAGTATGGGAACATTAGTCACATGAAATAGTCACATGAAATAGTGATTGTATCATGTAATACTTGTAAAGTTCAACAATAGAGGTATATATAGTAAAAACAGAGGAAACAAATAAATGTCATTCGTTTACCGTGTTGCTGAATGCCAGGTTTAGTTAGATATATAGTTACTGTGCATTTAACTACCTCCTGCAGTCTAGGCATCTAGACCTGGGAAATGGATAAGTTACCCTGGAGTTCATCTTGTGATCTCGCTCTCAAGGGAACCCTGCTAGCAGGTTGTGCCAAAATGCAGAGAGATCTGTTTCACTGCTTTTTAATGTTTCAGGCATGAGTTTTAATTGAACGTTGGGAAGAAAACAGTTTAGGCAGGTGATTGGTTGTTCCTGGAATTCTAGCTCAGATTCAGATTAAGCTCTTTGCAGAAATTATTTCACAAGAATAATAATAACAACAACAACACAAACACATGAACAAGACCATTTCTGCCCTTACAACTTCAATGGCATCTTCCTCCTGCCTGCTCTTGTAACACACCCATCAATAAGCCTGACATGAAATGTCAGAACCTAATTCTAGGAATAAATTCTGATTGGCTTCCAAGTTCCCTAAACAAGAATAATCTGCCATTAAGTGTTTGTGAGTTGCCCGCAACAAGTCCACTATAAATGCATTTAAATCACAAATCTAACTTCCCCAGGAAACAGAAAACATCCAAGTGAGATTCCAATTGATAGAACTCAGCACTCAGCATCTACAGGGTCAAGAGAGAGTCCAGAGACTACTTTTTACAAGACAAGATGACAACTAGCAACTGGAATAAGTTTTGTGCTTGCTGGTTAGTAAATATTTCTGCAGCATGTGTATAGAGAGAGTTGCTCTCTCCATCTAAGAATTTGTATCTGAAACCAAGAACTCTTGTGCATTACCTTGTTTTCAGTCTCTTTTAGCCTAAGACTAAGATTAAAATTTGCCAAGTTACTGGCTGGGACTTTGGGAGTTTAAAGGATGTGACTAAAGTAACATGTGAAGTCAAAACTTGCATACTGTTGATAAATCAATGGTATTAGTGTGGTTGTTCATTTTCTATGCCTCAGAACAGAAATGGTGGAGTAGTTATGAAAGAAAAGGAGCATTTGCAGAGCATAATACAGATTTTTGTATGACAACAGTGAGGTAAGAGCCCTATTCTGTAGGCACTGTACAGAGACAATGAGAGGCACATTGGCCCTTGATGAGCTCACTAGATTGTCTTATAATGAAAGCACAGGAGAAAAAAATTATCATCCCCATTTTACAGATGAGGAACTGAGGATATATATTAAGTGACCTAATTAAGGCCACACAGGGAGTGGCTGATCTGAGAAGTGAACCCAGATTGCCTGAATCAGAGTCTTAAACATAAGAATGTCCCTTGTCTATTCAAAAATACTGTTCACACTGATTTTAAAGAAATACTATGTTTAAGCATGGTAGTCACAGTGGATCATGTTACAGCTTTTACATTAAAATGCTAAAAAAAACTTTTCAAATTCAGTCATCATTTGGGAAAAAGATCATTTGTTGCAAACTGGGAATATGATCTAGGCTAGACTGTTACAGCTTTTTAAAAACAAAAAAACGAACACCTTAAAAAGGTACTGGGTGAAAAGGGGAGGTATATTCTACAGGCAGAGGAATAATGTTTATTATCAGCATATGTGTCACTTAAGTCTGAGTTACTGTGAATTTACACTGGTATAACGGAGATCAGAGTCTGCCACTTTTGTTTTCTCTCTATGCGTTGACAGTGGACTCAGCCTTTAAGGCCAGAGAGGCCATCATGATCATCTACTCTTTGCCAAGTTACTATCAACATCAGCACATCATAGGCCACAGAACCTTACCCACCAACTACTGCAACAGGTCCATAATCTCTGGCTGAGTTGCTGAAGTCCTCAAATCTTGATTTGAAGACTTCAAGTCACAGAGAATCCATCATTTACTCTAGTTCAACCAGCAAGTGCCCCATGCTGCAGAGGAAGGCGAAAGGTGCACCTGCTGCTAGCAAGCACATTGTATGAGGGATGTTGTGTATTGTGATTTTTTTTTCCTCCACCAAGCGTAGAGAATTGATTGCTACAATGTACCTTATTATTTTTTTAAAAAAGGAAAGGTGAAAATCTGAAATAAATGTTGAGCCATACCCTGTCCCTGAGCCATCCTTCATCTGTACCCATTTATAGCCATAGGAGTGGCACACTAAGCCATATCCTCAGCTGTTGTAAATCAACATAGCTCATGAACTGTACAGGGAGGGGTCTCTAGACAAAGAGTCATAACTTCCATTTCAAAGCAGCCCACGAATTAGTTAGAGACGAGTATGAACAGCAATTTATGCTAATATATTTATTATTCCTAATCCATGGCAAATTATTGAAGTGTTGTCCTATTCAGTGCAGTTATTAGTAGAGAATGTTTTCTGTGCTGGAAGCAATCCAAATCAATTGCTCCAATATTCTAATGATTCAGCTGAGTCACATGATTGGATGTTGCTGTGTGTCTTCCACTTAGAAACATTCTAATCACTCCTCACTTGTAATTACTCTCAAAATGTTACTCAGAGTTCTGGAGAAAACGGAGATTGTGGGAGCATTTTGAAACAGGAGGCATTGTGGTATCAGGAGTAGAGAATCTGTAAGTCAGCCATGGTGGGCTGATGCGACCACTGGCAGATGGCAATAAGAATTTGGATAAGGCAAAAAAGGTGGTTGTAAATGGATCAGAACCATGAAGATACTAATGATGACCATTCCTTTCTGATGGTTTTCTTACCAACTTGAGGTTCAATCACCCCATCCTATGGGAAGCTACAGAGTAGCAGCAATAATGCACCTTTTCAAAGCAGGTTATTTGCTTATTCCAAGTGGAGTAACTCCCACCCGTCAGAGGGTTCAGTCTCCAGCATCCTTGCAAGATTTTCTTGAAGTCTGAGCCTCCCACAGAGGAGCCCTAGGCCTGGCTCTGTAGCTTCCCAATACCCAATTTCTTGGCTTTTTGGAGATTTGTTGGCCAGACATGCCATTCTTTCAGCTGCCCCAGGATGAAACTCCCCCTTTTATGGGATGTTCCTGGGGCAGCTGATAGAATGGCATGTCTGGCCAACAAAAACTCCAAAAAAGCCAAGAAATTGGGTATTGGGAAGCTACAGAGCTGGGCCTCGGGCTCTTTCTTGAAGTCTGAGCCACCCATATAAATCTTGCAAGAAAGCTGGAGACCAAACCCCCTACTTATTCCAAGTGGTGTAACTCCTCCTCCCCCACCCCCGCATCTAGCCAACAGCCTGGAGACACCTTCATGAGGGAAGCCTCACTGACTTTTCTTGCTAGCTTAGGAATAGCAATAATGCACTTTTTCAGTGTGGCTTTCCGTAGGATGGGGTGATTGGTATGGTGATGATGTGCATCCCACCTGCTCTCAACTCATCCACCCCCACTGTCTGTGTGGGGAATGACTCCTCTTCCCATGACTACAGAACATACTATTGTTAAAAAGGAGTTTGCAGCAACTGCTCAGACGCTGGTGAATTTCAGCACTGATAAACAAGATTTGAAGGCCAGATGGACTAAGGGCAAACCCATGCCCTTCTAGCTCTCCAATATTAAAAAAAAAAAAAAAAAAAGAAAAACACAAAAAACCCACACATATGGATCCCCATTCTTTATATTTCCCTATCCTCCTTCACAGCCTCGGGGTTCTTTCTGTAACTAGCATTGCCAGGACTTCAGTGTTCTGTTTGATACAACAACAACGTCTGCAAAAGTACACAATACAAAGTGATCTACTTCAATAAAAGAGGCAAGTTGAGACAGTATAGGCTCCACTCGGATTTCCAGAATCTTAATGAGTCTCCATCTCCCTATTACCCAGGCTGAAACTATCACAACTGTCATCAATTGCAGGATCCTCATGGTATTTAAAAACCTATATCCATAACTTTTGATAATTAGGGGATTATTTTATTTTTGCATGTAAGCGAGTTGGATAGATGTTGGTGAGAAGGTAAATAAAAGAACAAACTTTGCCGAGGACCTTAAGAGATGCAGAGTGAAGCGCTGGGCTGCCTGGGAAGCTAATAAAGCAGGAGCTCAGAAACAACACAGCGCTGACACAGAGAACTAGTGGACTCAAGAACTTGCATTCCCCGGGGATTGTGAAGTTTGCCTCCCCAAGCATCCATGTAAATAAACTTTTATATCTGATATGTACACACAGACAAACATACAAGGGGACCAGAGTAGGTAGGATACACAGTAGATAGATGACGAATAAGCAGTTCCCAAACCTAGAACCTATCACCATATACATACACTTTTGTCTTTAGAACAAATAAAAAAGTTATTTGGGGTAAAAAACAGTCCCTGGGCACTTGGATGTTTTAAAACCTATTTTCAGGATTTTCCTTAAAATGGGAAGGATAATTTTGTGGTTTAGGCGCAACACTAGGAGTCAGGAACTGCAATTACTAAGGCCCTACCAAATTCATGGTCAATTTTGGTCAATTTCATGGTCATTGGGTTTTAAAAATCATAAGTTTCAGTGTTTCAGACACTTAAAACTGAAATTTTACGGTGTTGTAACCGTGGGGGTCCCAACCCAAAAGGGGGTCATTGGGAGAGTCACAAGGTTATTGTAGGGGGATTGGGGTATTGCTACCCTCACTTCTGCACTGTTGCTGGTGGTGGTGCTGCCTTCAGAGCGGGGCGGCCAAAGAGCAGTGGCTGCTGGCCGGGTGCACAGCTCTACAGGCAGCACCGCCGCCAGCAGCAGTGCAGAAGTGAGGGTGGCATGGTGGGGGAGGGGTCTCACTTTGCAGGGAGAGGGCAGGGTCAGCCTTACGGATGGGTGACATGGGCAACCTCCCAGGTCGCCATGGTTAAGGGGCGGGGGGTGCATGGTCCACACACACACACAGAGCCAGCCCGAAGCATCGTCATCCCTCCCCTCCCCGAGCGCCAGGGTGCTGGGCCCAGAGCCGGGATGGGGGGTGCCCTGGCTCAAGGCTCCTAGTGTACGCCAGGCTCCAGCTGCTGGTCCTGGCTGGGCTGGTAAGGAATGAGACTTCCTCTCCTCCTGCAGGGGCCACTCCCCGGTCCAGGTCAGACCCACTTCCAGGAACCTCCCCCGGCTGCAGGAAGGTCTGCCACTGCTGGCTGGGAGCTCAGCTCTGAAGATAGCGTCGCCACCAGCAGCGGTGCAGAAATAAGAATGGCAGGGTGTGGTACCACCACCTTTACTTCTGTGTTGCTGCTGGCTGTGCCACTGCCTTCAGAGCTTGGCTCCCAGCCAGCATCCACCACTCTCCAGCCACCCAGCTCTGAAGGCAGCACAGAAGTAAAGGTGGCAATACCGCAACCCCCTTACAATAGCCTTATGGCCCCTCCCTTCTTGGGACCCCCCAGCTGGAGAAACGCTGCTCTCCCCCGTGAGGTCTGTATAGTATAGGATAAAAATATACAAAAGACTAGATTTCATGGGGGAGACCAGATTTCATGTTTGTGAATTTGGTAGGGCACTAGCAATTACTATTTACTGGTTTTGTCCCAAACTTTGTGGGACTATGGACAAGATCCTTAACCTCTCCGTGACCCAGTGCTCATATCTGCAATAGGGATTGTACTTATTGGGTATCTCACAGAGATGATGTGAGTGTTACAAAAGAGTGAGCATGTATGAGTTTGTGGTCCATATTGCTTTGCCTTATAAAGTTTCAGGCCTCACATTCTAGCCTTTAAAACAGACAGGAGGAGCACAGCAACAATAGAAAGTCTCACAGGCTCTAGAAATTCAGTCAACAATAATCACTTCAAAGCTCCTAGGTTCTAAAGACATCTTTCCTCTCTAGCTACAAACATCACACTTTCAGAGAGGGAGGGATGTTTTCTCTATTTGCAGCCTTATATCTAGACACTCTCTCAGGCTCTTTTCCCTTCACCCTACAATACACCTAGAGATAAGCAATACACAAGCTGTAGAAGGGGAAGTGACTAAAAAACACCACTGCTATCTTCCTGTGATATGACTTGCTAAGTTGATTTAAATATTAACTTCAAGTAACACCTTTAAAAAAAAAATCTGACTTAAGCAGCATTGCCAGATCTTGTTATTTTATCGTGAGTCTCACAATATTTGGTGTTTTTCTTAAAGCTCCAGCTCCTGGAGGCATGTGACTGAGAATTTCAGCTTTTACACTTTTTTTTTTTAAAAGTGTAAGGTTCTAGCCTTCATAGTTGTGGAGAAAAGCTTGAAAATGTGACCCAAGTGCACCTTAAAGGCTAAAAAAAAAAAAATCAAGAGAAATACCTAGGGGGATGGGAAACTAGTTTAAAAATCTTTCATGATTTTCAGGCGTTGCTTCATGATTTTTGAATTCCTGGGCTTGTCAGCACTGCTCAAGTCATTCCTCCCCCACCCCCCTCGCCCCGCCCTTTGCTGTACACAGCATATGGAACATGATTTCCCCCATACGTGTATATATAATCTCCAGAGTAAGGAAATGAACTCCCATGTCATCCCAAAAGTTTACTCCCTTTAATACTGAAGCCTTTTAGAGGGAATCCCTTTCATCCATTTCCTGGGATCTTGTACTTCTCAGTTGGCTCAGTACTGACTCCATGTGTGCACATGCATGCATACACGTGCACATGGGCAGACACTCATACTAATGCATTCCGCTCATAACATGCACACGAGTAAGAAATATTTGACTGTTCATCAGGAATAGCCAGATCTTACCAAAAGATATTTGTTTTGCTCTTCTATATGAAGAACTTTTAAAGTGAAGTCAATTGTCACTGTTTTACATGTGCAAATACACCACAGACTTCTTTGTGCACATCCAAAACCCAATTAGAAACTCTGCATCATCAACACAGATAAAGGTTTGTGTCCTACTGACGCTGGTTAAACCTCTTTCACTTCACCCTTAGAAATGCACATATGCAGTAGTGATGTTAGCCCTATGGAAAGGTACATTAGTGCTTCAACGGACTTCCAACCCCTCTAGTAAACGGAGGCGGGTAGTATTATGGAATTGATGCCGTCAGTTTTTGAGAGAGGGTGCATCTAATGGCTGATCAAGGAGCAGTGTTACAGTTGATGAAACTTTCTTCCTCCACCCCACCATGAACCACAAAGGGAGGGATGATAATGGCAAGACAGGCGAGAGGGTGAAAGCACTAGAGATCCAAACTCACGTCAGGCAGTATCTTCTGTCACGCCACACAATCACTGTCATGGCCAGGGCTGATAGGGTGAGGTAGAGTGAATGCTTAAATGCCCCCGTTCTTCCTCCCTCTTCAAAGACAGCAATTCTGACATTAGTGGAAGCTAAGAACCTGAATAGATAGCTCAGTGCAACATTAAACTTACAGAAATTGATTCGATGGTACTGTAAACCCAAATAAGCATTTCAGTCTTGTAACCTTTACTATCCATGGTTTAACAAAAAGAAGTGCACCATTACTACCAACACAACATACATAGCAGCAACAACAATGTATAGAAATAATGACCAAAAAGGAAAGAAAATGTGTGTTATCCAGCCTCCAAGACAAGCCGCATGAGGACTCACACAGTTTTATGTCTGAACATTACCTTTTAGCTTCAGTAGATAAAACCTTTGAGTTGCTTAGCAGTATCACCAATTACTTTGCTCATAAACCTTTTTTCTACATGGCACAGTCTCTCCATCCCGTTCCCCCATGTTTGACACTTTTATATTCACAGTGACACATTACTGCAGCTTGGGCTATGACTGCACAATATGGTATTACAAAATACCAGAAAGCTTTTGGGTTTTACCTGGTTCTGTACAGTTCTTTTCTTCATGTGTCACATTAGGTGAGGCCATCAATCTTCTGTTCCTCCATATTTCTGACAAAACATTTTTGTCTGTAATAGTGGATTCTTGTCCTATATTAAATGCAAAAGTGTTTGTCAGCATTGCTACCCTTATATTCTTAATTGGATGTATGCATCCACTCAACAAGAACACTGAGAAGCTAAGTTAGATGTTGAAATCTTCAGATATACAACATTTTACACGTGTGTGTGTGTGTATTGTTTCCTCAAAAAAAAAAATCACATGCACACTTTTTCCAGCTACTTTTTATTTAACAGATTAAGTCAATGTGTATCTATTGTAAGACGCTGACCCAGTCAGCACTAGAACATTTTGGCAACTAAATCAGTCCAGATTTTGTAGGTGATCTGTTGAGACAGAAAGACAGACATAAATAAGTCTCAGATCCTTCGTACCTTAATGGGGCAAAATTTCCCATTAAAATTTTTGCCTAAGCACGTATGGCAAGATCAGAATTTGTTAAATTTCTCTCTCTCAACACAGCATGTAAGAAGCAGTGTGTGTAGCTCAAAAGTGCGTACCTTCCACCAACAGAAGTTGGTCTAAAAAGATATTGCCCCAAGTACCTTGTCTCTCTCATCTTGTGGGACCAACACAGCTATTACAACAAAGTCAACATTTTTGCTAATGGAAGGGACATAATTATAACCAAGGGCAGAAAAGACCTTTTTAAGCTCATCATTTTCATCATGACCCTACCTGCTTATCGTGTACAATTTATACTAAAAGTTGCTCAGGGTCTGATCCTGTAATTCTTACTCAGGCAGTTTATCTTCAGTGGTGTGACAGGGACACACCTCTCGAGTGCCTCCTAGCAGCTGGGCGTGGTACCGCACTTTCCCTGCTCCCCATGCCCCCTGTAGGTTGCTGACCTTGCTAGGCAGGTCTTCAGAAAGGATTGGCCTTCCTCAGGCTCTTCCCAAAGAGGAACTCCCTTTGTTCCTCCCTCCAGGGTCTCCTCCCCTCTACTGAGCTCTCCATTCTATTTAAGCCCTAGCTCTACCTCTTCTAAAATTTTGTTCTGAACAGCCTCCCCCTGGAAGGACAACAGTCTGGGCCTTCACCAGGGCACAAGCTTCATTGCTTTAACTCTTTTTTTTTTGGTAGCTGGCACACTTCCAGGTGCAATTGATCCTTCCCCCAGAGTGCCCCCTGTACTTCCTTTCAGGATCTCTCCACTACAGAGTGCAGTCTTCACACAGTCTCCTTTGTTTCTTGGATCTTGGCTACACCTGTTCCCAAGATTACAGAGAGTCAGCCTTCTCTGTGGCCTCTGTATTCACCTCAACTTCAGCCTACTTCCTCTCTGTGGTAACAACCTTGTTCCCCAATTTCTACCCATTTCCCACTGTGCAGGCCTTTTGAGGAGGTGTATTCTCTACTGCCATCAGCACTACATCCCCTTTGCCTGTAACTACTGCTTTTGCACTGTGGGTTACCCCTATTCTTTCTTGCTCACCCATTCCACTGTCACTCCTTTGACTATCCCTGGTTTGCCTGATCTTGGGGTCTCCTTTTCCTCTTGTTTCAGAGTAGCAGCCGCGTTAGTCTGTATCCGTAAAAAGAAAAGGAGTACTTGTAGCACCTTAGAGACTAACAAATTTATTTGAGCATAAGCTTTCGTGAGCTACAGCTCACTTCATCGGATGCATTCAGTGGAAAATACATTGGGGAGATTTATATACACAGAGAACATGAAACAATGGGTGTTACCATACACACTGTAAGGAGAGCGATCAGGTAAGGTGAGCTATTACCAGCAGGAGACAGGGTGGGGGGGCGGGGGGGAGAAAACTTTTGGTAGTGATAATCAAGGTGGGCATTTCCAGCAGTTGACAAGAACATCTGAGGAACGGGGGGGGGGGGGGGAATAGTCTTACTTTGTGTAATGACCCATCCACTCCCAGTCTTTATTCAAGCCTAAGTAAAGGTTCCCCCCACCCGCGCTCTCCTGCTGGTAATAGCTCACCTTACCTGATCACTCTCCTTACAGTGCGTACGGTAACACCCATTGTTTCATGTTCTCTGTGTATATAAATCTCCCCACTGTATTTTCCACTGAATGCATCCAATGAAGTGAGCTGTAGCTCACGAAAGCTTAAGCTCAAATAAATTTGTTCGTCTCTAAGGTGCCACAAGTACTCCTTTTCTTTTTTCCTCTTGTTGCCACTCATTTCTCTATGAGGGCAATGTCATTTTCAATGCCCTGCCACCCTGGAGGCAAAACATACCACCACTGTCCCAGCTTTGACAACTGGCAGAGTATCCCTTGAGGCCCTTTCAGTACCCTGTTGCCCAGAGTCTCTCTTGCTATCATGGTTCATATAGGGGTAGATCCTCCTAATACATCCAAATTGACCACAGCAGAGCATGTCCACAATTGGGCCTCATGCCTCTTCATCAGCCCTGGAGGCGTTTCTGTAGCTCTTCCCTTAGTTCACACCAGCAACTCAATCTTTTCCCCCAGTTCATCCCAGGGCAAGCCTTTCTGAAATGTCCCATCTGTCCACAACCATAACATCTCCTTGGCTAGGCCTCAGGCCTCCAGCCCACTATATCCTTCTTGTCTTCCCAGGATCAGCAGCCATTGCTGCTTCTTCCCTGCAGGATCCATAACAGGCACTGCTGCTGCTCCTCTAGCCATGCTAGCTGCTGTTATAGATCCCACTGCACCTCCTGCCATTCTCTGTGAGCCTTACTGAGCTGCTGAAGCAACACCCAGATTTGCTTCACAGACCCAGTCCTCCCCAGAAACAGGTGTATGAATTTTGGTGTCCCCGTCTGTCATGGCTGCTGGGATCCTTGTTACCCTTCAGCTAGCACCTGCTGAGTTTCAGCAGAGCTGTGCTGCTTTTGGGCTAGAACTCTTTTCAATTCTCCATTGTCCCCTCATTTCAGGGGGTGATCCCAAAGTTCCCACTTCCAGTACCAAGTGGTGATGGGGACACTCACCTCTTGAGTGCCTCCTAGTAGCTGGGTGTAGCACTGCACTCTTTTTCCTGCTCCTGGCACCCCCTGTCACAGTCAAAAAAGGACTGAATCCCTTCTGGGAGAGCAAAGAGTTCAACATGCCATCTGCCCTCACCAGGGTCTTCAGACCCATCTCTGGGCCCTTTAAATCCCACCCGTTGATGAGGCTTCTTCAGAAGCCTTCTCCCCGTCTCAGGGCTTAAGCCACTTAGCTAGTGGCCAGTGGGGGAACCCCTATTCCAGGTCCCAACCCAGGGACCCTATAAATAGCAGCCACATACTGCTGCCTCCACTTCACTACTGCTATTCCCTGGGTCTTTTCCCACATTTCCCTTTCTCCTCACCCTTAGCTCAGGGCTGAAATTCTCAGATTCCTTTCACTGAATGCCAATGCCACCAAAACCTCTCTTGAGGTTCTCCATCAAGTTCCAGTGACCAGCAAGGAGCATCCTTCCTTGATCCTATAGTCCCAGTCAGGAACTGGCCTGTTCAGGCCCTGCAGCTCCTTTTATCTAAGCCTGCTGGGCTCTGATTGGCTGTTCTATGCAGCCTGTCTAGGGAGGCCTGGAGGACGCACCTTGGCTGTTCCTTTCCTGGGGTGGGGTGTGGTAGGACCACATAGCTTCCATCAGGGAGCCACAAAAGGCCTTGTGTACCCCATCACAAGTGGGCATTTTGCCTGAGTAAGGACTGAAAAAATCTGCCCCTAAAGTTAGTTTGGCCAGTGCCATTGCCAAAATGTTCTAGTGCTGCAACAATTACAGCGAACTGAGAACTGATGATCAGTGTTTATGTGATGATTCGTTACAAATTAATCAGCTAAAAACAGTACCTGACCCAGCTTTCCCCTGGTTAGTCAGGATCTCCCTTCTGTGTCTGGAGAGCTTATATAGTAATTTCTTCTCTGGTTTCTCAGCGTCTTCTCTCTCAGACCTTTCTGCCTGGAGAGGGTAGGCTGAACTTGTTGGTAACAGTTGAAATTTAAAGTGTAACTTTCGTGATACACTTGATCATGCAGACCAAGATTTTGTGACAAAAAAAATCAGTTCTGAGAAAGCTTATTTGCATCCAAAAACTCATGACCAAATCACACTGCAGTTAGTTATTTTCACAAACCAGTGCAACAAAAATCAGAACTAGGTATGATAAATTGTTCAAAATGAAGAAAATTGTAGTATATTTTTAAGACTACAATATAAAATAATTTCCAAAAACCTGAAGCCAATAACACGCTTGTAAGAGTGTAGAGTACTAACTTCTTTCACTAATGACTTGTTGTCATCACAGATAAGTATCAACTGTAACAGGCAACAGTTTGAACAGGAGAGTGTTATAAAGCATGAAAACTTCCAGAGGAATTGTTTTTAAATACAGATTTTAGCTCCAGCTTTAAGAGAATAAAAGCCCTGCTCTGCTCTTGCAGGACCCAGATTGTCTTAAATTAAAGCTAGAGCTAAAATCTGTGTTTAAAAAATAATTCCAGTGGAAGTTTGATGGGTGCATCCGTGCACCTGTGCAGTGCCCCATTGACTTCATTGGGTCTCCACAGGTGCGGAGCAACCTGCAGAATTGAGACCCAAAGTTACATTTTGAAAGCACAAACTGTGTGATCAGGAAAAAAACTGAGCAAACAAAGGAGAATGAAATGCAGTCCAGGATCATAACGTAGAAATGCAGCAGTTCCTAATTTAAATATACTTGTACAAAAGATATAACAGACTAATTTAACACATATAAAATATTTAAACAATATCAGACTCTCAATATTATTTGTCCTAAAATCAGTTCAATCAGTATGGTACTCTGGGGAAAATGAAGTAGTTTTAGATTATATCCAGATATGCAATAATGTATCTTGATCTTTTTAAAATTCTGTAAGTGGTCAAGTGGCTGGAGAAACAAATGGAAGTCACGATTCCTGGGTTCTACTTCAGGCTCAGGAACTAAAGTACCGTATGACTTTGAGCAATGCATGTAATTCCTGTGGCTGGGTTTCCTCACCTGTAAAATGAGTTTAATATTTTTGCCCCTCAGAGGGATGCGTTTAAATTTGTATAGTGCTTGGGGTCCTTGGATGAAAGGCGCTAGAGAAAGGCAAGGTATTGTTACATACCATGATTTGTGGGGAGAAGCCAGTCCTCTCACCCTCTCCTTAACTGCAAGTGAAGTTGTTCAGTAAAAGGGAGCCAAGTCATGAACTGTGAAATGCTCCTACCCAGAACACAGCTAGCTAAAAGGTGTGATTATCTGAGCACTGCTCTGCTTTAATCACACTGGGCATTAAGTATCATTATCTAGGCAAACTCACTCACTTGCGGGGCAGAGCTGTCACTTTTTACTGTCGGACAGGTCTGGGGGGCAATCAAGCCAGCTGCCTCCATGCTATGGCCAATGCCAAACAGCTTAGTGCCTCCTCCTCACCAGAAGCCCAGGACCCAGCCAGCCCATCCTTCCTGACCTGCCTGCAGCCTCCCCGCTTTACAAACATGTTTATTGCCGGAGTTAATAAAGATACACAAGCCAGGAGCTACTTTGCCCCCTGACAATGAGCTAGCCTGGCAGAGGTAGCGTGCAAACAGCGAGTCCCCCCTCCCCCCCACGCCCCCCACCCCCAGGGCCGGTGCACAGCCAGGCACTGCCCCAAGCCAGCCCGAGATCCCTGGCTGTCCAGTGGCTTGTACTCTGCTCACCCCCCGCGGCCACCTACCTAGCTTGGAGAGCAGGCTGGACACGCACCACACGAAGAAGAGGATGGCGCAGATGAAGCCCAGTTGCGGCAGCAGCATCTCTCGCCTCTTGCGAACTTTCCTCAGCTTGAAGAGCATGGTGTGGGGGGCGGCGAGGGGCTGCACTTCCAGCCCCATCGGAGCCAGCGGAGGGAGGACGCGGGCGGGCAGAGGGCGAGGAAGCCCCAGGAGACGAGTGGGGTTCACTTAGCAGCCCCCCCTGCGGAGGGCTTCATCCCCAGCGGGCTGAACGCACAGGGAAGCCAGCTCTGGGCACTGCGGAGCGGGCAGCGGGAGAGCTCCGGGCAGCCGTGCCAGGGCCGGGGGAGAGGCGCAGGTGGGAGGCGTGCCAGGAGCGGGGCCGAGACGCAGGCGTGTGCAGCCCGCAGCCGGGGTCTCTCGAGCTGTCAAGGCGAGGGCTGAGCCCGGAGCCCCGCGCCCCCCATGGCTGGGCAGTGGCGGGGGCGGGGGGAAGCGGTAGCGCCCGGACTCCCGGCCCCGCAGATGCTCCTCTCACCGGCAGGTGCGAGTGGCGCCGGGTGGCGAGCTCAGTGCAGCCGCTCGGCTCCCGCGGGCAGCCCGCGCAGCATCCTCCAGCTCCGGCGAAAGTTCATCCTCCGGCCGGCGCTGCGGGAGGGTCGCGGGGTCCTGGCCGGCGTGAGGCGGGGCGCAGGCTCGGCGCTCCGGCTCCGGCTCGGGGCTGAGCCAGCAGAGCCGCTTCCCGCGGGGAGCTCCGGGGTGACAACCGCGCCCGTCCCTCCCCGGCTGCTCTCCCCGGCAACTTTCTCGCCGCTCCTCGAGCCCCTTGGGTCAGGCGCATGTGCCGGAGCCCTGGCCTCCCTCGGCCCCTCCCGCCTTCGCTCTGCCCTCCCCGCTCCCCCTCCGCGCCGGGGGATTAACTGGCCAAATTAATCCGCTCCCCTAAATGGCGCAGGAATTATCCACTCGCAGGTTAGCACTTGGCATCGCCGGGCGCGCGGGGACGGGAGGCCCCGGGGAGCAGGCAGGAGCACGTGCCGCTGCGGAGCCAGCCTCTCTCACGCCTCCCAGGCTCGGCCGGGGAGCGACTTGCCCTCGCCAAGCGCGTGCTGCAGCCGGGGCAGGGGTTAGGGTGAAAGGCAGGCCGTCCTCAGAGCTGGGAGCAAGCCACAATGTACGCTTCGCGCGGGGTCCGAACGCTCCCTGACTGGCGTGGGGGGGGGAGGGGTACGAGCGGCATCTGGCCTATCTCTAGCACTTAGGGACGTCGCTTACCCAGCCCCAGGGATATTATTTCCTGTTCTCTCTAAGAACAGGTCTCACAATCAGGCTCTCTGCCAGCCCTACGATTGCTCTGAGATGGGCAGTTTTGATTTCCTACCATAGTTTCCCCATGAGTAAGACAGGTGTCACACAGGGCTTCATTCATTCACACAGGGCTTAATGTGTAGCAAGTGCTTTGAGATCCTCCAGTGAATGATGCTATACAGGGAAAGGGACCAGATTATTCTACATAATGAAAACCAGATTAAGGTTATTATTTGCATTACAGTGGTTCCCATAGGCACAGGGAAATTCAGTGGGAGTTGGGTGCCTGTCTTGCTTAAGATCCTTTGAAAATCCCAGTTTAAAAATTCAGATGCATTTCTTTTTGGACCAGGCATTTTACATTTTTCTTCTTATTACTATAAGTGATTTGCCATCTACAGGGCATGAGAGCATATTTGGAACAGCAAACTGAACTGAATAAACCATTTTATAAAACAGGCATTATTCCTAGACTGTTCCAAAATGGAATTCTTCTCTTCTTAAAATCTTTTACACCCAATTTCAACTAACAACATGAAACCTTCTAAAAGGATTTGTAATTATGTTCTATGCATAATAGTTATTTTCAACTTTATAGAAATACAGTAACTCAAATAGGTCTCCCCCAGTCCCAAGGAGCCACAATGAAACAAAAGAGAAAAAAGCCACCACAGACCATGACAACAGCACCAGGGTTAAAGCCCCTGCTATTAACAACTCCAGGAATAGGGGTGTGTTTTGCAGATGTAAAGCAGGGGTGATCCAAATCCCACTTAGAGAAAGTGCAGCCCCCATTATCCCAACGTCCAGGAAGTCCTGGAAGTCCAAACCAGCCCTTTGAAGGGTGTTGTGTTGCTACATGGAACATGCTAACACTGAAAGGCAGTGGTTACAAGACAGCTCTTGTCAAAGAACTCACCCATTATGGGACAATAATCTCTGGCATCACAGAGCCACAAAGCAATTGAGACACTGTGGCAGGAGGAACCTTCGTCCACTCTGGAGATCCACAACAAACTTAAGGTGCAGCACTTACTTGTTCTCAGACAACCTCTAGCACAGTCTAACTACATGGAACCAAATCTCTTCATGTGTACTCTATGCTTGGATTCAACACTATCATAGAATCATAGAAATGTAGGACTGGAAGGGACCATGATAGGTCATCAAGTCCAGTCCCCTGCACTGAGGAAGGACTAAGTATTATCCACATAATCCCTGACAGGTGTTTGTCTAACCTGCTCTTAAAAACCTCCACTGATGCAGATTCCACAACCTCTTCAGGGGTTCTCAAACTTCATTGCACCATGACCCTCTTCTGACAACAAAAATTATAACATGACCCCAGTACGGGGGACTGAAGCCTGAGCCCGCCTGAGCCCTGCTGCCCCAGATGGGGGGGCCAAAGCCTGAGCCCCATCACTCTGGGCGGGGGGGAGGGGTCAAAGCGGTAGCCCAAGGGCTTCAGCCCCAGGTAAGGGGCCTGTAACCTGAGCCCTGTCACCCAGGGCTGAAGTCCTCGGGCTTCAGCTTCAGTCCTAGGTGGTGGGGCACAGGCTTCGGCTTTGGACCTGAGTGATGGGGCTCAGGCTTTGGCAGGTCTAAGCCAGTTTGAAAACCTCTGCTCTAGGTAATGTGTTCTGGTGCTTAACTACCCTTACAGTTAGGAAGTTTTTCCTAATGTCTTACCTATGTATCCCTTGCTGCAATTTAAGCCCACTACTTCTTGTCCTGTCCTAAGTGATTAAGAAGAACAATTTCTCACTCTCCTGCTTTTATGTACCTGAAGACTATAATGTCCCCTTCTCAGTCTTCTCTTCACCAGACTAAACAAAGCTAATATTTTTCAATCTTTCCCTGTAGGCCATGTTTTCTAAACACCTTTAATCATTTTTTTGCTCTCCTCTGGACTTTCTGCAGTTTCTTCACATCTTTATGACAGTGTGGTGGCCAGAACTGGCCAGTATTTCAGTTGAGGCTTTATCAGTGCTCTGTAGAGCGGAAGAATTACTTCTCGTGTCTTGCTTACAACACTCCTGTTAATAAATCTCAGAATAATGTTCACTTTTTTTTGAGACAGTATTACATTGTTGATTCATTTAGTTTGTGATCCACTATAACTCCCAGATCCTTTTCTGCAGTACTTCTTCTTAGTCAGACATTTCCCATTTTGCATTTGTGCAATTAATTATTCCTTCCTAAGTGTAGTACTTTGCATTTGTCCTTATTGAATTTCATCCTATTTATTTCAGACCATTCTTCCAGTTTGTCAAGGTCATTTTGAATTCTAATCCTGTCCTCCAATGTGTGCAACCTCTCCTAGCTTGGTATCATCCACAAACCTTATAAGTGTACTCTCTTGTGCCATTATCTAAATCATTTATGAAGACATTGAATAGATCCAGACCCAAGACAGATCCCTGTAGGACCCCACTTTATATGCCTTTCCAGCATGACAGTGAACCATTGATAACTACCCTCGAAGTAAGCTTTTCCAACCAATTGTTTACCCACCTTCTAGTAAGTTCGTCTAGGCTATTGTTTCCCTAGTTTGCTTATGAGAAGGTTAGGTGAGACAGTATCAAAAGCCTCACTAAAGTCAAGATGTAACACATCTACTGCTTCCCCCATATCCACAAGGCTTGTTACCCTGTCAAAGAAGGATACTAGGTTGGTTTGGCATGATTTGTTCTTGACAAATCCATATTGACTTTATTTATCACTTTATTATCTTCTAGGTGCTTACAAATTGATTGTTTGATTATTTGCTCCATTATCCTTCCAGGTACCAAAGTTAAGTTAAGTTATCTGGTCTATAGTTCCTTGCATTGTTCTTATCCCCCTTTTTACAGCTAGGTACTTTTGCCTTTTTCCAGTCCTCTGGGATCTCTTCCGTCCTCCACAAGTTTCAAAGATAATCGCTAATGGCTCAGAGATCTCTTCAGCTACTTCCTTAAGTATTCTAGGAAGTATTTCATCAGGCCCTGTCAATCTGAAGACATCTAACTTGTCTAAATAATTCTTAACTTGTTCTTTCATGGACACTTATCTGTCATCTTGCCCCACATGCCAACAGAAGACACATCACCTGGGGGGAAAGGACACATTCTACCCCCAGCTAGCAGCAAAAAATCAAGTCAACGCTACCATATGGCACACTACTAGTACTTGCTTCAGAGTAGCAGCTGTGTTAGTCTGTATTCGCAAAAAGAAAAGGAGGACTTGTGGCACCTTAGAGACTAACCAATTTCTTTGAGCATAAGCTTTTGTGAGCTACAGCTCACTTCATCAGATGCATAAAAGTGGAAAATGCAGTGAGGATGTTTTTATACACACAGACCATGAAAAAATGGGTGTTTATCACTTCAAAAGGTTTTCTCCCCCCACCCCACTCTCCTGCTGGTAATAGCTTATCTAAAGTGATCACTCTCCTTACAATGTGTATGATAATCAAGGTGGGCCATTTCCAGCACAAATCCAGGGTTTAACAAGAACGTCTGAGGAACGGGGGGGTGGGGAAGGGGGTAGGAAAAAACAAGGGGAAATAGGTTACCTTGCATAATGACTTAGCCACTCCCAGTCTCTATTCAAGCCTAAGTTAATTGTATCCAATTTGCAAATGAATTCCAATTCAACAGTCTCTCGCTGGACTCTGGTTTTGAAGTTTTTTTGTTTTAATATCGCAACTTTCATGTCTGTAATCGCGTGACCAGAGAGATTGAAGTGTTCTCTGACTGGTTTATGAATGTTATAATTCTTGACATCTGATTTGTGTCCATTTATTCTTTTACGTAGAGACTGTCCAGTTTGACCAATGCACATGGCAGAGGGGCATTGCTGGCACATGATGGCATATATCACATTGGTAGATGTGCAGGTGAACGAGCCTCTGATAGTGTGGCTGATGTTATTAGGCCCTGTGATGGTGTCCCCTGATTAGATATGTGGGTACAGTTGGCAACGGGCTTTGTTGCAAGGATAGGTTCCTGGGTTAGTGGTTCTGTTGTGTGGTATGTAGTTGCTGGTGAGTATTTGCTTCAGGTTGGGGGGCTGTCTGTAGGCAAGGACTGGCCTGTCTCCCAAGATTTGTGAGAGGGATGGGTCATCCTTCAGGATAGGTTGTAGATCCTTGATAATGAGTTGGAGAGGTTTTAGTTGGGGGCTGAAGGTGACGGCTAGTGGCGTTCTGTTATTTTCTTTGTTGGGCCTGTCCTGTAGTAGGTGACTTCTGGGTACTCTTCTGGCTCTGTCAGTCTGTTTCTTCACTTCAGCAGGTGGGTATTGTAGTTGTAAGAATGCTTGATAGAGATCTTGTAGGTGTTTGTTTCTGTCTGAGGGGTTGGAGCAAATGCGGTTGTATCATAGAGCTTGGCTGTAAACAATGGACCGTGTGGTGTGGTCTGGGTGAAAGCTGGAGGCATGTAGGTAGGAGTAGCGGTCAGTAGGTTTCCGGTATAGGGTGGTGTTTATGTGACCATCGCTTATTAGCACTGTAGTGTCCAGGAAGTGGATCTCTTGTGTGGACTGGACCAGGCTGAGGTTGATGGTGGGATGGAAATTGTTGAAATCATGGTGGAATTCCTCAAGGGCTTCTTTTCCATGGGTCCAGATAATGAAGATGTCATCAATATAGCGCAAGTAGAGTAGGGGTATTAGGGGACGAGACTGAGGAAGCGTTGTTCTAAGTCAGCCATAAAAATGTTGGCATGCTGTGGGGCCATGCAGGTACCCATAGCAGTGCCGCTGATTTGAAGGTATACATTGTCTCCAAATGTGAAATAGTTATGGGTGAGGACAAAGTCACAAAGTTCAGTCACCAGGTTAGCCGTGACATGATCGGGGATAGTGTTCCTGACGGCTTGTAGTCCATCTTTGTGTGGAATGTTGGTGTAGAGGGCTTCTACATCCATAGTGGCCAGGATGGTGTTTTCAGGAAGATCACCGATGGATTGTAGTTTCCTTAGGAAGTCAGTGGTGTCTCGAAGATAGCTGGGAGTGCTGGTAGCATAGGGCCTGAGGAGGGAGTCTACATAGCCAGACAATCCTGCTGTCAGGGTGCCAATGCCTGAGATGATGGGGCGCCCAGGATTTCCAGGTTTATGGATCTTGGGTAGTAGATAGAATATCCCAGGTCGGGGTTCCAGGGGTGTGTCTGTGCGGATTTGATCTTGTGCTTTTTCAGGGAGTTTCTTGAGCAAATTCTGTAGTTTCTTTTGGTAACCCTCAGTGAGATCAGAGGGTAATGGCTTGTAGAAAGTGGTGTTGGAGAGCTGCCGAGTAGCCTCTTGTTCATATTCCGACCTATTCATGATGACAACAGCACCTCCTTTGTCAGCCTTTTTGATTATGATGTCAGAGTTGTTTCTGAGGCTGTGGATGGCATTGTGTTCTGCACGGCTGAGGCTGTGGGTCAAGTGATGCTGCTTTTCCACAATTTCAGCCCGTGCACATCGGCGGAAGCACTCTATGTAGAAGTCCAGTCTGCTGTCTCGGCCTTCAGGAGGAGTCCACCTAGAATCCTTCTTTTTGTAGTGTTGGTAGGAAGGTCTCTGTGGATTAATATGTTGTTCAGAGGAGTGTTGGAAATATTCCTTGAGTCGGAGACGTCGAAAATAGGATTCTAGGTCACCACAGAACTGTATCATGTTCATGGGAGTGGAGGGGCAGAAGGAGAGGCCCCGAGATAGGACAGCTTCTTCTGCTGGGCTAAGAGTATAGTTGGATAGGTTAACAATATTGCTGGGTGTGTTGAGGGAACCATTGCTGTGGCCCCTTGTGGCATGTAGTAGTTTCGAAAGTTTAGTGTCCTTTTTCTTTTGTAGAGAAGCAAAGTGTGTGTTGTAAATGGCTTGTCTAGTTTTAGTAAAGTCCAGCCATGAGGAAGTTTGTGTGGAAGGTTGGTTTTTTATAAGAGTATCCAGTTTGAAACAGATTGACAGAGCCAGAAGAGTACCCAGAAGTCACCTACTACAGGACAGGCCCAACAAAGAAAATAACAGAACGCCACTAGCCGTCACCTTCAGCCCCCAACTAAAACCTCTCCAACTCATTATCAAGGATCTACAACCTATCCTGAAGGATGACCCCTCACTCTCACAAATTTTAGGAGACAGGCCAGTCCTTGCATACAGACAGCCCCCCAACCTGAAGCAAATACTCACCAGCAACTACATACCACACAACAGAACCACTAACCCAGGAACCTATCCTTGCAACAAAGCCCATTGCCAACTGTGCCCACATATCTATTCAGGGGACACCATCACAGGGCCTAATAACATCAGCCACACTATCAGAGGCTCGTTCACCTGCACATCTACCAATGTGATATATGCCATCATGTGCCAGCAATGCCCCTCTGCCATGTACATTGGTCAAACTGGACAATCTCTACGTAAAAGAATAAATGGACACAAATCAGATGTCAAGAATTATAACATTCATAAACCAGTCGGAGAACACTTCAATCTCTCTGGTCACACGATTACAGACATGAAAGTTGCGATATCACAACAGAAAAACTTCAAAACCAGAGTCCAGCGAGAGACTGCTGAATTGGAATTCATTTGCAAATTGGATACAATTAACTTAGGCTTGAATAGAGACTGGGAGTGGCTAAGTCATTATGCAAGGTAACCTATTTCCCCTTGTTTTTTCCTACCCCCTCCCCACCCCGTTCCTCAGACGTTCTTGTTAAACCCTGGATTTGTGCTGGAAATGGCCCACCTTGATTATCATACGCATTGTAAGGAGAGTGATCACGTTAGATAAGCTATTACCAGCAGGAGAGTGGGGTGGGGGGAATAAACCTTTTGAAGTGATAAACACCCATTTTTTCATGGTCTGTGTGTATAAAAACATCCTCACTGCATTTTCCACTTTTATGCATCAGATGAAGTGAGCTGTAGCTCACGAAAGCTTATGCTCAAATAAATTGGTTAGTCTCTAAGGTGCCACAAGTACTCCTTTTCTTTTTACTAGTACTTGGAGATTTCAGTGCTGTAACTGGCTGCGATCGAACTGGGTACAAAACTGTGATAGGTCCCTTTGATTCAGGTTCCCCAAATGACATCACCACCTGGCTTCTGATATTGTGTACTGCCAAGTACTTGTCTGTTATGGACCCCTGGTTTAGATGCCTTAACAACCATAGCTGGACCTGGATTTCAAAACATTGGATGTGCCATGAAGGAAACTGACCACATTCTCATCAGAAATCACTCCATAATGAAATCTCACCAGAAGCATCAGCAAACTCAGACCATAGACTAATTGTCACTAAGCTCTCACTGCATCTTCCAACTTCTCACAAGCCAGACATCCACCAACAGTGCAAATGTTCCAGAGTCTTTCTGAGGATCCTGTTGAATCCATGAAATACACACAGGCTCTCAATGATCACATACATATAGTCAGTACCCTCTCAGACAACATGGAGATCGCCTCAAGTGCTCTACGTGTTATATTACTGTTCACTGCTGGAACAATTAGCTTCAGACAGCTGCACAAGAAACCCTGGCTTTCTGAAGAGGCCTTTGACATATTAGCAAAAAAAGCAGGCGTATGCAAGAAGGGAGATGTTCAAGAATGTAAATGGCTGAAAGACATTTTATGGCCATGGCAAAATGTGACCATGATATCTATGTCACACCCTGGCCAAGAAAGCAGAGAGCCAGAAGCCATAAACAGCTTTCTAACAGCTTCATTATGAAACAGGACAGCTGTCCCTGCTCATTGACGGATGAGTTCCTGGACTGATGGAAAACACATTAGGAAAGCGTGTTGAACCACGGACCTGCTGATGACATCGAGAACTATGTGACCTGGCAAACCACACAGCTGCAGATCCAGGGACAAACACTGATCCTCCTTCACTTGAGGAAGTATAAAAGGCCATCAAAGAGTTAGAGTAGACGTGCTGCTTGACCTGATGGTATTCCACCCAAGCTGCTCAAAGGTACCTTGGAACCAATGAGCATTGGCCTGCATCAACTGTTCTTAAAAGTGTGGGTATCAGGCAAAGTACCAGAAGAATGAAAAGACAGCATCCTAGTGTCCCAGTACAAGGGCAAAAGATCTTTTACCAAGTGTGGCAACTACAGGCCTATCTCATTGTTATTGGTCTCTGGAAAGGTCTTTGCTCATGTTCTGCTTGGTAGAATGCAGTGTTCCTTAACAGAGATTGTCCACAGCAGTCAGGTTTCACAGCTGGATGGTCAACCACAAACGCTGTTCTCACCTTCTGGCTTCTGACTGAGCTGCACTGAGAATTTAACTCCCCACTTCATGTGGCATATATTGACAAAGCAACTTTTGATTTGGTCATCAGGTCAGCTCTTTGGCTTTTACTGTAAGGAGCTGGTGTTCCAGATGTTTTCCAAAACTGGTGCACAGTCTTCACACCATTACTAGCATGAGACTGCACTTTGGTTCACTGCTTTTGCTGCATTTCTGTATAACCTCAGATGTGTGGTAGGAATGCATTCTTGTCTCAGCACTATTCTGTCAAACTATTACTACTTGCCGCTCCACACATCAGTATCAGGGTTGGTCAAGAAGGGTTTAACAACCAAGACTACGCTGATGCTGATGTCTTGCTTGTGGAGAAGTCAGAATTTCAGCTCCACCCTCCAAGGTATCTAAGATATCACTGACTCTATGAGGTTGAACCTCTCATGGTAGAAAACCAAGGTCCAGAATCTCATAGCTGACCCATCAGTACCTCCAGTGAAGGTGGGATCGAGTACAGTGGAGAGCGTAGAAAAGTTCACCTACCTAGGCTGCAAGGAGAGTTCAAACAGCTGCAGCAAACTGGACATTCTTCAGTGAAGATGTCTCACCACTTCCTGCATGAAATCCAGGTCTCACTTATGGATCCAAACAGTCTTTGCACTGAGACAAAGTTCAGAGTTTATCAAACCTGTGTACTACCTGTATTGCTATATGAGTCAGAAACCTGGACCCTCTTACAGGCAGACTGAAGTGGCTAGAGGCATTCCATATTGCTGTCAGCACCAAATCCTGAGCATAAAGTGGTCTGACTTCTTTCAAAATGTCACAATCTTGCAAAGATCTGGCCTTCCCTCAATCACTCATTATGTTCAAAAGCAGTATTGCATGCTCTTCGGCCATATCGCCAGGATGGATAAAAACACTCCAGCACATTATTCTCTAAAACTCTGCACTGACAAGCAAAGGGGTGCATGTTCTGATGCTATCTGGTGCTGCCCATGGGGCTGCTTCACTTCAGTTGTAGCTCACGAAAGCTTATGCTCAAATAAATTGGTTAGTCTCTAAGGTGCCAAAAGTACTCCTTTTCTTTTTGCGAATACAGACTAACACGGCTGCTACTCTGAAATATTAAGACAGATAGTAGCAGGTTTGTGTGGGACTAAAGTAAATCTGGGTACAAAGATGAGGTTATGATACCCATATGCTGCCATGAGTGCATTCTACACATGCTTCAGTTTTTAAAAAAGCAAAGAATTGAAGTATTGTTGGAAGTCTGTTGGTTTCACCCAACATGTGAGGGATTTTCATGAATACTGTCAGGTCTTATGAAAATCACAAGGATCAAGTCAAAGCACATGGTTAGTTACCAGCATGCAAGTATGATATCTCCTTTTTTACTCAGATTGTTTTATTTTTAGCTGTCCATTAAAGAGTTCTGCTTTATAGGTAAAACCTAGTAACTATAGAAACCTAGGGGTGGCCCCTTGGGAGGACCAGAAGGAGAAAGAAATGAGAAGAGATCTTTTGTGAGTCACTTCCACAAAAGAAACCCACTAATGGTCAAAACAATCCTCAGAGTTATCAGGGCGGGAAACAGGGTGGGCGTGGAGCAGTTCCAAGCTAGGGCTATGTTAATCTCCTGGGCTCCCAGTAAACACTAGACATACACACTTCCAATTAGCATTTATATCAAAGTCCAAGATCAAAGGACAGGCACAAAATTGTTCTTGAACATTTAACTTTCAGATCAGAACCCTGACTTACACACGCTTCAGTTCTGCGTAAAAAGTATCAGAGAAGCTCTGCAAAGTACAGATCCAGGTTTCAAACCGTTGCAAGTTTGGAGTTGTTTGTACCTGGGGTTTTGCTTTTAGCACATTATAATAATTAAGATACAGATCTTGATTGATATCCTGAAACTCTGCCTTGGCCAAAGATCAGGGGGTTCACATTCAGGGGTCTAGTTTGGACCCTCTCCTGATTTGGTACATCCATGTTGCACAGATATAAATCATTATACAAGGCATAAGGCAGTGGAGAATCAAGCTCTTTATGAAACAGCGTGCACCAGAAAAGTCTACATTTAAAGTTTGTCATCTTAATTTAAAGAAATAATTATTGCTGCTTTGTTGGTCTAGTGTTTTTAAAATCTAGCAGGCCTTGACAGTACAGACATCCCATGAAACAGGAGCCTTTCCGCATAATTTTCTGAACAGTGTCTGTACCGCAAATGGGTTTTATATTTCAAAATGTTCAATATCTCATATAAAATCAAACATGTGCTTTCCAGCAGAGATCCAGGAATTCCCACATATGCACACAGAAAAAGAGTCACATATCTAAAACTAGAGGGATTAGGGAATCAAAGCAAGATACACAGGAATATTTTTTTTAAGAAGTACTTGTCACCTTGAACTAAAAGAGCAATATTAAATCTGACCCTCTGCCTATCAGCATAGTATTTTAACTCTCTGTCACCTAAGTCCCAAGCTAAAATGGCTCATTAGAGAATACGGCTAATGCTAGCTTCAACCTATCACCTCCAAGTTTCACTGCTAGTATTTCATCTCCAGGATAACTGGTATTTCATACTGAACAACAGCCAAACGGCTTTGAATTAAGGTGCTGCCTCAGAGGACATCCATGAAAGCAGCACTTCTGAGGAGAAAATATTGACACTGATAGTCAAAAGGAAGCATAACAGTAAGACTAATTCCCTGAGGAATCCCAGCTAAAAGCCCTGGGGAGTAGGAAGAGTAGCAGCACAGGAGAATAGCCAGAAGCCTGAGGAGTTATTATTTAGCCATGAAGACTGTGCCAGCACAGCAGAGCCAATGTAGCTGAAGTTGCATCAGCTGAGAATCCCTGAGGAACAGGACGATCACTTAAATATGGGCCTCCAACTAACCCAACAGCCTAGGGAAAGCTGGCATTTCCGGCTGGCACACCTGGGAGTCAATGCCAGTGCACTCAAGTTCAAGAGCTAGTGCCAGAGAAAAGTCAACAATGCCAGTGCAAAAACCAGAGCAGAGGAACCTTCAATAAACCATAAACAACCCAGCAAAGGGGATACGGAGCTGGCAAGGGACAGAGGAGGCTTCTACCTCACTGCTGAAAGTAGCTGTAAGGTGGCAGCCTCCTGGTGCTTGCTGTGCAAGAACCTGATTTCAGTCCTGTTAATAATCATGCCTGTCCAGAGGTAACAATTCCGAGCATACTTGGGGTTCTAAAACTGTAAAGGAAACAAATGCTGATATGAGATGATGAAAAGGAGCCTATTGACAAAAGCCATTTATGTTATAACGTTTTAAGGTTGAACTTCAACCTAGATCATCACTTCTTTGCCAAATGCTCCCAGCCCTCTCAGCACTAGTGAAAGGTGCTGGAAAGTGATGGGCTGGCCATCCTCAAGACAGTGCCTGGCTATACCAGAATGTCCTATTGAATGCCTCAAAGGCAGAAGTCCTCCTTGATGAAAAGTTATTTTTCTGTCTCCTCTTGCTCACTCCACTTAACTCAGACCTTTGCTTTGCTCTTAAGGCCTGAAATCACTCAACCTTGAATGAGAACTTACACATTGGGAAGAGAAAGTGACTCGAACACTATCTGTTGAACATGAACATCGTTAAACTTTACCCGGACAGTCGTCATGCTCTGAATCTCTTGCAGGCCCAACTACTGCAATTCCCTCTTTTACAATCTGGGCTGGAGTGAAGCCAATTCATACTTTTGGGGAGCACTCCTCATTGCAGTCCCAGATCCTATGCTTAGCTAGCTGCTATGGATTTTGTGCAGAGCCTACATCTGGGGCTCCACTGAACATGGGATCCTCCCTCACCCCACAGAGCGGTTGGAAGCAGGGGATACTCAGAACTTACAACCTGATAAACAGTCCCACACAAAACTGGGATGGAAAATTTGAGGGGAGTGCGGGAGGGAAAAGGCAGATAACAGCTGACTCTCTTTGCACTTATTCCACCAACTCATCTGCCTCCTCTGCCTAGCACTGCATGAGGCAGACATTCACAGAGGCCACAGGAGCAGAGGATGTGGGAATCTGCATGAGTATAGTGAGGTTGTCATCTGTCAGCCACCCACTATCACTCGTGAAGGAAGAGCTGAGTGTTTCCCTGCAGGAGTGAATGAGGAGAAATTCAGGGTAGCACTAGGCTCAGCTCCTCTCTCCATCCTTCCCACAAGACTTCAGCCACTAGATATTTGGGTGGGGAGATTGTGCTTAAGCCCCCTTGCAAGCATCTGGTTAGAACTACACCATTATATAGTCTTACTAAATCCCTATATGGTAAGGCCTCTTAGTCAGCAAAGCACTTAAACAAATGAGTGGACTTACACACGCTTAAAGCTAAGCATGTGCTTAAGTGCTTTACTGAACTGAGGCCTAAATTGCTGGGGATCCAGAAACATGGCAAAGCCAGAATGCTCTCTCTGCGTGCAGACATCCTCAGTAACATAACAATTCTATCCCTCTGTTATCTTCACTAGCTTCCTATCCTACTCGTTATTGATTGCGCAGTTTTTACAATGCTCTGTGGACTTGCTTCTCCATTCCCCTCTGACTTTATATCCACCTTTCTTTTCCATCCGCTTCTCTGCTTCCCCAGTCTTAATTTCCTCTGTGTGCTCCTGTCAAGGAGGATGACGGGGTTCCTATAGGGGTCACCCCCTCTGCTATGCTGCTGTGGTCACAATGTCTAGTAGCAGCAAGGGCCCACAGAGCTGCCCTTCCCTTCAGGGCAGCTGGGCCCAGTGGCAAGTGTCCACAGAGCCTAGGGTTGCCACTCATCTGGCTTTTACCCAGACAGTCTGTTTTTTGGCTTCTGTGTCTAAGTGTCATATTAAGGTTACTAGGTGGCTGGCTAAATAGCACCCAAACCACAAGTCCAGTTATCGTGGGGAAGGAGGTGCCAGGTCATTAACCCATACCAGCCAGGTCTGCCTCCTACCTACAGGCAGGCTCCTTGAGACAATCCAGTGAGCAACAAGGGGAGAGGAGCAAGTGATGGGTGCCAGGCCTCGGGGGGAAGAGGCGGCACAGGGGCAGGGCCTCGAGGGACAAGCCGGAGCAGGGGCAGGGCCTCGAGGGTCCAGTTACCAGCAATTAGAAAGGTGGCAACTCTAACAGAGCCACCATTCCCTTCTGGGCAGCTAGGCGTAGTGGCAAGTGTCCCCAGCTGTAGCACCTAGGTGTAGGTGCAGGGAACGGAAGGGTATTACTCCACCAAGTTGCAACCCAGGCCCCTGTGAAACCACTCACCCCCCAGAGGAGGGTTCAGGTCCCTACGCTCCTGGCAGGTCTCCTGGGTCGCTTCCTACTCTTAGACTTGCCTTGGGCATCTCCTCAGCTGGCAACGGTTCGGTGTCCCCTTCGTTCCCTGCAGACAACTGGTTCTCTGTGGCACAGTCAGGGTCCCCAGCCTCGGCAGTCTGGAATCTTGGTAGTTCTTCTGCAGGAGCCTGCAGTGCACATCTGGTCTCCTCCTCGCCCAGGCCAGACTGAGATAAACTGCTTTCTTTTATATGCTCCCTCCGCTGGGCGCATGCCTAGCAATGGCGTGGGAGCGTGGCCTCTTGGGACCAAAGTAGCTGGTTAACCCCTGCCTGACCAGTGCAGGGTTGGTACACCCTGTCACAGCTCCCAACAGTTATGTTCCCCTCCTCATGATCCTGTAGCACCAGTGTAAATCTTTCATTTGCAGCACCCTCTGTAACTAGAATGCCTTCCCTTTAAAGCTATTTCTCTTCAACTCTCCCCTTTAACCTACACATTTGCTTGAGCCTGTTACTGACTAAACCCCGTTCCGAAAGGCTTTACTAAGTCTGATTGTATTTACTATGATTGTGAGCAATCCAGTTAGCTGATATTATGCTGCCCATGACTGGGTAAACTTCCTGAGGGTTTAACTGTGGCTTAATTAACCATAAGGTCCCTTCCAGACCTACATTTCTATGATTCATAGAATATCAGGGTTGGAAGGGACCTCAGGAGGTCATCTAGTCCAACCCCCTGCTCAAAGCAGGACCAATCCCCAATTTTTGGCCCATATCCCTAAATGGCCCCCTCAAGGATTGAGCTCACAACCCTGGGTTTAGCAGGCCAAAGCTCAAACCATTGAGCTATTCCTCCCCCCTGTTGACTTGTTGACATAATGCTGAACTCAATCAGTCTTTGTATACACTGACCCGTCAGTCATGGTCTTTCAAATTTTTTTCCAATCTGACCCTAACCTTTCAAAGAAAGGAAGTTGTACAGGAAAATATATTACACTAAAGTGAACAGGATTTGTAGCTGTCAGCCAAAGAAGATGGATAGTATTTTTATAGTGTCACTAGAATGCCTGGCTCTGTAAGGACTAGCAGAAAGAAAACGTCCCTGCCCTGGTTAGGCTACAGTGTAAATTCAACGTATACACTTGTCTAAAATGATCAAGATAGAGGGAGTGGCAACCAGAGAAGTCAAGGGAATGGAAACACTTCTCAAAATTCAGGCCATTTTTTACAGTGCTGTTTCATATTTTCTTGGGAGCTTTCTTTTGTTAAGGGGATGGGAAGAGGAGGTTAATTCGCTCCACACTATACTCAGACAAGAGAGAGGGAACGGATCTGGCCTGAGCAGAGACTAGCAATGATACGGAAGCTGAAAGAAGTTCATTTGAGGAGGGAATCTGAGGAAGCAAGGCAGTAGTTTGGTGAACAGGGAGAGGGAACTTGTTCCTCGCAAAGAGGTTTGGCACAACATCATACATGGGAGCAGACAAAGGGATCATTAAGGAGAAAGGAAGGGGCCATGTGGAGGGAGGAACAGGTGGGAACAAGAGCTTAGATGGAGGTATGATTATTACTATTAATTATTTGTACTGGTGGAGCATCTAGCAGCTCCAGTCATGGACCAGGACCCCATTGTGCTAGGCTCTGTACAAATACAGAACAAAAGGACAGTCCCTGCCCCAAAGAATTTACAATATAAGTATTGAAGGCAGAGCCCAGGATTATGGAGGTGAGACTGGTTTGTGCTTTGGGAGAAGGAAATGATTGTAGCTGCACCGTTTGGGGAAGGCTTTTAAAAGGCTTCTTTTAAGTTTCCAAGGGTGCCAAATACCTGACATGGCATCGTCCGAACTCTAATCACTGAAATTCACCTTGGTCAATGCAGAGTAATCACAATGTTCCCCTGGCTTTCAGAAGTGTCCAGGATATCCAGGTTCCGTTTGGCTAATCTAAGCTGCGTATTTTCTTCAGGTAGCAGGAGGGATATGCAATAGCGGTGAGTTACCCACTAGCCTACTGTAGCAGCAGCAGTAAGAATGAGTGTGGGTGTCACTTACCTGGCCTGTTTGACTCACCTCTCCTTCTTTTTGCTGATTTCATTTAAATATTTAAATGCTGAAATATTCAAGCCACAGACTGTTTACATTTCACTTCCCCAGAAGGAAGCGAAGTTTGAAAAGTGTTACCATGGAAACAATGGAGTGAGGCGGCAGCTAAATATGAAAGGAAGTCACCCAATATTAAACATACAGAGATGTTTCAGGGTAACTTGAAATGAAAAACGAATCTTATTAGTCATGCCACTGCAGAGCATCCATTTATCCTTATTACTTCATTACAAGAAACAATGTGAGGCCTTCTCTTCAGTCCAGTGTGACAAAGTAAAAGCATTTTCCATATGAAGAGCCATCATTAATTAAGTCAGACCCTACATAAGAGATGATATATTCTTGGAGAATAAATGGCAGATGTGGACAGGACTTCATTCAACTAGGTTGGTCTACACTGATGCATCAATACATTCAGGGAAGAGCGATAGTTCAGTGGTTTGTGCATTGGCCTGCTAAACCCAGGGTTGTGAGTTCAATCCTTAAGGGGGTCATTTAGGGATCTGGGGCAAAAATTGGGGATTGGTCCTGCTTTGAGCAGGGGGTTAGACTAGATGACCTCTTGAGGTCTCTTCCAACCCTGATATTCTATGATCAGTTATCACTACATCAACTTTTAATTGATGTTTTTGTGACTGATTCTTTAGTTAAAATTGATGGAAGGGGAATACGCTTATAAAATGCATACACACATCTATCACTGCTATCATACTAAGGGGAGGTGGTGGTGTGGTCTGCCAGAATATGGGGCTGGGAGTCAAGAAGTCCTGAGTTCTAATCCTTCCACTGACATGTTGTGTGGCCTTGGGCAAGTCTCTGCATCAGTTTTTTTCCAACCCTTACCCCTTCTTTCCCATCCATCCATCTGTAAAATGGGGATAATGTATACTCACTTACATCCCAGAGGTATGATCCCAGTTAATGTTTGTTCCGGGCTTTGAACACTTAAGACTCAGTTCTGATTTAATTTACAGAGGTGTAAATCAGAAGTAACCCAGCTGACATCAGTGGAGTCACACTGGGGTAAACAAATTCAGAATCAGGCACGTAAAGTATTTTTAAGGGCCAGATCCTGTACTTCTCAAGCAAACCAAGCTCCTATTGACAGTAGGGAATTTTGCACACATGAGCTCTGAATTATTGTACTGCAAGACATTTTTCAAAGTTTCAGCAGTTTGGGGCAAAAAGAAGATTAGCATGTAGAAGTATGCAGCTAGACACACAGTGCCTCTTCCAATTATACAAATGAGCACACAGAGCCATGCTGCTGTGAAGTGGATTTGAAATCATCCTTGTGGATAAATATAAAATTCTACCTTTGTCAATCTGCCAGCACATATCCTGAAATTCCAGAATCACTTCTTTCAAGCATGGGTAGGAATAAACTCCTGCTACAGCCAGTGATCACATCACAGAAGGATTTCCAACATCTCTAGAGAAAATACACAAGCTGTAGCTTTGCCAAATTTTATTTTTTCTATTGTGCAGGCAAGGGAAAATAATCCAACTTGCTAACAGCATAGATTATTAAAATTAAAGTATAATTAGCCAGGCTAAAATAGAATTTGAAGAGCAAGTAGCAAAAGACACAAAAACTAACAGCAATTTTTTAAGTACATTAGAAGCAGGAAACCTGCCAAACAATCAGTGGGACCACTGGATGATCAAACAGCTAAAAGAGCACTCAAAGAAGACAAGGCTGTTGCGGAGAAGCAAAATTAATTCTTTGCAGAGGATGTGAGAGAGATCCCCACACGTGAGCCACTCTTTTTAGGTGACAAATCTGAAGAACTGTCCCTGACTGACTTGTCATTTGTAATGTCAGTTTTTTTAAAAAACTCCAGAGGTAATCCTGGCAATTACAGGCCAGGAAACCTAATTTCAGTACCAGGCAAATTGGTTAAAACTATACCAAAGAACTGAATTATCAGACACATAGATGAACACAATATGTTGGGGAAGACTCAATGTGGCTTTTGTAAAGGGAAAGCATGCTTCACCAATCTATCAGAATTTTTTGAGGGCGTCAACAAGCACGTGGACAAGGGTGATCCAGCTGATATAGTGTACTTGGACTTTCAGAAAGCCTTTGACAAAGTCCCACACCAAAGGCAAAGTAAGTAATCCTGGGATAAGAGGGAACGTCCTCTCATGGATCACTGTCTGGTTAAAAGATAGGAAACAAATGGTCAATTTTCACAATAGAGAGAGGTAAATAGCAAGGTCTCCCAAGTATCTGTACTGGGACTGTGTTGTTCAACATATTCATAAATGATCTGGGGTGAACAGTGAGGTGGCAAAATTTGCAGATGATACAGAATTACTAAAGATAGTTAAGTCCAAAGCTGACTGCGAAGAATTACAAATGGATCTCCTGAAACTGAGTGATTGGGCAAAAAAATGGCAGATGAAATTCAATGTTGATAACTGCAAAGTAATGCATGTTGGAAAACAATCCCAATATATACAAAATGATGGAGTCTAAATTAACTATTACCACTCAGGAAAGAGATCTTAGAATCACTGCAGATGGGTCTCTGAAAACATCCACACAATGTGCAGCCCAGTCAAAAAAAGCTAACAATGTCAGGATCCATTAGGAAAGGGATACATAATAAGACAGAAAATATCATAATGCCACTATAAAAATCCATGGTATGCCCACACCTTGAATATTGTGTACAGTTCTAGTCATCCATCTCACAAAAGATATTAGAATTGGAAAAGGTACAGAGAAAGGCAACAAAAATTATTAGGGCTATGGAGCAGACTCCATATGAGGAGAGACGAAAAAAACGGGGACTGTTTGGCTTAGAACAGAGACAACTAAGGGGCATATGACAGAGGTTTATAAAATTGTGAACGGAGTGGAGAAAGTGAATAGGGAAGTGTTATTTACCCCTGCACAAGAATCAGCAGTCATCCAATGAAATGAATAGGCAGCAAGTTTAAAACTAATATAAGGCAGTCCTTCTTCACACAATGCACGCTCAACCTGGGAACTCTTTGCCAGGGAATGTTGTGAAGGATTCTAAGAAGGATTAGATAAGTTCATGGAGGATAGATCCATCAATGGCTAGTAGCCAAGATGGTCAGGGATCCAACCCCATGCTGTGGGTGTCCCAAAACATCTTGACTGCCAGAAGCTGGGACTGGATGACAGGGGATGGATCACTCGATAAGTGCCCTGTTCTGATCATTCCACTGAGGCAGCTGACACTGGCCACTGTCGGAAGACAGGACGCTGGGCTAGATGGACCATTGGTCTGACCCAGTATGGCCATTCTTACATTCTTATGATTAGTGGTTAGAGCTGAGTGTAGGGGCAGGTGCGGGACTCAAAACATCCCTGTACAGCAGATATCATATCTATTTTACAGGTGGGTAAATTGAATACAGAAAAACTTAGTCAGTATGTTGCACAGGTATGTTACACAACCTTTCCAGATGACTGTACCCCCTTTCAGGAGTCTGATTTGTCTTGTGTATCCCCAAGTTTCACCTCACTTAAAACAACTTACTTTTCTCTATGAAGAATGAGAAGTACTTGTGGCACCTTAGAGACTCACAAATTTCTTTGCGCATAAGCTTTCATAGGCTAAAGCCCACTTCATCAGATGCATGTAGTGGAAAATACAGTAGGAAGATATATAGATATACAGAGAACATGAAAAAATGAGGGTTGCCATACCACCTCTAATGAGACCAGTCGGTTAAGGTGGACTATTATCAGCAGGAGAAAAAAACTTTTGTAGTGATAATTAGGATGGCCCATTTCAAACAGTTGATAAGAATGTGTGAGTAACAGTAGGGGGAAAATTGGCATGGGGAAATAGTTTTTAGTTAGTGTCATGACTTATCCACTCCCAGTCTTTATTCAAGCCTAATTTAATGGTGTCCAGTTTGCAGATTAATTCCAGTTCTGCTGTTTCTCATTGGAGTCTGTTTTTGAAGTTTTTTTTTGTTGAATATGAGTTCATTTGGGAGTATAGGGATGATCTCATTTCACCCACGTAGTAGTACTTGGGGCATTTCGTGCACTGGATGAGGTACATCATGTGTTGTGATAGGCATGGATCCCATAGGCGAAGAGGGAAGTCAAGGTTGTGGGGAGGGCAGGAACTCTCTGCCTGGAGGTTCAGAAATCCTGCTGAACCCAGAGTTCTTTGGGGTTTACAGCCTCATCCCTTGCTTGCTCCACAAAGCTGCAAACCCCTCCTCTTAGAAGAAACTTCAAGTCTGGCGTCCTGGAGATTTCTTTAGATATATTCCTTTCCCAGGGAGGTCTCCTCAGGAGGGAAGGGTTGGAGCCTTAGTTATCAACCATTATGCTACATTCCCAGGATGCCAGAACATTTACATGTGCCCTCTACAACCATGCACATCAATCCCAGTGCTACATACAGCACTGTAGGAATCATGCAGGAACTAGTAGAGTGGAGTCATGGCCATGAGCTGTGGTCCTGAGACTTAGAATTACGGTGATATGTCTTTTTCCTTAGAGACCACTAGAGTGGGTTCTGAATTTTGCTCTCTAGTCCTAGAAGCTTCATCATTCATCTGGTCACCCCCATGACTGGGTACTAAGGCTGTTCCAATTTAAATACACAAAATACATTCAAATGCCTCTTGCTATAGTCTCTAGTGGCCCGATTCTGCAGGACTCCAAGGATCAAGACTTAAATCTTTTGTCTCATGACGAGCCCAAACGAAACATCCCCGAACTTTGGGTACGTTCATGTCTGGACCAAAGTCTAGTTCATGTACTTTTAAGGCTTATGATTGTTAAATTCTTAGGGGAAAAGCTGTTGAGTATATTTTTCACAAATAGTTTACTTTGGTAAAAAGACTATACCTAATATCCATTCCTATTATATACTGGGGGGAGGGGCTAATTCTGATCTCACTTGCACTAGTGTAAATCAGGACTAGCTATACTGAAATCAATGGAAGTATGCTGTTGTGAAACCAGTGTGAGTTCTACAGCTTCAAGAAATTTCACACCAAGCAAACCCTTCTCCTTTTCAAGCTTTTCGTATGCCCACCTTTAATAGGATGGGGATCTAGAAAGTATCCTTAAACTACTCATAGGAAAAGGTGGAAATTGCTCATTAGTGTCGCATGTAAGAGGGAAGCCTTCCTACTTATGGAAAGAAAGGAAACATCTCCTATTTACAAGCTCTTCCTAGAAGGTAATGTTCCTTTGCTGGGCTGTTTTCATGTGCTAAAACGTAAGAACAGCCTTGAGGCAGATGAGTTAGTCTCTGCATCTGTATCAGTTGATCTGTTTCTGTGAAAATGGTTTCACAGCAGAAATCTCAGCGGGTATTAAAATACTTGCCTACAAGAAATGCATAGAGGAGAATAAGAGCTCTGTAGTATATGGTACAGAATGCAGATTGACCAACAAGGCAGAAATTTTCCATTGATCCACATTGTCACACATATTTACAAAGCCATAAATTCACTAGCAACTGATATTGTGAAACTCTGAACTCTCAAAATGCTTGCAGCCATATAATTATTTAATTTGTAATCAACAGCAAAAATCAGCAATTTATCTATCAACTTACTGTTTCTTTCAGTCTTTACTAGTCAGCTGATTTCATGTAGGCAGGCATCACTTTGAGCTGATATTGAAAAGATGAGCAAGTAGTGCCCTTCTGGATCAGTTTAGGAAGGGCGCTCCACATGTAAGAGATGGCATGGAAGGAAGCGTGAAAACAGTGGTGGAAGAAGGGGACAAACAAGTGAAGGCATCCCTTGATATGTCCATCCCTGTTTTCTAGGCTTACAGTCTATGAACTTATGAGTTTATAAAGCCAGAAAGGACCACTGTGATAAACTAGTGTGACCCTCTATATAACACAGGCCATAGGACTTCCCGGAATTAATTCCTGTATGAACTAAACCATTTTCTTTAGAAAAACATCCAATCTTGATTTAAGAATTTCCAGTGATGTAGAATCCACTATAATCTTTGGTAAGTTGTTCCAATGGTTAATTACCCTCACTGTTAACAATTTGCACCTTATTACTCACTGCCTGTCTGTGAAAAAGCATGTACTCAACACAGCACATAGTATAAAGGACGGCACATCTCATGAATTCATCTGTGTGCTTTACTCAAGCATTTTTAAGCCTTACAAGTACAAAAGAAGGTTTAAAAGAAGTCAATATCAAGATAGACTTCACTGGAAAGCATTTGACAGTACATTCATAGGTAATGGGCCAGGATTCTGCTCTCATCCAGTAAAGTCAACAGTGTAACTAAAGAGAATCTGGCATCATGATGTTTATCTTACCCTAACTTTCACCCCTTTTCTAACACAGCAATTCCCCATATAAAGATTTTCATTCCCCCAGAATTCAACAGTTTGTTTATAAAGGTAGATTTTCCCCACTCCTCCACAATATTTGCTTCATTTATTAGCTAAACAGAAGCAGAAGTTTAATAAAAGTAAAGCTTCAGAGATTCAAAAACCTAAAAGAAATAGAAGTCACAAAAAGGGCAAGACTAGCTAGAACTAAAGGAAAGATGGAGCCCATAATTTGGATACAGAGTTATTTAATTCTATCATAAGAACGGCGATACTGAGTCAGACCAATGTCCCATCTAGCCCTGTATCCTGTCTTCCAACAGGTTTCAGAGTAGCAGCTGTGTTAGTCTGTATTCGCAAAAAGAAAAGGAGTACTTGTGGCACCTTAGAGACTAACAAATTTATTACAATGCTATTAACAATTTATTTGTTAGTCTCTAAGGTGCCACAAGTACTCCTTTTCTTTTTGTCTTCCAACAGTGGCCAGTGCCAGATACTTCAGAGGCAGTGAACAGAACAGGGCAATTTATCAAGCAATCCAACCCCTGTCATCTAGTCTCAGCTTCTAGCAGTCAAAAGTTTAGGGACACCAAGAGAATGGGGTTGTGTCCCTGACCATCTTGGATAACAGCTATTGATGAACCTATCCACCATGAATTTATCTAATTCTTTTTTGAACCCAGTTATAATTTTGGGTTCTAATTCTAATATATTTAAATGGAAAAATTGTGCTTAATACATAAATGCAGTATTACTCCAATAATCTTTTAGATTAGTTTCTGAAATGGACTAGATATTTAAAACAAGGAAGAGAAACAAAGACCAAACTGGGACACTTACGACATGAGTCTGTGCGTTAGTAGCAGCCTTGAGGGAATGTATCAATTCCCCTGAAAACCAGCCCTCATTTATATTGTGTGCTACTAATTAACACAGCAACTGCAATGCATAAGGGGAACTCCAATCTACTCCTCTGGAGCTGCTTACACAAACAATCAAAGAGGAGATGGCTTCTTTCTGAATGCATCTCAGTTTGTGTTACAGTTCCCCATATCATTTAATGTCTTTGTGTTAGACAACAGAAAGACGCTGGAAGAAAGATACACAAAAAGGCTACGAAATTTAGCATCTCACGGTAAATAACATTCATCAGTGCAGAAAATAATTGACAAATCTTTAAGTTCCAGGGTACAAATATCAAGTAAGTACTTTACTTACACGGTACCCATATTAGGTATATGGGAATATGGATTGTGCAGTTACAAAGTGAAAACAGGACAACATTTGTCTGCTCAGTAAACCACTATTCAAACTGCAAGCACATCACTTTTTTAAACATCCAGCACCACAGCACCAAGGAATCTGAAGTCATTACATTTTGATTATGTATTGTATTTACAAATGTTTTGCTTTTGAGTAAATATACACGATTACTAGCTGGAAACATTTCGGAGTGATCATAGTACTGTTTGACTTTTTGCAATGTTCCATGGTATTCACACCTTATCCGATATCACCAGAAATTGGCATATTTCCCCTCAGACGAGCCCTAGGAGCAGGTGATTAGGGCAGCTGCCCCGGGTGCCAACTTCTAGGGATGGTAAATCAACATTTCGGGGTAGGGACCAAATTGGGGAAGGGTGTAGTTTTTCTGCTCAGCCATTTGGGGCAGGGGCACAGAAAATATTTCCCACCCTGGATGACAAAACACCTAGGGCTGGCCATGTAAAGAAACGCCAGATCTGCAAAAATATCGCTAGTGTCTGTCTGTGTTCTCTCATTGGCCTAAACAGATGATACCAGCAGGAGTGTCAGTGGCTAGATGCTGGCCTGGGACTCAGAAAGTTCAGTGTTCAAACATAGAAAGGGAGAGCACCATGACAGTTTAACTTTCCGGCTTTATTCCTTTCTCCACATATGCTGTCCCCTCCAGCACTTCCTGAGAGGAGAGTTCTCGATCCATCATTATAGCATAGGTTCCCTACGGGGGATGTCCTCTTTTTTCATATTTGAGATAGCAAAATTAAACATTAATACCATACCTGCTTATATACTTACCATTCTGTTCTATTCCCTTAAAGCCTGTATCACATTAATATATACAGCCATAAACACTACATCGGATTTTTTTTTAAAAAAGAGTTGGTGTTAGCTCCACTTGCTTGGCAAGTAAGGTATTTTCCTCTGGACTTGGGAAGGTTGTTCTTTCATGTCTTAGTATTGTAGAAAGTCTTGTGTATACCTTGCAGGTGGTTTGATGTTGGAGAAAGTGCAAGTCTTTCTTGTGATGACAGAAGACTACCTTGTACTTGGTGCTTCTGACGGAGTTGTGTTTTGAGAGTCTGTTTCAATATCCATCTACCATTCATCAGCCTGTGTTTCTTCCATGTCCTGCTGATCACATCTCAGCAGAGTGCGTATTTCACCATCCTCAGCCTACAGGTTTATCTTGTGTTTGTAGCAATAAATGCCCATCCACTCCTACGTTATGTGAACTAGGATTTATTGGTTCAACACATGTAGCTTGCACTTGGAAACATGGTTTTACCTGAGGAGATAGTTTGAGCCTGACCGGACCTCTGTTGTAATTCCAGGATGTCTTTATCTTGCTGGTCATAGCAGGCTTTGTCATTTGCACGTCTCTCTTCCTTTTTTGTCCGTTACTCCTTCCATCACAGCTAGAGCTATAGGCACTAAGGGACACATGCATCTTGTCATCAAGCATTGTACTGAACTACTATTAAGGCCTTCTACATTCTAGAATGGCTTGCCATATGTTTTGTTTGCTTTTTGAAGCTTTCTGAGGTACAGTCTTAGCAATTTTCCATGCCAATTCAGCTTTGCCATTTGACTGGCTGTGGTATGGTGATGTGATATGATTGAATTCCCATTTCCAGGTAAATTGTTCAAACTTCCTGAAAGTAAACTGGGGTCCGTTGTCTGAAATTACACAGCATGCCTCCCGAAATGCTTTATTGGTTTGTCTGTGATGGTCTCTGCAGTGGTGTCTGACAGTTCATCTGGTTCCCAGAAGACTAAATAGTAGCCTACGTTAATGAGTCAGTTTGCAGTGCAAAGGTCCATTCCTACTTTGCTTCAAGGTTTGTTGGGAATGCTGTATATTTTCATTGTCTCTTTTTGCTGCTTGGCCTACATTTCCCCACATGTTTCAGAGTAGCAGCCGTGTTAGTCTGTATTCACAAAAAGAAAAGGAGTACTTGTGGCACCTTAGAGACTAAAAAATTTATTTGAGTATAAGCTTTCGTGAGTTACAGCTTCCCCCTGGGTGTCTGGCCATCCTGACAGAATGATGGGCATGAGCACTTGTAAATCTTTGTCTTGTATAGTTTGTTTTCTGATTCTTCCTAGACCTTGCCTTGAGACTGGCGCATAACTGGCTTAGTTAATTCTATGTATGTGTCCATTTTCTGTATTACTATCAGGTTGAGGATCTCATATTTTTATTAAGCTGCTGTATTTTCATGCTGCAGGATTACTCTGGATAAGAAGTCAGCTATTGACATCTCAGTCTCTTTTCTGTAGTGTACACCTAAGGCTGTAGCACTGCAGTTTCAGTAATATGTGCTGAGGTTGTTTTGGGGCAGTAGCAGTGGCTTTTTAAGAAATGCTCTTTAGTGATTTTTGGTCATATTCTATTTAAATGGTTTCCCATCCTTGGACACACTGGTCAAACTTATCACAAGCAAACCTATTGCGAGATATTCTGCCTTAATTCAGGAGTATTTTTGTTTCATTGGTGAGGGTGATCTCAATGTGAAAACAGCTGATGTACCAAGCCTGTCTCACTGGTATCACATTGTACAGTTGTTTCTTCATGCACATCATATTTTAATTTTGCTTTGCTTAGTTGCAATTTTGTTTTCTTCTATGGCACACTGCTGAGGAAGTCTTCTCATCCTACAACATTCACTGATGCCCCACTGGCCATTTGGCATTCAATTTCTTGTTGGTGAATTGCTGCCTTGCCTTTGAATCTGGTGCTAGTCTGAGCTAGTTTGCTGTTTTGCATTGGATTTGTGTCATAAATGCAAAAATCTGAGTCACTGTTCAACATGGTGTATTTTTTTCTTTGCTTTTCTTTCCCCCAATGCTTTGGCATAATAATTTCTCATGCCACTATTGCATGTGACCTCATATGCAAGGCATTTTCCATTGTCATGTTTGTCTCCAGAGGTCTTCCTTTGCATTTTGTGTTATCTCCTCTTCCTTGTATTTGTGCCTTTGTTTTTGCACAAATTTTTGTGTATTTTCTCTTGAATTTTCATGCTTTCCTTTACCCCTTGGTAGATTAGATCTGTGTCTGCTCCACTTACACTCTACATTGGGTGTGAATTTGCACTAGCTTTGCACCTGTCTATGGTTCTTGATATAGTTAGTGCAGGTTCACTGAGTGTTCTCATTTGTTCATCTTTTAAGATTTGATCATCGCAGGAGCCACACATTTTGCACAGTTTGGCAATATACTGATCTATTGTTTCTCCAGATTCTTGATTACAATTGTTGAAAGTATTCCTTTCTTATGTCATTTTTTGTGGGTAAATGATTTTGGTCTGCCTCTATAAATGTATATGGCTCCACCCGGACTGCTGCTGGCATCCAGATGCTGTAGTAGCATGTGGCAGCCTTTTCCCATTATAGCTAATAGTGTGGATGCTCTTACTGTGTTTTCTTTATTATGTTGCAATTTTGTTGTGATCTAAAGATTGCCCAGTGGCTAAATACATCCCCTTACATGTCCATCTGCTTGGGACCAGGAATCTGATTTACCATGATTAGACTTTTCTGTGTTTTGGTTGGTTCTCTTTTTTTGACTGGGAATTTTTGCAATATTCTTATTTTCTGATTTTTATGTACTTGCAGAAGCTGACTCACATCTGATACCATGTTCACTGTTCAAGCACAAAGAGGGAGAGAGACAAGCCAGTGCAATGTTCTGGCTTCACTCCTTCCTCTGCACCTTCTTGAGAGGCTACCCAGACTGCCGTCTATGCTGCTGTGGCTTCACTGTTATTGACACCTGAGCTAGCTCGATACAAGCTACCGATATGTCTACATGTGCTGCAATCACACCTCTGATTTCAGTGTAGACATACCTATACTGTCTTCTCATCACGCACTTCCTGCAAGTAGAGTTCTCTAAGTTCCTGTACACAATCATAGTAAAGCTTCTTCTACTAGGTAACACAGAAGATCAGAGTTCAAAATCCCTGTAGCTCTGCTACGGACTTCCTGTGTGATCCTGAGCAAGTTACCTAGCCTCATCTGTAAAATGGGACTAAGAGTACTTCTGTACCTCACCGGGGTGTTGTGAGGTAACTATTGTAAAGATTGTGAGGTGCTCGTATAATATGGTAACAGGGCCATAAGGATCAAAGATGCTTAGATACCAATATCTGCTCGCTGTGCTAGGAACAGGAGTAATCTGTGTTGGGATGGGTGCACAAGGTCAGAGAAATCTTACACACACAGGTCAATGTGCCCTGTCCCTGAACTCCTCTCTGTGGTTCTAAGCGCAGAGATCTCTGGATTTGAATGGGATCCAGAACTGAGGCAGAAAAAGTTCTCCTTGGGGTTTCCAAGTTAGGCCATGCAGACTCCAAGTCAGGCCATGCAGACCCCAAGTCAGATTTTAGCCCTATATTATAAGTATAAAATAATGGTACCCTTTAACCTTAAGCAATGTGACATTATATAAAATGGAACATCTCTGCAAATAGGGTATGGAATGCTCTCTCATTTAGACCAACAAGGAGTGGGTTAATAGTCTAAGGGCTCAATGTTGAATTGAGAGCCCCTGAATTAACCTCCCAAAATGGAATAGCATGCATTCAAGGAGTTACCCTTGTAGTGAGGTGGTGTGGCCTCCTTCCAAGCCACAGGAGAAGGAACCACCCTCCTTGCCCAAGTGGGCGGAGCCAGGTTGGCCTCGCTCCTCCCACCAGAAATACGCAACCGGGACAGGAAGTATAAAGAGTGGGGCCGCCTGCTCAGTTGGAGCTGGGACACTGAGGGAGGCAGATGGACCCTGCTTACTCCTGGCATCTGATCCTGCTGTTGAGCCCAGTGATGCCCTGCCTGCTGGGGAACTTGCTTCTGCCATGGGCCACCTACCCAGAAGAGCTGGAGGATGCCCCACTGACCCAGGTACACCCCAAGGGGAGGGGAGGAAGTGGTCCAGGGATAGCCAACATTAGTCTGGCTACAGCTCTACCAGAGGCATGGTCAGTGTGTTGCAGTTGGGATCCCTGCTGACCCAGTGGCGGACCACTCCACCACTCTTAGGGTGCTGGGTTGGGATCCGGTGGAGTAGGGTGGCTGGACCCCACCTGCCACCCCACCCCTGGGGTTGCAGCCTCCCCTCACCAGGTCCAGTGGCCATTGTTTGTCAGTCGTCCAACAGAGCTAGGATGCCTGACCCCTGGGGTTTGCTCCGTCTCTGCAGCCAGAGACCAGAGCTCATTGACTACGATGTTTGCTCTGTCTCTGCATCAGGAGAGTAGAGTGAATTGACCACTGGCCTTTGCTTTGTCTCTGCAACTAGAGACCAGGGCTAATTGATTACTGGGTTTGCCCTGCCTCTGAACCCAGAGGCCAGAGCTAATTGACTCCTGGCTGTGCCCTGTCTCTGCACCAAGAAGCCAGGGCTATTGACTACTGGGGTTTTCTCTGGCCCTGCTAAAACAGCCTACAGCTAATTGCCTGCTGGCTTTGCCTTGTCTCTGTATCAGGGGACCAGGGTTAATTGACTACTGGGTGTGCTGCCAGAGGCCAAAGCTGAGTGACACCTGGCTGTGCCCTGTCTCTGCACTAAGAGGCCAGGGATAATTGACTATTGGGGTTTTTCCTAGCCCTGCTAAAAGAGTCCAGGGCTAGTTGCCTACTGGCTTTGCCTGGTCTCTGCATCAAGAGACCAGGGCCAATTGACCATGGTGTTTACACAGTCCCTTCTTAAAGAGCCCTAGGGCTATTGACTCTTGACTTTTCAGCCCATGCCTTGGGGCAAGGGCATACTGGCTCTGAGGAGAACCTGTTTCTGCCTACGGGTCGAAGCAAATTGCCTACCTGGGAATTCAATCCCGTTAGTCCAATCGCGATACTAATGCCTAAATGCTAATTCCCCCCAAATACTAGGCTGGGATCCCGACGGCGCTGTGAGGTGTTGTAGCCTCCCTCTGACCCAGAGAGGGTGGAATGACCACCACCCAACTACATAGCCACAACTTCTTCCCTGAGGTACCTTAACTGGGATACTCTTGTTCTCCCAACCATGTGCTAAGACAGATGTGTCCACACTGCAATAACCACAAAAAGTGATGGTTGGTTTACCCCATAGAGGAAAAAAATACAGTTATTCACACTGAAAGAACAAGTGTAGCTGTGCTACATTTCATCTTTCACATACTAGCTGGGATAAACAATGTACAGGAGCCTCCTAAGAGGCCTAGTCCAGTGGTTAGAAACCTGAGGTCCATGGGCCCCTGGGGGTCTGCAGACTATGTCTAAAATTTCCAAAGGGGTCTGCACCTCCATTCAAAAATTTTTAGGGGTCCACAAATGAAAAAAGGTTGAAAACCACTAGCTTAGTCAATAGACAGTCTTCCATCTCCTGGTGGTTTTGCATATCTTAAGGTTTACTCAGATCTAAAAATAAAACCCAGCACTTAGGCAGAGCCAGAGGGAGTTGTGACAATCTCTGGCGAACTGTAGGCCTCCTAGGAAACAGTGAATGGGCTACATCTAACCAGTTAGATAGTTTTGACATGTAATACTGTATTTGTCATTTAATAAGTCAGCCAAGTACAACTTAGTGCAAGTTACTGACATTTTTAGGAACAAAACCACTTCCATTTTATTTAAAGGTTTCATAGTGCCTTGTAGGAGAGGACAAAACAAAACTGGACAGGTACTATAGCAATGTAATGTCATTTTGAGACATTTGGCCTGTATCTCAGTGATGTGACAGGCTGGCCATTCCCTTTTGTCCCCCGAGGCATATGGCATGGTGAGCTTGAGAGGGCCATTTCCAATCATTTAGGAACATGCCATGGAACACCAGATGTGAACATAAGGCTCAATAACTCCATTATTACTAAGCTGTGGAAATTTGCACAGTGGCTCAAATCCTCTGCCGCAGCAAAAGCCCATTCAGCACAGATGACAGAGTGGCTGAAAGCCACCAGCACACTCACTGTCTTGGGGCTCTCTGAGTGCTAGGCAGGTCACTGGCAGCCTGAAGCCTACTCTAATTGGCACTAGCTTCTAACAGCCCCATGCCACTGTTCCAGCCATCCAGACTCAGCCAGGCATAGAGACAGCCCTGGCCAGACCTCCTGTGTGCTGGCCAGAAGGAAGGTGACATGGGGCTGCTGTAATGGCTTCTAAGGCTCTCCCAGCGCTTGGGGCATCCTCCTAGAGCATTCTAAGCTGCCTTTAGAATTGTTTTTGCTTTGCTCCAGCGGAGTGGAACTGGAAAACCTAGGCCAGTGAGTGAGATTGTTATGTTATGCAGTACAGTTGGGGAAATTACCATTTTGGTTCAGGAAAGTAATGTACTCTCAGCCTCCTGGCAATATCCCTTAAGAGACTCTCAGAAATATTCATGCTAAAAATCTCCCTGGTTAGATCCTACTAGGTTTCTGTTCATCTTTTCTCTAGTTCGCTATATATATTTTCTTGCTGTGGGAATTTAATAAGAACAGAAAAGGCAACACTGGATTTCCCTTGATTTTAAAAAGAAGAAAAACATTTGTACCCTGTGTCCTAAGCAGGTTCGATATTACAGTGATGAGTGCAGCATAAGTACTAAGCCAGGTAGAGACTGTACTGAGAACTTTTTAAAAGCATACATAATGACATGGCTTTTACCTAAGATGTGGGCATTACCCCTACAAAATGTTTTAGTCAAAGGCAGAATTAGTCATGACACAGTAAAATAGAACTAATCCTCTGAAGAGAAGCTAAATGTTCAGTGCCCTCACCAAGCCGCATCTACATCACAGATATTTATATATTCACAGCCAAATGGATGTATCAGCTGGAGACTGCACAGGCATCATAAGGCTGCTAATAGGAAATAAACCAGCAGAAAAAAGTTACACAAAGTTACACGTATACCCATGCAGTTCTCTATAATGGTAGTTTCTTACTGACAGTGGCTTCTTCATAAGTTCCAGACAGTTGTTTCATTGAGATCATTGACTGAAAAGAACCTTTGTCCTTCTTTAACTTTGATGCAGACATTAATTAGTCCATAGGACTTAGTAATAACAGGCCAGGGAAACTGATGTTTGCATGTCCCACTAACTTCCACAATAAGCTGTACAGCCATCAGTAAATCTACCAAGAGTAGGAGAGTATCTGGGGAGTCAGTTTTATATTTTTATAGGGTTTCTGTCTATTAAAAGCTCCATATGACTTTTTTTTCAGAAGGTGGAGAAAAGGGCTTCTGCAATAAAAAGCCTATTTTGATTTCAGTTCTATCTTTTCTCTAAGTGGCTTTTAACCACAATGCAACAGTAGGTGGATGCAGGGAGCACAAGGAAACAGACAGTATTTGTAAATGGCGTCAGCATACCAGCTGCCTATGCTACTATAACCAATGTCTACTTGCAGAACTCTGTGCCCCAGTCCTGCAAGGAGGTCTGTGTGGTTGGTCCCCTGCATCTCTATGGTACCCAACTGAAGTCAATGGGGCTCTGCCCCTGGCTTCTGAATCAAGCCCTTAGAATGGGCAAGAAGGCAAAGAACACTAAGGCTCTGACTGTGGGAGTCTGATTTTTTAAGTGGTACATTAGTTTAAATTCATTTTGGAATCCTTCAGAGGAGCTTACACTGGCAGCCTGACACATTTAGAGGGGAAATTGTTTATTTACCAAACCCACTGCTACCACACTTCAAAGGCATTGTATGAAGTGGATGGTGGGAAGAGGGTTCAGGTGCACAGATAGATCACTGTGCTACTGCCCTGCCAATCCATGGAGAGGCAAACCTGGTTTCCTCTCAGCAGTTTCCAAGGCCTTGCCCCTTCCTTCCAGTACAAGGTCAGGAACCCTACTGCTAGAGCAGACAAGGAGAAGCGAATTCTGGGATGTGAACCTGGCAGAGTTTTCAGCCAGCCATTCCTCCCTTCCCACAGGCACTACCACAAGAAGGCACAATGATTTGTATTGTGGTAGCTCGTAGACATCCCAGTTAGAAATGAGGGCCCCATTGTGCTAGGCACTGTTGCCACATATCCACAAGATCGGTGCTACACCCCAACTTGGAACAGTCTCTTGGAGGAACCCCTTTGATGTGCCAGATCCCCAAAGGGTCTCACTCTTCCTTCAGAATAGGCCACACTGCCTCACTGCCTCCTGAGACTGAACCTCTGGGGCTTCAACACTCCTACCGCATACTGAGCTCTGTTCAGAGAGTCCAGACGAGATAGACTCCTGGTGGAGACATGTCCACTCTTCAGGGATTAATGCATCTCACCAAGTATTTACAGTGACACTCAAACAGCACTTTCAAAACAGCAGAATTTGTTAATCCACTGGAACACAGCCTAGGAAGTTCTTAAGTTAGTACAGAGAAAGGTAGGTTAAAGCATAACCCATTCTGGTCATTCCAGAGCAGTCCACCAGCCAAGCTGCAGTGAACTCCATTTGCCAGCTCTCTGTCTCTCTGTCTGACTTCCTTCTTTAGTCAGTTCCTAGGTGAGAGAACCTCCAGCTTCTTCCAGAAGCCAACCCTTATCCCTCACACCTCCCAGAGCTGGGATCTCTCCTCTGCTTCCCTGCTGAGAGGCCAGGAAATCCTCCTCCCTCTGGGTCCTTGATTTTGATTGCTAAGTGTCAACGTCCTGGTGATTGGGTTTTCCACTGATATGGGTCAGTCTAGGCCAGTCCTCCTTAATGACCCAATCAGTCCACTCAAACAGCTATGGAACACACATACTTATGTGCCTCTTACCTGCCCTGAGAGCAACACAGTTCTTTTTTTCCCCACTCAGGACCCATGCAAAGTGTAGGGGAAATGGAGGTACACATAGGATTCATAAAAATATTACATAAAATTCCCACTTTGTCTCACTGTTCAAATCCCATGTTCCTAATATTTGTGTTACTTTGGAAATTAAAATGCCCCGGTCTAGCTAATATGCTGTACGTGAATTAAGTTTGTCAGCATCCATACATCAGTTAAATCTGCCGCACCTTTATTTTGGCAGGCTTTCTGTATCTTGTGATAGGGACATTAGTGAACTGTAACTGGGGAAACCATCGCAACTCTGGTGTTTTATGCATATGAGGAGAGTGGCTAGATTAAGAAGGCCTCCATTATAGAGCTGGTTCAATATATCCATATAGAACCTCTGCAACCTCACAGAATGAGAAATCCCCAAAGACTTCAGAATATTCCCTGAGACTGGCAAAGTCTCTTAAATTTAATGGAGATGATTTCTTTTTACCTCTGATGAAATGGCAGCAGATATCTGGAAACTGAAACATCTCAAGTTACCAGAATAACCTATGAAGAGTGGGAAGAATGTATTTACAAGACTTGAGTAAATAATATTTTGCACTTTGAGAGCAGCTTTCAAAGCACTGTACAAACATCAATTTAAGACTCATAACATCAATGTAACGTAATTCTTACATACCACTTGTGCAGAGAGGTAGGACAGAGAGGTTGGGTGGTTTGGGGACGATCACATAGCGAGGTAGAGCTTGCAGTAGAACCCAGGATTCCTGACTCCTCCCCCCAGTCCTTGGCTCTGTCCAACTGCCCACATATCTCTCCCAAATGAAGCTGTAGTTCACAAGCAACACTGCACATTCTCTTTATGCACCACGGGGCTTCTCCAAAGTAGAAGCCTGGTGAAGAATTTGGCACAGATGAATTTTGAGAGGCACTAGCAAAAGATCTCACTTTTGTTCGTTTTCTTGTTCTTTTACTAGTTTGTTCAGCGGACGTAGAGGCAGGAGGAGGAACGGACAATGGCATTAGCAGAAAGGTATCACAACTTCCAGAATATTGAGACAAGAAGAACCATCTCAGGACTATTTATTGCAAAGATAACAGGTAAATTAAAGCACATCTACTTAATGATTGAAAGTTGGAAGCTGTCCTGCCAATTAAAATTTTTGGGTGGCTTTGGGTAGCAGGTTCATACACAAGGGATTATTTTAGGAGATAGGACAGGACTGGTCTTCTCACATTGGCATCATGTTGCTCTTCTGCTTGATAGTTCTTGAGTGACAAGGGACACAACAGTACACAATTGCTCAAGGTCACAGAGAGAAGTTAGCAGAACTGAGACTGGGACCCAGGAGTCGTATCTTTCTGTCCCCTACTCTAACCAGTAAGATAACATGCCTGCCTTTTTGCTGTGCACCATTTTAGTAACTCTGAGTGCAGAGCGGTCTATGGCATGACAGCTTTTGGCACAAATTTTCACAGCCTTCCTCAATCTCTCTTCTTGCCCCAGGTGTAACTAGACAAGATGTTGCTTTAGAGAAAAATAGTGATAAGTTCTTGATTTACTAGGAACTGTCACCTGAACTCTCAACAGCAGCAGGGCAGAAAAAATATTGTAGCTCTAGCAGGGAGGTTTATTTTTAATCTTCTAGTTAAACAGACAGACATAAGACATGACTCTGTATTTATATGGTTACAAGATTCAGAACCTATCCTGCCTGCAACAGTGTTTTCTCTTACAGCATGCTAATACCCTCCTCCCTCCCCCTAAAAATAAACCCTGGGAAAAACAGCAACAAGTTGTAGACACATTTCCCTTACACTAGAGCATCTTATTAGCAGCAATGCTAAGCTGCTTTCCAGCCTTGGATACTGCCCTCTAGGCTAGTTTACAGGTACCTCAGGACTTTATATAAATGTAGATGTGGTCTATTTTCATCCTCCCCTCCTCCTTCTCTTGTAGTTATTTCATTCCAGATAGGATGCTACCAAAATAGATCACATTTTAGACCATGATGTATTTATATCAGAACAATCAGGGGAAGAAGCAAGTAGCAGATTCATAGTGCTGATATTGGATTGCAACAGAAGACTGGGGGGGAAATAAAGGAGAGAAGTTATACATTTAACACAACGAGCATATTAGCACACAGTGAGACTTAATATAAAACACTGAAATAAGAAATAACTTGTTTGAGCCATATTATTTAATAAAGGAAGGATACATATCATAAGGTGAAAATGCTTTAGTTTTGTTGGAGGGGGTGGCGTGGGAGGAGAACAGAGGACAGAACAGAGGCCAGTGATTTTGTAAAGGATAAAAAGGCACGGGAGAAAGAAGTGTCGGTACCTTAACTTGAAAGCTGTGCTGTAGGTGTTACATGAGACCTCCTAGCCTAAGCAGGATTTGTGTGCAATGTATAGTCTTTTTCTTTGATGTTTCTTCAGAACACTTAGTCAAGGGCAGTGACTGCTGTAAACCTCTTAAATTTCAAGTGCTATTTTTATGGCCTCCTTATGACTGGAGAAGCCTCACTTAAAAGATTACAGGGGTTACTTCATGTCTTTGTAGCCAGATGCATTCCGGTAAGGGTTAGTTTGATCCAAAGTCAACTATTATCTTTAGCTTACATCAGTGATTGTTCCCAAAACCTCTGCTCCAGGACGGTCGCTGGGGAATGTACACCTACGGTAACCCACAGTCTGGCTTCTCAGCAAGACTAGCAATATCAAATGCAAGAGTCAGATCGCTAACATTTCTAGGAGGATAGGCACCCTCCTGAAAGCAGAATCCAATTATCAGCATCCCGCTGATCATCTTAAGGGTTGGATTGGGCCCCTTCCCAATTACTAAAGATCTTTGTCCACATTTAGTTTTCTTGTTTTCAAATCTTCCAGATTTGTACATGAGATCTGAGTGAGGTAAATATCTAATGAGGCTGTTCCTAAACTGTGTATTATTGGCTTTAGAGACTGTATCTTGGGTCAATACATAATTAGGTATATGATTTGCCCAAGAGATGAAATGTTTCTAGCCTCTCAGTTAAATGTGTAATTCGGCAGATTTTAAAGAGTGTGTATTATATTTCTCATATTGAGGGTGGGAGTTCTTAAATAAAAATTATAATATGGTCCATAGCACTCAGACCAGCAGGCTGTAATAACAGCATTCTGACCTGTTGCTTCAGTGTATATTTTTTAAAGTACATTACAGAAAAGATAAGAGTCTCTCTGTGTGAGACATTCCTATTTCTTGGGTAATTACAGGTTTAAACTTTGTGTATGCAATAGAAGTGTGCATAGATGAAGCACAGAGCATGCTTTCCTAAAATCCTTAATAGTGAACAGGCTGAGTCACTACCTCACTCCCAACACCGCCCACAGACTCTGAGGGGCCTCTTCCTGGGGGTAAGTTGATTAACTCATGAACAGCACAATATCAATATTGCCAACCCCAAGCATTCAAAAATCATGAAATTGGTTAATCATGATTTTTTTTAAAAAAAATTATGATTAACCAATTTCATGATTTTTGAATGCTTGGGGTTGGCAATATTGATATTGTGCTGTTCATGAGTTAATCGAGTGCTTTTTTGTATGGCTTCTGGTTAGAGGTTTTATAGAACACTCCGGTCACATTTTGAAGCTTTTTCTCAGCAACCATGAGTACTAAACATTTTTAAATGAAAACTGAGATTGTCATGAATCCAGGTCAGGAGCTGGGGTTTGAAGAAGTATTGTTATGTTTATGGCTAAAACACAGAAGTTAGGTAAAAACATAAAATCCTCTTGCTCGAAAGTTGCAACATAACATTAGTTTATTTCTTGGAGTCCAGAATGATTACACACAAGAACACAAAACCAGAAAGAGACAAAGCAGGCTGCTCCCAAAGGCAGTGAGACACAACTCACTTACCTGTGTTTAAGTTGGCTCTTTCCAGACTGCTGCTAGGCCCTGATTGCATATGTCACTACAGAGGGCTTTAGCTTTCAAGCAGGACCAGGAAACCCTGTCCCCACAGCCTTAGAGTGATAGCTCACAATTCAAACAGAGTCCTCAATACACTATAAGTACCATGAGACTCGAGATAAAATTGTGGAAGTTGGCACAACACTACGATTTAAACATATTATACTTCAGCTTGGCTGCCCTTAGGATTTCTCCTCTGAGTTTTCTCTCTTGTAGCTCAATAGTTGTATGCAAGGTCTTTGAACAAATTTTGAAAGAGAAAGTAGTTAACGACACAGTGGTTAATGGTAATTGGGATAAAATACAACAGGGTTTTACAAAAGGTAGCTCATGCCAGACCAACCTGATCTCCTTTTTTTGAGAGAACTGATTTTTTTTTTTTTTTTTTTAGACAAAGGAAATGCAGTGGATCTAATCTATCTAGATTTCAGTAAGGCATTTGATATAGTTCCACATGGGAAATTATTAGTTAAATTGGAGAAGATGGGAATTAATATGAGAATTGAAAGGTGGATAAGGAACTGGTTAAAGGAGACATTACAATGGGACATACTGAAAGGTGAACTGTCAGGCTGGTGGGAGGTTACCAGTGGAGTTTGTCAGGGACTGGTTTTGGGACCAATCTTATTTAACATTTTTATTACTGACCTTGGCACAAAAAGTGGGAGCGGGCTAATAAAATTTGTGGACGACACAAAGTTGGGAGGTGTTCCCAATACCAAAGAGGACCGGAATATTATACAAGATGTGGAGGACCTTGAAAACTGGAATAATAGAAATGGGATGAAATTTAGTAATGCTAAGTGCAAGGTCATGCATTTAGGGACTAACAAGAAGATTTTTGCTATAGGATGGGGACATATCAGTTGGAAGTGACAGAGGAGGAGAAAGACCTGGGTGTATTGTTGATCACAAGATGACTATGAGCCACCAATGTGAAGCAGCTGTAAAAAAAAGTCTAATGCAGTTCTAGAATGCATCAGGTGAGGTATTTCCAGTAGAGACAGGGAAGTGCTAGTCCATTATACGGCCACTGGTGAGATCTCCTCTGGAATACTGTGTGCAATTCTGGTCTTCCATCTTTAAGAAAGATGAATGAAAAGTGGAATAGGTGCAGAGGAGACTCAAAGAGCCTGGCTTGTTTAGCCTAGCCAAAAGAAGGTTGAGGGAAGATATGATACATCAAAGGGATAAATACCAGGGAGGGAGAGGAGTTATTTAAATTAAGCACCAGTGTGGACACAAGAACAAACGGCTATAAGCTGGCCATCAGCAAATTCAGGCTTGAAATTAGGTGAAGGTTTCTAACTATCAGAGGAGTGAAGTTCTGCAACAGCCTTCCAAGGGGAGCAGCGGGGGCAAAAAACCTAACTGGCTTGAAGTCTGAGCTTGATAAATTTATGGAGGAGCTGGTATGATGGACTGCCTACAGTAGCATACAGCAAATATCTCCAACAGCTGGTGATGGGACACTCTATGGGGAGGACTCTGAGTTAATACAGAGAATTATTTCCCAGGTGTCTGGCTGGTGGGTCCTGCAGACATGCTCAGGGTGTAAACTGATCGCCATATTTGGGTCGGGAATGAATTTTCTCCCAGGTCAGATTGGCAGAGACCTGAGGATAGGGGGTTTCGCCTTCCTGTGCAGCATGGGGCATAGGTCACTTGCAGATTTAAACCAGTGCAGGGTTTCTCAAACTTCATTGCACTGCAACCCCCTTCTGACAACAATTACTACAGGACCCCAGGAGAGGGGACCAAAGCCTCAGCCAAAGCCCAAGCCCCACCGTCCTGGGTGAGAAGGACAAAGCTGAAGCCCAAGAGCTTCAACCCCAGACAGGGGGCCTGTCACCTGAGCCTCGCTGCCCAGGGCTTCAGCCCTGGGCAGTGGGGCTCGAGCTTCTGCTTCAGCCCTGGGAAGTGGGGCTCAGACTTTGGCTTTGGCCCCAGCAAATCTAAGCCAGCCCTGGTGATCCACTTTGGGGTCCCAACCCACAGTTTGAGAACCGCTGAACTAGTATAAATGGTGGATTCTCTATAACTTGAAGTCTTTAAATCAAGATTTAAAGACTTCAGTGACTCAGCCAGAAGTTCTGATCCGATTGCGGGTGTGGGTGGGAGCAAGAGCTCTGGAACCTTGGTAGAAGTAGGGGAGCCATGAGGCCCTCTCTGTCTCCGTGACCCCACCTCCTGCTCCTCTTCTTCTCCCCAAAGAGAAAAGCCCTGCCATCCTGTTAATACTTAGCATTTATGTAGTGCATTATGTGGGTGGCCGATGTTCACTCATCAGTCCTCACAATGCCTTCATTACATGTTTGGATCTCTATTTAATAGGTGGGGATAATGGTCAGAGAAGTTACATGACTTGCCCAGGCCTTGGAATCAGTGGCAGAGCTGAGAGTAGAATTTAAGCCTAGTTGTGTGGCTCAGTCCCCTGCTTTAGCCTCCTACACCTGACTATTTCTCTACAACTCTTTGGAAGCCCTTTTCTATACAGAGGCAGAGTAGCTAATTTTTACACTTCAATGTCTTAGCCAGTTCCCCCCTCCTAAAATACCAAGAGTGAAATTTTGGCTCCACTGAAATCATTGGCAATGCTCCCATAAATGTCAGTAGGCCCAGGATTTTACCCCAGGAGTCTATTCGACCAAACAAACCCAGGTGAATCTGAAATGTAACTGGCTCACCCGAGGCACATGGGGACATCTCTCACTCCAGCCCCTCTAGACTAAAGGATGGAGTATTATTACTATCTAATGATTTTATACTGTTGTTCATCTGAATATCTTCCACAAAGATGCTTTGCTAATCAAAGTCCCTACTGGATCTAAACCTCTCATTGATCATGCTCATTGAAGACTATGGTTTGCCTTAAGTATTACACTGCAACTGTCTAAGGCAAATCCTTCACTCACCAGCTATGGGAGCAGCTTCACTCAAACACAGAATCCTTTGTGGCCTTTAAGTTTAAGTAGAACAGGTTGCACGGTGCATTTTAATAGTTCTCAAATGTAAAGTGCCCCGAGATTACATGATGGGTACAAAATAAGGGAGCTTTCTACTAATTTGTCAAGAATTTGTCATTTAAAAATCAAAATATTGTTTTTTCACACAAAGCATAGAGACCAGAAAGCCTCTAGATTTTATCTGTTAAATGCAGGGTTTTTCTAAAAAAAGGGACTCCCTGTGTCCGGACTCTCCTAAATTCCTTTTGGACTCAAATCTGGCAATCTGTTCAGTTGGTATGCTCCAAGTAAATAATTGGGGGAAAGAAGAGGTGAGAGAGAGAATGAGTGAACTCCCCACATCACAATATCCTATAGCCCAGTGGTTGGGACACTCACCTGAGAGGTAGCGGATATCTGGTCAAATCCCTTCTCCCCCGCAGGTGGAGAGGGAAATTGAACCAGTGGTCTCCCCAGCCCAAATCAGTGCCTTAACCACTGGATTAAAAGTTAAGATGGAGGTCCTTCCACCAGCCTCTTACAAAAACAGCGTAGGCACCTAATGCCAAGAGAGTTTGCAGCTAAGAATCCCAGCAGAGGCTATGAGTCACCTTCCTGCTGTCCAGTTTCAGGCAGTGAACTTCCTGAGGGGGGATAGGGTTTAGGACACATCCCTCAGCTTGGCATCTCCCCCGGCTAGCTAGCTGTGAGCTGCCTACTATGCTGGCTATTGTGAATCCCATTCTGAGGCACCTATCTCTCCTCATTCATTGTACAGGGAGCCTATGAGCATAACTCAAGTTTTGTGAATCCCACCGATGTACTACATGCCTAAAAATTAGGTGTGGTGACACACAGCATCGCCATGGCTAAATTCCTTTGTGAATCTAACCCAGTACTGCTAAGAGTCTGCCTGTGACACATATGGTAACTTCCTTCAGTGTCCTTAATTCAGTATGTTTTTTCAAGTGTAAGTAGCTTTGGACTCCATTCTATTGAATGCAAAGGTTATGTAGTATTGTGATCCCTGGGGCGTGTTATGAACTTCAGAAGACTATGTTGAATAATGTGCCAGAATGGATGTTTGGACAACCAGTGTCAAGTGATTTGCCTGGGAAATGCAATCCCCTCCCCTTCCCCCATTATGCAAACACCAGCCTTTTGAAGCCATGCCCTGAGGAGAGGGTAATTGTCTGCTGATGACCTTTTCCCAAAGGTTGGAACTCCAAGGCCCAAGCTGTATAAAGAAAAGGGCTGATCTGCACAGTCAGTGTGCTTGCTCTGAGCAGAGGCTGTGTCAAGGTTCCTTCCCCACTCTGAACGCTAGGGTACAGATGTGGGGACCTGCATGAAAAACCTCCTAAGCTTATCTTTACCAGCTTAGGTCAAAACTTCCCCAAGGTACAAAATATTCCACCCTTTGTCCTTGGATTGGCCGCTACCACCACCAAACAAATACTGGTTACTGGGGAAGAGCTGTTTGGAAACATCTTTCCCCCCAAAATACTTCCCAAAACCTTGCACCCCACTTCCTGGACACGGTTTGGTAAAAAGCCTCACCAATTTGCCTAGGTGACTACAGACCCAGACCCTTGGATCTTAAGAACAATGAACAATCCTCCCAACACTTGCACCCCCCCTTTCCTGGGAAATGTTGGATAAAAATCCTCACCAATTTGCATAGGTGACCACAGACCCAAACCCTTGGATCTGAGAACAATGAAAAAGCATTCAGTTTTCTTACAAGAAGACTTTTAATAGAAATAGAAGTAAAGAAATCACCTCTGTAAAATCAGGATGGTAGATACCTTACAGGGTAATTAGATTCAAAACATAGAGAACCCCTCTAGGCAAAACCTTAAGTTACAAAAAAGATACACAGACAGAAATAGTTATTCTATTCAGCACAATTCTTTTCTCAGCCTTTTAAAGAAATCATAATCTAACACATACCTAGCTAGATTACTTACTAAAAGTTCTAAGACTCCATTCCTGGTCTATCCCCAGCAGAAACAGCATATAGACAGACACACAGACCCTTTGTTTCTCTCCCTCTTCCCAGCTTTTGAAAGTATCTTGTCTCCTCATTGGTCATTTTGGTCAGGTGCCAGCGAGGTTACCTTTAGCTTCTTAACGCTTTACAGGTGAGAGGAATTTTCCTCTGGCCAGGAGGGATTTTAAAGGGGTTTACCCTTTCCTTTATATTTATGACAGGCTGTTATCAACCTGTAACCACAGAAACCCCCCTTGCTGGAGTTTGAAGTATTGACTTCCAGCAGAGCCCTAGTTGGAGCCAGGGGTGATCTGTGGTAAATGTTTAACACACATGTGGGTTCTTTTATTGTTTTAATATGTTTTCTCTGTAATGCTTTCACCTTAAGAATAAATGTGCTTGCTTAGAAGGAGCTGTGTGGTAATTTATAACTATGGGCAGTTACCTGGTCATAGCCTTCAGAGAAAAAGCAAAACGCAGATACTGGCCTTTTAGGCTGTCTGGTTTGCTGGAGATAGCACACTGTTGGCAGGGAACTGTGCAGCCTGGAAAAGGCCTGGGCAAGAGAGGTGACAACTGAGGAACTGGGAACCTAGAGTGAGTGTTAGACCACAGAGGGGGAATACAGGTGCAGTTGCCCTGAACTGTGAGAGTGTCTACAAGACAAGTTAAGGTGCAGTTGTAGCATGGGTAAGCATATCCCTGTTAGCTTTAATCTAGCTAGCTCAGGTAACAGTAGCAGTGAAGACATGGCAGAATGGACACTGCTGTAGGCCAGAAGCCCAAGTACATACCCAGGGTCGCTGGTGGGGTTGTACTGGGGCAGCTAGCCCATGCTGAAACCCATGCTGCTACATCTTTACTACTATTGTTCCTGCGCTAAGTAGATTAAAGCAGGTATTCCTATTTGTGCTACAATTCTTCCTTAATGTGCAGTGTACATGTGTCCTAAGAGCTCGCATTTGGGTGCGGAAGCAGACACAGTGACTCTGGAATAGCTGAGCTAGGCACGGAGGCAATGTTTGGGTTCAGGATGGATGGCAATAAAGTCCCATGAGCAAATTTTTGGCTCCATCCAAATGGTGGAAATCTTGTGAGATTAAAGTGCTGTTCTCTTGAGCTCATTGCCTGCAACTCAGCTGGACCCCCCAGGTCTCCCAGAATCAATCAGGAAGGAAAACCATCAGAGTGAGTCTCCATGCTGTACCATTTCTAAGGAGTCTGCCTGTCTGCAAGGGAAGCTGATGTTTTTCTAAGACATACTCCAAGAATCAGGAGCGGCAGAAGCACCCAAAAAGTGTGTGTGTGGGAGGGTGCCACAGGCCCCAGATCCCCGCACTGCCCTCACGCTGCCCCTTCCTCCGAGCCCCATCCCTGCGCTGCCTCTTCTCCCCAAGATGCTGCCTCTCTCACTCCTCTCTGGCCTCTCCCTCCATTGCTTGCCTTTACGGACGGTAAAAAGGGGGAGGGCATTTTAAAAGTGGGGGGTGGACATGGCCCCCGGCCCCACCCTGTTCCGGTGCTCCTGCCAGGAATTATTTTGGAGAAGTTCTATGGCCTGTGTTACACAGGAGGTCAGACTAGATGATCACAATGATCCCTTCTGGCCTTGGAATCTATGAATCTATATGTTGTGTGGTGGAGATGATGCAGCATATCACAGAGAGGACCCACACTGTCAGGGTGAGTTGAATCCTGCCTGTTTTCCTTCATCACAGATAAAACACATTGAGACTGGGAGTTGAACTTGTTCTTCACAAGAGCAGTGTGCAGAGTTCTGTACTGTCATTCCACGCTCATCAGCAGGAGGGGGAGAAATCCTGCTAATATGAAAAATTGAACTGGACATTTCGCTATTGCTAAAACCAATGACTGTTTTTTCCCATTGTGATGCTTTAAGGTGCCAGTGCCTTTGCCTTGTGCATTTATTTTGCTTTTCCCTCCCTTTGTATTCCTGTTCCCCTTGGCAGGTTGGTGAGTGTCAGAAATAGCCTGGGAGGGAGGGGGGGGACTGGCAAAAGCCATCACTGCAAGCTGTCTCCCTCTCAGAGGTAATGCTAATGCAATTGCCTGCCATTACCCAGCTACTTGGAGTTTCAGCTCAGTAAAGCAATTCAAACAGTAAATTAAGTTGTTGAACTGCAGGATCTCTCTCACTCACAACAGTCTCCTCTGGGAGAAAGACTTCTTGTCCTAACCACTCTACCAATATATCTATATTCCCTGCCTGGAGCATATTTAACACCAGACACTCAGAGCTGGCTGGGGTTTTGAATTTCCAAGAAATGGCAGAGTTCCAGAATGGAGCCCTGGTATTTGAGAGCCCGCCACAAAACCAGCAAGTATACGGCAAGAACAAAGGCCCAGGCTTGATTGCTTATTAATGAAGCCAGGGCCTGGTGCAGCAGGCCTTCATGTGAATGGAGCACCACTGAAGTTGTTGGGACTCATGGTGCACGTAAGGCATACGTTGTTGGACAGGATCCCTGGTGCTCTGTTTAAATCTAATGAGGTGGGATGGAGGTCACCCAGGGAAGCTGCAGACACGCTTTGCAAAGAAGGGCCAGCAGTCAGTCTGGTAGCAGTGGAGACTTGAGGTTAAGCTTTTCATTTAGTCAAAACACTTTCTCTGTGGCTCATTCAACTGATTACAGTTGGCTGAGCAAGCTTGTTGGTCTGGTTTTAAGATCAGTTAAAAAAAAATAGTGAGTATGAGTCTTAAACAATAGAGCTGAATGAAAGCCTAACCCCGCCTTTCATTGTCCTGATGCTCGGCTCAGAATAACATTTTAAACAAAGGCTCACAAACAAACATTTCACCAAGATTAAACAAAATTAGTTGTGGCAACTATTAAGAGAATGTATTTACAACATCCTTGTTCTGTTCTTTTCAGCTTCTTAGACCTCGCCCATCCCTATGGTATCTCAGAACAAGGATCTAAGAACCTGATAGACTAGAACAGAACACCAAAGAGGCAGGATGCCTGGTTTTTTATCTTCTGCACTGACTTGTAGTGTGACCTTGGCCGATTGACCCAGTGCTTGAGTCAAAGGCCATGTAAGTCAATGGAAAGACTCCCAGTGACTTTGACAGATTTGGGGTCTGGCTGCTACAGACAGTTTTTTAGAAGCAGCCACTGATCATTATATATATTATATATTAGATAAGGATTAAACACCATGAAACAGATATTTGCAGAGACTACTCAGAGAGAAGTGAAAAAAAATCCCACTGGACATTTAACCATTTGCACAAAATGATAGATTGTGATAAAGGAAACAAGGAATGGGGAGCAACTGTTAGCTAGATAATTTTAATCTCTGTGTCTCACTTCACCATTTGTATAACTGAGATGATAATGCTTCCCTACCTTACTATGGTGGGTGAGGATAGAGTCATTAATGCTTGTGAAGTGCTCATATGCTATGGTGACAGGAGAGAACTTAAATAGATCAGTCCAGGATTTAAAGATAAATGATTATTCTTTTACATATAAATAAAAATAGGGGCAAGTTATACATATACTCTATTGATTAGCGAGTGATCAAAAGGTGGAACTGTCATGCCATTTTTTCATGTTTTAAGGAGAGAATTCTAACACTCAGTAAATGGTACATTCTGCCTTTTAACATTTAATTACTATAACAGCCCAAGGATCAGCAAGTCAAATCTCATATGGAGACTTGCCAGACAAATTTTGTGTGTGTGCTGACAACTGACACATATGAGGTAATAACAGAAGTCTTCAGCCAAGCAAGAGAGACAGAAAATAAGAGATAAACATTGCTAGCATGTATCTCCTGGGAGAAGCAACAGAATCTGTGATACAATTGAACAAATTTCACTGAAACCAATTGTGCACTTCAGGCTCTTGTTAAAGTCAGTTCATGGTTTACCCAGTTTAGGCAGTGATCTTAGCTGTCCAAGTACCAGGTAAAGATGCATTGGAACTGAATTATCAGCAGACATGGTGTGACTCAGGGCACTCCTGGGCTCAAACCAGTACTAATACCTTGATCAGGCATAAGACAGCAAAAACAGGCTTTATTTGGTTCTCATGGCCCTCTGGCAGGGGACCATCTGCCACAGACTTACTCAGCAGCAGCAAGCAAGGCACAGGTTGAAAACAATAGTCTCTGATGCAGCCTGCCTTCCTTCAGGGAGGCCCTGGCAGCTAGCAGTCTCTCAAGGATGTAACAAGTAGGAAAAAAGTCCTATGCCAGGCCCACCTTCCCTCCAGGAAGCTCTGCAGCAGTTCCTCAAGGAGTTCCTGTTGCCAGCCTGGATGTGCACAGAGTGAATACTGAAGGGCTGCTCTCCTTCCAAGTCAAACCCCAAGTGAACCACATTCTCCCCTTTTAACTCCTTCCTCCAAGCCTGATATTTTCTGCAGGTGTAGCGGGCAGGACCAATTAACTCTATCCTGGCCATTATGGCGTTTGTATACCCCATCTCAGATGGGCACAGTCCTGCAAAAAACTTGCATTCAGAACTGGACACTGTCGGAGTTCAGATTGGGCAGGGATTGGGGGGTTGGTTCAGGCCCGTCTCTGATCCTGAGTCTCACTATATTAACTATTTTGCAACAGTCTCCAAAGTACAGTCTATCAAACCAAAAAAGGGCAGCGGGTCACACCCTGGGTTTGGCCAGTGATTCAGCCATTGTATGTTTTTCCCAGCGTATCGGAGAGGCATCCACACACTGCACACTCAGACTGATCAGAGATTGCTGCAATACGTAGGTGTAAATTCTGAGGCCTTTTTCTTTAGTAAGCAGTAGCAGCAGCCACATTAGGAGAGCAGCAGCCATGACCTAAGAAGCAGAAAGTCGCATCCTCACATTCCGTCTAAATTGCATCAGTGTAGCATCGGACTGTTAAGAAGGCTCCTGTCCTAATAGTGCCCACCATCAGCAGATAAAGAAACAGATCTTAAGCTTTTTAAAGAAAACTTTGTTTAATAGCATTCTGTCTATTCGGAATCGCTTATCAACAGTTGTGACTGTGAAATCTATATTTCTTTATTGTTTTGCCTTTATGGTCACTCCTTCTCTACTGTTTATCTGTGGGTTCTGTCTGATTCTTTCTGTCTGTTACATAACTAATTTTGCAAGATTTAAATCAATTAAGGTGGTGGGGTCGGATTGGTTAAAGCAGGGGCCGGCAACCTTTCAGAAGTGGTGTGCTGAGTCTTCATTTATTCACTCTAATTTAAGGTTTCGCGTGCCAATAATATATTTTAACGTTTTTAAAAGGTATCTTTCTATCAGTCTATAATATATAACTAAACTATTGTTGTATGTAAAGTAAATAAGGTTTTAAAATGTTTAAGAAGCTTCATTTAAAATTAAATTAAAATGCAGATCTTATCAGTTTAGTGTGATCCTTGCCCTTGCTGAGTTTTCCAATGTCTGGCACGTATTTGGATACTTTAAGCTGCACACAGACTTCTGAGTGATCAGTTGTTAACCGGCTCTGAGAGGGACAGAGGACAGATTTCATGTATGAAAATACCTGTTCACACAGGTATGTGGATCCAAATGCTGAAAGCATTGCAAATGCAATTTTCTTCAAACAGTTAAATTTCACTGGCAGGGACATCCAGCAGGTCAGAATAGAGGCCCCATGATCTCTCTTGGTAGCTTCAAGTGCACGCCGCAGATCTCCAAACTTTGATGCCCACAATTCTGAGCTTTTTAACTGAATGAGCTGCATTTCGAAATCTTCAACACCCATCCACTGAAATACAGACAAATCCAAGTCGCTTTCATTTAACTTTTCAGGTTTAATTGGAAAAGAAAGCATTGGGTCAAATCTCTGGAAATCTTGAAATCTGTCAAAAAATTCTGATTCCAGTTCTTGCACGTACATTCTAATCTCAACGTCAAACGCAGTGCGCTGTTCCACGTGGCATCTTAGTGATGTAAGCAGCAAATCAGGACTTAAAAATATCCCAGTACAGTGGCGCTGGAACAATTTTTAAGGTGGGGGTGCTGAGCTGTGCCCCCTCTTGCCCCTGTCTGCACCCCGCACTGCCCGAGGCTGGGGCCAGTGGGCCACAGCTGGGGGTGGCTGCAGAGCCCCGGGCCGGCGACCAGGACCCCAGGCCGGCAGCAGAGCCCCCTGGACTGGTGGCCAGGACCCGGGGCCGGCAGCAGGCTGAGTGGGGCCGGTGGACAGAACCCCAGCTGGCAGTGGGCCGGCGGCCGGTACCCCAGGCCAGCAGCGGAGCCCCCGGGACTGGTGGCCAGGACCCGGGCAGTGTGAGTGCCACTGAAAATCAGCTTGCATGCCGCCTTCAGCACACGTGCCACGGGTGCCTACCCCTGCATTAAAGAATTATTTCATAATGGGCTAGGATTGGTGAAAAATATTGTTTTGTAGGACTTTAGTTTAAAATGATTGGTAATGGTACAGCTAAGCAGGACACAAGTTTAACTATATAAACTGGGGTCCAAAGGGAAGTTCTTTGGGCCCTAACTCCAGGACACAGCCCAAGAGAGCTGCCAGACCTCAACACCCTTCCAATCACAACCGGACGATCTGAGCCTGATTGGCCACTTCCTTATTGGGAAGAGTTAGCAGGGTATGCTTAGAATGTGTATTCTGTTAATAAATGGAAGTTAAGGATATTACTGTGTAAGGCTCTTTCACTAGTAAAAGGCCCTGCAAACATGCAGAAGATTACACCCTGAGCCCTAAGAACTGGGTAAGGGTAGGTGCCTTTCGCCCGGAGCCCTAGGGACTGCGAAAGGGTGGGGGTGCCTAAATGAATTGGATTACACCTTAAGCCCATGGAAGGGTAAAGATGGAGTGACCTAGAGTGTGCAAGTAACAGTAGGCATGGTGACAATACAGCATTTATTTATATAATGCTTTATAGCATGAAAGCACTTTCAAACATCAATGAATTGAGCCTCTCCACAGCCACGGGAGGTAGGTGAAATGTGACCCTATTTCGCAGACAGGGAATCTTAGGTACAGAGAGCTCAGTGGCTTAGATAACTAGGATGTGCTAGTGATAGTCTTAAGAAAAGGTCACTATCTTTGCTCACGGGCGAGCACTGAATATTCCTGGAGAGCAGGAGGGCACCATTTGCTACAGTCAAACTGCGCACAGAAACTGCAAATAAAGTTTTCAATAAGATTCTGGTGCAAAGATGTCAGAGTGGCTGAACCCAACGTTTGTTGCTCTTCTGATTAGGCTTAATCATCGGGGCTGGACAGTTATTTTTTTGTCATTATTTGTGCCTCACACAAGGATCTTATGTTTAGAACATGCGTAGGGAGCCATTTCTGCTGAAAGAAAAGAGAGAAAACGTTGAATGCTTCAAGGGATATTTGTGCAGATTACAAGGGCTTTCTGGTCTCTGGAGAACCCAAGAATAGATGGTTTCACAAAGTGCAATTTAAAACTTAATCCAGACATACCACAGTTGGCATCTGGAGCTCTGACTATTGCCTCTTGTGTTAACTGCTCTACAGGCCTGGTCACTGTGACTCCAGGTGAATTCTCATAAAACAGACACTTGGTACTTCAGCTAATAGACTCTACAGACACCAATTACACTGGATTTACTAATTTGGAACAAAGAAGTAAGGGGCGGGGAGGACCCTGAGGAAGCAGTACAAGCATGTTTCAGAGTAGCAGCCGTATTAGTCTGTATTCGCAAAAAGAAAAGGAGGACTTGTGGCACCTTAGAGACTAACCAATTTATTTGAGCATAAGCTTTCGTGAGCTACAGCTCACTTCATCGGATGCACAAAGTGGAAAACACAGTGAGGATGTTTTTATACACACAGACCATGAAAAAATGGGTGTTTACCACTTCAAAAGGTTTTCTTTCCACTTTGTGCATCTGATGAAGTGGGCTGTAGCTCACGAAAGCTTATTCTCAAATAAATTGGTTAGTCTCTAAGGTGCCACAAGTACTCCTTTTCTTTTTGCGAGTACAAGCATGTGTTGTTGCTCTCCTGTTCAGACTCACATCAGGGCAAGATGATGTGAAATTAAGGCTTAACCATCAAATAAGGCTACTCTAGGACTTTTCAAACCCTTTTTTGTGTGGGGTGGGCAAGTACCTGTGACTGAAGAACCTCTTAATGCTAACTGTCAGGGGGGATACAGAAATCACATGAGTTTGGTGTGTACATTGCAATTCACCAAAGACTTTTATGGGAGGTCTCAAATGAAAGCTGGTGCCACACATGTCAGCAATATCTTGTATGTACAGATACTATATAAGGAGTTACGTATATATACTGAAAATACGTTCTCAGAGTCTGTATTGAGGTATTAGTCACCAGCAAAGGTGAAAACAGGTTTTCCTCCCGAAAGAAGGTATGAAAAGTGAATCTCTCTGCTGCAATGTAAATTAAGCATGGTAAGCTAATATAATGGATGCTGATTTACAAATGAAGAAATGTGAAATCAACAGGAAAGGAACACACAGAAGAAAACAAGCCATGGGAGGTTATCCTGTCTATGAGTAAAGACAACAAACTTTTGGGGAATATCTAGAAGGCAAAGAAGACACCCCTTCATCCTGCACCTAGGAAGTAAATGGACTGCATTGTGACGGGTTCCCCTCGGGGTGCCACCTGGAACTGGGATACGACTGAGCCCCCCTGACCCACCAGCCTGGGCTCCCTTCTACACTGTACTGCTGTGACAAGCTGCCAAGCCCTACAGGCTTCAGCCTGCACTTTCACCAGCATATGTACAGGTAGGGACACACCCAGCTGCAGTACATCCAGGCAGGCTCTTTAACCAGACCCTGCATGGGAAGTCTTCAGCTAGGGCACCTCCCAGTTCCTAAGGCACACACCCCATCCCAAGTATAAACCCAAAATTATACCATCTTGCACTGCACAGGGAACTGTACAGCATAAGCTCCTAAAATTTACCCCTCCCTCAATGTGGAGAGGAATATGCAACAGCTTTCTGCCCCTGAGTTATGATTTGTGAGGCTTTTATTCTGATAGAAACAAGCAAACGGTGACAATGCTTACAACCCACGCGTTGCAACTTTGTTCTAATTGTTCCTGTAGCAGTTGGGGCTCGTAAAAATTTTAAAATGTAGGAATTTCCTGTTTTCTGACCCGCTCCAATACTAAATACTCCGGAAAATCAGATCCTAAGCATCTCAGCGTGGATGCCCACAATTCGTGGATACTTTCAACCTTAATCTCTCTCTGTGCCCTATTTGTAAAATGGAGATAACACCACCCCCCCCATCTCATGTGGTGTTGTGAAAATAAATTAATCAATATTTGTGAAACACTTGGATACTTCAGTGATGAGCACAAAAGAAAAGCCAATGAGGAAGTTAATAATTCAGACCAGGGTTTGAATGGTGTGCAGTCAATAGTGCCTGGAGGCATACATTGAACAATGAGGATAAAGCAAAATATTGAATAGCCTCTCATGCAATGAGCACTGTCCATGCTGTTCATTGAATTGGGGTGGGGGGAGCATGTAATTAAAGGCCATCTCACAATGCATATGCACAAGAGGGCCAAATTAAAGTTGCATGGGCAACCTTAATTCCAGCATTTCCTAACTTTTGAGTGCTTGATTTTGCAACCTCAGTAATGTTCTTTTAATGCAATTTTTTAATGTGTATATATTATTTATGTATGGTCCTCAGTGCGCTTTGTTAGCGCATGAGGCCCTAAAAGTCAAATGGACAAAAAATGGGCTATTTTAAAAAAAAGAGACTGACTAGTTTTCTATATTGGCTAAACTAAGGAATGCAAAAGATAACTAGCAAAAAGTAAATTAGAGTTTGTAATTTCTTGTCATTTTAATAATCTGAAGTGTTATTGGCAATATCAACAAGGAAGGTTTTAAAAATACTTGACACTGTCCTCTTGATAAACTCAGTGAATGAAGTTTGCAAAAAGTTCTGAGTAAACACTTTCTACTTTAGTTCATGTCCACATGAAAACAAAGCTAAGCTGGTTGCCCTGTTACAGTGTGTCTCCAATTTCTTTCTTCGTTCTGTGTCCTCTTCAGAGAACATAAAGGAAGATATTGGTATGAACAATGAATAATATATGTGTAAGTTCCCTGCAGTTTTTTTGAAGTTGTCTTACAAAGAGGTTTCTGGAAAAGATTATAAATCTTTTCAGAGATCACTTAATCTAACTGGGGGATCAGGTGGTTCATGGCACTGATAACAATTACTGATGCACTGTAGTGTTTGAGGGGGTGTTTTTTGGTATGTTTCTTTTTAATGCTCACAACAGATTAAAGAGGTTTCTTTTTCTCTCCACTTGAAGATGTAAAGCAGTTACTTTAATTACCACAAGTAACTCATGATTACTCTGCCTGGGAAGGTCCCTTTGTCTACAGTGCTATGTAAGCCCAAAGTTGGTGGGACTCGCGTCAGCTGACCCACATCAAAGAACCCTGAGCGTGAGCATCTGCACTGCATTTTAACCCTAGGTTAAGGATTTTCTGATCCATGCTTGAACCTAGGGCTCTGACATCCATATTGCAGCACGCAGGCTAGAGTCAAAGTAACCACATCCCAGAGCCTGAGCAACCTCCCTGCCCCACAGAAGGAGGCCCCTCTTGCCCTAGGACATGCCCTGCATGTTACGAAGAAGCAGCTCACTTTACAAAAAGCTTGATCAGTTTTATCTCTATTGCAAAGCCAGGAGGCTCTCTGAATGTGTGCTTGCAGATTGGTGATCAGAAGAGAATGAGTTAACACTGACATGAGCTGCTATTTGCAAAATGGGGGGTTACTTCCATTTTCAGTAGAGTGATTTGCAGACTGTTGGGATAGAGAGTTGTCCCGTGGAATTGTGGGATACCTCCAGGACCTGAGTCAAGTGGGGCTGCATCTACAGTGCATAGCAATAAGGCTTGGACCCTGGGTCCCGGCTTAACTTGAGTTCTGACCCTCCACCCCTGCACAGTCCTGGGACCGAGCCCTGGGTTAGCACAATTACAGTGTAGACACAAGGGGAACGGGTTAGCCTTGAGCCCTGGCTCAAGCATGGGCTTACAGTGCAGTGTAGACATACCCTTTGAGTCCAGTGGGGCTCTGTATGGGCATATAGGTCTGCCCATATATAACAGTTTGGCAGATTGGGCTCTAAAATCTGACAAATCAAGACAAGTGCCCCTCGAGGTTCAAACTGATGGTCAAAAATTTCCATCAACGTTTTTATTTGATGGAAAACTGGGTTTTCAACTAAATGAACATTTTCATAGTAGGCGTGTGCTTTCCTCGATTATTTTTTTTCCTTTAGAAAACAACAACAAAAAATGGCCAAAAACTGATTTTTTCCCCCAGTTTTCAGGTACAAGTACTCAGTTGCCAATATATATATATATATTTTTAAACTATGCACACAACATTGATGCAGAAAAAAAACCATTTTCCAACTCACTGCCCCTGAAGACTTCACATACTGTTTCACTTCCCCCCATCCCCTTTCTCTCTGCTGCTAAGACGGACATGAACACTTTTAGATTATATCTGATGGGCTCTCTCTATTTAGTATCTGCTTCGGTGGAGAAGAGAAACATCTGCAATAAAGAATAAAATAATAATAACGGGAGATGGAGGCAGAAGGAAAAATACTCAGACCCAAAATGACTTAAATGCTATCTCTGATGTCAATAGTCATCCTTGCTAAATGTTCCTAGGCAATCTAGTTATTGGCAGCTACTAAAATCCTGGCTCTCCGGGATGCTTGGCTCATGTGTGTAACTACCATTTCTGAGAACGACACAGGCATATTGGCAGCAGATACATCTTTAGACAGTGCAAGTGCAATAAGCTTCAATGTCTTTTCCAATTGCCTTTGTGCAAATGAAGCTCGACATGCAATAAAGATGACTTCAAATCCATTGTGGTTTAAAATATGAATTAAATGTGCAGGCACCGGTAGAGGGACAGAAAGTCTGTGGTTCAGGTGACAAGACATATATATGGCAATTACTTAATTGCTCTGGAGACCTGTACTGAGAGTTTGGGAAAGCACAGAGATAATAAACTGCTGGTTAGTTTTTCTGTCCATGAAAAAAAAAAAAATCCTGACAACCAGCTGCACAATCCCATGATCTTTATTTGTAGCCAGCTCCCTTCCTGCCTCACTACATTAGCTGTTGCCACGACTCACTGTTTGACGTCTGACTTACATGTTAAGTCGCCTAAGGGCAGGCCCTTGTAGTCTTATGCGTCTGTGATGCACCTTACACATCCCACAGGACTGTAAAAAAGACATATCCTATTTCTCAATGCCACAGCTGTAGAAGACCACTGATGCCCCTGACCAGATTCTTAAAAAAACAACCCTGAACAGTCTTCCATATCCACCCTGAGTTTTACATGAGAATCAGTGTATGCTGGGACAGGACACACAGGGCTGAATTCTGCTCTAGGTTACATGTGAGTAAGCCCACTGATGGGATGCAACTTAAGAATTTGTCCCATGGAGATGAAGACCCTGACTCTGTGCTGATTTATCCAGGTGGATGCGTGCACCTGAGCAGAACATCACTGGTTTCAATAGCACTCCATGCAGAGGTCCCCCATAAAGGTCTGAGTGCAAGTTTGGGGCCATATTTAGTTTTCACATAACTGCTCTGACAGACAAATACACCTATTGGCTCCTTATGTAAGCACTGAGTCAGGTGGTCTAATTCTCAGTTGCCCTGTACCTCCTGCAGGCTGCTATACTAGTTGCTGTAAACCAGTCTGCACTCACATAAATGACTCCACAAGGTGCAGGGCAATGGAAGATCTGGCCCAGAATGTATTAATAAAAGATTCCCAACAACCTCGTTCTCAATAAGGTTCTTAAGATTCCTCAGCTCCTAGATTTTCAAAGCTCCACATTTTGTTCTGCCACGGTTTTCCAAGAGGGTCCCCCCTTCCTGCCTACAGGCCAGCTATGTCCATAAAGACTTTTCTGTACAACTGTGATTGTGTAGCTCTTATGAGGCCTAACTAATAATGGTTGTAAAGTACCAGATTAGTGTCTGAGTGAAAAGTAGTAAAGCCAGTCAGTGGTCAAGATGGGGACGAAACTCAAGAGTCTTAGATTCCCAGCCTCAGAACTTCAAAGGGGGGGAAAAAGGTAATGGGCAGGTATATTTGTAACCCCAGCCCTGAGGCTTGGCTACAGGCTTCTCCCTTTTCTCATCAGGGTTATTGGTCCTGGTTTCCCCTCTAAGGGCACCTAGTGCCTCCACCCAGTTAAACCCCTCCTAGTACAGAGACCACAGAGGGCTTGTCCCTTGGGGAAATATTTAACACAATCTCATACAGAAGAGCATCAGTTCGAGTACACAAAGATACAATAGCTATTGCAATTCTCAGCATAAAAAAACAGCAACTAGGGCTTTATTAGGTATGGGGCAGTCAGGATAAGGAAGAGTGGAAAGGGGGATTAGGATAATAAGAGACAAAAACAACAATACACAACTCTACCCCTCCCCACATTTACAGCCAGTATATACCACCCTGCTCCCTCCCAGCACCGGCCTAGCGAGTTTAGGCTCAGTCTTTGATGGATGGTGCAGAGCTGAATGTCGGAGGCTGGCTTAAAACAGAATAGCAAAAAAATAAAGAGCGGTGTTCTGACAAAGCATCCACACCAAGGATGGTACGATCGACCTTGTGACTCTCTGGTCCGGATTCCCCACATGCAATTAGGCTGGCTGTTGGCAGCCTGCCTGTGACTTAGAATCATAGAATCATAGAATATCAGGGTTGGAAGGGACCGCAGGAGGTCATCTAGTCCAACCCCCTGCTCAAAGCAGGACCAATCCCCAACTAAATCATCCCGCCAGGGCTTTGTCAAGCCTAACCTTAAGAATATCTAAGGACGGAGATTCCACCACCTCCCTAGGTAACGCATTCCAGTGTTTCACCACCCTCCTAGTGAAAAAGTTTTTCCTAATATCCAACCTAAACTTCCCCCACTGCAATTTGAGACCATTACTCCTTGTTCTGTCATCAGCTACCACTGAGAACAGTCTAGAGCCATCCTCTTTGGAATCCCCTTTCAGGTAGTTGAAAGCAGGTATCAAATCCCCCCTCATTCTTCTCTTCCACAGACTAAACAATCCCAGTTCCCTCAGCCTCTCCTCATAAGTCATGTGTTCCAGTCCCCTAATCATTTTTGTTGCCCTCCGCTGGACTCTTTCCAATTTTTCCACATCCTTCTTGTAGTGTGGGGCCCAAAACTGGACACAGTACTCCAGATGAGGCCTCACCAACGTCGAATAGAGGCGAACGATCACGTCCCTCGATCTGCTGGCAATGCCTCTACTTATACATCCCAAAATGCCATTGGCCTTCTTGGCAACAAGGGCACGCTGTTGATTCATATCCAGCTTCTCGTCCACTGTAACCCCTAGGTCCTTTTCTGCAGAACTGCTGCCGAGCCATTCGGTCCCTAGTCTGTAGCGGTGCATGGGATTCTTCCGTCCTAAGTGCAGGACTCTGCACTTGTCCTTGTTGAACCTCATCAGATTTCTTTTGGCCCAATCCTCTAATTTGTCTAGGGCCCTCTGTATCCTATCCCTACCCTCCAGCGTATCTACCTCTCCTCCCAGTTTAGTGTCATCTGCAAACTTGCTGAGGGTGCAATCCACACCATCCTCCAGATCATTTATGAAGATATTGACTTGCCTCAGCTGCTTGGGTTTCTGATCTCTGCTGAGATGATACTGTCCCAGAAATCCCAAAAGAACTCAGTCTATCTGGGATAGGAATGTGGAAGGAGAAGGATCCTCCCTGGCTGTGATCCTTCTCTTCCTGCTACACTCCAAACACAGTCAAATCTGAAAATAAAATCAAACCTTTTGTCTCTTGAGTTCTGGCTTATGGTTGGTTCTGGTAGTGTTGATAGCCAGTTCTATCTCCACCCTGGACCATAGGCAATTTGGGAAAGAGAATTTGCCACCATTGCTGCTGTAGTCCAGGGCAAGTCCCCTGGACATTCATTGCGGGATTTCAGGAGCTGTAACAGGGATGCTATACTCATCGCTGGAGCGCCTCTGTCATAAACATACAGCTAAGGGTATCATAAAATCCCTCCTTACCTGCAAAGGGTTAAGAAGCTCAGGTAACCTGGTTGGCACCTGACCAAAAGGACCAATAAGGGGAGAAGATACTTTCAAATCTGTGGGGGAATGTTTTTGCTTTGTTCTCTTTGTTGGTTCTCTCCTGGTCAGCGAGGAATCAGGACAGGGAAAATACATCTCCCAAAGCCCTACTTGAACTAAGCATCTAGATTACAAAAATTGTAAATAAAGCAAGGAAATGCGTTAGTTTATCTTTTGTTTTAGCTTGTGAATTTTCCCTGTGCTAGAGGGAGATTTATCCCTCGTTTTTGTAACTTTTAAGTTTTGCCTAGAGGGAAATCCTCTGTGTTTTGAATCTGATTGTCCTGTAAAATTACCTTCCCTCCTGATTTTATAGAGGTGCTTCTTTTACTTTCTTTTTCTTTATAATAAAGTTCTGTTTTTTAAGAATCTGATTGGGTTTTTAGTGTCCTACAAACCCAAGGGTCTGGTTTGTGCTCACCTTGTTTATTTTTCAAGCCTCCCCAGGAAAGGGGGTGTAGGCTTGGGGGGATATTTTGTGGGAATAGGAACTCCAAGTGGTCCTTTCCCTGATTCTTTGTCTAAATCACTTGGTGGTGGCAGCATGCCTCAGTCCAAGGACAAATAGAGATTTGTGCCTTGGGGAAGTTTTTAACCTAAGCTGGTAGAAATAAGCTTAGGGGGTCTTTCATGCGGGTCCCCACATCTGTACCCTAGAGATCAGAATGGGGAGGGAACCCTGACAGCCTCCTTCTGGCTGCATTTGGGGATTAGCTCTGCTAGGCCAATGCCCTTCCTGCAGTTGCACTGCTTCCTACCTTGCCTTCCCTCACCCCAAGAGTGACTGCAGCCTCTCTCTCTGCTGCCCCTTTCTGCTCTTAGCTACTGGGCTTTATACAGGCCCCCTCCCTGTTCCTGTCCAGCTAAGCATGGTCTCTAAATTACTCCTTGCTCCTTGGCTCCTCCTCCAAGTGCAGCCTAGGCAGTTAATTGGCCCACCTGGACACCTTAACCCCATCATGCACCTCCTCCAATGGGTTACATATTTTGTGGTGATAAGATCCCAGCCATGCACTGGTGGGGTTAGTGCATCTGTAACATCATCTAGTGAGACCTGAAGAAGAGTGTCTCCCATCAATAGAAATTGGTCCAATAAAAGATATGACCTCACCTACTGTCTCTCTATTGTCGAATAGGTCTAACCAGTCAATCAGAACATGACTTTGAAAAAGGTGTCCACAACCATACTCTAATAGTTCCAGCTCTGGGGCACTGAAATCAGTTCCCTGCATTTTATCATGTGAGACTCAAGAGGGTATCCTGTGACTCATGAGCCAATTTATACAACATGTAAAAGGAAACCACAGGAAAGGCTGTGCATGGCTCAGATTTCATAATGATTTGACTGAACTTTTGGTCCAGACATTGAGTTGGGAGGTGGATTCTGCAGTCACATGTCCGGCAGTGACAGATGCAGGGCACATTTACATCAGCAGAGGTTAAAGATATGAACTGGTGCAAAGCTGTAAGAGCCATGCTTCTTTCCAGTTATTATTGAACCTTTCTTCAGCCCCTTAGTACACATGGTGTTTTGCAAAGAAAAGATGACAGGACCCTTTCCGAAGAGCTGCCATTGTGGCCTCACAAAAAAACACAAACAAGTAACGAGGTGGGATTTGGAAAAACAAGTGTTACAACGTGGGTCAAATTCTGCATCCAATTATAGTGGTGCAAGTGCTGAGGAACTCCAGTGATTGATTTATATTGGAGTCCTAGAGCAGAATTTGGCCCATGTGATTGGTATTGTAAATTTCATGTGGATTTTGTCAGCTTGAAATCTCTCTCTCTCTCTCTTTCTTCTCTCTTTTTCCATTGTGGGAGAATAAAGTCAGGCATGAGGTCTGCAGTAGATGGCCCAGGAGTGGAGATTAGGGGGAGGGAGCCAACCAAAAGAGGGGAGTTTGAAGAAAGTGATTGAAAGAGGAGGGAAGACACAAGGCGCAGAGGAGTTAGGGAAACTGTTACAGATGTAAAAGGAGGCGTTAAAGCCTGTGTGCTTGTTGTATCATTAAGTTTTAAAAAGAAACAGAGGAGGCTGGAAGCCGCTGCACAGATTTCAGAATATCTCGCACACCCATGCACTAAAACAAGATGGGGGTTTTTACGCCTAATCTCTGCCATCTGCAGTGAGAGAAAAGGTGTCAGCAGCTATTAAACCATCAGAAAGGGCAGCTTTAGCAGACTGTATTGATTTCACAATCTAGTGCTGTGAACCCAATAAGTGGGCAAGGAACCGATTAGGGTGCTCTGTTCCCAAACACCTTGCAATAATGTTAACAGCCCTAACTATGGGACTCCCATATTAAAATCCACACTGGGGATTGGCCTCACACGTGTATCTTGTGGTGGTTTTTGCTAGAAACCATGTGGCCAATAAATCTGTCCTGCCACCACTCACAAAGATTTTTAAAAAATCCCTCCAGTGGTGGCTGCAACCAAGCCCAATCACAATCCAAAATATCAATCAGACTTTATGAAACTGCTTGCATCCATGTATCTCAATGCCCTTTGCTCACATGTAATGAATTTATGCAGATGGGGAAACTGAGGCACTGTAGTGGGGCAGATTGGCTGCCCACAGACCTGGAGGGGGAGGAGCCCCTTATTGAACCCAGGTGGGTGGGTCACACCATGCTCAACCCTCCAGCCGGAAGTTAGTGGGCAGGACTGGAAGTACAAGAGGCATGCCAGAGAACTCAGTTGGGAGGAAGCCGCCGGAGGAGCCAGGCGCCTCCTGTGAGCTCCCAAGCTGGGAGGCTGCTGCAGACCGCAAGGGAGCCAAGGACTGGCCAGGATTGCCAGGGCCATTTACAGACCCGAGCATGGAGAAGCTGCAAGCTCTGACACAGGCCATCTTCCCCGACAGCCCTCTACAGAGCAAGGTATGCCCAGAGGGGGAGTTAGGAAGTGGCGCAGGGGTAGCTGACTCCTATCTGGCTTTGCCACTGCTAGGGCCCTGGGCCGGGATGCAGTGGAGTGGGTGGGCCTATGTCCCCCCTACCACCTCAATCTGTGGCTGGCAGTTTCCCCTCTCTTAGGCAAGAAGCCTGCACCTGTCGGCCCTCCACCAGAGCTAGGAGGCCAGACTGTTTGCTGCTCAGCCTGAGTCCCTTAGGGTATGTGTACACTACGAAATTAGGTCGAATTTATAGAAGTCGGTTTTGTAGAAAGAGTTTTTATACAGTTGTGTGTTTCCCCACACAAATGCTCTAAGTGCATGTAGTCGGCGGAGTGTGTCCACAGTACTGAGGCAACCATCGAGTTCCAGAGCGTTGCACTATGGGTATCTATCCCACAGTTCCTGCAGTCTCCACCACCCATTTGAATTCTGGGTAGAAATCCCAGTGCCTGATGGGGCTAAAACATTGTCGCAGGTGGTTCTGGGTACATATCATCAGGCCCCCGTTCCCTCCCTCCCTCCGTGAAAGCAAGGGCAGACAATCGTTTTGCACCTTTTTTCTTGAGTTATCTGTGCAGACATCATACCACGGCAAGCATGGAGTCCGCTCAGGTAACCGTCACCGTGTGTCTCCTGGGTGCTGGCAGACGTGGTACTGCATTGCTACACAGCAGCAGTTTATTGCCTTTTGGCAGCAGACAGTGCAGTATGACTGGTAGCCATCGTCGACATAGTCCTAGGTGCTCTTTTAACCAGGCACCTGGGCAAACATGGGAGTGACTCAGCCAGGTCATTTCCCTTGTTTCGTCTCATGGCGATTGAGTCCTACCGGCAGTGCACTGTCTTTTAATCTACAGCTAGCAGAAGATGATGGCTAGTCGTCACACTGCACCGTCTTCTGCCGAGCACCCAGGTGTTGACGATGGCTAGCGGTCGTACTGCACAGTCTGCTGCCAGCAAGATGTATAAAGATAGATGAAGTGGCTCAAAACAAGAAATAGAGCAGATTTGTTTTGTATTCATTTTCTCCTCCCTCCCTCCCTCTGTGAAATCAACGGCCTGCTAAACCCAGTTTTGAGTTCTATCCTTGAGGGGGCCATTCAGTTTCTCGCAAAGCCACCCCCTTTGTTGATTTTAATTCCCTGTAAGCCAACCCTGTAAGCCATGTCGTCAGTCACCCCTCCTTCCGTCAGGGCAACAGCAGACAATCGTTCCGCGCCTTTTTTCTGTACAGACGCCATACCACGGCAAGCATGGAGCCTGCTCAGATCACTTTGGCAATTAGGAGCACACTAAACACCACATACATTATCCAGCAGTATATGCAGCACCAGAACCTGGCAAAGCGATACCGGGCGAGTAGGTGACGTCAGCGCGGTGACGTGAGTGATGAGGACATGGACACAGACTTCTCTCAAAGCACGGGCCCTGGCAATGTGGTCATCATGGTGCTAATGGGGCAGGTTCATGTGGTGGAATGCTGATTCTGGGCTCGGGAAACAAGCACAGACTGGTGGGACCACATAGTGTTGCAGGTCTGGGACAATTCCCAGTGGCTGCGAAACTTTTGCATGCGTAAGGGCACTTTCATGGAACTTTGTGACTTGTTTTCCCCTGCCCTGAGGCGCAAGAATACCAAGATGAGAGCAGCCCTCACAGTTGAGAAGCGAGTGGCAACAGCCCTGTGGAAGCTTGCAATGCCAGACAGCTACCGGTTAGTCGGGAATCAATTTGGACTGGGCAAATCTACTGTGGGGGCTGCTGTGATGCAAGTAGCCAGTGCAATCAAAGATCTGCTGATATGAAGGGTAGTGACCCTGGGAAATGTGCAGGTCATAGTGGATGGCTTTGCTGCAATGGGATTCCCTAACTGTGGTGGGGCCACAGATGGAATCCATATCCCTATCTTGGCACCGGAGCACCAAGCCGGCGAGTACATAAACCACAAGGGGTACTTTTTAATAGTGCTGCAAGCGCTGGTGGATCACAAGGGACGTTTCACCAACATCAACGTGAAATGGCCGGGAAAGGTACATGACCCTTGCATCTTCAGGAACTCTGGTCTGTTTCAAAAGCTGCAGGAAGGGACTTTCTTCCAAGACCAGAAAATAACCGTTGGGGATGTTGAAATGCCTATAGTTATCCTTGGGGACCTAGCCTACCCCTTAATGCCATGGCTCATGACGCCATACACAGGCAGCCTGGACAGTAGTCAGGAACTGTTCAACTACAGGCTGACCAAGTGCAGAATGGTGGTAGAATGTGCATTTGGACGTTTAAAAGCACGCTGGTGCAGTTTACTGACTCGCTTAGACCTCAGCAAAACCAATATTCCCACTGTTATTACTGCTTGCTGTGCACTCCACAATATCTGTGAGAATAAGGGGGAGATGTTTATGGCGGGGTGGGAGGTTGAGGCAAATCACTTGGCTGCTGGTTACATACAGCCAGACACCAGGGCGGTTAGAAGAGCACAGGAGGGCGCGGTGCGCATCAGAGAAGCTTTGGAAACAAGTTTCATGACTGGACAGGCTACGGTGTGAAAGTTCTGTTTGTTTCTCCTTGATGAAACCCCCCGCCCCTTGGTTCACTCTACTTCCCTGTAAGCTAACCACCTTCCCCTCCTCCCTTCGATCACCACTTGCAGAGGCAATAAAGTCATTGTTGCTTCACATTCATGCATTCTTTATTCATTCATCACACAAATAGGGGGATAACAACCAAGGTAGCCCAGGAGGGGTGGTGGAGGAGAGAAGCACCAGGAGGGGTGGTGGAGGAGGGAAGGACAAGGCCACACAGCACTTTAAAAGTTTAAAACTTATTGAATGCCAGCCTTCTGTTGCTTGGGCAATCCTCTGGGGTGGAGTGGCTGGGTGGCCGGAGGGCCCCTCCACCGCGTTCTTGGGCGTCTGGGTGTGGAGGCTATGGAACTTGGGGAGGAGGGCGGTTGGTTACACAGGGGTTGTAGCGGCAGTCTGTGCTCCAGCTGCCTTTCCTGCAGCTCAACCATACGCTGGAGCATATCGGTTTGATCCTCCAGCAGCCTCAGCATTGAATCCTGCCTCCTCTCATCACACTGCCGCCACCTTTCAGCTTCAGCCCTCTCTCCAGCCTGCCACTTACTCTCCTCAGCCCGCCACCTCTCCTCCCAGTCATTTTGTGCTTTTCTGCACTCTGACATTGTCTGCCTCCACGCACTTGTCTGTGCTCTGTCAGCGTGGGAGGACAGCATGAGCTCAGAGAACATTTAATCACGAGTGTGTTTTTTTCGCCTTCTAATCTTCGCTAGCCTCTGGGAAGGAGAAGATCCTGTGATCCTTGAAATACATGCAGCTGGTGGAGAGAAAAAAAGGGACAGTGGTATTTTAAAAGACACACTTTCTAGAACAATGGGTACACTCTTTCACAGTAAACCTTGCTGTTAACATTACATACATAGCACATGTGCTTTCATTACAAGGTCGCATTTCGCCTCCCTCCAGCACGTGGCTAGCTCCTCACCGTGGCTAACAGTGGGGAACATTTCTGTTCAGTCACAGTCAAACAGCCCAGCAGGAACGGGCACCTCTGAGTGTCCCCTGAAGAAAAGCACCCTATTTCAACCAGGTGACCATGAATAGCATCACTCTCCTGAGGATAACACAGAGAGATAAAGAACGGATGTTGTTTGAACGCCAGCAAACATACACTGCAATGCTTTGTTGTACAATGATTCCCGAGTACGTGCTACTGGCCTGGAGTGGTAAAGAATCATGGTGGATGGAATAAGGCTGCCCTCCCCAGAAACCTTTTGCAAAGGCTTTGGGAGTATATCCAGGAGAGCCACGAATGCCAGGGCAAATTAATCATTAAACATGCTTGCTTTTAAACCATGTATAGTATTTTAAAAGGTACACTCACCAGAGGTCCCTTCTCAGCCTGGCAGGTCCGGGAGGCAGCCTTGGGTGGGTTCAGGGGGTACTGGCTCCAGGTCCAGGGTGAGAAACAGTTCCTGGCTGTCGGGAAAACCGGTTTCTCCGCTTGCTTGCTGTGAGCTATCTTCCTCATCCCCAAAACCTGCTTCCATGTTGCCTCCATCTCCATTGAAGGAGCCAAACAACACGGCTGGGGTAATGGTGGCTGAACCCCCTAAAATGGCATGCAGCTCATCATAGAAGCAGCATGTTTGGGGCTCGGACCCGGAGCGGCCGTTCGCCTCTCTGGTTTTCTGGTAGGCTTGCCTCAGCTCCTTAAGTTTCATGCAGCACTGCTTCGGATCCCCGTTATGGCCTCTGTCCTTCATGCCCTGGGAGATTTTGACAAATGTTTTGGCATTTTGAAAACTGGAACAGAGTTCTGGTAGCACGGATTCCTCTCCCCGCACAGCGATCAGATCCCGTACCTCCCGTTCGGTCCATGCTGGAACTCTTTTGCGATTCTGGGACTCCATCAAGGTCACCTCTGCTGATGAGCTCTGCATGGTCACCTGCAGCTTGCCACGCTGGCCAAACAGGAAACAAATACAAAAGTTCGTGGGCCTTTTCCTGTCTACCTGGCCAGTGCATCCGAGTTGAGAGTGCTGTCCAGAGCGGTCACAATGGAGCACTCTGGGGTAGCTCCCGGAGGCCAATACCGTCTAATTGCGTCCACAGTACCCCAAATTCGACCCAGCAAGGCCGATTTCAGCGCTAATCCCCTTGTCGGGGGTGGAGTAAGGAAATCGATTTTAAGAGCCCTTTAAGTCGAAAAAAAGGGCTTCATCGTGTGGACGGGTGCAGGGTTAAATCGATTTAACGCTGCTAAATTCGACCTCAACTCCTAGTGTAGACCAGGGCTTAGACTCTCTAGTGCCCCACCCTGATCAAGGGCCTGGACTATCTGACTGTTTGCTGCCCAGCTTGAGTACAGGCCTGAGCCAGAGACTCTTTTTGCCCCGCCCCAACCAGGAGCTGAGGCTCCATAACTGTGTTTGTTGTTCGGCCCCAGTCACAGGCCCAAGTTCACATTGTCCTGTTGATTCCCCACATCAGGCAACCCCCAGAGACATAGTGGGGCAGATTAGCTACCCACAGACCCGGAGGGGGTGGAGCCACTCCCCCCAACAGACTACAGGCACCAAGATCTTAGGGGACTTGGCTGAGGTAACACAGAAAGCTTGTGGCAGGGGCAGGAATAGAGCCCAGATCCCCTGATTTAAAGTCCAGAGCTCATATATAGCACTTTCATCTGTTGCTCACAAGAACAATTTTCTAAGAGGGTAGATATAATTATCCCTATATTACAAATGGGGAAAGTGTCTCAGTAAGGTCAAGTGAGTTGCCCAAGGTCACCCAGCGGGCCAGTGGCAGAACACCTACGCTCTTTGAATACCAATCCCAGGGCCACAGTCTCTGGGCCACAACAAGATCATGCTTCCAGCTAAAATAAACCCATGGGATGTCTAACCCAGAAAAGTCTCTCTTCCTCCATGTTTGCTGGGGTGAATTGTGTTCTAACACTTCAGAGGATATTTGGAGTGAACCAAATTTGGTTATAATGGATCCAAAAGAACCCAGAAATAGGCTTTGATAGCAAAAATGGATCTCCAACCTGGGATTCTTGCTCTCTGTTTGTAAAGCAAATATTTGATTGAAGAGTAGAACTGAGATTGGCAATTGTCATTTGAATTATTTGCAAGTGGATACAACAGGTGCTTCACTGCCCTGAAAAAAAAAATCAGACTCCAAAATCCATGTTCTTTCCTCTTAGAAGAGCCCCATTGTGTTGTTATATGAGCAGTGGAAATATGACAGGGGGCTAGTGTTTATATTCAGAGAAGATGCACGCAGCTTCCATCTGTTCAACATTTGGAGCCAATTTGTGGTAAGTACTCAGGCTGAAAATTGCTTTGGAGTTTTGTCTGCAACTTCTTTATTTGAAATAAATCACTGATGTGTTCCCTCATCTTCAAACACATTGACAATGGCAACAGCAGCTTGCCTGAACTTTGGGCACTCTGAATTCCAAAATATTCAGGTGTCATTTGCTGCCAAATGCTTGACCCACCACTTTTAGGGAGACCCTGGAGGAACAGCTGTTGTTGCTGACACAAGGGGGGGTTATTTTCATGTAGCTCTACACTTGTTCGCTGGACAACAGCTCCACCTCTGGCTGGGTGAAATTCATCCCTTTACAGGGGAACAAGGCCTGTGCGCTGAAGACCCAAGGGCAGTGCTTAAAGTGTGTGTGGGAGTTGTCAGGGATTTTAGATCTGGAAAGAAAAAATCAAGCTTGGTTGCTGAAGGGCCCATTTTAAGCCCTGCCTAATCAAAGCTCTTGCTCCCAGGTTGATAGCCCCCTGCCCCATGTTTTTCAGGCCACTTTAAGCACTGCTTGGGCAGAATTTAAGTCATGATAGGTCTTAAGTAGGAGCTTAGCACGGAGGTGAATTTCACCTAATGTCACTACTTTGCAGCTGTTTACGTTACAAAGCAATGTTGTTCAGCAGTCTCAAAAAGGCCTCCATCAACACCCCACCATCAAATGACCCCAGCCATTGGGACCGTGCAGGTACAGATTCAAATCCAAACGTTGAGGGCAGCATCCTCTAACTGTGGATCTCCAAAACCTGGAAACGTAGGATCTGGTTCCAGTTTTGAAGTTTTTGGCTCAGGCTGCTCTGTAGTTCCAAATCCCAGTGATCGTGGAAATTGAGTCAGAAATTGAATCAGTGAGGTACAGAAAGGGAAATTCAGAGAGTAAAAAAAAACACAGTATCCAACTGCAGGGAGGCATAATGTAATTAACAGATTGGGGTTTTTGGCCAGGATACTGCGGTTAACATCCCTACTCCAGTGAAAATTGCCACAGGATATTTAATAAGCACAAGTGAGCAGGACCTCAATTTCATATCTTAAGCAAAAGACAGCAGAGTCATCCCCACAGCACCCCAATGGGCCATCTCACTCAGGGGGAAAAGAGTGCCACTTAGGGCCCAATCCTGCACCACTGAACTCAAAGGGAGTATTAACGTTGAGCTCAATGGGAGCAGGATTTGGCCCCAAATCACTAGATTCACTTCCTGCCGCACCTAGTTGGTGTTGGAGCCTCCCACATGAATATAGACCCTGCCCCAGCCCTGCTTAGCCTGTGAGATCGAACCAAACAAGATGAAGTTCTTGTCAAGTGGAAAGGACAAGAATGTGAATGCACATGTTCCTTTTGTGAACTGGGCCAGGCATGTGGGTGGCGGAACTGGTGGGAAATTGGCTGAAGAGACTCGGTGTGTGTTTCCAGCCCCTGATCCTCTGTAAAACTTGTTGACAATGGTACTACTGCCCAGCAGCTCTGGAGGACGAACAGCTTGGCTGGTTAAAAATCTGTTCTCGGGCCACCCACACCATGGAAGCCAGCAAGCAATTAGTTTCTGATGGAGAAAAAAGTTTCTGAGGCATGAAACTTCCTCAGCTGTTTGACTATGACAGGCTTGAACAGAGCACTTTGCTAACACCCGTGACTGCAGCAGGACTTGTAAGTCATTGACACTATGACGTCATCTGCCTGTGATGCTTTGTACTGTACAGCGTGTATAAATTAACAAATGGAAGATGTCAGCTTTGATCACAACTGTTATGCTAGTGATTTTACTGTATATTTGATAGTCCTGGAGCCCTAAAATGCCACCTGCCTTGCAGGGAGGAAGGGTCTTTTTTGAAAAAAAAAAAAAAAAAAAAAAAAAGGAACAGTGTTATTCAGTGGGATTGATCCCTTTTTTCCCCTAGAGGGGAAAACTCATATAGAAGAAGTAGGATTTTAAAGCTCCAGGATTGTACTAGACAGGATTATCATACATAGTAGGGTCAAAAAAGGTCATTTAGGTCAGTGGCTCTTCCTGGGTGGTACATCAATTCATGTAGATATTTGCCTACTTTTTCAACAGGCTACATAAAAAGCACCAGTAAAGTTAGTACAGACTAAAATTTCCTACAGACAATACTTGTATATACTGCTCTATATACTATACACTGAAATGTAAGTATAATATTTACATTCCAATAGATTTGTTTTATTTTATGGTAAAAATGAGAGAGCAATTTTTCAGTAACAGTATGCTGTGACATTTGTATTTTTATGTCTGATTTTGTAAGCAAGTTTTTAAGTGAGGCAAAACTAGGGGTACGCAAGACAAATCAGACTCCTGAAAGAGGTACAGTACTCTGGAAAGATTGAGAGACTCACCGATTTAGGTCATCAAATCTGACATACATTTCCTTCTGAAGGATCCAAAAATGCTTTATAAATAATAGTCCAAGTACAACCCCTGGTTATATCCACCGACCTACCTTAATCACTGAGGTAGCATGGTTGTAAATCAGGGCAGAATCTGGCCTTGTACTTATAGACATCATTCATTTACTACTGAAGCACAGCCATCCCTGGATAGGAACATGGCAGGCATCCGACATGAAAGCAACAGTACACCAGTTAAATTCAGAGAGGAACTGAAGAACTAAAACTAACCAGTATTCCGTAAACCTGTCATATCACTGCTAAACTAACCCATACCCATAGACAAAGAAGGGGTGGGTAGATTTCAGGGGGTTTACACAGTCATAGGCACACTTCAGAGTCAATCAGTCAAAGGACTAAACAGCTGCCTACTTTCCAGGACTAGTGACAGTTTCTGAGTGAAAGCACAGACTCCAGGAGTATGGAGGAGCAGCAGCATCAAGAAACACAAATCCCATAAGAAGCATGCTGAGGGGAGAGAATCAGATGAGTTCTAACAGGAAGTTTCTCCATTTCATCTTATTCTTGATATAGCCTTTATTTCCATATAGATATATAAGAAGGTCTCCCTTATCTTCACTCTACTGGATACCACATAGAGATCACTGGTTTCTATACCCTCCAAGGTAACCCTCGCCCTAGCTGCATCCCAGAAATTCAAGAGCTGGAAGATGAATAAAAAGACACAGCATGTTGTATTTTATTTTAATCTCATGCTTTTGTGGGGCCTGACTTATGATTTTTGAATCTTTGCGCTTGTCAGGAGAGCTTTCCAATATAGGTAACAGACACAGCCTAATTTTCCACCCTGTTACTCTCTATGGAGTTACACTTGGGTAACAGTGGAAAATCTGAGCCACTGGATGCAATTTAAAGTTCATATAATAATGCTTTATATAGCACCAGTCAGCCAAGGATCTCTGGCTAAGTATTTCCAGAGTGTCCTGGTATCTAGGCACTAGTGGGCATTGGAAACATCAGCCATCACATGACCTGGGTAAGTAACATTATAGCTAATTGGAAAAAAGATTTCCACAAAAAATGTAGACATTAAGTACATGAAGAAGTTTTGGGTGAAAACCCCCCACAAATTCTTAATGTATGCAGACACTGTCCGTGAAAATTTTCATTTAGTTTAAAACACAATTTTCTGTCACAAACCAGTTTCAGTGGGAAACTTTCAACCAGCCCAAGGAAGGCTGAAACACATTTTACAACTGATTGTATGCTGGAGTGCTCTGAACAGTGCAGCCCACAGAGAAAGGGTTCCAGTCTCCTCTCATTTTCACTGGGGTTAACTACTGAAATTAGTGGAGCTATAGCAGGTCAGCGTAACACTGGGGTACGTGAGAGAAGAATCACACCCACTGTCTGACCCAAGGGTTTATGGTCTAAAGGCCTCTTCTGAAGTATTGCACGTGCTCAGGACATCTCAGGATCAGGACTTAAATTTGTAAATTTAAGAGAACACAGAGATTAAGTGATTTACTCAAGGTCACACCAAGTCAGTGTCAGAATCAGGGGCCTGAATCTGCCCTCAATTTATGCTCATGTAAATCTGAACTAACTCTACTGAAGTTATAGTGGGTCAAACAAAGTGAGAGAGCAGAATATGGCCCATAGGTCTCCTGGCTTCCTCACTCATCATAATGGCTAGCCCACAGTTCATCACAAATAAAACATACACCCTCCCTAAGGCTCAGTTTTTGAATCTGTAAAATGGAGAGAGTACCTAGTAGTGGTTATGGACATCATAAAGGCTATGGGCTTGTCAAGGTTCCTCCCCCACTCTGAACTCTAGGGTACAGATGTGGGGACCTGCATGAAAACCTCCTAAGCTTACTTTTACCAGCTTAGGTTAAAACTTCCCCAAGGTACAAATTAATTTTATCCTTTGTCCTTGGAATAACCACTGCCACCACCAAACTCTAACTGGGTTTACTGGGAAACGTAGTTTGGACACGTCTTTCCCCCCAAAATCCTCCCAACCCTTGCACCCCACTTCCTGGGAAAGGTTTGGTAAAAATCCTCACCAATTTGAATAGGTGACCACAGACCCAAACCCTTGGATCTGAGAACAATGAAAAAGCATTCAGTTTTCTTACAAGAACACTTTTAATAGAAATAGAAGTAAATAGGAGTAAAGGAATCACCCCTGTAAAATCAGGATGGTAGGTACCTTAGAGGGTAATTAGATTCAAAACATAGAGAATCCCTCTAGGCAAAACCTTAAGTTACAAAAAAGACACACAGACAGAAATAGTCATTCTATTCAGCACAATTCTTTTCTCAGCCATTTAAAGAAATCGTAATCTAACGCATACGTAGCTAGATTACTTACTAAAAGTTCTAAGACTCCATTCCTGTTCTATCCCCGGCAAAAGCAGCATACCAACAGACACAGACCCTTTGTTTCTCTCCCTCCTCCCAGCTTTTGAAAGTATCTTGTCTCCTCATTGGTCATTTTGGTCAGGTGCCAGCGAGGTTACCTTTAGCTTCTTAACCCTTTACAGGTGAGAGGATTTTTTCTCTGGCCAGGAGGGATTTTAAAGGGGTTTACCCTTCCCTTTATATTTATGACAGGGCTAGATTCTCAGTTGGTGTAAATCATTCTGTTTCCATTGAAATCAATAGAACTCCACCCATATACAGCAGCTGAGGATCAGGGCCTATATATTTGTATACTTCACTTGAGTAAATATCATGCCCCATTTTATAGCTGAGAAAACTGTGACATAGTTTTGGATTGGCTAGCATGGAAAAATCTTACCCACTTTCCCAGCAAATAAAGGAGATATGTCAGCACCACCCCACTCACCAAGACCCTAAATCTCAATATCTCCTCCCAAGTGCCCAAGGAAAAGGTATTTATTTACTTCTGCCTAGGAAGAAAGAGCACTGGCTGCAGATTAACTAACTATATGCAACCTGCAAGCTCAAGAATAAAAGAAACAGATGGCACAGTGGGAAATTTGAGATTTTATTTTACCTTCTTCCTGAAGCCAATAGAGAGATTTTCCTGAAACTCAAGAACAAAATGGAGCGCTCTTGGGACTATGAATCACTCAATTTCAGCTACTGAGGGGTTCATTCAAGTTTATTACAAAATAGAAGAAAAGGGTGAAGAGACATCCTGGCTTCAGTGTGGGAAGCTGTGAATAAAGAATGCTACAGGCCTCAGAGGGAACTCACCACTGCCCTCCCCTCCCCATGCTCAGAGCTTTGTCCCACCTGCGTAGCTTCATAGAAATTAGAGATGGAATAGACCTGTCAGATCAACCAGGTGTGACGTTATTGACACAAACTGGGACCATATAGATCATTGTTGCAACCAAGGTCCTGTAGTGGCACCAAATCTTGTATAAAGGGGGTCAAATAAGGTGTCTAAGACAAGGTTGTGGTTTGCTTGTTATTATGCTGTCTGTATGCATGTATCATTTTTGTATTTAAAGTTATAAGTATTGGCTCTATACTGTCTGTATTTCAAACTTGTCTGGGATGTCACCCAGAAGCATAGCACAAGTTGGTGTCAGCTCTGCCTAGCCTGCTTGATGGCCCATTAAGGACCATCAGCTATACAACTGACCCAGTGAGAGAAGGCAGAGCACCTTGTGACTCAGCAAGGCATGCAGGGACATGCCTATGGACAGAACTCTAAGGTTTTTTTATGCCAAGTGCTTGAATGCTTGTCTTTGGAAGAAAGAAAGAAAGGCCACATGACAAGAGACTATAAAAGGCTGCTGCAGCTCCTCCATCTTGCTACAAACTGAAACTCTGAACAAAGGACTGAATGACCCATCCCAGCTGTGGATGTACTCCAGAGACTTGATTTGAACCTGCAGTTTATTCCATCACTGCTACAAGCCTGAACCAAGAACTTTGCTGTTACTGTATGTAAGTGATTCCATTTAACCAATTCTAGCTCTCATCTATATTTTTTCCTTTTATGAATAAACCTTTAGATTTTAGATTCTAAAGGATTGGTAACAGCGTCATTTGTGGGTAAGATCTGATTTGTATATTGACCTGGGTCCGGGGCTTGGTCCTTTGGGATCAGAAGAACCTTTTTTCTTTTACTGGGGTATTGGTTTTCATAACCATTCGTCCCCATAATGAGTGGCACTGGTGGTCATACTGGGAAACTGGAATGTCTAAAAGAATTGCTTGTGTGACTTATGGTTAGCCAGTGGGGTAAAACCGAAGTCTTCTCTGTTTGGCTGGTTTGGTTTGTAAAGGAACCCCAGCCTTGGGCTGTAACTGCCCTGTTTTAAGCAGTTTGTCCTGAATTCGTACTCTCCATTGGGTCCCACCAAAGCCAGCATCGTTACACCATGTCTCCACCAGCGCAAGACTATCCTCTACACAATAGTTTCAACTGTGCCTTTAAGGCACAGCCCTGCTTTGGGGATGGTAAGGAGCTGCACAATCCTAGCAGGAGCTCTGGAACACAGTGGGCCTCTGTAGGACAGAATGCATTCTCTCCACCAGCAAGGGTGACCAGTTTGTTGGTTGATTGGCGATCCCTCGATTCAAGGATGATCTCTACCACAAATTTACATATGGGTCCTGAGATGACTCAGGAGTCTGATCCTGGAACTGCAAATCTGTCCGCACTAGATACAGACAGGCCTGCTGTGAGAAAGTTATTTATTTTTCCTTCCTCCTCTCTCTCTTTTTCAGCTTTGAGGGCAAGGCGCTTCTCCTCGAAGTGGGCCACTGCCTGATGGAGGATATGGCACCATTGGGGTTGGTTGGTGGCTTGCTTTTCCCAGCTTGTGATGTCCACATCAGTTTTCTTAAGGTATGCTTTCAGGGTGTCTTTGTAATGTTTCCTCTGACCACCACAGGATCTCTGACCATGGGTGAGCTGAGAGTAGAGGACTTGTTTTGGGAGGTGAGAGTCTGACATCTGCACACAATGTCCAGCCCAGCGAAGTTGGTGCATGAGGATCATTGCTTCAATGTTGGTGACATTGGCTTCAGCGAGGATTCTGGCATTAGTGCGGCAATTTTGCCATTTGACGTGAAGGATCTTCCGGAGGCATCATTGGTGATATCTCTCCAAACTCTTGAGGTGCTGTGGATAGGTCACCCAGGTTTCACATCTATAGAGGAGTGCAGGAACAACAACTATCTTATAGGCCTGGATCTTGGTGCCCTGCTGTAGGTCACAGTCCGTTAAAACACGTCAGAGCACTTTCCCAAAGGAAGCACTTTCCCGAAGGAAGCACTTGTGCACTGGATCCTGTGCTGGATCTCACTGTTGATTTTTGCATTTTAAGAAAGTTGGCTACGCGTCTACTTTGAACCTTCCTTAAGTTCTGGAACTACACCAGCAGATATGTAGATAGCAAGGGAGTAGTTTCAAACCTGGCCAAATGTGTGAGTGGAGGGGAATCCCAGTGGTAGGGGAAATGCTTTCATTTCTTAACGCTCCCATCAAACAGCAGACATGAGCCACGCTGGGAGCACCCCACAGTGAAAATCCTTCCCATGGCTGCCCGCCAAAGCCAGTGAAAATCCCTTGTTAGCTGTTTCAGATGTAGCCTGTTCATGGGAATGTAAATCTCCTGTCCTCACTGATGGAGATTATAGAGGCTGGATTTAATGTGCCTAGGCACATCTTTCTTAACTTAGATCACAGGGTTGCCTGCTTCTGTGTGTCTTTGTGGCTTGCTACAGGCCCCTTAATAGCATAGTTTCATCCAAAGGGAGATGTGTCCATAGCTTCCCGTTCTTTGTTCATTCCAACCTAGACAAATGTAAAATGATCTTGAGTCAATGAATATTTAGCCAGAGGTGAAAGTAAGCTGGTACGGTCCAGTACAGCATACCAGTAAGAAAAGCTGAACGTCCTGGCAGGGCTGCTGACGGGGGGGGGGGGGGGGGGGGGGGGGGCGGCAAAAGGGGCAGCTGCCCTGTGGCCCGGCGATTTAAAAGTGAATTTATTTAGTGAATAGTATTTCTGAACCATCATATAGAATTCAATACCAGTAATAAAACATCTGTTATATTTTATAGAAAGATATTGAAGTCTATGGGGCTTTCCCAATAAGGATACTTTTTTCTCTCAGTTTGGGCTAAGTAGTTTAGAGCACTCACGAGGGTGCTCTGATGCTGTTCTTACAATGTAAGATGCAGTTGACTCTGCCTCTTAATTGCTACTGGTACAATAGTGATGCCCTTGTTAATGTTGAAACACCCATTTTCTCGTGGCCCTAGAGAGCACTGGTGGTGACTGGATTATAATGCATCAGCTTGTGTAGTAAGCATGCCAGGAACACAAAGAGACCTTCCCCTTCATAATTCCAACCTTAACGACACCTGGAATAAAGGGTACATTTTGATGAATTTATCGTGCTTGCTTATTCTGCAGTTTAAAACCAAAGGCTCCCCAAGTTCCTTGGGATGCCTACATCCCCAGAATGTCATAGACACTGACACTGCCAGCAGAAATGAGCCTTGAGTAAGATTTGCCCGGCTGTCAAGACAATTTCCCTCTTTCCGTTCATAATCTTCACTCACTACCAAAACACGAATGCTATATATCAAGCTTGGCAGAATTTGATTTTTTATTCTTTAATAATTTCAGTGGATAATATCCAGGTTTGTTTTTAAGCATTTTTTTCAATTTTTATCCATTTAGAATTTCACAGTTGCGCAAAATTATGTGGGGGTCAACAGCACATGTCAAAATATACCAAGTAAATATCCTTAAATCAAACCCTAATAAGTTCTCAAGTGGCATTTTCTTACCTTGCCAATCTGTAAATTTATAATTATTGATGGAAATATTTTTGTCGGTCTGTGTGTGTATGAAGAAATTGATGTTTACCGACATTTACCGATAAAAATCTAATCCTTCCAAGCCTGTTTATATCTCGGGTACCTCTAAATGGCAATTGACATTAACTCTACCTGCTGCACACAATGCAATATTGGTTGGACTTGATCCTTCCTGCTGCTCTTTATATGGTTTAATTACACATGCTGCTCATGGACCAAGTGTTTAAAAACATGACAAAAGTCTCAAAGACCTTTATATTAAATCAATGAGCTGTAAAAGCCACCACCAAACTATTACACACTGACCTGCAGAGAGAGAAAAGCTTACCTCCAATGTAAGATTATCCATTTAGTGACACCACAGCATTCAATTTGCTAGTAAATCAATGCATCTCTTTCTATCAAATAAAGCCAGGGAACATACACAAGGCTTCTAATATTCCATGAAGGAAGATGCATACCCTGAAAAATCTTATAGGACTAAAGTGTTACAGTCACTGACATGTAGAAAGCAGAGTATGATTTAGTTCAGAATCTCTGCCATAGACAAGAAACAAAGGCCCGATCCTTAGCCCCACTCCTAAGAACCCTTTGTGCAAGTGCACAGTAATGCAAACTACTCAGCAGGTGTAGGGCTAGCAGAGCTACCCACTCTCCTCCACCAGAGCAGGTGTTGTTTTAGGGCAGGTCTGTGTGTGATGAGCTCCAGCAGGGCCTGGCCAGGAATGGCTCACTGGAGCGGTTATCTGCTGGGGCAAGTTGAAGCAGCTATCAGGGCACCCTGCTTTAACTTACAAGGGGTCTGCTCAGACCCAGGAGGCCCAGGGCACTGGAAAGGTGCCACAAGGCCACCTATACCTCTCCCCTCCCTAGGTGAGATGACCACTTCTCTCATACACCAGGGGATTTAACCCAGAATGTTTTCAAATGCTGTGTACTGTTCGCAAGGTTTGTCCAATGTGCAGCCATGAATAGTTCAATCAAAAGAGACAAAAAGCATGAGGCTAACAGATCAGATACTCATTCACACACACACACACACACACACACACTCTTTTTGTGACATTTTTTTCATTCCAAGTGCTGTTGTTCCAGGGTCTAGATACATATCAGTCTCCAAATCTCTCTCCGCACATAAACCTAAAGATCAGCCAGTTCCAGTTAGCTTGAAGCCTGTTTTCTTTCTAGATTAAGTTCAAAGTTGAACAACGTTGTCACACAATATTTTAGCTCAGTTAGTATTTTCATTATTAATTATTTCCTTCAATGTATAGATTAAAAAGTGCCTATTCTATGCTCTAGAATTTTTAAACAAATTTTAAAAACTGAATTACTATTATTAATGTAATACTGGTGAATTTAGTTGGCTTGCCTGGGATATAAATTGGACTAAATAATCACAATGAATAATAATTTGGATTCTATATAATTTTTTATCCAAGGATCAGTACAACCCATTAGAAACATTAATTACTTAATCCTTGAAACATCCAGCTGAGAGAGTTAAATATCCATGGCTTCACTGATTTTAAGGCCAGAAGGGACCATTACGATCATCTAGTGTGACCTTTTGCAAAACACAGGCCACGGAATTTCTCTCAGGTATTCCAGTATCAAGCCAATGAATTCTGCTTGAGCTAGAACCTAAAGCATATATGTTTTAGAAAAACATACAATCTTCATTTTAAAACTCCATGTGATGGAGAATTTATCACATGCCTGCTAATCTGTTTGAATGGTTAATTAGCTTAACTGTTATAAATTTGCATCTTACTTCCAGTATGACCTTTGCTAATTTCAATTTCCAACCATTGGATCTCATCCCTTTGTCTGTGAGATTAAACACCCCTCCCATATTAGACATCCTCTTCCATGTAGATATTTGTACACTGATCAAGCTACCTCTTAAACTTCTCTTTGATAAGCTAGTTACATTGTATAACTCATTTTAGTGACAGGAAAACTGAAGTGCAAAAAGGTAACATGACATACCCCAGGTCAAAATGAGTCAATGTTAAGGTCAAAAATAGAGTCCCTGAATCCTGATGTCCAATCCTCTATTTTAGAAAGTACTGCCTCTCAGCCACAAAACCCAAAGACGGCTTCACTATGAGCGTTATTGCACAAAAGCGTAACATAAGAGGCTATCTGCTGGAGGCTGTAGCATGTGCTGGAAGAATGCTTGCATTATCAAACCAATTTATATAAACAATGAAGAAGTGTGGCAAGATGATTTGTATGTGATTTAGAAAACGGAAAAGGTCATTATAGATGGTACTGTAACTGCTGTCATAGCATAGTCTCAGGAATATCTGCAGCTGCTTGCTGGGAGTGTATTAAACTAATTTATAGAAAGATTTTTAACTATTTATTCATTTAATCATTTGTATGATTTTTCAGAATTTTTGAAAATATGAGCAACACAACCCAAAAAGGACAGAGAATCCAAGATCTGCAATTAAAAAACCAAACCTACACACTTTTGGAGGTCAACTGCCTGAGAACTGCCACTAAACGTTAATAAAACAAAGGGTACATAATTCACTATCCAGCAAGGATTTAGCAGGATAAAACCAGATGCTAATGATTATTTGTTTAGGATTAACAGTGGGAGAAGAGCTGGATTAGTGGACTTCTATAAGTATCTGGGCTTCTCATTGTTCCCTGAAGGCTCCAACTGTAAAGGGCTAGTGCCACCTTTAGATGGAATTTAGTATTAGATCACACAGTTTGAACTCCTGCCCCTCTATGTACACTGTTGGCTGTTTTTGACAGTTCTACAAACATCTAATTGGGTAATTTCAAGCATAATCATAAAAGGAGACTTTTCCCCTTTTCTTCCTCCTTTTGTCGCTAACCCTTCACTCCTCCTTTATACAAAATGAAATAGGTGAATAGGAGCCAGATAGGAAAAACTCTCTTCCCCTAATACTAATGTGTTACCTCATTACTCTAGGGCTGATACAGCTCTCATCGAATTCATTGGAAAGATTCCTATTGACTTCAATAAGAATTGGATCAGAACCTCTCAAAATCAAGGTCCAGATTTACCAACGTACTTAAGAATATGAAATAGTCCCATTAAAGTCAATGGAATTATTCACGTACCTAAAGTTAGGCATATGTTTAAGTATCTTTCTGAATTGGGGGCCTTAAGCAGGAGAGTGAAGTACCCAAAGTACCAGAACTTTCTATCTCTCTTCCCCAGAAGATACCTGCCTTGGCTCATCACAGATTGCCAGGTATGTGAATTAACCCCCAGCTATCAGAGATGCACAGTCTGGTTATTCTAACATGGCTGAATTTGGATACTGTCCTTCAGAATTAAACTTGAAAAAAAATCCATCTCCTAAATAAGCTCATGCAAGTACGCAGTCCCTTTCTTGTTGTGAAAAGCAAGTTCTAATACTACTGACAATCAATTCTAAAATCATGTTCAGTATTGGCAATCTAATAAAATCTGTCAAAGTACGGAAATGATAGGCCAAATCCCTGGAGAGAGGCAGGTGCTACCAGTTCCTCATTAGCTTTAGTTTTCTTTCTCCTATGAGCTCTACAAGTTCATGTGAACTTCACTCAGTTCTGAGAGGCTCTGTGATCATTTCTACCATGAGAACTCCCCAGTTTTCATTGGATGATTCCCCCAAAGGTTCAGCACTAGAAAGAAATGTGAACACATACTTCAGTTCAGACACCTTGGCACAGTCTTAAAACGAAGATTACACCAAGACACTATCTAATGCATCACACACATAAACGCGACTGACAATTGGCTAGAGGTAGATCCTGGAGTGAGTCAAAATAAAGGAAGGGTCTTTTCTTCATGATACGTCCCAATGGAACCAATTAAGTCTGCTCTCTGGGCACTGCACTGCTTATTTTTTCAGGCTTTCAATTTTTTATGAATTTTTTTCCTTCATTTCCCAAATGATGGAGATTTCCACCCAGAAATCTGCTCTGAAACCAGTGGAGTTGTCTGGGTATGAATGAGTCAGTAACACCCATACATCCCTCTGATCCTCAGAGCTGATCTAATTGAGCAGAATTTAGCCTGTCAGCTTGTATGATTTACATGAGCATGCCAGAGCCCTCTATTTAGGTGAAGTTTTGAGCATTCCCACTTGCAAGAAAAGCATGTTGACATGCATCCACTAGCAACTGGAGTGAGATCACTAATGCATTTCAAATCAGCCACCAAACAGCAACCACAGGCAAAAGGTTTCTTATCAGTTACCCAGACCCATTTCCAACCACTTCTCTCGAGCCCTTTTCCATGTTTGGTTCTAGTCATGAATGCTGGTGAGACAGTGCTTGATTCAGCCTCCAGTAGTTACCTGTGTAAACACAATCACCAAGCCCTAAATTTAGCTTCTGGTCATACTGAGGGGAAGCCAACAGTCATTTCAATTCTGAATCATGAGATTATTTACAATGTTGATCCCTTTCATTTTATCAAGCACTAAGGGTACACTTACACAGCAGTTGGGAGGTGTAATTCCCAGCTCAGGTAGATGTACATGTACTAACTCTGCTCAGGATAGCACTTAAAATGTCAGTGTAATAGTGAAGGAACGAGCAGCAGGTCAGGCTAGCCATCTGAGTACAATCTTCCCTGACCCCCTGGATATGTACTTGAGTGGCTAACCCAAGCCACTACCTGTGCTGTCATGGCCATGCTGCTATTTTTAGGCATTAGCTTGAGTAGAACTAGCACCTGTATGCCTACCCAAGGTGGGAATTACATCTCTCAGCTGCAGTGTAGACATACCTTATGAAACAGTCTGGCTTGCAGACAGGTATCTTAGCACTTTAAGCCACCTTTTCGTTCCCACAATCCTGAGGACATCTGAGCACTTGTTCTGTCTCCAGCATAAATGCTGACTCTACAAGATATGGGGAATTCCCAAGGGGCGAGCTCTACAAACTTGATGCACACATTGTGCCAGCCCTGCCAGCGCAAAAAAGGCCACAGCAGAATGAGAACCTGGGCTGTGTTTATCATTCATCCCACCATTGATTCACCATGAAACCACTATTCTTCTCAGAGTTTGTTTCTGAACAGCCTAGTAAGCATTTTTATATTCATTTACCAGAGGAGTAAATCATAGAATACCAGGGTTGGAAGGGACCTCAGGAGGTCATCTAATCCAACCCTCTGCTCAAAGCAGGACCAATCCCCAATTAAATCATCCCAGCCAGGGCTTTGTCAAGCATGACCTTAAAAACGTCTAAGGAAGGAGATTCCACCACCTCCCTAGGTAACGCATTCCCGTGTTTCACCACCCTCCTAGTGAAAAAGTTTTTCCTAATATCCAACCTAAACCTCCCGCACTGCAACTTGAGACCATTACTCCTTGTTCTGTCATCAGCTACCACTAAGAACAGTATAGAGCCATCCTCTTTGGAACCCCCTTTCAGGTAGTTGAAAGCAGCTATCAAATCCCCCCTCATTCTGCTCTTCCGCAGACTAAACAATCACAGTTCCCTCAGCCTCTCCTCATAAGTCATGTGTTCCAGTACCCTAATCATTGTTGTTGCCCTCTGCTGGACTCTTTCCAATTTTTCCACATCCTTCTTGTAGTGTGGGGCCCAAAACTGGACACAGTACTCCAGATGAGGCCTCACCAATGTCGAATAGAGGGGAACGATCACATCCCTCGATCTGCTGGCAATGCCCCTACTTATACATCCCAAAATGCCATTGGCCTTCTTGGCAACAAGGGCACACTCTTGACTCATATCCAGCTTCTCGTCCACTGTAACCCCTAGGTTCTTTTCTTCAGAACTGCTGCCGAGCCATTCGGTCCCTAGTCTGTAGCGGTGCATGGGATTCTTCCATCCTAAGTGCAGGACTCTGCACTTGTCCTTGTTGAACCTCATCAGATTTCTTTTGGCCCAATCCTCTAATTTGTCTAGGTCCCTCTGTATCCTATCCCTACCCTCCAGCGTATCTACCTCTCCTCCCAGTTTAGTGTCATCTGCAAACTTGCTGAGGGTGCAATCCACGCCATCGTCCAGATCATTAATGAAGATATTGAACAAAACCAGCCCCAGGACCGACCCTTCAGGCACTCCACTTGATACCGGCTGCCAACTAGACATGGAGCCATTGATCACTACCCGTTGAGCCCGACAATCTAGCCAGCTTTCTATCCACCTTATAGTCCATTCATTCAGCCCATACTTCTTTAACTTGCTGGCAAGAATACTGTGGGAGACCATGTCAAAAGCTTTGCTAAAGTCAAGGAACAACACCTCCACTGCTTTCCCCTCATCCACAGAGCCAGTTATCTTGTCATAGAAGGCAATTAGATTAGTCAGGCATGACTTGCCCTTGGTGAATCCATACTGACTGTTCCTGATTACTTTCCTCTCCTCTAAGTGCTTCAGAATTGATTCCTTGAGGATCTGCTCTATGATTTTTCCAGGGACTGAGGTGAGGCTGACTGGCCTGTAGTTCCCCGGATCCTCCTCCTCCCCTTTTTTAAAGATGGGCACTACATTAGCCTTTTTCCAGTCATCCGGGACCTCCCCCAATCGCCATGAGTTTTCAAAGATAATGGCCAATGGCTCTGCAATCACATCCACCTTTAGCACTCTCGGATGCAGCGCATCCGGCCCCATGGATTTATGGAAGTAATGGAGGTGTTAGTAAAGAGTTGCCCAAGGTCAAATGAGTCACTGGCCTTATCTTGACTCTAGATTTTGGTCATGTTTAACAAGCGGCAAGATATGTTAACTGGCAATCAGTTAACTAACATAATTGTGAATGCTAATGTAGACACTTCAGAAAAATTTCATCCCTGTGTCTATATTAGCATTTAAAAACGTGTTTGTGGAAGCCAATTAAGACATATTATAACTACTGCAAATTCTAGTCTAGACAAGGCTTTGGGGCCAGATTTTCAAACTTATTTAAGTGCCTAAAGTTGCAGATAGGCACCTAGCAGCATTTTCACAAGTACCTAAACAGGCTAGATGCCTAATTCCTGTGGAAATCATGAGAGAGAAATCAATTACTTCAATGAGAGTTAGGAACCTAACCTGCTGAGGCACTTTGGAAAATCCAACTGTGGGCTTATCTGCATCTTTAGATGCCTAAATATCTTTTCAAATCTGGCCCTTAGTCCCTAGTTCTAACCACTTAATCCAGACACAGTTCCTTGACACATCTCACTTCTGCTTCCGGAATACTGAACCTGACAAAAGCAAACACCAAAATGTAATTGAAAACACAAGAGAGTTTGTTCCTTGTATGGCTTCAGCTCACGTTCCCTTCGCGCACTCTTGCTGGATAGCAAGCAGAAACGAAATCACTAGCCATAAGGGAATTAATTATCTGCCGCTCTTGAACTTGGCTGTCTCATGGCTGCCTAATCATGCATTAAGTTACATGATTAACCTAGATATGGTTTGGTTCCAAGAAATTCCATACTCCGTATAAATTACCAGTCTAGAGAAAACCATGTACTGTAGATCCCTCTTAAACAAGGGTTACATAAACACTGCCTTTGACAAGGACAAGAATTTTGCTGATTAATTACAAGTTGCTGCCACAATTTGTTATACATTTATATAGGCGGGTGACCAGGAAGTGGGAAGGAGATTCAAGGGGGTTAGGAAGGATCACCCCAAAATGTCACTAAAGGGATATCATACACAGGCTTGATTTTATGCTAGCTATTCTGGGCCTAATTGTTGGTAAAATTATGGTCCCTTTGTACCACAGACTCTAAAACGGTCAAATCCAGCCACCAGGGAATAATCTCACTTCAAGAGAAGTCCCTATTTGGTGCAGAACTGGAATAATGGTGGGTTACTTGGTTTATTATAGATCATCCTTTTAGTATGCCCAAATTATAGCCTGTCATTTTGAGAGGGAGGATGGGTCTTGTGGATAAAGCAATGACAGGACTCAGGAGATCTGGGTTCAGTTCTTAGTTCTGCCTCAGACTCATTGTGTGACCTTGGCAAAGTTGCTTACTCTCTATGCCCAAGTATCCCATTTGTAAAAATTGAGAATTCCTTTCTGCCACCCCTTCCTCTTTGTCCATCTTTTCAGTTTACACAGTAAATGCTTCAAGGTAGGGACTATCTCTTAGCAAGTGTCTGTACAGCACCTAGCACAACAGGATCCCAGTGCTGACTGGATCATAGGTAAGGTTCAACCTAGTTATTTGTGGCTTTCAAATATCTTCCAAATCTGAGAAATTCATCAAGGAAAGGAGTCTGATCTTGCATACACTACCAGAATATAGAGACTGACAACACTGGAAATGTTATTTAGCTGGACAATCATGTAAAGTCCTCTTGGCAAAAGATACCCACATGACTTTGGTCCAGACTTGTATTCCATATTCTGATGGTCCATATTCTGAATCTCTCCCCTCTTATGTTTTTCCATAGGTTTCCTTTTGTCCTATCATCTATACTGGGCTCAGAATAGAATCGTGGGTTACTATTATCTACACCTCATTACAAATCTTTTCACTTAGATCACTTTTTGAAACTGCTTTTGTTTCTAAACTAGAGATAATTTGCTACAGCACTTCTGTTCAAAGGAAAAATACAAAAAATGAATTAACATTTCCTGCAGCATTGCAGGAGGTTTCAAACAGCTGTAGGAAGGTGATTGTAAAATAAGAAGAAAAAAACAATTACCCCTTTAAGTTCAGGTGTCAGAAGTGAAGCTTTAAGTTGCTGCAATTTAAGGTTGTTAGTGAGCACAGTTTGTTCAGAAACAAATGTCATTTCAAATACAAAAATACCATGAGAGCACATTTAATTTGTACCAAGGAAAGATTTTATTCCAGTTAGGGCAGTGAGACATATACATCATAGCCCTTCAAGGGAATAAGAGATGGTCACATAAACACCACCCTACCCAGGAAACCTAGTGACTGCTATTCCTACCTACATGCCTCCAGCTTTCATCCAGACCACACCACACGATCCATTGTCTACAGCCAAGCTCTACGATGCAACCGCATTTGCTCCAACCCCTCAGACAGAGACAAACACCTACAAGATCTCTATCAAGCGTTCTTACAACTACAATACCCACCTGCTGAAGTGAAGAAACAGATTGACAGAGCCAGAAGAGTACCCAGAAGTTACCTACTACAGGACAGGCCTAACAAAGAAAATAACAGAACACCACTAGCCATCACCTTCAGGCCCCAACTAAAACCTCTCCAACGCCATTATCAAGGATCTACAACCTATCCTGAAGGACGACCCATCACTCTCACAGATCTTGGGAGACAGGCCAGTCCTTGCTTACAGACAGCCCCCCAACCTGAAGCAAATACTCACCAGCAACCACACACCACACAACAGAACCACTAACCCAGGAACCTATCCTTGCAACAAAGCCCGTTGCCAACTGTGCCCACATATCTGTTCAGGGGACACCATCATAGGGCCTAATCACATCAGCTACACTATCAGAGGCTCGTTCACCTGCACATCTACCAATGTGATACATGCCATCATGTGCCAGCAATGCCCCTCTGCCATGTACATTGATCAAACTGGACAGTCTCTACGTAAAAGAATAAATGGACACAAATCAGACGTCAAGAATTATAACATTCAAATCTCTTTGGTCACTCGATTACAGACCTAAAAGTTGCAATTCTTCAACAAAAAAAACTTCAAAAACAGACTCCAACAAGAGACTGCTGAATTGGAATTAATTTGCAAACTGGATACAATTACCTTAGGCTTGAATAGAGACTGGGAGTGGATGGGTCATTACACAAAGTAAAACTATTTCACCATGTTTATTCCCCCACCCCCCACTGTTCCTCAGATGTTCTTGTCAACTGCTGGAAATGGCCCACCTTGATTCTCACTACAAAAGCTTTTTCCCCCCCCGCTCTCCGGCTGGTAATAGCTCACCTTAAGTGATCACTCTCGTTACAGTGTGTATGGTAACACCCATTGTTTCATGTTCTCTATGTATATAAATCTCCCCACTGTATTTTCCACTGAATGCATCCGATGAAGTGAGCTGTAGCTCACAAAAGCTTATGCTCAAATAAATTTGTTAATCTCTAAGGTGCCAAAAGTATTCCTTTTCTTTTTGCGAATACAGACTAACACAGCTGCTACTCTGAAACCTGTATGACTTTAGGAAAATATCCTGGACATAATTCACCCACTCGAGTTGCACCAGGGATAATATGACCTACTAAACTTTGCCCTCTCTTGAGAACACTAGGCTGAAGTTAGACTCCTCCAGAACCTCAAAGCACAGGGACCTCCTAAGGTTTTTGTATAATAGCTCAGCATGTGTAGCCCGTCACAATGCACAGGTGAAAAAAGCATGAATCTGAAGCACAGAGGTGAAATTTATTCATAAACATGCAGTGCTCAAAGCTGGTTTACAAAACTGGCCAAAAATCAGACTACATCTGATTCAACTGATTCAAATAAGGGTAGGCATTCCTCCACACTAACTGTGGGGTTTTATTTTTGGCTAACTGTATTTAATGTGTGTCAAAACTGTATTTAATGTGCTTAGATCTTAAGAGCTTGTTTAAACCTGCAACACTAGAGTGGCACAGCTGCACTGTTGTAGCACTGCAGTGTAGATACTACCTACGCCCACAGGAGAATCCCTCCTGTGGGCGTAGGTAATCCATTCCCCCAAGAGGTGGTAGCTAAGTCGACAGAAGAATTCTTCTATCAATTTAGCACGGTCTACACGGGGACTTAGGTTGGCTTAACTATGCCAGAAGTATGGATTTTCCACACCACTGAGAGACACAGTTATGCCGACCTAATTTTCTAGTGTAGACCAGGCCTAAAACAGATTTCTATCCATATGTTTTATAATAAGTTGTCTACGGGCCACATTCCTACACAGTTATGTATGTTGGATGAAAGCCTAGCCACACTGAAGTCAACGAGAGTTTTGGTTTTCACTTCAATAGGGACAGGATTTTTTCTGCTGATTAGAACCTTACTCCATGAGACTTAAAATGAGACTACGCTGGTGTAAGGTATCGTTCTTGATGACTAAGAGAATCACAATCTGGGGCTACATACATTGTGTTGTTTTATTTTAGCACATTTTTGTTAATGGTTTGCAAATATGCACTAGTCACTTAATCTCATATGTAGGCTTGAGAAAACTGCTAGATAACAGGAAGGCTTCATAGACCATGACAATACGCTTATATTAAAATCAAGCCACTTTGTAAAATTAGTCTTCTAAAAACAACTCCGCTACACAAATGATTTGTCCTTTAAAGATCTTTAAATTGTCTCCACTATCTTAGAAGTTTGCATCCACCTTCACAAAAATTAAAAAATAAAAATCCAATATACCATATCTCATGCACAGACATACAATAAAGGAAATGTTCAAATGAGGGGGTGTGTGGGTAAACAGAAGACAACTCAAAAAGAAAAAAGGAATAAAAGCTGCCAACATTTTACTTGACTCAAGAAAAGGCACGCCGAATCCTAAATGCTAGGATTTTTCTTACCACATGAAGGAAAAAAAAAAAAAGTGAGAGCCCTTTTGCTGCAGTTAAATCTGAATGCAGCATAAAGAATTAATTTACTTGCCCCAGAACTACAATATAGCATATAAAAGGCAGGCTTTAGGCTTTAAGAAAGCAGCTAATGGTAACTATCTCATCAAGCAAAGGGAATTCTGAAATGCATCATTACTCTATTTCTATAGCTGTTGAGTACAACAAAATTTACTCCAAGAATTCAAAGAAAATGTTCTCGATACTTTGTCCTCAGGGCCAGCTCAGGAAATTTCCATGTTATTAGTCTCTCATTAGGAATGCAGCATTTTTAAAGGGCTCAATCTTTGTGTTGGTTCGATAGCACAGAATGAAGCCAGACTGAGGGCAGGTTCGGATGCTGACTCAGCTCTAATGGTTTGTCTACAGCAGGAGTGGGCAAACTTTTTGGCCTGAAGGCAACACTGGGATTGCAAAACCGTATGGAGGGCTGGGAAGGGAAGGCTGGGTAGGGAAGGCTGTGCCTCCACAAACAGCCTGGCCCCGCCCCCTATCCAACCCCTCCCACTTCCCACCCTCTGACTGCCTCCCTCAGAACCTCCCAGCCATCCAACCCCCCTGCTCCTTGTCCCCTGACCGCCCCCTCCCAGGATCCCCCTCCCCTATCCAACCCCTCCTGCTCCCTGTCCCCTGACTGCCCTGATGCCTATCCACACCCCTGTCCCCTGACAGGCCCCCTGGGACTCCCACGCCTTTCCAACTGCCCCTGTTCCCCGTCTCCTGACTGCCCCCCCCCAGAACCGCCGCTCCATCCAACCTCCCTGACAGGCCCCCCAGGACTCCCACACCTATCCAACCACCCCCTGCTCCCTGTCCCCTGACTGCCCCCCGGGACCCACCGGCCCCGGCCCCCTTACCATGCTGCTCAGAGCAGCTTGTCTGGCAGCTGCGCTGCTCAGCTGGAGCCAGACACGCTGCCGCACTGCCCTGCAGGAGCGCGCAGCCCTGCCACCCAGAGCGCTGCCCATGCAGCAATCGGAGGCTGCAGGGGAGGGAGGACAGTGGGGGTGGGGCCAGAGGCTAGCCTCTCTGGCAGGGAGCTCAAGGGCTAGAGAGGACAGTCCCGTGGGCTGGATGTGGCCCACGGGCTGTAGTTTGCTCACCTCTGGTCTACAGTGAAGCTGGGAACAAGCCTCCCAGCTCAGGTAGACAGACACGCGCTAGCTCTGCTTAAGCTAGCATGCTAAAAAAAAAAAAGAGCAGTGTGGATATTGTGGCATGAGCAGTGGCACAAGCTTGCTGGCTGAGTACAAGCCTGCCCAACCCCCTAGGTCTGCACTCGGGTGTCTGGCCTGTGCCACCACCACCATACTGCTATTTTAGTGCACTAGCTCAGCAGAGCTAGTGGGGGTCTGTCTCTGTGGGCTGGGAGGCATACTACCAGCTGCAGAGGAGACAGACCTTAAGTCTCTAACCTCCCTTTGAGCAGTTGAGGAAGGAAAAAAGGAAAGTGCAGCCAACACGTCCCTTTTTCAGAAGTGCTGAATAAAAAACAAAACTTGCAAGGACAATTTTGACATCAGAGAAATTTCAAAGAGATCAGAGCAATGAGGCAGAAGTACATTAAAAACAAAACAAAACTATAACAGAAAAGTCGGACCAATTTGGGCAATATTTTACCAAATTTTATATGTAAAATTTTCCTAATTAAACAACAACATGCACAATATTCAATCAATTACACTTTCAGCAGAAGCATTGTAGCCTATTGGCTCATATAGGGCACGATGGACATGACGATGCTCTATGATAGTTTATGAATACTGTATGTGATCTGGTTATTGGGGTGCTTACTGTATAAATATGTTGGTTTAATAGGGGGCTGTAAAGAAAACAAGCAGAAAGAACAAACAATGGCTTGAAATAAGCCATTAAGTAGTAAACACTCAAGGGTTGTTAAGAAACAATGCCTGAGCTATTAAAATGTTAATATTTTTCTACCTTCTGACTGCAACCAACGTACAGAATCAGCTTTGCACAAGCAGGGCCAAAAGACTGGGAACAGACAAGAACCAAAGATGTCTGGCTGGATAAAGAGACTCTCTTTCCACAGAGAAGGTTACTGTTGGCAAGCTGATCAGACAAACACAGGCATGTCCTAGGGTGTCTGAAGAGGCCATGCTTGCCAAGACTGCCATTGGGGGATGGTATGTCTATAGGCAGTGCTTAATTTGTGCTAGGACTTGCCAGGGCTAAGCCCTGGCACCTCTAGGCTTGGCAGGTCATAGCCCTGGCACCCCTGGGTTTGCTGCATCAATTATGAAAGTAAAAAAATTGCTTGAACCTTGGCACCTCTTTCATTACAAATTAAGCACTGTCTATAGGTAGATATGCATGGAGTCTTGTTTTAAAATCCTTTTTTCTCTTATGCTTGGTCCCTTACTGTGGTAAACAAACAATGCTTTTGGTTTGAAAAGGCTGTCTGGTCACTATATTCATCACTGGTCACAGACTGCCAAGGCGAAGAACGATAAGCGTTGAACCCAGTCACACCTGCTGAGTAGGGAGGTGGATACACAGAATGCTGTACTCCAGGGCCTGGTCTAAGTCTTGTAGATCATTCAAGAAGCGGATTCAGGTGGCAGGGGACCTTCACCTCAAATATGCAGTTTGATCCAGTACAGAGGCCCTCTTCCGGCCGAAGATCTCCCTCAGGCTCAGAGAGCACTGCCATCTCTTGTTCCAAGGCAGGTGCCTCTGCCAAGAGGGGCAGGAGCCATTCTCCATCGTCATTGCCGAGGAAGAGGTCTCATAAAACCAATCAGGATCACTCCAGGTCATGGGGCAACTCCTCTGCCTCCCCCAGGAAAAGCATGGACTGGCACAGGACCACTTATGGCACATGGGATGGCGCGGGTACCTCTGAGCCTTCCCTGGCACCGAGTGGCAAGGGCAGAAACCCTGTACCTTTGATGCCAGTTTCAGCCTCCGGGTGTCTGTTGAGTCCAGTACTGACATGGGTGATGCTCGTACCAACTGTATCCACTGTGTCAATGTAGCAGGTTGTTGTGGACCTGCTCTGCCTTTCTATTCCGTCGTCACCTCTGGTCCAGGACTTTCCAAGGCTTGACCTTCAGTAGCCCCTCCAATGGAGCACGCCGCTGAAACTTCATGCCCCTCCTTAGCACTATATCTACATGCTCCCCTCCCCACGGTGGGCATGGAGTCGGTACTGGAATCAGTGCACGGGACGTTGGCACCAGGACCCTCTTCAGCCTCGCTGGATTCAACACCACAGATGCTCCCATGGCGTTTTGCACCACCCTATGCATCAACACACTCGTGCTCCAGTACCGCCGTTTGGACCAGGTCCAACAATGCTTGTGGCACTGCCATACTCAGTGTACCCTCTTCGTTGGGGGCACTGATTTCTGCCTTGTTCTAGGCAATGGATGAATAAGGCTGCCTTATTGGCTCTGTTGAGCGTTGCTCTGCTCGTTTTGTTGAGATAGCAGGGCTCTGATTCCAAGTCAGAGTCGTCATACTCCATCTCTGCATCATCCAATGAACTACGAGGACCACCAATGGACCAGTATGGCTCCCAGAATTGGTGTGTTCCCTGTGGCCAGGACAGAGGTCTCTGACCCCTGCTGGTCACCAGTGCCCTACCCACATCAGTGGCCTCCTTGGATTCAGAGGTATGCTCTTTCCTTGAAGAGATCCCACTCTTTGTCCCATTCTAAGCCAAAGTTCACCCACCAGGTCAACGGTGGTGGCTTCACATCAGTCGCAAGCCCAGGCATCAGTGGTCGTCCTCCTCGCAGAGCCGTGGGAGTCCTCCCTTCTGGGTATGTCTTCCTGGGAGTGAGAGCTAAGCACCAGCTAAGCACCCATTTTGACTCCTTAGACCACCAGAGCACTGGTCTAGTCATTACCCCATCCTCTCCATTCCTCCTTCCCTTTAGGGACAGGATGGCCTGCTTTTACAATGCTTGGGACTCGATTACCTCCGATAGCTAGATCCTAGACACTGTCAGATCGGGCTATGGAATCCAGTTCCTCTCCATGCCCCCTTCCCACCCTCCCTGTCCCTCTTCAGGGAACCTTCTCACAAGACACTGATCATCAAGCCGGTCAGCTCTCTGTTGATGTTGGGAGCTGTGGAGGAAGTTCCACCGGGGCCATGGCTTTTATTCAGGTACTCCTGAAATACTGAAATCCAAGGGCATGATGAGACCCATTCTTGACCTTCAGGGCCTCCACCAATTTGTCAAGTACGTAAGATTTTACATGGTCACTCTATGAGCTATCCTCCCCACGGTGTCTCAGAATGACTGGTTCACTGCTCTGGACCTTCAGGATGCTTACTTTCATGTTGCAATTCTACTATACCAAGGGAAGTTTCTTCATTTTGTGGTAGGTGAACACCTCTTTCAGCATATGGTTCTCCCATTCAGTCTCTCTTCTGCACTTCGAGTCTTTACCAAATGGATGGCGGTGGTCATGGAGTATCTCAGAAGAAAAGGAATCCACATCTTCTTGTACCTTGATGGGCGACTCCAGAGAGGAGGTTCTCACCCACGGTGACCCTATGTTGTGTTTGCACGATCATCTGGGACTCATTTTGAGTACTGCAAAGTCAACCTTGGCTCCCACTCAAAAAATCGAGTTCACTGGGGTCCCTGTTAGATTCCATGAAGTTGAGGGCATTCCTACTGACCAATCACTTCCAGGTGATTCAAAAGCTCTGCCTCAGTCTGCAATCTCAGCCCTCCATGACAGTCTGCATGTGTCTGAGCCTGTTGGGTCAGAAAGCCACTTGCATGCAAGTGATCCAGTTTGCCAAGCTGTGCACTTTTTTCCTCTTCAGAAGTGGCTTAGGGCGGTCTACTGCCCTGCCCTGCATTTTTTGGACAGGTTGGTTCACCATGCTCCACCAGTCCTGGATTCCTTGCGTGGTGGGAGTCCCCATGCAATGTGTGCCAAGGAGTTTCCTTTGCTCATCCCTCTACAACGAAGTCAGTGGTTACCGACTCTTCCCTTCTTGGTTGGGGGAGGTGGGCAGAGCATCTGGACTTGTTGAGGGCGCAGGGCTTATGTTCGGAACAGGAAGCCTCACTCCATATCAATGTGTTGTGCCTTCCAGGACTGCATCAGACACTCAGTGGTTCACACACTCACCAACAATACCACCACAATGTACTATGTCCACAAAGGGGAGCACATTCCAGGTTACTCTGCCTGGAGGCCATCAACCTGTGGCAATTTTGCCTCAAAGATGACATCATTCCACTTGCTGGGGGTGCCAAATTGTCTCAAGGACTATCTCAGTAGGGTCTTCTACCTGGGCCACAAGTGGTGTCTGAAGGAGCGTGTCCTCCGGGTCATCTTTGCAACATGGGGCATACCCACTATTGACATGTTTGCGATGAGGGAAAACAGAACGTGTTGACTATTCTGCTATTGTGGGGGCCTCAGCCTGGGCTCTCTCTCTGACACCTTCCAGTGGCAGTCAACTCTTGTGTACACCTTTCCACCTAGTCTGGTAATTCCTCAGGTCAAGACAGATCAGGCCAAACTCATAATTGTTGCCCCAGCTTGGCCAAGACATTGCTGGTTCTCAGATCTCCTTGCTCTGTCAATTCAACCTCCCATACCGCTTCCTCTCCATCCTGACCTGCTCCCCCTAAATGGTGGCTGCACCCTTCATCCTGCAGTCAGCTTCCTGCACCTTACAGCGTGGCTCCTGCATGGCTGAACAAAGTAAAAGCGGTGCTCAGAGGCTGTCCAACAATTCCTACTCAACAGTAGGAAGTCCTGCACCAGGACAGTCTACTTAGCAAAATGGAAGAGGTTCTTATTGTGGTCCTTGGCCATAGGACCCAACTAACAGAGGCCTCCATCCAGAACATCTTGGGGTACCTGTTACATCTTCAGAAATCAGGCCTTATGCTCAGTTCACTGAGAGTGCATTTGGCAGCAATATCAGTGTTTCAGCCCCCTTTCAAGAAAAGTCATTTTTTTCCAGTGCCATGGTGATGAGATTTCTGAAAGGGATTCTCTGCTTACATCTTTCAGTCTGAGAACCAATGCCCCTTTGGGACCTAAGTATGGTTCTGGCTGCTTGAATGGGCCCACCATCTGAGCCCTTTGGATTCTGTCCACTGCCCCGCCTGTCTCAGAAAACTGCATCCAAAGTGACCACATCCAAAGTTTTTGTCCAAGGTGGTCTCTTATTTTCATCTGAATCAGGCAGTTTATTTACCTGTATTTTCCCATTAGCTACAATCTTCCCCTGAGGAACAGCATCTCCATACCCTTGATATCAGGTGATGTCTGGCCTTCTATCTAGACAGGTCTAAACCACTTTGTGCTTTGCCTTGCCTGTTCATGTCATATGCGGGCAACTGGTCTCTGCACAGACCATCTCTACATGGATAACATCCTGTATTAAGATTGCATATAAGATAGCTTCAACTACGCCTCAACAGATATGAGCTCATTTGATAAGAGTGCAAATGACGTTGATAGCGTTCCTCAGTGACATTTCCATATTGGACAGTTTCAGGGCGGCCATACGGTCATCCATCCATACATTTATGGACCATTATGCTATTACCACATCTTCCAGAGTGGACACAGAACTTGTTAGGGCAGTCCAGCGATCTCTATTTCAGGAGACTCTGAGCCCCCGCCTCTTAAATGGGTTACTGCTTGTGAGTCACCGAAGTGGAATAAACTTTTGCATCTACTCGAAGAAGAAGAAGAAACGGTTACTTACTATAACTAGTTCGAGAAGTGATGCAGACGTGTATTCCATGACCCACCTTCTGTCCCCTCTACATCAGTCTCCCCTCTCATGGGCTTTAGTGCAAAGAAACTGAGGGGGGTCAAGGCAGCATCATCTCATATACCCGGGGGAGGGGCCACAGCCACAAGACGAGTGCAGCCCCTCTACAGGTACTGCGAGGCAAAAGTATCCAGCTCCAGCATACTGGGCACACATACACCTAGGTAGAATACATGTCTGCATTACATCTCAAAGAACCACAGTTACAGTAAGTAACTGTTTCTTTTCAGAGCTTTCAATCAAGGTGCTTAGGTCCAGTGGACTTAATGGGATTCATCTGTTTTCAGTTGTCTGGGAACAAATCTCTCTGTGAGGTCAACAAACTGGCTACGAGATGTTGCAAATGTTTCTGCTAGTTTGGCTCAAACAGATATGAAGGAGCGGCTAGTTCTATAGGAAAAGGGGAAGAGTCAATGGAGACTACACCAAATATGAGCCCCAGGAGGATACAGGATGGGTTAAAGAGGATTACAAGGGAGAATAGAAATGGAAAGAACTTGCAGCCAGAGGGAATAGGGGATAGACTGGAGAATAGCACTGTCACCAGGAAAAGGCAGGTCTATGTGATCAGGGACTCTTTACTGAGAAGAGTAGACAGGCCTGTAACCAGAGCTGATCCAGAGAATAGAAGGGTGTGCTGTCTTCCAGGTGCTAAGATACGGGATGTAGACCTGAGGTTGAAAAGGATCCTAAAGGGAGCGGGAAAGAATCCCCTAATTATCTTTCATGTGGGAACAAAAGATACGGCTAGATTCTCACTGGAACGTATGAAAGGAGATTATGCTAGGCTGGGGAAGACGCTTAAGGAAATCGAGGCTCAGGTGATGTTCAGTGGGATTCTGCCTGTTCCTAGAGAAGGGCAACAAAGGTGTGACAAGATTATGACTATCAACAGATGGCTTAGGCAGTGGTGCTATAAGGAGGGCTTTGGGATGTATGGCCACTGGGAGGCATTCATGGACAGAGGACAGTTCTCTCGGGATGGACTTCATCTGAGTAAGGAAGGAAATAGGCTTCTTGGATGGAGGCTGGCACAACTGATTAAGAGAGCTTTAAACTAGGAATTTGGGGGAGATGGTTGGGAGATGTCCAGGTAATCTCCACGCCGGATTTTAGCATTGAGAGGGAAGAAAACAAAGTAAGAAAGGATACAGCCGTGGGTAGGAGAATGTATATAAGGAGGAAGGGCAGTGTGGATACCAGTCTGATAGGTTATACTGGCTGTAGAATGACCATGCCTAATAGCATACAGAATGTGAGCGAGGCCAAACAGCAAAAGTTAAGATGTCTGTACACCAATGCGAGGAGCCTAGGTAACAAAATGAAGGAACTAGAGCTACTGGTGCAGGAAGTGAAACCAGATATTATAGGGATAACAGAAACATGGTGGAATAGTAGTCATGACTGGACTACAGGTATTGAAGGGTATGTGCTGTTTAGAAAAGACAGAAATAAAGGTAAAGGTGGTGGAGTAGCATTGTGTATCAATGGTGAGATAGAATGTAAAGAAATAAGAAGCGATGGAATGGATAAGACAGAGTCCGTCTGGGCAAAAATCACATTGGGGAAGAAAACTACTAGAGCCTCCCCTGGGATAGTGCTTGGGGTGTGCTATAGACTGCCGGGATCTAATCTGGATATGCATAGAGCCCTCTAATATTTTTAATGAAATACTAATGGAAACTGTGTGATCATGGGAGACTTTAACTTCCCAGATATAGACTGGAGGACAAGTGCTAGTAATAATAATAGGGCTCAGATTTTCCTAGATGCGATAGCTGATGGATTCCATCATCAAGTAGTTGCTGAACCGACTAGAGGGGATGCCATTTTAGAGTTGGTTTTGGTGAGCAGTGAGGACCTCATAGAAGAAATGGTTGTAGGGACAATCTTGGTTCAAGTGATCATGAGCTAATTCAGTTCAAACTGAACGGAAGGATTAACAAAAATAACTCTGCAACTAGGGTTTTTGATTTCAAAAGGGCTGACTTTCAAAAATTAAGGAAATTAGTTAGGGAAGTGGATTGGACTGAAGAATTTATGGATCTAAAGGCAGAGGAGGCCTGGGATTACTTTAAATCAAAGCTGCAGAAGTTATCAGAAGCCTGCATCCCAAGAAAGGGGAAAAAATTCATAGGCAGGAGTTATAGACCAAGCTGGATGAGCAAGCATCTCAGAGAGGTGATTAAGAAAAAGCAGAAAGCATACAGGGAGTGGAGGATGGGAGGGATCAGCAAGGAAAGCTACCTTATTGAGGTCAGAACATGTAGGGATAAAGTGAGACAGGCTAAAAGTCAAATAGAGTTGGACCTTGCAAAGGGAATTAGAACCAATAGTAAAAGGTTCTATAGCCACATAAATAAGAAGAAAACAAAGAAAGAAGTGGGACTGCTACACACTGAGGATGGAGTGGAGGTCAAGGATAATCTAGGCATGGCCCAATATCTAAACAAATACTTTGCCTCAGTCTTTAATAAGGCTAAAGAGGATCTTAGGGATAATGGTAGCATGACAAATGGGAATGAGGATATGGAGATAGATGTCACCATATCTGAGGTAGAAGCGAAACTCAAAACAGCTTAATGGGACTAAATCGGGGAGCCCAGATAATCTTCATCCAAGAATATTAAAGGAATTGGCACCTGAAATTGCAAGCCCATTAGCAAGAATTTTTAATGAATCTGTAAACTCAGGGGCTGTACCGTATGACTGGAGAATTGGTAACATAGTTCCTATTTTTAAGAAAGGAAAAAAAAAGTGATCCGGGTAACTACAGGCCTGTTAGTTTGACATCTGTAGTATGCAAGGTCTTGGAAAAAATTTTGAAGGAGAAAGTAGTTAAGGACATTGAGGTCAATGGTAAATGGGACAAAATACAACATGGTTTTACAAACGGTAGATCGTACCAAACCCACCTGATCTCCTTCTTTGAGAAAGTAACAGATTTTTTAGACAAAGGAAACGCAGTGGATCTAATTTACCTAGATTTCAGTAAGGCGTTTGATATGGTGCCACATGGGGAATTATTAGTTAAATTGGAAAAGATGGGGATCAATATGAAAACTGAAAGGTTAATAAGGAATTGGTTAAAGGGGAGACTACAGTGGGTCCTACTGAAAGATGAACTGTCAGGCTGGAGGGAGGTTAGCAGTGGAGTTCCTCAGGGATCGGTTTTGGGACCAATCTTATTTAATCTTTTTATTCCTGACCTCCGCACAAAAAGTGGGAGTGTCCTAATAAAGTTTGCAGATGATACAAAGCTGGGAGGTATTGCCGATTTAGAGAAGGACTGGGATATCATGCAGGAGGATCTGGGTGACCTTGTAAACTGGAGTAATAGTAATAGGATGAAATTTAATAGTGAGAAGCGTAAGGTCATGCATTTAGGGATTAATAACAATAATTTTAGTTATAAGCTGGGGATGCATCAATTAGAAGTAACGGAGGAGGAGAAGGACCTTGGAGTATTGGTTGACCACAGGATGACTATGAGCCGCCAATGTGATATGGCCGTGAAAAAAGCTAATGCGGTCTTGGGATGCATCAGGTGAGGTATTTCCAGTAGAGATAAGGAGGTGTTAGTACTGTTATACAAGGCACTGGCGAGACCTCACCTGGAATACTGTGTGCAGTTCTGGTCTCCCATGTTTAAGAAGGATGAATTCAAACTGGAACAGGTACAGAGAAGGGTTACTAGGATGATCCGAGGAATGGAAAACCTGTCTTATGAAAGGAGACTCAAGGAGCTTGGCTTATTTAGCCTAACTAAAAGAAGGTTGAGGGGAGATATGATTGCTCTCTATAAATATATCAGAGGGATAAATACCGGAGAGGGAGAGGAATTATTTAAGCTCAGTACCAATGTGGACACAAGAACAAATGGATATAAACTGGCCATCGGGAAGTTTAGACTTGAAATTAGACGAAGGTTTCTAACCATCAGAGGAGTGAAGTTTTGGAATAGCCTTCCAAGGGAAGCAGTGGGGGCAAAAGACCTCTCTGGCTTTAAGATTAGACTCAATAAGTTTATGGAGGAGATGGTATGATGGGATATTGTGATTTTGGCAATTAATTGATCTTTAAATATTCATGGTAAATAGGCCCAATGGCCTGTGATGGGATGTTAGATGGGGTGGGATCTGAGTTACTACAGAAAATTCTTTCCTGGGTATCTGGCTGGTGAATCTTGCCCATATGCTCAGGGTTTAGCTGATCCACATATTTGGGGTCGGAAAGGAATTTTCCTCCAGTGCAGATTGGAAGAGGCCCTGGACGTTTTCCGCCTTCCTCTGTAGCATGGGGCACGGGTCACTTGCTGGAGGATTCTCCGCTCCTTGAAGTCTTTAAACCACAATTTGAGGACTTCAATAGCTCAGATATAGGTGAGAGGTTTTTCACAGAAGTGGGTGGGTGGGATTCTGTGGCCTGCGTTGTGCAGGAGGTCGGACTAGATGATCATAATGGTCCCTTCTGACCTTAGTATCTATGACTCTATGAGTTTATCAAACAAACTAGCTCTTTTTTATTAGGCAAAATCCTGAGATACTAGCAATAGCACAGAGGAATAATAAAGCAGACCAGCTTCATGTGTAGAAAAGAACTTACTGTAAATACATACTGTAGCCCTGTTCTATTGTTATTTGCCTATTGCTCATCATGAGTCCATTTACATATTGTCCTTTCTCCTTCCAAAGGAAGTTGCGTCTGGCTCGGATTCCCATGTTAGATTTGTTGTTGCTCAAGTAGTTTGAATACAGTTTCGTTTTGAGTGAAAATCTATCTTTTCGTTCAGTCCCTAGACAAGACTTTACATATCAAATGTTTTCCAGCTGGTTAACAAAACATTCTCAGCAACCGAAAAAAGCACTGTAAGCACATTATGAAATATCCTATGTATATTTTATCTCCCAACACAGCAAGTCTTAATGCAAGGATCTTCTAATTAAGGGCTTGACCTTGCAAAGTCCTGGGTACTCTGACCCTGAACCAGCAAAGGATTTATGCACACACTTAATTTTAAGATTAGTAGTAGTCCCATTTAAATCTTAGTTAGTGTAAAATTAAGCATTTGCCTCAATCTAACAAACCACTTAGGCATGAGTGCTGAGAACCTTACAGGATTACCTCCTAGATTATCAATTTGAAGTGGGATTAAAATCACGGTTTGTGGTCACTTTAAACATTCTTTATAACAATATTTTGATTTTTTACTTATGCAAAATGGGAAATTCATCAGCAATCAGATGAATTCTGAAGGCAACCAAGGTAGAATTTCCATCCGATTGACTTCTAAATTTTTTTTGAAGTAAACATGTTACCCAAATGCAGATGCAAAGTATCATTAAAATCAAATTCCAGTGATCAGCACTTGGTAATACATTCTGCTTTAGAGATAAATTTCAGATTGATTGAGGTGCCTCTATTTTTTGTTATGTAGGACTCAATTAACTGCCTTATTGTAAAAGGATCAAGAACTAAAAAAGTCTCCTCCCTTCTCTATAATAGACCAAGAAACATTAAAATATGCTCAGATTGATAACAAATGTTGGATATATCTAGACTTCCTCAATGTATATTGTTTTTTATGGAAGAGAAATTTGTATTTGTTGAATTCTGGAGAATTCTAAGAAGAAATAACTAATTCATAAATAAAAAATGAAAATTTTCCCTTAATCTTGATCATTATCATAATCATCAGATTAATAAATCTGGAATATTTTAGACCAACCTGAATGTTTGTAAATGCAGTTCTAACACACAAAAATAGGGAAATGCTGAATGGAAGGTAACTTAAGTCTCCTTTGAGAAAATGAATAGAATTTGAATACAGACATTTAATAATATATTTGAATAGGGGCAGTGACCAACAATCTGAAAATTCACTGGAGGGATATTTGATCTGATGGGATTAAGAAAATTAGATCAACCATGCATGATGTAGGGTCAACAAGAGCCAGATTATGAACAGATGCTATGGGACTCTATAGCTTTCATGCATGCTGGGAATATAATATTATGGGTTTGCAGGTTCTTTGGTACATACATTCTAAGAATATAAAAGCCCAGGGGGAAGGGGGGAATACATTTACTGTAGTCCTGCTTTCTTCCACAAACTCTGTGACTTTATATATTACAGTCTATTTATTTAATCTCAGTTTATATATGTAACCCTTTTGCCAGGTGGAGCCGGCAGCAACCAGAGCCAGGTTCAATATCTAGGGGTTCCTTTTCAGCAATACAACACCAAATCGGCTCAAGCCCCCACCCAGTAATCTGAGAAAATTACACACCGCCCCTGCGCACCTCTGAGAGGTAATACTTCCCCACTCGTAAGCACAGAGTCTGAGTGTAGAAAAAAGGGAAGTCACCCGACAGTAATTAGGGAAAATGTCACAATCAGGATTCATAATCATAAAAGTGTGAGCAGGACAGCTACCCCAGAGTGCATGGGGCAGTGCCTTCTGCCTCAGATTCCTGAGTTCTATAACAAAAAGTTCCTTTTCTGTGCCCCTCTCTGTTCCCTCACCATACTCCACTCGCAGTGGTTGTCCTTGGTCAGGAGGACCCAGGGTTCAGAACTGCATCTGTGTGAGTTCACCTCCCACCCAGGGAAGAAGACACCTGGCTTGCTCCGCCATCTGAACACTTGCTCTGGCTGGCCGCCCTGCCGGCCACCTCCTGTTGGCCAACTGCTCGCCACTTTCACCGGCTGCTCCCACCAGCCGACTGCTCGCCACTTTCGCCAGCTGCCTGTCAGTCACCTCATGCTGCCACCTGCCTCTCTGCTGTGACCTCTGCAGGTCAATCTTTTAGTGATTTTTAGCTCTCATCAGGCTGGGCAGAAACACTCCCCCTCCACAAGTGATTTAAACTCTCACTGAGTACTTAACATAACAAAAGGCTCCTAATGAAGCCTATTTAGCTCTATCTTTGAACAGTGGGGAGAAATAGGGAAAGTCCACCCCTCCTGGCTGAGATATCTGTCCCACCCCTCTTTCTTTCACAGGGATCTGGCATTCGAGCCCCTGGCTTAACAAGGTCCTTTCAGCTGAGAGTGACCCCCTCATTTGGGACAGGTTAAGCAAAGTTCTGCTTCCCTTTATTCATACATAAAGACAACAACACTGATAACAGCATTTCACTACCCCTGCATTCAGTACTAAAGTGATTTATAACCCAACACCAGCCAAAATGATCACTGTAAGCAACACTGCTCTATCTGCTGGATATCTAAGAAGAGTAGGTGTGTTCATGTAAATACAGTTTGCTACTGAAGTATTTCCCCCTCCCAGCTAGCTGTCAGGGAAAAGTTCATTCAGACCCTGCTTACATCTGATTTCAATATAATCTGAAACAGGCAAAGCTGGGAGTACAGCATTTGTCTTGATTTGGGCTATTTTGACCTTTTAAGAAAAACAGAACCGTCAGGCCATGAGAAAAAACCTGGATATATATAATTAAAACAGCAAGAAAATTGAGTTCCAAATTTTTCAAGTCTGGGAAAATCTTTCAGGAACATAGACCTAGGTAGCTAGAATGGCAAAGGAAATGTAGCATTTTTCCTCTTCCATAGTTAAATTCTGATGTTTTTAAACTACCCATTTTACAGCAGAATTCTGAAAGAATTTTGCCTCAGTTTTACACTTCTACAATCTTCAGCCTCTTTTTCCACCTTTGCAAACAGTTCTGAACTCTGTACAGGTATAAATTCCAGGCATCAGACCAGTAGGAACATAAAACATCCCTGAAGGGATGTACTCCAAGAAAACTTTCCAGTGATTTTGTAAGAACATCTTCATCCCCTGGAAAACTTAGCATAGCATTTATTGGCTCAGTGGGCAGGAAGCTTTGGTTTAGTTCACTTGGTAGAGCTGTTTAAAGACCACAGCTGTCTGGTTTGAGTTTCAGCACGGTGATGACCATCCACATTACAGACCTTCTTCACACTAATTTCATGTAATGAATCAGGTCACAAGTTGGCGGACACAGTAAACCTACACCTGTCTTCAGTAACCTCATCCAGTTAAGCTATATTGATTTATTGCGTTGCCTGAAAACGGCTTTAGGGGAGCCTAGTATTTCCCCCTATGGTCAAAAAGGAGCAATGTGCTTCCCCTCCCAGAACTCCTACACCACTGTCAAAAAAACCCAACAACTGGATCTGAAGTCTCATTAATAATGTTTGGTTTCTCCTATAGAGATTGCTGAACTATAAATAGTCATCTGGACTGAATTATCCTGGGTTATAAACACTCACTCTATATGTAGCAATCACTGGTGATGTGTCGGTGTCTGCTGGAATGCTAGAAAAAATATTAATCAGGTTAGAAGTACAATGCCCATCAGTCCTCTATTTCTATTTCAGGCAGGTCATGAAGTTCAGATCTATAGCTGAGCTTCCCCTGTTTTGGAGAGGTTTGGGTTCCGTGTTCCAGTGAGACCCACTACAGGGATAGGTCTGAATTTTGAATGGTTTTGGCTTGCATCCGCTTTCTCTCTTGAATTCTGAACCAAGTAAGACGAAAGAGTGAGGAAGAAAAGAAGGATTGAGACAAGAAAAAGCCTGTGTAAAGATAAGTTTAAGCTTCTGCCAGGCCCTAGTCAAAACTTTTCTGAGAAGAACACACTTGTCTTTCCTTCTCCACAGTGAGGGCCACAGCTAGTTAGTCCCTTTTGTGGAGGTATTACAGAAGCAAGTGCTGCTTTTTCTCAACTGCAGCCCTAGAAGCATCCAGTTCCACTAAATGAGCCATTCACCTCCAGTGCCTCCGACCTCAGTATTCCTGTCTGCCAAATCATAACTCTGCCACAGTTAAAGGACAGGGCCCTGGAAAATCAACCCTGCTTTGATCATTCTTCTCAGCTTCCACCCCAGGGGGTGGTTGAGCTCTTCTTCCCAGTCCATCTGTGCTTGGTTTTCCTACCAGCTGAGTACTAAGGCAGACATCTCTTCTCCATCCTACTGGACCTAGCTTAGTCCTTTGGGCTGCTCACCTCCCATGTTAAACAAAAAGGACTGTTTAAGTAGCACTCAGGGGCTTTTTGGGAGTGGGAGATATTTGCAGCAGCTGGCATTGTTTGTTTACCCACTCTTAGTCCTGGCTCTGACAATCACAGCAAAACTGTCTGTAGATCAAAGAAAGAGCTGTGAAATCTGGAAGTCAGTTGTAGGGCAGAACAGCCGCTTTACTGGTCCCACAAATGTATAAACAATGTCAGTGGGTGACACTCTTTATATTACTTATCTGCATATATGCACACAGCTATATATAGTTATTAGCCTCTTATATGTAAAGCTCCTGGAACAGAGCATAGGAGAAGAAATGCTGGTCTGTACCTGTTGGCCAGAACATGCACCTTCCACTTATATATTTTTAAATACTAAAGATGTTTATAAAAATAGGTTATTCATAAGAAGTGTTGTAGCTGGTAATAATGTAAACAAACCCTTTCTAGATGTAAACATAAAAATCTATTTTTTTCAAATATGTGCGCCTAATGTTAGGTAACTATATCAGTAGCCTGAGTTGTAGGTGCTCTGCACTTTTGAAGACTTTCTTTGAACTGCTGTTTTTCTTTATTATAAATTCTATTAAATTCCTAATATAAGACAGATTTTCAAAGCTGACTTCCTTTTGCTAGCTGCCAGGTCCTCCAAAGACTTATTGTGCTTAACTTCATGAAGATAAGTAGTCCCATTAAGTCAATGGCGCCACTCCTCTGGGCGAAGCTAAACACGTGTAAATCTGAAGGATTGAGGCCATAATCTGCATTCTGCTCAAGTTTGCAAAGTAGGCTCATATCTTTTTTTTAAAGCTCAGTTTCCTAATATTTGCATGCTGTAGAAGTCCAAACAATTTTTAAACTTAAAAAAGTTGCTTGTCGACAAGCAAGTGATTATCTAGCATCCCCTATGATCATAAAATCACAGAAATGTAGGGCTGGAAGGGACCTCTAACAATCATCGAGTCTTCCTGGCCCTCTTGGCGTGCCCCGTGCCGACTGGTCGATGGCAACAGAGAGTCGCCGCATACCGACGCTGCGGTGCTGGGTACCAGTTCGGAGGGGTGTGCCAGAGTGGGGGTCAGGGCCGACTCCATCAGGATGGCCCAGAGCCGTGTCCCTTTCTCTTTTGGTCCGAGGCTTAAGCGACTTGCAAATCTTGCACCTTTTGCTGATATGGGTTCCTTTCAGCAGACTAACAGACCTACAACTGGATAGCCTGGTGCTCCCCTTTGTTGGGATTTAACAATGGCTATCACCAAAACATATCAATTCTCATAAGCAGAAAGGAGTTGAATTCTCTCCCCCAAAATATTGTAGCATCTTCTAGTATTACTATAAAATTTGGGACTATTGGTGTTGGAGAAGAGCAAGCAGCCCATCTGATCTCAAAATTAGTTACCGAGAAGCTTGGTTACCATAAACACCTGAAATAAGTGCATTACAAATACCTACCCTAACAGATTTTTCCATTACTTCATAGAAAAGTACAATATTCTACGGTAATGGTCCACAATAATAGTGTTGTTACAATGATTATTTTTCTATAAGGAAGAAGAGAGGGAGAAGTAGCTTCCCCAATATTGGATTTCTGCAATTGGCTTTACATGGGACTACCCCTTAAGTAACCCCATTGGGTTTATATTAAGAAGATATGAAATCTGGCAACGTGGTTATTAAGAGCGTTTTTTTGACAGCAGCTCATGACATCTGTGGTCTACGCTGACTGCCTCTTGGTTTCAAGGTGGAGTTTAAGGTCCTTATTTTGACCTATACAGCCCTAAATGACTTAGGACTGTCCTGTGTAAAAGCACAGCACATGGAGAAAAGCAGTCTACCATAGTTATGAGCAGCAGCATGGACTGAACAGGAGGTCCCTGAAAAGGGCTAGTGGGAAAAGGTTTACTGTGAGGGACCCTCACCTTTGGAATGTGCTAAAATAGTCTGGTTTGTTGACCTTATTTATACTTGGCTCTTGAGAATTAAGGTCTGTTTGGGGATGGGATCTTTTAAGCAAGTTGGCTTGTAGGTTGGGTATTATTGGTGGCTGTTGGTCACAAAGTCACAAAGGTTTTATTGTCAATTCAAGAAAACAAATTCTAAATTTCTTTAGAGCTATCCATTTCAGGATCAGACCTTTCATAAATTTGCCTCAATCTAGAAAATATGCATGGAGAATGTAAGAATGGCTACACCAGCCCAGTATTCGGTCTCTGACAGTAGCCAGTGCTAGGTGCTTTAAAATGAACAGAACAGGGCAATTTCAAGTGATCCATCCCATCATCCAGTTCCAGTTTCTGGCAACTGGAGATTTAGACACCGGGAGCACGGGGTGGCATCCCTGACCATGTTGGCCAAGAGCCATTAAGGGACCTATCCTCAACATGAGGATTAGTAGTGCTTAATTAGGTACAATTTATGGCACTGAAATCAAGAATCCTTTCTTTGCTGTAATTCCCATTTACCAGACTTGCAGTACAAACTAGCCTTTGGAAGGCAATTTTAGCAGTTGCTTAGCTCATTATCGTTCAGCTGTTGAGCCACATTTCCAGACTACATCACTACCTAAGAGGATTATACAACAACAGGTGATTACTGCTTAAACCTCTCATACTGAGCTTGTCTCCCATAACATTTTAGGTTTCTATGGATACCTCTTTTCAAGGAAAACAGCTAATGGTTCAACAGACATCCCACTTGGAAAAACAAATGTATTTTATTTTACTTAACATTTTACAGTGGCAAATTATAATTGTCCATGAGTGTAGTTTGATGGTGCATCTAGTCCCCTAAACCTCCATCCATGGATTTTTAAAAATGCATTTTTTAAGACAGTGGTACTCAAACTGTGAGTCGGGACCCCAAAACGGGTCGCGACTCTGTTTTAATGGGGTCGCCAGGGCTGGCTTAGACTTGCTGGGCAGCAGGGTTGAAATTACATCCCACCAGCTGGGACTGAAGCCCTTGACCTTCCACTTTGGTCCCCTCCACCCAGGGTGGTGGGGCTTGAGCTTTGGCTCCCCCACCCAGGATGGCAGGGCTCAGGCAGGCTCAGGCTTCAGTCCCCGCTCCTGGGATTGTGTAGTAATTTTTGTTGTCAGAAGGGGGTCGCAGTGCAATGAAGTTTGAGAAACCGTTTTAAGACTTATCCTCTTCTGCATTTTTGCTAGGTAGGAAATCTAAATATACATTATATACATATTTACAATATAAATGTAAAATACCTAATGAATAATTGTAGCGGTTAAGCATGTTTCTGGGGAAATAAAAAGTGGAGGAAAGGAGATGCCAGGAATCACCCAACAGCACAAGAATATCTTCCTTAAGGTTTTCTATGTCATGAGTGTTTGTAGTATAAAAGAATCTCAGTATTTAAGAATATGGCTGACTTATTTAGGGGGAACAAACCAACCAAATTTTTGTTAACTCAGGTAACTATATGGCAGGGACTAAACTCTGGGTCCCTTGAATGGAAAGACTCCCCAGCAGTATCCAAATAAATAAATAAAAAGAGTGTGTGTGTGTAATTGCATGTATTTTTTCTCCAAATCTTTCCCCACAGTTTACTAATATCAAAATGTTACATACAAAGACATGGATCACCTAAAGCCATCACTGAAATGCAACCACCTTTGCAGTACAACGTGACAACAAGGCAATGCTACACAAAATAATTTTTAGGGCAGGGAAGTGAAAAGTAACTTATAAAATTAGGGAAATTTAGGAAGGCAGAATGCAATGATCTCTTCCATAATTTGTCCATGATGGGTCATTCAATATGATATACATCAATAATCCATAATGTGTACCAACCATTATCTCACACAAAATAAGAAGTTTAGTCTAGTTGGGTATTGTATCTTGAGGAAACAGATTTCACCATAGAAAATTCTCTATAAAAACCTTCACTTATTACATAGGTGTACTCAACCTTGCTGGAAACAGAGAGAGAGAAAAAAGCAACATTTTCTAAAAATGAGTATATTTATATGTCAGGCTCAGTTAATTGCCCAATTCTGTGTCTATTAAATGCAGGAGTCACTACTGTACAGATTCTATTACAAAACAGAGCCTCAGAATAATGAACACTTGCTTTTGAACCAAAAATGTTTATTCTTTAAACTCAGATGTCTTTTCAACCAGAAAGCTTCTCTGTAACACAGAAAAAGGTCTTTAGACCTCCATATTTATAACTTACCTTACACTGATAGTTTACAAAATTCTAAATATTTTAAAAGATTATTTTGATGAGTAATGTCATTTACTGTGTGGAACTGCCATTAATTTAAACAGTAATCCCTGACATAGATGATTTGGGGATTGAGCCGTATACCACAAATCACCATCCAATTAAAAAGAAAAACCAATCTCTCCCCCACAACCATTATTTTTAAAGGGTGGAAAAAACCAAACATTGTGCTGCTTCGCATGAACTAAAAAAAAAAAACAACAACAACAACAACAAAGATTTCATCCTCCTGCCTGGACAGATGTCTATAACAGATTTTTAGGCATAAAGACTTTCAATTAATTGAACAGTTTTTTTTTTTTTAAATCAGTAACAACCATGGAATGTAAAGTACTATATGAGCTTCTAGCCCTTTTAATAAATAAATAAATAAATAAATAAATCTGAGGCTTGACCTTAAAATGTTCTCCAAAGGCAAAACGCTTCCTTTCCCAATTGAAAAATTCACACTTTTTTGGTGCCATGCTACATCAGAGCGATTTTGATTCAGCACAGTAGCAATGAGTTATGGTAGAACTTTTATGACAGTTGGGACCCAAAGGGGTTGTCTCTTTGCTTGTTTATACCAAATGAAGAAGTGTCTCACTACAATTACAATTAGTTCAGGAGTAGCAGACATCCCAAGTTTCCAGCATAGTTTTAGCAAAGGATTGCTCACAAGTGTTCTCATAAGAACCTTGCCATTCCAGTTTAATACTAGGCATATTCTCCTTCCCTCTGTTAAAACTTATTTACTTTTTTTCAAAGGCTTCCCTGAATCTTTTGCCTGAAACAATTCTCAATATTGCCCAAGGCGGGGTGGAGGGGATGGGGCAGATTTTTGACTTTGGCAGTGTGTACTTGAGTTGAGGTAAAGCAGAATGCAAAAAATGAGCCTTTCACCCAAATGAAAGTCATTTAGCTTCAAGGTAAACCTCAACTTAGGTGACGGGGACCGATGTTTTTAGAAATCTTCAGTACATTTACATATTAAAAGGCGGGGTCCTACATTTCTTTCCCATAAAAAAACCCCTACTTACTTAAAATTCCTTCATGGTATTTCCTCCAAATTCCATGAAGTGGTGGTAGGCAAGGAGAGGAGAATGAAGAAACTGGGATTCAGCCCCCAAGTACTGCAGATCTCTCATCTGCTGCCAGGGCTGTGCCTCCAGACCTTCTGTCCTAGTCTCAGCTGTGGAAACAGTGATGTACCACCAAGAAATCCTAAGACTGCAGATGAATCATAAGCACAGAGCCTAATTCTGCCCTCAGTTACTTCCAATGAAGACAACAGGGCTAATAACAAAAGTAATCGAGGGCACAGTTTTGCCTCAGAAGATGCATGAGCCAGAAAGGATACAGCTTGATATTCAGAGCTTACATAGAAGTGGCAGGGTTGGCATTTAAAAAAAAAAAAAAAAAACCTTTTATTTGTGAAGTGGTGTAATTTGGTTAGGAATGCATTGCAGTTAAAAAAATGGTACAGTTGGGTTCCTTATTTAAAGCTAGAAGCACATTTCAAAATAGAGCATGATTTTATCTCCAGTAACAGATAGTTTCAATTCAACCTCTCATTATTATAGGATCATAAAAATATAGGACTGGCAGGGACCCTGAGAGATGATCTAGTCCAGGGTTCTCAGAGTTTTGTATTGGTGACCCCTTTCATAGTGCAAGCCTCTGATTGCGACCCCCCCCATACATTAAAAACACTTTTTTATATATTTAACACCATTATAAATGCTGGAGGCAAAGCAGGGTTTGGGGTGGAGGCTGACAGCTCGCCACCCCCCATGTAATAACCCCGTGACCCCTTCAGGGGTCCCGACCCCCAGTTTGAGAACCCCTGATCTAGTCCATTCCCTTGAACTGAGGCAGGACCAAGCATACCTAAGACCATCCCTGACAGATCTTTGTCTAACCTGTTCTTAAAAACCTCCAGAGATAGAGATTCAACAACCTCCCTTGGTAATCTGTTTCAGTGCTTAACTATTGTTACAGTTAGAAAGGATTTCCTAATATCTAACCCAAATCTCCCTAGCTGCAAATGAAGCTGATTACTTCTTGCTCTACCATACGTGGAAATGGAGAACAATTGATCACAGTCCTCTTTAAAACAGCCCTTAATATAGTTGAAGACTTATCAGGTCCCACTCAGCCTTCTCATCTTTAGACTAAAAATGCAGGTTTTTTTTTTAAACCTTTCCTCATAGGTCAGGTTTTCTAAACCTTTTATCACTTTTGTAACTCTCCTCTAGACTCTCCAATTTATCCACATCTTTTATGATGCCCAAAACTGGACACAGTACTCCAGTTGAGGCCTCACCAGCGCTGAGCAGAGCTGGACAATTACTTCCCATGTCTTACATATTACTCTCTTTTAATACACCACAGAGTGATGTTTGCCTTTTTCGAACCTGGATCACACTGTTAGTTTATATTCAATTTGTGATCTTCTAGAACCCCCAGATTCTTTTCTGCAGTACTATGACCTAGCCTGCTGTTTCCCATTTTGCAATGGTGCATTTGATTTTTCCTTTCTAAGTACAGCACTCTGCACTTGTCTTTATTGAATTTCATCTTGCTTATTTCATATCAAAGTTATCAAGGTCCTTTTGAATTCTAATCTTGTTGGTCAAAGTGCTTGCGCCCCTCCCAGCATAGTGTCACCTGCAAGTTTTAATAAGCATACTCTCCATTCCATTATCCAAGTCACTAATGAAAATACTGACTAGCACTGGACTCAGGACAGACTCCTGTGGGATACCACTAAATAAGTCACCCTGTTTGACAGCAAACTACCTTGGAATATGGTCTTTCAACCAATTATTCACCCACTTTACAGTAATTTAAGCTAGACCACATTTCCCTAGTTTTCTTATGGGTATTTTGTGTGAGACTGTGTCAAAAGCCTTATTAAAAATCAAGACATTTCCATCTACTGCTTCTCCCCCAAACACTAGATCACTCATCCTGTCAAAGAATAGATTAGAGAAGAAAGTACAGTAAATGTTAATTTCAAATTTACACTGCCAACTTAATAAATTGCTATTAAAGTGAGATTGTTTTGTTTTAAGAAATTTTCATGAACAAAAAATTATGGAATTAAAAAGTAATTTGCACAATAAATTCCAGCAGTATATGTTGATGTAATCTCTCTCACCCCCCAGGATAAAAGCTCCAGAGTCAGTTTACCTATGTGAATGTTTAGGTCATGTTGCAAATGGACTTCTATCAGAACAATGGTTAAAGGTAACATTTGCTGATAACCACCCAACAGTGATTTAGATTTACATGCATTGAAAGTAATGTTTTCTAAAGTGTTGGCTAAACTTAAAAAACAAACCCCCCCAAACAAACCAAAACAAAAAAGACAAAAAAAAATTCTTACCACATTTTGGTAATTATTTCTAGTCAGGCATGTGTGTGTATCAAAATACATATATTTCCTCTCAATCATATTTTAGAACGCATTACATTTTTACATCTAGTATCAGAAGTTTTTGAATGCTTATCCCAGTTTTGTTTTAAGTTCCTATTCCAACTTTTAAACAGTATAAATAGGCAACATGAAGAATAGCTATACAATGCCTAATAGTCAAGAATGAACAGCAAACTAATCTGTGCTTCAGCAGCAGCCCATAGAGCTGGTTTTTGCCCATATTTCATTAAAAGTTTTGTTTGCTTTTTTTTTAAATAAACAAATGAAAGCAGAACTCAAGTTTAAGCCACCATTGTTGTAATAAATGAAGAATAATTTCAAACACTGATTAAAACCAAAGGTCGAGAATAAAAAAGTAATTTCTGATTACTAGACCAGTGCTCTGCATGTGTTCCATCACTGTTTTCTGTTCAGAAATGCAAGAAGTTAAGTGACCCAAAACTATTCATATTCAACTAAAAATCTAACAAATTTTAGTACCAGTGGCTGTAATCCCACTGCCAGCAATAGGAAAAACAAGTACTATGAAACCTGGTACCAAGCAGATAAATTCACAAAGTCAAGAATTCAGATGTAAGGACAGAATACCTTCCTGAACTCACCTCACTGTGCACTGCTTATTATAAGTAACAGAATGCAGGTGTTTTGTTTTTTTTCTTGAAAGTATTAAAATCAAAATTCACAAAAGATAGGTATAACTGGCCTAACAGATTATAACAACTAGAAGTTATACATATATACATATACAGTAGCAAGAAAATGCAAAAACATGTGGTTAGCAGATATGCCAGACAACCTTTGTTTTTCCACTCATTCTGTATTTTAGAATGTGTTACATTCTAAAAATGTATTTAACCTTATAACATTTTAGGACTGGCTTTTTGACCCAGGAAATTGAGATTTTATTTCGGAATATCTTATGATGTACTATATCAATCGGTAGCATGAAGCAGTTACAGTATTAACAAGGGTGCATATTAACCATTGCAGGAAAGTCACTATTAAGAACTTGGCCAAATTTCAGTGGCCTAGAAATTTTTTGCTGAAGCTTCTACTGTTCAGTAGAAGAACCTCCCCACAAAAATCAAAGACAACCTTTTCTGATATTTTTAAAATAGGAAAACAGATTCTTTTTATATATTTGCATTCTTAGGCAGAGACTTGGTATGCCATGTCACGTCAAAGAGCATGTTTATGACCAGTAAAATCCTTCTTGGAAAAAAGTTCATAAAGGAAACTGTCAATCTCAATTATAGCATACCAATTGTATTTGCAACAATATTCTTTAACAGCTTGAAAGCCAACAATGTGGAATGTACCAAGGGATGTCTTATATAGAACTGTGGTAGCAATTATTTACTTGTTTAGGTTAGTTTACTGGACTTTGATGTCTAACTTTTCTGAACAATCAGTATTCTCTGTAGAAATTAGAAAACTACAAAAAGATACCCACAAAAATAAAAAGGTAGAAATCTCCACTGTCTTTTAAAGTTCAAGTAAAGACATCATCTTCACAGCATCTCCATTAGACAATGGCATACTGCTCATATAAAAGATCTCTTATTCTATAGAAGTCCTGGCAAAGACAGCCTTCCAATCCAATGCGCCCTGTTTCAGTCTGAAACAAAAAACATACTTGAATCTATTATCTGTACAGTGAGGTGGTTAGGGAGATACACATAATGTGTTGCATATATTCTATATAGCTTTAAAAACAACATACTTACCCTACGAACAGCCACTAGGTTGTTGCACACAAGCACCCCTCCTACAAATTCAGCTTGAATTCCTTCTCGCAGAAGAACTTGTTTAAAATCAGACAGTCTTGGCTCATTCATGAAAACAGACTGATGTCCAATAACCTTTCAATGAATAAAGTACAAAAAATAAATCTTCTAAAGATTTTAGTAAAACATTTTTATTAAGCCTTTATAATAAAGTAACTGAGCATATGATTGGAAAAAAATATTCTAGGGCTGTCAAGCGATTAAAAAAATTAATCGCGATTAATCGCACTGTTAATAATAGAATATCATTTATTTAAATATTTTTGGATGTTTTCTACATTTTTAAATATATTGATTTTAACCATAACAGAATACAAAATGTACAGTGCTCACTTTATATTTATTTTTTATTACAAATATTTGTGCTGTAAAAAAAAAAATAGTATTTTTCAATTCACTTAATACAAGTACTGTAGTGCAATCTCTTTATCATGAAAGTTGAAAATACAAATGTTGAATTATGTACCATCAAAAATAAACCAACGTAAATCTTTAGAGCCTACAAGTCCACTCAGTCCTACTTCTTGTTCAGCCAGTCACTCAGACAAATAAGTTTGTTTACATTTGCAGGAGATAATGCTGCCCGCTTCTTGTTTACAATGTCACCTGAAAGTGAGAACAGGCGTTCACATGGCACTTTTGTAGCAGGCATTGCAAGGTATTTACGTGTCAGATGCACTAAAGATTCATATGTCCCTTCACACTGCAACCACCATTCCAGAGGACGTGTCCATGCTGATGATGGGTTCTGCTTGATAATGATCCAAAGCAGTGCAGATCAATGCATGTTCATTTTCATCATCTGATTAAAGATGCCAACAGCAGAAGGTTGATTTTCTTTTTTGATGGTTCAGGTTCTGTAGTTTCCACATCAGAATGTTGCTCTTTTAAAGACTTCTGAAAGCATGACTCCACACCTCATCCCTCTCAGATTTTGGAAGACACTTCAGATTCTTAAACCTTGGGTTCTATGCTGTAGCTATCTTTAGAAATCTCACACTGGTACCTTCTTTGTGTTTTGTCAAATCTGCAGGGAAAATGTTCTTAAAACGAACAACACGTGCTCGGTCATCATCCAAGACTCCTATATTATGGAAATACATGGCGGGTAACACAGAGCAGGAGACATACTATTCTCCCCCAAGGAGTTCAGTTAAAATTTAATTAACGCATTATTTTTTTTAACAAGCATCATCAGCATGGAAGCATGTCCTCTGGAATGGTAGCCAAAGCATGAAGGGGCATACGAATGTTTAGCATATCTGGCACGTAAATACCTTGCAATGCCAGCTACAAAAGTGCCATACGAACGCCTCTCTCACTTTCAGGTGATACCGTAAATAAGAAGTGGGCAGTAGCATCTCCCGTAAATGTAAACAAACTTGTTTGACTTAGTGATTGGCTGAATAAGTAGTAGGACTCAGTGGACTTGTAGGCTCTAAAGCAGGGATTGGCAACCTTTGGCACACAGCGCAACAGGGAAATCCGTTGGCAGGCCAGGACGGTTTGTTTACCTGCAGTGTCTGCAGGTTTGGCCAATGGCAGCTCCCACTGGCCACAGTTCGCCGTTCCAGGCCAATGGGGGCTGTGGGAAGTGGCGTGGGCCGAGGAACATGTTTTTGAGTGCAGTTATGTGACAAAAATCTACATCTGTAAATTGCACTTTCACAATAAAGAGATTGCATTACGATACTTGTATGAGGTGAACTGAAAAGTACTATTTCTTTTGTTTATCATTTTTACAGTGCAAATATTTGTAATAAAAATAATAATATAAAGTGAGCATTGTACACTTCGTATTCAGTGTTGTAATTTAAATCAATATATTTGAAAACGTAGAAAAACATCCACAACTAGTTAATAAATTTCAATTGATATTCTCTTGTTTAACAGTGTGATTAAAACAGAGTTTAATCACGATTAATATTTTAAATTGCAATTAATTTTTTTGAGTTAATAGTGTAAGTTAACTGTGATTAATTCACAGCCCTAATTTATTCGATTTCCCCTTTGATAGGTGTAATGATTTTAAGGCAGCAACTCCTAGTCTGTGCTGGGAACCTGGACCTGCGGGACAGGGCATGGGAAACACTGGTTTCCTTTTCAAGCTCTGTGATCTTGGGAAAGTCAGCTAGGGTGAGATTCTCACCCATGCTCAAGCCCTTTTATGCCAGATGAAAGGGCCCTATAAACCTTGGATCTAGCCAAGAGAGGATTTCCCCCTGCGTAGGTACTGTGTAAGACAGCCATAAGGCTCCCTGATAGGACCTGCTCACAAGCCCTGGGGCAAGGGGTGTGGTGGGAGCGGTGCCCTGACAATCAACACTATGGTTCATAGCACAGCCCAGGGAGGCTGCCATAATTTAGACAGCCCTAGGTGCCTTCCTAAGTTATGCTCCAAGGGATACAGAGGCCCTCAGCAGTACTGGTTTGAGAGGGTACAAAGGTGGCAACGTACCTCCACCTGGCCTAAGAGTTGCAGCACAAGACCTTACCCTTAACATCTGTATGTCTCAGTTTTCTCTTATTTCTTAAAAGGAGTTAATGATATCTACCCAGATACGCAAAAGTATTTGAGGACTAAGGACGAAGAGTGCTATAAGAATTGCACTGTCTGATTCTCTGTTGGTCAGTTAGGTGCTTCTTTTTGAAATGATATTTGTGCATGTATCTATCTTTAACTACATAAGATAAGGAAACATTTACCACAGTGTCAGATGAAATTTAAGAGTAAATCCAAGGAGTGATACCAACTAGGGCTGTCAATTAATCACAGCTAATGCCTGCGATTAACTGAAAACAAAATTAACACGTTAATTTTTTTAAACACATCAATCGTATACCTCTGGGTGGAGGTGAAGAGGCATTGGCAGTGAGGGGGCTGAAGCTCCAGCTCGGAGCCTGGTGTGGGGTGGAGGCTTGAGCCTGGAGCCCCACGCAAGCCCCGAGGAGCCCCAAGCAGGGCTGAAACCCCAAGACCCCTGCCTATATTTGAAAATATAGGAAACATCCAAAAATATTTAAATAAATGGTATTATGTTACTGTTTAACAGTGCAATTAAAAATTAATTGCAATTTATTTTTTTAATCTCACAATTAATCGCAATTTTTTAAATTGCTTGACAGCCCAAATACCAACTGATTTCCAAAGTCATGCACGGTAAGTGCACAGGTCACATAATAAATAAAAATTTGTATTGTATCAGTACCTAGAAGCCCCATCTGAGATCAGGGTCACATTGTGGTAAGCACTGTATATTATACATAATAAAGGGTATGTCTACACTACCCGCCCGAGTGGCGGGCAGTGATCAATCTAACAGGGGTCGATTTATTGCATCTAGTCTAGAAGCGATAAATCGACCCCTGAGCGCTCTCCCATCGACTCCTGTACTCCACCGCTGCGAGAGGCGCAGGTGGAGTCGACGGGGGAGAGGCAGTAGTCGACTCACCGCGGTGAAGACACCATGGTAAGTTGATCTAAGTACGTCGACTTCAGCTACGTTATTCACATAGCAGAAGTTGCATAACTGAGATAGATCCCCCACCCCCTAAAGTAGACCAGGGCAAACAGACATTCTCTATCTTGAAGCGCTCACATTCTGAACAAAGAAAGCAGTAGCTGTGTAACAACCGTAAAAATCAGACATGAAAGTTGCGATATTACAACAAAAAAACTTCAAAACCAGACTCCAGCGAGAGACTGTTGAATTGGAATTCATTTGCAAATTGGATACAATTAACTTAGGCTTGAATAGAGACTGGGAGTGGCTAAGTCATTATGCAAGGTAACCTATTTCCCCTTGTTTTTTCCTACCCCCCCCCCAGACGTTTTTGTTAAACCCTGGATTTGTGCTGGAAATGGCCCACCTTGATTATCATACACATTGTAAGGAGAGTGATCATTTTAGATAAGCTATTACCAACAGGAGAGTGGGTTTGTGTGTGTGGGGGGGGGGGGGGGGGGAAGAAAACCTGGATTTGTGCTGGAAATGGCCCAACTTGATTTCATACACATTGTAAGGAGAGTGATCACTTTAGCTAAGCTATTACCAGCAGGGGAGGGGGTGGGGAGAGAGAAAACCTTTTGTAGTGGTAAACACCCATTTTTTCATGCTTTGTGTGTATAAAAAGATCTTCTATACTTTCCACAGTATGCAACCGATGAAGTGAGCTGTAGCTCACGAAAGCTTATGCTCAAATAAATTGGTTAGTCTCTAAGGTGCCACAAGTACTCCTTTTCTTTTTTGCGAATACAGACTAACACGGCTGTTACTCTGAAACCTGACACTAAAGGCTGGTCTTCACTACAGGGAGATAGATGCTGCTGCAATCAATGCAGCAGGGATCGATTTAGTGGGTCTAGTGAAAACCCAGAGAGCGCTCTGCTGTCGATTTAGCGGTTGACCTCAGTACTCCAGCTCCCCGAGAAGAGTAAGGGAATTCAAGGGGAGAGCATCTCCCGCCAACGCAGTGCAGTGAAGACTGGGGTAAGTCGACCTAAGCTACGTAGCTGGAGTAGCGTAATTTAGGTCGATTTACCCCCATAGTGAAAACAAGCCCTAAGACACCAATTTACAACATGAACAGTCCGATACTGGAGGCCTTATTCAAGCAAAGCTCCTGACTTTAATGAGGCTTCTACCTGCATAAGTGCCACTTAAAGTCAGGCTCTAAACATTGAAAAAACGATACCTGAAAATCATCCCCACAAATATAAGACCCAAATCAGCACAAATATAAGAGAGCATGTAGCCAAGGGAAGGCAAAAGCTTTTCTACCTCATGTGGTGGCAGTGGTTCTAGAGTAGGGATGATCTCACTCTCCTCACATACTTCCTTATCATCATCATCAAACAAACTCTTCATGGCCTTTTGCTGTGCAATAACACTAGACTCAGAAGAAGGCATATCCACTTGCATTTCCAAGTCTTCTCCATCTTCCCTCAGCTCTCCTTCTTCCAGAATGACTCCTGTGTCCACTTTTGAAACCCGCATGTCCAGGACGCCATCTATCCAAGCTAGTTCTGCATCTTTCGCTTTACAGAACTGAAGGGAGCTGACCAGAGAATCTTTTAACCTGACCTAAGTTGCACATAGACAAAAACTGTAATGACTTATTTACATAAGCAAACCTGACAGCACATTTCACAGGCTCTTAACACCAACTTTTTAAAAATTAATAATTTCCCCATTCATTATGACACCATGTTGTTTGAATCCATCACACTCTTCGGAAAAAAACCCTCCAGCAATAAGGCACAACACTAAGTGACAGAGGAGTACACATGGCTTGCACCTGACAATTGGTTTGGAAAGCAGCAGAAAAAAACATTAGTGCTCTTTCTTGGTAAAGATAAGCAGATCAGATTGTGGCTTTTGAGGGTTAAGGTGAGACTTTCATTGTAACTCCCCTTTTCACATATTTTTAATCTGAAATATTTTTCTGTAGCGCTAAAACTATCCTTGATTGCTCTTGGTATGTTTAAGAACAGTTCCTTCTGCTATGTTTGAATTATTGGAGAGATTTAAAAAAAAAAAAAAAAAAAAAAATCAACCACACAACATATCAACTTTGCATTTAAATGGCACTTATTTAGTTCTTTACCAGTCATGATGGGAAAAGATTAAATATCTAAACCTTAAGTGACTAAAACATCACTTTTAACCACATTCAATTGGAATCTAAGATATTAACAGATTCCAGTAAAAACCTGCCTTTTTTGAGACTTCACGGTGGCATTGTATTCCTTGGCCCAGATGCTGCTGCTGTTGGGACCAAGTGTATGAAGGAGACTTGCAAAGGTTTCATTATAAACACACACCACAATCCTCCCAAAAAATAAATTTGATTTCTTCTTCATTTTCTGATGCCCCCACCTGTTTCTTTTTCAGATGTTAATACTGCAAAGGCATGAATTAGCACTGTGCAGAGAGCAGAAAATTTGTTTTGTGACTGGTTTTGAAATTTGACTTTCCTCTGAATGAGACTTGAAAGTTGTAAAGTTCTCCATAAAGGAAAATTCCAAAAAAATATTTGTTTCAGGTCCATCAAAACATTTTGCAATTTTGACATTTTTTATTATAATACAAAATAATAGGTTTTTTCAAAATGAAAAATCAGAATGTTTTATTCCAGAACAATTGAAATGAGACATTTCAATACTGTTAGAACTTTAACCGGTTTTCTTCCAAAATCAATCAATCAATCAATTTCGAGAAGCATTTCAATTTGGATTTCCATTGGAGTTTCTCCAACCAGCTCTCACATGCTCTCATTCATACCCCACTTCCTTCAAACTGAGGTGTGTACTCTTCTCTCTAGCCCCATTACCCCTCCATTAGATCTCTGCTTCAAAGCTTAATTGGAACCATTTATAATGCTGACATGCTCAGGCAATTTCTCTAGTTTTTCTTCATGTTACACACAGACACACACACACACAGAGTAATGGTATAGTTAAGGTTTTTAGTAAAATTAACTTGCTCTTACTTGACATGCATATTTTCAGTTACTACTTGGGCTATTTCTTTTGCATCCAAAACTCTTACAGCAGTTTCAATAAGAAGTTTGGATATACAAGAAATGCAACACTGGGACTCAAATGCATACCTAAATATATACAATGTGTTCAGCAGAGCAAGCTGAATGAGATACTTTCCTTTTGCACTTTATAACTGCAGGCTTAAATATGTAATCTTAAACTTCTATTAATGTAGTGACTGCATTAATAATGTGTAGGTATAACATAATATCCACATGATTATAATGGAAATGTTTCCATCTTTCCCCAGAAATAAAAGTTAATTCTCTTGCCTCAATAGGACTCGATGTAAGTGATCATAGCATTATCTTCTTTCCCTCCAAAAGGCACAGCCAAATAATGACATAATCTGATCAATGTAGAGCTCTCACATCCCTCAGTACTCATATAATTGACAAATCCCACCATCTTACCTGATAGATGTGAGTCTCACTGGTTGCATCTACAGTTTCATGCAGTTTAGGCATATAAACTTTAATATCTTTCCCACCAAAAGCTCTGCAAGACTCTGAAAGGTCCTGGCTGGCCTCAGGTGGACCATGGACAATGATCAACTGTCGTGGCTTCATCTGGTTAATGATTTTTTTAATGGAGTCACCATCTGAGCGTCCTTCATAGTCTATGTATGTAACTCTGGCTCTAATTTGATTTAAAAAGAAAAAAAATTCTTAATGCTTTATGTTCTAAATTTAGAGAGAATAATTATGTTGTCTTATTGCTGTAACACTTGCTCTTCCTTTCCCATTCCCCCTCCTGCCCAATACCACATCATGTATAAAAGTAGACTGTAAACTCTTAGGAACGAATCAAATTCTGTGCCACCTCCAGGAGGAGCAACACAAAAGGTGCAGCCCACAGGAAGTTTTAAGCCACTTTGTGCCTTCCTGACTCCAAAACAGGCCCCAGCCTAGTTTAGGCAGCCCAGGGAGGTGGGTCTGCTGTAAGTTACAGAAGCCTCCCCCATGTTGCTTGCAACATAAGCCAGAATGGCAGTAGTTATATGCACTATGCCCCCAAAAATGCCAGAGACTGCAAGAGGAAGAGGGTGGGGAGAAGGCCACACTTCGGCCATATATGGCAGCCCAATGCAGTGCCTGCAACAGTGGAGTTCTCCCCCAGCCTCTTTAAACCACCCAAGCACCATGCGGGGGGGGGAGGGAGGGAAGAAAGAAAGGGGCAAAATTTTCTTTTGTCTCTTTTCATCTGTGCTACAAGGCACCTAGCATCCTTCCAGGTGCCATAAAATAATGACTAAATGCTACACTGATGTAGGTTTCTTTCAATTAGTTTTCTTTACAAATAAAGGATTTAATAGGTGATACTTGAAATACACACATCTCTTTCAATGATTTTCTACCCTTTTCATAAACGTAAAAAAAACCCCAACAAATTATCTTCCAGTTCCCCAGAAAAATCTCCCTCTGAACTTGGGGGGAAAAAATAAGAAGCCATCATGAAGTTTCAGCCTGAAAAATATTTTTTGAGAAAAAAAATCATAAGCAACTAAACACTGTTTACAATGCATCAGCCATTTCAGTTGTGAATCCCTGACAAACAGTGCCCTCCACCTGTAAGCTTATCTAAAAATCACTCACTTTATTTCCATTGATTCTGTTGCTGAAATACATTTGGTAGGAACATCTGATAAATCTTGGTCCATAGGCTCATCTCCATTTGTCAGACCAGATTCTAATTTACTCTTTTCTTCTTCGGTTGCTTGAAGCTCTGGAACTAGGAAATCCTCAGGCCTAATGTTGAAATTTTTAATTATTTGTATTAAAGTAGCACCATGGTTCTAGGTGCTATACAAACCATATTTACTATTACACTATATTACCACTGAGTTGAAGTATATAAGTTCAGCAAAAATGCTTTTAAATTTCCAATCTCTAAACATGCTCAAGGATATTCCACCCCAGATTAACTATATTTCTTCCAGATTAGTATCTTTTAGATATTTCAATTTCTCACATTTAAAATCAGCCAACATTCTGCAAGATTCTCTCTCTCTTTAGTAGGAGTTCCTTAAAAGGCAGATAGAAACCGCTGGCTTCCGGGAAAGAGGATGTTTTCCCTCCTTTTCATTTTAAAGTCATTTATAAATCAGATTGTGGAATTTAAACAAAAATCAGGTTCCTGTTGAACAGAAAAGAATTTAATCACTACTCTCTTCTCAGATAAAGAAAGTGCCTAGAGAGGCAGCATGATTTAAATGGACTGAACATGAGGAAAAAGGTAGGAACTTCTTAATTTCAGTCCTGGCACAATCACTAATTCTCTGTGGGACCTACAGCAACTTGTCTTAATTTCTGTCTGTTATCCTTTGTCTAAAGTGGGGATAATACCTACTTCACAGGTCTGTCGCAAGTGCTTCAAAAACCAAAATACTATAGAAATAACATTACTATTTTTTCCCCGCACATACTTGATAATCTCCCCATATTCATCCCATTTAATTCTTTCTTCTGGGGCTGGAAACATTGGATAAGACTTCTTGGCCTGTTTGAAGAAGCTTCCTTTTCGGCTACCTTCACCTTTCATCATCAAGTCATGCTTAGTTTTATGCACTGATGGCTGATCAATATCCTCTTCAACATCACTCTCATCACTGGAATCAATATCTGCCCTGAAATGTTACCCCAAAATGCACTTTAAGGTATTTCTTTTAAGTTTCATTTTACACACCCATCCACACACACTTAAAATGAAATTTTATACTATATATCAAACATTTGCTGGCCATTGCCTGCACAAAGACTGTCACAGGCCTAATTTTGCAATTAATGAACATTTAGAAACATTTAAAAGCAGTTACTGCTGGAGAACTAAGATGGCTTACAAACTTTAGAAAGCATTTGTGATTCTCAAAGAGATGAGTTGAAAGGGGCCCATTAAAACAGAACTCCATAGCTGATTAATGAATGATCTGACATATTTTCACCTATGGAAGCTACAATATTCAGTTATTTCCAAAAGGTGGTAAGGTATCATATTGGTTACTTGGAGGCTGTGTCTTTGGCATTAAGAGCCCACTGCGTTAATAGGAAATACACTTACTCTTTGGACTGTTCTAACTTTTTCGCTGCTTCTTTCTTTAGTTTCTCCTTTTCTAGGTACTCCTCAAGTTCCTTTCCTTCAAGTTTTACACGTTTCCTCAACTAAAAAGAAAAAAAAGAGAGTGTGTGTGTATGTAAAAATATAAAATGAGGAGAAAAATTGTATTAGGGTAAGCAACTTCAAAAAAGCTGTAACTTTTATTTGGAAGTTTTAATACCCTTTCAATTGCACTGTTTCAAACTTTTACCCAATCATAATCAGTATCAGGACACCAAAGTGATTAAGGCTACATTCTGCACCCGCACTGAGTTGAGTAGTAACTTACCCTAAAATGGAAATAAAATCCCTAGTACTGTTAAAATTGAGCAAATATAGTATTACCATGCTTAACAATAAAACAGTCATAGTAAAACTGTATTAAAGATCAACTGATTTACTTTACAGAACTCCTAAATAGAAACTGATCTTCATTTAGTAACTTACAGTGCAGGAATTATTTTTTTCCCTGCTTTCAGTAACTGAATAGGGCAAAATTCACCCCCCAATAATATTCGGTGTTGGTATTCTGCTTTCCCTGTCTTTGCCACTGATAAACAAGAGCAGAATGCCAAAGTTGAATACTATTATAGGGAACAGCAGCAAATTTTGCTCTGGCTTTAAAGAAGGCAAACCACAGTATAACTTATTCTAAATAATACTGTGTCCCGAGGACAATAATGCATGAAGTGTCATCCTATTCTTTTAAGAAATTATAAAAGAAAGCTGTAGAATCTATATGGAAATTGCTAAAGAACCCCCTTAAAGTTAGAGGTGTGCACAATCCCATACAAACCATAAAATTTCTCAGGTGGAATCAGGGGCAGGTGCAGTATGAAAAATTACTGAAATCAGCTGTATAAGTCAACTGTTCCCTTTTATTTTCCAGCCTTAATTTTATCTTTTTAAATTTCTTGTGTTATATTAACCTCACTCAGCTTGATTTTCTTTTTCAAGATGATTTTTTGGTCCAAATAAGCTACTGCACCTTGCCATCTAAAAATCAACAGGAAATTGTACAATTACTTTTTGTTTACTGTAACATGGGTGTGCTTCTGTGATGTGAAAGATTTTTTTAGCAATTTCCATGCTTATGTTGCAGATTTTATAATGCTGCCCTTCAGCTAATATATTATAATTCCCTACCATAAAATCTACTTTTGATCTTATTCTTGTTTGACGATGCCATGCTTAACTATAACTACAGTTTGACACGTCAGGAAACGTGGCTTAAGAGTTCTCTCAGCAACTAGACAAAATTTTCAATAGCAGAAGCAAAAAAGAAATTTAAGCTAGGTCTTGCAAACATTGCCACAGTTGGTAAACATCAAAAAATCTGAATTGTAACCTATTTCCTTACCTCTATATCTATAACTTTTTCAGAAGGGTTATCTATAAGAAATCGTGCTAGCGTCCCAGGTGTGGTCCTGTAAGTTAAAATTACAGAGTTTTTGGAATCCTGACACCATTGTATAAAGAGATCTCTTGAAAACCCACATTCCAAATCAGGCTGGCTGGCAAGCACGACTTTTGGGCTAGGCACTCGAGCCAGGTCAGAAAGACCATGACACAATGAGAGATGGCGGAATTGAAATGGATTGTTCCTCTTGTCTTCAAAACACCTCATCAGTTTGTCACTCATCCACTCAACCTAAGGGTGGTATTGGAAAAAAGTGTTAAGTCATCTGTAGGATTTACATGGTACTTTGTAATAACTAAAACTGACGTACAAACTATATACTTGTACCTGACAACATTAAAAAATGCTCTTTTAGAGATTCTCAAGTTGACGGGTGCAGTATGCATACACATCAGATCAGTCTCTTTACCAATACCTCTTTGTGGGCGATCACATATCACATATATATATATAAATATTCTTTATCACACCTGTAACCGAGGCTAACAGGTCATGTGGTACAAAGAAAATGGATTTCCCTGTCGATCAAGTCATACCACTGGCAGTATTCTGGTTGTATATTACTTGATGGAGGGAATTTAGATCATGAGTGCCCACTCTGGAATAGGGAAGTCAGCCCAGTAACACAAAAAACTTTCTTCATGTTAAAAAGAACTACATGCCCTTGGATAAGCCTATTGTTATCAAGCAGCATTAAGAATGAAAATAATTAGCCCATTCATAACTATTTTAATATCAGAACACACCTGTGATTTAGAAAACTCCACTACATTGTAGCTGACATTATTTAAAAGTGCTAAAGAGTAGACTCCTAATCCTGCATCTTTTGTTCTCCAAATCTGATCAAGAAGTTGGGCAAGTTCCAGAACTCTGCCTGCTGTATCCACGGCTATTAACACATTTCCATCACCTCGCAACGTCTCCAAGACATTGGCTGGAGTGGGATGGGAGAGGAGAAACAAAAAAAATAAATAAAATCAAGTAGCTGCACATTGAACCACAATTAGAAGAGGAGAAAGATTTTTATTTTCTCTACCAAACATCAACTATAATCAGAGGAAAACTAAACTCAAAGATTAACTGACAATAAGCAGCACTGAGAAATCTCAGCTTCAAAGAGATATTGATGCACAATTCCCACTGAAATTAATGGGAGCTGTGCCCCCCCATAGAGCTTTGAAAAGCTCAGCCTTAATATTTAATAGCAATTTCTTTTCTTAAATCCATTTTAATGATTTTTTTTTTCAAATGAAGCACAAAGAACTATTGAAATTTACTTCCTTATCTCACAGGAACAGATCAGCTCAGGCTAGATCAAAACATGAAGTCTTTGAATCAATTTTAGCAAGCACGACTCAATCACCTTTTATCTGAAAATATGTTTATTCACAGGATCACTAGTGTTAGAAAAAATAAAAATAAATCAGAAACTTAAAAGAAAATTAAAGATTCTCAGTTTTCATGTATATTGCATTTGTTGTAGAAGTTTATAACTTAATTGAAAAACAGATATTTTCCATTACTACTGCTTTAACTGATTGGCAAAATACATACTTAACAGTTGTTCATCTCTTTGCTTCCGTCTGGGTTGTACGTAAGTAGCATTAAAGGAATCTGTGATAAGCAGCGAAGGCCTGCTCAACATTTCCAGAGAACATCCATTTAAATGGCTGAAGAAAAAGAAGTTAGGCCACACTAGTTCAGTTTTCGTATTTCTATTGACAAGGCAAAAAACGTCATAAGATTGAAAACTTTCACACTGAGAACTACGTGCAGAACTGGTATTCCCCATTATCCGGCAAATTTTCAATTAGATTCGTACGGTCTTTTAACAACAAAAAACCTTGGGGGAAATAAAAAAGCCCTCTATCATAGGAATCAGATGATACTTCTTAAGAGAAAATGTACTAGAACATGGAGTTTATGATCTGGCTTCATAACCATGTACTTATGCCATGTTTAGCAAGAACAGTTTTTTGTTAGGCCAAAAGCATGGCAACTTCACCCTGCTTTAATTTTCTACTTGTCATGCTTTTCCTTACCTGAAACCTCTCAGCACCCCTTAAATTTAGTTTAAGACAAACAAACCCCAAATAATTTATGATGTTTTAAGTCTGCAAACTTCTTCCGCTCTGATTTTATTCTCATCTCCATTTGTCCCTTTAACACATTTTAATTTAAAACAAAACCTTCCTAGAGCAACACAGAATATAAGTTATCTTTTTTGTGGGAGTGGGGGGAAGAGAGGGGAGATTTGCCCTTGTCTCTCTTTTAAAGGATCTTGAACACTTCCACAAGAATCTAAATATAATTATTTCTTCATTTTAAGCACCAAGTCACCTATGTATTTTTTTTTCCATTTTCTAATAAATGTCTGTCCCATTTGACTTATTCTTGAATTACTTCTTTATGAGACCAGCTGTGAATACTCCTACAAGCAAAAATTTCCCTGTAATCACATTTTGATCAAAGGAGAAAATGAACACTGCAATTTCCCACAAATATAAGACTCAAACTCTCCTTCCCCCCATTTCCCCTCTGCCCCCCGAAGCCTTTGGTATCTGCATTTTGTACCTAGATTACTATGCAACATTTATGTCTGTCCCCACTCCCATGCATCTGCAGTCTTGATTACAAGTTGGACCATATATTGGCATTTAGGGGCTCATTAGCATGGTTGTTTTTCCCCTGATAAAAGGGACAGTTATTTATCATTGTCTCATTCTTCTTCTCCTCAGAAGATTGCTTCTTTTTATTTTTATTAAAAAAAGACACTATTTATATCTTTATTCTCCTTTTTCTACTGGGAGGAGAGACTTCCCCCTCCTCTCCCCAGCTGTAGCACTGGACATTTTCTGTTTCAAAACTTACAATTAAATTAAAAACAGGATTTGAGAAGGAAGAAACAGAGACCTTACTGCTCTGTTGTACACTGCCAACTTCACTTCACCTCAAATAGCTGGATTTGATGGTGGCTATATTTATATTTCATGCCAATACAAGTATTTATCAGGCACTGTTAAATTACATAGCAATACTAACTGAAATTTGGGAAAAAAATATCATTTGCTGTGTTGTACATACATCTCCCTCTTGTGGTTGAAGTCAACAGCATAAACAATTTCTTCTTCTCCATCTTTGACAATCTTCCAAATTGTGCCTCCTATCATATGACCAGCCGGCAGTGGTGTAATAGAAAGACCATGCCCTTTCCCTACAGGGACAGTATTGTAACCTCTCAATATTTCAGATATAGCATGCATATTACAATACATTATCCCAACCACAAGGCAGTCTGAAATAAACCACTAACCCCAAGTTACTACTGAGGGAGGAGATCATGTTAGGGAGGCCAGAAGTCATTATTCCCTTCAGCCTGAGTACTAACAATTGTGTAAGTACTTACATTACAAATATGACAAGTCAGGGACCCAGTTATAAGACAGTTCAAACTTTACATGACTTCTCATTGGTTTAGTTAGTGTGGACAGGACTTAACTTTGTCCCAATAAATGGGTTAATGCCTTAAACCAGAGGCTCTCAACCTTTCCAGACTACTGTACCCCTTTTAGGAGTCTGATTTATCTTGTGTATCCCCAAGTTTCACCTCACTTAAAAACTACTGGTTTACAAAATCAGACATAAATATACAGAGGTGTCACAGCACACTGTTACTGAAAAATTGCTCTCTCATTTTTACCATATAATTATAAAATAAATTAATTGGACTATAATATCCATAGTATATAGAACAGTATAAACAAGTCATTTTTTGAAATTTTAGTTTGTACTGACTTCACTAGTGCTTTTTATGTAGCCTGTTGTAAAACTCAGCAAATATCTAGATGAGTTGATGTACCCCCTGGAAGACCTCTGCGTACTGCCAGGGATATGCATACCCCTGGTTGAGAACCACTGCCTTAGACTATTATAATTTGAGCAGAAATCTCCAACACTCCTGTCCATTTCTTGAAGAACTTGCTTTTCTGTTTTTATTTGTGCCCCTTTTCACTTGGGGAAAATATGTAAGCAGCTGTCAGTAATGTTGCCTTCAATTAGATAACAACAAGACGTATTTTAGAGATATGGAAGATATCAGAAAAATAAAGATGAGAACTAAAACATAGGACAGGAGAGTCAAATTCAATCTGGCATAACCCTTACCAACTTCAATGGGAGTTGGGCCTTTTTCTGAAATGTAATCACTGGGGCAGATCCTCAGCTACGGGTGGTGCTTTGACAGCTTACACCAATGAGGATCTGCTACTCTGTGGTGCTACTGATCCACTTTTAGTGAGGCAGAGGAGCTACGCCAAGTACTGTCCTCAAAAAAGCAAACTCAAGTTCAAAATGAAAATGCACAGTAACTCCATTAAAAGACAAGTCAGCTACTGCATCTTTTGCTGTGTTTTTACCTTTCAAGTTCACAATCTGCGAGAACTTGAGCTGCTGTATTTTATCAAAAGCTGCATCTACATCATCCAATGTAAAGAGCGTGAAATCTTCTGTATTGTGGCGAGACTAGCACAAAAAGGAAACAAAGGAAAACATTTAAAATCCTGAGAATCATCTTCTTTGAAACAGTTTAATAAATTAAGTACATGTGAAAATATGAAATAAAATATACCTGATAGAGATCATACATAAACATTTGTCCCATTTTATATACAGGAATGGTTGCATAAATAGCACAATTTAAACCCATTTTTCCAACTGCATACGGGAGAGCACCGAGATGTAGAGGATCAGGGTGAGAAAGAAGCACTGCATCAACTTGGTGTACATATCTAGGAGAGAAAAGGAAATATACGTGACAAAAATTACGGGGGGGAAAAAAGACTTTGTGGTAACATCAAGTGCAAAACTGAAATGCCAAGCAGAAAAGAAATCACTCAGTTTTTCCCCAACAGAATGGGGACTTTGAACTAAGGAAAAGTTTTAATAACCATTATAAAAAATAAAAATTAAGGATATAATTTTAAGAAGCTCTTAAGTGACTTAGGAGCCTAACTGCCCAAGTCATTTTTCAAAATGGAACTTAGGATCCCAAGTCACTTAGAGTAAGCTTTTCAAAACTGCCTAATTTCCTAATTTGGCAAACTCCAGACTCACAGGAATTGCATTACTACAATTTGAGACAGGTGATAACTAGTAAAATAAGGGATTAAAATATTTCCAAATTGAAATAGCTTGAATCCAGTCTCCAAACAGATTTAGTATGCCATTTCCCTTAGCTTTTCACAAAGCTAGTTTTCCAAAGCTCTTTGAAAACTATACACATTTAATTATTCATGACTGTTTGGTTGGCTCTGGAACATGAATACTTCTCGCTGTACCATGCCAACCTGACATTTTAATGTAATATTTTCTTTCTCCTCCAGAATGATTATGCTTGTTTAGTGCTTATCTGTATTACAATTATAAATAATAAAAGATTAGATGACTTAATATCTTTGCTACTTAATTGAATGGCTAACACTAACAAAAGATTTTAAGAAACATTATATTTATTTATTGTGAAATTATATTAGTCTAGGACTCAGGGCCCAATTCTACAGCCTTACTCACTTGAATAGTCCCATTTAAAAAAACAGGAGTAAAGGTTACAGAATCAAGTCCCAAATCTGTAAAAGCCAAATTAAAAAAATATCTTTTTAAAGAAAGAGGAAGAGATCAAATGTAAATATTTCAAACAACAGTAAGTGGTTGGATTGTTTTTTAAAAAGTAAGAAAATTGATTCTTTGACCCACTGGCTAAACATTTTATAAAAACAGAGACACAGAACAACAGACAAGTGAAAAAAATGTATTAGCTGAAATGCTAACAGCATGTATACTGCACATATCTGAGTAGCACATGTAGCAGGAAAACCCTTTTCCTGAAGAATGACTGTCTGGTTCAAGAAACTTTTCAAAACATTAAAGACCATATTGCAATTATTGTATCACAATGTGTAGTTGAACAAGATTTTAATGTGTGATTATGTTATGAACTGTGATTAAAATTGGCATTGTGAGGATTTTATGTTCTCTCAGGAACGTCCATATTTAGACCCCACTCTTGTAATCACAGGGAGTACAGGATGACCCCTCTCTACACAGAGCCATCATTGAATTAAATGGGGCTCAGTGCAAGAGCCCACCTGTATGCATTTGCTGCAGAACTGAGGTCTAACTTGCTCAGTTTAAAACAAACTTTTTTTTCCTGACAGCCGAAACACCAGATAGCAGGCGAGAGTCAAAATTTTTCTTTTTTGCTTATGCACGATCAGCAGTAAGATTCTATTATTTGTATTTAGTTAATTCTGTTGATAATTAAGGCTACGTTTTAGTCACAGGTATTTTTAGTAAAAGTCAGGGACAGATCACGGGCAGTAAACAAAAATTCACTGCCTGTGACCTGTCCATGACTTTTACTAAAAATACCTGTGACTAAAACTTGGGAGGGGGCCCTCGGGCAGTCCAGCGGTGCCACAGGTGCTGGGGGAGGTGGCTCAGGACCCTTGCTGGTGCTGGGAAGGGTTGGCGTGGATGGCAGGGGCTCCCTACCCAGCCCCATGTCCCTACAGCTCCTAGGCAGCAGAGGGGCACAAGCGCTGGCTGCCACAGCTCACATTGGCCAGGAACCGCATCCAATGGAAGCTGTGGGGGCGGGGCCTGCAGTCACAGGCAGCGTGGAGCCCTGCTCCGCTGCCTGGGAGCTGCGGGCCATGCCAGTGGGAGCCTCCCACCCTAAGGTAAGTGCCCCCCGCAACCCACAACGCTCTGCCCCTAGTCCTGAGCGTCCTTCCATACACCCAAACTGCTGCTGCTGGCCCAGGGGCTGCCCACCTTGGGCAGCCCCTGAGCCAGCACCAGCCACTGCAGAAGTCACGGAGTCCGTGACCTCTGGGACAGACTCGTAACCTTATTGATAATACATAGGCCAGAATCGACCCAAACTCAGTATCTCATAGCTGTACATATTGGATCTGCAGGGCTATTAGATGTAAAAAGCGTATTTTTGTAACTAATGCAAGCTGATGTAACTCAGAATATATACACAGAGCAGACCTATTTATTAAAAAGATTTTAGAAGAGTGATTTTCCCTATCATATAGGCAATTTTAAACAGAAAACAAAAATTTTGGATTTTTAGTTTACATCATGAGCACAAAATATCATGTTTTACAACATGCAGTAATGTGATTTCGGGACTTTTATTAAAAAAACAAAGGATAAGCAATTACTTACTTCCTTAGAGAATCAATGATATCCATTGAAAAATTCTCATCCCAGCCACAGTCCAATAAAAAACGAAACTCGTCTACCTGCAGCAGGTAGCAGAGAGCAGATTCCTCCTGCACCCCTGAGAGCGTAGTCAACTTGATAATGGAGGTCATTTTTCTGTCCAAATGTCTGCTTACCAAAACAACTATTTTAAAAAGAAAAAAAATGTAAACACCTAATACAAAAGAAGTTTAGATATTTAGACCAACCGTTATTTTATCATTTGTGCAAACATATGCATCAGTAATAATTGAGTATTATTATTACTACTAGATAATAATACCTCTAGTTATCAATTACTAGGAATTCTACTGACACTATTATTTGAGCCGCTATATTATAATACAAACACAGAAAACAATTTCTTATTGTTCTTAAATTGGGATTGTTTTCAGATACTTCCCTAAAACCTAACAAATTTTTATTAATGTCAACAATCAAAACTGTTGCAAGTCAATGTATGGCAACTTCCTACTTAAAAGGGATTATTCATTAAAAGAGAGCTAGATGGAGATAAACAGACATACACACAAGCTTCCACTGAAGAGGAAGAGAAAGGCAGATTGACAAAGAAACAGAAAAAGCCTGAGAAACTAGATCACAGATGCATAGGACTGGAAGGGACCTGAATAAGTCATCTAGTCCAGTCCCCGGCATTCAAGGCAGGACTAAGTAATAACTAGACCATTCCTGACAGATAATTGTCTAATCCAGTGGTTCTCAAACTTCATTGCACCTCGACTCCCTTCTGAAAACAAAAATTACTACACAACCCTGGGCAGGGACGGGGGGACCAAAGCCCAAGCCCAAGCCCCGACACCCCGTACAGGGAGGCTGTAACCTGAGTCTTGCTGCACAGGGCTGAAGCCAAAGCCTGAGCCCCACTGCTCAGGACTGAAGCCCTCAGGCTTCGGCTTCAGCCTCAAGCCCCAGCAAGTCTAACACCAGCCCTGGTGACCCCATTAAAACAGGGTCACAACCCAGTTTGAGAACCGCTGGACCTGTTTTTTAAAACTTCCAAAATGAAGATTCCACAACCTCCCTATGCAATTTGTTTCAGTGCTTAACTACCCTGACAGGAAGTTTTTCCTAGTGTCCATCCTAAACCACCCCGCTGCAATTTAAGCCCATTGCTTCTTGTCCTATCCTCAAAGGTTAATGAGAACAACTTTTCTCCCTCCTCCTTGTAACAAACTTCTATGTCCCCTTTCCCCCACATCTTCTCCAGACTAAACAAAACCAATTTTTTAGCCTTTCCTCATAGGTCATGTTTTCTAGACCTTTAATCATTTTTGTTGATCTCTTCTGGACTTTCTCCAGTTTGTCCACATCTTTCCTGAAATGTGGTGCCCAGAACTGGACACAATACTCCAGCTGAGCGCATATCAGCATGGAGTGGAAGAATTACTTTTTGTGTTTTTCTTACAACACTCCTGTTAATACATCCCAGAATGACATCCACTTTTTTTGCAGTGTTAAACGGTTAACTTATATTTAGCTTGTGATCCACTATAATCTCCAAAAAGAAAAGGAGTACTTGTGGCACCTTAGAGACTAACAAATTTATCTGAGCATAAGCTTTCGTGAGCTACTGCTCACTTCATCGGATGCATTCAGTGGAAAATAGAGTCTCCAGATCCCTTTAAGCAGTACTTCTTCACATTTAGGCAGTCGTTTCACATTTTGTACATGTGCAATTGATTGATCCTTCCTAAGTGGAGTGTTTTGCATTTGTCCTCACTGAATTTCATCCTGTTTACTTCATACCATTTCTCCAGATCATTGTGAATTTTATAGTAGAACCTCGGATTTATGAACATCTTGGGAGTGGAGCTTGTTCATAACTCTGCACAAAATATGGTTGTTCTTGCAAAAGTTTACAATGAACATTGACTTAATACAGCTTTGAAAATTTATTATGCAGAAAAAAAATGTACAAATCCCACAAACAGCCCAGGGCCCGTGCCCCTCCATACCAGACGAACCAAGATCAAGAGACGATGCCCCTCTCGCTTGCTCACATATGCACTGGTCCCTGATCCAGGTGTGGGGCAGGCAGGCTCAGCCCTGCAGGACCCAAGTGTGGAGGGGATCCAGAAGCAGGGTGAGAGAGTTCTATGTGGGACAAGCTGGATGCGGGGGCTCAGTGGGGCAGTCCCTAGCCTCTGTTTGCCAGAAGCTGGGAATGGGCAACAGGGGATGCATCACTTGATGATTACCTGTTCTGTTCATTCCCTCTGAAGTACCCAGCCTTGCCCAATATCGGAAGACAGGATTCTGGGCTAGATGAACCCTTGGTCTGACCCAGTATGGCCATTCTTATGGTCCAAGTGTGGGAACGCAACTGGATGCACAGGGGCTCGTTCGGGGGTTCCCAGTGTGGGGGAATGGGACTTTGCAGAGGGGTCCAGGTGAAGGTGGTTGGGGCTCAGCAGGGAGGCGTGGGGGGAGATGGGAATGAGGAGAAGGGGTGAGGGAGGTTCAGCGAGGGGGTCCAGGTGCTAGGGGCTGGAGTCCGGGTGCAGCTGGTTGGGTCTCAGTTAGTTGGGGGTCCAGGTGCAGAGCTTGTCAGGGTGGTCCAGTGAGGGGTTCACTGGGGTGGAGGTTCAAGTGTGGGTGCTCAACAGGTGCTGGTATGGCTGCAGGGGTGGCAGTCCAGATGCAGGGGAAGGGGCTCGGCCGGGTGGAGGTTCAAGCACAGGGAGGATAAGGCTCAGCAGGTCTAGGTATGGAGAGGTCAGGATGCACGGGGGTTGGGCGGACAAGGGAGCAGGTCCCCATACAGTGACCCCTCTCCCATGGCTGAAGAAATGATGGAGGCAGGAAGTGGGGATGCGGTGCTTCCTGCAGCCATGGGAGGTTTCTGGGGGTGGGTCTGACCCAGCCCTGGCTGCTACTTGCCAGGGAAGAGGAAGTTCTGTCCTCCCAGCCAAGACTAGCAGCTGAGCCTGGCACAGGGTAGGAGCCACCGGCTGGGGCATCCCCCCCACATAGTGATTTACCTGTCTGCCGGCTGCTCCGGGCACCTGAAACGATATGCCTGTGCTGCTGGGGAGCGGCACATGACCACTCTTGTGAATTCCCTCCAGAAGTAAACATCTACCATTTTCCCCCCATCCACAAGGTGTCTACTACAGCTGTTGATTAATTGCAGTTAACTCAAAAAAAAAATCAATCATGATTAATCAGTTTTAATCACATTGTTAAACAATAGAATACTAATTGAAATTTACAAAAAAAGGATGTTTTTCTACATTTTCAAATATATTGATTCAATTACAACACAGAATACAAAGTGTACACTGCTCATTTTATAGAATTATTTTTTATTACAAATATTTGCACTGTAAAAATGATAAAACACAGTATTTTTCAATTCACCTCATAAAAGTACCGTAGTACAATCTCTTTATCGTGAAACTACAACTTACAGATGTAAATTTTTTTTGGTTGCATAACTGCACTCAAAAACAAAACATTGCAAAACTTTAGAGCCTACAAGTCCACTCCCTGCTACTTTTTGTTCACCCAATCACTAAGACAAACAAGTTAGTTTACATTTACAGAAGATAAAGCTGCCCATTTCTTATTTACGTCACCAGAAAGCGAGAACAGATGTTCACATGGGACTTCTTTTGTAGGCAGCACTGCGAGGTATTTATGTGCCAGACATTCTAAACATTTGTATGCCCCTTCATCCTTTGGCCACCATTTCAGAGGACATGCTTCCATGATGGTGATGCTCGTTAACAAAACGCAAGGAAGGTACCAATTTCAGAGGGATAAGGTGTGGAGCATGCTTTCAGAAGTCTTACAAGAGCAACATTCCGATGCAGAAACTAAACAACTCAAACCACCAAAAAAGAAAATCAACCTTGTGCTGGTGGCATTTGACTCAGATAATGAAAATGAACATGCATCGGTCCGCACTGCTTTGGATGGTTATCAAGCAGAACCCGTCATCAGCATGGACACATGTTTCCTGGAATGGTGGTTGAAGCATGAAGGGACATATGAATCTTTAGTGAATCTGGCATGCAAATATCTTGCAAGGCTGGCTACCACAGTGCCATGAGAACACCTGTTCTCACTTTCAGGTGACATTGTAAACAAGAAGCGGGCAGCATTCTTTCCCTCAAATGTAAACAAACTTGTTTGTCTGAGTGATTGGCTGAACGAGAAATAGGACTGAGTGCACTTGTAGGCTCTAAAGTTTCACGCTGTTTTATTTTTGAATGCAGGTTTTTTTGTACATAATTCTATATTTGTAAGTTCAACTTTCATGATAAAGAGATTGCACTACAGTACTTGTATTAGGGGAATTGAAAAATACCATTTTTGTTTTCACCGTGCAAATATTTGTAATAAAAATAAATATAAAGTAAGCACTGTACACTTTGTATACGGTTATACTTGAAATCAATATATTTGAAAATGCAGAAAACATCCAAAAATATTTAAATAAACGGTATTCTATTATTGTTTAATTGCACCATTAATCGCAATTAATTTTTAAAAATTTTTTTTGTTCTTGTCAAATCCATGTTGACTGTTACTTATCACCTTATCTTCTAGGTACTGAAGTTAAGCTGACTGGTCTATATTCCCCATTTTTATAGACTGGCACTACATTTGCTCTCTGCCAGTCCTCTGGAATCTCTCCCATCTTCCATGATTTTTCAAAGATAATTTCTAATGGCTCAGATATTTCTTCAGTCAGCTCCTTGAGTATTTCAGGATGTATTTCATCAGGACCTCCTGACTCAAAGATATCTAACTTGTCTAAGAAACTTTTAACATGTTCTTTTCCTATTTTAGTCTCAGGTCCTACCTCATTTTCATTGACATTCACTATGTTAGATGTCCAAAACTACTAATCTTTTTGGTGAAAAATGAAAAATTTAGCACTTCTGCCATTTCCACATTTTCTGTTACTGTTTCCCCACCCCCGCCCATTGAGTAATGAGCCTACCTTGTCCTTGGTCTTCCTCTTGCTTCTAATCTATTTGTAGAATGTTTTCTTGTTACCTTTTATGTCTCAAGCTAGTTTAATCTCATTTTGTGCCTTGGCCTTTCTAATTGTTTCCCTATCTACTTGTGTTTTTAATAAATATTCATCCTTTTTACTTTGACCTAATTACCATTTTTATAGGACTCTTTTGATTTTCAGATCACTGAAGATTTTCTGGTTAGGCCAGGGTAGTCTCTTGCCATAGTTTCTATCTTTCCTATGCAAGATAGTTTGCTCTTGTGCCCTTAATAATGTCTCTTTAAAAAACTGCTAACTCTCTCAAACTGTTTTTCCTCTTAGACTTGCTTCCAATGGGATCTTACCTACCAATTCCCTGAGTTTGCTAATGTCTGCCTTCTTGAAATCCATTATTTTTATTATGCTGTTTTCCCTCCTACCAATTCCTTAGAAGCATGAACTCACCATTTCATAATGGTCACTACAATCGAGCAGTATTTTAAAATATAACTTTTAAGAAATACTAATGAAAACAGTGAGTCACACTTTGGCCTCCTTTTTCTGAAGATTGGGCATGTGTACTCTTGAGAAAAGAAAACAGAGGGGACCTGAAAATAGTCTTCAATTATGTCTTCAAGTGCTGTTACTAAGAGGATTATGCTCAACTGGTCTCCATGTCCACTTAAAGCAGGACTAGAAGTAAAGGGCTTAATCTGCAGCAAGAAAAAACACGGTTAGATATTAGAATTTTTTTTCTAACTCTAACGGTAGTTACATTCTCTTCCCAGGGAACTTGTACAACACCCATCTTTGGAGAAGTTTAAAAACAGGCTGGACAAATACCTGGCAGGGGTGGTCTAGGTTAACTTGCCATGGGGCTGAACTAGAGGACCTTACAGATCCCTTACAGCACGTGTCTATGATTCTGTGATTTCCAGAAGGCTAGAGGTCTCCCCTAAGGAGATGCAATGCTAGCAGGACACACTCACACAGATCTGGTGCATGGCTCCTTCGCTCACTGCCCCCTACCCCCAGCGGCCTCACTCTGAGGAGCACAGACTCTCACTCCCGCCTCTCTCTGGAGGTGCCCCCCTCGCTCGGGGGTCTCCTGTCCCCAGCTCGCCCCCCTCGCTCTCCCGCCATCCCGGGGGCAGGGAAGCGCCTCCCCCGCGCTCTCGCTGATGAGGGGGGCGCTGAGGTAAGCTCCCCAACCCAGACCAGTCCCCCGGGCCTCACGCGCTGGGACGGGCAGCCTCCTTGCTCGCCAGGGGCCAGGTCGCTGTATCAGGCTCTACCCGGGCACATGGGGGGAGGAGACACCCCAGCACCTACCTCACCACCAGCCCCACGCCGCTGCCCTCAGCCCCCTAAACTCAGTGGGGACAGCATAGGGGGAACCCCGGCCAGTCAGACCCCATGTCTTCCACAGCCGCCGCCATTTTGAACTGCGAGGGGGAGGCGAGGCTCAGGAGCCTGGCGTAGGAGAAAGCGAAAGGGAAATAGACTGTACCATTGGCAGCCCAGGGGAGTATGGATCGGGACACTCGGGCCTTGAGGCCTCGCACCCGCATTAGTTACGGGAGCCGAGCCATAGAGACTCACAAGGGCGGCGGGGTGGAACTTTGAAATAGTTTCAACCGGCCCGGGGGCAAGCTAATCCCCCCTCTCCGCAGCTAATGGTCTGTGCCGGCAGGCTGGTGGTTTGTCCAATAGCAGCTGCTTGACTGGTCCTAGTTGTCCTTGGGCTCGGCGCGGGCGGCGGCAGGTCTAGGCCCAGCAGCAGGTGAGCGGGACCTGTGGGCGAGGAGGCCCCGGGGGCTACACGTTTGTCCACTGCTAGTCGCTGGCTGGGAACACGGCTCCATCGCGGGGGGGCTGGGGCGGTGGCAGTGGCTGTTAGTGCGGCGTGGGGCTACTTCAGTAATACTTCAGGGCCCGCGTGGAGTGGCTCTCGTCCTCCGATCGTGTGGTAGGGATTCCGTAATGCTAGTGGCAGCAGCCGGGGCCCCGTGTTAGGTGCTGTACAAGCTCAGTGGCGGACGCGGCCCCTCCCGTGGAGGGCTTACGAGCACCGCACAAACCGTCTTCAGAGCTCAGCGTGTGGGTAGGTGTGTTTATAATCTTCAAACGCATCCCTGCAGGGTGAGGCTTGAGCCAGGGGTGTCTGGGCTTGTGGGCAGACCAGGAGACTGCACTCCGTTCAGACGTGAGTTTTATGTCCCTAAATACATTCAATGTAGTACTCAAAAAGCGTTTGGTTTTTCTGTTGCTTTTAAGGTACCTGGTTAATATTTCTTGGTTTTTATTGTTTGGAGTTTGTATGTAGGCAAGGTCTAGTTCAGCCATTTTAAGCTCATTGTTGGGCCGCAGCTTCCTCAGCTTTCCTCCCTTGTCATTCTAAAAAACAACTAGCATCTGGAAAAGTTTGGCCAATGTGATTGGAAAGGGCATTAGAGAGTTTATGAAGTCTGATATTACCATTAATATATAACTTCTTTTTCTAGCTTGTTGCTACTGAAATACTAACCGAGTGGTAGTCATAGTATTATAGAAATGTAGGGATGGAAGGGACCTCGAGGTTATAGTCCATCCCCCTGCACTGAGGATCATCTTTGACACATGTTTGTCAAACCTGTTCTTGATAACCCCCACCACCTCCTTTAGTAATCTGTTTCAGTGCTTAACTATCCCTATAGTTAGAAAGGTTTTCCTCTCTAACGTAAATCTTCCTTGCTGTAAATTAAGATGATTGCTTCTTGTTCTACCCTCGATGGATACGAAGAATAATTGATCACCCTCCTCTTTACAATAGTCTTTTATATACTGTATATTTGAAGAGTGTTATCATGTTCCCTCTCAGCCTTCTCAACTCTAGACTAAATGGGCTAGATTCACAAAAGGACTTAGGCATCCAGCTGCCACTTTAGGCCCCTAAATCCCAGAATCAGGCCTCATCACAAAAACCCTCACTCAGCTGCCCCTAAATCTTCTAGGCACCAAAGTTGCTCAGCACCTAAATTTGTGCAGTAAAAGTTCCTTAGGTACTTAAGTTTCTGCCTCTGTGCATGCATATTGTAGACCCATGGCAAGCACCTGGACACCTAAGCTCCAGAGTGATGCACAAACCAGGAAAAATTAGGCAGAGGAACACTTAACTTCCTTGTGGAGCTTTATTTGGTAAGTGTTCAGACCTCACCTGCCAGATTGGGCCTAATAGACCAGTTCACACAATGGCCAGAGACAGGGAGGAGCTCTCATAATTTTTAGCCTGGTGGTTAGGTTACTCATCAGTAAGGTGGGAGACCACTGGTTCAACTCCCCCCTCTGCCTGAAGGGGAGAAGGAATGTGAACAGGGATCTGGCACATCTCCGTTGAGCTTCCTACCTACTGGAGTATGGGATATTCTGTTGTGGGGCTCCTTCAGTCTCCCTGATGGAAGCTGTTCCACTGTGTATGAATAAATAAGTCATTGAAGCAAGGGGACAGGAGCATGGCTCTTCTACCTCTGTGGTGAGTGCTCTAACTACCGGACTACAGAGTCATACTCACACATGCACTTTCTATCTTTTCTCTCCCGGCCCTCTTTCTGACCTCCCCCCAATGTTGAAACTGTCGCACTGTGGATAAATAATGAAAGAATCATTTGACCAGAGAGAGCAAGCATGGGAATGACTTTGTGGCCTTTTGGTTAGAGTATTCACCTGCGAGGAGGGAGACCCAGAATCCAGTTCCCCTGCTCCAATGACTGTTTAAAATATTTAGCCACAGTGGAACAGCTTCAACAGGAAAGATTGAGAGAGCCTCGGATTAGAATATCTCAGAGCCCAGTGGCTAGGCACTCAATTAAGAGATGTCAGATCCCTGTTCAATTCACATATTTTCCTCAAGTGGAGTGGGGACTTCAACTTGGGGTCTCCACATCCCAGGCCAATACCTGACCACTGGGCTAAAAGTTAAGAGGGAGCTTCTCCTCTCATAGCCCTCTGTCTTCTCCCTTCATTCCGTCCCTTGCACCGCTGCCCCCTTCCCCCCCACCATCTTCTTGCAAAAGTGGTAGAGATACCTATCTCCAAGACAGCGTTTGCAACTGAGAATCCCAATCAGAGGGAGACACCTCCCTGCAGTCCAGACATAGGTGCCTAGCTCTGACAGAGGGGTATGCCTTAGCACACACCCCTGGTTCAGTGCTTCCCCTTGACTATCTTAGCAAAAGAACGTCCTGGCATGCTGCCTTTTGTGAATCCCATTCTTAGGCATCTATCTGTGCTCTTTCATTGTATAGGGAGCCTAGGTGCCAAACCTCGGTTTTGTGAATGCTGTTGATTTTCTAGGTACCTAAATTTCTTTGTTAATCTAGCCTAGCATGCCCAGTTCTTTCAATTTTTTCTCATAGCTCATATTTCCCAAACCTCTTACCATTTTTTGTTGCTGTCCTCTGGATTCTCTCCAATTTGTTCACATCCTTCTTTAACTGTGATGCTCAAAATTGAACACAGTATTTCTAGCTGAGGCCTCACCAGAGCCAGGTAGAGCAGAACAATTACCTCCCATGTCTTTCACCCCTGTTAATATATACCAGAGTGACAGTTGCCTTTTTCACAACAGCATCATATTGTTGACTCATATTCAATTTGTGATCTACTAAAACCCCCAGATCCTCTTCTGCAGTACTGCTGCCTTGCCATTTATTCCTCATTTTGTATTTGTGCATGATTTTTCTTTCTGAAGTGTAGGTTGGCGGTTGTCTTTATTTAATTTCATCTTACTGATTTCAGACCAAGTCTCCGAAGTATCAAGGTCATCTGAATTCCAATCCTGTCCTTCAAAGTGCTTGGTGTCATATGCAAATTTTATAAGAATACTCTCCGCTCAATCATTCAAGTCATTAATGAAAATATTGAATAATACCAAACCAGTGACCGATCCCTTCAGGTCCCCATCTGATAGGTCTTCCCAGTTTGACAGTGGACCGTTGATAACTACTCTTTGAGGTTTCAGAGTAGCAGCTGTGTTAGTCTATATCCGCAAAAAGAAAAGGAGGACTTGTGGCACCTTAGAGACTAACAAATTTATTTGAGCATAAGCTTTCGTGAGCTACAGCTCACTTCATCAGATACATGCAGCATCCGATGAAGTGAGCTGTAGCTCACGAAAGCGTATGCTCAAATAAATTTGTTAGTCTCTAAGGTGCCACAAGTACTCCTTTTTCTTTTTACTCTTTGAGGATGGTTTTGCAACCAGTTGTGCACCACTGTACAGTAATTGCATCTAGATTTTGTAGATGAATACTATGAAAATTCCTGCTTTATAAATGTTTGTTGAGAACAAGTATTATATTTTACAGCAAGGCAGACACCTCATAAATGGTGCATTATTAGGATGATTTTTAGTGAGGGAATTTTGCCATAATTTTAAATGCAAATACTCAATCTATGATCACCTTAAAATAGTTTATTAATTGGGTTGCATTCCTGTTCCCATAGGGCAAAATTCTACTGTCAGTACTACAAATTTAATCTAGATTCCAGTATCTGGCTGTTCCTAGGAATTCCATGTGGACCTGAGAGCAGCATTTTCCTCTAGTTAAAATATGTGCTGACCTTCAGATGTTCATGATTGCATAGAGAAAATTCCATTATAGGAGGTTGTATGTACTAGATATATGCAGTGGTTTCTATGTTCAGATTTTTGTCTCCTCTTCCCCCCGCCCCATGGTTGCTGTTTTTTTCGTTCTAGCAATCATGGTGAATTTTGTCCAAGCTGTGCGTGAATACTGGGTCCATATTTTGTGTCCCATGGGATTTGTTATTGGATGCTATCTGGACAGAAGGAATGATGAAAAGCTATCAGCTTTCAGAAACAAGAGCATGTTATTTAAAAGGTTAGTTTATGACACAACTTTTTAAACAAAATAATCTGTCTGAAAGGCCTAATCCTGCTCCCATTGAAGTGATGTGAGTTTTGATATTGACTTCAAAGGATGCAGGATTTTGCCCTGTAGGTCCTGTCCTGCAAAATGTTGAGCACTTCCAAGTGAGGTGATTAGTGTTCTCAATTCCCAGATTAGATGAAGTTAAGAAATCTTGCAATCCTTCCCCAAGTGAATGTCATAAGAATGGCTATACTGGGTCAGACCAATGGTCCGTCTAGCCCAGTATCCTGTCTTCCGACAGTAGTTGCTGCCATATGGTTCAGAGGGAATGAACAGAACAGGGCAATGATCAAGTGATCCATCCCCTGTTTTCCAGTCCCAGCTTCTGGCAGTCAGTTGTTTAGGGACACCCAAAGCATGGGGTTGAATCCCTGACCATCTTGGCAAATAGCTATTGATGGACCTACCCTTCCATGAACTTATCTAATTCTTTTCTGAACTCAGTTATACTTGTGGCCTTCACAACGTCTTCTATCAAAGAGTTCCACAGGGCGACTGTTCACTGTGTGAAGAAATACTTCCTTATGCTTGTTTTAAACCTGCTGCCTATTAATTTCATTGGGTGACCTATGGTTCTTGTGTTATGTCAAGGCATAAATAACACTTCCTTATTCACTTTCTCCACGCCATTAATCATTTTATGTAGATCTCTATCGTCTCTCCCTTTAGTTGTCTCTTTTGTACGCTTAACAATCGGTCTTTTTCATCTCCTTGTATGAAAGCTGTTCCATACCCTTAATGACTTTTGTTGCCCTTTTCTATACCTTCTCCAATTCTAATGTATCTTTTTTGAGATGGGGAACCAGAACTACACTTAGTATTTGCGGTGTGAGCATACCATGGATTTGTATAGTGGTATTATGATATTTTCTGTCTTATTATCTATCCCTTTTCTAATGGTTCCTAACATTCTGTAAGCTTTTTTTGACCGCTGCTGCACATTGAGCCAATGTTTTCAGAGTAGTATCCACAATGATTCCAAGATCTCCTTTAGTGGTAACAACTAATTTAGACCCCATCATTTTGTATGTATAGTTGGGCTTACATTTTCCAAAGTGCATTACTTTGCAGTAGAGCTGTCAAGCGATTAAAAAAATTAATAGTGTGATTTATCGCACTGTTAAACAATAATAGAATACCATTTAAATAGTTTTGGATGTTTTCTACGTTTTCAAATATGTTTATTTCAATTACAACACAGAATACAAAGTATACAGTGCTCACTTTATATTTATTTATTTTTGATTACAAGTATTTGCACTGTAAAAAACAAGAAATAGTATTTTTCAGTTCACTTAATACAAGTACTGTGTGCAATCTCTTTTTCATGAAAGTTGAATTTACAAATGCAGAATTATGTAAAAAAAAAAAAACAAAAAAAAAAACCCTGCATTCAAAAATAAAACAATGTAAAATTTTTGAGCCTGCAAGTGCACTCAGTCCTACTTCTTGTTCAGCCAATTGCTCAGGCAAACAAAATTGCTTACATTTCCAGGAGATAATGCTGCCCACTTCTTGTTTACAATGTCACCTGAAAGTGATAACAGGCGTTCGCATGGCACTTTTGTAGCAGGCATTGCAAGGTATTTACGTGCCAGATGCACTAAAGATTCATATGTCCCTTCGCGCTTCAACCACCATTCCCTCTCATAGTTTGGAAGGGTCGAGTGCTGTAGCTATCTTTAGAAATGTCACATTGGTACCTTGTTTGCGTTTTGTCATATCTGCTGTGAAAGTGTTCTTAAAATGAACAACATGTGCTGGGCACAAGTGCCAATTTTCACACAGTAAATAAGCACCCTGAATTTCACAATAAGCCAAAAATCAAGCTAATCCCATTTCAAAACAAGGCCAAAACAAGCCAATCCCTAAGAACCCCAACACTCTGTGACTAGATCCCCATGGCGTGCAGTCTGCGACTCTGGTAGGCCCGCTGTACACCCCTGACTCTCTCTTCCTCTCCTTGCTCCGCTCCGCCCCTGCTTGCCAGGAGCCAATCAAAAAAAAAAAAAAAAAAAAAGCAACAAGCTGCAACAGGCTACAGGCCCAACAAGCTACTAGCCAAAAAGCAACTCACAAGCCAATTAAGCCAAAAACAAGCCCAATATCTGCGGTTTTTTCGCGGGTTTGGCATGTTTGGTGCTGGGTCATCATCTAAGACTCCTATAACATCAAATATATGGCACAATGTGGGTAAAACAGCAGGGGACATACCATTCTCCCCCAAGGTCAGTCACAAATTTAATTAACATATTATTTTTTTTATGAGCGTCATCAGCATGGAAGCATGTCCTGGGGAATGGTGGCCGAAGCATGAAGGGGCATACAAATGTTTGGCATATCTGGCATGTAAATATCTTGCATACTGGCTACAAAAGTGCCATGCAAATGCCTGTTCTCACTTTCTGGTGACATTATAAATAAGAAGAGAGCAGCATTATCTCCCGTAAATGTAAACAAACTTGTCTGTCTTAATGATTGGCTGAACAAGAAGTAGGACTGAGTGGACCTGTAGGCTCTGAAGTTTTATATTGCTTTGTTTTTGAGTGCAGTTACATAACAAAAAACCTACATTTGTAAGTTGCACTTTCATGACAGCGATTGTACTAGAGTACTTTTATGAGGTGAATTGAAAAATACTATTTCTTTTATCATTTTTACGGTGCAAATATTTGTAATAAACAATAATATACACTTGATTTTAATTACAACACAGAATACAATATATATGAAAATGTAAAAAAACATCCAAAATATTTAATAAATTTCAATTGGTAGTCTATTGTTTAATAGTGCGATTAAAACGGCTATAATTAATTTTTTAATCGTGATTAATTTTTTTGGATTAATTGTGTGAATTAACCACGATTATTCGACAGCCCTACTTTACAGTTATGAATACTGAATTTCATCTGCATTTTGTTGCCCAGTGATAGAAATCCATTTGTCACTGTTAGATAAGTCCAAAGCTGACTGCAATCTTGACTAATTTTGTATCATCTGCAAATTTTGCCATCTCACTGTTAACCCCCTTTTCCAGATAACTTATGAATATGGTGAACAGCACAGGTCCCGGTCTATGTTCCCTGTAAGCTGTCCGGCTGTGCAATAGGCTCTCAGGAGCTGCCGGGGAGAGGAGCTGTCACCCGGCCCTGCTGTGGAGAGGAGCCCCGCCCCTGGCCCCACCAGAGCTGCCGGGGAGAGGAGCCCTGAGCTGCTGTGGCGAGAGAGGGCTGGGGGGAGTCTGCCCCAGCCCTGAGCCCCCTCCCACACCTTGAGCCCCTCCTCCCCACCCCTACCCCAGAGCTTTTACCCCTAGCCGGAGCCCTCACCCTCTGCCCCAACCCTCAGCCCCCTCCTGCACTCCTCATCCCCAGCTCCTTCCCAGAGCCCACACCCCTAGTGAGATCCCTCATCCCCACCACACTCCAACCCTCTGCCATAGCCCTGAGCCCCCTCTCACTCCCCAGCCCCACCCCAGAGCCCGCACTCCCAGCCCAAGCCCACACCCCCCCAACCCTCTGCCCCATCCCTGACCCCCCTCCCAAACTCTAAATCCCTTGGCCCCACCCCCACCACATGAATTTTGTTAGCACTAATATGAAGGTGATGTCACACATCATTACCATATTGGTGAACATAACAAAATTTGTTCCACACATGGACATAAAAAATTAGAGGAAACACTGGTCCCAGTACAGATCATACCCTTTGATTTCTATCTTTTACTCAGTTACTGATCCATGAGAGAACCTTCCCTTTATCCCATGACTGCTGACTTTGCTTAAGAGCCTTTGGTTTGGGACCTTGTCCAAGGCTTTCTTAAAGTCCAAGTACTATATATCAACTGGATCACCCTTGTCCATGTGCCTGTTGACATCCTCAAAGAATTCTAACAGATTTGTGAGGCATGATTTCCTTTTACAAAAGCCATGTTGACTCTTTCCCAATAATTCTGTTCTTTAGTATAGTTTCAACCAATCTGTCTGGTACTGAAGTCCCATTGACTTCATTGGGAACAGCACATACATGAGGGATTGGCTCCTAAATCCATTTGTTTTCATACTAAAAGGGGCAGGGACTGCTGAAGATGCATCTTGTTCAGTTGCTTTCTAGCAACTCTTCTAACCATTTTATGGGTGTCTTTGTCATGTTCCTAAACTCTACTTCAAGTCCTCATTAGCCACACATGATATCTAAGGCCACAATTGTCCAATGAGCTCCAGTCCAATGTGAGTGGATCCTGCCATGAAGCCCCATTTTAGTCAATGGAGATCTGCTGCTGCAGGGTCTTCTCCACAGCGCTCATTGGGGTGGGGGGGGAGGCTAATGTGAAAGGGAGTCCAGAGTATAATAAAGAAAGTACACAGAAAAAAGTGATCCTAACCCTTAAGAAGAGGGGAAGACCAGTTGTTCAAATGATACAGTTTCTGATTAACAGTTATAAGGAAAGTCAAGGATATTAATTATTCTTAAAAGTTAAAATAGAAATCAAGATCTGTTACAAAATACCTCATAATTAAGCTAGTGAAACACTAACTTAAATCTATGAACAGTAATGTAGATTACCGTCTGCAAAAGTCCTGTGTACTACCTAATTTTACTATCCTAATTTTTTTTCCCCTCCACACAGGGAATTGAAACCCGGTGAAGAAGTTACCTGGAAATAAAGGCTGTCCGTGAAATGGGAAATTCTTCCATGTAATTAAATTAATGTGTATAACAAGTGGATGATGTCTTTGTTACTGTGTCATCCGTGGAACGGGAACCATGTTTTTACACTTGATATACTTCATTCCTAGTATTAAAAAAATATAAAGCCACTAAAAAGTGTAGTTTAGCTCTGCCAATTTAATTCCCTGTTCTCCATTTCCATTTTGAAGGACAATTTAATCATATGACTAATAAATATCCTGTTCAGAAATGTTTTTTCTAAAAAGTCTTGTTCCTAAGGAAAAAATTTACACAGTAAACAGAAAAACTATGTAAAAGGCACTCATATTTAAAACTAGGGCTGTCAAGCAATTTAAAAAATTAATCACGATTATTCGCATTGTTAAACAACAATAGAATACCATTTATTTTAAGTATTTTTGGATGTTTACTACATTTTCAAATATATTAATTTCAGTTACAACACAGAATACAAAGTGTACAATGCTCACTTTATATTTACCTTTTATTACAAATAAAAAGACCTTCCCAGACCTTTTATGATTATGATGTGGTGTAAAGGTGCTTAAAACACAGCCTTGAATTCAGTCATGGAGTTTCACTGATTTTTCTCGCAGTGGTTGCTCTCCTGCAGAACATGAAAGGGTCTTTCATAAATCTTTCCATAAATCTGCATATTGATTCAATACCACCCAGACTGGCTGCTATGAAAAGCCTATGGTTTCTCCAACTGCTGCTGTTCCACAGTTCTCACTGGGTTTCAGTGAGTTTTGGTATCAGTATTAACTTACACCACTATCCTTGTGGTGTTGAATTTAGAATGATGTTATAGAGAGCACTGCAGGTGAGACTTTTTAGTCATTATGAAGTGGAGTCAGTACTTCCCACTTCTGTTTCTCCTCCTAAATGATGACAGAGCAGGAATAGGACAGTAATCAGAATGTATTACCTCCCAGAAAGCCCATAATTTACCACAGATGAAGTTGTAGACTACTGGGACAGCTCAGCTGGAAAGAGGAAAACTCCAAATTTAAGCACCTAATGTTGGGGCATGCTCCTTTGGAAGACCTATTTTTCTGTACTCGAGAAATGTCATCCACCTAAACCAGGGGTGGGCAGACTACTGGCACCATGTCCCTGTGACCCGGGGGGGGGGGAGGGGGGTTATTTTATATTTTATTTTATAAATATTTTATTTTATAAATGTCATTTTTAAATACTTAGAAAAAGGAAATTTAACCATTCTTCATGAAGCAGTAGTTAGTTTTAAGCATTACGCTTTATGATCTTTTTATAGACATGAGCATATATCAAGCACATATTAATCATTATCAGTCCATAGGCTTCTGCCTATTGGTGTCCTCTTTCACCTTTCATTCTATACAAATGTCTTAAAAGATTTTGATAAACATATAATAAACACAATTTAATAAGTATGCTATTATGTCAATTTATATGGGTTTTCAGATAGAGATATCCTAAGTGTAAAAAAAAAAAAAAAAAAAAAAAAAAGGAAAAGGAAAAGGAATAAAAGAAAAATTAGTTTGTTTTAAATTTAAAATTTTCCAAAAAAAATCAATAAACGATTATCAGCCAAGAATAAGATATGTAATTACAAATGCATTTTAATTTCCTTATTGGTCGAAATGTCAAAGACTGCTAAACTAACCTTACTGTTTTTTCCTGTGGTCTTTTTCATTTGCCCATTCAATATAAACTCTGTCCAGATCTCAGTCCTCCATCCAGCTGGTAACTCTTAATACACATCAGCATGTCCAGATGATCTACTTGTAAATGATTCCATAGTTTGTTTTTTAGAGTGTTCATTAAGCTAAAGCCATGGTCACAGTCTGCACTTAATGCTAGAAATGTTCCTCCAATATCCATCAACTTTGCAAGATCCTGAAACTGTTCGTTCTGATGAGCAAACGTCACCATATCTGGGAAACTTAAAACCAGTTGGCTTTTGATTCTTTCGGCTACTGCAAACTTGGAGTCATTGTACTGACTGACTATAACAATCTCTTCAGCAAGAAAGTCTTTGTATTTTGAACATAGGGATTTGACAGATGACGCTTTAAGAAATCCAACTTCCATACATCGTTCCACATTCTTCCTGTTGAAAATTCTCCCGAAGCTCTTGTATCTCGACAATATACACAAACCACTCTGTTGTCCTCATCATCTGTGACTATTTCACAAAGTTTAACAAGCATTACACTATGTGACTTCGGTGTAACCATCTCTATAGTCTCATCCAGCCATCTAGCTTTAAATGAAGTCACTGTTCTTTTACTCTTTAGACCTGTAGGCTGTGACATTTGGGGATTGATTTTTTACCAGATTGGTTTATTTAAAATTAATACTTTTATTATATGGCTACTATTTCAATGCACTTAACAGTGTGACTCGACAAAAGGGCAAATGGGAGATCATTCACATCAGGATACTGGAAGTTTGTGCATAGCTCCGATCACGTCCGTGCATCTGCGGCAAAAAAACACGGGAAAATGGAGATATGTGGGTCCCCACGGCCCGATGTGATCAACATTCCATGTTTGAAATGCTGATGGGGAGGGGTACGATTCATTGCCCTCCTTTCCCTTCTCCCCTCCCCGCCCCTTGTTGCCAGCTAGTACAATCTGGCTGTGTTGATAGAGGGCGGGCAAACAATGTCAAAAGTCGCCTGTAAATGATATTTCAGCCTGGCTCTGATGTAGTATTTCATTTTTTGTGTTTGCGGTGTTTCGGATCTGTGTGCGTGCACACAGCTTAGAGGGAACGGTGGCTGCAGGGATGTGGTGCTGGCCACTTCTGGGAGCGGTGCATGGCCAGGGCAGGCAGGGAGCCTACCTTAGTCCCCTGCTGTGTGCCACTGCCCCCCCAGCACTGCTCAAGCTGCTCCCGTACCCCTCCTGCACCCCAACCTTCTGCCCTCAGCCCCCTTCCACACTCTGCACCCCTCTGCACCCCAATCCCTGCCCTGAGCCCCCTCCTGCACTCTGTACCCTCTCTTGTGCCCCAACCCTTTGCTCTGAGCCCCTTCCTGCACGCCACACCCCCTCCTGCACCAGCCCTACATTTGTGGCCCTGCATGCAATTTCCCCACACAGATGTGGCCCCCCCAGCCAAAAAGTTTGCCCACCCCGACCTAACCAATGCTCTGATGGATTTGTAGCATAAATTACGTGCACTAGCCAGCAGCTCCTCCTAGGAGTGATCAGTTAATGGTGTTCGGGCCATACCCATCAGTCTGGTATCTAAGTGCTTTAGTGTTCAGATATTAGAGTGATGGGTGATTCAGATGATTTTGTCTTTGCTGTTTGATTCTTTCTCCCTTATTCTATTTACTGAGGATGAGCATGATCAGAATTTTTCTGTTCTAGTAAACTTTTTGGGACAGGAGCTGTACCTTCCTCATGTGTGGAAAGAGCCTAACATATTTCTGATGCTACCACAATCTTAAAAATACCTCTTCCTGTCTCTTCTCTTTTCCCTTTTGCTCTGTTCTATCCCTATCCTCCTTCTGCTGGAGCTCCTCCCCTCCAATTTTTCTGTATTCTACTCTCCCCTCCCTCTTTTTCCTCCCTTGCCTTCAATACTCATTGCCTCTCACTGCCTTTCAGCAACTTCTTCATTTGCATCCTCCCTTAAATCGGTTGAAATGAATGAGTTTGCGGGAAGGAGATAGAGAAAGAGATTTAGGTCAGCAGAGCAGAGAGCTGGTTCACTTAAAAAATAACAATCCTAGTCTTTAGTTTTTGAATGCCACCATTTGTACTGATAAAGGAGAGAGTAGGAAATGCACTTCATAATTCATACAGACTGACATAGGGCATGCCTACAGCGGGAGACTTTTTTTCCACTTTATTTCATTAAAATGCCCTGAATCCAGCTGACAATTCTTCCATTCCATGAAATGGGCAGCTATGGGAAAGAGGATAATCTGCTTTGAAAGTGAATTAAATTAACTGCTGACTGAGTTCGTGTAGAATAATATATGGGCATTGTGACAAAACTGTGGCTAACTAAGAATTGTCACCATGCTGAACAGGATGGATTTTGGAAGGGCCTGGCACCTGTAGGAATAGAACAGACCCTGCTGCTCGCAAAGGACAACCCTGCCCCCTTAAAATACTATGGAGGTGTGGGCTAATCTCCATCTGCTACTGGCAATACAGGGCTTGTGACACACAGGGCGGAGGTCTTAGGCACAGCTCTAGCCAGTTCGTTTTTTTTGTTTTTTTTTTTTACTGGGCAGACAGCTGAGACCCCATGGGTAATCAAGGGGTTGCAGTACGCTAACAAAGCTCTTCAGATCATAGCTCCGAGCTCGGGGCGGAGGCTCTGACTGCGGCGCCGAGCCCCCGCTTCCCCTGGGAGCCGACAGGGGGCGCCCACGCCAGCTATGCCAGCCCCGAAGCCGCTTCTGGCTCCTGGAACCCCCGCCCCGCAGGACTCAAGCGCAAGCACCGATGTTGTGATCACATGACTGTCAGGGAGCTGGAGAGGCCGCGGTTTATTGGGCGGGGTAAGATCACGTGGTGGGAAGAGGGCAAGGGGGTGCGCGGGCAGCTGCGATGATTGGCTGCTGTGGGGCTGGGATGTGGTCACGTGAGGTGGAGGCTGCTGCTGGCTCGGGACAAATAAACATGGAGGCCATCTTCCACGAGAGGGTGAGTGAGCTGCGAGGGGAGGGCGTGCTTACGGTTGAGCGGGGGGCTCGGAAGTGGGGGGAGGGCGCGGCAGAGAGCCAGCGGTTGGATGGGGGGATGAGTATTTCAGAGGCCTGGGTAGGAGCCGGGGCGGGGCTGGGAGAGGAGAGGAAAAAGGGGTGGTAGCCTGTGGCGGGGAGGGGGTTGGCAGGTGGCAGCGGAGCGGCAGCCTGGGGCGGGGGAAGTGAGGGGAGTCGTAGCCCGTGGCTGGGAGCGGGGGCTGGTGAGTTTCCTTCATCCCGGGGATGACTCAGAGCAGAGTAGTACTTGGAAATGTCTTTTAAACACTCCCCAGAACAACCCCCTGACTAAATTCTCTTATCGAATAGATTTTGATGTTCTGTTGCCCCCTACTATAGCATCTGAGTGCTGATAAGTTTCCTCTCAAGTGGAAGGGGGAGAGCCAGGTGAAATGACAGTTCAACTAAATATATCTTAGAAGAAATCTAGGCCCCTTTCAGAAGGGGAAACTGATTTTCGGGCAGTCTGCCGGCCTAACTTGCTAATACTGATCTCCCTAGCAGCTGAGTGGTTTCAAAAAACGGCTTGACAAATAAGTCTATAAAGCTTCAAAAGTGCTCACAAACAAGTGTCAATATTACTTCCTTTTATAGAGCAACTTTTTGTCATGCTGAGTTTTATTTCCTGATTTTTTTTCTTGGTCCTTTAAAGATAAATACAGAAATAATTTGATCGTGCAGAATGAAGTCTTTACTCTCTTGAGACAGGCAGCATAGCTTAAATGAGAAATGAGCATAAAGATGGGAAGCAAGAAATCTGAGCTCTATTCCTGACTTCTTCTACTGTCTTGCTGTGCCTTGCCTTATCACAACCTCTCTCTGCCTCAGTTTCTGCATGTGCAGAGTTGAGATTATAACACTTACTTCAAAGTGGGTGGTGTTAAAATTTATTTAATGTCTGTATAGTGCTTCTGAAAATGTAAAGCATCATATGAGTGCTAAATATTTTGTTTCACATTACAAGTACCTCTGCTACTCATGATTGCCTCCAAACTCCTAAACAATAATCTCTATATCACACCATCACATTCTAGTGTCTTGTTTATGTGCTCCCTGTAATTTAGTTTCTTTAACCATCTTTATTATTAATAATAATTTTTCAAATTGTCATTCTTAATAAACTTCCTTTTGTAAATGGAGATTGCTCTAGTTACCAAGAGATACAGTAACTAAACCAAACTACTTCCTGTCTGACCTAGACTGCCATGTGTGGAAGGGGAATTTAAAAAACAAACAAAAAACCCCAACATTTTTTGTTTTAAAATAAATTACTGTGGAAAGATGGCTTTATAGGATTGGAATGATAAAAGTAATTCTGCTGAAGATAGATTAAAGGGTGGAGTATAAATAAGAAGATCAAAGTTACATAATAAATGGCAATTATTGTGTAAGTGGTGTAAACTTCAAATATTTTACATCACCCTGCAGTACAGGAAATGTGTTTACATATATAGAAACATACTTGCTCTTTAACAATTTAGTAGTTAGATTACTTAGGTAGAGGTAAAACATCTGGTTAGATATCTTAAGCAGTAAGCAACGTGTATTTTTATTCTGTTGTAATAATTATTTTCATAGATTCTAAATCCAGAATTGTGATAATCTAGTCTGACCTCCTGTCTAGAACAAGCCATAGAACTTCCCCAAAATAATTCCTGGAATTTATCTGTTGGGATGTTTTTCTATTTTGATTTAAAAATTGACAATGATGGAGGGTCTACCACCATCCTTGTTGAATTGTTCCAATGGTTAATTACTCTTGGCATTAAAATATATCCTTTATTTCTGGTCTGAACTTGTGTAGGTTCAATTTCCAGTGATTGGATTGTGTCATACCTTTGTTTGCTAGACTGAAGAGCCCATTATTAAATGTTTGTTCCTCATATAGGTACTTATAGACCAGGAATCTCAAACTCAAATCACCACCAGGGCCACATGAGGACTAGTATATTGGCCCAAGAGCCCCATCACTGACACCCCTCCCCATGCTCCCCCCGGCCCTGCCCCCACTCCTCCCCTTCCATGAGGCCCTGCCTCTGCCCCACCTCTTCCCACTCCTTCCCTGCCCCTATTCCAACCCCTTCCCCAAATCCCCCCTCTTCTCCACCTCCTCCCCTGAGCGCGCGGGTCCCTGCTCCTCCCCCTTCCCTCCTGGAAAACGCTAAGCGTCGCCAAACAGCTGTTTGGCGGTGGGACGTACCTGGAGGTAGGCAGAGGAGCAGGGACGTGGCATGCGGGGGTAGGAGGGGAGGTGGCGGGGGAGGGAAGCTTGGCAGCCGCAGGAAATAACTCGGGGGAGAGGGGAGCTTGGCGGGACGCAGCAAATAACTCCGCGAGCCGCGTGTTTGAGACTCCTGTTATAGACTGTGAGCAAGTCATTCCTTAACCTTCTCTTTGTTAAGATAAATAGATTGAGCTCCTTGAGTCTGTCACCATAAGGCATGTTTTCTAATCCTTTACACATTCTCATGGCTCTTCTCTGGACTCTTTCCAATTAATCAACCCCCTTCTTGAATTGTGAACATCAGAACTGGACACAGTATTCCAGCAGTGGTTGTGCTAGAGCCAAATATAGAGATAAAATGACCTCTCTATTACTACTCTAGATTCCCCTGTTTATGCATCCCAGGATCTCATTAGCTCTTTTGGCCACATTCGCCCCTTGAAAGCTCATGTTCAGCTGATTATGCACCATGACACCCAAATCTTTTTTAGTCACTGCTTCTCAGGATAGTGTCCCCTATCCTACAAATGTGGCCTACATTCTTTGTTCCCAGATGTGTGCATTTACATTTAGCCATATTAAAATGCATATTGTTTGCTTGTGGCCAGTTTACCAAGTGATGTAAATTACTCTAATAATTTAATAAATAAATAAATAATTTAATAATAAATTACTGATGTAAAATAATCAGTGACCTGTTCTCTTCACTATTTACCATGTCCTCAATTTTAGTTACCTTCACCGGGGAAAAATGTGAACAAGTGTGTATGTGACATCATTTTTAATAAAGATCTACATTTCAGTTCACTGGTAGTGCCCCCATTTCCTACGAAAGTAGTCAGAATGCTGCGTAGGTATTTATAGTTAAAGTACTTTAATACACACGTGTCAAATTCTTAACCATAAAATCAAGCGTGAAAAGAAAATAATATAATTTTAAAAGGTAGGTAAGGATACCTTTTCAGATAGGTCTAAGTGGGGCAAGCTCCATGCCTAAGGAGCCACTACTGTAAAAGACAGGAAGTTCTGCTCTAGGGTAAAATGTTGAAAGCTCTAATAAATGAATGGCCAGAGCACAAATGTATGTCAGGACAAGGTTGAACGAGGAGGCTTCTAATTATGAAAGAATGCTATGTCTCCATATTTAAGGTTAAAGTTATTTTCAGTTATAAATTATGAGCCTAATTTTCTTTTCTCCCTCTGCTTGGCCCTCAATTTACCCTTAATGTCACCAAAGAAAAACCTCAGTACACCTGAAAGATGGGGGAAGTGACATAGGGGCACATGGCACTGTTGTGGAGGGAAAAGAAGAGGGAGACTTATATGGGACAAGTGCATCTGGTATGGAGAATGAAAGAGTCACGTGTGGAGGCTCCTTGGGAGAGAATGAAGTCTGTAGCTGCTGTGGTTTGCAAGAATAGTTGGAGTCCCTCGGTGTCTTTATCAGTCTGCAGAGACTTCTGTCACTGGCCAATTCTTAAATTACCTTCTAAATTAAAAGTAAACTTATCGACTAAAAATGTTTACATTTCTTGTGAAATAACCTGGGGTCTGTATGCATGTGTCAGAGATGGTCTTTTTGGTATTCTAAAGCCAGACAAGTAATGCACTGTAGGAAAGCTTTGCAGGTAAATATACTCCCTTGGTAAACATAGATGATTGAAGCAATGATGATGTAACCAAACATTAAAACAATTCTTATATATATTTTTGTTCCTTTACAATTTTAGCAAGAAGGCTCATTGTGCGCTCAGCACTGTCTGAATAACTTACTACAAGGGGAATATTTTAGCCCTGTGGAGTTATCTTCTATTGCACAGCAGCTAGATGAGGAAGAGAGAATAAGAATGGCAGAGGGAGGAGTTTCTAGTGAAGAGTACAGAACGTTTTTACAGGTAACAATCATTTTAACCTTATTTGCTTGACATCTGTTCGGTTTCTTGAAACATAATTTTTGTTTTACATATTTGTCATTCTTGCTTTGTTATGGAAGTTCCATTTTCAGGTGATAATGCTTTTCAATTTTATAGTCTTTTTCATATAAGTATGTCAAATTGGCATTTAAAAACATTAATTCACTTCTAAAGCATCACAACACTTCTATGAGAAATATATTATCCCCATCTTATAGGCATGGAGAGAAGGATGTGGGATTTGCCTAAGGTCATACAATAAGCCAGTGGCGCAGCTGGGAAAAGAATACAGAAATTCCATTGTCCAGTCTTTGCTCTGAGTGCTAGGTATTGCTAATATAAAGGCTTGAGTTTTTTCACTAAAAGTGTATTTTGGGCAGGGCAAACAGTCTTTTTTTCGAAATGGGTGTACATAGTTTCTGCTGTAGGTGTACATGATTGTATTTATTTTAACACTTGGTGTCTCATAAGCCTTTTTAGAAGTGTGAACTGATTACAATTTTTCTTTTTCTCTTCCACCCCACATTGAACAGCAGCCTTCTGGAAATATGGATGACAGTGGCTACTTCTCCATTCAAGTAAGCATGACTCTGTGGTCAGAACAATTTCTTACAACCAGTGCAGTTGCATTATATGTATATATTTTCTTCAAAAGAATTTTGATAACATTTAGTAATTCTTCTCCAATTTCTAGTGTGTAGGATTAATGCAGGAGAGTTCTGGCTTTCTAGAGCATTGGGTTTAAATTATGGACTATAGAGGCCTTCCCGGTGATTACAGGGTCCATGAGAGAATTCTTCTCTTACAAAGTGATCTGCACAATGAAAAAGTTGCAGAATCTGTGTTCCAAAGGCTTTATTCCACACTTCTGAAACTTTAGAGCTATTTGGAAAAAAGTTTATTTTTAAAAAGGGAACTTACCCAACATGTAATTAATCTTTTAAATACCTGTAATAGAACCAAAAACCCCATAAAAACCCCAGACTTGTAGCTTTTACCTATACTGGATCCCTAGGTCATGCTCTGTACCTTTTGTTTCTCTTTTTATGGCCCCCATGTATGTTGGTCAGTTTTTCTTTCCATACTTTCATGTAAGCTTCTGGTCCTATTACTCTGTTTTGTAGATGCACAGGGCTCTCTTTTTATTTGCTTATTTTACTTCCCAGTCTCATTTCTGAAATATATTTTCTGCCATTGCCAATACGGCAATTTCTTACTTCCTAATTGTGCTGCAGTGACCTTGAAGCTGATAAAAATTGCTTCCTACTTTGCTTCTACTTTCTTGCTCTACCATCTCTTTGCTCACTTGCTACACTATTGACTGGCTGAAGTGAGGATGAATTGTTAGTCTCCCCATACCTTTGTCCCAAACAGCTTTAAGTGAGTAGTGTTAGGAGGTTTGATTCCATCCATAAATTTCAAACGTACTGAATAATGTTTAAAATGAGTTAGAACTTTAGCAAATATTAGGGAGATGCCTAGTTGGAAGTCTAGGATTTTTAGTAAGCCTTGATGCTCAAGTCTACACAAGTTGTAATGGAGTCAGGGACCTTGTTGCAACATGATTCTAGTTTGTAGTGTAGCAAAGTTAAGGACCTATTTGAGTTAAAAGCCTTAGTGGACATGTCTTCAAAAAAGATGAGAGCAGATGATCCCTAAATATGTTAACAGGAGCCCTAATATTGTTTCTTATGTTATCTTAATGGTTGCAAAATGCCAAACGGTTTTAATAACATAGTTTTGAGGGTGAAAATAAGAAGGTAATAAGCATACAGCTGGATATAAGGCTATAACATAATCAAGGAGGTGTGCTTTGCGAGAATCTCTCTGTCAAACTAGTTTTATAATTCATCTTTGTTGTATATGCTATCTATGTTGTGTGGTGATCATAGATTCATGAAGGTTGCATTTTGAATATTATGATCCCGAGGTTTCCTTTTTATATCAACTTTTTAAAAGCACAGCTTTATGAAAACAATATAATTGTTCACAGTGGTTAAAATGGTTGCATTGCTTAAATTTGGAGTTGACTGGTTTGTCTCATGAAAAGTACTATTTTTTGACAGGTTATAAGCAATGCCTTGAAAGTTTGGGGTTTAGAACTAATCCTCTTCAACAGCCCAGAGTATCAGAGGCTCGGGATCGACCCTATGTAAGACTTTCTTTTTAGCACCCTGCTTTCATTTTACAGAAAAGTAACGCTGAAAATCTGTGATTACTAAGTTTCTTTTAAAATTGCTATTTCAAGCTCTGTTACATTTTGATGTTTCCCGTTTTATCCCCTCAGCCTTTTATTTTTCATATTTTGGGGATTAATATGATCTGTCCTCTGAGCCTTCATGACATCTCAGTATCTGTGGCATCACAGTATGCTGATTGAGTTGCATGTGATGTCATATATGCTTTATGACATTACCAGGTTTATATAGACTTCAGTACATAGTTAAAAAGAACACTTTAAAATATTATGAATTATAATAAGAGCAATTTAAACACTCTGTAGCATCAATAGTTGCATTGTATTGCCAAAATATTGTCATTTATTTATAAATTAGTAATAACAAAGAATTTAAAATTTAGTATGAGCTCCAATATTAGAGAATTTAATTTTATGTATACCTTGTGTTTTTCTTTTTACAGAAATGAAAGATCATTTATTTGTAATTATAAGGAACACTGGTTTACAGTTCGAAAGTTAGGAAAACAGGTGACCTTGTCTTTTTTTATTTAAAAGTTGACTTCAGAACGGGGGTGGAAAGAATGGTTGCAATGAGGCCATGTGCTAGCCTTTCATCTTTTGAAGATCTGGGTTGAAATTTGTTTTAGACTATCCCAAATAAATAGGTTGGATAAATGGTTATTTATATCATAATGCTGCTAGGCAGCTTGGCATGAATATTGGCCTAAGGAAGGACTCTGGATCAGATCCCCTAAGAATCTGCATGCTGTTATAGGAAGCAAGAGCTGCAGCTCTAGTTACAGCTTTATGTGACTTCACTACACGTTTGTCAGAAAAGAGAAGACTTAATATAACAAACAGCCAGAAAATCATACTTCTGAAAAAAGTTTGAGGTCATCTTTATACATTATAAAGAGGTACTGAGGGTCAGATTTTTTTTGTATTTGCTGCATTACACAATACGATTACATTGGCATTGTTGACACTGTAAAAATAAATTGCAGGTAGTTTCTGTGCATCTAAAATGGCTAGTCGGTATATGGGAAATGTGATTAACACATTAGACCTTTGAATATTTATGTTTGCCAACATTGGGGAGGTATTAGTAGGGATTGTAGTGGGGAAAAGTAGAAACAGCTTTTAACTCTGTAGGACTTAGGAGAGCTTTTAGGAGGGATGAATATTAAAATAGATTGCTAAAAATAAGGGCTGGTGTGCATGTATGAAGTGTTCATAACCAAACAACAAGATAGATCAGAAAAAGTTGGGTCTTTTTAACACACAGAGAGAGAATGCCAATCAAAGTTGTCCCTTTCTAGATGACATTCTATAATTCTTCATATTACTAAACTACATTTTTAAAATGTATAAAACACTCCTGAAGTAAGCTTTGTGAAAACATCTACAATAATGGAAAGGAGCTCACATAGCCACGAATAAGGTTTTTGGAATCTGCAGCCATGCTGACATCCAGATGAGAAAAAATAAGTAATCTTTTTGTAGATGAAACTAACCAGGCCACTGTCCTTAATATGGCACTGAAGCTTTTTATTTTCTACTGAAAAGGCTCATTGAATACACACAACATTTCCGATAAAGCCTCTTTGTTAAGAAATTAAAACTCAGAATGGTTTGGCTGCAAGTGATACCTTATACTAGTGATGATTTTTCAGGCCAACACAAATTTCAAAAATGCACTTATATTGTGGTTTACTTCAAGTGGAAATGACATCTGGCGTAAATGGTGAAAATGGGGAATACATTACAGACTTTACATTCGGGATTAGTTTAAAAAGAATTATGTTAACTTTGTAAGCATTTTTTCATGTTTTATATCGAAGGGGCATTAGTGTTCACTTTAAAACTATTGTCTGCTGGGGAGAGCATTCCAGGCTAAATGTGTATGTGTAGTTCAGATTTTTTTGGTAAGCTGCTATTTCTGTCACTGACTTTTTTGTTTTGTTTTTTATTTGGGTTTAATACTTTATTTTTTTTTAGGTGTTACATAGTTTATAATCACAATAAAGCACTTCTTGGTGACTAGTCAGAGAGTAATATAGAAGGAGGATTCATTTTAATAGTTAATAATCCATCCCTAGACAAAATAGATTAGCTCAATGAAGCTAATGCTTCAATTAATTTGGGTCTTTCATCTCTAGTATTTGTTATACTATAAAGTAAAATTATTCTCTCTAAAAGGTTTTTTGCTCACTCCCCATTTTAAAAGCCCAACACTCAAGTACATATATCAATACCTTACCTTTTTATCTCTGCCCCACACCCTTGGCCCACACACCATTTGGGATTTTTTATTTAAAAAAAGAGGAAATTTTGTGAAGTGGATGGGGTAGAATGTTGGCAGTATGATATGGAACTATTTGATGACTCCATTCCTGATGAACAGTAATCAAGACCCCAGTCCTGCTAACACATATATGTTCTACTTCAAGGACACGAGGAGTCCGCTGATTTCATTTAAATGTGTTTAAAATGTTGCAGGATCGGGCCCAAAAGTATTGGTGGTTCAGTAGCATCTGAAATGAATTAATAGTCTCATTCTAGCTATCAATGGACATTAACCTCTATCACAGAGAATGTACTTGTATATTAATTACTACTCTTGTTGACAGTTTCAGCAGATTGGCCAAGAATTGTGTGGAATGGAAACTGAATTCTCTTGCCATCTGGAGTGGTTCTGGAAGGTCATGATTTTAACACAATGGAAGGGTGTTGTGAAGAATTTTTCTTCAGGCACTTGCATTTATTCAAGATAGTGTCAAGAGATATGTCTGATAGTTTTAATGGCCCCTGTAATATCCATATCTCCCCAAATTGGATACACCTGCAGTCATTACCAGAATTACTATTGATGACTAATTGGACTTTTGGAGTTGTGTGTGTGTGCGGTGATTTATACGGACACATCTTTACATCCTGTCTCACCTCCTCCTAATATAAGCTGTGTTTGTGACATAGATAATAAAAGCATTCCAAGTGAAGTTGGTTGATATAATTATCTTTAAAATACATGTAGCGAAACCAGTTACATATGATTAAAGCAGTCTTTTTTATAGTCTCTGCAATTAAAGGCAGCACTGTTATTCATATTCTTAACAGAAAATACTCAAATGTTTCTTCAGCCATCCCTTTAAATAGGGATTCTGTCCACCCTCCACTAAAAATATAAATCTATGGTGAAGTGACAGAAGGGAAAAAATCCTCAGTGTATCAAATGACATTCTGCAAACCAGAATAAACAGTATCATAAAGTAACAGCAGAAGCCATGACATAAAAATTGTTCAACTTTCTCCCCTTTAAACTCTCCTGATATTAGTAGGGAGGGAGCCTGAAGTGAAATAAATTTCCCCGTAAAGTTTCAGAGTTTGTGTTAGCTGAGGACTGTTTGAAGGGTGGCAGGTAGCAATACTTATGTTGTTGTGCTTTTGTGCTTGAAAGGAATTTTTGATATTTCCCATGATTAGTTTACAAATCCGATATTTCATCATGGAAATTGACCAGAGTGCCCAAAAATAAATTCCATGCTAATTTTTTTCTCTCAAATCTTTTTTTTGTTTTCAAATTACAGTGGTTTAACTTGAACTCTCTCCTGATGGGTCCAGAACTAATATCAGATACATACCTTGCACTTTTCTTGGCTCAGTTACAACAGGAAGGTAATACTAGTTTGCAAATGTTAAACCTCATTGCTTGAAAGCACATGATTAAAATCAGATAATTAACCTTTATTTATAAGAGTGTTTGTATCCAGTCTATCTACGTTAGTTTTGTGACTGAATCAGTGAAATAACTATACAATCCTTGTAATGAAAGGCAAAGTCTAATATTGAATGTCTGTATTATATCCTGGTAATAAAGTACATCTTTTTTTATTTCATTGTATATTTAGTTGGGGGTATTTAATAATCCACACACCTTATACTTAGTATTTCTGCTTTTATTATTCCCAGGTTATTCTATATTTGTTGTAAAGGGTGACCTGCCAGATTGTGAGGCCGACCAACTACTGCAAATGATTCAGGTACAGCAGATGCAGCGACCAAAACTGATTGGGGAAGAGCCTGCACAATCAAGAGATGAAAGGTAAGGTAAATAAAGATTTATTTTTAATCGTGTTGAACATGATTTTTTTTAGCGACTGATGCCTACAACCAAGGCACTTATTTCTAAGTAAACTTACAAAGTAGTATTAGATACCTCTAATTCATTATGTATACTATTATAATTTCACCAAGTTGTAAAGCTGCTATATTTTACAACATGAATCCTTAAATGTTTCCAAATCTTAAAACATTTTAAAATACTCTAGTCAGCCTGGTATAGTTTTGTTGCATTTAATCATGGTTAAATTTTATTGCTTTTAAAGAGATTTAAGAGAGCTTTAAATTTGCAAAGGAATTACTTCATAAATGTTCCTTTCTCTTGGTATACAGGTTAACTTCCTTGGCTCTGCAATAGGTAAAAACAGAGATCTTGTGGGGCAATATAGCCACAGTTGGTAGAGCATGGGACTGGGAACCACAAACTTCTGAGTTCTGCCCTTCACTGTGACACTGACTAGCACTGTGATTATGGACAAATCACTTAATTTCTTTTGTACTTCTGTTTTTCATTTGTAAAATGGGGAAAATATTTAACTACCTCAGAGATGTGTTGTGAAGATAAGACTGTTTTTACAGTATCCTGAAAATGCAGAGCTAAATCAATGCAAAATATTATTCTTTTTTTTCTTTTTTTTGCAGGGTGCAAAAAACTGACCTGGAACAAGCTTTAGACATTAACCATCCCTTTGATGGAACAGGCATGTTAGATGAAGATGAGGAGAATTTCCAAAGAGCCCTTGCTCTAAGTAGACAGGAAATTGATATGGAAGATGAAGAAGCTGATCTTCGTAGAGCCATTCAACTTAGTATGCAAGGTAAAAGACTTACTTAAAAAGAATCTACAATATTTATCCAGTGATCACTTGACTAGTTGAGTTCTTGTGAAAGGTGAAATCCGACAGCTGAAATCTGTTCATAGGGTCAAGTACAGTAGCTGTTTTCCCTGCAAATTTGTCTCAGCCCCCCTGGACAGGCCCTCTGGAAAGTCTGTATCCTAGGCATGAAGGGATACTTAAGTGTGAACTTTGGTCCTTTCCTTGTGACTCTTTAAAAATGTTGTCAATTATGATGTGAATAGTTGATCACTAGGAAGTATACTGAAAGTTCATCTTATTCACATAGACATCTAAATAGCCATTAGATAGTATTGATTTTTAGGTTGGCTACTGCCTTGGGTAGATTTGAACCATTGATCTTCAGGTGAAGTTCTTTGTTCCCCAGTCCCCTGAGCCATTCGCTCCTTGCCAGATCTATTGTTTCAAGACTTTTGTCTGTAGTAATAGAGATTAGATTTTTGTATATGATGATCAAGTTATAAACAATTTTTTTCTTCATCGAGATTTGGAGAGGTAATTTTAGCTATGTTACATTTGTTAGTTTAAAATTTCCCATCTTGATTGGTGTAATGAAATGCCATGTTCTAACTTTAGGAGGCCATCGAAGCGAGTTTTCAGACTGTGTATCGCAGAATATACCACATTCATCTGGTACAAGTCAGTCTGAATCTCTTTCTTCAGAAGAGCTGCGAAGGAGAAGACAGACATATTTTGAAAAGTAAAGTATCTGGTGGAAAACTAAATTTGCTTATTGAAGTAATTATATCTTAGGATAGTATAATATTCTTTCACACGAGGTCAGATTTAGCTTTATTTAGCTTTTTTTTTTTTAATGGCCTTTTTAGCACTGTATTCTGGAAATCCTGTAGCTTCTAATTAGTTCCTTGAGATACCAGTTAGGAGAAGATTGTTTGTTTGCTTGCTTGCCAGTAAGGTAAAGGTCCAGCTACGTGCATGCACGTGCACACATAGGTACTAAGATACTATTTTACATGAAGTCTTAGGAGTATTGTTATAAATAACGCTAATTATTTTATAGAGGGTATGTGTCCTTCTATTGAGCCCTGCTTCTGGGGTATTGAGGACTCTATCATGTGATCGTGCTCTTCATGATTTAATGAGTATGTTGTTTTTTTCGTGGAGTGCACTATCAATATTTAGTGGGGGTATTGCCTGAGAGGTGAGATATAAATGCAGGGAGTCACATAATTTTCATCTATTGAGTCCTTCACCCTCTGAACAAAAGGTTGGGCAGATCTTGTTCTCTGCTAACCACAGAGATGAGCAAGTAGATTCTTAATACCAATTCAGCTTCTGCTTCAGAACTATAAACCAGTTGTATCTCTTCTGTTGTTGTTGCTTTTTCTTCTCTCAGTCTTGATCTTCTAGTGAGGAAGGAGGGGAACCAGAAGGAAAAGTGAAGTAGTAAGGGGATAAGACTGATTGGATGAGACTGCCATACATTTGAATTGAAGGGATTTGGGTGCAAAGGCATACGATGGTGCCTAACACCATCCAAATATTTCTCACTCATTGGCTTTCCATAGAATGAAAAATGACTTTTTTGCAGAGGGGAGCGGTCAGAACAGGACTTTAGAAAAAGAGACAATAAAGGCAAGATGAGGAGCTTTAAATGGAGACTGTGAATTTAAATTTGGACGTATATGTAAATTTTGGGGTGGGGGGAACAGATGTAAAGCGTCAGATCCAGGGAAATGTTTCACACTTTTTTTTTTTAAATCCAATAAAAACAGTTGTTTTTAACAACTAAATATTTTCCTGCAATGTTTGGAACCCTAACAGTAAGGAATGGCAAGTGAAACTGATAATAATTGAAAAATATCAAAGCTGATATAAATGTTAAAATTAAACAGTATAAATTGTGACTTTCTCTGGTATTTTAAAGTTCTTTGTCTTTTAATGTATGGTATAAGAGAGACAAAGTGGGTGGGTTAATATATTTTATTGAACCAACTTCTATTGGTGAGAGAGACAAGCTTTCGAGCTTACACTCTGCTCGAAAGCATCTCTCTTTCACCAACAGAAGTTGGTCCAGTAAAAGATATTACCCCACCTACCTTGTCTTTCTCATATCATGGGACTGACACAGCTACAACAACCCTGCATATAGGATTGCCAGCTTTAGTTGGATGAATTCCTGGAGGTTTCATCACATGGCATTCTCTTTCATTAAAGACTAATCTTTCATTCCTGGAGACTCCAGGACAATCCTGGACAGTTGGCCACACTATACAATGTATGATGTTGAACATAGGTAAAGAACCTCTAAGCTCCCTTTTTCATAATTCTGACTACCCACCATGGTTCCTTAAAGTTGATAGTAGGTAGCTATCTATTTTCTGCCTTTTTTGTGGATCAAATTATTTGCAGGGATCAGAATAAAGTGAAGTGAGTGCCTAATATAAAATCCAGAGGTTCTGGATTATCTCACGGTCAGCTTTGTGTCTGCTAATATTTTCTTAACTAAAGTATAAATGTGGTAACTTGAAGTCTACCAGATACTAGGAACTTAGAAGTTTGTCTAGTTTATACTATGTTTTTCCTGCTAGTTTTGTTTTTTTCATTAATTTAAACTATTTTGGTAATTTCAGACAGCAGCAACAGTCACAGCATCAAGGCCAGACCCCAGATATACATGATAAGCCAACTACAAGTTCAAATGCACTAGGAACAGACCCAGGTATTATTTTATTCAACCTACGGTTTTAAACACAGATGTTAATCTAGATTTTTCCCCTGGTGGGTTCTCTCTTTGCTGAGAAGAGTTCTCCAATTTTCCTTGCCTTTAACTCCCCTAACAACTGCCCTTGGGGCTGCATGACATACCCACTATTTTTCTTGCTGGGGAGGATACAATAGGGCTCTTAGAGAGCCAGTTCTGCTATGTTAGCCGAAAGGGTCACTCTTGAGTGATATGAGATCACCTGTCCCACAGTAGTGGACTGTATTACCTGCACACTGCTCTCAGCCCTTGTTGCCTAAGAATGTAGAGATAGTGATTGAATGTAGCTCTCTACTTCTTGGGAGTGCACAGCTCTGCTATTAGATCAGACAGGTTCTAGTTTTACTTTCTTTTGTTTGTTTCTAGTTGAATATAGTATGGTAGCTCTTGGTGTAGGTGTATGCTGCACTTCTTATTACCAACAACAGGATGCATGCTGAAAAATAAATCTGTCTCTAAATGTCTATTCTCAAGTTTTATAAAAAGTACATTAGGCTGGATCAGAGACATTTATTATTTTTAATTATGTGTGGAAACATGTTAACGTAATTGAGAGAGAAAATAAATCTGTAAACATTACTAATGTTAAATATCAAAGATCTAAAATTAATTATACATTATTTCATATCTTTTTATAGAATGATTACAGTGCATTGAAAAGTAAGTCTGAAATGATCATTTGATAGTAGAAAACAAAAAAGCAAAAGACATCTGAAAAAACATGGAATGATAAACAAATAGAAACAAGAGGCAAGAAGTGATATGAAAAATGTTTACTTTTTTATAGCTGCATTCCAGAAGTAATTAGACATAAATATTTTGTGTATGTTTGGCTTCTGGCAGGAGGCGATATGAGTGAAGAAGACATGCTTCAAGCAGCCATGAATATGTCCTTGGAAACTGTTAGGAACTGCCTGAATACAGAAGAAAAGAAATGACAAAATAATGTTTTTTCTTTTGTCAGAACACTCAATCTCCATTATAATATTCTTGTGTGGATGCTGTACAAGCCGGGTTCATTTCAGAGTCAGGATATTGTCTTACCACAGATGAAAAGAAGGGGATCAGAGTTAAAAGGGGATCTGAAAATAACAAAAAGATTGGACCAATTTAGAAGTTAGGGCCCTGATGCTGCAAAACACTTCAACACGTGCATAACTTTGCTCAGGTGAGTAGTTTCATTGACTTCAGGAGGATAACTCAAGTGAGCAAAGTTAAGTGCCTTGTAGGCTCAGGGCCTGTGTGTTGGATGCCCCAAATAAGGGGCAAGTATAATTTACCTTCCTTTCTTATTAAATGTCAGCTGCTTGGAGAATTCAGCACAAAATCACTAAATTAGTGCAGTTTTCTTATCAGTGAACTCAGATACCATTCAATAATAATTTTAAAAATAAATACAAAAAAGTTAGGCTCTTAAATCATTAATAGAAAATATGGACAAATTTTAAAACCAGTAAGCACATTTTAAAATGAAAAAATTTTAATCTTTTACCGTCTAGAACCTGAGTTCATGGTTCTATGTTTCTCCTGCAACAATTGATGGTGTTTCACTTCCCAGAACTTAGAACAGAGCTTTCTGTTCTGCTGTTTTGTGTGCTTGTGATAGGATCATTTCTGCAAAAGAAACACAAAACCATGAGGTCTTGGCATTTCAAAATAAAAATATTCAATATATTTGTATTTAACTTGAGTAGCATTATATCTTAATGATTTAAGAACTTTTACCTTTTTTGAACTTGCAGTATCTTTAGCATTATTTGAAAATCATCGTTAAAGGAAGGTTCATGTCAAAGATTTCTCCAGTTTTCTTACTTCAGGTCAGATGATTTGGCTCCCTCTTCATACTTTTTCCACTGAATGCTGAAGATGGCTTTACTGGAGATGGTATTTCTTTCTGTGAGTGAGACATAACATGTTGCCAGTTAGGCTAAACAGTTTCTTCTTGTCTTTACTTCTCCTGTTTTGTCTTCTGTTTTTTCTCTTTGAGTTCCTCCCCTTACCTTGGCCTCTCACCATTTCTTTTTTCACACTACTAGTAAGAACATCTATCTCTTCCCTGGTTAGTTAGTTCACCAAGCTGTGTTCAGAGTGGGGGAAGGGAGGGTGAGAGATTTAGATGCCATAATTTCAGTGCCACGTATCTAAGGTGCATTTCTGCAATCTGAAATGACCTCTGTGCAAGTAGCTTTGTTAAGATTGACTGTTTGTTTGTATGTGCGCCCATGTTTTTTCTCAAATGCTTTTTACAAATATCTTCTATTTTGTCAGAATTTTACAACTTTTTTCAGGAACGGCCTTCATTCATGCACCTTACAATTTGTTTATCATGTTGTTTCTGTTACTGAGAAAAATAGGGAGCAAAGTACGCAAGCTAGCTTGCATAATCAGTTATAAGACTTACTCTTTGATACTCAAGATGAATGTGGGACAGAGTGACCAAATTTGGCTTTCAACTTTACTGCAACAGTTTAAACATGTTCATTTTTCATAAATGGTGCTTTAAATATAAATTCTGTTTACATATAAATTATATGGAAATATGTTTATAGATGTATGGTGTTTAAGCTGTTTTTCACTTAGTATGTAAGCAGTTGCCACAGACATTCTAAGAATAATCTTTCGAAACTATACATTTGATTTCTTTACCAAAATATTTTAAAATTATACTATTGCAACATAGTAATGTATTTAATTGAAATTAGTTAGAGTGAATCATAATTAGATGGAAATAAACATTCAGCACAGAATAGTACTGTATATAAAAGGGCCGTTAGGTTTTGGTAAAGATTTGTGTAGAATGATGGCTTCTTGATGGCTTAGAATATTACTGTAAAAAGATCCTTAGGCTAAATCCTGTTTCTTTTACTTGTATGCTTAATTTCCACTGATTTCAGTAGGATCACTTGCATGAGTAAGGCAATGTGGATTTGACCAGAGGACAAGTAATGCTCTTCAGAATTGCTTTTTAGCTCCACCATTCTTATTCTTTTTAGGCAATACTGTTGTGATTTCAGTCTGCCTAATTGACTAACAGATTAACTCTTTTGCCATGCCTTCTGCACCATATTTTTAAAACAAAGTCACTGCTTTTAGGAAAAAAATAAACACACACACAACTTTGCAATGCTGAATGGCTGCACAAACCTATCAGTATAGATTTTGGCTTCAGGATTCACTGTTCCTTGAAAATGAAAGTGGAAAAGGACGCATATAAAGCATGAAATATTGTTTTTGTGTGGCTGGAAATTCATCATGATTTTTCTTTTTCTCTGCCTACATTTTGCCTGTCATAAACATTCTCCTTTTTGGCATGATGCAAGCAACAGCTGGATGAACTTATTTGACTTAATTTAAAATGCAGGGTTTTATCTTTATAAATGGATACAGATTTGTAAAGGCTGGTTAAAAGACTTCTTTTTTAAGATATAATTAACTTCCTCTTCAGTTATGTTATGATAAATTAATATTTCTTTGGCTATATACTGTAGCATTCTTATATAAAAATCTGAACTCCTATATTCTAGTGATGTGAATTATAATCACTAAAGCATGGAAGTTCATGATTAAAGCACCAAATCCATCCTCAAATCACCTCACTGCCTAACTATTGTAGCATACAAGGAATGTAAGATCATATAATGCTTAAAAGGCACAAAAGGGTGAATCAGATTTTATGGATAACCATATTCCTTTCAATAAACAGTATCATTCTAAAAATTAAGTGAGCTAAATGTGCACTTGGATTCTGAGGAATAATAATCTCACTCAGACTGGTGACCTGTTAGTGAATCAGTTAAGAGGTAGCCCTTGAGGCTACATACATGAATTGCACCAAAGGAAAAGGTGAATATGAACTAGCCACAATACACATATTACAGTGTAGATCCAAAGTACAGAATATGTGGAGCTGCCTAGAAGCCATCAGTAAAAACTGATCTCGTTTGCTCAGTGTGCATTCTTTAAGTGATAAGCACTTGCTGACATGTATAAATTGTGAAACCCTTTTGTAAATAAAGTTTAAACTAATTGAGTCTTTTGCTAGCAGTAGCCATCTTTTGAAGCTGAAGTTTCATCTTAATGTTGTAGCATTAGTGATAGAGAACCCATTGTGCAGGAGAATAAATTATTTTTGTTCCAGTCTGACATTTGTAATATCTTTAGATCCTGTCTATCCTACAAAAATTACCATGTTTATCATTATTATGGTCCATGTGATGTAGTATGGTCTTCTGTCCACAGAAGTCAGGGAAGAAAAAGTGATACCCATGTTGGGTAGCTACAGAATTAAAACACAGTTCTGCAACACGATTGTAACTTTTTTTCTGTCCTCCCAGGTAAGGAAATGATCGTGCTATAACAGTTTCACGCCAGGCCACAATCATGTTTAGTTATGGTTAATTTTAGGCACTATAATATAAACTCTGCACTATAATGTTCTAACAACCTAAAATTCTTCTGACATTAAACCAGTAGTAGAAGCAAACTGGTTTCCAATCTCCTATGTTTGGGCTTCATATGGTATCAAAACATCCTCTTTTAGCATGATAGAAGTAGTGGTTAAATGCAAATTACGGTTAAACTTCATTTTCAAATACACTTCACAGGTTTTATGTTGCAAATAAATACTTATATGTACCTCTTGGTTGCTGTACTTCTTAAAATATGTATTAATAATAGTACTTATTTGGTTATTATGAATCCATAATATTCTGTGTATATGGGGTGGACAGAAAGTTATGTAAAGTACTTGCTACAGATGCATAGTAAATGCAATTCCACCTCCAAATCTCAGCCAAATATTTGTGTCATTCACAAAATGTTCTATTTTATTTAGGAAACTGCTAATCATGTTTTTAAAAGTGAGTGAACAAAAAAGCATTAAGATGATCATAAACTGACTAGGAGGAGACAGTATCCAGAATTTAGTATATTTTGTAGTGTTTCAACTGCATGTTAAAATATACCAATTTTAATCTTTTTTCTGAATTTATGTGGGCTCATCTCCAAAATTTGTATTTGCAAAGGAATCTTATTGTACAGTTCCTATTAGCAGTACATCTCCTTGGGTTTTTGGTTCTAAGGTATTTAAAATCAGAATCCATGGTAAGAGGAAAAAATGTGAAATTTGATTTGTCAAGTATAAGATTAATCAGATGACTTTGGTGGCTATACAAAATAGTTGTGGATTAATTCCACTGAATTTTCATAATTGCTAATGAACAACCTTTTTAAAACAAATTCAGTCTGAAAAAAAAACGACACTTATTTCCTTAGCCAAGTAAAGACAAAATTAGTAACACCTTAAAATTGGTCCACTGTAATTACTCACTTTCTGTACTTCCAAAATTGAAAGGTTTCTTACATTCCTGTTCATTTTTTACTTACAAAATTTGCTAAAAAAGCTGTGCTTTTGCATCTTGTACTGAAGAAATTAAGTAGCTTCATATTGCATAAAAATGATAGATTTCTAGCATAAATACATGGTTCTTTGCTTTATTCCAAATTTATGGTTTAAGGGGACACTATCAAGATTTATTAACACAACATTTGACCTGCTGTTCTCTCTTCCCCCCGCCGACCCCAGTCTCTCCAAATGTGTGTAAAGCACATGTAATTTTTAGTCTGGTTTCACCAACTCAAAATGTTAACTTCTTTCTTTAAATCCACACAACGACCAATGTGTATGGTCAGAGGAGGAAAACCTTAGTAAGGGGGGAAAAGGACCAGTTGAGAAGACAATGCAAAGACAATCTGAATGTTGTCATTGGGGGAAACCTTGGCAGTGTCTTTTAAGGTTACCATAGTTTATAGTAATTGCAAACAGGCCAAAATCTGCCTTCTACAACACCTGTGCAACCCCACTGACTTCAGCAGGTTGCATAAGTACAAAGGAGAGTATAATTTAGGGCCTCTGTTTCAGGAAATTCCTCATCAAAATAAAGACTTATTTCTCCTATTATCTCTTACATAGCACAAAGTTGTGTGTTTCTATTAAACATTTTCAGTTACAGTGTCTTAATTTACAAGAGAAGTAATACAATTACAAACTTTGAAACGTATTTGGTCATAGTGTTGAGTGCATTACAGCAGGGCTACTTGGTGAAACTTTGAGAGAGATTTCCAAATGAGCACTGGTGGACAATAATATAGTGTTGGTATGGATGTGCAACTGTAAGTTATTAAATATTGATCTCTAAAAGTTATTAAAATAAAGATGACTGTGCTTTTTAATGTCCTCTTTTAATTTGATTTTTTTTTCTGTGTGCTATCCCTTAATATAAATGGGCCTGAGCCAGACCCCACTGAAATCGGTAGAAGTATTTCTTTTGATTTCAGTGGGCTTTGAAGCCAACCCTGTTTCCATAACTACTAGCACTGTGGAGCACACTTAATTACCACTCATATTTTTTTGCATCTTTTGATAAAAATTGCAAGATTACATTTGGAAATGGGTGGTTAAGTGAGAAAGTAGTTTGAGTAATATTTCAACTAGATCTAGTAAAGACTGGCTTCATTTTTATTAAAAAAAATTGTTTACTCAAATACTATCACTTGCTGCAGACACATGCTGTATATTCATGGCATAATGTATCATAAGTATAGTTATGTTAGAACTAACGTATGCTGTATTTTTTTTGTATATACTGATAATAACAGTGTTGTTTGTACTATTAGGAGTGAAGCCATTCAACTAAAAGTCCTAATGTTAAACTGCCATTCAACTAAAAGTCCTAATGTTAAACTGTCAATTTCTAGCAAGTAAGGTATTTAATTAAGGTTCTGAGATTTGAATACAGTTATCTCAGTGCATGCGTTATTTGATTTCTTGGCTCTACGCTGTTTGAGGCAGAGTGATTGTTGGACTCTTTAAGTCAGCTGTTCATACATTTTTGATGGTGAGCACATCTGTCTTGGTGGCGAGTCCATCTGTTCAAGTTTGTAGTTAAAAGTAATTAATCTTAAAAAATAAAAGAAAACCTGTGATGTTTTCTTACCGTATTACCTCACCTCAGTGTTGTAAAATGAACCATGCTCATGGGTTGTGTTTATTCATGTCAAATACATTTTTTCTTATTTTTTTAAATTAACAATGAGGCATACACTCAAATGATGAGGGATTTTACCATACAGTGGAATTAACCAAGCTGAGAACTGTGGCTTTCTAAAGTAAGATTTAGAGTAATGGGAAAGTCATGTGTGTTTTGACTTGGGTAGGTGGTCCGAGATCCTGCTGAAGTGGGAAGCTGGCCTTCATGCACAGGACTGTTGGTGTCTCCAAACTGGGGAGAGGTGTTCTTTGGGATGGGTGGTGTGCCTATTTTCCCTTATTTCTGCCATTCCTATTAGTATCGGTGGTGGAGAGTTGTATACCTTGTAGTGGCCAACTCATGCAGAGCCATTGGCCATTATCTTTGAAAACTCGTGGCAATCGGGGGAGGTCCCAGACGTTTGGAAAAAGACAAATATAGTGTCCATCTTTTAAAAAGGGAAGAAGGAGAACCCGGGGAACTACAGACAAGTCAGCCTCACCTCAGTCCCTGGAAAAATCATGGAGCAGGTCCTCAAGGAAGCACTTGGAGGAGAGGAAGGTGATCAGGAACAGTCAACATGGATTTACCAAGGGAAAGTTATGCCTGACCAACCTGATTGCCTTCTGTGATGAGATAAATAGCGCTGTGGATATGGGGAAAGCAGTGGACGTGATATATCTTGACTTTAGCAAAGTTTTTGATACGGTCTCCCACAGTATTCTTGCCAGCAAGTTAAAAAAGTATGGATTGGATTAATGTACTATAAGGTGGATAGAAAGCTGGCTAGATTGTCAGGCTCAACGGGTAGTGACCAATGGCTCGATGTCTAGTTGGCAGCTGGTATCAAGCAGAGTACCCCAGGGGTCGGTCCGCGGGCCTGTTTTGTTCAACATCTTTGTTAATGATCTGGATAATGGGATGGATGGCACCCTCAGCAAGTTTGCAGATGACACTAAACTTGGGGGAGAGGTAGATACTTGGAGGGTATGGATAGGGTCCAGAGTGACCTAGACAAATTGGAGGATTGGGGAAAAGAAATCTGATGAGGTTCAACAAGGACAAGTGCAGAGTCCTGCACTTAGGACGGAAGAATCCCATGCACTGCTACAGGCTGGGGACCAATTGGCTAAGTGGCAGTTCCTGCAGAAAAGGAGCTGGGGATTATGGTGGATGAAAAGCTGGCTATGAGTCAGCAGTGTGCCCTTGTTGCCAAGAAGGCTAACGGCATATTGGGTTGCATTGGTAGGAGCATTGCCAGCAGACCGAGGGAAGTGATTATCCCTCTCTATTCGGTACTGGTGAGGCCCCAACTGGAGTATTGCATCCAGTTTTGGGCCCCCCACTACAGAAAAGTTGTGGAGAAGTTGGAGAGAGTCTAGCGGAGGGCAACAAAAATGATCAGGGGGCTGGGGCACATGACTTACGAGGAGAGGCTGAGGGAACTGGGCTTGTTTATACTGCAGAAGACAAGTGTGAGGTGAGATTTCATAGCAGCCTTCAACTACCTAAAGGGCGGGTTGCAAAGAGGATGGAGCTCGGCTGTTCTCAGTGGTGGCAGATGACAGAATGAGGAGCAGTGGTCTCAAGTTGCAGTGGGGGAGGTCTAGGTTGGATATTAGGAAAAACTATTTCATTAGAAGGGTGGTGAAGCACTAAAATGGGTTACCTAGGGTGGTGGTGGAATTTCCATCCTGAGAGGTTTTTAAGGCCCGGCTTGACAAAGCCCTCGCTGGGATGATTTAATTGGTGTTGGTCCTGCCTTGAGCAGGGGGTTGGACGAGATGATCTCCTGACGTCTCTTCCAACCCTAATCTTCTATGATTCTATGATCATTTTCACTCACACTCTCAGTGCATCTTGTAGTGGGTGGATGTATCCTCCAGCTTTCATCCATTGTCTACAGCCAAGCTCTACGATAGAACCACATTTGCTCCAACCCCTCAAACAGAGGCAAACACCTACAAGATCTCTATCAAGCGTTCTTACAACTACAATACCCATCTGCTGAAGTGAAGAAACAGATTGACAGAGCCAGAAGAGTACCCAGAAGTCACCTACTACAGAACAGGCCCAACAAAGAAAATAACAGAACGCCACTAGCCATCACCTTCAGGCCCCAACTAAAACCTCTCCAACGCATCATCAAGGATCTACAACCTATCCTGAAAGACGACCCAACACTCTCACAGATCTTGGGAGACAGGCCAGTCCTTGCTTACAGACAGCCCCCCAACCTGAAGCAAATACCAGCAACCACACACCACACAACAGAACCACTAACCCAGGAACCTATCCTTGCCAACTGTGTCCACATATCTATTCAGGGGACACCATCATAGGGCCTAATCACATCAGCCACACTATCAGAGGCTCGTTCACCTGCACATCTACCAATGTGATATGTGCCAGCAATGCCCCTCTGCCATGTACATTGGCCAAACTGGACAGTCTCTACGTAAAAGAATAAATGGACACAAATCAGACGTCAAGAATTATAACATTCAAAAACCAGTAGGAGAACACTTCAATCTCTTTGGTCACTCGATTACAGACCTAAAAGCGGCAATTCTTCAACAAAAAACTTCAAAAACAGACTCCAAGAGAGACTGCTGAATTGGGATTAATTTGAAAACTGGATACAATTAACTTAGGCTTGAAAAAGACTGGGAGTGGATGTGTCATTACACAAAGTAAAACTATTTCCGCTTGTTTATTTCCCTTCCTACTGTTCTTGTAAAGTGCTGGAAATGGCCCACCTTGATTATCAGTACAAAATGTGTTTTCCCCCGCCCCCCGCTCTCCTGCTGGTAATAGCTCACCTTTCTTGATGACTCTTGTTACAGTCTGTATGGTAACACCCATTGTTTCATGTTCTCTGTGTATATAAAATCTCCCCACTATATTTTCCACTGTATGCATCCAATGAAGTGAGCTGTAGCTCACGAAAGCTTATGCTCTAATAAATTTGTTAGTCTCTAAGGTGCCACAAGTACTCCTTTTCTTTCTTTTATGTAGTGTTTGAAGATTGAATGTTCATTTGCAGCTAACGATATTAACATTCTAAATATGGTACTTAAATTTAAACACCTATAAGGAAAAGTAGTACTGCAGTTAACTTTCAAACCCAACTAGGAAAAATATTGATACACGTTTGGACTCAAACAGCTAAGCCAAATTTTTGGGGTCTTGCAGGTGGTTCAGTTAGGGGGAAAAATTGGTGATAGATATTTCTTTGATGCAATTTTTGTTAATTTGCAAAGAATGTACAAACTCTTGTGTCCCTGAACACTGTAAAAAACAAACAAGAGACAGCTCCTTCATTTGCTGTGACAAGCCTACCTTTCCAGCCAGCACTCTATACCCAAAAAGCCTTTTCTCTTAGCTTTCTCTCAGTAAAGCTTTCTTACCAGCCTTTTGTTACTGTCTTCTTGGCTTTCTCTCAGACAGACTCCCCTGCCTCAAAACAGTTCCACCAATCAAACCAATAGGGCCACATGGACATTCTGAGCAAAAGCTGATCATGTACCTATATTTTGGGTGCTAATGCTATTGTTTCAGCCATCTGGTTACAGTGGCTTCTTTACATTTATCCTATATGTAAGGTGGGGTCATGCCCAACCCATAACTACACAGTTTAACTCAACAAGTCCATTTACTGAAAAGCTGATTCCACTTTGATAGCTATTTCTGTTTCTAAGGAAAGTGAATTTCCTCAGAGGGTGAAATTCTTTAACTTCACCAAAGGTATAGTGCAGGCATTTTTTTTTTCACAGCTCTGACAGCATGCCTCAACCCAAATCAGCCACTCAGAAGTTCACTCTGTGCCTATTGAGTTCTTGACCTCTCTGTACAGTTAAGATTTCAGTTTGTGGTGTGTGTGTGTGTGGGGGGGGGTGTTTGTCTCATTTTTCAGCATCACTTAACCCCCTACAGCTGTCCCTGAGTAATAACCTGATAACCGCTAAAGTGGCTGAATTCAAACCAGTCCCAATAAGCCATCCAAACCCCTGGCTAGTTTAGTAACAATATGAATATAAATCTTATACCTGCACCTTATATTGATGCATCGTCTGTAAGACTGTGACTGCTCCCCAATTATGTTGTTTCAGGAATGTCTTTTTATTGCCATGGAAAAGCTGAATGGATATACAGTTTCTTTGGGGAGAAAGGCTGTGATTAATTTTTTTTTAAAAAGACCATGCTGTCTAGGAATTCTTTTTTTTTAAAGCTTAATCTTAAACTTAAAAAAAACCTAAATACTTCCTGAAAATTCCTGTTAGTGTTAGAATTTGTAATTTTTTTTCTTATACTACCTATATTTAAGGCCTAAATTTAATTAAAATATACTGTTAATAGGTAAGCATGTGTATCTGGGATAAGTTTCACATTAATCATAGGGTTTTATTGGCCCAGTTTATGCTTTTGGGCGACACGTCTGTCTGAATGTAGGGTAATAGCTTTGTTTGTCTGCATGCCTCTGATGCAGTGTCATTTGCTGACACATCAGTGAATGAACGAGGAGACTAATGAAGGTTGCTGTCACAATCTGATTTGTGAGCTATTCATAGAACAGTACCCAGAAGAACTCTCAGTAATTTTGCAATTGCACAAAATATACTTTTTTTGTTTGGGTACCAATTAATGGAAATGATGATCAGGCTAACATACACTTTCTGGTGAGAGAAAGACCGTAATGTTACAGGGATAGCCCTTATAAACTCAGGGTATCTTGTACTAATGAACACTTAGCTTTTGAGATGTTACTGGATATTATTAAACATTTTCCTATATTAACTGTACAGAACCACCTGTTGTAATAATTATCAGAGACTGGATACAATAAAGTAAATTCAAATAGAGAAACCTTTTATTGGTATTACCTTTAATGTGACCATTTTTAATCTGAGATTAAATTCTGACAAAGGCTGATGATCAGTGATGAAAATAAAGACAAGTTCCATACTTTATTGTGGTCAGATGTGCTCTACGTTTTGTATACAAAATTAACGTAGTCCGTATTGAATGGATTAAAAACTGGTTAACAGAGAGATCTCAAAAAGTAATTGTAAATGGGGATTCATCAGCCAGTGGAGGTGTTTCTAGAGGGGATCTGTAAGGATCTGTTAGTTGGTCCAATGCAGTTTAATATCTTTATCAATGATCTGGAAGAAACAATGAAATTAGTGCTGGTCAAATTTGCAGATGACACAAAAGTTGGTGGAATTGTGGATGAGTCGGGTCTACTGCCTAATCAAGATCACTTGCTAACATGAGCTGATATGAATAACACATGATTTAACACAACAAAATGAAAGGTCAGACATCTAGGAACATAGAATGGAGGTCACATTTATAAGACGGGACTGTGTCCTGGAATACGCTGACTCTCAAAAGGACTTACTTTAGGAGTCACAGCAGCTAACCAACTGAACATGACCTCTCAGAGCTATGCTGTAGCTAAGAGAGTTAATAACAATCCATGGCTGTATAAGCAGGGGAATATTAAGAGTAGAGAGGTGATATTACCTCTGTATACAGCATTACTGAGACCCTTACTGGAATATTGTGTCAGTTCTGCAGTCCAAACATCAAAAAGGATGTTGAAAACTGGAAAATGTTCAGAAAAGAACTACAAGAAGTTGAGAAAACATGAGTTATAGTGAGAGATTTAAGAAGCCCAATCTATTTAGTTTATGTAAGAGAAGGTTAATAGGTGACTTGATCATGATACACTACACACACTATATGGGGAAGAGATTTCTGAGAGGAGATGACTCTTTAAACTAGCAGAAGACATGATGAGACCCAGTGGTTGGAAGCTGAAGCTCAGAAAATTCAGACTATTTAGGTGCACATTTTTAATGGAGAGGGTAACTATTGGAACAACTACCTAGAGCAGAGGTGGGCAAACTATGGCCTGCAGGACTGTCCTGCCCAGCCCTTGAACTCCTGGCCGGGGAGGGTAGTCCCTGGCCCCACCCCTGCTGTCCCTCTCCCCCGCAGTTACACCGCCGCGCAGGCAGCACGGCTGGCTCCGTCAGGGCAGCGGGGCTGTGAGCTCCTGCCGCTCTGAGCAGCAGGATAAGGGGGTGGTGCGGGGCGGCGACATTGGGTCGGGGGTCCCGGGGGGGGGCAGTCGGGACAGGGAGCAGAGGGTGGTTGGATGGGGCGGAGGTTCTGGGGCGGGGCGGTCAGGGGTCATGGAACAGGGGGGTTGGATAGGGTGTGGGAGTACCAGGGGGCCTGTCAGGGGGCGGGGGTGTGGATAGGGGTCGGGACAGTCCGGGGACAGGGACCAAGGGTGATCAAATAGGGGGTGGGGTCCTGGGGGGCCTGTCTGGGGGCTGGGGTGTGGATAGGGGTCAGGGGGACAAGGAGCAGGGGGGGTTGGATAGGTGTGGGAGACCCGGGGAGCCTGTCAGGGGCAGTCAGGGGACAGGGAGCGGTGGATGGGGGTGGGGGATGCCGGGAGGGAGTGGTCAGGGGACAGGGAGTGGGGGGTGGAGGGTTGGATGGGTCCGAGGTTCTGAGGGGGGCAGTCAGGAGGCGGGAAGTGGTGGGGGCGGATAGGGGGCGGAGGCCAGACTTTTTGGGGAGCACAGACTTCCCTACCTGGCCCTCCATACAGTTTCGCACCCCAATGTGGCCCTCGGGCCAAAAAGTTTGCCCACCCCTGATCTAGAGAGTCTAGTCAAGAGTGGATATTTTTTAAAGGATATTCTATTGTTCAAACAGAAGATATGGGCTTGATACAAAAATTATTGGATGAGGTTCTTTGACCTGCGTTATGCCATGTGTTTGTGTGTAGCTGTTCTGGTGTGAGAGGACTCAGGAACTCCCCAGGGGCCAGTGTCTGTGTGTGACTGGCAGGGTGCCAGGGGCCAGGTTTGTGTGTTGCTGGCTGGATGTGAGGGGCTCAAGGACTCCCCAGAGGCCAGGTTTGTGGGTACTGGCGGAATGTGAGGGGCTTGGCTCAGGGACTCCTCAGGGATTGGGTTAGTGTGTAACTTGAAAGGAGCAAGGTCTCAGGGACCCCGGCAGCCAGGTCTGTGTGTACCTGGCAGGGTGCAAGGGGCTTGGGGATTCCCCAGGGGTCAGATTTGTGTGTAGCTGGCGGGATATGAGGGGCTCCGGGACTCTCCTAGGGGCCAGGTTTGTATGTAGCTGACAAGGTACTAGGGGCTCGGGGACTCCCCAGGGACCAGGCTTGTGTGTAGCTGGTGGGATGTGAGGGGCTGGGGACTCCCCCGGGAGCCAGGTTTGTGTGTAGCTGACGGGGTACAAGGGGCTCGGGGACTCCCCGGAGGCCAGGGTTGTGTGTAGTTGGCGGGGTGCGAGAGGACTCCCTGGGGGCCAGGTTTGTGTGTAACTGACAGAGTACAAGGGGCTCGGGGACTCCCCAAGGGCCAGGTTTGTGTGTAGCTGGCGGGGTGCGAGGGGACTCCCTGGTGGCCAGGTTTGTGTGTAGCTGGCGGGGTGCGAGGGGACTCCCCTGGGAGCCAGGTTTGTGTGTAGCTGACAGCGTACGAGGGACTCTGGGACTCCTCGGAGGCCAGGTTTGTGTGTAGCTAGCGGGGTGTGAGGTAACTCCCTGGGGGCCAGGTTTGTGTGTAGCTGACAAGATATGAGGGGCTCGGGGACTCCCCAGGGACCAGGTTTGTGTGTAGCTGGCGGGGTGCGAGGGGCTTGGGGACACCCTGGTGGCCAGGTTTGTGTGTAGCTGACGGCGTACGAGGGGCTCAGGGACTTCCTTGGGGCCAGGTTTGTGTGTAGCTGGTGGGGTGTGAGGGGACTCCCAGGGACCAGGTTTGTGTGTAGTTGACAGGGTACGAGGGGCTTGGGGACTCCTCGGAGGCCAGGTTTGTGTGTAGCTGGCAGGAGGGGACTCCCTGGGGGCCAGGTTTGTGTGTAGCTGACAAGGTATGAGGGGCTCAGGGATGCCCCGGGGGCCAGGTTTGTGTGTAGCTGGCGGGGTGCGAGGGGACTCCCCAGGGACCAGATTTGCGTGTAGCTGAAGGCATACGAGGGGCTCAGGAACTCCCCGGAGGCCAGGTTTGTGTGTAGCTGGTGGGGTGCAAGGGGACTTCCTGGGGGCTAGGTTTGTGTGTAGCTGGCGGGGTTCGAGGGGACTCCTCAGCGACCAGGTCTGTGTGTAGCTGGCGGAGTGCGAGGGGCTTGGGGACTCCCCCGGGAGCCACGTTTGTGTGTAGCTGACAAGGTATGAGGGGCTCATGGACTCCCCGGGGGCCAGGTTTGTGTGTAGCTGGCGGGGTGCGAGGGGACTCCCCAGCGACCAGGTCTGTGTGTAGCTGACGGTGTACGAGGGACTCAGGGACTCCCCCCCGTTGGCCAGGTTTGTGTGTAGCTGGCGGGGTGCGAGGGGCTCGGGGACTCCCCGGTGGCCAGGTTTGTGTGTAGCTGGCGGGGTGCGAGGGGCTCGGGGACTCCCTGGTGGCCAGGTTTGTGTGTAGCTGGCGGGGTGCGAGGGGCTTGGGGACTCCTCGGGGAGCCAGGTTTGTGTGTAGCTGGCGGAGTGCGAGGGGCTCGGGGACTCCCCCCCCCGGTGGCCAGGTTTGTGTGTAGCTGGCGGGGTACGAGGGGCTCAGGGACTCCCCCCCGTTGGCCAGGTTTGTGTGTAGCTAGCGGCGTGCGAGGGGCTCAGGGACTCCCCCCCGGTGGCCAGGTTTGTGTGTAGCTGGCGGAGTCTTCGCACAAATGAGACGAGACCAAGGGCGCCTGGAAGTGGAAGCAGCCAAGTTCGGACGCCCCGTGCGGCCAGTGCTATGCCACGCGGTGCGAGTGGCGGTGGCGGACTATCAGTGCACGGGAGCCGCGGACACTTAACATTCGCCTGCACACAACATGTCATTCGACCGCCGCCGCTATCCCGAGTGCCTTTGCTGCCTTGTACACGTCCTAGTAGTCGTGACGCCGCTCTAGCCTCACGCAGCGATTCTCTATGGTTATGCAGGGAGTCTTTGTGGGCTCGGAGGTGTCATGGCGTCCGTCGAGGTGGCAGCGCCTGAAGCTGCCGGGAGGAGCCGCTGACGCCGCTCTCCGAGCCGAGGAGGGAGTAATGGCCGGGGCGCTGGGACTCTTTCACTAGGCTCCAGCCGGAGCCCGGTCTTTCCTGAGCGTGCGAGCCGGGCGGGGTGGCAGGAGCCGGCTCTCCGAGCCCAGGCTGCCCAGCCCCCGGGGGAGATAGCGAGCCGGGGTGAGCTGTTCTGGGGTCCAGCGCCATCCCTGGTGTGAGTGCTGCCTCGGGGAGACCTTTAGCCAGCGCTGAGGACAGTTGGGGCCCGTTGAGCAGCAGCAGCAGCAGAGATGGCCTCCTGGTTAGGGGGCCTGGGCTCGGGGCTGGGCCAGTCCCTGGGGCAGGTGGGGGGCAGCTTGTCCTCCCTTACCGGCCAGATCTCCAGCTTCACCAAAGACATCCTGCTGGAGGGCACCGAGGAAGTGGGAGGTAAGTGTGAGGGGTGGGGAGGAGTTGCTGCGGCCACGGGGGTGCCAACCCTCTGCGATGAGTGTGGGGCTGGGGGGCACTGAGTGCTGGGGAAAGATTGTCGGCTCTATGGGCTGTGATGCTTTCTATATGTGTGTTTAATACCATGTACTCATCTAGTAGCACATTAATGATAATTAATAACTAAGATGTAGCAATTTTTTAAGTGGGAAACAGCTTATTTAGGACTGTGCCCAGCTAGACCACCTGAATTTAGAGATAAACATGACTGAGCTTTTAAGAGTCTTACTGGAATATACCAGTTTAACAAGAGAATTGCTACCTTCATTTCCCCTTTTTAAACAATAATAAAGAGAAATAAAATGTTTAGTGGTAGTGGAGTTTGTTGTTACACCTGTTGGATTTGGTGTGGGGTGGCATTAACACTGCTGATCAAAACAACCAAAATTTGCTGTAACAAATTACTTCTGTGTTTTTTTCTGGAAGGGCCATATGCTTGCTCGCTCTCTTTCCTTTCAAGTTCTTATTCTGTGCACACCACACTATCTGGGCTCTGTGGAGAGTAAACTTAGCAAAGCAAACTATGTATAGTGTAAAGAAAAGGAGTACTTGTGGCACCTTAGAGACTAACCAATTTATTTGAGCATGAGCTTTCGTGAGCTACAGCTCACTTCATCGGATGCATACTGTGGAAACTGCAGAAGACATTATATACACACAGAGATAAGCTATTACCAGCAGGAGAGTGGGGTGGGAGGAGGTATTGTTTCATGATCTCTGTGTGTATATAATGTCTTCTGCAGTTTCCACAGTATGCATCCGATGAAGTGAGCTGTAGCTCACGAAAGCTCATGCTCAAATAAATTGGTTAGTCTCTAAGGTGCCACAAGTACTCCTTTTCTTTTTGCGAATAGAGACTAACACGGCTGTTACTCTGAAACCTATGTATAGTATAAACTTATTTAGAGATATATTGGCATGTAGTCTTATTTTTGTTGTCCTGAAGTGTTGGAATTGCACTAGGGTACTCTGTTGATCAGGTTTGAAAGCATATCAAACTTGTCTTTAGCTTATTATGTTTATTCAGTTTATCTACAGCTTGGTTTGATCTGTTCCATTTAGAATGGGGGAGGTTTTCTAAAACTGCAAACAAATTGCTAGTTCAGTATTTTCCACATATGTATGTGATTGTAAGTCTGATGTGTCATCCAGGCAAGGCTTTAATATAATTGAAACTTTTCTTATTTATATTACAGTAGTGCCCAAAGAATCCAGTCAAGATCGGAACCCATTGAATTAAGTACAACAAAATAGGAAAACACAGTCATTGTCTGAAAGAGCTTTCAATCTAAAATGATAAAAAGAGGCAAAGGGGGAACAAAAGGGATGCACTGTACAAGGAAAGTGATCAGTTCAATGGCGGACATAGAATTAACACTGTGTTAATTGACTGTTTTAGTATTGGTGTCTAATTTTTCCAAGGCATTTAAGCTTTTTAAATTAAACTTTGGACTTTGCCTGTTATAGCTATCTGCATAACATTGTGAAAATATACATACATTAATATAGTTAACATAATTATACATCTGAAAATTATGGCTTTGTTAGAGAAATACTCTTTAATTGAAGCCTTTGTGATTTTAATGGTTGTGTCATTACCAATAGTAGGCCCAGAATTTGGAATTAAATAACATAATTTCACAAGTTTGATGTTATGAAGTGGGTAATCAGCAAAGTAGGAATTCTCTACAGGCAGGCTGTTCCAATATTAAGTGGCTCCAATATTAAGTGGGATAAAGATATTTTGGTTACAGGACTGCCTATATAAAAATGCTTCAAAAGAGAGAGGAGTTTGTTCTGATGGCTGCAATGTACTCTGAGAAAAGATTGTCTATTTCCCTCTACTCTGAAAGATCTACAGTTTTAGATTTAATAATTTTTAAAATTCCCAAGCTTATATTACAGTACAAGCTTTGTTATCTGGCATCTTGGGGGAATGCGGGGGGAGGGGGGTGCCAGTAAGTCAAAAATTCAGGTTAACTAAGAGGGGGAGAGTTTGGATGTGGGAGGGGGCTCAGGATTAGGGGTTGGGTATGGGAGGGGGTACGGGGTGGTGGATCTGGGCAGCACTTACCTCAGACGGCTCCCCGCAAGCAGTGACATGTCCCTGCTGCTCCTAGGTGGAGGTGTGGCTAGGTGCCTCTGCGTGATGCACCTGCGTGTTGCCTCTGCCTTCAGGCGTCGACCCCGCAGCTCCTATTGGCCGCGGTTCCTGGCCAGTGGGAGCTGCAGAGCCAGCACGTGGGGCAGTGCACAGAGCCGCCTATCCACAGCAGCAGGGACATGTCACTGCTTGTGGGGAGTCGCCCGAGGTGAGCGCCGTCCAGATCCAGCACCCCACACTTCTTCCCGTGACCCCATACCCTCCCCCAAGTCCTCTCCCACACCCAAACTCCGTCCCAGAGCCTGCGCTCTGCACCCCCTCCCACATTCTGAACCGCTCGTGGCCGTTTCTCCACCTAGGAGCAGCAGGGACATGTTGCTGCTTCCGGGGAGCCAAGCGGAGCCAGGTAGAAAGCCTGCTGGCCCCACGCCAACCAGATTATAAACCGGATTTTCAATGAGGATCAGAAATGCCGGTTTATAGAGCTTTCCAGTTGGTAAATTGCCAGATAACACAGCTCTTACTGTAATTTGGTTTTGAACCATATTTCACTTAAATGGATGTATCATCATGGACCATTCTTCTGTTACCTGGAAGTAGTACTAAGGGAGATGCAGGATTCAAACTTTCTTTGACTAAAGAGTTGACAATTCTTTTACTATGTTTGAATGCTGTCTGTAGTGATGTCAGTGTGTGTTGCTGTTGCTCCTGTTCTTCTGCCCAATGATGCCTTTGGAAATGTGGTGTTTCAGCTCAGTGTGAATTCTTTCCATAAATATTTATATAACCCTTCTCCCACGTGAAGCCAGCAGCAACCAGGGCCAGGTTCAATATCTAGAGGTTCCTTTTCAACAATACAACACAGAACCAGCTCGAGCCCCCATCGAGTAATCTGGGAAAACTATACACCTCCCCTGGGCACCTCTGAGAGGCAATACTCCTCCGCTCCCAAGCACAGAGTCTGAGTGTAGAAAAGAAACTTTTAATGAAAAGAGGGAAGTCACGCGATAGTAATTAGGGAAAATGCCACAATCAGGATTCGTAGTCATAAAATTGTGAGCAGGACACCTACCCCAGAGTGCGTGGGGCAGTGCCTTCTGCCTCATGTTCTTGAGTTCTACAACCAAAAGTTGCTTTTCTGTGCCCCTCACTGCTCCCTCACCATACCCCACTCACCGTGGTTGTTCTTGGTAAGTGGGGACCCAGGGTTCAGAGGTGCATCTGTCTGAGTTCACCTCCCACCCAGGGAGGAAAGCACCTTGCTTGCTCTGCCATCTGAGCACTTGCTCTGGTTGGCTGCCCCGCCAGTCACTTATTCCTCTCAGGTGGCCACCCTGTCAGCTGCTCTCCCTCTCCGGTGACCCCCTCCTTTTTCCGCTCTGCTCACCAGCTGGTCACCATTCCACTTGTCGGTCACCTTCTGCCACCTGCCTCTCTTCTGTGACCTCTGCAGGTCAGTCTCTTGAGGTTTCACCTAGCTCTTTGTGATAGTCAGCTCTTAGGCTGGGCAGAAACGCTGTTCTACCACAAGTGATTGTAAGGTCTTTTGAGCACTTAAAATAACCAAAGCCTCCTAATGGAGCCTCTGTCTTTGAACAGTGGGGAACAACAGGTTACACCAGACCAGGAACCCTTAGGGAGAGTCCACTTCTCTTGGCTGAGGCTACCTGTCCCCACCCCTCTTACTTTCATAGGGATCTGGTATTCGAGCCCCTGGCTTAATGAGGTCCTTTCAGCTGAGGGTGACCCTCCTCATTTGGGACAGGTTAAGCACAGTTCTGTTCCCCTTTATTCATACAATAAAGACAACAACATTGAGAACATTTCACTATCCCTGCATTCTGGACTAAAGTGATTTGTAACCCAACACCAGCCAAAGTTGATCACTTTGAGCAACACTGCTCTATCTGTTGGATATCTAGGCAGAGTAGGTGTGTTTATGTAAGTACAGTTTGTTCCTGAAATCTATCCCCCTCCCAGCTAGCTGTCAGGGGAGAACTCATTCAGACCCTGCTTACATCTAGAACCAGGTACTGGTTGTAATTGGCAGCAGGGTCCAGGCCTGCCTGTATACATCTAGATACCTGATGTCAATTCTAGCGGTGTCTTATTGAAAAGAGAAAAATTTCCCCTTTCCAGTGGTGTAAAGCTCCCATTTACAGAAGTCACACTTGCCAACATTGTACTCATTTGGTTTTCTCTTGGTGTTCCATGTCATGACAATAGGAAATCCTAGATATGTAGAAGATCTAGTAAGTCCCTTCAAATGCCCTTCTCAAGAAAAAAAATGGAAATGATATCAGTGGACAGAACCTGACTTTCACTGTGGTTTGGACACTGATCTGAACTGCACCAAGTTAACTTATGTTCCCACCATAGTTGCATTCTACAGTGATAAGTGATGCCTGTGATAGCACCCTACTTCTTAAAGTGATGGAGTTAGTTTTATAATTGCAGTCATAAAATGGGAAATGTTTGTTAATTCTGAGATTATAATTTTCACAAATTCCTATTTGCATGAAGAATGCTAAACTATGTAGTAATTTGATATATTGGCGCTTCTCTTCCATGAAAGATGAATAGTGATTCTGGTTTCCAGCGTACAGCGTAAGCAAACTCTTCTGGATGCAAAAATGAAAAAGATGTTGTGTGGTGTTTACTCCTCAGATGTGCGTGATCCCACTGACCGTAGTGAACTCTTCATTTTCCTTTTTGTCTTTGCAGGAATATTGTGAGGACTATTTCTCAAATGTATTGTTGTATGAGTTAGTAGACTTACTGTCTTGAGAGGGAGTAGGGTTCCTGTAGTGTCTAGGAGTTCTTCTCTTTTTTAGTAAAGATGTGCAGTTATTGCACATTGAAAGAATTTTTTTCATCTCATGCCTTTCCTTGCCATATAAACCAATTTCCAGTCACATCCCTTACATTTGACCATCTCTGACTTCCAGTTCTGCTCATTACAGAGCTTGTGGAATATATAGTTTTCCTTAATATGTTAATTAACAATTTTATAGACATAGAAGTGTAGCCTCAAATATTTGAGCCAGTGGAAACTCTCAACATCAATTTTTAAACAGCAGGTGGGAGATTACAAATGCAGTAAATCACCAAGCATTGTTTGCTAGAGTTTTGAAAGAAATAAAGTGTGACATAAGAGGACTGCCAACAGTATTCTATACATCTTTTAAAAACAACGATTGTTCCCTAGGAAAAGGAAGTGTTAATGTAATCTCTGGCTGCTAAAAAAGGGATCCAAGATAAATTGTAGTAGAGTGCGAAAAGAACAGGAGTACTTGTGGCACTTTAGAGACTAACAAATTTATTAGAGCATAAGCTTTTGTGGGCTACAGCCCACTTCATCGGATGCATAGAATGGGACATATAGTAAGAAGATATAGAGAAGCTGTAAGAGGCTAATTAATTAAGATGATACTTAACTTCCTCACACCTTCTTGTCAGCTGTCTAAATGGGCCATCTTGATTATCACTACAAAAGTTTTTTTTTTCTGCTGCTGATAATAGCTCATCTTAATTAGCCTCTTACCGCTTGTATGGCAACTTCCACCTTCTCTGTATGCATCCGATGAAGTGAGCTGTAGCTCACGAAAGCTTATCCTCAGATAAATTTGTTAGTCTCTAAGATGCCACAAGTACTCCTTTTCTTTTTGTCCAAGGATAGAGTATTATGATTGTTGTATTAAGTATAACTTTATGTGGTCAGATCAGATTGGCTTGTGTTAAGGAAAATCTGCCTTTCATATTTGTTTTTGAAAAAGTTAATAAAAGTACACAAAAGGTGACCCATTGGACATCATTTATTTGCATTTCTAATGCAAACCATCACATGGGATTATTAAGAAAAACAAGTCAGCGTTGTGGAAAAAGGCAAAATCCTGGTATGGGTTAAAAGTTTATTCAGCAATAAGAAACAGTCACATAGAGTTAGATTCCCAAAGGTACTCCAGGTGCCTAAGCCCCAATTTTAGGCTCTATTGTGGTCCATAAAACCACGGAAGCGCCTACATTTCAGGGTAAAAGTTTCCTATGTTTCCACTTCTGAGCATGTGCACTATGCCTTCTAGGTTTGCAGACACCTAAGCCCCCCAGTGCAATTCACGAACAGGAGAAGTTATGTGTTCACCTTCGTATCTCGTGTGTGGGGCCCACTCCAGTAGGTGTACTTACCACCACCACCACCACCTCCTCTTCTTCCTCTGGCTATTTCTGTGGAGTTAGGTGCCTGCCTAACTCATTCACACACAAAGCATCTTAGGCACCTAAACAGTCTGATTCTAGGAGATGTGTTCTGAGTTTTGGATTGCCAGCAGAGAGAGGTGCCTTCCTGCAGCCTGGATTTAGGTGACTATCTCCAAGAGAGAGGATGGGGCTTAGGACACACCCCTGTCATTAGCATCTCCCATTAGCTAGATTAGGCAGCTCTCTGCTCAGTATGCTGGTTTTTATGAATCACAGTCCAAGGCTATGTCTACACTACAGACCTTACAGCGGCACAGCTGTACTGCTGCAGTTGTGCTGCTGTAAGGTCTTCCATGTAACCACTCTATGCTGGTGGGAAAGAGCTCTCCTGTCAGAATAATTAAACCACCCCCAACAAGCGGTGGTAGCTATTTCAGTGGGAGTGTGTCTCCCTCTGACATAGCGCTATCCGCACCAGCACGTTTGTCGGTGAAACTTGTTGGTCGGGGTGTTTTTCTCATACCCCTTGACTGATGGGAGTTTTACCAACAAAAGTGCTAGTGTAGACATAACCCAGTGGTTCTCAAACTTGTGTACTGGTGACCCCTTTCACAGAGCAAGCCTCTGAATGCAACCCCTCCCTATAAATTAAAAACACTTCTTATATATTTAACACGATCATAAATGCTGGAGGCAAAGCAGGATTTAGGGTGGAGGCTGACAGCTCACAACCCCCCCCCCCCCGCAATGTAATAACCTTGCGACCCCCTGAGGGGTCCCGACCTCCAGTTTGAGAACCCCTAAGGCACCTGTCTGGCCCTGTGCATTGTATAGGGAGCCTAGGCACCTAACTTACACTGATTCATAAAGCCTAAGTCCCTTTGTGTATGTACCTCACAGTGAACAGCTGCCCCTCCAAACAGAGACATGGTAATAATGGGTCATAGTCATAAGGAAATTTTACAAATGCTAGGGGGAAGTGGGCTAACGGAAGCGAAGGATATTTTCGATTGCATATGACCCTTGGTAATGATACAGAGCACGTTTCCCAATTGCTCCAAATTATTTTGGTTAGTAAAAACTATGGAAGATTGTGAGCCGCTCCAGTTGAATTTAAACACAGTGGTTGCAGGGTGCAGAATTGGTAACATGACAAATTACATTTAATTTGGATAAATGTAAGGTAATGCACACTGACAAAAATGGTCTAAATTTCTGTTATATGGGTAATGAGCTCTGAATTTTACAAACTTCTTTGGGGAAGATGATCTAGTGGTCATGCTCAATGAAGAGGCATATCCCCCATCACACAACTGTAGTAAAGAAAAAATACAAATAGAATACTGGAGTGCTTTAAAATGGGTTTAAAATCATGCAGAAAATATTATCTACAAAAGGGTAATGGTGATGTACCTTTAGCTATAGTACTGTGCTTTTTCTGATTTTGGTTGTCTCCCTTCAGGAAAGGTATAGCAAAATTGAAAAAAGCTCAAAGAAGTGGGACAAAAATTTAGAGGCAACTTGAGATTTGTTTTGTGTTGCAAAAATATGATAGGGAGAATTTCATTGAGGTGTTTAAAATTATAAAGGGTACAGTAAAATAGAACACTTAAATAATTTCAGATTAGAGTAGTAGTTTTAGATGCAACAGGAATAGATTTACAGTTTAAGTTACAGTTTGCCATTGGTTCCAAGAAGTTTCTTAAGAAAGCCTCGATAACAGAAAATATTCCAAAATCCCAAATTGAAGAGGTTTGTTGCACTGTAGTCCATAAAATGTTTTTAAAAGATAGAAAGGAAAATAACTAATAAATGTATGGAGTAATAATATGTAACTAAACCATATAAAGACTTTAAAATAGTCTCTTTACCTGAGAATGCTATTTTGTGTCTCGTCCTCTGGAACTGTTATAGCCAGTTCAGATGAGCACCATGTGAGTGATTTTTTAACTCTTTCAGATGCACCAACGGAACTCCAAGTATCCAATTCTAGGCTAAGAGAAATAGAAAGTACTCATGCAACACAGAGATTGGAGGTAAGCAATTCTGGAATGCAGGTAATTAGGAGAAATAAAGGGATGCTGATCAGGGTGATTTTGATTGTTTCTACATGCATTAGAAATATGATTTTAAAAAAATGCTCACTCTAGAAATGAGAGTGACAATGATGTTTAAATCCGAATTTTTCAGCCTTGTGACCATCCATCATCACATTCAGGGGGCCAGATTTGTTTAGTGGGCATGGACATGTGTGTGTTGTAGATTTATCACCTCTTACATTGTTCATATCAGACAGGGGGACCTTGAAATGTAACAATAGCCCCTGGCTCTGAGATGGTCTCAAGTCCAGGTTTCTTGAAAGTTTCAGCATTTTTCTGCCTGATAAGGAAATAAGTAGATGCTTTATGAATGGCTGGGTTTGCATTTCAGACTTGGCCACAAATCAAAACTAATCTAGAAGGTGTAATTTCTGTCTTATAACCCTCAATCCAGATTTTTATAGGCAATATTTTAAATTTCAAAGAGGTGTTTAAGTTTTAAAGAGTAAAGTAGGACAACATGGAAAGACTGCAACCTAGCTATTTTAATTTTTTCTCCCATTAGCAAATCCCTTAGTTTTACAGTTATTAATAGTCACTTTGCACTTTTTCTAGAATGAGAGACTGAAGAAGGTTTGCAGTGATCTAGAAGAAAAGCATGAAGCAGCAGAGCTTCAGATAAAGCAGTTGTCCATAGAGTACCGAAATCAGCTGCAGCAAAGAGAGGTACAGTGCAGCGTAAATAATTTCAGGCAATATATGTCTGTATTCTTTAACAAAAATGTACTACATTAAGTTTGTATAATAGATATCTTTATCTCTTCAATTAGTATACAGTCTCTAAAGGTGAGAGGCAAGCAGACTGTTCATGGTACAAAGTACACTATTGCTCATCCTGTCATTTACGCTGTTGCACATTTATAAGTGTACAGATTGTCTCAATCGTTCACAAAATGCTTCCAAATCACGTCACATCAGTTTACACTTACACCTGCCAGATGACTTAATATAATGTAGCTATTGGTCTAAATAGCCTCAGAAATATCTTGTCTGATGTCACAGTTTCTCCCTATTTTATTACCACGAAGGAATAACAGAGTAGATTAATCACCACATATTATTATAAATCATTAGATAGTTCTAAATCATGATTTTTGGAAGGATAGGTAAGAAAAGAGAGAATTCTCTTTAAAAGTGTTTACTTCTGTTGTTCTTTCAGATGTTTGTTTGGTTTAAGAGTAGACTTAAAATGGGACAGGATCAACATTCGCAGCTCTGGAAAGTGGATTTTTGGGCATAAAGTAATCCTCTATGCATGCAGTTGTATAATGTGAGATTTTAGAGTCTTCTAAAGAAGGAAAACTAGCAGTACATTTGTAAAACTTGCTTTTACAGAATAGTTTTTTAGCAGAAAGAATATCTTTGAGACGTGTGTTGCATCCATTGATGTCAATACCACATCTCCCATTGACTTCAGTGAGAGCAGGATCAGACCCTTGATTTGTATGTGCATAGGAAAGGACATACTGAAGTTGGAAAAGCAACATCTGGATATTTGTAGTATTTTGTGCATTCTGTATCTTACTTAATGTAAGCAATTTTCTTTTGATCTAAGTGACTTCTTTAATATAGTGTGTTGTGAATGCAAAACCATCAATACATTGAAAAGTTGGAGTATAAAATAAACTCAGTTTTAATATCAAAGTATATAACTTGAGGAACCCTGTACTGGTTGGTTTTATTTTAATATTTAATTAAAAAATCCACCACTTTTATATTTAACTGAGTCGTGGGACTTGGCACTCAGAAGCCTTGCTGTAGAATTTAGGTACATTTGCCTGCTGAATACCGCAAAACCTTTATTTACAAGGAAAGCATTCTTTTTAATGGGCAGTGCAGATACTTTGCTTATATGTTGCCTTTAGCTGACTAGTGCTTAAATGGTAAAGGAATAATTTTAGAAGCAGTTCTACAAGAGTCCTTGCTTTATAAGAGGCCAGTCAAGAACATTCTTCTCCATTGAACTGGAGAGAAAACAACCCCTCCTCCCCCGCACACGTGTGCGTGCGCACACACAGTGAAAGAACAAGGAGACCTCAGTAATTTTATGTCAGATGAAAATACAAATAGTAGATTTAAATTTCATCTATTTACAAGAGATAAAGTGAATATACTTTGAGATTTTTTTTCTTACTAAAATCATGCACTGTATTCTATATATTTAGGTTGAAATCAGCCATCTGAAAGCTAGACAGAATGCACTGCAGGAACAATTGCAGAAGTTGCAGACAGCTGCTCAGTCAGCACAGTTAGGAGCTGGTGTTTTGCCGCCAACCACTACATCAGCTTCCTTTGTTCCTGTGGTTAGACATCATTCTTCAGGTTTTCAAGGGGATGACATGGACTTTGGAGATGTAATCTGGTCCCAGCAAGAAATAAACAGATTGTCCAATGAAGTTTCTAGACTTGAATCTGAGGTTGATCACTGGATGCAGATAGCACAGGTGGGTGATTTTTCCGTATATTTAGTACATTGAGTAAATTGGTCACTCTTGAAACCAGTCATGTGCAAGTTCATGTTAGGCAATTATATGTAGAGAAATAGCATTTAGGTTGACATAGCTGCTGTGCTCAAGGGTGTTAAAAATCCACAGCCCTGAAGACCCCATAGCTATGCTGACGTAATCCCCAATGTAGACACGGGTAGTTGGAGTGCTTCCAACGACCTAACTACTGTTAGGTCCCCAATCTAACGTAATCCCCAATGTAGACACGGATAGTTGGAGTGCTTCCAACGACCTAACTACTGTTGCTCAGGGAGGTGGTGTTCCTACAGCAACTGAAAAACCCCTTCTGTTGATGCAGGCTATATCTACACTGCAGGGTTATGCTGGCATAGATGCGACACCTTAGTTGTGCTGCATTAATCCCCACAGACACTAATACATTCTAACGCTGTTTTTTCTGGTTGGTTGACCCTGGGTACCTTTCAGTCACTGTTGTCCATTTGTTTAAAAAAAAAAAAAGGTAATACATAAAGACCTGCCTTGCAGAAGTGGTGTAAGGATTAATTAACCTGTAGATGGTGCTTTGAAAATAGCTAGCACTATATAAGTTCTAAATATTATTTTTACTTTCTGAGAAAAGGAGCCATAGTAAGACTTAGTTATGGAGACGGAATTTCTTTACGCTTCAGCATTATATTATTAGTACAGCCTCCCCACCCCCTTGAAAATCTGTTAAATTGTTTTATAAATAGGTCTGTCAAGCCATTAAAAAATTAATCACAATTAATCATGCCATTAAAAAAATCAATCACACGATTAAACAATAATAGAATACCATTTATTTAAATATTATTCGATGTTTTCTACATTTTCAAATATATGGATTTCAATTATAACACAGAATACGAAGTATACAGTGCTACTTTATTTTTATATTTATTGCAAATATTTGCACTGTAAAAAAAAGAAAAGAAATAGTATTTTTCAATTCACCTAATACGAGTACTGTAATGCAATCTTTTTATCATAAAAGTTGAACTTACAAATGTAGAATTATATACAAAAAAATAACTGCTTTCAAAAATAAAACAGTGTCAAACTTTAGAGCCTACAAGTCCACTCAGTCCTACTTCAGCCAATCGCTCAAACAAGTTTGTTTACATTTTCAGGAGATAATGCTACCTGCTTCTTGTTCACAATATCACCTAAAACAGAGAACAGGTGTTGGTTCTCATGGCACTGTTGTAACGGGCCTCACAAGATATTTATGTGCCAGATATGCTAAAGATTCATATGGTCCTTCATGCGTCAACCACCATTCTAGAGGACATGCGTCCATGCTGATGAAGGCTTCTGCTCGATAACCATCCAAAGCAGTGTGGGCCGATGCATGTTCATTTTCAGTATCTGAGTCAGATGCCACCAGCAGAAGGTTGATTTTTCTTTTTTGGTGGTTTGGGTTCTGTCGTTTCCTCATCGTAATGTTGCTCTTTTAAGACGTCTGAAAGCATACTCCACACCTCTTCCCTCTCAGATTTTGGAAGAGATTCTTAAATCTTGGGTCAAGTGCTGTAGCTATCTTTAGAAATCTCACATTGGTACCTTCTTTGCACTTTGTCAAATCTGCAGCAAAAGTGTTCTTAAAATGAACAACGTGCTGGGTCATCATCCAAGACTACAATAACATGAAATATATGGCACAATGTGAGTGAAATAGAGCTGGAGACATACAATTCTCCCCCAAGGAGTTCAGTCAGAAATTTAATTAACGCATTATTTTTTAGCAAGCCTCATCAGCATGGAAGCATATCTTCTGGAATGGTAGCCGAATCATGAAAGGGCCTACAGATGTTTAGCATATCTGGCACGTAAATACCTTGCAATGCCAGCTACAAAAATCCGATGCTAACGCCTGTTCTCACTTTCTGATTTTATTGTAAATAAGAAGTGGGCAGCATTATCTCCTGTAAATGTAAACAAACTTGTTTGTGTTAGCAATTGGTCGAATGAGAAGTAAGACGGAGTGGACTTGTAGGCTCTAAAGTTTTGCATTGTTTTGTTTTTGAGTGCAGTTATGTAATCAAAAAAAAAATCTACATTTGTAAATTGTAGTTTCATGATAAAGAGATTGCACTACAGTACTTGTAAGAGGTGAATTGAAAAATACTTTCTTTTTATCATTTTTACAGTGCAAATATTTGTAATAAAAAATAATTCTATAAAATGAGCAGTGTACGCTTTGTATTCTGTATTGTAATTTTAAATCAGTATATTTGAAAATATAGAAAAACATCCAAATATTTTAAATACATTTTCAATTGGTATTCTATTGTTTAACAGTGCAATTAATCGTGATTAATTTTTTTTGAGTTAATCGCGTGAGTTAACGGCAATTAATAGACAGCCCTATTTATAAGCCTATCCTATTTGTTCAGGCAAAGAGTTTCATAAACATTTACAAGGGTTCTACCCAAAATATTGTAACTTCTTTGGGGATTTTCATATGTAGGATTCTAAAAAGTACTTTTGCTCTTGTTGTTTGTGCTATTGATTGTAAATTACTACTCTGCCAATACACAAAGTGATACCGTAGTTGCAAATTTTTATTAGAGATTTTACCATCTGTAATTTTCCCTTACCACTTCATTTTCTGTCAGTTACAAAAATTCTCATTGCTGTGATCAATCCTGCAAACTCTTACTCATGTGACTGATCTTTACTCAAGTAACTAGTGCGTTGGATTTCAGTGATATTACTTGTGTCCATAGCATCTACAGTTATATATACTGGAAATAAAATATAGTATATATGTTGGTTTTCTTTAAATGCAAGAAACTGTTAAATATGCTAGCATGTCATAAATGCAATCAATATACTGTGAAATTTGCGCACAAAGAAATCCAATAGCTGTTTTTATGTTTCAACAGAGAAATGCTATTTTATATTTTTTTATTAGAAATAAAGCTATTGTAGCTTTAAACTTTATATTTTAATAGCCCCTCTTTTTATAATCAAAGTACCTACATTTGAATGTTGTGATAGAGGCTTACTTACTTTTAGTAAGTACTTTTAGTGTACTTGCATTTTCTATTTTATTAAGAATTATTTGCTGTTGAAATGCTCAAAGGAAAATAAACCGTTGTTTATCTCAATTTATTTCCCAAACTAAAGTATTATTTTTCTTCTTTTATCTAGTCTTCCAGAGTACGAGGAACAAATAACGCTGATCAAAGTGAAATCTGCAAGCTGCAAAATATTATTAAGGTAAGGTGACAATTTTGACAAATCAACCCACATACATAAATTTTTTATAATTTGCAGTTAAGCCCCCAGTCCTGCAAACATTTACATGTGTAGTCCCAATGACTTCAGTCACGTTTCATATTAATCAAGTTAAGTATATGCATAAATGTTTGCACGATCGGGGCCTAAGTCCTCTGTACTAAATGAAGTGTATTGGCATATAATATAATTGTTTATAACTGAAATGTTTCCACACCTCCTATATTTTAAAAAAGATTCTGATTGATTAGATGAACGTGTGTCTCTCAGGTTGGTCATACAACTGGCTTGTTACAATATTATAGGCTTGAAAGTATAAAGTTTGTAAGATTAAGGCCAATGCATCAAAAGTAGCCAGTGATTTGTAGTGCCTCAATTTTTGGCTGCCCATCATGGGATACCTTGAGGTTGCTTTTCCCCCCCAACCCCTTGCCCCAGTGTGCTGAGTCTCTACAACTCCAAGTGAAATCAGTGGAAACTATAAGTGTTAAGCACTACTGAATTTCAGCTCTTTGATGGGTAAATTAGACACCATAAAAATTTTTGTCTTCATTTGTGTGGTACATATTTTGTACAGGTGCATATCTGGATGTAATTTTGCTCTATTCTGAGTCCTGTTTCTTAAGCTAACCATTCTAACTTATTAATGTACTATATAGTTGTGAAGGCATATACTGGTAATGTTATATGGTATACGTATATAAATACATATGTAAATGGTGAAATAAGACAAAAATACATTTTTAGACTTAAAATTGATTTGATTTTTCCAGCTTCATTGTATCTTCAATACATGGTAAGGTGAGAGTAAGTGTATTATCTAGTGTAACTTAAATTTTCTAGTTTGCTTTTCTCTCATATTTGAGTGTTTTAACATAAGTTATAATGAATGATGGAGAGGAGACTTCCTGGTAATTATAGGGAATGGCAGGAAAACTCCTCTTGATCACACTTTGCTGCTATTAAATGTTAGTTATTGCATCCTTATTATTTATTCTACGTAAGTAAATAGTGCTCATCTTTTTTCTGTATTGAAAGTGGAAAGCCTAATTGCACTTTGCCAGGGATGCAGAATTCTAGTTACACTACTAGAAACAGCTATTTTTTCTAGAGTTCCAATAAGCTTATACCATTTAATTTATAAATATGATTAGAAGGAAGGGATATTGTTGCAATCGTCTCTTCCCAACAGTCTAGGATCCTTAAGGCAACTTTCAAATTAGGAAAAGCTCTAAATCAGTAACTCTCAACCTTTCCAGACTACTGTACCCCTTTCAGGCGTCTGATTTATCTGGTGTACCTCAAGTTTCACCTCACTTAAAAACTACTTGCTTACAAAATCAGACCTAAAAATACAAAAGTGTAACAGCACAATATTACTGAAAAATTGCTTACTTTCTCACATTTACCATATTATAAAATAAATTAATTTGAATATAAATACTGCACTTACATTTCAGTGTACAGTATATAGAGTAATATGAACAAGTCGTATGAAATTTTATTTTCTGCTGACTTTGCTATTGCTTTTTATATAGCCTTGTAAAACTAGGCAAATATCTAGATGAGTTGATGTACCCCCTCGAAGACCTCTACATACCCCAGGGGTACGCATACCCTTGGTTGAGAACCACTGCTCTAAATAAGTATAACCGAAGTCTGAGTGAGCTCTGCAGCCCTTTTTATGTGTACTTTTCATTGGGGACCAGCCTTTTTCTCAACTTATGTGACACTTTGCTCTGTGGCTGGTTCAGAAAGTTAGTCTTTCTTTTGCCTTCTGTGATGTACTTGTTATGTTGCATTTGTCTACTAAGAGGTGTAAATAATGCATACACTGTAACTCTTCCCAAAACAAGTGCCAGCCTCTAGTCCTATGGCCTGTTCATGCTCCAAAAGAAGTCTGTTGCAGGGCTCTCATTGACTTCTGTGGGAGTAAAGTTTAGTCCTCTGTGAGAATCTCAGGGTTGTGGAATCTCTTCCAAGATGAGCCCAGGTTACAGAATTGAGCACGCTTTCAGTCAAAGAAGGAGTAATCCAGTATTTTAATTTTTTTATCCATTTGTTGCAAAAGTTGTGTTTTTTTTTTTTCCACCAGTACAAGTAAATTGACCATGATCCTGATTCTTCTTTCAAGAATAGTCCCAGCTACTCTCCTCAGTGAGGCTGAATTTTCTTGTTGCTTAAAGAGGACAAGGTTGAGGCTAAGGTTGTGGGCTTCATTCTGGCTTTAGTAAATTCCTGTGTTTGCATAAGGTAAGGGCTTGTCTACGTGGAAAGTTAGTCCCCAGCAAGCCATGATGTGAATCTACATGCCATCAGCTTGCCACACACTAACTCACCATGTGGACACTGCTACCACACAGTAAAAGTCCTGGAGTGTAGAATAGTACTTTGGCACTTTCACTGCACTGTAGTAATGTCCACGTGGCGAGTTAATGTATGGCAAGCTCGTGTCCTGTAGATTCACATGCTGGCTTTCCAGGCACTAACTTGTCATGTGCACAAGCCCTAAGTTACTTTTTTGGTGAAAGAACACTGCCGGCTATCCCTATAGTTGATAAATGTGTTTGTTTTCAATTTTGCATTATGGTCAAGCTCCAAGACGATATTTTTTCCTTTCAGTATTTGTAAAGTTCTTAGAAGATGAGACATGCTGTATAAGTGCTAAGTACTTTTGTTATTTAAGCGATTAATGTTCAGAGTGGGCACTTCCAGGGACTTGAGGATCTGAAGAAAAGCTAAGGGGACTTAACATAGATGGTTATTAACTGCTGCTATGGATTGCTTTACCTGGGAGTGTAGGGGGGTTGTGGGTTAAGTGTCACTATTGCAATACTTTGTGCTGAAAAGATCAGAGTAGAAATGCACTTCCATGGGACATAGCATGGTGTTCGACAAAAGTGATCAGACAACATGTACAAATAGGAAAGTAGCATTTTGTGCTCATGATTCCATTAAAAACACACACACACACACAGATTTTTATTACTTTTTGTATACAGACAACAAGAAACTTGTTCACCTGTTTACTTGGCAGCCCTGATGTATCAATGGTTAGAGTTTCCTAATTAACATGAATTCTCCATCCAAACAAAAATTACATTATCTGAACTTTCATTAATAGAGGTTATTTGACATTTGAGACAATATTAACCTGATTATAATTAAACTGTGGGTGAGTGAGAGTGGAGTGTGTATGTGAGGGGTGAGGTGGTGGTGGAGGAGAGAGACAATCCAGTCATATACCATCTGGATGTCCTGATGCAGGGATCGACAACCTTTGGAATGCAGCCTGTCAGGGAAATCCGCTGGTGGGCCGGGACACTTTGTTTACCTGCAGCGTCCGCAAGTTCAGCCGATCGCAGCTCCCACTGGCCGTGGTTCACCATTCCAGGCCAATGGGGGCTGCAGGAAGCAGCTGCCAGCATATCCGTTGGCCCACGCCGCTTCCCACACCCACCATTGGCCTGGAGTGGCGAACCACGGCCAGTGGGAGCTGCGATCGGCCGAACCTGCAGACGCTGCACGTAAACAAACTGTCCCAGCCCTCCAGTGGATTTCCTTGATGGGCTGCATGCCAAACGTTGCCGATCCCTGTTCTAATGTATACATTCTCCTGTGTGTGTGAGATCACAAGTTCTTTGAGGTGGGGCTCTCTATTTTGTAATTTGTACCATGCCAACCACAATGTTTGTATAAATATTTTAAACAGGCATGTTTTATTTTTGGTGTAAAATATTTGGCAGTATCTTTGCAGGCGCAGAAAAATATCCTTTTAAAATGTATACATACTATGTATCTGCATTGTAAATATATTTTTTTTCAATTACACTTTTTAGGAGCTGAAACAGAATTTAAGTCAAGAAATAGATGAACATCAGCATGAGCTTTCAGTGTTACAGGATGCACATCGACAGAAACTAGCAGAGATAAGTCGTCGGCACCGGGAGGAGTTAAGTGAATATGAGGAGCGAATTGAAGAACTTGAAAATCAGTTACAGCAAGGTATTTATTACCCTGTGATCATTCTATTTTATTGGCTGTTACCCTCAGCTTTTATATGGAATGAATTTTATTCAGAATATCAAATACACATACAAATGAACAGTATAATTGACATCCAGTAAATTCATATGGATTTAGCAAATCTTTAGTTTGGTTATATTTGACTTGAACACATTTAATTGCATTGTTAATGGCTGCTCTTCAGAAGAAAATGCACATGTGACTTTCAGCTGTCCACCATACAGATTCTGGTCTAGATACTGAGAAACTCTTCAAGCCTGTTAAATTAATTTTTCAGAGCTAAGGGGTTACTACCTGTGGAAGGCTTCTCTCCTACTATTCCCAATCCACTAGAGTTGAAAACTGTCTGAGAAACAGATATCTCTTCACTTGTATTCATAGTGGGATATTTCTGTAAACTCCTGGACAATAATTTGTCCCCTCATAATCTATTTACATCCATTTAGAGTGATAATATCCTCAGGCAGGTGGTATGCACTAAATCCATAAAACCAACACGTTTGATTTCAATCCAATATTGATTTGGAAAGAGACTGCAGAATAGAGTGAAAACTTTTCAACACAAAAAATAATTCTGGAGGCAAGTAGTAGGTACTAAATGGGTCACTCACTGAATGATATGAAGTCAGATGTGATGGTGATGAGGGCTGTATAAGTTCCTGGTTGGTTAGGTTTGTAGATAGAACACTTTCTAGCAAGAAGTGCCTTTATCTATTTTTCTTGTACTGGGATATCTTTGGATGCATAGAAGTGAAAGTTTGTATGTCATATTAATAGGGTCTCTTTTTGAAGGGGGCCTCATTTACAAGTTCATTTCTAAACTTAATAAGTTTCGTTTGTAATTGATTCATCAAAGCTATGCCACCCAAAGAACGTGTGTTACCCTTTGGGAAAGAGACATACTTCCAATGACCAATGTCCCTTCTCAGAATGAAGGAGAAACTCCATCACAGACAGTGTCTCCTCAGATATAGAGTAGGCAGAAGCACCATGTAAGAACCTTTTGAGGCCTCAACCAGAGGTGGTAGGGAATTGACTCATGGTGTCTTAATGCCTGTTAAAATTGTTCTGTCTTTTGACTTCTTTCAAAACAATCCTTTTAAAGAGTCTTTGTTGAAATCAAAGGCATGAGCCATGCATCTTTTGCATCATGACTCGGCTGTAAGACAAAATACTTCACACTTCTTAGCATGATATTACTTACCTATGACCATACCCTTGCTAAATTGCGTTTTCACTCATCTGGGATCGTCTGGATGCCGATCCTAGAAATTCTTGTTTTCAGAGTCTGCGTAGTCATGAATGGACAAGCAACGTGTCTTCTTTTAACAGCTTCTGTCTAAATTTTGGCTTTCTGCCTTCTTTAGCTCTGTAACTTGTATAAATGATTTGCATTATAAGTTATGCTGGCTTTACGGAGGCTCCTAAAGTTTTAGGGACATTATATGTGGTACCTATAAAAACCCAACTTCTCTTGAATATGACCTTTAGGTTTAAAGTCTGAGAGTTTTATTGCAGAATAATATGTCTTCGCTTCTATGCTTGGCAATTTACGTTTTTAATTTAAACCTTTAAAGGAAAAGTCAATGCTGTTTCCTGTACATTGAATTATAAATATAAGGATTTATGTATAAAATGGCAAAACCAAATATAATGAGAATTTGTGTTCATCTATAGAATATGTGATTGTCATGAAAACATTCTTTAATTCTTGTAGGAACTTACAAACATATTAGATTTATTTTATTGATTATCAATTTCCAGCCGCAATCCTGAGAATTTAAAAATGGACTAAAATGAATACATGTGAAATATGCAAATTATTATAACCTGTGACAACAGTTCATTAACTCTGTTACATTAAAACAACAAACCACAAAACCTCATGTCCTTTGATCTGGAATGAACCTGGTAGGCTAACAGTATTTTGGTCAAATAGTTTTAGGAATGTATGAAGGACTGACTAGACAACTTTATTGTTGATACTCATGTTACGTTTTTTGATTATTTTTCCCTTTTAGTCAGTTTTTTAACTATTGGTGATTAGAACCGTATCTGCCTCACTTCACTTTTTTCAAAATTGCCATTTTATCGTTATCAGTATAAGGAGCTGTGAGGTGTATCTCGTCTAAAGCAAATCACATATTTTTATATACTTCAAACATTTGTTCTTCTTCTAAATGTCTCTCTTGCTTTCTATAGATGAAGTGAGTGCTTCCATTTCACTAAAGTTATTGTTTAACATTGCCAACCTTTCAAGAATAAAAATTCTTAGTTGGTAGCTGTTCCAGGAGAAAATTCTATAATGCTGACTTTGAATTTAGACTCATAACCAATCTCTTGTGCTTTTCAGGTGGTGCAGGCATTGAAATCAGTGATCATTCTAAAATTAGCGACCTGCAAAAGAACATTCAAATCCTACAAACTGAAAAACCAGAGGACACGCAGACTATGAAGGAACTGGAGGATAAAGTAAAAAATTTGAATCAGAAATTATCTTCTGTAGAAAATGAGAACAAAATCCTGCTGAACGAAAGAGAACTGGTAAAGGTGGAAAACAGCCAAATAACACAAGAATATGAAAGACTGAAATCTGAGGTTATTAAGCTTCAAAATTATGTTGCAGAACAGGAGACCATTCTGAAAGAAGAGGGGAAAAAACTCCCACTGAAGACCTCATCAGAGGAAGAAGTGCTTAGACTACAACAAGCACTGTTGGGTATGAAGCAATTGAGATTTTCAGATCCTATCCAAAAGATTTTACACATTTTAAAAATAGAGAGAAGCCATTTTAGGAAAAGTAGTATGAATAAATATGAGATTGTGATTACTATGAATAGAGCCATTTTAGAAAAGGGTTTACCCCTGAAATGATCAAGTAAAACAAGATCTGAAAGGACTACCTTGGCACTACTCTGATAGTGAGGTAGAAGTCTCTGGATAGCTTAGTGAAGATGCCTGCCTAGAACCTGGCTGAAAGACTAAACCTAGCTGTTTTGCTGAAAGACTAAAATAATAATGCCAGTTTTATTATGATGGTTTCTAAAATTGTTTGCATCACTCTAAAGATATAGCTAAGATCAAAACGTGTAGAGAGAGGCTGACAAATGTTAGAAATATGTCTGGTCTTAAAATGTTGTTGAAAATACTAAGATTAGTTACAGTGGAAAGAAGAGAAGCTAAAGATGACAATTGAACAATTTAAAATTATGGCATGACATATAAAAAATGACCTTTCCTGTTTGCTTGGTTTGCCTTCCCTTATCAATCTGGACTTGATTTCTTTTACTATCCTGCTTTGGATCCATTTGCTGTCTTGCTCTGACGCTTCGTCTTGTTTTACTTCTATTGCCCGCAGCAAATCATGGGCTAGGAATGGAAAACTGTAGATGCCCTCTGAATATGCATTTCCCCATCTGCAGTATTATTTGCTTTTTCCCACAGAACCCACAGATAGTTCTCTGCAGATCTTCTCACAGAGTGTGAGGGGGAGGGCTGCAGCTCCCCAAAGTAGATCTGCTCAAGCATTAATACTGTCTGAGCCCTATCCATTTTAGAGAAGCTACCATTCAGGGGCTTCCAGGGCATTCAGTCTGGGAAGTCCTGGCAACATGATGGTCCAGCCAGGGAGCCTCTGCAGTAGTTTCCCTGACTGTGGAGTCCAGAAGAGACTGAGGGGAACCTCGTAATGCTTCTTGCCCCCTAAACTTTTTCTACATAGGACTTTTTGGGGTTTCTTATGAGGGAATTGCTTTCAAAACGAGACTGTTAGCCATGAGTTTCCCACAGTAATGACCACTTTTAAGTAACAGAAGCATATGCTTTTGCTTGTAGCCATTATAGAAACTCAGTAGTAGGAGTTACATTTAAATGAATATTTTTCCATTATAATGAATTGGTTTTTGGTGTTATAGGAGTGTAATTCACAAAAATAAAATGCTGTATTTGTGATTTTTATAGGCAGTGTCTGTGTTGTGGTAAAATATTTAGTTTTCATTTTGAATATTTTCTTTGGTGTTTTATAGAAGTCTTAAGTACTTAGTCATTCAGAGCTAAATTTCAGTAACTACTGATGGACTGTGTCTGAACTTCACTTGTGTTCTAACATCTTGGCCTGAATCTAGCTGCGAAGAGATGAAAACTGGATCATACTGTTGTGTTTTTACATTATGGGTTTTTTCCCACTGATTGAAGCATGCTGATGGAATATAGCAGTTTATTGCTTGGAGACATTACTTTGGTTTTAATTACCTAAGATTTTTCTACTTAATCTGTATAGCAATTTAAATGACCTAATCTTCTGGTTGTCAACATAAATAATTTAATTTTGTTGCTGTTTTTACAGATGCAGAAAAAGAAATAATGAGACTTAATACCTTAAATCAGGTAAGCTGATTTTGAAATGATACCAACGCTGAAGTCATAATAGTAAGAACTAAGTGAATCATAGAATCATGCAAATGTAGGACTGGAAGGGACCTTGACAGGTCATCTAGTCCAGTCCCCTGCACTGCCATAGATCGAAGTATTATCTAGAACATCTCTGACAGGCGTTGTCTAACCTGTTGTCAAAAACCTCCAATGATGGAGATTCCACAGTCTCTCTAGGTAATTTGTTCCAGGCTTGTCTATCCTTACAGTTAGACATTAGGAAAAACTTCCTAACCTAAATCTCCCTTGCTGCAACTTAAGCCCATTACTTCTTGTCCTTTCCTCAGTGGCTAAAGAGAACAATTTATCACCCTCCTCTTCATAACAACTTTTTATGTACTTGAAGGCTGTTATGTTTCCCCTCAGTCTTCTCTTCTCCAGACTAAACAAAGCCTTTTTTTTTTTTAAATCTTTCCTTACAGGTCATGTTTCCTAGACCTTTAATCATTTTCGTTGCTCTCCTCTGGACTTTCTCCAGTTTGTCCACCTCTTTCCTGAAGTATGGTGCCCAGAACTGGACACAATACTCCAGTTCAGACCTTCTCAGTGCTGAGCAGAGTGGAAGAATTACTTTTCATCTTGCTTACAACTATTCTACTAATACAACCCAGAATGTTGTTCACTTTTTTTGCAACAGTATTACATTGCTGACCCGTATTTCGTTTGTGGTCCACTATGACCCCCAGATCCTTTTCTGCAGTTCTCCTTCCGAAGGTGGTCATTTCTCATTTTGTAGTTGTGCTGTTTGCATTTGTCCTCATTGAATTTCATCCTATTTAATTCAAATTATTTCTTCAGTATGTCAAGATCATTTTGAATTCTAATCCTGTCCTCCAAATTGCTCACAACCCTCTCCAGCTTGATGTCGTGCGTAAACTTTAAGTGTATTCTCTGTGTCCATTATCCAAATCATTTATGAAGATTTTGAACAGAAACGGACCCAGGACAGATTCCTGTGGGACCCCACTCATTATGCCCTTCCAGCTTGATAGTGAACCATTGATAATTACTCTAAGTACAGTTTTCCAGCCAATTGTGCACCCATCTTATAGTAGATTTGTGTAGGCTATAGTTCTCTGAGAAGGTCATGTGAGACAGCATCAAAAGCCTTACTAAGAATCATGACACCACCACCCCCTCCCCCCCCCCCCCCCCCCCCGGACTGGTGGCCTGAACCCGGGGCTGGCAGTGGACTGAGCGGGTCCAGCAGATGGAACCCCAGCTGGCAGAGGACCGGCAGACAGTACCCCAGGCCGGCAGCGGAGCCCACAGGACTGATGGTCAGGACCTGGTCAGTGAGAGTGCCACTGAAAATCAGCTCGCATGCTGCCTTTGGCACGCATGCCATAGGTTGCCTAGCCCTGCTTTAGAGATTTTTATTAAAATCAAGGAAAAAGTCATAAAAGCTCCAAACCATAGAATCAGAAAGAAATAATATAGTTCTATGGGTACCTGTGGTATCATTCCTTACAAAAGTTACTCACACCCTTCTTTGGGGACCTGGTGATGGGAGACCAAGGATCAACCTTGTCTCTGGCATGCCAAATGAGTCCGATGGTTCAGGTTCCTCAATGCTGAGAAAGTGGAGAGAAGGGTCAAATGTAGAGTAACTAAGCTATACTGCAAAAGCCAACGTGGTAGCTAAACAAAAGAGGAACTTAAAAGAACTAACTCCACTTAGTGTTTTGCCCTCTTATAGGGTCTTGGCACTATCCTGAATATTCATGTCAATGCCCAACCTTGCATGCCCAAATCTTATTCCCTCACCCACATAAATCTTTGGGTACACTTACTATATAGGCTAGCGTATTTATGCATATTAATAGCACATCCATACAGACCATTTTGTATTTAAAGTATGCCTTCTTCAAGTCCATTATCTTTGTTTTGCTGTTTTCCCTCCCACTATTTCTTAGAATCATGAACTGCATCATTTCATGATCATTTTCACTCAAGGTGCATTCTATCTTCAGATTCTCAACTAGTTCTCAACTAGTTTTTGTCAGAACCAAATCCAGAATAGCTTTTTCCCTGGTTGTTTTTTCCACCTCCTGTAATAAAAAGTTGCCTACAATGCATTCCAAGAACTTGTTGGATAATCTGTGTCCTGGTCTATTGTTTTCCCAATAGATGTCTGGGTAGTTGAAGGCCCCCATTACCACCAATTCCTGTGTTTTGTATGATTTTGTTAGATGTTTAATAAAGCCTCATCCACCTCTTCTTCCTGCTTGGGTAGTTATAATAGATTCTACCAGGACATCACCCTTGTTTTTTACCCCTTTTATCCTGACCCATAGGCTTTCAACAGGTCTTGCTTCCACTTCTATCTCAACCTCAATGCAAGTGTAAGGAAAAGCACTCTCTTGAAATCGTATGTTTAGTATTGAACATATTTAAACTTTTTTATTTTCATGTAGATGGTCTGGTGATAATCAAGGAAGTAACTTTAGGCTAATAATTTCATGACTGGATATAGAAGAGATAGGAAAAGAATATTTAATGTGGTATGAGAAACGCCACACACTTGAGTAGTTAGAACTATTGCACTCCCTCGAACAATTTATTGTTCAATCTAATACAGTGTGTAACTTGTTTTTAATTAAGTGGTGAAGTCCTCCTGGAAATCGCATGTAGACAACAGTATTACAGTGTCTGCATTGTCACATTTGAAAAATTGTTTTTCATTCTTACGCTCCTTTATAGAAAAATCTAAAATGTTATAGAATTCTCACAATTGCTATTGTTTTTGTTACTTTGATACAGATTCAGAAGAAACAAAATTCTGAGATGAATTACCAACTGTTTTTTTTTTTTTTTTTTTTTTAATAGGCTGATAGTTTTATTGGTGCGGGAGAAGATGGTCTAAAGATTAAAACAGATACACAAGTTCTAAAAGAAGAAAATCATAAACTAGGAAAAGAAAAGGTATGTTAGTTAATTGACCATCTTTGCTTTTAATTTTGTATATACATTTACTGCAGTATAAGAGAGTATTAACAAGCACATTGTGTGCTCATTACCATTCTGTGTAAAGTTTTCAGACCAACCTTAAATCTACTTAGAAAATTTGACGTTGTTCGTTAAGGTATTTTGCAAACATCTCAAGAAAATAATTTAATTCTATTTCAAAATTAAAATAAATTATTTCAATTAAATTCCCATATTAAAATAGGTATTTCATTCTGAATTGTATTTGTCACGACTGCTTGAAAGTACATCCCATTGACATATTATAAGGGAAAGAGACAGCCTTTGCACTTTTTATTTGATAAATATTACATCGTAGAAGCTGATGTATTTTGAGCTGTAATATTAACCATTTTACAGAATTGCATTGATATGTTGCCTCAGATGTTGATTTTAAAGAAAAAATGGGAAAGGACAAAAAGAATCTCTGAATTACTAGCTTTGCAGCTATAACTTTCCATCTGCTTCTGTCAATGTTTTGTTAAATATGATTCTCTTCCTTATTTGGCATTGCATTGTGGTCTCTCGATTCTGTTTGCCATTATTTTCACACTGCATCCCGTCCCCCCGAGAATGGCAACGACATTTTGATATTGCACCATAGATCCAAAGATTTCAATTTCTTTGGTAGAAAGTTGTTAACATAGAGAAATGGCATAGTGCTTGAAGCATCAAGTTGAAATACCTGGTCTCCCTGGAAATTTAGGTGGTTCTTCGAGTAGTGTCCCTATGGGTGCTTCAGTGTATGTGGTGTGATCCCCTGTTCCTGGGATTGAAGATCTTTGGTAGCAATGCCCATTGGGCCACACATGCGCTCCTCCCCATCTTGCGCCGTGAGCAACTCAGTGCTGTGTGGTCCAGCCGCCCTCAGTTCCTTCTCAATTGCCTTTGGTCTGGAATGGAATCTGGAGCAGAGCCTTTCTACCACCTTAACCTTTAGAGATACTCTAATTAACTAACTTTACATTAGTAGTGAATAGCCGTTTCCGTTAATTTTCTCCCCCTAAAAATTTTTTTTATAGTTACTCTTCCCTCCCCATTACCTTAAGCTTCCTTTTTTTCTGCGCTCCCCAGATGGGAGCTCTCCTCCTCGGGACTATGCCAGGATCTCCTGGGTTCAAGAGGTGCATCTCTTGTTAGGAGGCCTTTCCCGTGAGTGACGAGCACTCATGGTGCACCCACTGCCTCGGTGAGGGCCACGTCGCACAAAAGTGCACCCTTTGTATCAACTTGACCACCCAGGCCCAAAAGGACTGTGAATTCAGATTGAATATTCTCCTCATGGAGAGTTCTCTAGGGCCAGCTTCGGATCCCAACCTTGATACCTCTCCAGCCTGGTTCTCACCCCAGGTTCAGTCAGCAGTCGATCCCCACTCGCCCTGGCCATCGAAGAGGAAATCCTCTCTTTCCCACTCAGATGGGAAGAAAGCCACTACTTCACCTTCCAAGGAACCGCCTCAGAGAAAGCCATCCCCTGCAAGGTCAGTAGCCTCAACATCATCAGGGGTGAGACTTAGCTCCCAGGACCATCTGAGTACCTCTGATACTGGAGCTAAACAGAAGTCCAAGGACCCTAAATGGGCAGGACCACAGGCGGACACACAGTCTCTTGGGACTGAGAAACACAGTGCAAGAGCTTCCAAAATGGTACTGAGTGCCTTATCCAAGACAACCTTGGATGCTTCAGCACTGACAACAGTGTTGGCACCGACCAAATTCTCGGCACTGAGCAAGCTGTCGGGATCAAGTAAGCCATCTATACCATCTGCTGGATGCTTGAGGGAATGCACTCCGCCCTCGGCATTGATAGTTCCTTCAATTTCTCCTTCCGAAGGTGGTCATTTCTCATTTTGTAGTTGTGCTGTTTGCATTTGTCCTCATTGAATTTCATCCTATTTAATTCAAATTATTTCTTCAGTATGTCAAGATCATTTTGATGATGCTCCTGCCTGCACCACAGCAGTTCAGACATCCAAGGGACCTGGTCATCTCTGATATGCCAGAGTCTCTGCTCCTCCATAGCAAGCTCCCTCTAGTTCATCCTCTTCTCTGGAGTCACAACCGTACTCCCCTTCACCACTGAGAACTGCACCATCCTTTCCCAGCAAGGACGAAGAGGAAGAGGATGAAGAGTACTCCATTCCACCCGCATATCTGGAACACAGACAACTCTCTGCTCATCTGTGTTATCCAGAACTGAACCGAGGGCCTGGTATGGACCCCCATGGATGCAACCCCACATGCCAATCTCTCCACATTGGCCCTACTGGGACCTATGGGCTATCTGTATGGCACATTTTTCCCAAACTATCCATAGAGCAGAGCCAGAAATACGAACAATCGCCATCCTCCTCTGTTTCTTGACCATCTAATGTCAACCCAGTAACGATGGAGGAACAGCCGTAAGAAAGAGAGGAAGAGGTTACACCACCACTCCACTTCTCCTCCTCTTCCCCTGATGAGACGATCATGCCACCACCTCCTACATCGGTGGACTATTTCAGAAACTTTCAAGAACTGTTCTGCAGAATCGCTGAATCTCTCCAGATCTTGCTGAAGGAAGTCCAAAGAGCAACAACACAAGCTGCTTGATATCCTACACACCTCCACATCGGTGAAGATAGCCCTCCATATTCATAAGGTCCTATTGGACCCTGCCAATGTGCTCTGGCAGACTCCAACGTCCATCCTGCCAACCTACAAGCAAGAGGACAAAAAGGTATTTTATGTCCCCACTAAAGACTTGGAATTTCTTTTTACCCATTCCACTCCAAACTCCCTGGTCGTCAATGCAGTGCATGAGAAGGGATCCTAACACCACCCCAGGGCAACCGCCTACGAGAGGGACTGGATGCAACTAGACTTGTTGGGTCACAAAGTATATTCTTTTGCGACACTCCAGTGTCGTATCACTAATTACAAGGCTTTTATGGCCAAATACAATTATATGAACTATTCTAAATTGGAGGGATTCTGTCAACATCTGCCAGACAATAAGGAGCAATTCCAGGAACTCATGTCTGAAGGACACCACCTTGCCCTCACAGCACTTCAAGCTTCCCTGGATTCTGCAGGCATGACTGCTCACTCCATCGCAACAACTGTGGTAACGAGACAAGCGACATGCCTTCACCTCTCCTGGATTCCCTAAAGAGGTGCGCAGTCCACAGTCAAGGATCTACCTGTATACCTTTTGAAGGTTCCAAACTATTTGCCGAGCACATGGATGAGTCCCTACATACTCTAAAGGACTCTCGAGCGACTCTCAGCTCTCTCAGCATATATACAAACCAGTGCTGAAGAGACATCAGGGGAAATACCAGCCAAGATCCTGAGTTCCACATTTCACTCCTCGCTGTCAGTATGACACACAACAAAGACGACAGAGACCCCCTCCGAAGTGCAGATAAATGCTGCCTCAGGAAGCTACGTCTTACACACCTTCATCTAAAATATAATTTTGTTGGTTGCAGCAACTTTAATGGGAGAAGGCTTCTTGGGGCCTCAACAAGACCATCTTTAACAACTTGCCAGTTTGGCGATCGTTTAGCCCCTTTTTATTCATCATGATAACCAATCACTTTGGATACATAGATCCTGGAAATAATCAACAAAGGGTACTCCATTCCATTCCTATCCCTTCCTTCCTTTCTGTGCCTCTTCAAGTACACTTCTCACGAACACCACCTATGAGAAGAAGGAAATAACCTTCTGAGACTGGGGGCCATAGAAACGGTCCTATCCCAACACAAAGGGAAAGGTTTTTATTCCAACTATTTTATGATCCAAAAGAAATCCAGTGTCTGGAGACAGATCTAGATTTATGAAACCTCAACAAGTTCATTTAACTGCAACACTTCAAGCTGGTCACACTATCAACCATTATCCCAGCACTGGAACATGGGTACTGGTTCTTGGACCTCAACTTCCAAGACACACACTTTCACATCACCATACACCCTGCTCACAGACGATTCCTCAGATTCATCATGGGGACCAATCATTGCCAATACAAGGTACTACCTTTTGGACTCTTTACAGCCCCTCACCCCCAAGTATTCTCCACAATCCTTGTGGTAATGGCAGCATACTTAGGCAAACAAGGCCTCATCATAGTCCCATACTTAGACACTTTCCTCCTCAAAGCTCCGTCTGAACCTGACTTTATTCACACCATATGAAAGATGCTGGAGCTTTTCTTGAACCTTGGTCTTCAAATAAACGTCCAAAAATCGACAGTCACTTGTGCAACATCTGGAGTTTATTGGGGCACACCTGGATGCGATACAGGCCAGAGCCTTCCTTCCAGCTCACAGATTTTCTATAATAGTCGACTTGTATCTGCTGTGAGAATCAGCCTGCAGCTCTCTGCCAGGAAGTGCCTCCAGCTGCTTGGCCATATGGAAGCGGCCACATTAGTGAAAGAACACACCAGGTTGCACATGTGCTGTCTCCAGGTGTGGCTACGCACAGTGTATGTACCTCACAGACAAGTCTTCAAAAGTCTTCACAAACGCCTATCCATGTCTGGTGGACACAACACCAAAATGTCTGTATGGTGGTCCCTTTTCTCCAACGAACACTGTCCCTGATTCTAACCACCAATGCCTCCCTAGTTGGTTGGAAAGTACACCTTCAGACCCACATGGGGCAGGGAAGGTGGTTTCCTGCAGAATTCTCTGTGCACATCAACCTTCTAGAACTGCGAGTGGTTAGCAATGCATGCCGACGTTTCCTACCACTGATCAAACATCAAACCATAAAAGTAATAACAGGCAATATTACCTGCATGTTCTACATCAAAAGATAAGGCAGAGTGAGGCCCCACTCCCTAGTCTCGAAAGCACTGAAATTGTGGAACTGGTGTATCCAACAGGACATCAACGTTTCGTCTGTATACCTTCCTGGACAGCAGAACACCATGGTAGACTTACTGAACAGGCAATTCTCACAAGACCATGAGTGGGAACTAGATACAAGAGTCCTTCAGTGCATATTTAGCCACTGAGGATTTCCCCACATAGATCTTTTTGCCACACCAAGAATACCAAATGCCCTCGATTCTGCTCACAAGCAGCTCTAGGCCATTGGTCTCTGGGAAACGCCTTCCTTATTACATGGGATGATCCACTACTTTGTGCCTTTCCACCTTTTCCTCTCTTGTTCAAGGTACTTCAAAAAATAGAGGCGTAACGAGCCTGAGTCATCCTCATAGCCCCAACATGGCCACGACTTCCTATGCATGACATTGTGTTCTCTGATCACCCTGCAATTGATTCCACGCTTCCTCTCACAGGATGCGGGCCGAATCCTCCAACCCAATCTATGTCTCCTTCGTGGTTTCAGGATCTGGAGGTGTCCTGTTCAGAGGCAATAAAAGAGGCTCTGTTAAATAAGTGAGATGACTCACCATACTTGCCTCAAAAATTGGGAACGATTCCGATCCTGGTGCACAGCCAAACATGTCTGTGATAAATGCCCCATTACCATTCATTCGAGATTCTATATTAGATCTTAAAAGATCGGGCTTCTCTACAAGCTCTGTTCGTGTGCACTTGGCTGCCATCACAGCATTCCCCACCCCAAGATACATGGTTATTCCATATTCACGTACCCTGTTCATGAAGAGATCCTTAAAGGCCTTTAGAACCTTTACCCTCACATACGACCTCCCACCCCGCCTTGGGATCCCAACCTCATCTTGAACTGTCTTACCAGACCACCATTTGAGCCCATGACAACATGCTCTTACATTCATCTTTCCATGAAAACAGCATTTCTTGTACCCATCACATCTACCTGACAAAGAGGAGAAATAGGGGCTCTCATGGCATCCCCCTCCCTGTATACAATTTTTCATAAGGACAATGTCACATTATGCACTCATCCAAAATTCCTAGCCATGGTGCCGTCGTCCTTCCATTTGAACCAACTTATCCACCTTCCCTGCTTCTTCCCGAACCGCATATGAACCAACACGAAGCAGTGCTACACACCTTGGACATTAGGTGAGCATTAGCCTTTACCTTGATAGAGCTAAATCTTTCAGACAATTGTCGTGCTTATTCCTCTAAACCGCCAAATGATTAAAGGGAGTGGCTGCATCCAAACAATATATTTCCAGGTGGCTGTCACTTTAGCAACTGCACAACCAGCTACCTCCACCTGGAACTCGAGCGCATTCCACTCGCTCTCTCTCCACATTGATTGCCTTTCTCAACAATGTGTCGATCACTGGCATTTGCAAAGGGCCACCTGGGCATCCATGGACACTTTTGGCCAACTCTATGCACTATCCATGTTGCAGCATCAGATGCCCTACAAAGACACACTGTCCTCTCCTTATTGGACACCACTCCAAAGCCCCAGCCTTCCATCTGTGGGCACTGCTCTACAGTCCTCTACAGTGAAGCACCCAGAGGGACACTACACGAAGAAGAGAAGGTTACTCGCCATGTGCAGTAACTGAGGTTCTTCAAGATGTGTCTCCCTATGGGTGCTCCACTACCCACCCTCTTCCCCTCTGCTTCAGAACTCAAAGATAAACTCTGTGGTAGAGAAGGAACTGAGGACAGTTGGCTCACACAGCCCTATATAGAGATGCCCCCTTATGGCGTGAGACAGGCAGAAGCACCTGTGTGGCCCAACGGGTAGTGCTACCAAAGAGCTCCAATCCCAGGGTGCTGCTACACCACCTACAGTGGAGCACTGATAGGAACACACACATCTCGATGAACATGTTACTGCACATGGTGAGCAACCTCTAACTTTTGGCAGGGTTGACTCATTATTCTATGGTAGTCAGAGTTCCATGTAGTTTACTATGTGTTTGGAAGGACTTTCAAACTGAGGTCCACTCTACTCTGCATGGACACTAAAAGTCCCATTGCATTTTTCATCGGAGATTTACTTAGATACCCTTGGCCAAAACCCTCCCTTCCCTCTTCCATTGTGCATCACGCTGTGCCCCAAGAGCCACATCCATTGTGCAGCTATGACAATTTTACACCAGCTGAGGACAAATTTCACTTGTGGATTATGTGATTCTTCTTTGTGCACAATTATAAGTTGCACTGGGATCTTTGTGATGAAAATATTTTTACATATCTATATTTATTAATGTTAATGAAACACCTTCCTCACACTGAATAATACTTAGTTGGGATAAAACTCAAGTAAACTTGTTTCTAATATCCAAAAGGCTTGCTTTTTTGTTCAAACTTAAAATGCTCTGGTTGACTAAATATAAAGTCTGTTTTTAAAACAGTGTTTAAAAACTTGAATAATAATATAAAATCCAATTTATGTCCAATATAAGGAAGAACTTCAGAAGAAACTGGCAAATTTACAACATAAAGATGAGGCTATTGAAGACCAGAACCTGGAATTAAATCAGTTAAGGCAGGAATTGGAAAGGAAAGAGCATGAACTCAAAGAAAGTATTATAGAAAGAGCAACACTAACAGCAGAATTAGAAGAATTGGACAAGCAGAATCAAGAAACTATGCAGGTAACAAATATTGCTGAGAATTAATGGACTTCTTTACTTTTTAGACATTCAGTGTGTGATGTTAATCTTTGCTCACAGATATCAGGACCTATTAGGTTCCCAATAATCTCTTCTTGCCATACTGGATAAGACCAGTGGTTTATTTAGTCCAACCTCCTTCCTGACAGTGGCTGATACCAGATGCTTCAAGGAAATGCAAGAAATCCTGTAGTGGACTGTCAAGGTTCCATCCCCACTCTGAACTCTAGGATACAGATGTGGGGACCCGTATGAAAGACCCCCTAAGTTTATTTCTACCAGCTTAGGGTAAAACTTCCCCAAGGCACAAATTCTTTGTCCTTGGAGGGTACGCTGCCACCACCAAGTGATTTAACAAAGAATCAGGGAAAGGACCACTTGGAGTTCCTGTTCCCCCAAAATATCCCCCCAAGCCCTTACACCCCCTTTCCTGGGGAGGCTTGAGAATAATATCCTAACCAATTGGTTACAAAGTGATCACAGACGCAAACCCCTGGGTCTTAGGACAATAGAGAAAAATAGACAACAGTCAGGCTCTTAAAAGAAACTGAATTTTATTAGAAAGAAAAAAGGTAAAAGAAGCACCTCTGTAAAATTAGAAGGGAAGCTAACCTCACAGGGTAATCAGATTTAAAACACAGAGGATTTCCCTCTGGGCAAAAACTTTAAAGTTACAAAAAGAAAACCAGGAATACGCCTTCCTCTCAGCACAGAGAAAATCACAAACCAAAACAAAAGTAAACTAACGCATTTCCTTGCTAGTACTTACTAATTCTAATGGAGTTGGATTACTTGCTTTCTTGATCTCTCCCCGGCAAGCACACAGAACAGACAGACAAAAGCCTCCCCTCAAACCCCCTCCCCCCCCCCGATTTGAAAGTATCTTGTCCCCTTATTGGTCGTTTTGGTCAGGTGCCAGCCAGGTTACCTGAGCTTCTTAACCCTTTACAGGTAAAAGGATATTGTGCCTCTGTCCAAGAGGGATTTTATAGTACGCGTATACAGGAAGGTTGTTACCCTTCCCTTTGTATTTATGACGGACAATTATGGAATAACATACCCGCTATCCACAATGGAAATTTCTTACTAATTTCCATCAGGTAGTGGTTATCATGTGCCCTCTAGCATGAGGGTTTATTCCCCTTTTTAGGAATGTTGCAGTACCCAAGGATATGTTTAGGTTTATATAATCCTAATAAAATCTTGACCTCCATAAATACTTGTGACAATGAGTTCATATGTTAACAATGTGTTACATAAAAAGTATTTCCTTTTATCAGCTTTACATTTTATTAGTTTATGGTAGCATAACATCTTAATTTTTTTTTTAAAAAAAATCAGATTTTGAGCAAAATATGTGAAACTTAGTGGTCACAGATTATTTTTAATCAAAATCAAATATTAATAGTTTTATATTTGTCACTTTTAACTGCTATTCAGGTTTTAAAAATGTATTTAAAATACATTTTGTTTCAGATTAACTACTTGACTTTTCAGAAGGAAAATGGCCAATACCACAATTAGGTCCCTACCAAATTCAAGGTCCATTTTGGTCAATTTCACAGTCATAGGATTTTAAAAATTGTAAATTTCAGCTATTTAAATTTGAAATTTCACGGTGTTGTAATTGTAGCGGTCCTGACCCAAAAAGGAGTTTGGGGGGAAGGGAGGTCACAAGGTTATTGTAGGGGGAACCGCGGCCAATGGGAGCTTTGGGGAGGTACCCGCAGGCGAGGGCAGCATGTAGAGCCCTCTGCCCCCCTCCAGGGGCCGCAAGGACATGATACTGGTCACTTCCAGGAGTGTGGCGGGGCCAGGGGAGGCAGAGAGCCCGCCTTAGTCCGGCTGCGTGCTGATGCCATCCCGGAGCCGCTCCAGGTAAGCAGCGCCAGGCCGGAGCCCACACCTCGAAAACTTCCTGCACCCCAAACCCCTGCCCTGAGCCCCTTGTGCACTCCAACTCCTGCCCTAAACCTCCTAACCCCCTACCTTAAGCCCCCTCCTGCACCCCGCATCCCTGCTGCACACCAACCCCTTGCCCTGAGCTCCTTCCTGCACACCAAACCCTGCCCCACCTCCCGCACCCTAACCTCCTGCCCCAGCCCTACATTCATGGCCCTGCATGCAATTTCCCCACCCAGATGTGGCCCTCGGGCCAAAAGGTTTGCCCACCCCTGTGCTAGAGCCAAATATACTGATAAAATGACTTCTCTACTACTACTCGAGATTCCCCTGTTTATGCATTTCAGGATTGCATTAGATCTTTTGACCTCAGCATCTCACTGGGAGCTCACGTTTAGCTGAGTATCCACCACAACCTCCAAATCTTTGTCAGGGTCACTGCTTCCAGGATAGAGTCCTCTGTTCTGTAAAATATGGCCTACATTATTTATTCCTAGGTGTATACATTTATATTTAAGTTATTAAAACACACATTGTTTGCTTGCATCTAGTTTACCAAGTGATCCAGATCTTTCTGAATCAGAGATATGTCCTCTTCATTATTTACCACTTCTCCAGTTTTTGTCATCTGCAAACGTTATCAGTGATGATTTTATGTTTTCTTCCAGGTCATTTGATAAACATGTTAAATAGCATAGGGCCAAGATGATAACCCCAGAGGAACCTCACTGGGAACAGACCTCTTTGATGACAATTCCCTGTTTACAGTTACATTTTGAGACCCATCAGTTAGCAGTTTTTAAACCATTTAATCGGTGCCATGTTAATTTGATATTCTAGTTTTTTAATCAGAATGTTGTGTGGTGCTAAGTCAAATGCCTGACAGAAGTCTAAGTATATTACATCAGCATTATTATATTTATCAAACAAATTTGTAATCTCTGTAACAAGGTGAGCTGAATCAGGAGCTGACTCAGCATCCTGTCTCTCAAATCCCCACCAGTATAGATTAATTGAGAAGGGTCAATCAGCTGAGTAGAGCTACAGCTGAAGGGCTAATTAGAGGGGGACGCAACCCTAGTATCTGGGAGCCTACAATTTGAGAGGAAGGAAGCCATGGAAGGAGGAGCTGAGAACCAGAAGGAAAGCACAGCTGGGCCGGGTTGACTGCTGCCAGCTCTATTCCCTTCTCCAGAAGCAAGTGGTGGAGCTGGCCTAGGGCTTCTAAATTATAAGTAAATTATAAGGTAGAGGCTGCTGGAACAACAAAATAAAGTATGATGGTGGTAAAGGAGACATGGAGTGGTTTGGGCTTTTACTTAAGGCCTGAAAGGACTCACAGGGGATGCCCTCATAACAATTTCATCAAGAGCAGATATCAAGTTTGTTTGACAGGATCTGTTTTCTATAAACCTGTGTCGATTTGCCTAAATTACATTGCCCTTCTTTAGTTCTTCATTAATTGCATCCCAAATGAGCCATTATATTCTCTTCCCAGAATTGATGTCAGGCTGACGGGCCTATAATTAACTGCGTATCTCATTTATCCTTTTTAAAAATAGGCACATTAGCTTTCAGTCTTCTGAAACTTCCCCAGTATTCCAAGACCAATTGAAAATCAACATTAATGGTCCAGCGAGCTCAGCGGCCAGTTCTTTTATAACTCTTGAGTACAAGGTGGCTGGACCTGCTTATTTTAAGATGTCTAACTTTAGTAGCTACTGTTTAACGTTCTCCAGAGATGTGAGTGGAATGGAAAGTGTGTTATCACCATATGATATTATATAATCTGTTTTCCCCCAAATATAAAACAGTTATATTTATTGAACACTTCTGCCTTTTCTGCATTATTATTGATAATTCTACCATTTCCATCTAGTAATGGGCCAATACCATTGTCAGGATTCTTTTTGTTCCTAATATATTTTAAAAACTCCATCTTATTATCCTTAATTCTTGGGGCCATAGATTTCTCCTTCTGTCCATGGGCTTCCCTTATCAATTTTCTACAATTCCTAACTCTGATTTATATTCATTAGTATCAACTTTCCCTTTCTTCCATTTGTCACGTATTTTTTACAGCACAGCCTTCTTCCTTGATTGTGAGATTGTGCCTTTTGGGACATGTAGTAAGGTGTTCTTAAAGGATTCCCAAGCATCATTCACATTTTTCTGATTAAATTCTTCCTCCTGTCTGTGATCATTGCACACACCAGCAACTCCTTGCATTCACTCCAACAAGCCTCTTGTGTGCCACCCTTCTATTCCCCTTTTACTTCAGTGACTCACTGCACACACACAGCCCAGTACCAGAGGATCTTTGCTTTCTGCCCTCCATTCTCACCTCCACCAAGTGTTCTGTGTAACTCCGCATTCCAGGGGCTCTGTGTGCTGTCTCATTACCTCTTCCCCCATACCAGGGTCCCTCAATCTCCCTCCCATGCAAGAGGCTACGTGCACCACTGGACCTTCCTTCCAAACTGTACCAAGGTTCCCCATTCTCTCCCCCCCCCCCATTAGGGGTTCTTTGTGACCCCTCCATTTCCCCTCATGCCAAGAGTTATGTGTGGCCCCAAATTAGGGTCTTCCCTTTACCCCCTCAGTCAGGGATCTATGTGCTCCCCATTTCTCCCTCCCCATGCCAGGGGTTCTGTATGCCCCCATTTCCAGGTCCCCCTTTTTCTGCTGCCAGAGATTGTGCCTGCCCCTATTTCTTCGTGCCCCTATACCAGGATCCATCATTCTCCTTCTCCGTCTGTATGCACGTCCATTCCCCACCACCATTCTTAGTCTCCTTTCCCTTTCACTGTGTCAGCAGCATTGGGGGGATTGGCAGAACTCAAATGAGGGGGTTTGTTATGCTAGAATATGTTAATGGGTGCGATAAATAAATTCTTCAATTTATAGACCATTACAAGGGCGGTTGGAGGTGTTAGCTCTGCTAGCCAGATGCTTAATGTGTCCCCCATTTTCCCCTTAAGGTTTTCATATTTTTCACCAAAATGTTTAGTGTTCTGTCCATTAATGCTTAGAATATTCCCTTAATTTTTGGAATTGATTGTATGCAATGGTCAGAAGTTATTGCATTACACCCAAACAAAAAAATGACTCAAGCTTGACCAATAATACATCTGCACAAGGAGGCTGAATTAAGGTTGAATGGGCAACCTTATTCAAGCACTTTATAGGCTTTTTACTTTGCTACCTCAGTGTTTTCTTAATTTTTAAATTAATTTAATTTAAATTTTACATATATTTTTTTAAATGTAATTTCTTATGTTTTTAAAAAGCTTGAAGAATTTTTTTTTTTTTTTCAGTTATATGGAACCATGTTGGCCCCCGTGTGGGTTATCTGTAGGATTGGGATCTTTAGATCCATAGCATAGACCTCTGCCATGGATCTTTAGATGCGTAACATAGACTTCTCCCACATGACCTAACAGAGTAACTGGTAGCAATGGAACGCTGTCACCTTCCTTGTGGACCTGCCATTAGATGAGGAGTGAAGACACGCTGTCAGGTGGATTTCACTGCTGTTTGCTAAACAGCAAAAGAATATTGAGGCTCTAGAATAATGGTTTAAATTCTAGGTCCTGTTGGGGAGTGTGTCCCAGCGGTTATAAACCCTTCTGCCCCTGTCTTTCTGCTCCTGTTCCTGCCTTACCCTCACCCTTATTCTTCATTTGAGTCAAGTAGCTTCTTTCTCTTCTACTTTGCCTGCATGTCCTCAGAGAGAGCATCAAGAGTTGCTCTCAGTTCCTGTCCTTGTCACTACAACAGCTCCTGGCAGGCAGGAGGAGCAATTGCAGTGAAGGTCCTGTTCAGTCCCTGAAGATGGTGCATGCTCCAGCACGCTGTGGGAACGGCTCATGTGCAGTCTAGTCAGCACATAAGCACTTCGAGGAGTGGAGCATGCTCAGCACAAATGAAATCTTCAGAGAATTTAGCTGCAAAACTGTAGTGTGTCTCTACTGAGCATGTGCAAACAGACTTTTTTTTCCAAAGGATTAGAACTTTGCCAAATTTGGATGAATTTTCTCAGGGACAACAAAAGCACATCACTAGTGTTAGTGGGAGAGACTCCTTCCCCCTCACCCGTCCCTTTCCCCCACTACAAAATTTCAAGTCCCTGCTCCAACGTATGGAGGTGCTAGAGATGCTAATTGAAACTATTGTAAAGAGTTTTTTAATGCGGGCAAAAGTGTGTGTTTCACTAATCTCATTCTCAAAAATGGCTGAAGCATTTTAATTGAAACTGTCCCCAAAACATCAGCCTTGGGCACCTAGCATGGGAAATTTCAGCCTAAATGGTTGGTTTGGCAAAATTAATTGAAAACAAAGTCTTATCATGGAAAGTGTCGGGCAACTTAACCGTATGCATCACTGTGCGGCCTATAATAAATGAGCTGTCTGTCAAATTTTCAATTGTATTTTGTTACTGCTGTGTTAAGAATTTTAAAGTTCCAAATGTTCATTTGACCTAGTTGAAAAAGGTTTTTCTTTGTCTTAACCAAATCTTATATACACCTGGGGATTCTTTGATGTTAAGACTTCATGGCTTAAGCTATCTTGTAGACCAAAATAGGTTCTCTTTTAAATGTAATATGCTATTTCCTTCCAGAACATCACTTGAACTCCAGTGGTTTGATAGAATTATTACGGTATATCTGAAAACCTTATGCAGTCTGCTTTTGGGAAGCACTGACCCATCTTAGGGGCACTCAAGCAAGTCCATAAAAGGACAGTATGTTTTGTTAATTATTGGATTTTTTAACATAAAAATGTTCTGAAACAGAGTTGTCTATTGAAAAGTGAATATTCAAGAAATTTGTTGTTGCTGTTGTGTGCTAAAGTCATTGTGTTTTGACCATGATTTTAAAATACAGTAGTCTTAAATGTTCCATATTTTTCCATAGGCTTTTTAATAAAGACTGAAATGGAAGAAATATTCCTATAGTTTCTAATAACATGATTAACCTCTGTTTGAGTCCCAAATATTCTGATATGGTCTATATTAGGCAGGCATGCTATATCAATTTATCAAGTTTTTGTGCAATTCAAATATAAACACTTCTTGCATGTGTTACAGACTGTATGCTAATTCATATTTATGTATTCATGTGAATGAACAATAATCACATTTACTTATTTGTGACTTGATTTAATGCCTCACTAGTTCTAAATAATAGCTCAAAATATTTGGAAGTTCACAGCTAAAATGGATGGTTATTTATGCCAATTTAATTATCCTGAGAAATCTTGGACATTTTTGACTTTTACATTTAACTTATTGTTTTGGAGAGTGATTCTGTAAGTTTGATGGAATATATTTTTAATAATTTGAAAATGACTGCTCAGTCAACTTCTTTTAAAAAAAAAAAATGCTTTACATTCTTTTGTTATCCAGATGATTAAATGAATGAAAGCTCTGTTTTTATCCTGATGAATGCTTGTTTCTGTTTGTTTTAGCATATGATTACCCTGAAAGAGCAGCTATCAAAACAGCATACAGAACCTGATAGTACCATCAACCAGCTGAAACTTGACATAAATTTTGAAAGAAGGAAAGTGTCTGAAGTAGAAGCTGAGAAGATGGAAATGAGTAAGGAACTAGAAACCCAGAAATTAAAAATGGACCACTGTACATTTGCACTTAATGATTTGCATATGAGTAATGAGCAGCTTCAGCATAACATTAAGGATTTACAAGAACAACTAAAGAAATCCCAAGATTGTAATTTGAATAATAAAAAGGAAATTGCAGAATTGAAGCAAAATCTGAAACAAAAAGAGGAGGAACTTTCTGTTTCCCAGAACGAGTTAACAAAGATAATGAATCAAGAATCTAACAGTAACTATCAAGATCTTTCACTTAAAGAAAGAGAAGCAGAAATTGCAAAACTAAATGAAGACATTTCAGAAAATAAACAACTAAATCAAAATTTGGAGAAATCAGTTTGTGATCTTAAAATAGAAAATGGAAAGCTGCTGACAGTCTGTGAAGAACTAAAACAGCAGTTGCATGAAGCCTTTGCTGAGAAAAATAAGGTTTCCCTGGAAAAAGATACTATGTTGGAGGCTTTGAAAATGGAAAAAGGACAGTTGGAAACTGAATTAAGCCAGACCAAAACGCAGCTGTTGGAACAAGCAAAAAAATATGAACAAACCATTGAGGACCTGTCAAATGCACGTAACATGAACACCACTGCATTACAGCTTGAACATGAGCGTCTAGTGAAATGCAATCAAGAAAGGGACTTTGAGATAGCAGAACTCAAAAGGAACATTGAGCAGATGGAAGCAGACCATGAAGAAACTAAAGAGATGCTGACAACTAGCTTAGGAGGACAAAAGCAGTTGACAGAACTCATAAAAGAGAAAGAGGTGTTTGTTGAAAAATTTAAAAATAGAGCTCTAGAGTTGCAACAGGAACTTGAGGAATATGTTAAGGATTCCAAAAAGCATGAGATTTTAAGACAAAATTTAGAAGAAAAGGACAAAAGCCTTGCAGCCATGAAAGAAGAAAACAATCATCTGAAAGAAGAGATTGAAAGACTAAAGGACCAGCAAAGCAGATCTCCACCTGTGGCTGAGCCTAAAACACTAGATATTATTACTGAACTGGAAACTGAGATAACACAGTTACACGTAATAAAGAATAATCTTGAAGAGGAAATAAAACTTCACAAAAAAACAATTGAAGATCAGAGTCAGAAGACTGTGCAACTTCAACAGTCTTTGCAGGAGCATAAAAGGGAAATAGGTGAGTCTAAATTTCAGTATGAGCAAATGAATGTCACACATGAAAAGCTTTTCTTGGAGAAAGATGAGGAAATTAAAAGTTTGCAGAAGACAATTGAACAAATTAAAACTCAGTTGCACAATGAGAGGCACGTCTTTCAGACAGACTCCTCTGATCTCTTTCAAGAAACCAAAGCCCAGTCACTTAATGGAGAAAATGGTAATGAAAAACATGACTTGTCTAAGTCTGAAATTGAAAGACTAGTAAAAGGTATCAAAGAGAGAGAGAGGGAGATTAAGCTTCTGAATGAAAAGAATGTCTTTTTAACTCAACAAATTGATCACTTGTCTAAAGATCAAGTTGGTAAACTCACTCAGATCATCCAAGAGAAAGACTTAGAGATACAAGCTCTCCATGCAAATGTTTCCTCTTCATCATATAGACAGGATGTTCTGTACCTTCAACAGCAACTTCAAGCCTATGCCATGGAAAGAGAACAGGTGCTGGCAGTTTTGAGTGAAAAAACTAGAGAAAACAGTCAGTTAAAAACAGAGTACCATAAAATCATGGATATGGTAGCAACTAAGGAAGCAGCTCTGATGAAGTTACAAGAAGAGAACCAAAAATTATCTAATCGGTTTGAAAGTAGCAGCCAAGATATGTTTAGAGAGACTGTTCAGAATTTGTCCCGTATCATTCGAGAGAAAGATATTGAAATAGATGCCTTGAGTCAAAAATGCCAAACCTTATTGACTGTCCTACAGACATCCAACATAGGTACTGACAGTGGGTCAGGAGGTGTTAACAGTAATCAGTTTGAAGAGCTTTTACAAGAGCGTGATAAATTAAAGCAACAAGTAAAGAAGATGGAAGAGTGGAAGCAACAAGTAATGACTACAGTCCAGAACATGCAGCATGAGTCAGCTCATCTCCAAGAGGAGCTACACAAGCTTCAGGCACAAATTTCAGTTGACAGTGATAACAATTCTAAATTACAGATGGATTATAATGGCTTGATCCAGAGTTATGAGCAGAATGAGAAAAAAATGAAAAGTTTTAGTCAGGAGTTAGCACAAGTTCAGCATAGAATAGGACAGCTTCATAATACCAAGGACCTTCTTCTGGGAAAACTTGATATGGTAGCACCACCGCTGCTGATGGCTTCTTCAGTTTCACAAGCATCAGATATTCCAAGCAGTACTCCTCCTGAAATAGTCAGTGATGCGTCCAAACTCCTTCAACAGGAATTGGAGCAGCTTAAAAAAATGCTACAAGAAAAAGATGTGACTATCAGAACTCTTAAGGAAAATAATCAAAGATTGTCTGATTCTATGGCTGCAACATCGGAGTTAGAAAGAAAGGGACAAAAGGACACTGATCCAGAGATGAAGCAGATAAAGGGAAAATGTGATGTTTTCCAGAAGTCACTTAGGGAAAAAGACCTCTTGATTAAATCTAAAAGTGATCAGTTACTTTCTGTAAGTGAAAATCTTAGTAACAAAGAAAATGAAAACGAGCTTTTAAAACAAGCTGTCACTAATCTTAAAGAAAGAAATCTAATTTTAGAAATGGACATCTGTAAGCTGAAAGAAGAAAATGAAAAAGTAGTAGCAAGGTGCAGGGAGAAAGAAACCGAATTCCGGGCATTACAGGAGACTAACATGCAGTTTTCAATGATGCTGAAAGAAAGAGAATTTGAATCCCACTCAATGAAAGAAAAAGCTCTTGCCTTTGAAAAACTATTGAAGGAAAAAGAACAGGTATGTGAGGAATTTTTATTTGTTCTATTAGTTATAAATATTTAAGGAAGAAAGTACAAACTTTTAAAATCATACATGTGACGGAATTCTCACAAATATAATCTGAAGGTATTTGCCTGAAAGCAGCTTCTCATTTACTGAATGAAACCTTGCAGAAGTGAATGAATTTCAAAGTTTTGAGTGATCTTACTGCAAGATTCTGTTCTGTTCAGGATCTCTTAGAAACCTATATTTGTCTTCAAAGGTTATAAGTATTACTGTTAATAAGAGTAATGTTTAAATAAACCACTGCAAAGTGACCTGACATAGTTTAGTTACGATAATATATTTGGCATCAGTTAGAGCATTTTGTATCTACCAGATAGAATGTAGAGCACCATTTCTCTGAAAAAGAACATTTTCATAGATTTTAAAAATGTATTTGAATTTCATAAAAAGTAATTTAATCTTTATGGCATAGTGTTAATGGCAGTTAAAATTTTGTGTGTGTGTGTTTTTTTAAATCCATGACATCTTCAGATACCTGTGAAGTACTCTGCCAGTCCAAGTTTCTTACTCTGTACTATTGTAACTAAATACTATGAAATTGCAATGATAAGGCACTTCAGTGATTTTAAAATAGATTGGTTATGTAAAAATTATAAAATGTCATTGTGGGGTTTCATGTTTACTCTTGATCACTTCCATATCAAATACAGTTACAAATAAAAAAATGTGTGTTTTTTTTTTTTAGTGGCCAGCCCTGCAAACTCAGCCTGGGCTCTTAAGAGTCAAAACTGTTTCTTTCCATTTCTTGCATAATCCTCAGTAATAAAAGTCATGCAGACTAAATTAGGCCTCTTGGTGTCACCAGTGCAACCCAAATGTTTTCAATGGGGTTTCACAAATATAACTGACTGGAACTTAGGAAACAACTTGTTTGATGTTGCACGAGATAGTATAGCTCTCTCTTAGCTATGTTGGATGTGCAGAGCTAATAAGAGTAGTAACTAAATAAAAAGAAGTTTCTAGTGGTTTTTGTTAAAGTCAACTGATATGATTTTGAATACATGCAGAGAGCAGATCTCTGTAGATGGAAGATTCCATTTTTTATGTAATTTTATTTTTATTACTGAAAGTTCATAGTGTGCCTAAAAACATTAGTAGCCACTGTTTGTTTTTTTTATTTCATTTCTACTCATCTGACTTTATACCTTTTGGAATGTGTTTATTTTTATATAGCTATCATAAACAAATAACATAAATAATAACATAAACCACATGCCTAAAGAAGATTCAAATCACGTTACTTAGAAATAGCTATCTTAACAGGAAGTATAGCTTCAGAAATTGTGTTTAGGGGAATTGTCATTTTGAAGTACACATGTCTGAAATGGAAGGGTGCTAGATATCTATTTGACTGCAGTTAGTGAATACATTGTATTTGTGTAGGATGACTTTAGAAACAGTTTTTAATCTATCAGACAATATGCCAATAAAATCATTGCAAAACAGACAACTGTTTCTTCAAAGGATCTTCTGTGCAGTAAGCACTCTCTTCTTCCATATAGGTCTGTCTATTTCATCTATTTTTGGAGTGCAAGTTGTTTGGAACAGAAACTGTGCCTCCTTTTATACAATGTCTAGCATGTTTTATGCAGAAATGCCTAATAAATAGTAATAATAGACTTGTTTAGTGTGTTAAGTATATATTCCTCCAAGTTTTTATACATTTCCAACCTTTCTTTAATTGTATGTCCTTCTTCCAAAGGGCAAGATGGGGGAGTTGAATCATCTGTTAAATGAAGTTAAGTCAATGCAAGAAAAAGCTGTTTCTTTTCAGCAAGAAAGAGACCAAGTCATGTTAGCACTCAAACAGAAACAAATGGAGAGCAGTGCCCTACAGAATGAGGTATGACATTAAACAAGACTAAAGCACAAAAAGGGTGAGTGAATAAGAAAAATCAGAGAATTTACCTTGCCTTAAGAATGATCTTCGATAAGTAGCAAAAAAGGCATCTAAAATGTATATCTATGCAATATAATTAGGGCTGTCCACTAATTGAACTTAACTCAAGTGATTTAACACAAAACCCAGTTGGGGATTGGTCCTGCTTTGACCAGGGGGCTGGACTAGATGACCTCCTAAGGTCCCTTCCAACCCTGATATTCTATGTTTCTATGAAAACAAATTAACTAAATTTAAAAAAGTCATGATTAATAGCCATATTAATCATACTGTTAAACAATAATAGAATACCAATTTAAATTTATTATAAATATTTTGGAAGTATTTCAACATTTTCAAATACACTGATTTCAATTACAACACAGAATACAAATTGTACAGTGCTCACTTTATATTAATATTTTTGATTACAAATATTTGCTCTCTAAAAAAAACTCCAAAAGATAGTATTTTTCAGTTTACCTCATTCAAGTACTGTAGGGCAATCTCTTTATCGTGAAAGTGCAACGTACAAATGTAGAATTCTTTTTACATAACTGAATTCAAAAACAAAACAATGTAAAACTTTAGAGCCTACAAGTCCACTCAGTCCTCCTACTTGTTTAGCTAATTGCTAAGGCAGACAAGTTTGTTTACATTACAGGAGATAATTCTGCCTGCTTCTTACTTACAGTGTCACCTGAAAATGAGAACAGATGTTCGGATGGCACTGTTTTAGCCGACTTGCAAAGTATTTATGTGCCAGATATGCTAAACATTTGTGTTCCCCTTCGTGTTTCAGTCATCACTCCAGAGGCCATGCTTTCATGCTGATAACGCTTATTGAAAAAAGAATGCGTTGGTTAAATTTATGAGTGAACACCTTGGGGGAGAATTTTATGTCTCCTGCTTTATGGTATCGCATTCCACCATATATTTCGCGTTCTGGCAGTTTTGGATGATGACCCAACATATGTTGTTCGATTTAAGAACACTTTCACTGCAGACTTGACAAAATGCAAAGAAGATACCAATATGAGATTTTAAAGATAGCTACAGCACTTGACCCAAGGTTTAAGAATCTGAAGTGCCTTCCAAAATCTGAAAGGGACAAGATGGGGAACATGCTGCCAGAAGTCTTAAAAGAGCAACGGTCTGATGTGGAAACTACAGAACCCGAATCACCAAAAATGAAAATCAGCCTTCTGTGGTGGCATCTGACTCTGATGATTAAAATGAAGGTGCATTGGTTCACACTGCTTTGGCTCGTTATGAAGCAGAACCCGCCTGTTCTCACTTTCAGGTGACATTATAAATAAGAAGCGGACAGCATTATCTCCCCTAAATGTAAACAAACTTGTTTGTCTTAGCGATTGGCTGAACAAAAAGTAGGACTGAGTGGACTCGTAGGCTCTAAAGATTTATATTGTTTTGTTTTTGAGTGCAGTTACGTAAAAAAAAAAATTCTACATGTGTACATTGCACTTTCACGATAAGAGATTGCACTACAGGTGAATTGAAAAATACTATTTTTTTCACAATGCAAATATTTATAATAAAAAATAATATAAAGTGAGCACTGTACAGTTGGTATGCTGTATTGTAATTTGAAATCACTATATTTGAAAATGTAGAAAAACATCCAAACATATTTATAATTTAAATGGTTGTTCTATTGTTTAACAGTGTGATCAAAACTGCGACTAATCATGACTATTTTTTTATCTCACTGTTAAATGCGATTATTTTTTTAATCCTTTGACAGCCATAAATATAAATCAAAGGAAATAATTTGATTTGCTTATGGTATCATGCACAAAGAAGTATGTGTCATTGAACGTAAAATATATTTACCCAGGTGCAGCATTTACGTGATAAGGAGCAGCGTCTAAACCAGGAACTGGAGAGGTTGCGCAATCACCTCTTAGAAATGGAGGACTCCTATACACAGGAAGCTTTAGCTGCGGAGGACCGAGAGACCAAGCTAAGAAAGAAGGTCATGGTTTTGGAGGAAAAACTAGTATCCTCTTCTACTGCAGTGGAACATGCCAGGTAATATTTGCCTCCATCCAGCATTAGCATTTCATTGAGTAGTTGTAGTATTCTAGAGCGATGGTGATGTGATTTTTTTTTTTTTATTAGCTTTAAAGAGTGTAGATGTGCTAAGCACTGAGTAAAATCAAGACATGGAATATTGATATTCTTCAAGTGCTTGTTCATGTCAATTCCAATCAGGTGTGTGCGCACTGCGTACATGACAGCCGGAAGATTTTTTTCCTTAGCATCATCTGTAGGGTTGGCCTGGGCCCTGCCGACCTGCCACCCCCCCAGTTCCTTCTTCCTGCCAGTGACGGCTAGCTTCTGCAAGCGCCTTTAGCAGTGTCCCATTGTATTTTGCTTATAGTTAATAGTTTTCGTCTTAAGGTAATAGTAGTAGTAGTAGCAGCGTTAATAGGTTAAGTTTTCATTGTGGGGCTTCTCTGCCCCCCATCCACACTTCTCCCCCGCCACTGGGGCATGCCTTGGTTGCCGGGGGTTCAAACTCTGTTAAGTTTGCGGAAAGTTGATGCGAAAAAGTGACCCACACACTTCTTGTTTGAAGTGCCTTGGCGAGAGTCACCAAAAGGACAAGTGCCGCATTTGTAAAGGGTTTCAGCTGAGGACCCTTAAGGATTGCAAGCAGAGACTCAGACTTATTCTCATGGAGGCAGCCCTCTGCCTGCAATCCAACCCTGGGTTGGCGGAGCCCATGCCAAGCACCGCTGCCTCCGTGTGCAGCGCAACAGCGCCGATGGCGCATGAGTCAGTTTCTAGAAAGGAGACTACGGACTCCCAGCACTGACACGTCACCGAACATAAGACTTCTGGTACGTGCTGATCTGTATCCCCGGTGCCCCAGAAGACAAAGAGGCAGGAGGGAGGGCACTCTTCCCCTCCTAAGCCTAAAGAGACAGCAGCAGGGAGACCTCAGCCTACTTTGGGCCCGGCAGCTCCCAAGTGCTCGTCAATTCCTGCGCCAAAAGGGGTCCAGTCAAGTCCATCCCACTACCGCTCTCCAGACCGTCATGGCTGGGACATTCAACTCCCCTCCACTCCGGAGACTTTTGATCTGGCACAGGACCTTATTCGCCTGATGGCTCTGCCTTCTCCAAGGAGGGACAAGGCACTGCTGGTAGCCAGTCCGCCTATTCCATCTAGGGGAAAGCCAGCGATGATGTCACGCCGCTCCCCATCTCTGGTACGCCACTCCCTGCCACCGGCCGCCCACATGGGGGAACCGTATCGGTCCCCAGAGGCTCAGCACTGCTCTTCAGCATTACTCAGTACCGCTCCTCCGTGGTCGTCTTTTTTGGAGACCTCTGAGTCCAAGGTGGAATCCTATCATTCAGATAGGTCCAGCGGCAGGAGGTCTAGATCTAGGCGACACCACCAGCCTCCTCAGTCACCATGGCCACCTCTACGGAAACCACCAACTCAGTGGCCCTTTTGAACTCCCTGTGCTTACCATCAGGCCCAGGGTCAGAACCAGGCGTCAAGATCCAGATCAGTGTTGATCGTGTCAGCATCCATTGCCCCTTTCCAGCAACTGGCACGAGGTCCATCTCCGGTGACGACTCCTGTGCCAGCGCCTGCCACTTTGAGCTCGTCACCAGCAGCCTCGGCACGCCAGCCCCACAAGCACCGCGACCCTCTTGGCACCGCGAGCGATGACCTGGGCCATGGGCTGGTGTTTTCGTCCTCCCCAGATGAGGCTGTTGTGGGCATGTCAACGGCCCCAGCCTTGGAGGATAGTAGGGTCCTGCCACAGTTGTTGCGCAGGGCGGCCCAGAACCTGGGGATCCAGGCAGAGGAAATGGTAGAGGATTCAGATCCCATGGTGGACAGCCTCACCCCCTCTGGACCTTTGCGTATCGTGCTGCCACTTAATAAAACTATAAGTGAAACCATGAAAAGGTTGTGGCAGACCCCGGCCTCCTTGCCCCCGACACCAGGGAGGAATGAAAGATGCTATTTTGTCCTCTCAAAGAGGTACAAGTACTTGCATGCTCACCCTCCACCCGATTCCCTGGTGGTGGATACTGTGAACCAAAGAGTGCCAGGGGTTCCAGGGACCCTTCCCTAAAAACCAGGAGGCCAAAAAGCTTGACTTATTCAAGTATACTCCACGGGTGGTTTGCAGCTCCTGATTGAAAACCAACAGGCCATCATTAGCAGATATTCCTTTAATACCTGTGAAGTGATGGCCAAGTTTGCTAAGCTGTTACCACCAGACTCCCGATCTGAATTTAATGCCTTGATGGACGAAGGCAAACTCATTTCTAGGGCCTCCTTGCAGGCGGCTCTTTATGGCGCGGATGCAGCCGCCTGTACAATGGCTCCACGTCTCTGGACTACCTCACAAAGTCCAACAGACCATCCAGACTACCCTTTTGTAGGTCAGGCATTGTTTTCTGAAAAGACAGAAGACTGGACAGTTTAAAAGACTCAAGGGCTACTATCAAGTCCCTGGGTATACACAGCATAGGCATTTCAGGCCACAACCTCCTCTGCGGTTTTACTAGCAAAACCAACAAGACTGTTCCTGGAGGAGGAATAGGAGTGGCAGGAAGAGGCCGCACCCGTCCTCAGGCCAGGGCTCTGGCCGGACCAAGCCTTCTGTGGGCCAGAAACAAGCCTTCTGACGGCACGCAAGAGGACGGCGTACCAGATCAAGAACTGGATCTACCCTGCCTTACCTTTTCATCCCAACTATCCCCTTTCTACCGTGCATGGTCCCATATCACTTTGGACCACTGGGTGCTCTGCACGATAGAGAGGGGATACTCCATCCAATTCTGTGCCCTCCCGCCCTTCCACCCCCTCTTCCCTGTCCTCCTTCAGGGACCCCTCTCACGAGCAGCTCCTTTCGCTAGGGGCAGTGGAAGAGGTTCCTCGGGATCAGAAGGGCAAGGGCTTCTATTCCCGGTATTTCCTAATACCGAAAGCCAAAGGAGGGCTCAGGCCCATCTTAGATCTGCGAGAACTCAACAAGTTCATGAAGAAACTTAAATTCTGCATGGTCTCTTTGGCCTCCATCATCCCTTCACTGGATCCAGGAGACTGGTATGCCTTTCTCTGCAGCATGGGGCACAGGTCACTTGCTGGAGGATTCTCTGCACCTTGAAGTCTTTAAACCATGATTTGAGGACTTCAATAGCTCAGACATAGATGAGAGGTTTATTGCAGGAGTGGGTGGGTGAGATTCGGTGGCCTGCATTGTGCAGGAGGTCAGACTAGATGATCTTAATGGTCCCTTCTGACCTTAATATCTATGAGACTCAGACTTTGACCTCTTCAGTCATGGCTAGGGTCAGTGTATCATCCAGCCCGGGACAGTTTGGACAGAATTGTAACCCTGCCTCGCCCGGTACTCAACTCCCTCCTGTGGTGGCTCAACCCACAGGTAGTATGTGGAGGCGTCCCCTTCGCCAGCCCTCAGCCATCCCTCTTGCTAGTGACAGACACGTCAGACTTGGGCTGGAGGGCCCATTTGGGAGACCTCAGAACACAAGGCCTCTGGTCTCAGGCGGATCTCACTGTACACATCAATGTTAGAGAGCTGAGAGTGGTACGCCTGGCATGCCAGACTTTCTGAGCCCACCTAACAGGGAGATGTGTATCAGTCATGACAGATAACACCATGGCGATGTTTGATATCAACAAAAAAGGGGGTGCACGCTCCTCTCCCATGTGCCAGGAAGCCCTCTTGTTGTGGGACTTCTGTGTAGAACATTCAATACACCTGCAAGCATCGTACCTCCCTGGAGTACAAAATGAGTTGGCGGACCATCTCAGCAGGTCGTTCCACGGCCATGAGTGGTCCCATTGCCTGGATGTCGTGAACTCAATCTTCCATCAGTGGGTCTTTCCCCAGATAGATCTTTTCACCATGCGACGCAACAGGAAGTGTCAGCAGTTTTTGTTCCTTCCTGAATCACAGCCCAGGCTCCATCATGGATGCATTCCTCCTCCTATGGGGAGGCCATCTCCTATACACGTTCCCACCCATCCCTCTCATTCACAAGGTGCTCCTCAAGATATGGAGGGAAGACGTATCAATGATATTGATAGCTCCAGCCTGGCCCCACCAGCCCTGGTACACACAACTCCTGGAAATGTCCGTGAACGCTCCAGTCACCTTGCCGCTCTTCCCAGACTTACTAACTCAGGATCACAGCTGTCTCCAGCATCCGAACCTCTAGTCGCTCCACCTCATGGCATGGAAGCTCCGTGGCTGAACCCAATGGAACTTGCTTACTCTGATCAAGTCAGACAAGTTCTCCTTGGCAGCAGGAAACCCTCCACAAGAGCTACCTACCTTGCCAAGTGGAAGAGATTTTCAGTGTGGTCAGCGCAGCACTATTTGTCTCCAACGCTCACCTCAGTGCCACTAATACTGGACTATCTTCTCCACCTCAAGCAGCAGGGGCTGTCTATGTCGTCAATAAGGGTTCATTTGGCTGCCATCTCGATTTTCCACCCAGGCGCAGAGGGACGCTTGGTCTTTTGCCAACCCATTGGTCAGCTGTTTCCTTAAAGGTCTCGATAGGCTATACCTGCAGATCTGACAGCTTGTCCCAGGTTGGGACCTCAGTTTGGTCCTATCCAGACTTGTGGGGTCACCATTTGAGCCTTTGGTGACGTGCTCCCTGCTCTATCTCTCATACAAGGTGGCGTTTCTGGCAGCGATAACCTCGGCTAGGAGGATGTGTGAGCTCAGGGCCCTAACATTAGAGCCCCCTATACACTGTATCCATAAGGACAAGGTTCAGCTCAGATCTCACCCGGCTTTTCTCCCAAAAATTGTCTCCCATTTTCACATCAACTAGGACATCTTCCTCCCTGTTTTCTACCCGAAGCCGCACTCGAGCGGCAGGAAGCAAACGCTTCACTCATTGGATGTCCGTTCCGAAAGTCCATCCAGTTATTCATGGCAGTGGTAGACAGAATGAAAGATCTTCCTGTCTCTTCTTAACGGATTTAGTCATGGATCACGTCCTGCATCTGTGAGTGCTACAGCCTGGCAGGGGTGCCTGCTCCTTCGATCACTGCGCGCTCCACCAGGGCTCAGGCCCCTTCAACGGCATTCCTGGTGCAGGTTCCCATCCAGGAAATCTGCAGAGCAGCAACGTGGTCCTCCACATACCCTTTCACCACCCGCTATGAAATCATCCCAGCAGGCCAGAGACGATGCAGCCTTTGGAAGAGCAGTGCTCCAATCAGTGGACGAATCCAACTCCACCTCTTGAACTTGGGCTTGTGAGTTAACTGATTGCTTGTTCATGTCAAATCCATTCGAAGAAAGAACGGTTACTCACCTTCTCGTAACTGTTGTTCTTCGAGATGTGGTGTTCATGTCGATTCCAAATTTCCAGTCCTACCTCTTTGTCAGAGCATCTGGCAAGAAGGAACTGAGGGGGTGGCGGGTCAGCAGGGCCCTTTATTGGGTGCTGTGTGCTTAAAAAAAATCACTTTGCCGAAAAATTCTGGTCCTGGCAGTGGGCGTGCCACCTGAGGGAGAGACTGCACCACAGCCTCCTGCCAGCAGGGCAGGTGAAGCAGCCCCCTGTGGCAGGGGAGGAACTTAGCCAGCAGCCAACCGGCAACCTGCTGCATCCTCCCTCCCATCTCCCCGCGCTGCAGGAACACACTGCCAGGTGTCCGGTCAGCATTGTTGACCAAACATTAAAAATCTGGTTACCAAGGGCGGGGGAGGTGCTGGGTCATCAATCCACACCAGCCACAAGTTCTCTCCCCCCCCCCCCCCCTCAATTTCTCTGAGCGCCAAGCAGGGCTTGCACTTCTCAGCCTGTTGGGGAGGGAGGAGGCTTGCTCAGGGGCTGGCAGCTCCAGGATGCTGCCTCCTGGGTCTAGTGCCCATTGTTGCCTTCTGTGTATGCTGAGTCCTTTTTCTGTACAATGGTGAGTGCCTGTGGGGTGGGGCAGGACAAGGGGTTGGGGTGGGAGGGAAGAGGCAGTGGGGAAGGAAGAGTGATGGGAGAATAGGGCAGGGGGGAGGGTAATGGGGCAGGGGACAGTGTGGAGAAGATAGAGAATGGGGAGGGGATGGGACAGGGGGTAGAGAAGGGGATGACTGACAGTGCTGCTGCCAGGGGGAGCGCTGCCTCCTTGCTTCTGGGCCAGAGACGTATGGAGAAATGGGGGGAGCACGTGCCCCCAGCCACAGCTACATGTCGCTTCTTGCGGGGATGCAAATGCTCCAGGCTGGGGGATGCACATGCTCCAGGCTGGAGCATGTCCTGGGCTGCCTGGAGCAATGAGCCCACCTGCTCATTCCCTGCTGGCCATGTCTGGACCCCGAGCTCACAGCCAGAGTAGGAGGCTGCCCTGTAAGTCCCGTCTCTGGAGGTAGAGCTGGTGTGGGGTGGAAATTTGTCCTGTGGGCAGCTTCCCTGGTAGGGACCCCCATGGCTCAGTGCATGAGATCACCCCTACCCCTGATTGTCTGAGAACAGGCATCGAGGGACGTGTGCCTGACGAGGCAACCACAACAGGCAGGGTGATATATATATTTTGTGTGGATGTGGCCCACATAAGAGCTGCATTTGTGGACACAATGGTAAATAGTTGAGAACCGCTGCTTTAATACCTGTCATACTCTTGCTGTTAAAGTATGACTATCTTTGTACCAGATTCAGAGATGTAAAATTATCCCGTGATTGTCTTAAAACTCATATGTTAATGTAATCTAACATAAAAGAATGTCTGTCTTATTTTAAAAATATAAAAATTTGATTTCCTGTCTAATTCCAGCTGACCAAACAAATAAACAAGTGGTCAGGGCAATGGATGGGTGTTCTTCCTGTCTGATATATTCCCATACCTTCTTGTTTTAAAATAAATTTGGAAAATGGGGATTAGTGTTCATGAATGATTAGTTTAATAAAAAGCAAGGGCGGAAACTCTGTCCAAATGTTGTTAAACTTAAAAAATGCTTAGCTTAAGTACAAATTTTTGCGACATCTTGTTTATAAACAAGTCTCTTGTACAATTTATTGTTTTGCTGTTACCTCAGTCATCACTATAAATAGTGTTAGCACAAAAACAGGGTCTTTGCTTTGCAAAAAATTTTCTGCTGCTTCTTTCTAGAACTGTTGGGAATGACTGAAAGAAGTTATATGCCTGTCTTCAGCAAAATGTTTTTCCAAATTTTTCATAGAAAACTTCAAATAGCCAGCTCTAGTTATTTCCCAAAAGTTTTAGTCCTAGCATAAAATGGGAGTAACGCAGTAATGAATCAAATTGATGATCTTCTGATTGTAATAAATAGAGGAATGTGACGTCAAATGGAGAATAAGGAACAAGATCAACTGAACTCTGTGACACTAATAACTCACATGAAATCTGATGGAAAGACACCTGTTGATTTCAGTGGGAAAGAGATTGGGCCTTTGAGACGAGAATGCTATTTCTGTGAAAATATCTTCAGTCATGAATAATAAAGGAAGAAAATAGATACAGTAGAACAGCAGTTCGCAAACTGTGGGTTGGGACCCCAAAGTGGGTCGGGACCCCGTTTTAATCAGGTCGCCAGGGCTGGCTTAGACTTGCTGGGGCCTGGGGCCAGGGGCCAAAGCCCGAGGCCCACTGCCCAGGGCCAAAGCTGAAGCCCAACAGCTTCAGTCCTGGGCAGTGGGGCTCAGGTTACAAGCCAGTCAACCACACACCTCATTTGGAAGCAGAAGTACACAACCAGGCAGCAGCAGAGACCAAAAAAATGGTAGAGTACTGTGTTAAATGTAAACTACGACAAAATTAAGGGAAAGCAGTATTTTTCTTCTGCGTAGTAAATTTGCAAAGTTGTTATGAAGTCTGTGTTCAGTTGTAAACATTTGGAAGAACTGTAACATTTTGTTCAGAGTTACAAACATTTCAGAGTTATGAACAACCTCCATTCCTGAGGTGTTTGTAACTCTGAGGTTCTACTGTATTCAACAAGCAGTTGACACGCTATACTACACTACATTCCCATTCATCCGAATGACCTGGGGGACATCCCAAACTTTTGGATAAATGGAAGTGCTATTAATTAACATGGAGAATGCACTCTGGATTCAGATGACTATCAGCTTATTGGATAGAGGGAATTCAGATAACTGGAATTTTATGGGTGTGTGTCTATGTATGTATATAAAAAAATATTTTCTTTTGATGAAGCCATCAAGCTAGTCTGCAGGTGGAATCCTTGCAAGAGCAGCTGAACCTAGTATCCAGGCAGAGAGATGAAACCTTGCTTCAGCTTACCATGTCACAGGATCAGGTGAAACAGTATGCACTGTCGCTGGCCAACCTGCAGATGGTACTAGAGCAATTCCAGCAGGGTAAGTTGCATCAAAAATCTTGAAAAGATTGCAATGAAAATTTTCAGTCAGTATAATAGGTGTGGTTTGGTGCATTGTTTTTAATTTTGGCTATCACCAATTGCCTTCAAGTAGATTTTAATTTCAAAATCTCTATTTTACCTTTAATACACTTAGGGTGAAATTCTGGCCGCATTGAAGTCAATGGTGAAAATCCCATTGATTTCAGTGAGTTCAGAATTTCACTGTTAGCGGTGCTGTATTTGGATTTCCATACCTAAGGTTTGACTGTTATACATCACAAAACCTAGAGGATTAGAAAGTGTGAACTGATTGTGTGATTTTTTTTTTAAATTTATTTATTTATCTTTCTTTTTTAGAGGAGAAAGCCATGTATTCAGCGGAACTAGAAAAACACCAAAAACAGACTGCAGAATGGAAAAAAAAAGCTGAAAAGCTAGAAGAGAGGGTTGAGTCTTTACAGGTGGGCTGAGAAGATTTTTAAATTACTGGATTAAATAATCCTGATTGTTGAGTTTTAAATACGTTATTACACAGGAATATATTAGATAACACTGTTTATAAGTCATCAGTAAAATTTTTGACTAGTGGAAGGGAGGATAAAAGGAGGGCAAGCTAGCCAATAAGATGAAATTGTGCTGCTTATCCATTTTCCTCTGATGTTTACAGTCCAAGTATTATTTAAAACAACAGTGATTAAAATCTTTGAGTCTGAAATATTTTATTTTTGTCATCACAATAGATTATTGTGATAGTGACTTTCCTCTCCTTACAGGAAAGTTTAGAGGAAGCAAATGCTGCCTTGGATGCAGCATCAAGGTTGACTGAGCAGTTGGATCTCAAAGAGGAGCAAATTGAGGACCTTAGGAAACAAGGTAAACAAGTTGATTTTTTTTAAAGGTGTGCAAAAAATTGAGGAGATGGTGTGGTACTCCTGAAAAGTTAGCAAAGGTGTGAACTAGTAACTTCTTTGAGTGTTGGTCCCTATGTGTATTTCACTCTGGGATACAAACATTCTCCATGCATCTGGGACTGGAAGAATCTTGTCCATTGGTTACACCTGCTCCCTTGCTCTCCTTGTGATTCAAACCACAGGCATAAGGGGCAGTGCAGACTCTCCACTCTCCAGTTCCTTCTTACTGCCACATGATCCGGGACGGACCCTCCAATATCCAGAACTGATCCTTTCTCTTCATTCTGTAAATATTCAAAATTACATAAAGTTTTGTGGGGTTTTATAGAGTTTCTGCTAGCTACTATTAGTTAGCCATTAGTTAGAATCCCACCCCCAGCCCCCCGGTACTCTCCCAGCCTCCCCAGAATAGGATTTAGATTATGTCCAGGATCCCAGGCTTCAAAAACTGTGTCTCCTGTCCTTGCTCCTTGTCAATCAGTGACAACCAGCTAATGATTCCTTTATTTCCTCAAGGAAGCCCATATCTCCACTAAGTTCAGTATCTGCTAAAGCTAAAGACCCTTCGTCTGAGTGGTCTTATGAGAGATGGGGACATTCATAAGCATAAAAGCAGATGCCTTTGTAAATCCACTGCAAGAAGGAGGGATCCCTCCCTGGCCCTGTCAGAGTGGGGAGAGTCACTGGACCCAGGCCCCAGAAACTTGGGCCCTCCTAAGCCACATGGCCATGATCAAAAGATGCATAGGAGCAGAGCTCCTTTGGTACTGACCTCTGCACCAGTTCAGACACTGACAAAATCTAAGCACTGGGACTCTGTAAGGACCCAGAACCGTTGTTGTCCATGAAGAGCACTCAAAGGGAGATGCATTACCAGCAGTACTGCTGCACCCCTTTAATGATTCACCAACCACTAAGACTCAAGCCATGCTGACTCCGACGGTGCTAGGTGATAAGACTCCATTATTCTCAAGGAGAGTAGAGACTTACACCGCTCTGGAGGATATCTTCCTTCTCCCAGGTCTTCAAACTCCCCTATTGTCTGGGCCATCCTGACTAGGGAGATGCTGACTTCAGGAGGAAGAAGGGTCTCTGAAAGAAGTTGACCATCCCATTTGCTAGCTGCAGATTCAGAGGAACTGTCATCACCTCCACTGAGAGAGAGCAGCCCAGATAGGTGATTGAAAGTCTCTTGCAACCAGCCTCATCCACCCAACCTAGCACATCTTTCTCGGGAGCAGTAGTACCCAGTGCCTTTGGGGCCTCCACAACCTACCTTTGACCCCTTCTGCTGGCCCTACTGGTACCCAGAGTCCATGCGAACAAGTAGGGAGTCATGTTACCCCTCTCCTCCAAGGGGTCAGTCAGAACCTCACCTGGAACCCATGGAAGAGGAAAAGGATGAGCTAGAATCATCAATACCAACAGTGAGATGGTCACTCAGACTTCACTGTTTCCTCCAGGTGTTCATAGAAAGTTCCAGGAGCTGCTATGGAGAGTGACAGAGGAGTTCCAGATTTCCTTAAACGAGATCCAGGACACAGCATAAATTTCTGGATATCCTACAATCCATGATATTCAGTTGAATAGTGCTCCTGATCAGTGAAGCCATACTGGAACCGGCAAGACCCATATGGTATATGTGACATGTGCTCCTACCCCCAAGAGGGAGCAGAGTTCTTCTTCACCCATCCTGACCCAAGCTCCTTGGTTGTTCAGGCAGCCACTGAAGGATCCAGGCAGCATCACCCCAGGGTCACCCCTGCAGATAAAGAGGCCAAATGCTTAGACCTTTTCAGGTGGAAAGTATTTATATCTACTAGCCTCCAATTTGGAATATCAGACTACCAGGTTCTGCTGTTCAAGTATGACTTTATAAATTACGCAAAGTTTCTGGACTTCAAAAAGAAACTCCCTCAAGAAGACCAGGCTAAATTTCAAGTCCTTACAGATGAAGGCAAGTTGGTAGCCAGAACCTCTTCGCTTGTTGCAGCCGACATAGCATCAAGATGAATGGCAACTGCCATAGTGATGTGCTGTCAATTATGGCTACATGCTTTGGGAGTCTCTAGAGAATTCCAAAATACCACAGAGGACTTGTGCTTTGACAAAAACAGCCTTTTCAATGAAAAGATGGATAATTCCTTGCACTTGTTAAAGGACCCCCAGGGCATCCCTCCGCTCCCTATATATACACTGATCCTGTAAAGAAGATTTCATAAGCAGCCATACAAACATATGCCCTTTCCACACCCTTTTATTATCAGTGTTTATATGAGCCACCTTGCAAACAGCAAAAGATGCAATGATCTAGATTCACTGTTCCTTCTACATCAGCTGCATCTACTCAACCTCGCCCCCTGCTCAAAAAATATTTTTGACAGGACACTCAGGAGCTGTGAACTGATGTTGATGCCATATCCACCCAATTCCAGTGTTCACTTCGGTGGTCACCTAGCCCGATTTCCGCATAATTGGAGAACAACAACAGATGGATGGGTACTGGATATTATCCCTCCCAGCTATACCATTAAATTTCTCTCTCCAGCCCATTCAAAACCCTGTTCCCTATCTCTCTTCAGGGATCATTATCACGAGGGGACTCCCCTGCAGGAGATTATTTCCCGTCATAGGAGAGAGACTATCGAGGGGATGCCACCTCGGCATCAGAGAAAAGGATTCTATTTGAAATATTTCGTGGTCTCCAAGAAGAAGGGAGGGTGGAGACCTATTCTTGACCTACATCAACTCCAGTGTTTTTATTTGTAAACAGAAATTTTGCATCATCACAATGACCTCAGTAATTCCATCCCTGGTCAAAGACACATGGTTCATAGTTGTTGATGTGTAAGATGCTTATTTTCATGTGGACATTCACCCTTCTCACAGAAGGTTCCTCAGATTTGTAGTGGGTCCTGACCACTACCTGTATAGAATGTTTCCATTTAGCTTGCAGCTGCACCCCAGGGTCTTTACAAATATCTTTGCAGTCGTAGCCTCACAGCACAGTTGCAACAGCTCCACCATCTTCCCATACTTAGATGGCTGGCTTCTGAAAGGCAGGTTGTCATGGAGTCACCGGGCCAATGCTCTGGAACTACTCCATACGAAGCCAGTCAGGACTCTGGAGCAGCATGCCTCCTCTCTGAGCATACTGTTGCCAGGGCAAGAAGCTTATACAGCTTCAACTGTCCTGGGTCTGACCTTGGAGCATTCAGCATCCCCTTCCACACCGTGCGCTTCCCTCAGCGAGTCTGCCTGGACGGGGCTCCTGGGGAAGCCAGAGGGCCCTGCACCCCAACTCTTCAGTCAGCAGCGACCCTCAGCCAGCACGCAGAACGGAAGGGTTTATTAGTTGACAGAAAGACAGTGTAGAACAGAGGTTGCTATCACAGAAATCAGTGACTTTCAGCCAAGTCCATCTTGGGGAGTCCTGGGCCAGACAGCCTGGACTCCCCCTCTTCCAGTCCCCCAAGCAGACTGCCAGCCTCCAGCTACCCGACCTCAGACATCCCCTTTGCTCCTCCTTCTTGTCTTTGTCTCGCTTCCTGGGCAAAGAGTCACCTGGTCGTCACCTGGTTGCATCCCCCTCCTGGGTCTCAGGTTACGAAGGGCACCAGTCATAGCATACGTGCAGGCAGCTAGAGCAGCCTCACTTGCCCCAGAGGTCTCAGCCAAAGTCACTCACCCCTATTCTTACCACAAGGTATTGGTGCAGCACACAGAGAAACTGAGGCACACACAGTATTCATGCAAAACAGTAAAACTCACATAGGCTCAATAGTAAGACTCACATACACCATAACAAGGGGAAATCCCCATTTCGTCACATAGGTGATGCCAGAAGTCCTGGCATCAACTCCATTGCTGCTCCATATCTTAACATTCCTGGGTATCTGCCTGAATTTGGAAAAATTTACTCTGACCCCGACACAGTCCATAGAACATAGAGGAGCAACTCAGGACTCGGTCAGGGCAAGGGCTTATTTTGCTACAGTCAGATTCCATGCCACAATTGGTCTGATAGACCAAGTCATGTGCAATCCTCAGACATCAGTTTGGGTATGCCTCACTCTTCTAGAGCACGTGGCATCATGTACTTATGTGATGAGATGCCGTTTGCCAGACTACAGTTCCGTTGCCTACAAGCTTGACTCTGAACAGTATATATACTCTCACGGAAGGCTTCGCTGCCATGGTGGAAAGTCCCTCAATGTGTATGCATAGAGCAACACAAAACAATAATTACAGATACTCTCCTGCTAGCTTGGGGAGTTCATATAGATGATCACAGAGCACAAGGCACTTGAACACTTTGGGAAACTAGAATGCACATAAATTTCCTGGAACTAAAAGCAGTCTGAAGCCTGCATGGCACTCTTACCACTCATATGATCCTGATATATCCTGATAATGTCAGACAAAATTATGACAATGTTCTACGTAAACAAGCAGAGAGGGGCAAAATCCACCCACCATGCATAGAAGCGGTCAACTTACGGAATTGGTGTATTGAGAACCACATTATGCTGTCCTACTAGGTGCCCACAATTCACTGGCAGACAGCCTCACCAGACATTTTGCCACTGATCATGAATGGGGACTACATGACTCGGTGGTGAACAACATCTTCGCTCAGAGGGGAACCCCTCCTTGAGATGTTTGCATCCCAGGTGAGCAGGAAGTGTGACGCATTCTGTTCCAAGAGACTTCAGGGATGCAGCTCTGAAGGAAATGCTCTCCTGTTGTCCTGGACAGGCCACCTGAGGTATGCTTTCCTCCCATTCTGCTATTACCTCAGGTTCTGTGAAAGATCCGACAGGACAGAGCGCTAGTCATTCTCATTGCTCCCAAATGGCCCAGGCTATTGAAAGCTGTTCATTTTTTCATTCACCTGGTGACATCAAGGGTCTGATTAGAACCCTCTCACCAGTGATGAAACCAACCCCACAATGGGAACTCATCTTCATATTCTCGACATTGACTAGGCCGCGGTAATCAATTATTTTTAGTCAAGGTCCAAATTTATTGGTTAAGGTATAGTCAAGGTCCAAATTCCAGAGCAAATAATACAAAAATAATAACAATAATGATGATAAGTAAATAAAAAGATTTTGTAGTCCATTCAAAAGCATCTAGCGGTCTGAATTTTGGCCCACAGTCTGCCTGTTGACTACCCCTGGACTAGGCTATTTGAGCCGCTAGCCATGTCCCACTTGTCCATAAAAGTTGCTTTCCTGGTTGCCCATCACTTCTGCTAGAAGAGTAGGTGAACTCAGGGCCCTGATAGCTGATCCACCATATGCAGTATTTCACAAAGACAGTCTCGCTATGGCTGCACATAAAATTCACCCCTCAAGTAGTTTCAGATTTCTAAGTAAATCAGGCGATACACTTACCTTCGGTTTTTTTCTGAAGCCTCGTATCACCAATGAAGAGACCTGACTTCATTCCCTCGATGTGAGACATGCATTAGCATTTTACCTGCAAAGAATAAAAAGTATCAGAATGCCACCTGGATTATTTGTTTCTATAGCAGAATGAACGAGAGGGCAAGCTTTATTCTCCCAAAGAATCCCTGAGTGCATCTTGGGTTGTATCTCCCTTCCTACAAAAGCAGCCTCAGTAGTCACTTCATGAGGTGTCCTTACTTACTTTTGCAAAGCAGCAATGTGGAACTCTAGCCATACTTTCATGAGGTACCACACCCTCATTCAAGCCTCCACAGATGATTAATTCTTTGGGGTGGCAATCCTACAAGCATCTAAACTGCTTGTAGCTTTGCACCTTCTTCCTACCTCAGTATTGCTTGTGAATCATCCGCAGCGGAATACAAACAGGGATGAGCACTCGGAAAAGAAAAGTTACCTTATTGTCACTGGAATTCTTTGAGATCTGTGGTCCCTAACTGTGTTGCACAACCCACCTTCCTTCCCCTCTGCTTCAGATCTTTAAACGATTTGCAGTAGAGAAAGAACCAGAGGTGATTGGTCTGCACCATCCCTTACGGGGTTCTCACACTTCATTGCACTGCCACCCGCTTCTGATAACAAAAATTACTACATGACCCCAGGAGGGGGGGCAAAGCCTGAGCCCCGCCACCCAGAGTGGGGGCAAAGCCAAAGCCCTACTGTTCCATGCAAAGGGCTTCAGCCCCAGGCCGGGGGCCTGTAACCTGAGACCCTCCACCCAGGGCTGAATCCCTCTGGCTTCGGCCCTGGGCAGTGGGGCTCAGGCTTCAGCTTCAGCCGCAGGCCCCAGCAAGTCTAACACCAGCTTTGGTGACCCCATTAAAACGGGGTCACGACCCACTTTGGGGTCCCAATCCATAGTTTGAGAACCACTGCCTTATATCATTGTTACAAAGCACAAGGGGAGCAAAGACATAGGCATGGACCAATGAACACTGCTTGCAAATTCTTCCTGTCCCAGGTGTGTAGACTGTATGCATACCCCACAGTAGAATACAGGTAACAGCCATGCATATTGAAGAACTCCAGTTACAATATGGGAAATTCCCTTTTTTTTCTTCTGTGAAGTAAAAGAGCAGATTTGTGCCATCCTTGAAGATCTTTAATTTTTTCTTAAACTGATGATTTGAAGGAAGCTTATAGTTTTCATTCGTGATCTCCTATCGGGAGAAGCCTTTTGTATTCAGACTTCTTTCTAAGATACCTGTGCCCTTGAGTTAGTTTTGTCACCTTCTTTAAAAGCATGTTTCTAAGGTGCTCAGATAGGACCGTGATGAGTGCCATAAAAATATCTTAACTATAATAATTTTGTATAATAAAATATGGGTATGCAAATAGCTCTCTCCTGGAACTTCAGCTTTTTCTTGAACATTCACTGTTTTTCTGTTGTGTTTATAATCCTGGGTCTGTGTTTCTATCCTGTTTAAAAAATACTGTGTCTTTGATATAAATTGTATTTGGAAGTTTTAGTCTGAATTAAATAGTTACTAAGTTTGTAACAGCAGAAGAAAAACGAAAGGTAAGTATAGAGACAAGGGATGAAGATGTGTTCGGTTGAGATTTGAAATGAGTTGAAGAGGCAGTGAGGCAGAGAAGTAGAAGATGTTCCAGCTAGCAGAAGTTGCACCAGCAGAGGTGAGATTGGATGGAGGGGCATACAGAAAGGTAGTGATGGACATTAGAGTAGAAAAAGGATATGAAGCGTTATGGCAACAATTTCTTAAACTTTTTGACATCTGTGTGGCAATAGGCAAAAAGCAATTTATATTCATACTTTCTGCTTTTTTTTAATCTTCATAATAAAGCGTCCGATCACCTCACATACGCATTGACATCAATGGGACTTACGTGTCTGTATCAGAGATTAGTTTAAAGACTATATTTTCGGATCTGATTTCACCTGTTTTGGAATGCAAGATTCTTCATTGCCCTATTGTTTAGAAAGATGCCTTGGACACATTCTTAGATTAAGTACTCTAAACGTTGATAAATGTTGTTATAGTGTACTTTATTTTTAAGACACAACTTGGCCAGACAGTGAAGGAGTTTGCCAGGAGAAACAATTTTGAAAAAGATAAATGGTTTTTGCTTTATGACTGCACTTAGACATGAATCATATAAAGAAGAGTTGTGTGGCTTTTTCTTTCATAAACAAGCTGGAGATTAATGATTCATTGACATAGAGTTTTAACATTAAAACAATGTTAGGAAACCTTAAAAGGCACAGTAACGTTTTAGTGAAAATGATCAGCTCTGCTTTTTCATATCTGTATCTGCACATTGTATGATACGGTCTCAAGTTCACAAAGTGAAAACTTAGTTGTGAAAATTTAGGTATTTGTATATGGCAAACATCAGTAAGGTTAGATTGCGAGAATATTAGTTTTAAAACAAATGCCTTTGATGCAATTCAAATAATGGCTATATGAAGAACTTCGGGTTTGTTTTATTTTTATTTTCTTGTTGAATTCATTGTAGTTGTCATCAGGGTGGTCTGATAGCATCAAACGTTGTGCTAGCTCTCCTACACAGTTCTGTCAATATAACCCAGTCCTGACCTGTTATCCCTTCTACATTAGTCATGTTCCTTTCTTGAGGCAAGATTTACAGTTATGCCATTGCCTCACATTTTATGGTGGTTTTGTGATCTGAAATACCCACAAATAATTAAGAGTACTGAGCTTGCTAAATAATCTAGCCAAGTTTTAAACCCTTTTTTCCAGGCATGATGTTCTGCACCTGTCTTGTTACCTTTTCCTTCTCTTCTCCTTCGCTCTCCTGACTATCCCTCCTGCCCCCCTATTTAGGTGCCCTAGTCCAACCTGCTTTGCCATTACTGCACTTGCATGCCCTGCTTTCAACCTACCCAGGCCACTGCATGGATTTAGGCTTGATATGAGGATCTGGGAGTAGGAAGAGAGCCAGAAGGTGTCCATGTTAATTAGTGTCTGCAGATGAGGGGATGGCAAAGGGTCACTTGTGCCCTGCAGTCACTAGCAGCTCTTGGTTTTTGCTCATTCTCTTCCCCCCGTCAAAGGGAAATTATTGAGGGATCCTTCTTTCCCTGGGGAAAGGAGCCCAGAGTGTCTCGTTGCCCCCTATAATGGTAGCTTCTGCTGTTGAGCAATGAACATATTCATCTGATTCCTACCGTTCATTTTAAAACTTTTTTGGTGTTTTTATTTTTTTGTTCCTCATCTGCATTGATCAACTCATTCTTGTCCCTTAAAACAAACTTTTCCTTTTAAAGCAAACAGATAGATAGGAAAGCTTGGGGTCGGAGAGGAAGTAAGGGTGCAAAGTGATTTGGCAACTCTCAACTGTTTCAGCAACAGTTCTCGAGAAAAGCTGTGACTCTTACTAGTTGATTGAATGAGTGTTTACTCAAATTCCAGTTGTGTGTGCAAAACTTGGCCTCCCATGGGCAAAGTTTGGGGTATTTTCCCTAGTCCACATATGACTTCTACAATGTAAATTAAACATCAAGCTGCGACATGAATGTGCAGCTAGTTACCTTTTTTGGTGTGAGTTGAACCATCTGTATAGTTTGGTTTCAGTATAGTCGTTCCCTGTGAAACTCTTCAGGACACCAAGGACCAAATTGAACCTGGGCGTAAGCAGACAAAACTCCATCTCTTTTGTGAGAGGGTGTGCTCATGCCAGAGTGAACTGAGTCCCATATTTTTGCATTTGGTGATTGTGATGGTGGGAAGGTTGGTAGGTCTCAGTAGGTTTGAACTTAGAGGTAAGGTTGGATCTTAGTATGGTTTCAAACAATAATGTGATATTTGCAGTGTTGTTTTAGCCATGTTTGTCCCAGGATATGAGAGACAAGGTGAATGAGGAAATATTCAGATCTCAGGAAGAGCTCTGTGTAACTCAAAAGCTTGTCTCGTCCACCCACAGAAGTTGCTCCAATTGAAGACACTACCTCACCTACCTTGTCTCGCTTAATGTGATATAAGCAGTTTAATTTAAAAACTTGATGCATAAGGGAAACAACATTTTACTTGGTTAGAAGTATCTATCAAATAGTAGATTTTTTTTTTCTCAGAAAAGGCTCTCAGGTTTTTAACATGTTATATATTCAAGACAACATATGATGTCCTGTTGAAAATGGGCCAAATACATTCCCAGACGCAGCTTTTTTGGCCAAATCTTTTGAAGAATTTCTTTATGGATTTTTTTGGCAGGAGAACTGATATTTAATGGGAAAATATAAGACATACCAGATGCAGTTTTTTGATTTGCCATAAATGGTTAACAAATTATTGGAGACTGTCATAAATGTCTCATTTACAGCAATCCATGCTGAATTTTGTCTCCGGTCTCGTCTGCTATGCACTCTTTTCATACCCATGAAGTAAATGATTAAATTGTATTCAACTGTGAAATTATACTTGTGATGTCACAGTACTTTAGAAGGAAATATATTTCTGAGATGTGGACTGATTAGAAAACGGTTTATTCACTCTACAAATGAGTGTAGATGTGTAAAAGCTGTTAAATTGACCCTTATTAAACTTATGATGGAATATAGCCATTAAAGTGACCCTTAATGAGCTCATGATAGAATAAATGTTTTGGCAAAAGTAGAATAATATATTTAGCAAGAATATTTTCACTTTAAAAATGTATTGGTAATGTTTGTATTGACTATGAGGAATAAAGTTTGAGATGGTCATTTGAAAAATAGTGTAGGCTAGAGCAACATCATTAAGTTGAAATCTGGTCTATTTTTTTTAAAAAAGGGAGAGGAGCTGTTAAAAGGTACTTTCAGATACTACATCTGCTCCTGAGTTTCCTTGTCAATTTTTTGGTTTTCTAATCACATTTTCCCATTTTTTAAAACTATTTTCTCTTCCCTGTTGCTCTCTGAAAGACCTACACAACATACCATATCAACTAACATATATAGGCCCCCCAGAGCTGTCATCTTTTCTTAAAATTTCTTCCTTTAAACTTTGGTCTTGGGGAATCCCACATATTAAGTTATTTTATATACATGCTAATTTATATCTTTAAAACCTTGATTTTAAAAACAATGTGATTTTTCTCTCCCCCACCCCCTTTAATGTCTAGGATTTGCAAAACTTTTGTAATTTTCAAGTGTGTTTTTGTGTTTAAGCGGCCATTCTTTGGCACTTTATGCATCAGGATGGTTTTCTGATCTCATCACACCCTCAAAGTTTGTTAATGCTAATATGTGGGATTTCTCAATATACCCTTGTATTCAGAGTGTAATTGATACTGATGTACAATAATAAATCTGATTATTAGAGGGGTGTGTGTAATTGCAAAGAGAGATCAATCAATCTATAAATAGTGTATAGAACAGTTTTTGTTTTGAATAAAAAGCTTAATCCTTGTGCCCCTAGAGTATGATTTTTCCAGTATTACACTAGTTACTTTCCGCTCTGTATTCTATAAAATTCAGTTTGTGAAGCAAAATTATTACAGTTATACTTGGAGTCCTCAAACAGGATACATTAGAACATATCAGTTTCACAGCTAAGCTCTTTGTTGTATATAGAAAGTCCTGCTGAGGGTGGCATGGCAGTTATTACTGTTAATTGAGAAAACCCCACTGTGCCAACATGATTGTGGGCTGAATATTACAAAGGATTACAAGCCATGTGGAAATTAGGGTGACGTGTTTTTCCATGTATGTCAGATGATTTGTTACAAAAAAGGTAGATGAAGTTACCCCCCAAATACGTATTTACTTATTGATAGTTCTTCATAGGAATTCTACTTACATATTTTAGTGATTGGGGCTAGTAGATGTCCATATCTTATGGTCAGCTTCTTAATACAGAGAATATTGGATTTAAATTTAAAAAGTTTACTTAAAATTTACAAGTATAATTTGAAATTCTGAAATATATACACACACATGAGCAGGGGAACCTTCTGCAAGGGTAGATTAACTTGACGGACATTTCCTACAGGATTGAAGATAGTCACTCAACTCTGCAGAGGAAGGGAAGGAAAAGCTCCTGGTCTCTGTTAGTGTTAGTTTACTTGAGAGTGAAATCCATTTTACCACAGAGGCTCTGCACAAAGCTCCTGTGGCCCAGTTAAGCCTTTATATGTGGTACATAGATATTTGTACCTGCCCTTTGCTTTAGGGTGAATGTAACCCTGAGGGAATATGTCTTGCAAAATCCAAACTTGGCAATCATTTTAACCCTAGTCAGGGGAGAAGACCTCTCCAGGGTCGTTCGTGTCATGAGGGTGTTTGTCAAGGTGGTCAGCTTCAGTATAATCTAGGCAATTGTCCATGTAGCTAAGGGATTCTCTGCCACTGAGGTGAAACTGACTAATAAAACCTTCTGAAAGGGCCATTCCAGTATCCTGCATGTTGGTGACAAATGTAAACTAAACAAAGATTTATCCAGGTGGTGCTCGAACTGCAAAGAGGCCATTTTCCTTTGGGATTTGCCAGGATGATGATAGGAAAAGAAACCACCATAGTTTAGCATTTAACACTACTGTTTAGCATCTGATACTACCCTGGAAATACCTTTTAGTTCAGGGGTCGGCAACCTTTCAGAAGTGGTGTGCCGAGTCTTCATTTATTCACTCTAATTTAAGGTTTCGCATGCCAATAATGCATTTTAACGTTTTTAGAAGGTGTCTTTCTATCAGTCTATAATATATAACTAAACTATTGTTGTATGTAAAGTAAATAGGGTTTTAAAATGTTTAAGAAGCTTCATTTAAAATTAAATTAAAATGCAGATCTTATCAGTTTAGTGTGATCCTTGCCCTTGCTGAGTTTTCCAATGTCTGGCGCGTATTTGGATACTTTAAGCTGCACACAGGCTTCTAAGTGATCAGTTGTTAACCGGCTCCGAGAGGGACAGAAGACAGATTTCATGTGTGAAAATACCTGTTCACACAAGTATGTGGATCCAAATGCTGAAAGCATTGCAAATGCAATTTTCTTCAAACAGTTAAATTTCACTGGCAGGGACATCCAGCAGGTCAGAATAGAGGCCCCATGATCTCTCTCTGTAGCTTCAAGCGCACTCCGCAGATCTCCAAACTTTGATGCCCACAATTCTGAGCTTTTTAACTGAATGAGCTGCTGTCTGTGCTTTGGCTCACTTTGCACTGAATTTGCTGGGTATTTTAGCTCATATTAAAATATTAAATACCTTATTAAGTGAACACTTTCCAAATACATCATCTTTATTTTTAAAAAAAAAGCTTGTTTTAATAATATTGATGCATTTTATTTGAAAACATAAACGTGTATATGACGTTGAAGTGTACATATCTTAAAATCTTCTATTTTAGTTAATTTACAGTGAAATTACATATTAATTCTCTAGGTGAGCTCAAACAAGAAATGTTAGAAGATGCACAAAACAAACTAATGAACCTTATAAACAGCACAGAAGGGAAAGTGGACAAGTAAGTGACTCTTTTTAACTGGTGTATTTATAATTTCTTTGCTCTTCATCCTATACATCCCTTCTTAAAACTACAATAACAGCATAAGAATAGTAGTCATGGTGTAGAATTAGGTTTCTGCATAAAATCTTTCAAAAAATAGTGAATACATGATATTTTCCACTGTACAGTCATTTTAAAGATTAGTTTTGAAAATTGAAATTAAAATGTTTGTCTAAACAAAATTAGCATTATTGATGCTTATTTATAATTCTAGTTTGACTCTAATTTCTTTACTTTCCATCTGTAGTTCAATGCATATACATGGTAATCTGTATAGGGCCTTCTCACATAGCTGGTATCATCTGGATATCAGACTCTCATTTGGTTCCCCTCACTTAGAATTGATATTAAAACTATAGCCACGCTACTGTTTCCTCCCTTAGGACTGGTTCAAGACAGTACTTCGCTTCTTGTTTACATGCTATCGTAGGTAGGGATGATTTCCTACTCGAATGAACATTTTACCAGATTGTCCAGTTTACGTCAAAGCTAACTCATGCAACTTCAGTTTAGTTTCAGTGGAATTTTCAGTCTCTCTTCCTTGCTCCATCTCCATGAAATATATCACTTCCTCAGCATGTGAATTATTGTTCCCTCAGTCTCCATAGATGATAAGGCCATTTGCAAGCTTCTCCAAATTATAACCCACAGTATAGGAAGTGTTTTGGGAGCTTAAAGGAAATTTGTGAGGTTCCCATTTATTTCTTGAATCATACATTTTGACTTTGGTGTATTATGATGATAAATTAGAAAAGAGTATGTGAAATCATTTCAGGAATAAGGATTAATATGTTAATATTTTGACGCCATGAGTTCTGTAAAAGCTGAATGGATTAATTAACTCTTTCTCTTCATTTTTATAGGGTCTTGATGAGAAATCTCTTCACTGGGCATTTTCATACTCCAAAGAATAAGCGTCATGAAGTCTTAAGGTTAATGGGAAATATTTTGGGGATCAAAAAGGAAGAGCTAGATCAGGTAATACTGCATTAAAAACTAGACTTCCTCTTTCATTTGACATATATTTGTGATGTTAGTAAAACAGAATGTTGTTTTCTGCTGCTACGTTAAATGTCAAGGCGAAGCAATGTTTATGGAAAATAAAAAATTTGGCCTTTCATCTGTGTTCATTCTTAAAGAGGGGCATGCTGATCCTACTGGATCTTATGATGATTTTAATAGAAAAATAGATGCAGGATGTCATTTTGTCTGATGGATGTTGATGTAGTGGAAGGAAAGAGCTTCACTTGGTTGCTAGTACAGTAGCTGTAATATGACAGTCTCAGAATGTTTACTTCAGTTAGTCAAACTAGTTTAACTCAAGTATACAGGCTTATTTAAACCAATGGTTTTATGCATAACAGGATTTTAGACCAGGAGGGTATTTCAGAGAGGTAGAGAACAGTTTTAAAGCTTTTGTCAGTAAATAAGGGTTCGCTGTTCATCAGTAGGATGATCTGGAACAGTTCCCTTTGCCATTTGTGAGCAAATGTAAGGGAGCCAACCCATAAGCTGATTGTTTTGTTTGCTTTTTGTTGGTTGGTTTTGCTGTTTTTTCTTTGTTTCAGCATTTCTCTTTTTTTAAAAAAATTCTCTCTAGTTATTGTCTGAAGACCAAAAAGGTGTTACAAGATGGGTGACTGGTTGGCTCGGTGGAGGAAGAGCTGGATCAAAGAGTGTCCCGAGCACACCTATAAGACCAACTAATCAATCTGTTTTCAGTAGCGTAAGGATTAATTATACAGTTCTCTACATTTTAATGCAAAAACCATGACAGTTACATATAAATGCTAACATTTTTAGTTTTGGTATTTTGGTCTTGATTTAATGTTGGTTTTATTGATAACAGATCTTGAATTACTTGTGTGGTTAGTGCGACTACTTTGTTTTCCATCCTTTTTTTTAAATGAGTAATAAATAGAAGGTTAAAAATCGTACTGGCCTGAGGTCCGTGCTAAGTGCTGCGCTACTACCAAAATATTACAGCTCTTCTAGGGACTGATGACACCATTGTCCACCAGGGACCTTCATTGTGTGGACCTTCAGAGTTAGAGGTTAAATATGTTATTTGAAAGCTGGGAGTTTTTTCAGCAGGTTGCAGGATATCAGACCATGAAATCATACTTTGATTACAATTTTGTCCTTCCCTTTCCCCAAGTGCCCCCCCCACCCTCCTTTCAATTTTAACTTGAAAGCTGGAATTCCTAGCTTTTCTGTGCTGTACATCATTGGTCTTAGGTTCAGAAGTTCTTGAGAAAGCAGCCACTTTTCAAGTTGTATAAAGTGGTGATTCTGACACAGTAGAATGGAGCCTGCCTTGGTGGTTGGCAGAATGGGATGTTTTGGGGGTTGTTTTTTGTTCACTGTTCCACAGAATAAAAATGTTGGAGAATTGATGTAAAGCATTAATCTCTAACTGTAAGGTTATGGGAGGATATTGGCTACTAAAATGACCCAAGCAATGAAGTAGAGTAGTAAAGTAAGTCACCAGCCAGAGTTGTGATTTTTAAGGTGTAGATGTCAATTAATTTAATTTAGAAAATGTTTTTTCCAGTGTGTTTGCTAATTATGAAAATTGACTCAGTAGCTTCACGGGCATAAAGAGGAAGGTTAATAATTTTGTATCTGCAGTGCTTGTTCTCCTAGCAAAGTCTGAGTCTGATGCTCTTGCTGACATCATAAGCAGTTCCTGTTCCCATTGCCATGGCATAGTGTCTCAGATAAACAAAGTGGAGAAAGTAATGGCCTTTTAAAAAAAAAAAAAAAAACTGACATTTTCTCCTCTTTATTAAGCTGTTGTAACTTGAGTGACAATGTTCCTGTGTCCATGTTCTACTGCTTATGATGTCAGTAGCAGCATGGGATTCAAGAAACAATCAGACTTTGATGGTGGAGGTACAAATGTTACCTTTGTAATTATTAAAGTTTTAAATTATATTTTTGCTGTGTCACTGAAGGTTAACTGATAATTTTTTAAATAAATTCCATGATCACCACATGTTAAGGTCTGATTTCTTGTGACCTTAGGACTAGAAAAATTCTAGCAGTCCAGTAAAAATCTTTTCAGGACCAGTCATACTTTCTAAATCCTGGCCCCGAAGCACTTACTAATTAAAGAAAATTATGTTCCTTAGTGTACCCATAAAATTATTGAAAATGTTCTAATTAGTGGGCATGTTCTTTCTAGTCTTTTTCAGAACTGTTTGTGAAGTTCCTCGAAACAGAATCACGTCCAAACCTTCCCCTACCCACACTCTCTGTTCACGACATGAAACCTTTAGGAGCAACAGGAATTTGTAATCCTAACAGTACCAGATCCAGCAGCCTTACAGGTAACAGCATATCTTGGTGGAAAATTTTGAAGTTCTGTGTTAAACTTTAAAGGGAGAGAGAGACTCTGTGTGTGTGTGTCCGTCCGTCCGTCCGTCCGTCCGTCCTTTCATTCTGATTGGATTTTCTAAAGGGCATACGGGAGTTAAGCTCCTAGCTCCTTTTAGACCACTTTGAAATTCTGTTTCTCCCTTCCCCCATCCCCCAAAAAGTCCCCTTAATCTCTCTGAGTGAATATATTGCTTTTGATGGTGAGAGCCAGCACTAGAGCCAGACAGATGGTGGTTAATCTTCCCTGCATGTGGTTATGTCTGTGCTCTAGTCCTATTTGCAGCATCCCTGCTGTTCAGCCTGGGTCTCATAGAGCTAACAACGCCAAGCTTGTGGTGGTTTGTGATGTGTAACACCAGTTCACTTCCTAAGTATTAGGCTAAAACTAGCAGATTAGCTCACATTTTTAAACAATCTGAGATTGATTTTTTGATCTGAGAAAGGATCTCTAATTTGTTCTCCATGTTGGTAAAGTCAGAATACTTGAACAATTATGCCTGTGCTTGAAATACTTCCTAGCAGGTATGTGCAAAAATATCAATTGACTTTCCTTTAGATTCTGATCCTGTAAGACACTGAGCACATGCTGCTGAGTAATATATGTTTAGGATCCTCAGCACCTTGTAGGATCAAGTCCTTAATTTAATTAATCAGAGTTTTGCATATGGAATGATTTTTTTAATATGCTTTTTAGGACTTCATCTTTAGATGCCAACTGTTGCTGATCATAGAGCCTTTTTAAATTAAAACTTCAACAATTGTAAGCTGCAATATTAAGTTTTAAATAACTGTTTCATGCTACAAGTAAATTGGAGAAACATAAAGAATGAATTTCCAATTCGCCCTATCAGCTTATCTCTGAAAGTAATATTTTCAATAAACCTAAATTAGGTCTCATATTTCTTTGTACTCTTGTCATTTATAATATAATAGGCAGGGTACCCTATTTTATTTGGCAAAAGCCCATTTTCCTGGTATGGAAAAACTAAGTTCTGAGGTCCTTTATTCATTCAGGAACTATATTGTTCCCTTATAAAAGGAGACACCCATCCTATATCCCTTAATTGTTTTGGTATCTAAGTTTTCAGTTGCTAGAGATAAACCATATGGAAGAAGCATAAGATAAGGATGTAAATACCATACCAATGCAAAAGGACTTGAGTAGCCTTGCTATATTTATAGGAGTTTGAGCCAGTTGTGTGGTAAAAGATCTTCTTTTAAAAAAAAAAAAAAAAACCTATTGAATTATTATGGAGTGGCAGTAGCAACTTAGTTTCCACTATAAACCTGATTATTTTTGCCTGCTTCCTCTTCTGATATTTGAACTCAAAAGAAAAACATAGGTTATATCTAGGGCCCTACCAAATTCACAGTCCATTTTGGTCAATTTCAGGGTCATAGGATTTTAAAAATCATAAATGTCACGGTTTCAGATATTTAAATCTGAAATGTAAGTGTTGTAACCTTGGGGATCCTGACACAAAAGCGGATCATGGGTGGGGTCGCAAGGCTGTTGATTGGGCGGGGGAGGAGGAGAGTGCTCACATTAGTTCCACCCTTACTTCTGCACTACTAGTGGTGGCGCTGCTGTCAGAGCCGGGCAGCTGGAGAGCAGCGGCTGCTGGCCGGGCCCCCAGCTCTGAAGGCAGCGCCGCCACCAGCAGCAGCACGGAAGTAAAGGTGGCATGGTACGGTATACTGTTGTAGGGGGCGTCACGGATTGCCACCCTCACTTCTGTACTGCTGCTGGCGGGGACGCAGAAGAAAGGGTGGCAATTCCATACCATGCCACCCTCACTTCTGCGCTACTGCTAGTGATGGTGCTGCTTTCAGAGCTGGGCTCCCAGCCAGCAGCCATGGAGCTTCCTGCAGCTGGGGGGGGTTCCCGGAGGTGGGTCTGACCCAGCCCCAGGAGTGGCCTCTGCAGGGGAGGAAGTCGTCTCATGCCTCCCCAGCCCAGCTGGGACTAGCAGCTGGAGCCTGATGCACAGTAGGAGCCCCCAGCCCTGCCACTCCCCTACACTAGACAGATTTCATGGGGGAGATCAGATTTCACAGTCCGTGATGCATTTTTCATAGCTATGAATTTGGTAGGGCCCTAGTTTTATCTGGGACTGAGAGAATTTTTATACTGAATTTGAAATTACTTGAACAAAAGCTAGTATGGGCAGGAGTTTGGTATAAGAGAGGCAGATTGTGAGAAGTTGATACATGGGCAATCAAAGCTGGTATAATTTTACCATTGGGATGTAATAATAAAGCAGATAAGTAGAGAGGATGCAGAGTTGTGAAAGGCCTTGAAGTGTAGGGCAAGAAGATTCAATTTGATGCAATGGAGGAGGAGGAGCCAGTTGAAAGCCAGCTGCTTTCTACACATATGTGTTGAAAATTGGTGGATTGTGAATGTTTTCTAATGTAGGTTTTTTTTGTTTTTTGTTTTTGTTTTTGTTTTTTTTAATCTCAGAAACTACAGGCTCAGGAACCAGTAGAAGACCAGATGTGAATCCATTCTTGGCACCCCGATCTGCAGCAGTGCCTCTCATCACCCCCACTTCTCTTGGAGCAGGTGGATCGGGGCATCTGCTTATGAAACCTATTTCTGATGCCTTGCCTACTTTTACACCACTGCCAGTGCTGCCTGATGCCAGTGCTGGTGCCGTACTAAAAGACCTCTTGAAACAATAGATGATTTTGAATCAATATTGATGATGATAGCACTTTAAGGAAAATGAGAACTCTATATTTTAGATAATTTATCACAAAGAGGCCTTTTGTAAAAAGTTGTGTACTTGTTTGCAGATGTACTTCGTTTTTCTTTTAAATTTAATTATGAACTAAACAGTGCTTTGGAAATTGTAGGAGTCACGGGAATAACTGTCCTCTTTATTCATATTGGTTCTGAGATAGGTTTTAAACTGGAGAAAAATTATTCTATCTCAGTTGTAGAATTGTAAAACAAACTGTGGGACTCATAAACACTAGCTGTACTCTTGAGTTGTTTCAGGAGTGCAACAACAATATTAATTCTTTGGTATTGGGGTCAGTTTGTCAAAGAGCACAATCTGTTGACAATGGGCATGTGAGGAACCACCACTGCAAATTAATTAAGATTTCTAACCAAAATTTATACAATATTTGGGGTGTCCATTCATGACAAAAATTCCAAAGAACGAGGTAGGGAGGCATGTAGGAGCTTGATTATTGGAGATGACAAAAATACTTGCAGTTACTCAACTATATTTATGTAAAAAGGTATCCCTCTCTTAATAAGAGGATAAGTTGCACCCCAAATTTTGGACCACTTTGAGGCACATCAGTCCTTTTTGCACCAGGAGCTATATTTTTCCCAGTCTAATAGCCGCTTATGGCAATCCAAAGTCACTGGCACCAAGGTGTTAATCCTGGAAACAAAGGAGTTGGAGAATATCTTTGATTTTTTTCTAAAATCTTCCATGTGGTGCATAGCTATCAATGGAGAATTTAACAGGTCCATGGGAATATTAATATATATATACATGCTGCAGTACTGTAATGGTTTAAGATGTATATTTAAAAGACTTCTATCTTGCAGGATTTGATTTGAAACAGGTTTAAAGTTTGAACATATGTATAGAACTTAAAGGTAAACAGATGTTTACCTATCCCAGATTTGTAAATAGGTCTATATAAGACCAGAGCCAAAGCCAATTATTATGTAAATTTTGCTGTGATGACTTGTACACTTTATACTACATGTTGCAGATAAAGTATTGAATTGCATACTGAAAGTTAAAACTGACCTCCTTAGAAAAACAGTTAAAATCTGCAACAAAGTTTCTTCGTTTAAAAATGTCTAGTTTCTAATCCTGTTTGTCATTCCTTGTTTAGTCAGTGTTAAAGGTGAATATTGTGCAAGTTCTATATTAGAACTGTCAGCCTTTGATCCTCTCCATTTTTATTACATACCCTTAGTTTAAATCATTATGAGAGTTATGTTTAAATAAAATTAATCACAGAATCTTGTATAGAATCTGCCAAAATAATGACTGCAACAAAACTTTTCTTTCTTTATATATAGATAAAATGGTAAAATCCCTTCATTTCCTTTAAACTCTTCTCTAGCAAAATTTCTCAATTTGTTACTCCAGTCATCACGAAGAATTCAACTTCGGAATCACTTTCATACAATAATGACATTCCCCAATGTAGCAGTGTTTTATGGATTTGAAATGGAAGGTTAATGCAAATTTAGAAGCAGATCAATCATGCTAAATTTTTGTTTCAGATCACTAGTATCTGTTATAAAATCTCTATTTTGGATAAATTAATGAATGCTTTCAAGTCCTTTGAAATTTGATTTCTGAAAGGTCAGCAAGAATATTTCATGTATGAAAGCAAGTATTACGTTGTATAAGAACTAAATTTTAAATTCCTATTAAATTTTTGGATACCTTTGTTGAGAATATTCAGGTAGGTTACTTAAAATGTTTGTTTTCATTGAAAAACCACCATCATGGAATGGTTATTTTTTGTCCAAAAGACTCTAAAGAAAGTTTAAACCATGTGGTGTGTCTGTGCAATCTCTTATAGTCGTGTAATTATATTTATTTCGGGGTGAGCAATCACTTCAAATAAAATCCTTTTGATGAGCTGATATATACAGAAATGTTTACCTTTTAAAAATAATGTATTTTACAGATTATTAATACAAGTGGACATAGGCTGGCAGCTATCTCCTGAATATAGTGGTTGACAGCCACATTTTGGCTGATTACTATTTTTCACAAAAAAGTCATCTTGATTTTTAAAAACTGTATAGAACTTAAAATGCACAGAAGTGAAACAAGTTAGCTTCATAGCTACCAGGAAATACTGCATATTAGGGACCATTGACTTCAGTGGGCTTTAGATCAGGTCTTTTATGCAATAGCTTGGTAACTGCCACCTAAATCTTCCCATGCTCTGGAAAACTTGGGCAGGGGGCAAAAATAGTCAGGAAATGTCAGAGTCCCTAATTCATGTTTCTTTTGGAGAAAGGAAAATGTATCAAATTCTGAGAAGCCTATGGAATTGTAGAGATTGCTTCTGTAGGCTTGGGAGTATCTGTTTAGAGGGAATGGGGTTTCCCCACTGCATTCCTCCTTGGGAAATAATGCTGTTCAGTCCATTATTGAGCTGCTAGAGAGTACAGAAAGGACTGAGTTGACTTAAGCACACTTCCTTCTGAGAATGTTTTGCCTGCTGCTATTGTAAGTAATGCCCAAGATTGCTGTTACTGAAAGATTAGTGAAAATATCTTTTCTTCTGATCTTTTCTCTTTATTTGCTTTGTGCATTTGATGATTCTTTATACATAGTCTGTTTCCCATATTTACAGTCAATTAGTTAATCAGTTTTTCCTGTTATTTATGTGGGTCTTTCCCACAGTAGTGGCTGGAGAGAAACCTTTTACATAGCAAAATGGTGAGTATAAAATCACAAATTGTCGGTGGGGCTTAGGAGCAGGTGCAGTCCTTGAAACTTCTTTTCACTTAATGGACTAGATTTTACCTTTTTAATTTGACTCTGTCCCCCAAACCTCCTTTCCCACAGGAAGAGCTGCATAGTGAGTGCTCCCCAGGTTTGATCTGATAGGCCCATGTATTATCTGCAGTGGGAGAACTACATGATATTAATGTGAAGAAGCTTTTGGCAGGCTCGATATAAAGGGAAAATCAGAAATTGCACCATTTTGGGTTCTTTGTTCAACTCCAGGCTTCACAAATGAAGGGAAGTATCTGGCACTTCATAGTAGTTCTGTTGGAAACCAGGGGCATTATGCAATAACTTACATCTTGCATTAAAGCTCTTCTGTGCAACTGTATCTGCAACTGGCTTATATCACTGGTGTAAAATAAAAATGAACACGACTCGTTTATCACAGTGTAAACAAACTGTTGGCAGCAACCTAGGTGGACACAACTAAGTCAAATGGCAACTCATAATCTGATTCTCATTTACTTTCCTGATAATTTATGCACTTGACAATGATTTTTCACTAATAATTTGTAACAAGGCAGGTGACTTGAAAGAAGAATTTATAAAGCAGTGGTTGACTGATACATTGCATTATTAGTACAAAAGAAAATGTAATTTAACTCATAAATGTTTCTTTCACATTGTAAGTAGGCTTGGAAGAAGGATTAGTTTATTGGTAAATGTTTATTTCATTATTTACACACAAACCCGATGAAAATAAAATGTGAAAATAAAATGTCTTGTCAATGATAATTGAAATTTACTGATAGGCAAAGTAAGAAAAACACTACTTGAGAACTTATTGGACTCAAAACCCAGTGATTTAGACTTCTGAATTAGGCTTATTACAAATGGACTAGCAATTGATTAGTAAAAATAAGTATGATATGTTGATATAAGAATATTTAATTTGTATATTTTCACATATGATGTTGACAAGTTATGTTTTAACAGTTTATAAGGCTTAAATAATTCTGACTTCCCCCCACCGCCATAATTTCCAACAACTGTGAAAATTTAAAATGTTTAAAAACGGGGAAAATGGTTAAACCCATAATTTCATGCAACTGAGAAAATTTAAATCAATAACATCTAAAACAATGCTTAAAAAGAAACATCAATATTATGCACTGAAATTATTTTAAAAAATTGAATCCTGCCAAGCCTGTTGCTACCACAGTTTTCCAAGTAGCTCAGCTGCTACTTTACCACTGTCTTAAAGTTCAAGACTTATATTTTCAGTCAGTTGCAATAAATCATTTAATATGTTTAATACACATTTGTTTAATTACGTGTTGTGGCTTTCTAGGTATCTTGACAGTCCCAGTTCGGGAGAAGATTTAGCTGTAACAAAATGTCATTAAATTAAAAATTAGCATTTTTTCTTAAATAAAAGCTTACTTTGGAGAGAAAAACTTTGCTGTGGAAACAGCAGTGACAGCTTAAAGAATCAATTGCACAAATTCAAGCAGGGCCTAAATTTGGAAGGACAAGAAGTATTTATAAAAAGAATTTTGAAAGCCGAGCTCAACTTACATTCTGATACAAATAATACCAAGAGTGTTAGATTTATGTTTATGTTCAAAGTCTTCCTTTCATCAAAGTGCACTTTTTGGAAATGCCTAACTATCAAATGCAAATTGAGAAATTTAATTCTGTCCATATAAATGAGAGAGCACACCAGCAGGATGTCTTTAAACATTTAAAAAAAATTCTGGCATATTTTGATATGTCTTTACAGCAGGAGATTTCTTATTTTGCCACACCTGATAGTTACTAAAATCCTTATTAGCTGTTAGATAAGTGAATATCTGTAAGGTGAAAATCTACAGCTTGTGGCATTTGTTTTGTGCTGCATTGTGCTATATAAGTTTATATACTTTTCCATTTTTTTGCAGAATTGCAAAGCTTAAAAGCAAACAACAAAAATGATACATGTAAGTTGGCAATGTATGTTGCACAATAAAAAAATTAGCAAAACAGCTGCTGGCTTTTATTTAAAAAAATAGCTTGCACATGTTGTTTACAGCAGCACAAATGTCATATGTTGGGTGAGCTATTGCATGCAATTTCCACAAACTTACACTTAAGAACAGTTTTTGGGTTTTTTGTTTTTTTGCAGTTAAGATTTAGAAACCGTAAGTGTGTAATATCAGTGGAATACTTTTGTATCAAATAATTTAGTGCCCCAGAGAACTGATATATTAATAATAGCTAGGGATAAAAGAGGAAGCAAGATCAGAGAAAATATGGCTCTTCTATGGTGGCTGTATTAGTTGATATTTTAGAATGGTAATTTGACCAAATTACTAACACTTTCAGATTTGCTCAAACAAATGAGAAGTAAAAGCAATTGATCAAAGAAATAAATGTGCTTGCTGAAATAAAGGTTAATATCAATTAGACATAAATACCAGAGGACACTTATCATCCAGTAAGTGCCCACATTGCGTGATTTGGTATTGTTCTGTGCTTCCTTACTGGCGCATGTGACATGGACTGTTAATTTTCATTTTTTTTTTTTAAGGATTTACATTTGCTGTTTGTGTCAACTTTGAGCGCACTCTTTTAATGAATTTGTTCGCAGCCAGTGTAAGATTCTTATTGAATGGCTTCTCACAGTCTTGATGGGGTTTAATGGCATATTTGTTCAGAATTTTCTGGCAGCCCGTGTTTTCCTGGCTTTGAGAGGTGACCCTCTATTGGTCTTTGATGGACAACCCGTAAATATTATTGTGAATTTCACAGTAACATTAATAATGTTTCCTCAATTTTCAGACCTCTCTAAACAAGCAAAATGGATACTACTTTGTAAATTTCCCTCTCTGCCAGCAGACATTTTGATTTGACTGTTTTATCTTTTTTTTTTTCCTACTTGCTCCTACAGAGCTGCACCATAGAGTTATCTGCTTGATAGTATTTTATTTCCTCTAGGAAAAGACACTGAATCCCCTGATGATATTTTAAGCTAACACTCAAATGGAGTGTTTACATGATGGGTAGAGATTAGGCCTATTTTAAAAAATAATAATAAAGGGAGATTCTCTTCGAAGAAAGAAAAGGAGTACTTGTGGCACCTTAGAGACTAACAAATTTATTTGAGCATAAGCTGTAGCTCACGAAAGCTTATGCTCAAATAAATTGGTTAGTCTCTAAGGTGCCACAAGTACTCCTTTTCTTTTTGCGAATACAGACTAACACGGCTGTTACTCTTCGAAGAAAGACATTCATCCTTTGACTCCAACTTGCTGCTATATATGCCTATAACAACTGTGTAAACAAAGGGTTACTATTGTGACTGCATAATTTCCTTGGCCACCTCCCTCTTTTTCTGAGAAGATGCTGTCTATTTTCCCCAATCCTGTCTTTCTCCTGCCACAGTTCTAGCTTTTTCCATCTGGCTTTGAAAATACACCCTTCACAGTGCTCCCACACCAGTAGAAGATTAGGACACATCCTGCTGCCACAGTCAGCATGACTTTCCTGGTTGCAGGTGCATAAGATATAGATCCTGCCAAAGAAACCACCATAGTCCTAGAGACTGGAGAGAGCCTCTTGGTGCCTTCATGCAGCTGGGATGTGTGAAGTGGTGGTGAAAGGATAATAATTGGGTTTTCTTGTGGCCAAAGAAGAAAAGATACAGCCTTACCAAAGAATGCAAGTGAAGAAAAGCCATCTTGTACACCAGTAGTCCTAACTGACGAGAAGTCACAAGTGCTTCTCTGCAGCCACATATTGGGAGTAGAAGAGTTCTGGCAATATTAAGTGTCAGCAGCAGTCCTTGCAGTGAATTATCAAGTCCCTTGTGGTGTAAAATATATGTAATCAGTGACATGGTCCATGAAGGTCTGCCTTCATAAGTCCAGAAAAAAAAAATTGATCAGTGTGTCTCATTTTCATCAACCCTCAAATCCAGCTACAGGCTATTTACATATGAGCCAACTTGGCACTCATCACCTTGCTCGATTTAAAACTATATTCATGTTTGCTGATAATAAACATAATAAAATATTCAACTTTATAGCCATCACATCTGCTGCTTGGGGAAAAAAATCCTGACTGAAACATTGATACTTGGGAAAACGCCTATATAAACTGATGAACCCTACCTTCTGTTCTCAAGTTGCAAAAGCTGAGCTGACAGACCACAACAAGGAACAAATTCCACAGCTAAGGATCTGTCTTTTAAGACTGCCCAGCTACAAGCCTTCAAGAGAAGAACCCTGGGAATTGAAGACCAAAGTACCCCCAGCTGACTTCTGCAGTTGCAACAGGCAACTTCTAAACTAAGTCCCTGCATCGTATAGCACTATCAAGAAGTTCTTCAGGGGTCTTGAAGGATAGCCTAAAGTAAAGCACATTGCCATAGTCTAATCTGGAAGTGATAGAGGTTTGAGAGAGGGGTGCACGGCTGAGGGGAATAGCTTAGTGGTTTGAGCATTGGCCTGCTAAACCCAGGGTTGTGAGTTCAACCGTTGAGGGGGCCATTTAGGGATCTGGTGCAAAAACTGGGGATTGGTCCTGCTTTTGAGCAGGGGGTTAGACTAGATGACCTCCTGAGGTCCCTTCCAACCCTGATATTCTACGAGAAGGCTGCCATTTCTTGGTCAACCACAGATGAAGAAATGAACTCCAGGCCACAACTTTTATCTAAGATCCTAGCAACAGTGATGTATCCAGTAGGACTTCAAGATTGCCGTCTGTTGACAAAACCTCTGCCGCATACTGTCACAACCAGCCAACATCCTCTTATCTTTTCTGGATTGTGCCCCAGACAGTTTGTTCTCATCCAAGCCTCAATCTCCTGCCAGATATTAGGAAAGCAAAGAGACTACAGAGAATATAGAGACTACAGAGTATATAGAGTACCATCTACATTAAGATTTCACTACAACCCTAAATGTCTCAAAATCTCCTTTAGTGACCTCAAATACACATTGAACAGGAAGGGTCCCAGGAAGAAACAGTGTGACCCTGCACAAGAGAGCCCCCACACATATATTTCTAATGTCCTTTTTCTACTGAACAGTTGTTCTGGAGAAACCCAACCTGCAATTGGAACTTAAACCCCTGTTTTAAAGAAATGTTTAGTGCTGACCTTCAGCTGATTTGATTGCATTTTTCTTTGTGTTTTCTGAGATCCTATTTTTATGGTTTTTGGTAAAAGTTACAAGCAAGGTACTGTAGAACACAACAGAACAGACAGTGAATGTTTTGGAGTACTAATAGTTACAGAGAAACTTTTTAAGGAGTCCAAGCCACAAATTGGCAAGAATGCGACTTAGCGAGGTTGAGAATGTTGATCAACAACAATGAGGGCCAGCTATTTTGTATGTGGAGGGGGTAGGGGTGATGAAACTGCATGGTTTTCTAAAAGGACGCTTATCTTTTCTGGCTGATGTGATTCTTGAGTCTGCTAAACTAATCTAGCGATACTGAAGTAAAGTATTTATTTGGGGAGAATTCATGCGCTTTCTACAAATTTTAAAAAAAAGCAGTTTAATATATACACATTTAAAAATACATCTTATAGCATCTGGTACACTTTTTTCTATCCAGCTAATGATTTCAGATCTGACACAAGATGGGTAGCTTCTTTAAAAAAAAAAAAATATCTCCTTTGCTAGTTGTTATTACAAGACCAAAAAGTCATGTTTTTAGGATATGCATCACTGTTTAAGAGCATGATTAGAAAAGACAGATGTATCTGTAATGTAATACAATGCATACAACCTGTGAGTAGTTCCAAGGAAAAAATTAATCATTTTCTCCAAGTGAAGAGTATTTTGCAACCCATCAAAATGCTTTCACATTCATGCAGCTGTAGATGCAGGCTGTATTTCTAATTTCAAAACCTTAACAGAAAGGAACTTACTAGAGAAAGATGGTCCTCGTCATGGGTTTGATTAGGAGAGTATTTGCTTTTATAATACAGCCAATGAAAGCTTCATCCAGATCATTGGGAACACTTGAAAACAGCCCTTCTCCATGCTCTGCCTGTTTCTACAATATTTGAAGTCTGACTGTTCTGTAAACGAGATATAACAAGTGAAGTGAAACTGAGGTACTTGTACTAGATTTGTGAGGCTCAGAACTCATTCTGTCAGTGTATTAAATGCTTGTGAAAGGTGCCAGATTGAAAGTTGTAGAGGGTGACATCCTGAGCCTATCCACAGAACAAGAACAACATTGACTGCATGGTATTCCCTCAGTGCCTTGCCAACTTCCCTCAGTCCTGGAGAGGACCACTTTTATGGGCGAGAGGGTGCTGTGATTTAGTCTCTATAGTCAATCAGTGCTTGGCCTGACTGCTGAGCTTTCCAGCAGTGGTTAGTTTTCCATGTGTGTCCACTGGGAAATGAAATTAAACATACTTGTGTAGTGTGTACCTCTGTACATGTGGCAGTTTTTGAGAGGGAATGGATGATAAAATCAGTGTCTCCAAAACCCTAGTTTTAAATGCTTTGATTTAAACATATGTCTTCATGAGAAAAACGCCTCATTTTTCAACATTGTTTGGAAAGAAGCAAGAAGACTTCTAAGATTAGAGTCAGGGCAGAGTTGATAGGGGAGAGTCCTGCGTCTGTATTCCCCGACAAAAACTTAGATAACGCAGATTTGAGGTTGCCTAGAGATATTTCATCCTTCCAAAATGTCGAGTTTAGTTAAACTTGGAGCTCTGAAAACCAGGAAACCTTAATTTTGCCCTTCTGGAGCTGGTAATAGCCACTGGGAATGGTTCAGTAAGGGTGACGCAAAGGCTAACAAACTACCATGGGACATCAAAGATAGGAATGGTGAAGAATTGTAAAAGGGGATGAAGAGGTTATACAATTTAACAAGTGTGAGCTTTTCTGTTGAGTAGCCACGCTGAGTGTAGTGTAGGGGTAAGTGGCTTCTGTTGAGTACACCTGACCTAAACACAAGTTTTGCCTTGCCAAATTAAAGGTGTTAGGTTCTGTCCTACAGTGCTCATGTTCCCTATTTCTTTAATGTTCTGTAGTATCTGCAAGAACATCGTGATAGTATGTGTGTCATGAGTGTGTTGGGGCCTGCTCAAAGAGGGCAGCATTAAAGTTGCATTGCACAGTTGTGTAGCTTAACTGTATTGCCTAGTTTCAAGAGTTGAGGAACAATTAGAGCCGTAGTTCCAAACCCAGGTATGTGCCAAAAAAAGTATGAAAGAATGAGGTAGTTTTGTAAAATGCTGTTTTTAGGAGAGTGTATCTTGGAAATACCTTGCTCAAATGACCCCAGATTTGTACTAATAACCCTACTCCAGGAGGCACAGCAAATTTCAAGACATTCCAAGTAAGTGTGCAGATTTTAGAGAATTTAGAATAGTCAACCTTTTAAACAGAAAGCAATACCTCAACTTGATCTTGAGCAGAGCTGCTGCTCTGCTGTAATATATGTAAATAGGTAATGTGTCAGTAGATGGTGCTCAAGAATATTCTGAATTGTCCACAGGTTTTTTTAGATGAATAAAAGTAGTTGTGTACTGCAAATGGTTCCCTTTGTGCAGCTCTTTACATCAGATTTTAATCAGAGTGGTGAGTGTGAAGGGCAGATTGAGAAGGCTGTGGAAAGTGGTATTGCAGAAATTCCACTAAGGCAAACATCCATTCCTTTTTTCTGGAAATAGGTTTCTTCGCTGTACTCAAGACCAGCCCAGACAGTGGGTGTTATACGCTCCTGTCAGCATATGGAAACAGGAAAAATAAAAACTTTTGTTATGTAATTCCCTCTCTAAAGGGAGCTGGTTAGCTGGAGAGTGCTCAGTTCTCCTCTTGTCCTCAGCAGATAGACCCTCTTCAGATTAGAATAATAGAAACATAGGGCTTGAAGGGACCTCAAGAGGCCATCTAGTCCACCCTCCTGTGTTTTTGTCTAACCTGTTCTTAAAAATCTCCAATGATGGGGATTCCATACTGGCTGATGAACCAAAGCTTTTAGCCTGAGGTAGGTGTTTGTCAGCAGCCTTGCTCTGCCTCCTTTTCTTGGCACTCTTAGTGAGTGTGAAATGTGATAATGACCAAAATCAACTGAGCCAGAAGGCTGACCACCAGTCATATGAAGTGCGCCTCTCCACTACAAACATGGGTATTCATGAGCACAACTTAACTGCAGAGACATTTATCTTGTCTTGACCCACCTAAATAACTTGTCAGACACCCCTTTAGTCAAATCCTTTAGTGGAGAGAGAGTTCAGTAATCGAAAAGACCAAAAACACAATATAATTTTTTTTGTAGATCTCATAACTTGGGGGCCAATCTCATGGTTTTTGGGGTCTGATTTATGATTTTTGGACCCTTATTGAAAATACTGTAACTTTGGGTAATCTGCAAGTTTAGCTACCTCACTGCTCACCCCCTTTCCATATCATTAATATATTAAACAAAATGGTACCTGGCATACAACAATGATGCACTGCTGTTAACCTTTTGTCATGATGATATCATTTAATCCTACTTGCTTTCTGTCTCCTAGCTAGGTTTTGATCCATGACAATATTATGCCCCTCACCCCTTGCCAGCTAAATTTCTTTAGCAGCCTGTTTTGTGGGACCTTGTTAAGGGCTTTTTGGAAGTCTAAATAAATTGTCAACTGGTTTTCCTTCATCCACTAGTTTGACATGCTCAAAGAATTGTAAGAGATTAGTGAGACACCATTTCCTTTGCCTCGTGACATCAGCAAGTCACTAAGAGACAAACTTTCAAAAGTGGCCACTAGTGTTGGGTGTCACAAATTGGGAGCCCAGCTGTAGATGACTAGGGCCTGATTTTTCAGAGGTTCAAAGCACAGGCAGTTTCCATTGACTTCAGTTGGACTTGTGTTGAGCACCTCTGAAAATCCTAGCCTTTGTGGCTAAAGCAGAGCACCCAAAATTAGAGACTGCTTTGGAAAGTGCTGGTCTTAACCTCTCTGTCCCTCAGTTTCCTCATCTGTAAAATAGAGACAGCTTTTAAGCTCTCTGGGAAGATGATAGCATTAAAGTTTGTAAAACACTTTAGCTCCTCAGATGGAAGATTCCATAAAGTATAACACATTATGTTATATCTGTATTTAATTTCTATATGCATTTCTGTAGTCAGCATAAATCTCCTTACATCTGTCTAGTAACATATCTCTGTAGTGTCTGTGCTGACAAATGCTTGAGTCAGTCCTAAGTAGAGCACAGGATCTGATCCAAGAGGTGAATATAGCTGAACAGCTCAGTAATAGCAACCATAATGTAATTCAATATAACATCCTTGAAGGGTGGGGAAATGCATAGAAATCCCACCACAGTAGCATTTAACTTCAAAAAAGGGAAATACCGAAAAATGAAGAAGCTAGTTAAAAGGAAATTAAAAGGAACAGTCACAAGAGTGAAATGCCTCAAAGCTGCATGAAAACTTTTTAAAAACACCATAATAGATGCTCAAACTACATGTATACCCCAGATTTAGAAAGGGGGGGTGGGGGAAATAAGAGGACCAAAAAATGTCACCATGGCTAACCAGCAAAATAAAAGAGGTGATTAGAATCAAAAAGGCATCCTTTAAAAATTGGAAGTCAAATCCTACTGAGGGAAATAGGAGAATAACTCTGGCAAGTCAAGTGTAAAAGTATAATTAGGCAGGCGAAAAAAAAAAGGAATTTGAAGAGCAACTAGCAAAAGACTAAAAAAATTGCTGTTCGTTTTTATAAGTATATCATAGAATCATAGAATATCAGGGTTGGAAGGGACCTCAGGAGGTCATCTAGTCCAACCCCCTGCTCAAAGCAGGACCAATCCCAGAACCAGGAAGACTGCTAAACAATCAGTTGGGCCACTGGATGATCAAGCTGCTAAAGGAACACTCAAGGAAAACAAGACGAATGCAGAAAAGCTAAATGAATTCTTTGCTTTGGTCTTCGCTTCAAGCGATATGAGGGAGATTCTCACACCTGAGCCATTCTTTTTACGTGACAGCTCTGAGGAACTCTCTCAGATTGAGGTGTCAGTAGAGGAGGTCTTGGAACAGACTAATAAACAGTAATAAGACATCAGGACCAAATGGTCGGTATTCACCCAAGAGTTCTGAAGGAACTCAGCTATGAAATAGCTTATATTCCACAGTTAATAGTTCTGCAATTGCTTAAATCAGCCTCTGTACCAGATGACTGGAGGATAGCTAATGTAATGCCAATTTTTTTTTAAAGGGATCCAGAGGTGATCCTGGCAATTACAGACCAGTAAGCCAAAATTCAGTACCATGCAGGTTGGTTGAAATAACAGGAAAGAAGAGAATTATCAGACACAAAAATGAACACGATATGTTGGGGAAGAGTCAACACAGCTTTTGTAAAGGGAAATCATGCCTCACCAATCTATTGGAATTCTTCGAGGATGTCAACAAGCATGTGGGCAAGGCTGATCCAATTGCTGTGGTGTACTTGGACTTTCAGAAACCCTGGGACAAGGTCCCACATGAAAGGCTTGTAAGCAAAGTAGTCAACCATGGGATAAGACGGAAGGTCCTCTCATGGATCAGTAAGTGGTTAAAACATAGGAAATAAAGGGTAGGAATAAAAAGTTAGTTCTTCTTTGAATGCTTGCTTATGTCTATTCCATATTAGGTGTGTGCTCGCCACATGCACCAGTGCCAGAAGTTTTTCCTTCAGCAGTATCCGTAGGGGACCAGCTCTGGGGCCCCCTGGAGTGGCACCCGCATGGCATGATAAAAGGGGTACCACTGGCTCCCCCCACCCTCAGTTCCTTCTTGCTGCCAGTGATGGTGATGAAACATCTGCTGCTTTTGGCTAGTGTTGTTTTGTTTTCTGTTCTTGTGAACTTTAAAAACCTGTAATATATTTAGTAGTTTCTTAGTTACCCTTAGTAGTAGTTCTCAACTTTTCATTAGTCCCAAACGGGACTCAGCCGGGGGACGGGGCACGTCCCAGTCCCCAGACTTTAAGCCATGCGATCGCTGCAAACAGCCTATGCCCGTCAGCGATCCACATACCAACTGCCTAAGGTGCCTAGGCATAGCGCACAAAAGGGACAAGTGCTGTATCTGCAAGTCCTTTAAACCTAGGATGAAGGAGGAGTGCAATATTCATATGAGAGCACTCCTAATGGAGTCGGCTCTCCGGCACTGGAGCAGCGGTCTGACTCCGCACCGAGCACCACACCTTCTGTGCACAGTGCTCCACCACTGCTGTCCACAAGCCAGCACCGGTCCCCCACCACGGATCCAGGGAAGAAGCCGAAAAAGACCAGGAGGGGAAGATCTATCTCCCGTAAGAGACAGGAGAGGGCTGGGGGTGAAATGGGTAGCTCAAGTTCAGGAAGTCAGGCCCCAGCTCAAGTCGAGTGGTGCAGCCCATTCCATGCTTTGCCTGCAACCCCAGATAGTGGTGCAGGCCCTAGCCAGCTTCAGGTGCCGTCGACGCTCGAAGCTCTTTGAGTGGCTCAAGAGATCCTGATGCTCCCAGTGCTGCTCACACTGGCTCCTGCAGTACCCCCGTCTCGGGGAAAACCACGTTGGGGCCTATGTGTGTATTTCCACCTCAGAGGTACTAATCCCCATCGAGAGGGATGTCCCGCCAGCATTTGCCTGCCTGAAGCCATCATGCCTCAGGACTGGGCAGGCAGGCTCAGTGGAGCCCTCTTTGGTCCCCACACCAGGAGCACCGATTGAGGCACTCGAGGCATACCTCGCTGGTAGATTGGGGCAGACCCTCTGAGGCACGTGCCACCCGGAACCCCGATCGGACACCAGAGACCATCGATTGCTGGGCTGTCATTGCCTGTCTCCAAGAAGGCGGTCGCCCTACTCCAGATGATCCTCCCAGCAGCCGGCCCATAGTAGCTCCACGTCCCATTTGATGTCCCAGTACCAGTCAAGTAGAGTGAGGTGTGGATTGTCAGGTATCCGATGCAGATCCACCAAATGCCGTCGGTCCCCGAGAGTCCAACCAAGACAGTCTCACTCCGACAGGTCAACTTTAGGACACAGTGACCATCACTGGTTGGATAAGAGCCACTGCTCAGCCCGATCCTGGTCACCCAGTACCGACCACTTGGCTGGTAGCTCCAGCTTGGAGCGAGGTTCCCTGCCCGGGGGACAAGCCCCGGTACCGGTGGTGCCATCTACATTATCGGCACCAAAACCTGTCCTGGGGCTGGCACCATGGAACCCTTGGGGGTTCACCAACCTTCCCAGGCTGTCTGATGGGTGTCAGGTACCTCAGAGAGGCCAGCGGCCTCGGTATCCCATCCCTCTCTGGTGCTGGAGACTTTGGGGAGTATCATAGAATCATAGAATATCAGCGTTGGAAGGGACCTCAGGAGGTCATCTAGTCCAACCCCCTGCTCAAAGCAGGACCGATCCCCAATTAAATCATCCCAGCCAGGGCTTTGTCAAGCCTGACCTTAAAAACTTCTAAGGAATGAGATTCCATCACCTCCCTAGGTAACGCATTCCCGTGTTTCACCACCCTCCTAGTGAAACAGTGTTTCCTAATATCCAACCTAAATCTCCCCCACTGCAACTTGAGACCATTACTCCTTGTTCTGTCATCTGCTACCACTGAAAACAGTCTAGAGCCATCCTCTTTGGAACCCCCTTTCAGGTAGTTGAAAGCAGCTATCAAATCCCCCCTCATTCTTCTCTTCCTCAGACTAAACATCCCCAGTTCCCTCAGCCTCTCCTCACAAGTCATGTGTTCCAGTCCCCTAATCATTTTTGTTGCCCTCCGCTGAACTCTTTCCAATTTTTCCACATCCTTCTTGTAGTGTGGGGCCCAAAACTGGACACAGTACTCCAGATGAGGCCTCACCAGTGTCGAATAGAGGCGAACGATCATGTCCCTCAATCGGCTGGCAATGCCCCTACTTATATATCCTAAAATGCCATTGGCCTTCTTGGCAACAAGGGCACACTGTTGACTCATATCCAGCTTCTCGTCCACTGTGACCCTTAGGTCCTTTTCTGCAGAACTGCTGCCGAACCATTCGGTCCCTAGTCTGTAGCGGTGCATGGGATTCTTCCGTCCTAAGTGCAGGACTCTGCACTTGTCCTTGTTGAACCTCATCAGATTTCTTTTGGCCCAATCCTCCAATTTGTCTAGGTCCCTCTGTATCCTATCCCTACCCTCCAGCATATCTACCTCTCCTCCCAGTTTAGTGTCATCTGCAAACCTGCTGAGGGTGCAATCCACACCATCCTCCAGATCATTTATGAAGATATTGAACAAAACCAGCCCCAGGACCGACCCTTCAGGCACTCCACTTGATACCGGCTGCCAACTAGACATGGAGCCATTGATCACTACCTGTTGAGCCCGACAATCTAGCCAGCTTTCTATCCACCTTATAGTCCATTCATCCAGCCCATACTTCTTTAACTTGCTGGCAAGAATACTGTGGGAGACCGTATCAAAAGCTTTGCTAAAGTCAAGGAACAACAAGTCCACTGCTTTCCCTTCATCCACAGAGCCCATTATCTCGTCACAGAAGGCAATTAGATTAATCAGGCATGACTTGCCCTTGGTGAATCCATGCTGACTGTTCCTGATCACTTTCCTCTCCTCTAAGGGCTTCGAATTGATTCGTTGAGGACCTGCTCCATGACTTTTCCAGGGACTGAGGTGAGGCTGACTGGCCTGTAGTTCCCAGGATCCTCCTCCTTCCCTTTTTTAAAGATGGGCACTACATTAGCCTTTTTCCAGTCGTCTGGGACTTCCCCTGATTGCCATGAGTTTTCAAAGATAATGGCCAATGGCTCTGCAATCACATCCGCCAACTCCTTTAGCACTCTCGGATGCAACGCATCCAGCCCCATGGACTTGTGCACGTCCAGCTTTTCTAAATAGTCCCGAACCACTTCTTTCTCCACAGAGGGCTGGTCACCTCCTCCCCATGCTGTGCTGCCCAGTGCAGTAGTCTGGGAGCTGACCTTGTTCGTGAAGACAGAGGCAAAAAAAGCATTGAGTACATTAGCTTTTTCCACATCCTCTGTCACTAGGTTGCCTCCCTCATTCAGTAAGGGGCCCACACTTTCCTTGACTTTCTTCTTGTTGCTAACATACCTGAAGAAACCCTTCTTGTTACTTTTAACATCTCTTGCTAGCTGCAACTCCAGGTGTGATTTGGCCTTCCTGATTTCACTCCTGCATGCCCGAGCAATATTTTTATACTCTTCCCTGGTCATTTGTCCAATCTTCCACTTCTTGTAAGCTTCTTTTTTGTATTTAAGATCAGCAAGGATTTCACTGTTAAGCCAAGCTGGTCACCTGCCATATTTACTATTCTTTCTACACATCGGGATGGTTTGTCCCTGTAACCTCAATAAGGATTCTTTAAAATACAGCCAGCTCTCCTGGACTCCTTTCCCCCTCATGTTATTCTCCCAGGGGATCTTGCCCATCAGTTCCCTGAGGGAGTCGAAGTCTGCTTTTCTGAAGTCCAGGGTCCATATTCTGCTGTTTTCCTTTCTTCCTTGTGTCAGGATCCTGAACTTGACCATCTCATGGTCACTGCCTCCTAGGTTCCCATCCACTTTTGCTTCCCCTACTAATTCTTCCCAGTTTGTGAGTAGCAGGTCAAGAAGAGCTCTGCCCCTAGTTGGTTCCTCCAGCACTTGCATCAGGAAATTGTCCCCTACATTTTCCAAAACTTCCTGGATTGTCTGTGCACTGCTGTGTTGCTCTCCCCCACAGGTCCAGGAGGACCCAGGGGAGCAAGCTGCTGGACCACCAAAGGACATGGAGGTTCCTGTGGCACCAACATTGTTTTCGTCGTTGCCGGACGAGGCTATTACGGGGCCCCCTCATCCAGTTCCTCAGGATGACGCCAAAGTGCACCAGGAACTCGCTTCTAACCTGGGGCTTCAAGCAGAGGAATTGGAAGAGCCTTTGGACTCCCTGTTTTGATGTCCTCTGCTCCTTGGTTCCTTCCAGGGTGGCGCTAACCCTTTGTGAAGGGGCTTCCAAAATCACTAATGCCCTGTGGCAGACCGCCTCTTCCCTGGCCCCTAACTCTAAAAGGGCCAAAGTCAAGTACTTCGTGCCAACCAAAGGGCATGAGTACTTATACTCCCACCCAGCCCCTAATTCCCTTGTGGTTGAGGTGGTTAACCACAAGGAGAGGCAAGGACAACCCAGGGCCACCACCAAAATAAAGACTTGAGGAGGCTGGATTTCTTTGGATGTAAGGTTTATTCGTCTTCCAGCCTTCAGCTGAGAGTGGCCAACCACCAAGGCCTCCTTGGCCGATATGATTTTAATATGTGATAAGCCATGGCCAAGTTCGAAGGGTCACTCCCTGAGGCTTCCAAGAAGCAGTTCAGAGCCAGCCTTGGAAGGACCAGCCCCATAAATGAGCCACTTGCCTCCATCCTCGGCCCAGTCGGGCTCGACCCATAATAAGTAAGGGGCCAAACAGTCATTTTGAAGGTGCACCCGAGGGCAACCTACCAGACTATTCCCCAGATCCATCTTTCCCAGTGTTCTCCAACTGCCTTTCCCCTTTCCTCCTAGCGTGGACCGCTATAACTTCAGACCGCTGGGTCCTCAGCACAGTGGAATGGGGTTATACCCTCCAGTTCCTTTGTACCCCCCCCTTCCCACCCACCTTCCCTGTCCCTCTTCAGGGACCCCTCTCACACGAGTCTCCTCATGCAGGAGGTAAAAGGGTTGCTACAGCTGGGTGCAGTGGAAGAAGTTCCTCTAAGTACAGGAACAAGGGGTTCTGTTCCTGGTACCTTTTAATCCCAAAGGCCAAGGGTAGTCTACAGCCCATCCGGGACCTGCGAGACCTCAACAAGTACCTACAGCAGCTAAAGTTCTGCATGGTCTCTCTGGCTTCTATTATCCCCTCCCTAGATCCAGGAGACTGGTATGCCACCTTCGACTTGAAGGACGCATACTTCCACATTTTGAGGACACAGATGCTTCCTCCAGTTTACGGTGGGGCCCCACCACTACCAGTTTACGGTCTTCTCGTTCAGCCTGATGACAGCACTGAGAGTATTTACCAAGTGCATGTCAGTGGTGGTGGCTTACCTCAGGCGCCGGGGTATCCAGATCTACCAGGACTTCGGTGCCTGGCTCGTCAAGGGTGGTTCCAGGTCTTAAGTCCGAAGGGATGTCACAGTGCTTCAAGCCACGTGCCGCTCTCTGGTCCTACTGGTGAATGACAAAAAGTCTACGTTAGTGCCAGTGCAGAGGATAGAGTTCACTGGAGCAGTCCTTGACTCTACCTTCACCAGAGCGAGCATTCCTGCTGCTGGAAAGGTTCCACACAATGGCGAACCTCATCACAGAACTCTCAGCATTCCCTCTGATTAAAGCCAGGGTCTGCCTGCGCCTGCTGGGCCACATGGCAGCGTGCACTTACGTGGTCCGCCATTCCAGGCTCCAGATGCGGCCCCTGCCTCAATGGCTGGTGACAGTCTATTCTCAGTCCCAAGACCCCCTGGAGATTATTGCCATTCCCCTGGCGATACTTACCTCGCTGAGATGGTGGACCGACTGCAGGACAATCCTAGAAGGGTTTCCGTTCAACAACCCTCCTCACTCCATCGAGTTGGTGTCAGATGCCTTGGACCTCGGCTGGGGTGCACATCTCAGCAACCTCCAGACACAGGGAATGTGGTCCCCGGAGGAGGCGCGGTTACACATAAATGTCGAAGAGTTCCAAGCAATCCGGCTGGCATGCAGTCTTCTTGCCTCACCTGTTGGGCAAGGTGGCACGAGTCCTGACGACAACATGGCCTTGATGTTCTACATTGACAGGCAAGGGGGAGTGAGCTCGTTGGCTGTCTGTCAGGAGGTGCTCCATCTATGGGACTTCTGCATCAGCGACAAAATCCACCAGGAAGCTTGTCACCTTCCCAGCGTCAGGAATACATAGCAGACCAGCTCAGCAGTAACTTCTCCTCTCACTATGGGTGGTTGCTCCATACAGTGGTAGCCTACATGATCTCCCAAAGATGGGGAACTCCCCAAGTGGACCTGTTTGCTACCAGACAGAATAGGAAATGCCACCGGTTTTGTTCTCAACATGGTCCGAGACTCCTCTCTGATGCCTTCCTCCTGTCATGGTCAGGGAGCCTGATGTATGCGTTCCCTCCGATTGGACTCATCAGCAGGGCCCTGGCAAAGATTGAGACCAGGCACAGGTTACCATGATCACCCTGGCATGGCCTTGCCAGCATTGGTTCGGCACGCTCATGAGCCTGTCAGCAGCCCCTCCCTGGCCCCTGCCCAACCAACTGGACCTGCTGTTGCAGGACCATGGTTGGCTCTTACACCCCAACCTCGGGTCCCTCCATCTCTCACCATGGATACTGCGTGGCTGAACCCGGAGGAGTGGACCTGTTCAGAAGGAGTCCAACAGGTCCTCCAGGAAAGTAGGAAGCCCTCAACTAGACTGACTTACCTGGCCAAGTGGACGAGGTTTTCCTGCTGGGCATCCAAATGGGGCATCTCTCCCTTGTGTTCCTCCATACAGGCTGTCCTGGACTATCTGCTCCTTTTGAGGAACCAGTGCCTGGCACACTCTTCTATTAGAGTGCATCTTGTGGCCATCTCTGCTTTTCACCCACCAAACCAAGGACAGACAGTGTTCTCCCATGACATGATGGTCAGATTCTTGAGAGAGCTGGAGAGACTCTTCCCACAGGTGTGGGCTCCTGTCCTGCAGTGGTATCTTAACTTGGTCCTCTCTAGCTCACTTGCCCACCCTTTGAACCGCTGGGGTCCTGCTCCCTTTCCCAGCTGTCATGGAAGGTCACATTCCTGGTGGCAGTGATGTCAGCGAGACGGGTCTTGGAAATTAAAGCCTTGACCTCAGAACTGCCATACACAGTCTTCTACAAAGATAAGGTTCAGTTGTGGCCCCACCCGGCCTTCCTGCCAAAGGTGGTCTCCACCTTCCATATGAACCAGGACATCATCTTCCCAGTGTTCTGTCCCAAACCGCACAAGACTAGTGAAGAGAGGAGTCTTCACTCCCTGGACATCCAGAGGGCCTTGACTTTTTACTTAGAACATACCAAGCCTTTCCGTAAATCGACTCAACTCTTCAACACTACAGCTGATAGGATGAAGCGTCACCTGGTGTCCTCACAGAGGATTTCCAATTGGATCACCTCATGTATAAGAACCTTTTACGACCTGGTGGGGATTCTGCCACCGCCGATTGTCAGACGAGAGCTGAGGCATCTTTGGCGGCCTTCCTGGCGCACATCCCTATCCAGGACATCTGCAGAGCTGCAACATGGTCCTCAGGCCATGCGTTTACTGCTCATTATGCCATCACTCAGCAGGCCAGGGATGACGCTGGGTTCAGCAGAGCTGTGTTGCAATCTACACGTCCGTGAACTCCTACCCACCTCCAGGGGTACTGCTTTGGAGTCACCTAGTATGGAATGGACAAGAGTAAGCACCTCTCTCCACTGTGAAAAAAGACAATTACCTTTTCCATAACTGGTGTTCTTCAAGATGTGTTGCTTATGTCTATTCCATGACCTGCCCTCCTTCCCCACTGTCGGAGTTTCCGGCAAGAAGGAACTGAGGGTGGGGGGAGCTGGCAGAGCCCCTTTTACTATGCCATGTGGGCGCCACTCCAGTGGGTGCCAGAGCTGGTCCCCTACAGATACTGCTGAGGGAAAAACTTCTGGCACCAGTACATGTGGTGAGCACACACACCTAATATGGAATGGACATGAGCAACACATGTCGAAGAACACCAGCTACAGAAAAGGTAATTGTCTTTTTTCACAGTGGAGAGAGGTAAATGAACAGCATAGGTCCCAATACAGATCCCTGGGGAACCCTGCTAATGTGTTCATAAATGATCTGGAAAAGAGTGAGGTGGTGAAGTTTTGCAGAAGTTACTAAATTACTCAAGATAGTTAAGTCCAAAGCTGATTTAAAAGAATTACAAAAGGTTCTCACAAAATTGCAGATGAAATTCAGTATTGATAAATGCAAAGTAATGCATATTGGAAAAAATTATCCCTACTATATAGACAAAATGATGGGTTCTAAATTAGCTGTTACCACTCAAGAAAGAGATCTTGGAGTTGTGGCTCGTTCTCTGAAAACATCTGCTTGTGTGCAGCAGCAGGCAAAAAAGCTAACAGAATATTAGAAACCATTAGGAGAGGGATAGATAATAAGACAGAAAATATCACAATGCCACTATATACATCCGTGGTACACCCACACCTTGAATACTGTGTGCAGTTCTGGTCGTCCCATCTCTAAAAAGATACATTAGAATTGGAAAGGTGCAGAGAAGGGCAATAAAAATTATTAGGGGTATGGAACAGCTTCCATATAAGGGGAGATTAAAAAGACTGGGACTGTTCAGTTTAGAAAAGAGATGACTAAGAAGGTATGTAATAGAGGGCTATAAAATGAGGAATGATGTGGAGAAAGTGAATAAGGAGGTGTTATTTACTCCTTCACATAACACAAGGATCAAGGGTCACCCAATGAAATTAACAGGTAGCAAGTTTAAAACAAACAAAAGGAAGTACTTCTGTACACAATGCACAGTCGATATGTGGAATTCGTTGCCAGGGGATGTTGTGAAGGCCAAAAGAATAACTGGGTTCAAGAAATAATTAGAATTCATGGAGGATAAATCCATCAATGGCTATTTGCCAAGATGGTCAGGGATGTAAACCCATGCTCTGGGTGTGACTAAACTTCTGACTGCCAGAAGCTGGGACTGGATGACAGAGGACTGGTCACTTGATATTGTCCTGTTCGCTTCATTGCTTCTGAATCATCTGGCACTGGCCACTATCAGAATACTGGGCTAGGATACTGGGCTAGATGGACCATTGGTCTAACCCAGGATGACCGTTCTTATATTCTTATATATGTTCCGCTTGACATACTAAAAGTCTGTGGCAAAGTCACACAACACCTGACAAAGTATTTCTCCTCCTTCCTCTTCAATCAAAGCTGCAGCCTTAAAGAAGACAGAAGGAAAGTGCTTTCGGTTTCCTGAGAAATCTTCCATTTTACAAACTGAAGCCTTAAGTTTGGTGTCACCTTGAAAATGGCCAAAATTTCAGACAGTGCAGTTACTTCCCCTTGACTGTCTAATTTGTTTTCTCTTGTTTTGAAATAAATCAAAATTCTATAGCCCCTTTAATTGCAATTGCCATGAATTCAAGCCATTCAGCTCCAGGAGGGCCAGAGCTTTCATCAGTACGCCATTGGCACGAAGTATTGTAGTGCTGCATGTTCATCATCCAAGCTGAGACACCAGCGACAGGGCCCCAGTTTTTTGCTCTGAACGAAAAGAAAACAGTCCCTTTTCCAGCCCCTTGATAAGGGATTCTATCCAATAACAATGCTGCCTCTGCACGAGGCACGTTTACTTGTAAAGTTTGCAGTAGGAGAGGCTTTCCTTAAAGCTGTGAGTCTTTTATCCTGGCAGGCTCCTCAAGATTGTTGTGAGGAGTCTAGCCAGTTGGTGAGCTCTGTAATCTAAACCAGCTGTCCCCAGACTGAGGCCCCCATTTGCATTGTTTAACATACTTAGAAAATGAAGTGTTCATTTTTAACATTCCTCCTCCAATTGGTTTAATGCTGAATTACAGAAGAGAACTAAGCAAAACCAGGTGCTTTTGCTGTATTCTCTCCAGTGTTTGAGGAGGAGCAGACCTCTCCCTGCCCTGTCTATTATTTGGTATTTCATTCTTTGGAATACAAATGACTGAGGAACTCAAGTGCTAGCAAAACGCCGATGTTCAGACACATTTTTTAGTTATTCAGCAGTGCAGACTTTTTTTTCCCCATCTTTCCTAACCAATGTTGGACATGCAAGAAGTAAAGAGGTAGGTACTGTGCATCAAACTTTTTTACTCACTGAATGGAAACCTACTCATGGAAAACGTCTGTGGCTATGAGTCCCTGTGCCGGTTCACTCACTAAAGCCATTTGCAAAGAGACAGGATCTTAATGATCAGAGATCGGGTAAAGCTCTTTTTGTTTGTTATAAAAGCTGTGCTGTCCCTAGCAATTTCCGTCTGGATCTGTGCTGTATTCTGCATTTAGGAATCTGTCTCTTGTGGGAATGCTGGATTGCTACAGTGAAGGGTCTTCTGGCTAAAATCACAGCTGCTTTCTCTGCAGATATGATTCACAGTAATTGATTTAAACTTCACTAGCTGTGGTTGCAGAAGTTAATTGCTGTTTTATAACATTTTGTCTGCTGACTAAACCAACGGGACCAGCTTAAAGCAATATTTTTGGGATGTGTTATGCCTGTTAATAATTCTCAGGGGGATGAGGGATCTGATAGTGTAAAGTAAATTGAAGTAGTGATTGCAGCCCAAACCCACCATCAGGAAATTCTCTGTATTCTATCATCTTCCCCATAACTCAGAAGAACCTAGTGGCTCTTAATTCTTGAAACTGAAGGATGTATATAGCTGTGGATACTGTCAGTAAGTAGATATGAATTTTTGCTGTACAACAAAGAGTAGCCCTATTAGGAGATTTTAACATAGAGTGATAAACCTTTTCATTTCCTTCTGTTGTTCCTCTTTCTATATACAAAATGAATGTGCAGTAATGTACACAGTGCATGCTTGAGAAAATGTGCTCTATCCCTCAAAAGGATTTAAGGGATCCATAAAAGAGATGCGGTCCTAAATGGATGATACAGTGCCTTAAATGCATTACCTCCATTTCTAGGGAGGAAAGTCTTTACAGAATTTGCCTGTTTGTGTCACTACAAAACTTGCCAAACAAGTAACATTTGCCCGTTACACAACACCATGAACAACCATGTTAGGGGTTGTGTGTACTTTTCGGTGCTTATTCCTCAACTAAAACATACTGATGTTTTAAAATGTGCCTGTCAGTTTGTGAGTAGTCTTGTCTGATGTATCTATTAGGTCATGTTCAGTACCTTGACTTGCTCTACGAATCACAGACAGAGCTAAAAGAGCCTGCGGGGAAAGTTGGCTGCTCCTTTAGGTAGCAGAACTGAGGCCACCTAAAATTTTCCTGCTTCCCATGTTGTTTTTTTAAATATACTGTATTCGCTATAGACATTCAGTAATAGTCTCCAGTGTAAACGAGACATGGCTCTAAAATGTATTGCAAAGGACCTTTATATAAGAAACTGGAAAACACTGAAATTAAAGTACACAAAATAAAATAAATTTCTGATTGTTCTTTCCAAATTTAAATCTGGCTCTAGTTAATATCCAACACTTTGATTTGGCCAGGGTATTTATATGGTCAGAGCATACTTCCAGTCCTGTAGATCAGGGCTCAAGATATAGCCAAATATTTAATAGCTAAGGGCCAGATTTTGTCACCAAGAAGTAACTTGCTTTACAAAAAGTCCTTTGGAAATACATTGGCCAGACTCTCAGCTGCTGTAAATCAGCACGGTTTCACTGAAGACACTGGTTTATATCAGCTGCTGATCTGGCACAATGTATCTACTTGCAGAGCAAGATAATACTCAGTGTGAGTAAAGAGGCAGAATCTGACCCTAGGAAATCAGTTGATTTGGAGTACTTTCTTGGGGATTAAGCATGGTCTAGCCCTCTAATGACTTGTTCAGTGGGGTTTGTGCTTCAGTTTGTCCATCTGCAAATTGTGTATAATACTTACCTAACTCCTAAGGATGTTGTAGAGTAAATTAATGCTTGTGAAGGGTTTTGAGATTCACAGAGGGATAAAGTTTTATCACTGACTATTATAAACCTACCCTTTGAAAGACTTGTGTATAGCCTATAATGAAGGACATGGATTAGCCTACAGATATTTAGGGCCTGATTCTGATCTCACTGATGTAAGTCCAGAGTAAGAACACTGACTTCACGGAGTTCTGAATCTGGGCCATATACTTAATGTTATATGTCATCAGCCAAATTCATCTATAGTAAGGCTCTGGGGGGGGTGCACTGGAGTTACACCAGAGATTAATTTGGCCTCATATCTAAATCTGTGAAATGAACATGTGCATCAAAATGTTTACACCTTATTTTCTATGCATATTACAGGATACTGACTGTTTTCATGCTGGCCACCTGCCTTACACACCCTGGGAAAGCACAGGTGAGATGAGCACACCGAAAACATATACTTTCTTACACTAAAGCATTTCATAGCATGAGGCTTACTTGGATAGCAGGTGAATAGGAAATCTGTGGTCTGGGGCTTGGATGAACAGGAAGCTATGTGGTCTAGGGTTTAGCGTGGAGGAATGGGAGCCAGCAGATTCCTGGAGTCTAATGTGGACTGTCAACTCAGCAGGAAATTCTTGGAGAAAGACAGGCCTCAAAGAAAACCAGACGCTGCCTCTGAACTAAGTGGTCCTTGAAAATGAATGCGCAAAAGTACCCACAAAGGAGCTTTGAGTCCTGACTTCTGCCAGTGACGACCCTCCATGTTTGGAACACCCATTGATTTGAATGGGAATTCTGTGTGGGGAAAGCTTCCAGGGTCCAGCCCTAGGCCTTTCACCCGTGGGTTTGGGAGCCTGGTGATGTCATCCTAGTCTTCATTCTAATTCCTGGGACTATCAGGAGCATTGGAGCTCAGGATTGAGGGATATTACATTAGTAGGGATGCATAAAGAAGCTTACACAGTTCCTGCCTGAATTAAGCCTGGCTCAAGCAAATTTTATTAGTCCTTCATGTTCCTGGGCATTAAATTCACTGTAAATTAGGGGGGGAATCAAAGAGATGTTAGACTCTGATTTGAAGGTAATAGTCCTATATTGTTCAGGGCTGTGTTTCCAAATACCTTTTACAGAAGGGTTTAAATTTAGTTGGTTTTTTTCTCTGTCGGATTGACAGTTGACTGCATGTGGCTTGTTAATATTGATATTTTGCCAATATTAGAGCTGGCAAAAAACAGTTTTCCCATCCTGTGAGAATTTTGGAGATTTTGAATTTTTTTCCCATCCTGAGCTGGGATGAAAAGTGGAAATATCAAACATTTTTACAAACTGAAAATAAAATTTTAAAAAATTGGATTGAGTCAATTGAAATTTTTTTTTCTTTTTATAATTTTCAAATGTTTCATTCTGATTTGGACATTTTTAAATTTTTTTAAACTTTTTTTTTTTGGCTATAAATTAAAGTTCAAAACAAAGTCATTTCCAGCTAAAAAATGGAACTCTTTCATTTTGAAAATGTCAAACTTTTTTTAGTTTTTTTTTTCAAAACAAGACATTTGTTGAAACCAACCTAATTCCCACAGTTTGTTTCAACTAATTGGCCTTTTTTGATGAAAAGATTTTTCATCTAAAACTTCCCGTCCAGCTCTAGCCAACATAGACAACAGCCAAAAGATGTGAAGCATGTCACTGTAGCTAGGTGAACAGGTTAGAAGCACACAGAGTATGTATGTTCTTTACATGGCAGACTGAAAATAGACTCTCCATCAGAATACCTTTGGCTTCCTCCAGATGATGCTAAAACATCTCAGAATGTCAAAGTAAGTGCCGGCAGAATTCCCCACCACATGATCTGTAACTGTAGGTGATGGCCTGGAGTGCTCTTGTGGGTAGAAGGAGGGGTAGATACATGACCGACCATTCATGTATCTCCTTCCATGTCCCCTTAACTCCCTTAAAAATGCCTGTCTCAGTGCCTTGTTCACTCCACTCTGTCACTCCCACCTGCAGTTTACATTGCCACCAAATATGCATGACACTGTCCCTTCCCAGCTCACCAAGGCAACATTTTCTACTGATTTCAAACACTTTTAGAAAACTCACTTCTCCCTTGATGCCCAGAAGAAAAACATCACTAAGTACTCCTGCCCTCTGGTTCTTCCAGTGCATCCTGTCTTCGATGTCCCTGTTTCTTACACTATCAGTGTAACCTACTGACAGATTAGGTGTCATGCTCCCCTCTACTGGCTGATCAACTGTTACCAGCTGATGGACTGATCCAAAACCCATTGAAGTCAATAGCTGTCTTTCAACTGACTCCTCTGGGCTTTGGAGGAGGCCCTACAGGAGTTACTTCTGTAGCTGATGTGGAGAGGGCTCTGCTGGCATACTAGAGACCTCTGTTCAAGCCCAGCTGAAGGTCTGTGTGGGGGGGGGGGGTGAGGGGACTGCTGTAAAGCTTGCACCCTTGAGGAAAAAAGCTTCCTCTAAGGATTTGTCTACAGTAGGAGTTAAAGGTGTGGCATTAGCAACGAGTCTAGGTGTGTGCTAAGGTGGTAGAGTTATATCCTAGGTTCCAACTCCACCAGCTTAGCATGTGTTTAAAAGTATATATTGCCTTGTCGACACGAGAGTTGGCTAACAACTTTTAACAACACACCTTTTCTCCTCATCAAGACAAGTGCTAACAGGACATATAATAATAATTCCTAGATCTTATAAAGCACTTTTCATCCATAATCTTAAAGTGCTTGACAAAACAGGTGGTCAGTATCATTATTCCCATTTGACAGACTGAGAAACTGAGAGGGAGGTGACTTATAGAATCATGGAATATTAATTACCGTTGGAAGAGACCTCAGGAGGTCATCTAGTCCAACACCAACTTGCCTAAGGCCATTCAGATTGGTGGCACAGCCAGAAATTGAACCCAGCTCTCCTGAGTCCCAGTCCAGTGGCCTTTCTACTAAGCCACTGGCAGACTAAGTTTTGGTTTCTCCATTAGAGAATGACCGCCTGCAACTGCTACCCACTTAGAGAATTACTGCATGAGCTAAAGCAAGAGGTCTGTGCTGTGGTGCTGAAAGTTCGGAGTTCAAAGCCTACTGACTTCCCATGTGAGAGCCATGACACAGGTCCTTTGGCGAAGGGACTCTGTTCATTTTTTGCATACTGTACAGTGCTGAACACATCACACTATAATAATAATCCAGATGATCATGTGATTTTTTGGCGGGGGGGGTCATGATCCCATTTCACAATCACTGAGTGTCCTTTCTTTTCTTGTTTTAGCAGCAATGCACTAACGGGTTTGACCTGGACCGTGCCTCTGGGCAGTGCTTAGGTAGGATTTTGACTGAATCAATTCATTTACACTGGGGTTCAGACCCCCTGGCTTTGTTAAATTAATCATGTGCTACTATCTGTGTGTATTGGCGGAAGGAGATGCTCTCAGTGTCTGGCAAATATATATCAATTATGCACAAGCCTTTGGAAATTGTTCACTCTCATTCGTTCAATATGAAAATGTCACTGTTCAGCCTGAGTGCAGTGCTTTTCGCATGGCTGTGTTGACGAGAGTTTGGGAGCTCAGTCTAGTTGCCAGAGAACAGGGGTTCAGCATCATAAATACCCACTACTTGCTACTTTTGGCAGCTTCAGCCTGGAGGCCATGGAGAGTTCCTCTCACCCTCTAGTTCAGAATTAAGGTGCACTTTGGGCAGTGCAGGGAAGCTTGCACTTTGCCCGTGCACCATCTTTTCTGTGGATGAACAGAGGACTTCAGTCTCCCGGGGCTGTCAGTATAGCACCTTCTATACGCTAACAAATAGTAAGATAAAAACACTAACATAAAAACGGAGATGCCCTGTCTAAGCTGCCTAGCAGTTCCATCCTCCCAGCCAAGGAAATACTCAGATCCTAATAATTTCTCTGCATCTTTCTAAGGTCAAGACAAAAAAAATCCCAGTGAGAACAAAAAAGAGACCTGAACCAAATCCCCAGATTTGAACATCTCAAACTTTGTGTGTGGGAGGCACTGCGGAGTCCCAGATCAGGATCCAAGTTTCACAGCTGGGCAAACCAAACCACCAGTGTTTTGAAATCTGGATCTGAATGTTGTGGCTTGGATAGATCCATTAGGAGAAACAGGCTGTAGGACGCTCTTGCAATGTGTAATCAGTGTTTAAATGGAGTGTCTATAGAAAAGAAAAGTGTGGTTTGTTTCCGGATTGTAAAGTAGAACAAGTAGAACACATGCTAGGTTGAAAATATGTGCTGTTTCCTGTTATGATGTGGGCTGACTTCAAAGTGAGACTCCACAAAGGAAGCTTTTCCTAGCACAAGCCATGTATCTCACATTCAGCAAAATCCCAAGTAAACCATATCATATGTGCTGTTCTGTGCATGTGTCACATTAAGGACCAATTGTGGAAATTGCTGATCTAATTGCCATTCTATTACTACATCCTTCCAGATATTGATGAATGTCGGACTATTTCTGAGGCCTGTAGAGGAGATATGGTGTGTGTTAATCAGAATGGTGGCTATTTATGCATTCCCCGAACAAATCCAATTTATAGATCACCATATCTGAATCCTTATTCAAACATTTATCCACCACCACCAGCTCCCAACTACCCCACTGCTACAAGACCTCTGATGTGTCGGTTTGGCTACCAAATGGATGAAAACAACCAATGTGTTGGTAAGTAGCAGAACACTTTATATATTTTAAGGCTAGAAAGGATCGCTGTGATAATCTAATCTAACCTGCTGCATAACTGAGGCCAATGTCACACACTAATTCTTGCTTGAAGCCTGATAACTTGTGTTTGAACTATAGCATTTCTCATAGAAGTACATATGTTATGCTTCTTGTATGGTCTTAGTTCAGGGCAAGCAAAGGTATTTTCTCCAGTCTGCATATTTTCTTTAAAAATGAAAATCCATCCTGGTGATTTGAAAGATGGCTCTGTCAGGTGATTTATTGGTGCATACAATATGTGTATTTCCACTATCATGAGTCTGTCCTTGAGAGAAAGGAGGGTCTGTGTTTAAAGAACTGGAGTGGGATTTGGGAGCTCTGGGTTCAATTCCAAGCTCTGCCATAGACTTCCTGTGTGACCTTGGGCAAGTCTCCTAATCTCTGGGCCTCAGATCCCCATCTGTAGAATCGGTATAATAAGACTTCCTTTCTCCCACCATTTGTCTGCCTTGTCTGTTTAGACTGTAAGCTCTTTGGGACAGGGACTGTCTCTTACTATATGTATGTATAGTGCCTAAAACTAGTATTAGTACTAGGATAACTTTAATGCCTAAAGGCCTCAACTAAAAGTGGGCCCCACAGTACTAAACACTGTACAAACATGCAGTAAGAAACAGTCCCTGCCCCAATAGTGTGTGGATCCTGCAGCACAAATAATAAATAACTATTCTTACTGTTTCTTCCATTTTGTAGCTTTTCTAGAGGTGCATCTTTTGGGCTTGATTCTGACCCCCCACACACTACTTTTACCCAGCTATGACGCTTGCTATCCATGGAATTACTCCTGATTTACATCAGTTTAAGTGAGAGAGAATCACAACCATTTTTGTTTATTTGTTTTTTCTAGCTTTAAGAGTACAGCTTGCAAGCCAAATTCTAAACTGACATAGGTGTATCAGACATAATGCCACTAATCAGCAGAGTTACTTTGGTGTTAAACTGGTATCAGTGAGATCACACTCAGGCTCCAAGTGTTCTGTAGTGCAGGAGTTATGGGTTCAGCCTCTGTCATTGACTCAATGTGCAACCACTATCTTTTGCTGCACCTCAGTTATCCCACCTGTAAAATGGAGACAAGAAGTAGAAAATTTTCCGTCAAAACTGCTGGAAAATTTGGGTTTTCAACAAAATGATTTTTTCATGAAAATGTCTGCTTTCCACAGAAGAATATTTTTTTTCATTGAAAAACTGAATGCCCAAATCCTGAAATATTTGCATTTGGATATGCTGCTGCAATGCCTCATAGGAGTCGTAGTTGAATTTCCTCATGTCCCTGTTCTTCTCTAGGGGTTCAGTTATATCTCCCATGATGCAGCACAGCCAGGGACTCCCATGATGCACTGCCTCCTCTCTCTAAGAGGGGAAATCCTGGTGCATGATGGGAAATGTAGTCTGACCAGCCAATAGAGAAGAATCGTAGAATTATAGAATATCAGGGTTGGAAGGGACCTTAGGAGGTCATCTAGTCCATCCCCCTGCTCAAAGCAGGACCAATCCCCAACTAAATCATCCCAGCCAGGGCTTTGTCAAGCCTGACCTTAAAAGCCTCTAAGGAAGGAGATTCCACTACCTCCCTAGGTAATGCATTCCAGTGTTTCACCACCCTCCTAGTGAAAAAGTTTTTCCTAATATCCAACCTAAGTTGAAAGCAGCTATCAAATCCGCCTCATTCTTCTCTTCTGCAGACTAAACAATCCCAGTTCTCTCAGCCTCTCCTCATAAGTCATGTGTTTCAGTCCCCTAATCATTTTTGTTGCCCTCCACTGGACTCTTTCCAATTTTTCCACATCCTTCTTGTAGTGTGGGGCCCAAAACTGGACACAGTACTCCAGATGAGGCCTCATCAGTGTCGAATAGAGGGGAACGATCACGTCCCTCGATCTGCTGGCAGTGCCCCTACATATACATCCCAAAATGCCATTGGCCTTCTTGGCAACAAGGGCACACTGTTGACTCATATCCAGCTTCTCATGCACTGTAACCCCTAGGTCCTTTTCTGCAGAACTGCTGCCAAGCCATTCGGTCTCTAGTCTGTAGCGGTGCACGGGATTCTTCCGTCCTAAGTGCGGGACTCTGCACTTTTCCTTGTTGAACCTCATCAGATTTCTTTTGGCCCAATCCTCTAATTTGTCTAGGTCCCTCTGTATCCTATCCCTACCCTCCAGCGTATCTACCTGTCCTCCCAGTTTAGTGTCATCTGCAAACTTGCTGAGGGTGCAATCCACACCATCCTCCAGATCATTTATGAAGATATGGAACAAAACCGGTCCCAGGACCGACCCTTGGGACACTCCACTTGATACCGGCTGCCAACTAGACATGGAGCCATTGATCACTACCCGTTGAGCCTGACAATCTAGCCAACTTTCTATCCACCTTATAGTCCATTCATCCAGCCCATACTTCTTTAACTTGCTGACAAGAATATTGTGGGAGACCGTGTCAAAAGCTTTGCTAAAGTCAAGGAACGACACGTCCACCGCTTTCCCCTCATCCACAGAGCCAGTTATCTTGTCATAGAAGGCAATTAGATTAGTCAGGCATGACTTGCCCTTGGTGAATCCAAGAATGGGAACTTCAGGCATCCAAATGACAATTCTCATAAGGGAAGCATTTCTGAATCAATACATTTTGGTTTTCAGAAAAAATATTTCAGGATTTTTGCAGAAATTTTTTTGTAGTTAAATTTTTGCCAAAAAATTAAATTTTTCATGGGGGAAAAACCCATTTTCCAACCAGCTGTAATAATAATGGATGTTGTGAAGTTTAATTCATTAATATTTTGCAAACAGTTTTGAAATCCTCAGATGACAGGTGTTGTGAGTTAAGTATAGTATTAACTAGTCCGACTGACCCTACTGAATCAATTCACATCATTTATGATGTATGTCAATTTGGAGACTTCTGGGAATGTTTTGTATTTTCCTAACTTTGATGTAGATGGGCCAGTAAGTGCAACAGTTAAAATTAAAAGTAAGTGCTGGAATTGGAGGGCACAAAAAAGGATCTCACTTCCCACTCTGAAATTTTGGGCTGTCCTTTCTGCTATGTTCACACCCATCCCTAAAAATAAAAGTGGGTAGGATTATTAAACCTTCCAAGTGGGACTTGCAAGCCCAAGCACATAATGGTTCCTGTAGGGGCTTTTAGAACTATGAAGGCCAATGCTTCTTTCAATCCGCACCATTCCAATAGAGCCACCTGGAGTTGTGACTACAGCAATTAATTGCTAGGGGAGGCTGTGCTGAATGCAACCACCGACCAGGTAATACCTGGGAAAAGATGGAGAGTGGCCCATCAGAATCACAATGAGCTGGAAGCATTTTCTGAACCTCCCCATCAGGTTTGAACTGAGGCAGATAATAGTTAGTGTTTGTTTAAGAGGACAAAGAATAAAGTTTAAAGAAAGAAAACAAGACCTGGCCACAGCCATTGGGTCTCCACTGGGTTCGACTTTGTTTTAAACTGTGTGTTTATTTAGTGAAATGCTCTAGAGACAATTTGTGTTTCACTTCCCTGAGATGGGAACGGTAGGCACCTAAGCAGACAGTATAGAAGATTGTCACGCTTCGCTGTAGCATCTGTAAGTTCCTCTGCTGTAACCGTAGGGCCCATTTTAGTATTTCTTCCACATCCAGAACACTGTATTTTATGGAGGAAAAGTTCACCCTTGTGCTCAGGGTTTAAGTAATGGATTGGCCTTGTTCTGACCCTCTGCATAGGGGTGAATTTCACCAGGCATACACAAGAAATGCTGAACCAAAGGGGTGCCTGAGCCATAAAAACAACTGCCAGTGTCAATGACCCTTCAAGCTGCCCCCGCCCTTCCCCACATGTCAACGTTCCAGGCCCATAAAAACCTCGGACAGTCTTTTACAATGAAGTTTTCAAACGTGCTCACTACCAGCCAAACTACTTCTATTGAGGTCCATGGGACTTTTGGCTATTGAATTCAATGGGAGCGGAGGTAGCCTAGTGCCCACCTGTTCTATGGAGCGTAGGTTATAGAAACTCTCTCAGATCACATTTAGGGTTTATAAGATACCCTTTTGCCAAACTAATGCAATAGAAATCTTTACTTTTTTCTTTTTTTAAATTCCAGTGGAAACATTCTTTTTAATGAATGAACCATTCCCTGACAAACCTGTTTTCACTATCCGAGCTGAGAGAAATGCAAGAAAATTGTGAGAGGGTCTGTCTATCCCCTCCTGGTAACTGGTTGGCCAGCCAACCCTCCATTTGCCTTGACTCTCCAAGGAATGCATACCCCAGGTGGTTCAAATAATATTCCCCCTCCGAGGGGCTGATTTATTCCAACATAGCTAAAGATAAACATAAGTAGTTCGTCTCCTGGTCAGGAAGAGTTCACAAAGAATCCATCCCTTTCTAGCCCTCCAGGCCTCATCCTTTCTGGCCAGAATCACAGGAGCAAGGTGAACAGATTCCTTCCCCAGTCCTGCCACTGCTTGGCTCTCCTCAGTCCTAACACAGTCCTCACCCACAATCCTGCAGCCAGAGAGCCTCCCTGTAGATCCTCTTGCACTGGGTGAAAAGCAGCCCCTCTTATAGCATGCACTGCTTCTGCCTCCCCTCCTGAGAGTCTTTTGAAAATGTCTCTCTCTCACCAACAGACAATGGTCCAATAAAAGACGGAGACAATCACCTACCCTGTGTCCCTAATATCCAGGGACTAACAGCTACAAGAACCCTGCATGCACTTGAAAGAAACGGCTATTGCCACTTACAGGGCAGAAGGGGTTAACCCTTTCCCTGCTGGTCTAGGTATGGGGCTTCTGCACCCTGTCCCGAAGGGAAACAAACAGCTTACAGACAATAAATGAAAACTTAGGTTATTAACACTGAGAGCACTTAAGAGCCGCTGTTAGCACCACAGGGAAGGATATTTGTTTTCTAGAAAGACAAGCAGGGCAACAGAGAATCTGTCCTCATCTTGTATAGTCATTATGTGTGCCCCAGCTGCTGGAATGGTGATGTTGCGTAGAAATACTCCGCTTTCATTTAAAAAAATTAAGTTTCTAGCCCTTATAGTTGTAGAGAAAAGCTGGAAAATAGTACCCACGTGCCACCTGAAGTCTCAAAAACCACCAGGCATAGAAAAAGATACCAGAGTGTGGTGGTGGTGGTAATTTTTAAACCTCCTGATTCTTTGGGGACTGACTCATGGTTCTGAACACTCGGGGCATGTCTACTTTACAGTGATTATACCAACATAGCTAGGTCACCATAGCTATGCTGGCATAGCCCCATAGTGTGTACACACAGACAAAACCAATGGAAAGGGTTTTTCCATCGGTGTAGGAACAATACCTCCCCGACTGATGGAGTTCTTCTGTCCATCTACCTACATCTACACTGTGGTTAGGTCGGCACAGCTATGTTGCTTAGGGGTGTGGATTTTTCATACCCCTGAGTGATGTAGCTCTGTCAACCTAAATTCTAAGTGTAGACCAGGCCTTGGGGTTGGCAAATGCAGTGTTCATTACACCAGTAAAAAGTGTGTGTAACCTGCTACTTAGAATGGGAATGATTTACACCCACTCTGCATTTTATTTGCACTGGTGTAAACAGCAATCTCACCCACGAGCTCTAACCTGACAGTGTCCCTTTTAATTTATATAATTTCTGACTCTTTTCCTTTCAAATTGTAGACTGCTTAACTATCATAATGCCCCTTTTGTTAGAAGAACTCAGTCCAGGAACTGTTGGCAAGACTGGATTGGAACTAGAGCCCATGTTCTTGCATTATACATTCATAAACTGAGAGTTCTTTCCAATTTCCCTTCACTCCACCCCACTATTTCCTGATTTACAATGATTTTTAAAACATGCCTGAAGTATAGATCCTACGGGGCATTGTAGAAAGAATTGTAAGGGATGGGCTTTTGTTTTTACTTTTTATCCCATTAACACATCTGTCGAATGGGAGGAGCCAGGAGTGGAAGAGGAGAAAGAATGAGGGAAAGCAGACAGAAGCAAGAGAGCTGTGGTTTTAGCTCAGTGGGGCTCTGGTTCAAGCCTCAGTGCTGGCAATGATGACAGCCATTACACCAGCACAGTTGCAAGAGTGGGTGGCCTGGGAGAGGGTGTTATCTGAGAGAGGGCATAATTCAGTGCTTCTCCTGAGTGTCCTGCACCAGCAAGGTGTCTATGAAGTCCTGCCCATCAGCTAATTCCCCTCCTCCCCCTCCCCCACCGACCCTAGTGGAACCTGTAGGGGAAAGAAATGATGTGAAAGCTGCCTCCCAATGGTGTGAATCAGTCCATGGTTCAAGCATCTGTGTGTGCTGGCATAAACTGAGCCCTCTGGGGTTAAGATTTTCATCGCCATAAATCCCTCTGCAGAAGGAGCATGGTCTAGTGGTTAAAGCACAGGGGAGCACTCTGTGTGTGTGTGTGTGAAGGTTACTCCTTATATAGAAAGAAGTAACTCCTTATATAGAACCAAGAAATATAATGAGCGAGCCAAGAAAGCTTCATGTCACTAAGAAAACTGGCATCTCTGGAACATGCTGCAAAAAAAGAGCTGGCCGTCTGGGGATGGTGAAGTGTAATAGTAAACAAGAGTATATCATCCTGCCTCTCACTGCCTTTCTAACATCACTGACTAATTGTACTGATGTGTGATGATGTGGGGAGAGACGCTAAAATAACACACCAGCAGTGGAAGCATAAATTAACTCATTTCAGCTAAAGAGAATCTTGATGTCAGAGGGCCAAAGTCTACTCTCAGATATGGGTGTGATTCCCGTTGGCTTCAATAGGATTTCAGGATCTTGGAGCCAAATTTGTCCCAGTGAGTCTATCTGAGTTAGTTTAATCAATTCATGGGCCTAAGCTACTGTGTCCCGGCCCGGATACAGAGCTGAAGCAGGCCCAAGTTCAGGGCTGTTCTCCTTCTGCAGCATATGTTGCTGTTGCTGTTAAAGTCTGATCCCATTTTGTCCCAGGAGATGGTTGGGATTCAGCTGGAGCCAGTTGAGGTGGTGATGTCATCTGGGTCCCACTGTCTGGCCCAGTCTGGTGAGGGCATCTCTCAGGATTAGGGTGACAAAGGCCTGGGGTTAGGGGAGATGGTGGAGGTGGCAGCCAAGATGGTGATGCTTTCTTCAGTAGCCCCTGTTTGTTCTTCCTTTGTTTTTCCCCCAAGTCTTTCTTTAAGGACCCAGAAAGGAAGTGATGGGAGAAATAGCCCAACTACTCACTATTTTGTCCTACAGTTAGGCCCAATATCTGACACACCAATTCTGGGCCATTAATTTCCAGTTCCACATCTGTTTTTACCAAGCATGATTTCAACACAGCCCTTGAATCATGTCAATGTGGCTTTTTTGGTTTTGACTAATTTAGTCTCTCTGTCTGGTTCTCTTTCATCGGTTTATAACATTCATTATTGAAAGCAGCTTGACTTATGTTCCATCAACATGTGTTACTCTAGGTTATTGTCACATCTTTTGACCTTCCGTATATTTTTTACAATTGAGGTCACAATTCAGGTAAACTGGTTGGCCCAGTTATCACAACGGGGCCCTTCTTTAGGTTAATTGGAGCTACTCCTTGTGATTGCTGAGTTGCATCTGTTTATAGTAGTTTCTTTAGCTGCTTATTGGGTGGGTGACTAAAAGTTTTGGGGTTTTTTTTAGCATGTTGGTGGGGAGCTGGTTGCGGGTGCTAGAGCTGCTTTCTGAACCTGCTGAGGAGCAGGACAAAATGAAACCAAGGAGAGTGTGGGACCCTGGTTGAAAGGGGAGGTGTCACTCCACAGCATACAGCAAGGGACCCTGCACTCAGGCTGGGCAGGCCCAGCTTTGTAAGCACATATGGGGCAGCTGGGCATGTGCACTTCCCTATGTAAACAGGGATCCTGTCACAGCCAGGTTCACATCCCCATAACTGGGAACTCTCAATCTCATTAGAATCTGTTTTTCTTCGTTACTCCCTGTTCTCCCCTTGCAAGCTCCAGAGTCACCTTGCTGTATGATGCATTGACATATCAGGTGCGGACAGCTCAGGGAACCTATTTCCCCTGCCCCAGGCAAGCTGCAGATCAGATCCTTTCCACAGTGCTGGACAGTGTGCAAGGGATAACCTCTGTGAGTCAGGGGTCACCTATCTTTAGACTCCCAACTGAGCAGCTTGTATGCTGCAATTGGCAGCAAGGACTGGCCAGTGGGAGGTTACACCAGCTTCAATTGAGAGGAGTAGCATTTTGATGCCCAAGCCCACCATGTCTTTTCCTGCAGCAGAGGACATGCTGAGCACTGCGTCAGTCAGGGCAGGATTTGACCCACATTGTTAATCTCTAATCGATTCCTTATACTCTTTGTGAATCCCTAATTTAATATATGGGACTGCAAGGCTGTTTGCCTTCAGCATCTCTTACTTTTCTCTCACTTCCAGAGATTTCAATAGGGCCAAATCATTTAAAGTCAGAATGTGCCGATTAATTCTGTCTGCTCTGGGAGTGGATTAAATGAACGCTGCTTTATGGGCTAGCTCTTAAAGTAAAAGAATGAACAGGTCATTCTGGCCAACCAGTTACAGCATTTCTTTTTCTTGAAGTCATGACTTGATCTTGGAAGATCTGCCTGAGTCTTTCTTCTCCAATCTATCAAGTCTGGGACTTGTTCCTCTCTCCATTTTCTAACTTGACTCTGGCCAATAGTCCATGCATAACATTCCATTGAGACCTGAGGGCTTCCATGTTTCCTGAACAAATCTCTCTCTCTCTCTCTCCTCTCCAGCAGCATAATGTGGGTTACTTCAGTCTGAAACATACTGAAAGCCTTATTCATTTTCATTGTAGTATCAATGCAGTGCTCAGCCCTGCATAAGGCTGTGTGTCTGTAGTGCCTAGAGATGGCAGGATTCTTCATGACATGAAAGTCACTGTTGTTCTTGGCTCCTGCCTTATATTTCTTGGGTCAGCTTCGTTTCTCTCCATTTGGCTCCAGGCTGAAATTGGCCAGAGTTTATATGTCACAATCGAGATGTTTGGCCAAAATATATAGAAATATGAATTGGCTCTTTCACAAATGTAAATCTGCCAGCTCAGCCATGTGCTGTGCCAGACTGTATAGGCAGAGTAAACGTGCTGGCGTTGCTCTTGTATTTTGTCCCTAGGACTCAAGAGGCCATGAGGAAGCTGCAATGCAGAAAAATAAGAGCTGCCTTATGTTGCGTGGAGGCTAATATACTCTAACCTTTTCATCCACCAGTTTGCTGGTTTCCCACTTTATTACTTAAGAGATGTGAGAAAGTTTTAAAGAAAATAAATTTACTAGCACATGCATGAGGTCTATACTGTCCCAGCTCTGTTCAGTAGAATACCGATTAGTATTCCAGCTGTGGGCTGAAGGGGCTGCCTAGCAGGAACAAAGGGTCAAACCCAGAAGTCCCTACTCAGTCTTGCCCCAGCAAGCATCTAATTGGTATCTCATTCCCACAGCCATGATCTATGGTTGCAGGCTTCCTGTCATGTAAGGGAGCACACTGGCACATGGAGGAAGGACTGTCCAGTGGTTAGGGCATTAGCCTAGGAGAGACAGAGTCAAATCCCTGCTCTGCCATAGACTTCCTGTGTTACCCTGGGCATGTCACTTAGACCAAGATTTTCAGATATTCAACACTAACACCTTAAAGGGGCAAGATTTTCGGAGGGCAGGTGCTCAGAACTTCTGAAAAATCAGGCCCTTGGAAGGTGTCCCAATTTAGGCACCCCCAAATCACTAGCCATTTCTGACAATCTTGGCCCATGCCTCAGTTCCCCCATCTGTATAATGGGGATAAGAGTTCCCTACCTCACACAGGTGTTGTGAGGTTAAATACAATAAAGATTGAAAGGCACTCAGATCCTGTTGTAAGGAGGACCATATCAGTATCTCAGATAGACAGATAGGGCCTATGGTACTGGAGAACAGGGATAGATAATTTAATATAAAATAGGCCAAATTCATCCCTGCTATAACTCCACTGAAGCCAATGGAGTTACACCATAGATGAATTAGGTAAAGCATTTGATACAGTATTATGAAATACTAATTCAAATTAGTATTAGCTTGAACATAAACTCTGACACATGGGTTGAAAGCTTGCTGAAGGGCTATAAACAAAGGATAATGATACTTGGCAATGACCTGAGTAGAGAGAGGTTTCTAGTGGGGTGCTGCAGGGACCATTATCAAGTCTGGTCTTATTAAATATCTTCATTAATTATGTGGAAAAGAGTGTTCACTGACTTCAGAATGGTTTTATTGGACATTCTCAGCCCGTGGTCATATTCCTCCAGTCTAATATTGCTGTGTGTCACTGTTGCTGGGATTATTTGCAGCTGGCTCCACACTCCAGAGGGAATCCTATTAGTCATTGATCTAACAGCACATCGCTGTAAATATGGCATTTGAATGGCTGGCGGTCGTCTTCTACAGTGTGTGTATATTTGCGAGTCTTTGGATCTGCTAAAGGCACACAGCAGATAGCTTCCACTTCGCTGAAAGTTCCTACAGCCTCAGTCACGACGTGTACTGCTGCTGTTTTTTATTTCCTGGGGTAGCTGCAGCACTGGTCAGTGCTTAAGTCAATGGGAGTCTTTCCCTTGGCACTGGCTCAGGTCCTGTATCTGCAGATCACACTAAATGGGAAGGTTTTGTGAACTACACTGTGGGCAGGGGAATAACCCAGAGAGACTTAGGATACATCTACACAGCGTATTAGAACCTGCAGTAGTGAGTCTCGGAGCTCGGGTTTACAGGCTTGGGCTTGCACTATGGCACTAAAAACAGCTGTGTAGATGTTGTGGCTTGGACTGGAGCTGGGGCTCTGAAGCTCCCTCCCCATCCCTTGGCTTCCGAGTCCCAGCTCCAGCATGAGCCCAAACATCTATACAGCTGGTTTTAGTGCCATAGTGCAAGCTCGGCAAACCTGAGTCTGTAGCCCTGGGCTCTAAGACTTGCTGCCATGGGTTTTAAAATGCAGCGCAGACATACCTATAAAGAGGTTATAGACTTTCCTTCCTATGGACAAGAAATTAAGAAAAGGAAATTCAACCTTGGCAAATATATGTAGGGGAGGGAAGGAGAATCCAAAACGACACCTATTTAATGGAAGGGACAGTAGGAGGCAGCAGGAGGGCAGAACCAGGGCTGGAGGTAGGGCCTAGCACCTCCATTTGGAAATATTTTGGGGGCTGAACTATGTTTCTGCCCCTGTGTGTTGGGCTGGGGATGGAGCAAATAGGAATTGGGGTGAGTGGGGCCTTAGTGCCAGTGCCCAGTGGGAGGAGTTGGTCTTGGGCCAGGCAGCTCCTCCCCCTCCCTGTTGCTGCAGAACATCATCTAAGTGGGCTGGGCACAGGCAGAGGTGCTCAGTTGTGGGTCAGTATGGATGAAGCCGGAGACATTGCAGCCAGGACTGGGGAGGGAAGCACAAGGTCTGGAGCTGCTGGGAGCCCAGGATGGACCCAAAGCCGGGTGACATTGAGGGTTGGGAAGCAGGCAGTTGAGACAGCAGAGCCCCCTGTGGGAAGCAGGCGCTGGGCACAGATAATAGGGAGGTGGGGCTTTGTGGGGAGTTATCTGAGGTCCCCCAGATTCCCCCTCTTCCTCCCTCCACTACCTCCCCTACTACGCTCTGCTCCCTCCCAGGGCCTACACCCCAAATATGCATCTCAGCCCTTTTTCCCACCCACCCCCATTGAAAGCAAGCTTCTGCCGCCTCCGGAAGGCAGTAAGGTGAAGAGGAGCCTTGGGGTGCACAGCAAGTTACAATTTCACAAGACAGCAAAAAATTATATTGCATGCACGGAGGTTTCACATCACAGAACAGAGAGTACTTCCAACCACTGATGGTAATGGAGAAGCATAGGGACAATGCTTTTTTAATTACTTTTTTAAATCTGAGACCGGAGAAAAGGTTCATCGCGCACGATCAGGTTTTATAGCCTCCACATTTAAAGAACTTATTGGGCCAGATTATAGTCCACACTAAATCAGATTTCTGCCACTGTTAAAGCTGGCCTAAGTGGCTAACTAAGGAGTATTCTCGTGTAAGAGGAATCCCAATGTGCTGTAGAGTCCACTCCTCACAGCCTCTAGTGTAGGAGCTGGGTCAGAGGGAATGAGGTGTTCTTGGAGCACTGCAGTCTCTGGCAATCCCCAGCTGTTGTAACATCCCCTTATGCCCAGCTGCAAAGATTCCCATCTTAGAGCAGCTTCGAGGCTATGCTAATTTATGCACGGGGGATGAGCCCAACAATAAACCCAGCATGTGCTGCTCGTGGATCACTGAGCATTGCAGCTGGGACTTTAACCCAGTAGCCAATTGCAGTCCTTGCATTTGGTGGTGTAGTTTTGTGAAGCTAAATACCAAAACAATTATTCCATTCATACTCTGCGCTTATCAAGTAAAACTCTTGTTAAAGTAAATGAATTTTTTGTCTGAGTAAAGACTTCAGAAATTGGCCCATTTATATTTTCAAAGGGCTTTGAGCTTCTCAGAAGGAAGGAGCTATATGTGCAGTGTTATTGTTAAAGTGTTGTCAGGAGTAATTTTAAAACGTAATACAGATTTTTAGGGTGGAAAACCTAAGGAGTTTGATGCCCAGTTCCCATTAAAATGGATGGGGATTGGATGTCCAAATTCCCACGGCAATTCTGAAAGTCTCAGGCTAAATTTGAAGCCAGACAACTTTGACATATAAACATATAAGTGGACTGTAGAAAACCTTGTAAATTTAAATAACTGCCAACCAATCTGTGCCCAGTTTCAAAGATCCTCCACCAATGGCCAAGCAGAACATGTGAAATGCATTTTAGTTCTGGAGATGATATGAAATTGAAATGTCCAGAAATTATCATGGAACATCCGCGAGCTGAGATTTACTAAAATCTCAGGCTCACGTGTGGAAGCTCTTTGAGATCTTTGAATGAAAGACAAAATACAATGATGACAATACTTAGCACTTTTCATCTCAAAGTGCTTTATAAATATTTACAAAATATGCCTCACAACTCCTGTGGAATGAAGAAGGTTGTGTTTTCTCTTTCTATCAAGGGATGAATTGAGGTACAGAGAGTTTGTCCACACTAGGACAAAGGTTCTGAAACGTAGGGTTCTCTTAAATCAGCTAAAAGGTGTTAAATTGGCAAACTGCCCTGTCTACACTAGGGGTGAAATCCTGGCCCGATTGAAGTGCAATGGAGGTTTTGCCATTGATTTCAGTGGAGCTAAGATTTCAAAACATGTCGGCCATTGTGTCTTAGCTATCATGTTATCAAAAAACCACTACAGACACAAAGGAGGGGGGCACAATCAAATAAGTTTGAGAACCTCTGTGTTGACCTAGCAGTGTGTAGGTCAGATTAATTACATCACACAGGGTGTGACATTTTTCACAGACCTGAGTGATGTAGTTAAGCTGAGCTAACTCAGTAGTGTGGACCATCCCTAAGTATTGCTGCTGAATAGGACGGATTCGTTAGAGTAACGGATCTTTCACAATCCATTATAACTGATTTTCGTATAGTGTCAAAAGTTTCACAGTATACTCTCTGTACATGCATAATCAATCTATTTGAATGGATAATAGCTTTCATCTACAGAGTGTTCTCTGCATAAAACAAACGAATCCAACTAATCAATCCCACATGCAAAAAGAAAAGGTATTTTACAGCCATTTATTTGTGATTCAAAGGGACAATTACAGGTAAACAAATGTAAACATGCACATACCTACATTTCCATTGGTTGAATTAGAAACCCGGTATAGACAATTTCCCCATCTATCACCCAAACCAATAATAGACACAGTCGGTTAAAACACTGAAATAAAATAAGATTTCTCACGTCTGTCATTGATCCATTTATTCCTCTGAAGTGTAGGTGGACTTTGAGGTTAGTGTTATCTGCACAGTATAATTGAAGATGAACTAAAAATATTGAAATGTGTCTGTGTTAAAGGAATTACTAGGAACTCTTTTGTACTGAAGATGTTGCATTCCCAGCATGTGGTGGCTTTTTTACATGAATAACTATGACAAAAGCCCTTGTAGCTCTAAGAGGTTAATAAACAAAATGCTAAGACAAAGGGAAAATGCAGTTTGGTTTTGACAACGGCAGGCCCATATAACGATGGAACATGTGCGAGTATAGAATTCCAGCCTGCCTGAGGGAGAGCCAGAGAAATAGTTTGATCCAGAAATAACACTAAATGGTCTAGTCAACAAGTACCTCCAAACTAGAGCTGGTCAGGAATTGTCTGTCAAGTCCTTTTAGCTGAAAATGTATTTTCTGCAGAATTGAAATTTTCTGCAGGAAAATCTAAATGTTTTGTTTCAGGTCAGCCTGAGTCAAAACATTTCCTCTTGTCTAATTGAAACATTTTGGCTTGGGTCAGTTTGACATTAATCTGAGTCGTCTTAGCTGCAGTCATGTGCCTTATGCTCCCATACTCCCACAGAGGCCAGGCTCCCTGGCTGAACTATATCTCCTATGATGCACCATGCTGCCCCTCCGGCTGAACTGCACCATGGGAGATGTAGTCCAGCTGGGGAGCCCAACCAATAGAAGAGAATGTGGGCTAGAGGCCACCGAACTACAAATTGTAGAGATAAATGTTGAACTGATCTGAAATAGAACGTGGACGTTCCAGAATCAACATTTTTCAGACTCTTGGTTCCGCAAAAAATGTTGGTATATTGACTTTTTGTTCCACATCAGAATGGAAACAAATGTCTGCCATAGTCATTTCTTACACTTGCATTGTGTAAGGTTTTCTGTGCTCTAAGCACCCCACCACCTACTTATGTAAAAAGAATTGGGTTGATGTACCAATTTTTAATGTACAAGGAGAAGTTGTAGAATTAGGACATGAGGCCCCAATCCAGCAAAATACATTAACACATTTAAGCACGTGAGTAGCCTCATTGACTCATTTGTGTGCTGAATATTTAGAGCTGGTTGGAAATTTCTGAATTTGGGGCACTTTTCATAAACATTCTTGGGGAAAAAAATTTTCCCACTTTTCAATCACCTCTATTAAAGTTATTCACATGCTTGAGTGGTTTGATAGGTCAGCACCTGAATGCTCAGGTTTCTGTCTTGTATTTTGCCCACTGAACTTGTTCTTGATCATTATTTTTACAGAACCCAGCATAATGGGGCCCCAATCCTGCTAAATATTTACCTTTAACAATAAATTACATAAGGGCTGCCCAAAGTATGTGATACCGAGGAGCGACATTGGTCACAAAGATGGCACCTAATCTGCATGCAAATGTAAAGAAAATTTTAAAATAAAAATAAATGAGCTCAGGCTTGGATGAGTAGATGAATCAAAATTACTTTTTTTTTTTTTTTTTTTTTTAGTTTGCTAGGACTAAAGCTTTGCAATTGATCAGCTTTGACCTCAAGTTTCCGAAGGTGAAAAGTCAATGTATTGGTGCAGTGTTTAAAGCTCAGTAAGGGGAGTCTGGAGAGTTGGATTCTCTCAGTCTCTGACACAGACTTCCTGTGTGACCTTGGGCAAATCACTTAACCCATATGTGCCTCAGATTCCTGATCTGTAAAATGGAGAATGCACTTTCCTACTTCACTGTCACTTCCTGTTTCTAAACTGTTGCCAGATAGATGGTGACACAGGAAAGTGAAGTATTAACAAGTATTAACCTGAAATGAAGGGCTTGAGTCTCCTTTTGCTGGCTTACCAGCAGCAGAGCTATGTTGTCTTCAGTGAAGTAATTTCTGATTTATACTGAGCGAGAGGATCACCAAGGCCCTCATGTTCAACAGATTCATTTTACACCTGAACCAGAACAGGGGAAGAGGATCTGACTCTCTTTTTTGAGTCATTTGTGTTGTGGGATATTAAGCTGGTCCAAACTGACCTAAGTGAAGCTTCATTAGGCAGTCATTTCATTTGCTGCACTTTGAACCCTGTCCCCTACCTCTTTGCACTGACAGGAGCCATAGGTGCTAGAACTATAGAAGGGTGGGGAGTGCGGCCGCACCCCCTGGCTTGACATGGTTTCCATCATGTACAAGGTTTACAGTTTGGTTCAACAGCTCTCAGCACCCCCACTACAAAAATTGTTCCAGCGCCCCTGACAGGCGCTCCATTACCATGCAAAACTTGGCAGCCTCCTTAGCTCCACTGTGTTGTACCTGGCTGGCTGTTGGGCGAGAAGGAAGCAGCCTTGGAAGTTGGTGTAATATGTACCCTCTCTTTGCTGCTGGAGGCTTGGAGCATCTCCTAGTTCTTGCCGGTCCAAAAGTCTTGAGGGTTTTTGTTTGAATTTACCCATTTAAAGAGAGTTCAGTAGAGGGGGGAAAACAACTGAAACGAAATGTCTCTTTTCCACCCTAACCCTATTCTGAGATTGGGGAAGCAGGGTATAATCAGCTCTGCACATCCTCATTGCAACAAATTAAAACAAGCTTAAAAACTCCATATACATTCAGTTTTCATTTATTTGGGAAGGTTTAGATCCTGTTTGGCCAGCAGCACTTTTTGGTAGACTGTGGCTAGGAATTCCAAGCACATGTGACTTTAAACCAATACGTGCTAAATCTGATCTTAAACCAGTTCTTATCTGAGTTGGGATTGTAGGTATTTTCTGACGATCACCACTGCAGAAACAAATCAATAGGTTGCTGGTTGTGTGCATAGTTAGAGGAGAATGTTGCTCAACATGCATAGCTCTTTTCAATTAACAGTAATGAGGACACAGCTGTCTGAGCCTGAAGCCAGTATTTTCAGAGAATAATTCTCAAGGATTTTTCCTCCTCCGTTGGCTTCTGTCCAGTACCAGTTCTTTGCTTACAAATGAACCAAAAGGCCGCAATGTTTAGACAAGAATTACCTTGGTTTGTGGTGCTTTTAGTATTGTTGTAAAGCCTGTCGGCACATGGCCAAACTCAAAATCAAATGAAATTTGATAAATAATGTTCTCCCCTGATAAGTCCTTAACTTCCACAAGCCCAAGCATCAGAATCTTCCAACCAAGCAGGAGTGGACAACCCTCTTTTAGGAGCCCATCAAGACTGCTCCTAAAGGAGCTGGCAGAGGGCGCTGCTGCAGAGGGATATGCAAGGCTCACTCTTTCCAAGAATGAGGGCACAGCTCTTGTAAAACTCCCAGTGCCTGCAGGCCTGGAGCATTAATGGTGGAGGCTGAAGATCAAACTTCAATCCAGAAGAATCTGATCACTAGGCCACCTAGAACTGGCTAGCACTGCAGACAATTTGAACTGCTGCTTCCCAGCCAGAAGTGAGATGTCTCATCACCCTCCCTGCAAACATAGTGGGTGCTGCTATATTAGTTTCCTTCTTTCCTGAAAGACTTGCCTGCTATTTATTCCTTTCAGAACTCATCAGAACACTGCGAAATACTCACTGATGGATGGAGGTTTTGTCAGCTGGGTTCAGGGCAAGAGGTATCAGATTGCCAAAGGAAGACAAAACATTGCAACCTTCAGCGTAGATGAAGGTAGCTTGCACAGAGCAGGGGGGTGGTGAAGCTATCTACAGCCAAAGCACCTTGGGCTGGGACCCCTTTACATCTCATAACTACACAACTTTGGATCTAGTCAATCCTTGAATGGGATATCTCCAGCTAAAACCCCAAAGTATTGGGAGAAGTAAGTTCATGATTAGGTATCACACAGCCAGTTTTCAGCATGGTGTTAGAGCTGTGGTCCTAAAACTTTTTCTGTTGTGCCCCCACCCCTTACCTGTAATGGAATCTGTCCATGCCCCACCCCCAGGAGCTGGAGCCGGAGCCAGAGCCAGGACTGGGAACAGAGCTGGAGCTGGGCTCCAGAGCTGGGGCTGTGGCCTTGGCCGGGAGTGGGACCCATGTCCGGGAGCACAGCTGCGTCCAGAGGCCAAGGCTAACGCTGGGGGTGCGGGTGGAACCAGAGCAGAGCTTGAGAGCACAGTGGTTCTGGGTGGCGCTTCCTCCCTGCCCCCTTTGGAGGCTGGCCTGTACCCTACCATGCCCCCCCAAACATTCCTTTGTGCTCCCGGGGGGGACCCCACAATTTGAGGACCACTGTGTTAGAGAGAACTTCCAGCATTACAGTGGCCCCTGTAGTTTGCATCTGTACCTGAGGTCCTGATCTCTTGTGAACATTAAAGACCCCATGGCACTTTCTGGGACAGTAGCCTCAACATCCAGAATGAATTTCTAATGTGGGTAATTACATGCTGCATACCTGAAATTTCTCTTGCATTTTTAATGGACTCACTCATTCAATATCCAGCTAAATGGCTAGGTAGTATTCCTGCACAATGTTTAAAACAGCTGGCACATTTCATCCCAGAAGTGGCTGCATTTCAGTGGCAGGGTCCACCAGGGTGAAATATACCATGATCATTAGTTGCAACTGGATATTTGCACACATCTGTTTTCTTTAGTACCTTAATTTCTGTTTAATGTCTCCTTTGGGTTGGCTTCTTCTGATAAACTATACTTAAAAACATGTTTACTCCCCTTTTCACTGGCTATTGTGATCTATCAACAGCCTCTATCATCTTTTGTCTGCCAAAGGAACTCTTGGAAAAGGAGCTCTTAATGATTCAGTTAAAAGTCCGGTCAAGAAGTTCACTCCTTACAGGAAATGTAAACTGACCACCAATTGGCTAAATCAGCTGGCTGAGCAGTTTGTGCTAGTGATTTCTCCAGGCTCCCTGGGCTTGAGAGCAGTAATAGCAATTCTGTTCCATTCCCCCCCCCCCCACCCCAGTTTCCTCATGTCCTAGTCCCTAATAGAAAAGTCTTATAGATTTCAATAGGTGATTAAGTCAGTAGGATTCTATGGAAATATAAAAGGGTTTTTATACATGTTACTCTAACAGCCTATATATTTAACAGAGGTTTCCATAGGTTCTTTGAAAACCATCCTATAGAATTCAATAGTAAAGCTATAATTAAAAGCTATAGAAAAGCTAACATTTTTCTATAGAGTTCTATAGGACTTTTCTATATGGGTTGGTTTTTCTTTGTATCCAGACCCACATTTCTTACCATACAGCAATGGGATAATATCAATGCCCTTTTGCTAGCAGTATGTCCCAAGACACTGAAATAATTAATATTGTGGTTGTCTGTGCAATTTTGGATTCCAGCTGCAACCTCTTTCGGCTACCATTGCTGATGCAATAGAAACTGTCGTTCAGTAAATAACTTCACAGCAGCTGGGAGTATTCTATCCAAGCACGCATCTGGCTCCCATCGCTGCAGTATTCAGTATGGACCTTGGAGTCCTGTGGTGATATTCTTATGTAAGTGTCATACATTATAACACAAAATTGATGTATTTATTCAGCTGGATAAATACAATTATTTGGTGATGAAGATGAAAATATGGGGATGCAAATTTTCTGCTAATTCATTTAATGGGATTGGTATACTGAATATTATAATAAATGGTCCCCACCCCCACAGGACATCCTGCTTCCTACTGTTCTGTCACATTGTGGCTACTCAGAACTTCACAGGGAGAGCAGGGAAATAACTAAGATTCTTGTGCTCCAAAACTAGGCCACTAGCACTTGAGCTCAAGTCCAATCCCTGTAACACAGAGAGACGGTATTCGGATTCCATCTACTCCAGACTAATGGCATGCCTGCACTCTAGCCAGTTTATTACATACTCTCTTATTTAGACAAAAATCTTCCCGGATAGCCTGGGTTTCAAATAATTTCCTACCTTGTTATAACAAATCTGTGGTGACACAGAACTGCACAAGTGTGAGCTTTTTTGGTGGGCAAGGACTGCCTCTCATTGTGCATTTGTACACAATGGGCCCCATCCTGGTTGGGACCTCCAAGCACCATTGTAATATAAGTAACACCAACAGCAGGGCTAGAACTCCACTGTGAAAGCACAGCCTCCTACCAGTTGAGCTACTGCTTATTATCATCATTAGTTCTTCAGAGCTGAAAGGGTGCTAGCTAAAGGAGACTCTCCATTAGCTGTCAGAGATATTGAGCCTATGACACACAGTCAAGCAGTTCTTATATTAGCCAGTAGGAGCAGTGCTACACATTAATGATTACCAATATTTAGTGTCCAAACTCAGGCTGACCATCTATATATAAAACTGCTTTAGCCCTAACAATCAACTGTTGCTATAATGTAAATGGGATGCAGAGCTAAAATGAATTCAACAGTCAAGGGCCAGTTCTCAGACACTGAAATTTGCAATTAAACAGGTGTATAGGGAGTTGGTCTTGGATAGTTTCCAATCTCAGCTGGGCTGGCTGTCCTTGGAAAATAGCACTGACCCCACACAGCAGCAGTTTGAAGTTGGCTTCAGTCTGCACTTTAGGAATGTGGCATTGTTATTTTCCCCTTTCTTATCAAATGTAATTATCATGAGAAAAAAACCTTCTGAGAAAACATGTGATTTCACTGTGTAAAAATCTACTACCAAGGAAATTATTTTCTCAGTGTCCAAAAAAGGAATGGTGGAGACATTTAGGGAAAGAGCTTTGTTCCAAATAATCTTGGAACCAATACCCATGTCCCAGAGCTCGGCTGTTTAGTCCTGGCTTGCGATTATTCCTATAAACAATAAGAAGACATTCATTCTATTTATCGTTCTAAAAGTGAGCTGCCAGTGTTTTAAATTACCAGACCAGCTCCATTAGTTAGGGAGGTGGGAAATGATGCTGGGAACCTGCAGTTCCTCAACTTGTTGCAAGATCACTGGAAGATGCTTCCCTAGAACCTGGGTAAGCTACCATGGCTATGTTGGTTTAATGGTAGGGAGTGGGTGAGGAAGAGAAGAAAATAAGACACCCCTGAACCAAAACATCTAGACAGGAGTTCTCAAACTGGGGGTTGGGACCTCTCGGGGGGTTGCAAGGTTATTACATGGGGGGGGGGTCACGAGCTGTGAGCCTCCATCCCAAACCCTGCTTTGCCTCCAGCATTTATAATGGTGTTAAATATATAAAAATGTGTTTTTAATGTGTAAGGGGGGGGTTGCAGTCAGAGGTTTGCTATGTGAAAGGGGTCACCAGTACAAAAGTTTGAGAACCACTGAAGAAGGAAAAGTCAGACTGCACTTGTCTTCTCTATAACATACATCCACCGCTATTCAGGACATCCCTACTCGGATGACTGGGCCACACCCAGTCACACACATACTCACGCTTTCTCTCCCTAAAACAAACTGATCAGCAGAGGAGCTAATCGTTTTTTGTGTGAAAATATTTTTTTCTTCCAAAATTGGCCCTCTCTCAGAAGCAGAATTTTTCATTAAAAATTGTTGATATTGTTGTCCCTTTGACCTGAGCAGTTTAGGCAATATTCAGGGCCTTAACAAGCTGTTTCCATTAACAGGTGTTTCTTGGGTACAGCCCTGTTCATTTACAAAGAATGTGCACAAAGTCCTGTTTCCCTGAATGCCATAGAACAAACAACAGCAGCATCTTCAGCAGCAGCAAATTGTATTTATTCAGCTGAATAAATACCATGTAAATTTTGGGTTTTAATGTATGACACTTCTATAAGTATATCTCCGCAGGACTCCTAGGTCTGTACTGAATACTGCAGCGATGGGAGCCAGATGCGTGCTTGGATAGAATACTCCCAGCCGCTGTGAAGTTATTTACTGAACAAGCGTTTCTATTGCATCTGCAATGGAAGCTGAAAGAGGTTGCAGTTGGAATCCAAAGTTGCACAGACAACCACAATATTAATTATTTCAGTGTCTTGGGACATACTGCTAGTAAAAGGGCATTGATATTATCCCATTGCTGTATGATATGAAATGGGGATCTTCTCCAAATCTCTCCGTATCACTGTTCTGTTTCAGTGCCACTCTCATAACGGCCTCTCCTGCGCTCTAATTTTCTCACACACATACAACACTTGCTAAAACAATTCCTTAGGTCCTGCGTTTGTAACTAATTCCAGGGATATCCCCTCAGACCACATGACTTAACCCTGCTCAGGATTTCCCATGCAGCGAATTGCCTATGGCAGTAGCTTCTTTTGTCTTCGGCTACCTCTTTCCATTAAGGGGCTTAGTTGCTCCTTCCCTTTTGCCGGAAAGAAGGGTGTTTAGAATATCCATTGGCTTTAACCAGGTCTAGGATTAAGGGCAGCCATTAACATCTTCCAGAATAACAATATTATCAGCATTTTCTGATTTTCAAAGTTTTCTAGGCTGGAAAAGGAAGAAAGAGAGGGTGATTGGTATGTCTATTTCTGAATGCTCCAGTGGAGCTCAGATATTATGGTGATGGGGCTCCTGGGTACCTAGGTAGATAACGGTGGTAACTGATTCATTAATTGATGGTAATTGATTCATTAATTTTAAATCAGAAGGGACCATTACAATAATCTAGTCTGACCTCCTGCATTGCCCAAGCTATAGAACCTCACCAATAATTTCTCCATCAAGCCCATGGTTTGTGACTGAGCTATAGCAGATCTATTACAAAGATAGTCTGTCTTGACTTTAAAATTTCAAGCAATGGAGAATCCACCTAGCTAAGTTGTTCTGATGGTTAATGAGCCTCAGTGTTAGAAATTTTCACCTTATTTCTATTCTGAATTTGTCTAGCTTCAGCTTCTAGCCATTGGATCTCTCTATGCCTTTTTCTAACAGATTTGAAGAGCCATCTTCTATCAGAAACCTCTTCCCTGTACAGGTACTTGTAGACTGTGATCAAGTCTCCTCTTAATTTTCTTTTGGATAAAGGAAATAGGTGGCGATCTGAAGTCCCTCACTGTAAGGCGTGCTTTCCAGCTGTCAAATGATTCTTGTGCCTCTTTTCCAGGGGTGAAAGTAAGTTAGAGGACTTACCGGTACGCCAGAGTCCTGAGCAGGGGGAGTGGCCTCAACCGGAAGAGGCGTGGCCTTAACTGGAAGAGGCAGGGCCTTAAATCCCCAGGCCCTTTAAATCTTGATTTAAAGGGCCAGGGCTCCAGCTGCGGTAGTGGTGGCTGGGAGCCCGGGGCCCTTTAAATCACTCCCGAGCTACCAGCTGCAGAGGTGGCTGGGAACCCTGGGGCTCAGGGATGATTTAAAGGGCCCAGGGCTCCAGCTGCCGCTACCGCAGCGGAGCCCCGGGCCCTTTAAATCACTGAGGAGCCCTGGGGGCTCCCGGCTACCACCGCTACCCTGGGGCTCTGGGCTCTGGCAGAGCTTTAAAGGGTCTGGGGCTCCGCTGTGGTAGCAGCTGCCAGAGCCCTGAGCCCTTTAAGTCCCCGCCTGAGCCCTGCTGCCCGAGCCCTGGGGTAGCAGCGGCCGGGCTCCATCGGGGATTTAAAGGGCCCTGGGGCTCCGGCAACCACTACTACAGCGGAGCCCCAGGCCCTTTAAATCCGGCCCTTTAAATCCCTGCTGCCGCTACCCCAGGGCTCAGGCAGCAGGGCTCAGGTGGGATTTAAAGGGCCCAAGAGCTCCAGCCTCTGCTACCCACCCCCGGCGCCCTTTAAATCCCCGCCTGAGCCCTGGGGTAGTGGCGGTGGGGCTCTGGTGGGGATTTAAAGGGCCCCAAAGCTCCAGCCACTGCTACTGGCCCAGGGCCCTTTAAATCCCTGCCTGAGCCCTAGGGTAGTGGCAGCAGCAGTGGGGCTGCAGTGGGGATTTAAAGGGCCCCGGAGCTCCAGCCCTACCCCCCCGGGGCCCTTTAAATCCCTGCCAGAGCCCCCCTGCCACTACCCCAGGGCTTGGGCAGCAGGGCTCAGGCGGGGATTTAAAGGGCACTGCAGAGTTAGCGGCAGTTGGAGCTCTGGGGCCCTTTAAATCCCCGCCTGAGCCCTGCTGCCCGAGCCCTGGGGTAGCTGCAGCGGGGATGTAAAGGGCCGGGGTGGTAGTGGGGGCTGGAGCTCCAGGGCCCTTTAAATCCCCGCTGCAGCCCCACCGCTGCTGCCACTACCCTAGGGCTTTAAATTGCCCTCTGGGAAAGCCGGTCCCAGTACGGCACACCGGCTCTTACCGGTACGCCGTACTGGGGCGTACCGGCTTACTTTCACCTCTGCTCTTTTCTCAACCCTTTTCAATTTTTCAACTTCTTTTTTGAAGTATTGATACCAGAATTGGACACAGTATTCCATTAATGGTCTCACTAATATTATATATAGAGATAATCCCACCCTGCTAATCCTAACTTGATATTCCCCAGCAGCATCCAAGGATCACATTCACCCTCTTACCTATAGCATTTTACTGGGAGCTCTTGTTCAGATGGTTGTCTACCATTACTCTTTCCAGTGTCATTGCATTCCAGGATATGGTCTCCCATCTTGTGGGAATGACGTGGGTTCTTTGTTCCTAGATGTATGACCTTTCATATGTCTGTGTTAACCCGGGTGGTTCCGATGAGCTCACCTTACCAAGCAGTCTGTATAACTGACCTGGCTCTACCATTATTACTACTACACCAGTCTGTGTCATTGGCCTTCTCCAGTGATTTGATATTTTCTTCTGGATCATTGATAAAATTAAGTAACACTGAGCCGAGAACAGAGCTGTGAAGGGCCCCACAAGAAACACTCCCACTGGCTGATGATTCACCATTTACAATTACTTTTGAGATCTATCAGTTAACTAGTTTTTAATCCATTTAATATAGGCTACATTGATTTTGTATAATGCTTAACTGACATTATCCTATTCTCCCTGACTCTTTTATCGGGGGTTTTTTTCTCTGTGCTGTGATGTCTTGTTATATTGATGTTACAAGTGATCTTGGACCCAATCCTGTGTTCTTTGTGCATCTGAGACCATAAAATAATCATCATGCATTCTGTTAATGAGTAGCATCACTAGGGAGGGATGATAGCAGCTTCTTGTTTGATTGCTATGTTTTCCTTTTTATATTTACTTTTTTTTTTTATGTTTTTACATGTTTGCATGCATTGCTTTTTTTAATAAAAACCCAGAGAGTTAATGTTCATTTGAATTATGGAAGTGAATACAACATTTTATTCATTATATTATAATGTTGTTAATTTCTAATCTCCACAGCAGCCCGGGGCTTGATTCACAAAGGGGACTTAGACACTGCAACGCTCAGTGTCTCATTACCTAACTCTTCGAGACTTTGCTGCCCAGTGTAATCCATGGCCCTGAGTTATGTGCCCAAACTCCCCTAGACAATGCATGGGGAGAGTTAGGTGCCTAAGAAAGGGATTCTCAGGAGCCAGCACACATTGAGCAGAGAGCTGCCTAAGCTGATCCAGGAGTAAAATGCAGAGGACTGAGTTAGGATTTAAGGTCCAGATCCACAAAGGGACTTAGACACCTAACTCCCATTGATCTGGGTGACAGGCTGGAGGGAGGCACCTGTCTCTGGTCAGAGTCTCCTAGAGTCAGGCACCTAAGCCAGGTCAGTCCTTTCTTGTGAAAAACCCACTCAAATCCTGGTGGATAGGGCACTGGCCTGAAATGTGAGACCTGTTTTCAAATCCCTGCGCTGCCTGATTTGGCTCAGAGACTTGGACTCTGGTATTCCAGGTGGGTGGGATATAAATACTGTGTGTCGCATAGAAGAAGCAATAGTTGCACTGGTAAAGCATTTGAACTTCATTGAACTTTTGTAGGGGAACTTGACGCATAATAGCTGTGGAGTCTCATGTACCATTCAATCCTGCACTCTGACGCATCACTTGTATTGCCATTTACCATACCGTAGGAAATCAGCTCCTGCATTTTTTGAGACACGTGAGAGAGAGAGTGTGGTCTAAGTGAAAGGACTGAGAGCAAGGAACTTCTGAGTCCTGATCCCAGTTCCGTCTGTGCGATCCTTCAACTTCTCAGCCTCACTTTTTCCATTTGTAAAATGGGGGTAGTACTGTTGACCCATCTAAGAGGGCTCCATGAGGACTAGCAGTATAATCAGTATTCCAGTATCACTTAGAGGGGCCATTCAAAAGCAAACCTCATTGTGCACAGGTGCTGAACGGGGGGGAATTCCTGCCCTAAAGAGCTTGCAGTGTAAACGAACGAGAGACAAGTTGTGTGAGACAGGAAATATTATTAGCCTCACTTTACAAATGGGAAGTGAAGCCCAGAGAGATTCAGGCCCAGAGCCTCAAAGGTATTTAGGCATCTAACGTCCATTGAAATAAATGCACATTAGATGCCCAATTACCTTTCAGGATGGGGCCTAAATAAGTTGACCAAGATAACAAGGGGATTGCACTAAAGCAGAGTATTAAGTCCGTGTTCTCCAGTCCCAGTCCAGTGGCTTAACCACAAAACTCACCATCCCCTCATTAATTAGGTCACACTTTATAAAGTATCTTGAAAGGAAAATCACTAGCAAAGTGTTAAATATTATTGCTTCTATATTCATCATGATGTGCAGAGATGGCAGGAAAAAGCCCGGGGAGCACGCACCTAGCCCTTTACCCTTGTATTGAGAATGGGATAGAAATAACATGCTCTCCAACCAGAAAAGGAAGTGATTTTTACAGAATGCGCTACAGTTATATGACTTTTACTTTTAATTTTCCACTGTACCAAAGGATGCCAAAGAATGTCCTTGGCGTGGTTGAATGTATTTTTCCTGCAGGTATTTTAGGTCCAGTGTATTCAGTGTGGGCAACCTGTCTATGGGTCACTATGTTTTATAGGTAGTTTTTGCCCCGATTGATTTGCTTTTTCCCTACTAAATGTTTAATTTCATCTTTATCAGAGCACCAATCTGACAGATGATGTGGATTTCTCACTGCATGTGCCCCTGTGCTAACAGGAAGGCTGGGAACAGGTGTCAGCTGGTGCAGTGCTGCCAGTCCCTCTGCACCCGCCATCTCCCTGACCCATCTTCTTTCAAGGATATAGGCAAAGGTTACTGAATGCCTGGGCAGATATTTTTCCCAGGGTATAACTGTCATCCATCACTTAACAAGCCAACGCCATGTAAATACATGCTGGCAGACATGAGCATTACATATTATACTGGAATTACTCTATATATTTGAACTGAGAAGGCGACTTGCCCAATAATATTTATTTTATTCCCCTGACTGGGGCTTTCAAAGTTTTAAATGTGAATCGTCGGTGGGGCTTGCCCTGGAGGAAACCAGCCAGTGAGGTGGAACGTAAAGATTGAATGTTTACATTAAATCCTGGTCCAAGGCTAAGAAGCTGCCCATTATGCTTATAATTTCCATGGCCCATTATGTTGCTGCCCCATACAGTTCATACCTGCCTTCTGTGTGCAAGGCTAGTCTTACTGTGCAAGTCAATCAGGTGACCCCCATGGGTAGCAAAATATAAGGGGCAGCAAAATTATTTGGGTGGGTGACCGCACACTTGTAGAAGTGGAAATTGGCCAGTTTTCCTAAGGTGGCAGAAGCATTGCTGGTAGCCCTCGCTGTCCAAATTTTGCTTTCAAATAGAAATAGAGGTTGAATTATCTTCTCTACCATGGCAGAAGACAATGGTTTGAAAGTAAGCTAAGGACTCTTCCCAGTAGGTAATGGAGACAACAGCAGTGATGCCTTCATTTCTAGAAGTAGGTTCATTCCATGTAACTCTTTAGCAATCTCCTCACAAGGCCAGCGCATAAAGCCGAGCTGATCTCGGAGCAGCCCGCTGCTTTAGGTGAAGGCAAGTCTTATACCCGCTTCAAGTACCTGAGTTTAGAGAGGAGGGGGAGCTACTGTGCATAAAGAATGAAGAGAAAACAGTGAAGGAAGGTCAATACTCTTCAAACACTATTTGCACCACATAATACCTTGAGATCCTGCTCCTGTCCTCACTTTCGATCACACGGTGCCTCTGCCATTAATGGCACTGGAAGTTGTGAGCATGGAATGAGGGCATGGCCTGAATGCAGCCTTTTGTGAGGCGCAGGGCCAAGCACCACCAAGAACTTACTGTGGGCAACAGCAGTCATGGCTGGTAGGGTCCCACGTTCCTGCTCTTAAAATAAAAAGTGTAAGTAAAAAACTGAAAGCATTTTGATGAAAAACACATTACCATAATTATCTGTTATCTGTATTTGGCTGGTACCCACAATGTGCTGTCTACGTGCAGAAGAATATACAATCCCTACCACCAAGGGTTCTCAATATACGAAGACAAATAACATATGACGGCTGCGGAAAGTGTACAGTTTATATAAATATACATTAAATACACTGAGTCTGCGTGGCTAAGTAATTCTATTGCTATTGTTCTTTTACAGCATCCAGAGTGCACTAGATGCCTCACAAGATAGATGCACAGATGTGATCCACGGCTTACACGCAGATTTCAGTCATGACACAACAAAGTTGGGGTTAACAAAACAGCAAGGGAGGGTTTGAGGGAGTAGAATCAATATGATGCCATGATAACTCAACAAAGGCCAGCGCACAGTATGGTGGAATCAAGAATAATTTTAAAATCATCAATAAAACATAGATATCTAAGCTGGCTGAAAGAATGTCACCATTTATCATCTGACTATTCCATTTCTGATCTCTAGAGCCAAAAGCAATGCCAAAAACATTGGGAAAGATATCAGACAAGGAGGGGTTCAAATTGAACTTATGACTGAAAGGCAGTGTTAATCAATCTTCTTCTTTGTATGGCTGATGTAGATGTAGAGCAACAACTATAATTTTACATTCAGATGGGTAAGCCAGATAATTGTGTCAAGATTAGCGGAGGGTATCACACTGATGCCTCCTTCATATTTGTGAATCAGGCATTGAGTTGTTATATGTTCCATGGTCTGTTCTGAGTGACCACAGTTACACACTGGAGAATCTTTAATTTTCCATTTGTGCAGCAAGTATCTGCATCTGCCATGGTTTGTGCGGATGCAGTTTAGGGTTGCCTATGAGCTTCACAGGAAATCAAAGCCAGGGATCTTCTGCACTGGGTCTTTCACAAAGTGTTTGTAACTTCTTGTGAACTCCATTTGATTTTCCAAGCTTCAGAGTTGAAATTGCATTGGTGAAGGTTAAACACATGGGTCCAAAAGGGCTTCGGGACTTCAAGTGGTGGTGAGGGACATTGTTAAGGTCCCAGTGGATGTGGAGACATTCGTTTTCTATGATCTGCTGGAATTCTCAAAGCGTTGAGGCATCGCGGTGAATGGATGGGGGAGCAACATGGGACAACACCGGCAGCCAAGGTGATGGTGGCAACTTGAGGGCTCCAGTGATGCAATTTTTTAATCAATTACGTAACAGTATCCCAGTTTATATGAATATCAAAGTGTTATTTGCAAACAAAAAACCCCCCAAAGAAGGTGGTAATAAAATGCCAAACGCATTGAAAATAATAAGGCTGGTTAATGTTTTTTGAGTGACACATTTTCCTATTAGAAAGACAAGTGAGTAAAGTGTAATACCTTTTATTGGACCAACTTCTGTTGGTGAGAGAGAAGATTTGGAGCATACACAGAACTCTTCTTCCTCTTGGAAAATAGGGTTTCACTGAAATTTTCAACAAGAAATCAGGGAAATTGAAATGAAATGTTTTGTTTTGGGTAGGTTGATATTAATCTTCGCAACAGAGCCACCAAAAATTTCCTGTGGGATGGAAATTCCATTTTTTTGATCAGCTCTAGGAAACAATCACTTTTGTGGGATTGATCCTGCAGGGATCTGAGTACCTTCTGAGAGGTGTAGAGTACCTTCCCCACTGACTTTCGCACCTTGCAACTTGGAGTTTTCTATGAATTTCTATGCAATGCCTCAAACACTGAGTATGTTCGAAATCACTCCATCTAGTCCAACTTCCTTTGATTTCTTCTCAGATTCATCCTCTGATATATTTCAAGTGTGCATACAATTAAAATAAACTCAGCATTTGTTTTAATAATTATATAAAGCTTTGTTGGTACATTTCTATATTTCAGATATTGATGAATGTGCTTCTGAGTCACACCAGTGTAACCCCACCCAGATCTGCATAAACACTGAAGGAGGATACACCTGCTCCTGCACTGAGGGCTATTGGCTCTTAGAAGGCCAGTGTTTAGGTATGTTCTTCTGGAGTGTTGATATACATTCTCTAGAGTGATTCTGGAAAATCAGTGTCCATTTGATGAATCCAATTCATTTTAGTCATGATTATGGTCTCTTTCTGTCTCCCCAATGTTTTGATAATAATTAAAGTTGGATTGTTAACATGGGTCTTCCAAATTCCATAATTTTAATATTTCTTCTGTGTTAAAAATCTTCCATCATTTTGGACAATTTAGGATTCTGGTGTGTGCATGGTGGTACAGAGGTGAACTGACATCACTGAGAGTCTTTGTCAAATACAGAGCTCACCCTTGGCCTATGTGGAAAGCTAACATCTTTCTTATTTGTTAAGTGCCAATAGTATTCTTGACAAAAGACTCCCACATGGAACAAAATGGCAATGCCATATGACTGGCATCCATGTTACTGACTTGCACTATGAAAGCAGCCCCTTTTGTATATTCTAGTTCACAAAAATATGACATACCAGCAACATATGTCCTTTTCACCTGGTCACAATCCTGACCTAAGGCGCTTACATTACTAGAGAGCAGGAGCTCAGTAATAATAACATCAAGAAACAGAGCAGTGAACCCACCGGAAAATCTTGGACATAAGCAAACACGTGAGTCTGAAACCAGTGCTGTTTCAGCAGATTCAGAGCTCTTCTCTCTGTCAGCTGCAGAGAGTCAATTAATCTCTCAGTGTCTGCAATGCCCTGCAATGTGAAAAATCAAACCCTATCAAACAGCAGCAACAGCAAAGGTGCAAACTCTACCACTTCCCCCACGCCCCACCCACTCCCCTCAATCAGTAGTCACAGGCACTGACATGGGCTTTAATTTTAGGCCAAGTTATCTAAGTCAGAGACATGACTGAATGTGTTTTCAATGTTCTTGTTACACACTCTCCCTGCTTTTTTCCCCCTCTCAGCACAGGCTGTTTGCTCACCTGTTCTCCAAAATGGGACTTCAGTGTCACACCACCTCAGCTGGAAGGAGAATGGGATTTCCCGGCTCATTTTCCTTGGAATTTGTCCTTGGAATTTTCCTTGGAATTTATTTCTCATCTCCTCCTCCTCCTGTCTAGCAATTGGAATGAGGGATTGCATGGCTGCTTTTTTAACTGCTGCTAAAAGCTGCTGTGTAACTCACCTGGGGGTGGTATGAAGTTAGCAAGTCCCCTGCACCTTTAATTCTAGTGCAGGTTCCTGTAACTCCTATTCTCCTAGAGACCTGGGAAACAGAAGACAGAGTGCTAAATTCTCTGTTTAGTAAGGGCCACAGAAAACCCTATTTTCAGTGGAAATTGAGTCATTCTGCCTCCTGGGATAGAAGATGTCACAGATAGGCCATTCAGGAAGCCTATATGCTTTCTGTGTGACTCCTCAGCCTGCCTCTTGAGGTGGGGAGTTGGGGCTAGCGAGTGATCTGTGATATTATGGAGTCTTGTGCATGGGGTTGTGTGGGTGTTCTGCACCATGCCCTGTCATGTAACAATCCCCATGTAGTTCCCCTGTGCACAACCCAAGTACATGAGCTATGCGCAAGAACCAGGATTTGGCCCTGAGTCAGAATTCAAGCACTTTGATGCTTGGTGTAAGTATTAGAGACCCATAGTGACTGCCCTGCTGAGCTGAGGTTGCCCAAGAGTATCTGTTTATGCTATTTTAAAGGACAGTAACATCTCAATGGTTGATTTAGGTAACTGTGAGTAAGGGTGGGGAAGATCACTACAAAGCAATGCAGGGGTGTAACAAGAAAAGCTGTGCTGAAAAAACTCCTCTGCATTTTTCCAAAAATGTCAGAAAGAGTCTTCTCAGTTTTCTGTACTTTTCCACAGGCCCTGGAGAATCCATTTCCAGTGGGCACATGACAAAAAAAAGATCATTTAAATGTATTTGGAGGGCTGGATTGAATTTACGAAGGCAGTCTCTGTTGGTACATTTCTTCACTGCTAGTAAGAACAGCACATCTGTCTAATCAAATTGTTGGTGGTGGTGCTATTTAACATTTAGCCAGTAAGTGCCAGCACAGTAGTTACACAGTGGTGCCAAGAGGGGCCAGTCAGGAAAAAGGTTCCTGCAAAAACAAAGTCCTTGTATTGGAGATTTTACAGTTGTAGGTCCTGATCCTGCAAGGACTTAAGCATTGTGACAGGGTCGGGCCAGATGGCTACAGGAGAGTGATAGAAGGCAGATATATTAGCCCCAGGTTAAGTAGGTCCCTTTTCCCTGGGTAAGGTAACAGGGTAGGTTCCAGAACAATCAGGAACCTTCTGGAAACAATTAAGACAGACAGGCTGATTGGAACACCTGCAGCCAATCAAGAAGCTGCTAGAATCAATTAAGGCAGGCTAATCAGGGCACCTGGGTTTAAAAAGGAGCTCACTTCAGTTTGTGGTGCATGTGTGAGGAGCTGGGAGCAAGAGCAGTGATGAGCTGGAGCTGGTTCGCACCGGTTCACTAGAACCGGTTGTTAAATTTAGAAGCCCTTTTAGAACTGGTTGTCCTGCGAGGGAGAACTAGTTCTAAAAGGGCTTCTAAATTTAACCACCGGCCAAAAGTGGCACCTTAGGCGCCGACTCTGTGGGTGCTCCGGGGCTGTAGCACCCACGGGGGGAAAAAAAAGGGTGCTCAGCACCCACCGGCAGCTCCCCGCCCGGCCCCAGCTCACCTCACCTCCACTCCGCCTCCTCCCCTGAATGCGCCGCCCTGCTCTGCTTCTCCGCACCGCCCCCCCCCCCGGCTTCCCATGACTCAGCTGTTTGCGTGGGAAGCCTGGGAGGGCTGAGAAGCAGGCGGCAGCTTCGCGCTCAGGCCCAGGGAGGCGGAAGTGAGCTGGGGCGGGGGGGCATGAGGAGAGCCGCCCGCGCCGCAGCAGGTAACCCGGGGGGGGGGCGCCGTGCAGGGGAACCACTCCCCACCCCAGCTCACCTCCGCTCCGCCTCCACCTCCGCCTCCCTGGGCCTGAGCACGAAGCCGCCGCCTGCGTCTCAGCCCTCCTCGAACAGCTGATTCGTGGGAAGCTGGGGAAGGGGGTGGAGGAGAAGCAGAGCGGGGCGGTGCGTTCAGGGGAGGAGGCAGTGCGGAGGTGAGGTGAGCTGGGGCCGGGCGCGGGGCGGGGAGTTGCCAGTGGGTGCTCTGCACCCACCAAATTTTCCCTGTGGGAACTCCAGCCCTGGAGCACCCAGGGAGTCAGCGCCTAAGGCGCCACTTTCGATGTGATCAGTGGGGGGAGCAGCTGCTCCCCCGCCCCTAGGAGCCAGAGGGACCTGCTGGATGCTTCCCGGGAGCTGCTCCAGGTAAGCACCGCCGGGACTCCTCACCTCGCCCCGGCAGGTCCCTCTGGCTCTTAGGGATGGGGTGGGCACCCACTCAGCAAATTTGCGGATGATACTAAACTGGGAGCAGTGGTAGATACGCTGGAGGGCAGGGATAGGGTACAGAGGGACCTAGACAAATTGGAGGATTGGGCCAAAAGAAATCTGATGAGGTTCAATAAGGATAAGTGCAGGGTCCTGCACTTAGGACGGAAGAACCCAATGCACAGCTACAGACTAGGGACCGAATGGCTAGGCAGCAGTTCTGCGGAAAAGGACCTAGGGGTGACAGTGGACGAGAAGCTGGATATGAGTCAGCAGTGTGCCCTTGTTGCCAAGAAGGCCAATGGCATTTTGGGATGTATAAGTAGGGGCATAGCGAGCAGATCGAGGGACGTGATCGTTCCCCTCTATTCGACATTGGTGAGGCCTCATCTGGAGTACTGTGTCCAGTTTTGGGCCCCACACTACAAGAAGGATGTGGATAAATTGGAGAGAGTCCAGCGAAGGGCAACAAAAATGATTAGGGGTCTGGAACACATGACTTATGAGGAGAGGCTGAGGGAACTGGGATTGTTTAGTCTGCGGAAGAAAAGAATGAGGGGGGATTTGATAGCTGCTTTCAACTACCTGAGAGGTGGTTCCAGAGAGGATAGTTCTAGACTATTCTCAGTGGTAGAAGAGGACAGGACAAGGAGTAATGGTCTCAAGTTGCAGTGGGGGCGGTTTAGGTTGGATATTAGGAAAAACTTTTTCACTAGGAGGGTGGTGAAACACTGGAATGCGTTACCTAGGGAGGTGGTAGAATCTCCTTCCTTAGAAGTTTTTAAGGTCAGGCTTGACAAAGCCCTGGCTGGGATGATTTAATTGGGGTTTGGTCCTGCTTTGAGCAGGGGGTTGGACTAGATGACCTCCTGAGGTCCCTTCCAACCCTGATATTCTATGATACAGTGGCCCATGAGACCCTCTGGCCCGGTTCTGGGGGCAGTCAGGGGACAGGGGAGGGGGGGGTAGATGGGGCAGGAGTCTAAGGGGGCGGGGGTGGGCCACAACCCCCTCATGGGGTGAGGAGGGAACTGGTTGTTAAGATTTTGGCACTGAGCAAGAGGCGCTAGGAGCTGAGAGTGAGAACGCGGACTGTTGGAGGACTGAGGTGTACAAGCATTATCAGAAACCAGGAGGAAGGTCCTATGGTGAGGATAAAGAAGGTGTTGGGAGGAGGCCATGGTGAAGTAACCCGGGGAGTTGTAGCTGTCGCACAGCTGTTCCAGGAGGTACTCTAGACAGCTGCATTCCACAGGGCCCTGGGCTGGAATCCGGAGTAGAGGGCAGGCCCAGGTTCCCCCCAAACCTCCCAACTCCTTGTCAGACACAGGAGGAGTCGACCTGGACTGTGGGTTCACAAAAACGGCCAAACTGAGGGTTGGCGTGAAGCTCTGAGGCGAGCAAATCCGCCAATAAGCACAAGACCCACCAAGATAGAGCAGGAACTTTGTCACAGCATGTACTACATTTTCAGTGCTGTGAATGGTGCCACTAAGGAGAACAGAAGTACTGACATGCTTAAAGTTGAGAACGCAACTAAAACTTTGCAGGATTAGGGCTTAACCTATCTATGCAGATGTTTGTATTACACACCTGTCACTAGTATGTGTGTCATCTTGGCATTGGACTAAAACAGAAAATAAATCTATTAAAGGTGAAAATCAATGCCCCTTAATGCTTTTAAACATATTTCCATTACTTTTGTCGTGTTTAACCTAGCTTCCTCAGCCATTTCTTTGACAAAATTGCCACACAAACCGCAAAACTTAAACCTGATAAACTGGATATAGCTAGCTAGCAGCTACCCAGTGTTGTCCATTCTTCATGGTAATATAAAATCACCTCAATATTCAAACTATTCAAATATTCTGTTGGATGAAATAGTCTTTAACACCAAATTTCTTCTTTAAAATCCAAACCGGGAACATAACCAATTTGAAGTAAGACGTCAGAGAATGCCTATATTATGCCAAAAAGTACATGATCAATGACAAACAATGAACTGCTATTTGTACATTTGTGTATGACAGAGACAAAACTGAAACTATCTGTATTCTGATTTTCGCATGTGTTGGAGCTTCTGGAGACACTTCTGATATACCTGACACCATAAAGGGCAAATCCTGCTTTCCTTACTCACCCTAGTAAATAGATGGAAGACAACAAGTCTGATTGGCTTATGCCAGTGGAACTCCATTCACATCAAAGGAGTTGCACCAGCATGGAACTGGTATGGCAGAGAGAAGACTCAGGCCCAGTGGATGTAGCCTTGTGAGTAAGGGGAGCAAGAGTCAACCTAGAAAATCAAATTCAGAAAATGCAGCTTTCAAAAGTTGCTGGAAACATATAGCCTGATTTTCAGAGGTGGTCAGCACCTGCAATTTCCACTGAATTCCATGAAAGTTGCAGGTTCTCAGCACCACTGGACATTCAGCCAAGTATCATCCCCTCACTCAAGGAAGTGTTTGTTTGACTGGTTTTCTGTGTATACCGTAGTGTTTCACTGGCTGGATGTTATCATTTAATATTGCACCGGAGTGTCTTAGGGATGCAGTTTTGAGGAAGCTCAGGTCTGGTTCTCCAAGTGCAAGTCTGTTAAGCTTTCATCAAACTGAGTTGTTATTTTTCCAGATCACCACAGACTTTTATATAATTATAGTTTTTCCAAACACAGCAGTACTTTCCAGCTCAAACAAAAAAAAAAAAGAGAGAGAGAGCGAGAGAAGAATGAGTTGCTATTCCAGTAAGCTATTCACCCATAACCTTGTTTACAGGAAGCACTCATATAGGGAAGTCTTCCAAGATCGTCTTTCCCATCTGCTGTCACTACAAGGCTTGGGCTGTCACTAGAGATAGAAGTTGAATATCAATGCAGTATTTGCTCTGAGAGCTTATTTGAATCACCCATAAAGAAAAATCTAAGCAGGGTCATAAACTTTTACTCACTGTTGGAAGGATATGAAGTTTTGAGGACAGCCAAAAAACAAACCCCATAAATTAGAAGGCAGCTGATCCGAAAGAAAATAAATAGCCACAAAAGAGACAATTCATCAGGTGTTTTATTTCTGCTCTGAAGCAAGGATTAAAACTCTTCCTAACTTTTATAATTATTTTTATTAGGTTCCAGTGCCATCAGAGAGCAAATTTACATTATACTTGTGTCTTTCAATCTTGTCTTTTGCTCATGACAGTCAAATGCAACGATTGTTAATGCTGCAGTTCAACAACAAAAAAGTTATTTTAGCGACACTATGAATTCTTATATTTTAAAGTTTCCTCATAAGCCAGTGAAAACAGACCCATAAAAATAGTTTTCAGGATGAAAAAAGATTGCCATGTCTAAGACTAAAAGCAGCTTTTGGGGCCAAATCCTGCTCACCTTACTATGTGAGTAGCCCTGATATGTGTGTGTAAGTGATCGGGAGTACAACCTAACCTTTACAAAAATACAGTATAATATTTTGTGCTATATGCGAATAGACACAATTCAAGAGTAGCTACTGATGGTGTGTGACCTGGGCTTTTTGATAATGTAGTATTGAGCAGAATCTTTTACAACTGACCATGGAACCAATCAGCTCCCATAGTTACATTTCAGCTACTTAGAACAAAATGTATTGCTGTGTTGTCTTGGGGAGAGATGGACTCGAGCAACCTTCCATCTGAATGCTTCAGACTTTGGCTGTTCGAGATCTGGAGTCAGAATATCGTATACTAATCCCTTCCCCCCTCGTTATGAGTAGATTTTAGTCCTACGGTTACATGAGTTCATCTAATGCTATGTAGGACAAGTACAACTACAATCGTGTCTGTACTTTGCATCTTTTTTTATTTTTAGACATAGATGAATGTCGCTATGGCTACTGTCAGCAGCTGTGTGCCAATGTACCTGGTTCCTACTCCTGTACATGCAATCCAGGTTTTACCCTTAATGATGATGGACGATCATGCCAAGGTACTGTATACAGGCAATAACTACTGCAGTGTTGGCCCCAGCCCAGCAGAGCACTTAAGCGTGTGTGTAACTTTAAGAAAATGAATATCCGGCTGAGTTCACATGTGTTGTACTGTCTGTTATAGGGTATGGCTACACTTTGAGCTGGAGGAGACACAGCTGTGCTAGCTCTGACTGAGCTAGTGTGCTAAAAATAGAGCGTAGCCACTGCGGTGTGAGCAGCTAGCTGTCCCAGGTACATCTCTGTCCAAGCTGTTAGGCACATGCTCAGGGCAACCTGCCACAACCGCACCCTGTTTTTAGCATGCTAGCTTGATCCTGCAGGTATGTCTCCTCATGCTGGAATTTCAGCTTGCAGGGTAAAGGTTCCTGTAGGTACTCATATGACTCCCATCACGGTAGTATCTGAGCACCTTTTAGTCATTACCATATTTATACTTACGACACCCCTGTGAGGTAGGACAGTACCATTAGCTTCAGTTTCCATATGGAGAATAGACTCAGAGAGATGAAGTGACTTGCCCAAAATTGCGTAGGAAGTCTGTGGCAGAGCAGGAAATTGAATCCAGGTCTCCGAAGTCCCAGGTTAATGCCCTATTGGACCATTCTTCCTCTCCAGTGTGTTTAAGTGCCTTACCGGATCAGAGCCTCTATGATCTCATGATCAATGTTATATTTCTGTTCTTGAACAGTAAAATACTTCAAAGCAGCTCTCAGGGAATGGCCCAGTGTTAATGGGATAAAGACTTGCCAGGAGTTGCAAGTGTCCTAAAAGGAAAGTCTTTGCTTTATGGTAACCACAGGATTCTATAAGGATTGTTTCCTCATTACATCAGCATTCTCTAGATTTATCCTGCTGCTTTGGGCCTGGTCTTGATCAGATTAAATCAGTCGGAGAATCTTACAATTACTAGATAAACAAGGAAGCATCTGCAGTAAATAGTTTATCCCAGTCTTTCTTGTTATTTTCTGATCATAGACAGATCAAGCAGCTTTTTCCCCAAGTCTCAGTTGTAAGTGACCCTCTTCCTTCAGCAGGGGTAGGTTCAAGAGTTGGCAGACTTGTTAAATATCAGACTCTCTGATCTCATATTCAATGCTATCAAGTGCCTCAGCAACAGCATTAGGGAAGATGTTCCCAATTGCTTTACATACAGCATGGCCTGTGTTTCCAACCACTATTTTCATTACAATTCATCAGCCTTAAATACCAATAACAATACAAACTGAGTCAAACCTTTGCAAGAGAACCAGACGAAACTGCTGTGCCTGTACTATTAAGTTCTTTCTAAAGTTTGATTGTAATAGTAATTAATTAGAAGCAGTGCCTTGGGAAAAGTCATTGATAAACTGAGTATTGGTTTCCTGTAGATGTGAATGAATGTACAACCCAGAACCCTTGTGTGCAAAACTGCGTCAACACATATGGCTCTTTTCTCTGTCGCTGTGATCCTGGCTATGAACTGGAAGCTGATGGAATTAGCTGCAGCGGTAACTATCTTCTGTGATTTGGTGCGGGGAGGGAGTTAACTGTATTTAAATCATTCTTTGTAATGTATTTTTTTTTATATGCCTTCCTCTGAAGTTTCAAGTATGGTCCACTGTTAGAAGTAGGATATATCTACCTATCCAATCCAGTAGAGCAATTCATCTCTTCCTACTTTCAGTTAAACAGGAGGGTAAAAGCAAGAAACCACACAAAAATCAATGGTGGTGTTTCTTTTTTTCTCATAATGGTTTTAAAGAAATAGACTAAGCTTTAGAACTGTTCTGTGACAATGGTAAAGAACCACAGAAAAGAGTTGCTTTCTTCTAACACTCACCAAGGAACTTTATTGGCATAAATAAAATAGCATTATTCCAAAATCTACTCTTGCCCTGATGTACTAAATAGCTTACCTTAATTCAACAGGTACTTAAGCACGTTATCTGTCTTGCCCTGCTTTACTGCAGAATTTCCCCAAACATTTTCCAGCCCCACCTGCCTGCTACAGATTTAAAGAAACAAGAAACATCCTCATGAGCACTGTTGAATTTAATCAGATAGGAGTGATCCATCCACCATGTAGCAGTATTATTGGAAAATTGTGACAACATTGTTTTTTTCCCCTCTCATATTTTCATTTTGTTGCTTTATTTTGCTTAATTGAAAAAGAATAGTTAGGCTTACTTCTTTGGTGTGTGTCCCTATAGTCTGTTTAAATGAGAGAATCCAGCCAATATTTCTTGGAAGGAAAAAACCTCACTGGAAAAGCTTTGTTTTTTAATTTACACTAAACAGATGTAAAGGGCTGTGTTTGAGAGAAAAAACATGACGTGCAGTGTATGTTCAGCCATTGTTCTTTGCAAGCCTAATTATAAAGAAAGGGATTCAGACCTTCTGTGCCTTAGATTAGAGCTAGGTCAGGTCTGTAACATCTGGATCATGGAAACATACCTATGTAGTTCTACCTGTGAAGCAAGATGTAAGTGAATGGCCAACCACATGGACAATTAAAAACAGGTTTTCTGACAATAAGGAAATAAGAGGAATGTATCCTTTTACTCTCCAGCTTCTCATTCAATGCTACCTCACCTGTAGAGAAAGCTTAATTAAAAAGTTGGGAAGTAACATTTCAGTTGGATGCCCCGATGTATCAAACAGAATAGATGACATAGACGGACTCCGTTATTTGCAAAGCCTCTGCTCTACACCCAAACCCTCCCCTTGTCCATGCAGGTTTAGCGGAGGTGTACTTCTGCTACTGAGTGCCAGAGCTGAAAAGGTGCTGAATGCATTCACCTTCAGCTGCCATCAATGGGACGTGAGGCACTCAGCTCCCTACAGGAGGAGAGCTAGGTCCCCTATATAGCTGCACAGAGAACTGTCAGCAAGTCATTATGGGCCTGACTCTGTGTTTCTCGCCCACCAAAAACCCTCCTTGAAGTCAACAGGAGCCTTTGAATGTACCAGGCATGCAGGAGTGGGCCCTAAGGAGCATAAATAATCTGGTGACACGGCAGAATTTGGCATAGCAAAGAGCTTTAGAAAATTGCACCGATAAAGTCCAACTGCACTCCTGAAGGCAATGCCAGTTTTGCCATAGTCTTCCAGAAGAATTAACAAAACAGGTTGTATTTTTAAAAATACAGAGAAACCTATCGTAGGCCACCCCACCCCCTTGACTTCCATGATCTGCAACATTCAGTTGCATAGTAGAGATGATCCTGAATTAAAATGGCTTAGTAGCCTTGGGGCTACTTGGGGCTGAATGGTCTTCCCTGGTACTTTATTCTAAAAAGTAGCTATTTAAAAATGGCCCCCTGGAGTTCCATGTCCGTCATGACCCAGATCACAGATGTCAGTTTAAAATTAAAACAATTTTAAAATTTTTTTATCTGGGGACCTGAGAGTCAAGTTCCTTCCATCATCACCAGTAATAAAGCTCCTGCAGGCCAAACTATACTCTGCATGACAAGTTACTGACTGGAACTTAAACAATTCTCTTGATGATGCATAAAAAGGAATAAAATCTGGTTAACTCTCTCTTGGCTGTGTTGGCTCTGCAGGGCTAACAAGAGTAAGAAACACTAGAAGGTTATTTCAATCAGTCAAGTAAGCCACCCTGACTGATTACACACACTGAGCAGGTATATCTCCTGAGAGTGGGTTTCATTATCATTCATTAATAGTTGTAGGCCTGGCTTGACATGGGTGAGGCTTAGTAAACAATAGTAAATTGGATCATTTTCCTTTTTCAAGTAAAGTAATAATTTACATTCATTCCTAGCTACCATGAGCCATATTCACCCTGGTATAACTTCAGTAAAGTCAGTGGATTTACATCAAAGTTGAATCTGGCTTATTAAACTGAGCTGAATAGCAAACACCATGATCTTATAGCTCTATGAACTTTTGTTGTGACAGGCATTGTAGTTAGGATGGACTTCTGTTCAGGGGAAAGTCCTTTTTCCTTTAACACAAAGCATTCTAAACGTCATTCTACCACTGCAGACATGGATGAGTGCAGCTTCTCAGAGTTCCTTTGCCAGCACCAATGTGTGAATGAGCCCGGTTCTTACTACTGCTCCTGCCCCCCTGGCTATGTTCTGCTTGATGATAACAGAAGCTGCCAAGGTAAGAACATTCCAACCGTGAACTAAAACCCAACCAAACAGTAAATAGCTCATAGTTCTGGAAGGAAAATTAAGCTGATTCACTGAGAATCAAGACTTGAGATGTTTGCCTGATTTTGGCATTGCAAAAGGTAGGAAATATTCTTAGGGGGTGTCTTGTGCAGCTATGCTGGTGAGTGGTTACTCCCATGAGTGATCCTATTAAGATAAATGGGGTTATTTGCATGAGTAAGTGCTCACTATTGTGAGTAAGGGTTGCACAGAAAGGTACCTAATGGGCCAGTTTTTCTCCCACTGAAGACAGTGGCAAAACACCTACTGACTCCAATGGGGGAAATGAGGATTGGGTCCACTGACAGCCCCTACTTTACTCTGGAGCTTTTGAAATGCTGTTAACTCATTAAAGTATATTACTGAGTAGAGCTAATCTCAAACCTAGAGCACTGGTCCCTGCATCTATAGGTATGTCCTGCACTATAGGATCAGAAAGTGATCAACTGACTGCCATGACTGTGTGCCTGGGGCATTTTTTTTTATTGTATCTCCATTTATTGTTCTGTATGTTCTGCATTAAGCTGTAGCAGTGGTTGTACCATAGCTGCTGACTCACTTCTCCCTTTCGATACAGCTTTCTTCCTGTGGCTTCTCGGCCAGTTTTAAGCTGGCTGTGAGCATAGGAGCAGTCTGCTCTTTCTTTAATGTGCACCCTCTGTACATTCACTGAAAAATAAATCCTGCAGGGTTGAGATGTTATGCGGGGTTGATCAATATAGAGATTTTTTTAATCGTCTCAGTAGCAGCATTCATGGAGTAAGGTGTGGTTTTAAATTTTTAATGCCCAAACCCCTTGTTCCCCCCAAATGGCACTTCCAATAGCAGAGTGTATCTGACTCCATACTGAACGGCACTGGATCAGTGCCCTGTATTCTGAATGTTTCATTTATTAGCTGGCTAAGAAGAGCAAGGTTGAGGGGCAAATGGGGACATTGTATGTCCAACAATTCTTTCAGAAAACTTTGCATTATCGGTATATGGGCATGTTATACTCCCCTTCCCTCCCCTTTGTCTGTTTAACTTTTTAGATTGCAAGCTCTTTGGGGCAGGGGCCATGACTCCTTTATATTTGTGCAGTGCCTATCACTGTGTGGGCTCTGCCAGAAACTGAGAAATAAACTATTAATAATATAATGAAACCTGGCTTAAAAGAGGGACGGATGAAAAAATGTTTCTCCTTAGAGTGATTTTCCCTCTGTGTAGTGCACTTCGGGTTGGGCATACACTCTTTGTACCCGTGACTGGGGAACTGTCTTTAGCAGTGGCTGTGTGGTCTACGTATGCCTCCCCACTCTCCTTGTGTGCCATCCCAAAGAGATGAGAGGGGCTGCTAGAGAGCCACCCTCTTATCTCTTAGTTTGTTACCTTTAAGTTCCTTTTTACTGCACGTGGGCTAGGAGGGAGCCTCAGTGTTCGTGCTGAATTCTTCAGATTCTCTCTGTAAATAGTTTTCAAAGTTGTGAGAATTTTCATAGTTTTATAGTATAGTTAAGCAATAGATTTAGGGGTCTGGTTCCCTATTTTTGGAAACCCTTTCCAATGGTGGGAAGTCATTGCTGTATACACACCCACACCCACCCACCCACCCAATGGTTGTGGGGAGTATGCCAAGAATCTCTGGTTTCAAAAATTGCAATATGTGCTCCAAGCCCTTCCTGGTCACCGACTATTGCGTTATCTGTCTGTACTTCCTGGGGGAAGCCAATGTCCCTTCCAGTATTCTGCAGGTCATTTCTGAGTAGGAAAAAGCAGTCCAGGGAGTTTCAGCTCCAAAAGTTCCTCTTTGAGGAGTACATGAAAGTGAGGGGAATGCCCCTGTATACCAACCTGAAGAAGGTAGGATTGGCCCCTCTTCTTCGGTCCCCGGGCAGTTCCAAGACCTCCACCCCTCACCAGCTCAGAGAGGCTCAGGAGAGCAGGGAAGGGAAGGGAGATGCAAGTGCGTTCATAAGGACAAGAGGGAAGATTCCACATTCAAATCTAAGAAGAGGCAGAAATCCCTGCCCCATTACAAGTCACTGGGAGATTTGTACTTCAGAGCAGGACCATACAGTACTAAGAAGGAACAGACTGGGACTTCTTCAAAGGGCAAAACTGCAGCACCTTCCAGTACTGGGGACTGCTTCTTCAGCACCAAAACCCTCACTGGTACCATCGGATTTAGTGACCTCTTATTCAGTGGCCTGAGCTGTGGAGACATCCCCATCAACTCTGTCTGGCTTTCTGATTCCAGAAAATCTTCTGCTATTCCTAGAACTGGAGTCACTTCTCCTTTCCAGACCTCAACACCTGGCACCAAGACTTCAACTGATGCCACTTTCTCTGTGGTACCACTTTCCAATCCCCACCAACAAGTTGGGGATGAGGCAGACTGTCTCCGATACCATCAACGAGTAAAGGCAGATCACTACCACCTCCTGCAACATGAAGAGCCTCCCTTTCTGGATCTGAGGTCAGAATCCTCAAAGTCAGAAGAGGACAAAGTCAGCAGGCACCTGTCCTAAACTATGTCCCTCAGGACTCCTGCAGAGGATTGAGCCCTGATAAAATATTGAGAGTCTCCACAGTATCTCACTACTCTTGTACTAGAGGATACCCTCTCCCCCATATACTCACTGGTACCCAGCACCCCAGCGTCCATTACTGAGGGGCTACAATGTCACGCAGTGATGGTATTAAGTCTCAAGGCTCTTCAGGGACCACCATCCAATATACCCACCTTAAGACATAAAGGACCTAAGGAGATAAGGGATCCCAGGGTGGAGGAAGAACTTCCTTAGCCTGCTCAAGAGCCTCAACTCCAGCAGCAGGAGGATGAAGAGCATCATAAGGAGGATTTTGTGCCTGTGACCTTGTCCTCCTCTTCCCCAGATGATGCTGTGATTACAGATTCCCCTATGCACCCCAATTATACAAAGGCCTTTCAAGACTTACTCAAGAGAATGGCTGTTACTTCACATCCCCCTGGAAGAGGTCCAGGAAGCACCACACAAACTGCTAGACATTTTGCATAGATTGGACCAGAGCAGTGGTGCTCCCTATTAATGAGGCAATCCTCGAACCCCCCTGGACTCTTTGGCAGACAACCACCACAATCCCACCAGTGTCCAAGCAGGCTGAGAAGAGGTATTTAGTACCTGCAAAAGGGTCACAGTAGTTATTTTCTCACTGGCCTCCCAAATTGTTGGTAGTTTCAACAGCCACTGAGCATAGTCGACAGAGACAGGCTTAGTCAATGCTGCATGAGAAAGAAGCGAAGAGGCTTGACCTCTTTGGCAGAAAGGCTCATTCCTTGGCCTCTCTGCAATTCCAAGTCTCAAACTGCCAAGCTCTGATGGTCAAATATGATTTTACTATTTATGACAAGCTGACGAGCTTTTGGTTCTTCAAGATATTAGAGACCACTTCCAGACTCTACTTGATGAAGGAGGGCTGGTAACAAGATTGGCACTCCAGATACCTTAGTTGCAGCGGACATGGTGGAGAGATTCATGGCCACTACTGCCATGATGAGACACCCGTCATGCCCTTCTCAGGAATCCCAAAGGAAGTTCAGATGATGCTGAAACACCTCCATTTGAGTGTGACACTCTATTCAGTGCTAAGACAGATGAATCTCTCAGTTTGTTGAAAGACCCCAGAGCCACACTTTGGTTGCTGGGTATTTACAGATGTGCAGTGAAGAAGAAGTCCAGTGAGCCACAGTGCAGATGACCAACCCCACCTGCCTTTTATCACTAGTGGGAGTATGAACTACCACACAAGCAGCAGGGGACACATAGAAAGGGTGCCCAAGGTCAACTATCTTCCACCATCTAGACTGGTATTTTGACGGGACCTGCAAAAGCCAGACACTAACTGTCCCTCCAGATCTGCACAAACTCTCAGATCTTTCCCTCCCTTTGGAGGTTGACTTTCCCACTATCTGCCTGGACAGAAATCACAATGGACAGATGGGTCCTAGAGGTTGTCTCCTTGGGATACATTATTCAGTTCTCTTTCCTCCCCGACGGCCCTCCCTGTCCTCTTTCAAGCACATTCTCACAAGCACATGGACATGTCATCCAATGAAGTGAGCTGTAGCTCACGAAAGCTTATGCTCAAATAAATTTGTTAGTCTCTAAGGTGCCACAAGTCCTCCTTTTCATAAAGCACCAGCACATTCTTCTGCAGGAGGTAGAGTCGCACCTTGAACTGGAGCCAATAGAACTAATATCTCCAGCAGCAAGGAGAAAGGGATTGTCTACTCAAGGTATTTCCACATTCCCAAGAAGACTGGGGGATAGAGACCCACTCTGGACCTCAGGGAACAAACAAGTTCATTCACCACCCAAAGTTCAGAATGGTGATCCTATCATCCCCTTTTCTGGTGCTAGATCCAGACAACTGGTTCTCAGGCCCTTGGTCTCAAAGATGCCTGCATTCATACAGACATTCATCCAGCACAACGGAGATTCCTGAGATTTGTGGCCAGTCAACACCACTCCCAGGGATCTCCTCTTTGGGATCTTCATAAACCTAGAGTTTTTACCAAGGTACCTTCATTGGTAGCAGCTCACTTTCATCTGCAAGGAATGACAGTTTACCCTTACTTAGATGACTGGCTCCTGAAGGGATGATCTTACAGGGAAACACGAGAAGCAACTGCCATGCTTCTACATCTGTTTGAGAGGCTGGACCTCAGAGTGAACCTGGAGAAGTCTACCCTGGAACCCTCACAGTCGACAGAGTTTATCAGGGTCAGGCTGGATGCTGTTACAAACATACTTACCAGATGACCATTTCCTCTCCATCACCAGGCTCATACAGCAGATCTGTTTGATCCCCAGAACATCCAGAAAAATCCTGCTCATCACTGTTGGGTCATATGGCCACAAGTACTTATGTGTAAGGCTGTGTGTCTATCTCAGAGGTCACAGAAGTGACGGATTCCATGACTTTCTGTGACTTATGCAGCAGCTGATGCTGGCTCAGGCTGCAGTAGCAGTTTGGGTGAATGGGAGGGGGCTCGGGGCTGGGGCAGGGAGTTGGGGTGCATGGCGGCGGTGCTTTCCTGGGAGGAGGCTCCCCGGCTCCCACCAGGATGTTCCTGCAGCTCCTAGGCGGAGAGTCCAGGGGGGCTCTGTGCGCTGCCCGCGCCTGCAGCTGCCGCCCTCGCAGCTCCCATTGGCTGTGGTTTCCGGCCAATGGGAGCTGTAGGAGCTGGCACTTGTGGCAGAAGCAGCGTGTGGAGCCCCTCTGGGTGCCCCTTCCCCTAGGAGCTGCAGGGACATGCCGGTTGGAGCCAGGTAGGGAACCTGCCAGCCCCGCCAATCCTCCTCCTCCAGGACCAGCAGGGGTCCTGGGCCGCACGCCACCACCCATCCTCCCCCCTCTCAGCACCAGCGGGGGTTCCAGGCCACGTACTCCCAGCCTTAGTGGGGGCGCTGGGCCGTGGGCCGCCACCCGCCTCCCCTCTTCCACCCCTCCCCTGCTTCTCCCCCAGCACCTACTCTGGGAAGTTGAACAATATGTCCCTTGAGGGCATCATATGAACTCACTCAACTGGAGCTCAGGCAGGATTGGTAGCTTTCTTTAGAGACGTTCCTATTGCTGACATGTGCAGAGTAGAAACTTGGAGTTCCGTTCACACCTTTGCTAGACAATATGCACTGGTGCAAGCAGCTGCTTCTACTGCCTCTTCTGGCAGGACAGCTCTGCAATCTGCTGTGTCATAGGACTCCAAGCAGACACCTCTTTGAAACGGACACTGTTTGTAAATCATCTGAAGTGCATTACACATAGGGACAGCCACTTGAAGAAGAAGGATGGATTATTTACCTTGCAGTAACTTGAGTGCTTTGAGCTGTGCAGTGCACTACCAACACTCCTTCCCCATTGCGTGGTCTCCCCCTACTGGGCACTGATGGTGGAGAGGGAACTAAGATGGCCGTGATCTGGCAGCGTCCCTTATGCTGCACACAAGGATGCACACATGGCCCAGTGAAAAATCTCTGGTCCTGGGCCTATGCACAATCTAAATAGCACTACCCATAGGGACAACACATCACAAGAGCTCAAGTTACTACAAGGTTAGTAATCCATCCTTACTTATCAGACGTAGCCTTCTAATACAGATGGAGCACAGTTGTACTTTGTTTGGTGATACTTTGATGCAATCTCTTAATAGGGGAGGTTGCTTCATTATAATAAAATACAAATAATAAATGAAATCTAGCTATTATATAGCTGTTTTCATCCATAGATCTCGAAGTACTTTATAAAGGAGGTCAGTGTCATAGCCCCCATTTTACAGATGCGGGAAATTGAGGCACAGAGGGGGGATGTGACTTGCCCAAGGTCATCCAGGAAGTCAGTGGCAAAGCCAGGTCTCCTGAGTCCCAGTTCATTGCTCCAACCACTAGGCCACACTTTACAAGGGTGGCATCTTGTAGAGTTTTCCTTGTATTATCCTTCCTCTCATTTTTGTGTTTCAGATATCAATGAATGTGAGACTAGAAACTTCACTTGTACTACGCAGCAAACCTGTTTCAATATCCAAGGAGGATACAAATGTCTAGACCCAGTAAAGTGTGAGGATCCTTATATCCAGATCAATGACAAGTGAGTAACAGACCCATAGAAGTGGAAGGGCAGTAAATCTGCTTGAGGCAAATAAATTGCACTTCTGCAACATGACAGCAAAGTACATCTAAAGTGCTATACAGACATTAGGGTTGCATTTACTATTAGCAAGCTTTATAAAAATGATAAATTGCAATTACCTGCCAAGTCATCAGGTGGCAGGAGATTCAGTTGTGTGGGAAGTTAAGCTGGAAAATCCCTCACCAAAATGAGTGCAGCAGAGAAGACCATAATGGTTGTAATGCAAGAAAAGAAAGTTAGTTACTCCATTGCCACCTTCCTTTAATCATACTTGATCAAACCTAATCTATTTGTTAATAATAGTACTTCCTTACCTACCTAATCCTGGGGTTTGTGAGGATTCACTAGTTAATGTTTGTACACTGCTTTGAAAGCATAACACACTGAACTAGAGAGGAGTGGCAGCTCTGCTAGAGTTAAGATTGAGTCCCTTACTGTTTAAAAGATGACTCATCTAAGAGTTGTAAAATCCACCTGCTGACTGACATTGTCTTGAAATTTGCTTTGCCTCCTGGGGGTCCTAGGTACTGTTAGTGGTCCACATGTGGGGTCCTTTGAGCCCGGTGTTCCCAAGATACAATCCCCCTGCTAAAAATCCCCAGCATCTTACAAAATCACATGGTTCTTCTAACTTTTTTTGCACACGCTTGGGAGTCAAATTATGGCTGAAATTCTCCCCAGTTTTATCTCAGTCACTTGGGATTTATTTCAATTGGCGTATGGCACCTGCTGCCCCCTTGGGAAGTTACTCAATATTAAGCTTAAATCTCCAGATGGTATGTCAGTAGCTGAAGCCAAAGAGAACAAAAGACGTGCAACAAGACTAGGGCTCTGTTAACATCCAAAGGGTTGCCAGCCAATCTATTATCACCAGTTATAGTAACTGGGTGGCTCAAGGTGACATACTCCGGTCACAACCTGCGCAACACCGATGCATTGAGAATCTGAGCACTTTCAGCAAATGTGGCTTGTACAAGTTTCTTGTTCTCTGCCTGCATTCTGCAGGGGTTGCTTTTGGAAGTTTTGCCCCAAGGTCAAAATTCTGGTTTTAAGAGCCGTATTTTAAAGTGCTCTAAAATCTATATGCAGACTCTGAGTTTACTTTAGAAGTACTGTCAAGGAAATTAGCATTACTTCAATAGAGGGAACATGAGAGATTCTAGGAAGCAGTTAGGGTAATGTCATCAGCCTGAACAATGGGATTAAGTGTGATCAAAGGAAAGCAAGTTGCTGGATCTTTTAATGTTCACAGAGTTTCAGGCCAGCAGGGACCATTAGAACATAACATTGATAACAAAATTTACCTTTATTGGCCGTCAGTGCAAGAGTTTGCTCAAGTTTGGACCATCCATGGGGTGTTCATGGATTACGATTGGTGTGTCTAGTAAAGAGAGGGGGCTATTTAGATCATCATTGTGGACTGTCTGATTTAACTAGAGCTGTGCCTGAACCAAAACTCCAGACTCAGGCTTAGGAAGAATTGGGCTTTGTGGCTCTGGCCAGTCTTTAGATTTATTCTTTGACTGTATTTAATCTATGGCCTCTACTCAAAAGGTGTTGGACACACAGCCTGTCAAAAAAAAGTAATGTAATTATTTATATAGTGCCACTGATGTTCATGAAAAGAAAAGGAGTACTTGAGGCACCTTAGAGACTAACAAATTTATTTGAGCATAAGCTTTCGTGAGCTACAGCTCATGCTCAAATAAATTTGTTAGTCTCTAAGGTGCCACAAGTGCTCCTTTTCTTTTTGCGAATACAGACTACTAACATGGCTGCTACTCTGAAAACTGATGTTCATAGTTCTGCACCATGAGCTGGGCCAATAATTAACAGGTCCCTACCCTGAAGAGTTTATAGGCTAAATTCCTACCAGGACAATCGTGCAATGGGAGGCCATAGCTGCAGAGCTGCCAGAAAAGAAAGTCCAAATTTTTGAGCGATCAAAGGAGACAAAAGTTGCAGTATGAAGAGCAGCTTTGGCAGAGCCCGGAGAGCAGGAGGAAGATGAAGGCAGAGATATAGGCAGGATGGGGGTGGAGCTCTGAATGCAAGCAAAGGAAATGAAAATTGCATTGCTTCTTTAAGCTAGTTAAGTTTTGTACTCCATTATTTTTTGCTTTCATAGCAACATGTAGTGAATTAGATGTTGCAGAATTTGCTCAACACTGATGATAATTCTGTCCACATTAGTCGCTGCATGTGTCCAGCTGAAAACCCCGGTTGCAGAGATCAACCATTCACCATTCTATATAGAGACATGGATGTGGTGTCAGGACGGTCCGTGCCTTCTGACATCTTCCAAATGCAAGCAACAACTCGCTACCCTGGTGCCTATTACATCTTCCAAATCAAATCAGGGAACGAGGGCAGAGAATTCTACATGCGGGTGAGTAAGTCTGTATAGAGTCCTACCAGTATCTTATAGTTTGACAGCTGTACTATGTTTTTAATGTATACTATTTAAAATTTCAGCGCAAGATCTCTCATAGGGGCAGATGTGTGTCTGTCATACTACATCCATAGCCATGCAGTGTAATGTACTGGTCCATAATCACAGCGGGCTGCTCAAACCCAGAAAGGCTGTGGATGCTGGTTCTGCAGAAAGGTGACGTATCCTAGGGAAAGATACTCGATAATGGCAGTGTAGGAAATTCACCAGACTGGCCCAGCATGCCCCACTTGTGCTATTCCATACATGGCAATAGGGCGCAGTGAGATCTGTGATCTCACATCTTGAAATAGCTGAGGAGGGAGGCTGGTTTAAAATGTTGTCAGTTTCTTTTTTTAACTGAAAAACTGAGTTTTCTATTAAAAGAAAGTTTTTGCAGAGAGTGTCTGTTTTCTTCAAGACTTCTCGATTTTTTCATCAGAAAACTGAAAATCCAAAACTCAAAATGTTCAGTCAAAACACAAACGTTTTTGGCTAAAAACTGAAAAAAATTCAGTTTGCAGGGTTTTGGATTTTCAATAAAAAGTACAAATTTCCCACAAAATTTGTAGCTGACCTCTCTCTCTCTCCCCCACCCCTCCCTTTCCATTGGATAAGTATTGGACAGCTGACATTCTTAGAACAAGGAGCATCATGCTTGGTGGGACTCAGAAGCTTGGGTAGTAACCACAAGCAGAATCTGTCCCTGATAATCAAACAAGTGCCATTCATTGGAATACATGTAATAACACTTTCAGCACATCATAGGAAATAATATTAGAACAGATTCTGGCATTTCCCAATTCACATTCTTCATGGTAGCGTCGGATTCCGAACTTTAAAATGGCATCAGCTTTGTCTTAAGGTTCCAGGCAGTTCCAGAGATAATCATTTCCATCCTGTTAGCAGCATTTTGCTGTTGCAAAGTTGTATTGTTCCAGATTTTTTCACCTATCTGGGCTGATCAGTCAGTTGTCTGGGGTTCACGGACAAATCCCATTGTTCATATCTGATTCCTGTCTTTCATTTATCCCAGAAAGTACCCAAGGCCTTTCTTTTATTGGACATGTTGCACTTTTCCTTTAACTGGTAACAGAATATTCCCAGAGTGTCTAGGTTATAACCAGCAGGTGGTGCCTGTTCCTTTGTTTTGAAAAAAATAAAATAAAAACGAGAGGTTGCAGATGTGGGGGATGAGGGTGGGCAGGCAGATATTGCTGTAGTGTTAAAGGTGCCATCAGTCAGGTGGGTTGTTAAACTTAAGACCATGCTGCCCATCTCTGGTGAGCTATCCCACTGTCAGCTCAAATTTTTGTGGTACTTTTTCAAAACCTTGCAGGAGCTAACCCAAGCACTCTGGCTAGCATTATGTCTCTCAGTAAAACAGGTCCCAGGCTGTGTGTGTGATGTTCTGCTGAATGGTGATTTGCTGCTCAATTTACCAACACAGGACCAGATTTTCAAGTGCTGAGAACCAACCATTCTGGCTAGATTATCAAGCATTCAGCCCCCATTTAGGTACCTAAATGAGAGTCAGATTTTCAGAAGTGCTTGAGGGATGAATTTATTATGAGTGCTGAGCACATCTGAAAATCTGATTCACAATCCTAGCATTGCTTTCACCTTAGTGTATAATACATTTAAAGGAGTCTCTCAGAAGGGTCCAATTTTGCAACACATACTTATGCAAATGAAAAACCAATCCTGTTTCCATTGAAACCGGAAAAATATTCATGAACAGTTTTCTAGACATATGAAGTTTTTGTAATATATTCTTTTTAAATAAAGTCTAAATATTGGTACTTAAAACCACTCCACAGTGTCTCTTTAAATGGATAAATTTTCTCTGCATCAAACCAAAATGAACTTCAAGAAGCTTAAGAATTAACGGAAACAGGAAAAGAATACCTGACCCTACATGTCAGCACCTCTTGAATCCATGTTCTTGCTTTTTCCTCCAGATAATAACAATAGATTTATATGTACAATAACAACTTTCATCTGCAAGGATCCCCAAATGCTTTACAAACTGATAAAACTGTACAAAGTGACACTTCCTATGCCATTGAAATGCAGTCACCTCTGGGGTGAAGTGCAGTAGCTCTCAACAGTGCATGTAAATACACAACAATTCAGAACAGGAAATGCAAAGCGCCTTTTCTAATTGAAAGTGGACTGGAGGAGATATTTAGGCAGGCAGAATGTAATTGTCTGCTTAAGAATTTACGGTGAGTGACATGGGTCTTTAATTACCTCTGTTTTATACATCAGTCAAAATACAGCAACCACAGCAGCACAGTGTCCTCTACCACTATGCTAGAGCATTGCTTCAGTAACGACAGGGTATGTCTACACAGCAAATGAAGGGTGTTTAAAGCTAGTGTAAATCTAGCTAACTTGTAATTATGAGAGAAGAGACAAGGCAACACAGGCTTCATCACAGGTTAGCAACCCAAATATGTACCCACAGTCCCCAGTGGGCTTGTACATGGGCTTGTACTAGCCCCACTGAAGCCCAGGCTGCCACATCTTTACTACTATTGTTACCCATATAAGCTAAATTAAAGTTAGCACAGTTATGCCAATCCGCACTATGATCACACCTCCATTGCTGTGTACGTACCTTTAGAGAAAACAGTGAGACCTATTGAATCACCAGTACCTGGGTTTCCTCTGGAGGTGTCCCACCCATGTACTCACTAAGTCAATGAGGTACAATGTATAGGACACTAAACTAGGGGTCAGGAAACCTGGCTTTAATTCTCAGCTGTACCATTGACTTGCTGCCTGACCTTTGTTCACTTAACTACTCTGTGCCCAAATCTTTTCATCTGTCAAAGAGGAATAATGTCATTTGCCCATCTCAGCAAAATGGATGGAAGGGCTAAGCAAGCATCATTTTGAGATGTTAGACACTCAAACATTAAGTGATATACTCTAAGATCATAAACTTCATGTGTCATCTTTGGAAATCTCACCTGCTTCTCTCTCTGTTTTCCACACAGCAAACGGGACCCATCAGTGCTACTCTAGTGATGACCCGTCCTGTGAAAGGGCCACGTACCATTCAATTGGACTTGGAAATGATCACAGTCAACACTGTCATCAACTTCAGAGGGAGCTCTGTCATCCGGCTGAGGATATACGTATCACAGTACCCGTTCTAAACCTTCAGTACATTCCCTTTAAACGTTAAAAGCAACAACAAAAAGACATTAGCCCCTTTCTGCAGATCTTTTTCCTCAGAAAAATATAGCAGCTCAAAACCTAACCAGTGTTACCACAGCCCCAACAGCCTATGCCATCTGATGAGAGAAGCCTCTTCATATACAGTCCTTTCCAGGATGCAGACATCTGAACATGTATTGTCATCAGATCCCGTATGATTTTATATGTGATTATATGTTTTAAGAACCATTTTTGTTGTTGTTGATTTTAAAAACTTTTCTAGGGTGTGATTTCATGCTCCAAAAACTGTGAACCTCCCCACCTCTGTAACTGCAATACTGCTTAGCAAAGGCACCAAACAAACTGAGGAAAAAGCTGGCTTTTGCTATTTTGCTTTTTTCATTTTAAAAGGAAGGCAAACAAACAAAAAATTCACCTGTCCAAAAGTGGAATCTGAGAAGCGCTAACTACCATTGCCAGTTGTTTCTGAAATTGTCTGTCTCAGTTGTCCCTACATTTGTCTTAGTTCCATCTGTCCTTTTTGATCACATTTTTTAGTTGAGTCATTGTAAGTTCTTTCTAAAATACATGTTGTGCTATGCTTGCTGGATCTATAAGCCCTCCTTTTTAACAAAGTGTCACCTGCGTGGGTTCCTCACTGTATTAAATATTTCTACATAATTGAGTTCAAAGAGATCTATCACTGGATTGTGTATTTTAAAATAATTAGGGCCTGATCCTTATTTTCACCAAGGCCCTACCCTTTATACTACCAAGGCAGCACAAGCATAAATTTATGCTGCCAGAACAGTATAAAGGGGCCTTGGCATAACTGAGAATCAGGTCCTGAGTGTTCAACTGCTTTGCACACTTTAATGATTGTGCATAATTAGCGAAGATTTGAAGTGCTTGTGCTAGTTCTGTGGTTATGGCCAAAGCTAATTTCCCATTGTAACCCCAATATTCAATTTTGCCAAACCCAATTTCCTCCAAAAGAAAATAATCCCCCTGAAATTACCTATGCCAAAGCTTTTCCCAGAATAGAATTTTTCTGAAAAGTTTTGGGGAAAAAAATAGAAAATGAATTTTTAAAGTTGTGTGGCCCAGTTGAAATCAAGGGGAGTTTTGCCATTGACTTTAATGGGCCAGGATTTCACCCTGATGTGTTTTTTGTAAGTTTCTCTCTTGTTGACTATTTGCAATGTTTCCAGGTTTTTTCCTCTCCATTGGCTAATCTTACCTCCCAATGGGCTTGGCCAACAAAGGCTAAATTGTGCAGGCCTGTCTGAGGACAAGTGACCCAGTGTTTCTCAGAGGGCTAATAGGGGGTATAAAAAGATCTATAATGTGAAAGAGCTCAGAATGAGGTGTTTGTACTCCCACGTTATGGTAGTCTGGGAAGCAATATACTAGAGCTTCATTAGTGTAGTGATGTAAAGAGGAGGACTGCAGGCTCAGGAAGCTCTCAGGCATGGATTGCATGAAGGAATGGAGAAACTGACTATCTTGCTTATAATAGGCTTTGCAAATTCAGGACTGGTTTTTATTTCCCCCAGCAGAAGTACCCTTTGTTTACCAGGTTGCTCTTTATTTTTAATCAGCCTGAAGAAAGCCCCGGTACATTGGACCAGAGCAGAGAAATGCTCTGCACAGAGCAGAGTGTGCCTTAAAGTAGCAGGACACTGTATTTTGTTTCTTTTATTATTTTATCTTTTCCTGTTACCTCAGCTGCAGTGTGGGATGCATTGGGACAGAACTGTTTTCATGTGTCTACAGACCATCATATACAATCCTTTATATGATTATATAACAACCCTGCTGATTTCTGCCAGGCTGTGCTGAGCCAGAAAGAAAAGATGGGAGGTCAGGGAGACACGTGGTCAGGCAGCCATCCTGGAGGAGCTAGGGAAGGAATATAGAGAGAAGTATCAACAGGGACTGAGGCTCAAAAGGGGTCCAAGCATCATATTCTTCAGGCTTGGAAGAAAGGGGAGGGCAGGTGATGGGAGGCATATGGTTGGGAGGGCAGGATAGAGTAGCACTGACAGGTGACAGGGGAAGGTAAAAAGTGAGAAACAAGGGATCTGGGAGCAGGACAGGGAAAGGCAAAGTCTTGCATTAAAGACGTTAAACTCTTAATGCTGTCTGTTATGAAACTTTAATGCTTATAGTTTTCTATGTAGCAAAAACCCTCTCTTCTCTTTCTCCCTCCACTAATCCCTTAGCCCCTGAAGGAATCCTGCTCTGTCCACCCCCAATATCACCCACTGGAAAGAAACCCCACTTTGTTGGTCCTTATATAATCTCTTGGAGCAGGTCTCTTCTTCTGGGCCAGCCTGTGCGAACTTAATCTAGCCTTTGGAATTCATTAAAGCACAAGAAAACACCAGAGGAATTCCATAACAAAACATTTGTTGAAAGAGACGTAAGGTTGAAAGCGTGATTCAGCAGAGCCCAGGAATGCCCATAAAACAATATCACACTTTCAACACAAACACTTTGTGCCTAAAAAAACCTGAAAATGTCTGGAAGCCTTGAAAATCAGCCACTTCCCCTCTGCCATAAAGTCTTCTATCACTTGCTATCAACCTGGCCAACCTGAACCTTGCCAAACTATATACCAACTTCAAAATAACAAATTACTAAGGATTACAACATCTAATGCCCCCACATTTTCTATTCAAAGGATCCATTTCCAATATACTAGTACACAAGCATAGGTTATAGCAGTTCTCACAAATAAGGACTACACATGTTAGTTTTCACATAATATAGATTCAGATAGTTAAAAATGCAAACTTTCAAGCTCTGCAAACCTTTACATAACCCTGTGTCGCAAGATAACGAGGCCCTGTCAGCAGAGCAGGTGTGTCCGGTTGAGATAATTAAATGGGATAGAGCTACACCTGTGGCTATAAAAGACTGTCAGAGGGCAGGGAGAGGAGGCATGACAGGCTATGCCTGGAATGAGGAACTGTAGAGGAGTGGTGCTAATGTCTCTGGTAGATCCTTAGAGCAAGGGGCCAGGTACTCAGGAAGGTTATCCTGGAGTTGCTTTTCCAGAAGAGCACCAGAGCTAGCTGAATGAGGACTGGTGGAGCAGGGAGCTGGATGGAGTAGTAGGAAGCAGTATTACTAAAGACACCTGGGATGGGGGGCTGTGAAACCATAGGACAGTGGGAGGACCTTCTTGTTTGCTTCAGTTTGAACAGTAAACTGGGCCTAAAGCAAGTGCGGGCATCGCTATGAGTGCTTGTTACACTGGGGAGAAGCCCTGCTCTGCCACCCCCTCCAGCTCCAAACTTTCTATAACACCAGCCAGAGCCATAATTCTAGTCTTAGTCATACAATTAGTCTCCTAGTCCCCCGCTGCGTCATGCTGAACTCTGACATGGTCTCTATTTGCTGTGCATTTAATAAACAATAGATCTAATCAACAGTATAGAGCTGGCAGCACACATGGTCTAGTGAATATGGCACTAGACTGGAAGTCAGGAGACCCGTGGTCTGTTTCTGGCTCTGCCACTCACCTGCTGTGTGACCTTGGGAAAGTCACTTTGCATCTCTTTCCCCTTCCACCCTGTGACTGTCTTGTCTCTTTAGACTGTAAATTCTTTGGAGCAGAGAGTCTCTCTTGCTATGTGTTTGTAGTATCTAACATAATCTCTGTAGGGGCCTTTAGGGGTATGGCTACACTGCAATTAAAGATCCATGGGTGACCCATGCAGCTGGCTTGGGCTAAGGGGCTGTTCAACTGTGGTGTAGATATTCAGGATCTCGAACCCTGCGGGGTGGGAGGACCCCAGAGTTTGGGCTACAACCTGAGCCAGAACGTCTGCACTGCAATTAAATAGCCCGAGCTCCATGAGCCTGAGTCAGCTGGAACGAGCCAGCCACAGGTGTCTAATCGGAGTGTAGACATACCCTGAAAATACTGTAATACAAATAAATAATAGTAATCTTCACTACAGAACAAACCAAGCAGGGAATCTATTCCCACAAATGGATACAGGGAGTGATGCAAGCCAGGTAGGATGACAAATGAAGATTGTGCCATAGAATCATAGAATATCAGGGTTGGAAGGGACCTCAGGAGGTTATCTAGTCCAACCCCCTGCTTAAAGCAGGACCAATCCCCAATTTTTGCTCCAGATCCCAAATGGCCCCCTCAAGGATTGAACTCACAACCCTGGGTTTAGCAGGCCAATGCTCAAACCACTGAGCTATTCCCCCCCCCGCCCCAATGAGTGGTGAAGGATGATATGGTAGTGGGGAACTGACTGGCTCCTCTAATTGTTTATTTTCAGACTGTTCAACTTGGGGATCTTCTTAGGGGTATACTTTTTATGCAGCAAATGGGATGTTATTTTCTATTAACTGACCTCCACTGAAACATACTTTCAACCTGAACCCTTTTTCTTTTTTTTTAAATGAGGGTTTGTTTGGGCATAGTTCCTATTCTGCTTCCTGCTGTAGAATCATAGGATTGGAAGAGACCTTGAGAGGTCATGAAGTCCAGTCCCTGAACTCATGGCAGGACTAAGTATTTCTAGACCATCCCCCTACAAGGGGATGAATACACAATCACAGGCCAGGCTTCCATTCATGGATTTTTAACTGAATAAAATTGACACTGATCTACTTATCAGTCCTCTAACATAGATTAAACCAAATTCTCAGGGTTTGTCTACACAGCAAGTTACTGCACAGTAAGCCAGAGTGTAATTCTGTAGTAAAACAGCTTGCTGCACAGTAACATCCTGTGTGGACGTTGATCTGAAATTCCTGGAGTGTGGCTTGATGTGCTACTACTTCAAAGTATAGTCAGCCAAGCCATACTCCAGGACTTTCAAGTGTGCTGTAGCAATGTCCATGCAGGATGTTACTACGTAAGCTGGTGGGCTGTAGATTCACACCCTGGTTTGTCACACAGTAACTTGTCCCTAGAGGGCCTGAACACCCAAGGTTGAGAAGAGTTGAGATTTCAGCATCTCTCAGGACTTAGCTCATGCATAAGTCAGGATTGTTAGTTCTCAACATGGGAGTCTACATTCCACTTTAGCCTTCTCTGGCCCTCTCTTGAAAGATTTGTCCCTCTGTTCAGATGTAGTCCTGGGTCCTGCTCCCAAGCCTAGCTTGGGTTTCACTTTACCTTTCATTATATCTTAGGCGCATCATTAGCATCAGCGCAATCAATAAATCCAGTCTTCTCTAGCTAAAAATAGACGGAACAGTATCACTGTTCAATGGTTCCCAAATCTAGTCTGTCTCTAGGATTTCCTGTTGCACTTGTCTCTGTAGTATCTATCAGTGTTAAAAACTTGCTGAAAGAAATTCACAGCTCAGCAACATGGAAAAGAAATGAATCTTGCTTGTATGTTGTTTAATTCTGCCTCATGATTCATTCTTGCTACAGTTAAGTGCAGAATGTTGTACAAAGGCGAATAAGTATGTCTACTGCATGGGCAGATCCTCAGCTAGTATAAATTGGCATAGCTCCATTGACTTCAATAGAGCTATGACAAATTACACCAACGGAGGATCTTCCTGTAATTTGTGTGTGTGTGTGTGTGTGTGCGCGTGTGTTTGTGTGTGTGTGTGTCTCTCTCTCTCTCTCTCTCCACATTTCTGCATGAATTGAGGAAGAATTTACAATAGCTAAAATTGGATATGATATGGTGTGTATATATACATTTGGAAATAGCCATAACTAAAGAGTGCAAGGTGAAGAGAGATGACTGAGCAGTGTTTGATCATCCCAAATGGGTACACATAAATAGCTTGATTACTCCACATGTAGCTGCTGTATATTGTGAGTCAAATTGTGGCTTGCTCTGCACAGAACCATGTGCCATCAAACCTATGGCCAGCTGTAGGAGCTTGGGGCAGATACTGGCTAGCCCTAACTTGGGCCCCTCTGCAATATCACAGGTCATTATGACGTGGTACACAGGGGTCCTGGAGAGTTTATGCTTGGATACTCTGCCCTCCTGCTGGGGCTGAGTGGGGTAGCAGGGTGGAGGTAGGGGCTTGGCCATCTCACCCTCTCCATAGGGAGTTTGCTCTGCAGCCTGAGTGACCTACCCCCAGCGACAGCCCACCGTAGGCACCCCTGACCCAGTGTTTATACGTGGATACCCCTAATCCAGCAATTGCTTCTCTTCTCACCTCATCCCTATGTAAATTATTCCTACTTTTTGTATGAATAGGCTGCACTATGGGTCTTGACCAGAATACTCATAGACCCAAAGGCCAGAAGTGGCCATTGACATCATCTAGTCTGATCTCTTGTATAACAAAGGCCAGAGGACTCCCCCAAAATAATTCCTACTGCAGATCTTTTAGAAAACATCCAATCTAGATTTTAAAATTGCCAGTGATGGAGAATCCATCATAATCCATGGTAAATTGTTCTAGTGGATAATTGCCTTCACTGTTAAAAACGTACGCCTTATTTCCTTCTGAATTTGTATAACTTCAGGTTCCAGCATCGGAATGTGTTATACCTTTCTCTGATAGATTGAAAAGACCACTATCGAATATTTGTTTCCCATGTAGGTACTTTGATTTGATCAGTCTTTATCTTCTCTTTGTTAAGCTAAATAGATAGATTGAAATTGTTCAATCACTATAAGATATGTTCTCTAATCCCTTAATCATTCTTATGGTTCTTCTCTGAACCCCCTCCAATTTATCAACATCCTTCCTGATTTGTGGACACCAGAACTGGAGATGGTATTCCAGAAGCAGTCACCCCAGTGCCAACTGCTGAGGTAAAGTAAACTCTCTTCTTACTCAAGATTTCCCCTGTTTATGCATTCCAGGATCACATTAGTACTTTTGGCTACAGCATTTCACTGGGAGCTCACGTTCAGCTGACTGTCCACCATGAGCCCCAGATCTCCTTCAGAGTCACTGCTTACTAGGAGAGAATCCCCCATCCTATAAGTGTGGCCTACATTCTTTGTATACATTTATATTTAGCCATATTAAAATACATTGTTTGCTTGAGCCCAATTTACCAAGAAATCCAGGATGCTCTATATCAGAGACCTGTCCTCTTTCTTATTTACTACCCCTCAATTTTTGTGTTATATGCAAATTTGATCAGTGATAATATGATGATTTCTTCCAGGTCATTGATAAAAATGTTAACCAGGGTAGGTTCAAGAGTCAATCCCTGCAGAATCGCCCCAGAAACCCTGTTTGATGATGATTCCTCATATACAATTACATTTTGAGAGCTTTCAGTTAGCCAATTTTTAAGCCATTTAATGCATGCCATGTTAATTTTGTATCCATCTAGTTTTTTAATCAAAATATCATGAGGTACTGAGTCAAATTATATAAACACTTACTTTGTTCAACCAAACTTGTAATCTCATCACAAAAAGATCAAGTTAGTTTGATTGGGATCTATTTTCCATAAACCCGTGTTGATTGGCATTAATTATATTACTCTCCTTTAAATCCTTATTAATGGAGTCCTGTATCAGCTGCTCCATTATCTTGCCTGGGATGAATGTCATACTGCCAGTCTTATAATTACTGGGTCATCCTGCTTACCTTTTTTAAATATTGGCACATTAGCTTTCTTCCAGTCTTGGAACACCAGGGAAGTTCCAGAAGATTTATTGAAAATCAACATTAATGGTCCAGCGAGCTCCTCAGACAGCTCTTCTTAAAAGCTCTTGAGTGCAAGGTATCTGGACCTGCTGATTTTAAAATGTCTGTCTGCTGTTTTACATCCTCCTGAGATACTGGTGGAATGGAAAGTGTGTTATCGTATGATATGAGTTTTCCCACAAATACAGAACAGAAATATTTATTGAACACTTCTGCCTTTTTGCATTATTATTGATAATTTTACATTTCCATCTAGTAATGCACATACTACGGGGGGGGGGGGGGGGAGTTATACCTATTCCTAGGATGTACCAGTTAGAATTTTGATGTCTATTTGTATCATGGATATCCATGGGCCAACTGAATCCCTAGTGTGAACTCCATTGACATCACAGGAGTCACATCAGGGATGGATTTGGCCCAATTTAGATCCACCTTGATGCAAACAAGTCAATATGAATGCATAAAAATAATTATTAGAGTCAGGCTGGGTAAAAATGGGATCTCTAGAAAATGCTCCATTTCATAAGACACCCCTAGCAACTATATATCCTGATGGCATTAAATAGTATCCTTTGGGAGGCTTTCATTTCTTTCCACGCTTTGATGTATCCGTAACTGTAAGTTACCTCACACTCTCTCCCTCTGCAACCCATGCGCCAGGTCACAATGGCTGGAGTGGGGAGCCAGAGCCAGGCCCAGACCTGTGGGACAGGAACTGCTGCTGCAGGGTGAGCATGGGGCAGACCCATGCACTGCCACCCCGCCCTACTGGAGTAGGAGACGTGTGTTTTTACCTGTCCCCCACCCTTGGTTTCAGGGTTTCTATGAGTTCAGCAAAGCCCAGGCTAAACCCGCCACTGCTGCCCAACCCACAGTTTGTACAGCAAGCTCTCAACATTCTTTCTTATGTTTCCTCTGGAACCACAGGCATGACACTACCCTGCCAGCTGGTTGGTCCTCCCTGCAGTTACTGTGAGGTAAAGCTGCAGATCCTGTCTCTCATGGGGAAAGTGTTAGCTTTGAATTGATTGCCCAATCAGCAACCTGGTTACAGGATGTAATTTTATGAAGAGGATAAAGAAAATTGGCTTCCAAGGTAACACTTTGTGGTTCTACCAAGTTGCTTCTCTCCTGAAATGTTGACTGTCTCATGATGGTTTGGGAGTCTCAGTGCTTCCTAAAAAACCATGAACATGACTGTCATGTCATACATATTTGGATACTTCACATTTTGGATGTTCTCCCAGTTTGTGAAAACAACAACTAGACCAATTCATACGTTGTGCAATGTGAGCACAACTGCGTTGAAGTCAGTGGAGTTGCCACCTGCCTTACATCTGGCCTGGATTTTACCCCGTTTTAGTTTAAGGTTTGAGTCCCAATGTCAGTTATAAATGCATCCAGATATATAGGATTTTCACACTAGGGCTGAATGATTCATTTCTAGTAAATAATATAAACAGCTGTACAATTGCTGCTTCTCTTTCTGTTTGGGAAATGTCCTCAGGCATTTTGAGATTTTTCTCATATTTCAGATTATTTACTGAAATACTGCTATGAATGGGTGCCAGTTCTGCAAGGACTCAAGCACATGCTTAACGTGACACATTGGGAAAAGTCCCTTTCACCTCAATCATAGAATCATAGAAGATTAGGGTTGGAAGAGACCTCAGTGCGACTATTCACAGTGCATAAAGTGAAGGACACGTGCATATCTTTGCAGGCCCAAGAATCATTCAGAGAAATCATTCATTGAATTATCTTTCCACCCTATAAGTAATCTCAGTGAATTCAATGGGACTGCTCAGTGTGTAAAGTCTAGCATTGTGCATAAGTCTTTGCAAGACTGGAGCCTTTGTCTAGAGATTGTTCATGAGCACTCGTGAGCATTCAGTATTCAAAGTGTGCAATTACAGTTGCATCAGTTAGTTTTAACTGGACACACACAGCTCATCTAGGATTGTTTGTGTTCCCTGATTGGCTAAATGTGATTCAAGTTTCTAGCTCCAATAAGTTCAGATTCTCTAATGTTCACTTCAAATTGGCTGTTTTATAGAAGCATTCCAGCCAGAAAGCTCATTTGATAGAATGTTTATGGGAACTGAACACAAAATGGGCATGAATGCAGCCAAAATGACCAATATGGTGACAGGATAAATATTGCCAGAAAAGGGGATTCAGGGTTTTCACCCTGCTGTAACTGATTTTCTAAAACCACCTCTTTTAGACCTGACAATCTGGTATTATTCCAACCTTGAAGGGGTGGGGGCGGGATTGGCAACATCAAAGAGAAGGGTGCGCATTTTCCAAAAATCTCCCCCTTCGTCATTGTCAGAAGGACTGATCAGGCCTGAGTCTCCATTGCCCTGCACCTTGTGCAATCAGTTACTCTGGCACACAGTGGGTATCAATCTTTACCACTCTAATTTGGTAGCACTTTGTACCAGTTTAAGTGACTACACAAGGTGCAGAACAATGAAGAATCAGACCCATCGGCTAAGATTAGAAGACTATGATGGGCCAAAACTGTAATTAAATCAGGGAGTTATGAAAATAAGGGGTCGTCACCTTCAAATCCGCGTCTATAGCATCACTGCAGTTGCCATAGATAAACACCCAAAGAAAGACAGACAATCTCTTTAGAATAATGTGTGGGTGCTGTATATAGCTCTAGGAGGAAGGGATCCCACACTGATTCTGGAAAGAAGGGGATCACCACCCCAAACATCCAAACATCCTTGTCTTATTCTAAAAGGGATTAAGAGCATGTGCTCACCACAAGAACACAAAGGAGCCGATTGCCTGACTGGTGGGTATATAAGCTTTCAGGAGAAGCTAGATGAGAAGGAAGAAGGCAAAATCCTGAAAGAATAGTGGGGATTGGCTTCTTGCCACCTCAGCCTGAACACCTTTTCCCTGTCCCTTTAGGAACTTTGGCAGAAGGAAGCTCTGTTCAGGCCTTAAAAAGGCAGGAAAATGTTCAATTACTTTTGTTTAAGGTGTTCCAAGTCTCTTGCTTATCCTACTGCTGCTTCAACCTATCATCTAATAATTAATACTAAAAGGCAGCCAGGGCTTCCAAAATAGCAAAGGTATAACCGTTTCTCATGTAATTAGTGAGAGCTGGAGGGACAGATTCACTGCCTAACTCAGCAGCTGTTCCATTAAACTTCTGTTTCTGTTTAAACAGTCATTTCCCTAAACCTTACATGCAGGCTTTCCAGATTTCTAAACACATGCTATGTTTTGTAACCCTAGGTTGTGACAAAAGAGATAACTGTAATTTAAAATAGATGGCTTCACTGTTGCTCGTGACACTTTAACGTACAAACCCTTACTTCATTTGTATCTGAAAAAGAGTAATTTGTGTACTGTTTTGCCACTTGTGGGACTGTTCTTAAAGCTTTTTTAAATAAAAATACATTTCCAATAAAACTATAATTGAATTAAACTATGTTGTGACTATCTGAATGTGATACGTTTTCTAAGTGGTGGTTTTGATTCCATTTAACGCATTCATTCTGAGGGAACCTCTTTACAAAGGAAATTGAGTGAGTTTGATATCATTACATCTATCAGGCATAAGTGCTGTTACAAAATATATAGTATTATAGCTATATATCAGTGTTCCTTTAAATATGCCATGTGGTACTAGATAATAAGCCATGATTAGTGAATGTCATGGATAATTAAAATTTCATCCTTAAGAAACTAGAAGACATTAATGTTGTTGCACGGATTCACAGTTTGAACATCCATCTAGACTGCAACTAGCTTTTGTGTGCATGTGTCTCCGCTTATTCTCCCACTGATTTTTGTGTCTGTTAAGGCTCATGTTAAGACAGATTAACGCTTCAGCAGGTGTACAGGGAGAGAGATGGGCACAAGGGGCCTTCCTCTTCCTCAAACTGCCCATCGAAGTACAGGATCACTTATACTCCCCTCCACTCTTCTGAATGCAGGCACCACTTCCAGCTAGCTCCCATGGGGCCTTAGCCAGGCCCTATCCCAACACATGGCAAGCATAGCTAGCCAGCTGTAAGGGGGAGTGCATGCTGCACCTTCTCACATGTGGTATGCTGCTGCTGCCTGGTGGGGAGGTGATGTACTTTCCTGGGCCCTGGGGTAGTTTCACTCCATGCTGTCCCAACAATCTGGCTCTTTGCCTTTGAGGGAAGGTATAGAGTGCACATGTAGCTGCTGAGGTCAGAATTTCACCTTTAGCTTTGCAGGGTGAACTAGCCTTTGTAACGAATAACTTAATATGATCTAAATCAGACAACTCAGTCTGGTGGCCATAAGTTCCAGGGGGACTTCCTGATCACTAAATCAATAACCAGTTGTTAGTTTTCATCCTCACATGTGATACATGGCTTATGGCTCTAATACAAGAAAGTATTTCCAGTTTTTCTGCATGACAGGTTTAATTATCTCTAATTTGTTTTCTTTCAAGTGGAATGTTCTCCCATTGTTTATTACAGTAAATTCCAAAGGCAGTTGAGTCATTGACTGTATTTCCTTTGTCTAGGGGCTAAATGACGCTGGGTCATAGTGTTGCTTTTCCTTCCTCTCACCAAATAACTCCTACGGCTGACTGCAGTAATGCGTGCCATGTCAATTTGACATTCACTGGGAATATGTTGACTTACAAGCTATTCACGGCGCTGATAAGGATCTTTAGCAGTTTCAAATACAAATTGACAGCTATGTTGCTCTTTAACAATGTCACCAGGGCACTGAAGTCACGGCACTGCAAACTCTGAATCAAGTGATGTTGACAGAGCATGATACAGTAGTTGATGGGAAGGGGAAAGGAGCCCCAGGGCAAGAATATTGGTTAGAAACATGTGAGCAGAACCAAATGTCCCAATAAATCTACCCATGCTAAATGTTGTTAGCACTGTTCTATGGTCCATGGCCAAAATTTTCCAAATGGGAGCCTAAAATCAGGCTCTGGCAGCCCTATGGGGGCATCTAAATAGAAATAGCCTGATTATTAAATCTGCTGAGCATCTGCAGCTCACAAGCACTGCCATAGAAAAGGGGCTTGTGCGGAAAGCAAGTCACTTCCATTCAGGTGTCTGAATATGGCTGTAAAAGCCTGACTTCAGGCTCGCAGCTTTGAACACGGTGGCCTCTCTCAAGCTGTTTCCCTGTGTGCTTTTAAGGTCAGTGCTGTTATAATCATAGGAGTGTCACTGTCTTCTGGGTTTGTATATAGCACTACTGTCCCCTCCTTTGGCCCTATTTACAGCACAAGGATAATTTATTTCCATGGCCAAGGGCTGTCCTCTGCTAGGGACTGTTCCACTGGCCTTTTTACATGATCTCACAGGCAAAGCAGATGGCGTTGTCTTTCTTCAGGGAAAACCCACAAGGGCTGTGGAAATCTGGATAATGCATGAAGAGGTTGCACTCTTCTCTCTGTCTGTACTGAGCCACTGCACAGCTGGACATGTCGTCTTTTGGCTTAGGTGTAAAACTGAGGTCCTGACAATCTGTAGTCACTACATTTCCTGTTGCATTTTTCCTAAGGATAGGGGTATTAACCCAACTTTCCTGCCTAATCCCAGTTGGGGAATTGCATTCTACCTACCTAAATTTCCCCCTGCACTCTCACTGGCAGTATGCATTCCTCCCCTCCTGTATGTCTGGTGCTACTGAATGCTGTTAACCCCTTCCTCCATTTCAGTACCCAGGGGCCTACATCACTGGGAGGGGAAGTGAATTCTATAAAGCCAGATTGTGAATCCAGTATTTGTACTAGGGAGCAGTTTCTCACACCGTTAATCCTATTGCCTTCATTTGGATGACTCATGAGTAATTACTCATCATCATGAGTAAGAAGTTCCCAATCTATCCCATAATTTATAAAGCATTTTGAGGTCCTCTTGGATGAAAGGTGCTATTCAAGAATAAGATGAGTAGTAAGGATCTTCCCGGTGTCTCATTTCCCATTCTACCTTTAAATATCTCTCCCTGCCACGGTTCTTCCATAATTCAGTCACCATATCATTTCAAGATGATCGCCAAGTTCTAGAGCACTGAAACAGGGTTCAAAGCAAAGTCTGCTTGACCTTTGCATGTTAATGATAGATTTGAAGATTACAAAGCCACTGTGTTGTTTTAACCGACAGCACTTGGGGAGCAATCAGTGCATTGACTGAGAAGTGTGCAGTAAAGTTTACTTAGTCCTTGAATAGGCAGTGAACACATCCTTGTCTGTTTGAGTACCTTTCACCCTCACTGGTCATTTTTCATCCCATCACCTGGATACATATACATGTGTTTTTAATGTGATGTTAATCCTTGAGCTGCAACAAAATGATTAACCCTTCACCGCAGAATGCCTTGCTACCACGTATGTGGCTCTTATGGTGTTAAGGAATTAAAGCAATAGTGACTGCTGAAAATATAGGAATACGTTCAAATGGATGGGTGTTTCAAAGTTAGTAAAGGACCAGCCTTCGTGGTAAATATGAAAGTTTCCTGTCAGAGCATCAATAAATACCAAATATAGCTACCTTTCCTTGCAATACATATTACACATATAATTATTACTGATGCCTCCAGTTGTTTGGAATTACTCTGTCAATCAAATACTTTCAAGAATAAATGCTTTGCAATTTGCAGCTTTTAGTGTTTATGCTAACACTGGTTTGGAATATAATCGATAATGCAGCTCAAGTTATGAGATCAAGTTACACATGAATGGAACACATCCTGCTCTGTTTAGTCTCTGATGTGATCTGGGTAGATCTATACACACTCATCTCATGGAGCATGGATTTATGCATTCAGCTTAATGGGAGTTGTAAAACCCTGTCCATCAAGGTGAGGATAAATTCTACTATGGGCTATAGTTTATCCTCATTCCTGGCATGGAAGTCCTGGTGATATCAACAGCAGTTTTGTACAGAGAGTAGAATATCTACTGATTGCTGTTTCCTATTGCCTAAGAATTGCACACACAGGTAATCTGTGCTACAATACTCAGTGATGTTTCTTACCCTGTCTTCTCACCCCACATGCCCCCCTGTTTTGGCTCATCTACATGTTATTTCTTGTATACTTGATTGTAAGCTTTTTGGGGCAGGGACTGTTTTGTTATATGTCAGTACGGTGTCATAATTCAGGGCAACTACAGCTGTATCTGTCTTTTATGGTCCAGCAAGGACACCCACCCTCAGTCTTCTGTCAGGTATCTTGGGTGGAGATACCTGTCTCTCTCCCTCCTAACCAGGGTATTACCAGGCTACACAGTTCCGTTCCTATACACACTGTGTTATTCCCCAGCAAGGCATAGAGATGCTACATTTAATTCCACAATAATACATAAATATTTGCATTTTTAATATAGTGAACTCCTAAAATACTTAAACTCTTTTGAATTAAGTTGAATTTAATTACATATAGTTTGTCCAGGATTTTGCCATACCTGTCACATACAGCACCTAGTACAATGGATCCCTCACTTGACTGAGAATTCTAGGTGCTGTTGTACTGTAAATGTTAATTTGTTGATGAAGAAGAATGGATTATTGGTTTAGTATTGACTCAATGGTAAGAGGACTGCCTACCGAATCAGTACCACCACTTCTTACACCACTCTGGATTTTCCTTGAGGGTTTGGATAGGGCTCTCAGCTAAATATTGCCCAGCTCCAGTCCTGCATAACCTGTAAGAGATGACACAGTCATGGACTGGATCCTCAGCTGATAAAAATCAGCACAGCTCTATTGAAATTGGAAATGGACTTAAAATGGAGCTATCCTGATCAGACGCAGATTAAGATTTATTGGGCACAAAGAACATTGGGGGTCCCCACGCACACATCTCATGGGGCCCCACCTCCTGCTCCTCCCCTTTCCCCCATGGTCCTGCCTCCTGGCCTGGCCAGAAGTCAGGGCATGGTAAGAGCTGCCCAGGGAGCCTGGGCTGCTGTGGGGAGCCCCAGAACCTCACCTGTCCTGGACAGTGGGTCCTGGAGGGCAGGGACACGGGCTGGGGGCTGCTTTCAGGCACCCCAGCTCCTCACCCCAGACAAATGGAGGATCTGGGGCTCCTGACAGCTGCCCGGGCTGCATAGAAATAAATATGAATGAAAATAAATAGTTCAATGCATTAAAATGTGGCTATCTTAAAGATGTCATCTTGTCAATAAACGGTTTGGTTTTGAATTAATAACCCTGCTGATACTTGTGGCAATAGTTCTGGAGCCTGTACTTTCAGGTGAGTGTGGACAGCTGCAGGTGTCTGTACACACTGTATAGCATTATGCCAGAGAACTCTGCCAAAGTGCCAAACATTGTAATAGCTGAGACATGAGGTTTTGTATTAAAACAATACCTATTGGTAAGTGTTGAAGACTGGGAGTCAGGACACTTGAGTTCTCTAACTAGCAGTGATACTTGATTCACTTTGTGCTTGACTGTAGGCAATTTACTTAACCTCTGTGTGTTTCACTGTACCCATGTGTAAAATGGGGAAAGGGGAGACAGCTCTGTGCAGGAGGGAGGGGGAAGGAGATTGGCTCAGGAGGGCAGCTCCACATGGGAGGGAGGGACTTGGGGGGGGCGGGGCAGATTCGCACAGGAGGAATATGCTCAGTGCTCACCTGGTCCGGCTTGGTCGGGGCCTCAAGGGGGGAAAGGAGGAGCAGCCGGTGGGGCCCCAGAAGGAGGGAGAGGAGGACCATGGGGGGGGGGCAGAGTTCTGGCTTGCAGAGGGGACCCTCCAATTGTCCAGAGCCCCTGGGCACGGGCCCATACAGTAATCCACCGCTGATCCTGATTTACACCAGCTGAGGATCTGGACCCATACTGCAACATGGCATGGCTGTAGTAAAACTCTTGGTAGGCTTCCACCTTGAATAGAGGCTGCTCCCTCTTTGAGAATATTGTGCATTTATTTCTTTAGCTTCTCCTTTTCTTTTCCTCCTTCAGTAGCAACCTCCAGCATTTGTATTCCTTGAAAGGTTCATATGTTAGCGAGAGTATAGTTCTTTTTAAGCCTTGATTATGAATGTACTTAAGTGCTCTCCTGAATCGGGGCTGCTATTACCAAGCTAATTATGACTGCACTACTTAAAAACACAAAGACTTGTTTGTTTATAGCTATTGTTCCTTAACATAACTTTGATTCAGGTTAAGTAAAGTAGCTCTGTGAGAGCTATGTCATGTCCCTGGCTTGAAAAATAAAATAACTTTTTACTAGGTTACACTAATATTTTGTAATTCATTCTTAATATTATTCAATAAAGCTCTGCACAAACAATCCATCCCACAGGAGGAATATGTGGCAGATGCCAAATGTTAAGCAACATTTGCTTCAGATACCAGAGTTCATGAGCTTTTATGTTTGTTAATGTAATGCCATGGAAATTATTTAAAAAAAATAAAAGTATAGCAGGGTCAGGTGTTCTTATGGGCAGTTTTCAATGATTAAATCTTTCCTGGAACAGGTCTTTCCTGTTTTTTTCCTAAGCATTGAAATATGGGGAACAATTGTAACCTTACTATTGAACAAAGTCCAACTGTACTATGATCTGCACCGAAATAAAGACAACGCCAAAGATATCTCAGGTTTCAAAACTTTCCTCCTGTGAGCTGTAGACGACAACCTCCTACTTGGTTCTCCTTTCCCCTTGCATAGTGGTTCCAAATTGTAGAACAGGTCGCACAGTCATGTGGTGCATAGGTTGGTTTATAATATAATATCAGAATGAGAAACTATTTTAACTATACTGATTAAAATGATAAAGGTGGTATGCCCACTATTATTGACTGTTTGTATTACTATAGTGCCTAGGAGCCCTAGAGGTGGACCAGGACCCCACTGTGATTCTTAGACGTAGTGTACTAGGTCTTAAAGTCAGAGACTCACTGCCTGGCACATTCTCATAGACTTAAGATGCCTTGAAAAGGTCCTGCTATGTCATGGGCTCTGTTGTCCACAATATGCTGATGGTATCTAGTTCTATCTCCTTGTCAGTAGATATGACAATGGCATCACAAAGCCTGCACAAGGTCAGTGCCCAGATGAAGAGCAGCTGGGTTGTACAGAATCCAAAGAAGACTTAAATGATACTGTTAAGCAGTGCCAGAACTATGGCACTGACCTCTCCATCAGCCTATCCTCTATTAATCAAGATGGTATGACATCTCATGATCTTCCTGGTTTCATCACTAATCCTGGATGCCCAGGCAGAAACAATGGCAAGAAATGCCTTCTTCCACCTCCTTCTTGCCAAGAAACTGCACCTGTTCCTCTCAGATGATTATCTCCCCCCAGTGACCCATACGTTTGTCATTCTCTAGGGCTGAAGATGGAGCCAAGATGGAAACTCCAGTGTCCAGCCTTGAGAACAAATCACATTACTGTTCCACATACCCCGCCCTCCACATCCCATCCAGTTCCTGGCCAATGCCAATCTGAGGGCTTGAAGAAGGCCCAGCTACCTCAGAGACAACCCTGCCATTCACAACACATCAGTACAACTGAATAGTGTATTAGATTTGTGTTCCAGAAGCATTGCAGTATTGAATATCTGGCTGCCATTACAAACAGTAACTAGAATTCTCAATGAGAAATGTCAGGAAAGTATTAAATTAAATATATACTTGAAAAAAGGAAACTCAAATGTAATAGCCATTGGTTGAATTATGACAGCTCTATATAATGAAGGGTATGACCCACAACCTGTGTCTGGGGGAGAAAAGGTTTAAACTCTCAATGAGCAGAGAAGGCAAGCCAGGTGTCTGTTCAACTGCAAAGGTTGCACTGGGGTGGAAAAGGCACCCTTTGCTGTGTGTCCCTGCAGAGCCCTAGTTTTAAATCCTGAAAGCTGGACAAGGAACAGATGCTGATGGTTGTCAGCTGACTATGCCAGAATATACAGGAGTGTAGTTGGTTTAACACTGATCATCAGTACAAGAACTTAATTATCTCCTGGAGCTGAAATATTTCAGACACATTAGCCCTTCAGACACTGTGTTTTAATATGGCTAAATATAAATGTATACAAAGAACGTAGGCCATACTTACAGAATGGGGGATGCTATCCTAGGAAGCAGTGTCTCAGAGATTTGGGACTCATTGCAGACATGAACATGAGATTCCAGTGAGATGATGTAGCCAAAAGGGCTAATGCCAACCTGCATAAACAGAGGAAATCTTGAGTAAGTAGAGAAGTTATTTTACCTCAGTATTTGGCATTGCTGTGACCACTGCTGGAATACAGTGTCCAGTTCTGGTGTCGTCAGTTCAATAAGGATGTTGATAAATTGGAGATGGCTCAGAGAAGACACTTGAGAATTATTAAAGGATTAGAAAACATGCCTTACAGTGATAGATTCAAGGACCTCAATCCATTATCGTAACAAAGAAAGTTCAGAGGTGACTTGACCACAGTGTATAAGTATGCAGGTGATAAGTACCCCAGTACGCAGATGATTGTGTTGTAGTTGCACACTCAAAGGAGGATCTTCAAACAGCCCTTAATGGCTTCTCTGGAGCTTACAAATGCCTAGGGCTAACTCTGAACATCAGCAAAACAAAAATTCTCCACAAGCCAGTCCCCGGTCAAACATCAGACCCAGCAGGGAAGATCTATATTGACAAAGAAGATCTGAAAAATGTAGAATACTTTGCCTATCTTGGCAGCTATCTCTCACAGAGGGCAGATATAAACATCGAGATTCAGCACAGAATTCGCTGTGCCAGCCTTGCCTTTGGCAGACTGTCTCACAGGGTGTTCAACAATCACATCGTCAGAATTTGTACTAAACTTTTAGTTTATAAAGCGGTGGTAATCCCAACTTTCCTCTACAGCTGTGAAACTTGGGCGACCTACAGAAAACACCCAAAAAACCTGGAATGCCAGCACCAGCATTTTTTTCTGAAGATCCGCAACATTAAGTGGGAGGATCATCACACTAATGTCAGAGACCTCACAGATGCCAACATCTTCAGTGTTGAGACCCTGATTATCCAGCACCAGCTGAGGTGGAGCGGGCACTGTGTGCACATGCCTGATGTACGCTTACCAAAACAACTGCTGTATGCCCAACTCACCAAAGGAGAAAGGAAACGAGGAGGCCAAAAGAAACGCTTTAAAGACACCTTCAAGGTAAACATCAAGAGATGTCAAGTATTAGGGGGTAGCTATGTTAGTCTGTATCCAGAAAAACAACAAGGAGTCCGGTGGCACCTTAAAGACTGACAGATTTATTTGGGCATAAGCTTTCGTGGGCTAGAACCCACTTCATCGGATGCATGGAGTGAAAATTATAGATCCAGGCATTATTATACTGACACATGAAGAGAAGGGAGTTACGTCACAAGTGGAGAACCAGTGCTGATGGGGCCAATTCGATCAGGGTGGATGTAGTCCACTCCTAATAATAGATGAGGAGGTGTCAATTCCAGGAGAGGCAAAGCTGCTTTTGTAATGAGCCAGCCACTCCCAGTCCCTATTCAGACCCAAATTAATGATGTTAAATTTGCAAATGAATTTTAGTTCTGCTGTTTCTCTTTGAAGTCTGTTTCTGAAGTTTGTTTTGTTCAAGTATAGCTACTTTTAAATCTGTTATAGAATGTCCAGGAAGATTGAAGTGTTCTCCTACTGGCTTTTGTATGTTACCATTTCTGATGTCCGATTTGTGTCCATTTATTCTTTTACGTAGGGACTGTCCGGTTTGGCCAATGTACATGGCAGAGGGGCACTGCTGGCACATGATGGCATATATAACATTAGTAGATGTGCTGGTGAATGAGCCTCTGATGGTATGGCTGATGTGGTTGGGTCCTCTGATGATGTTGCTAGAGTAGATATGGGGACAGAGTAGGCAACAAGGTTTGCTACAGGGATTGGTTCCTGGGTTAGTGTTTCTGTGGTGTGGTGTGTAGTTGCTGGGGAGTATTTGCTTCAGGTTGAGGGGTTGTCTGTAAGCGAGGACTGGCCTGTCTCCCAAGGTCTGTGAGAGTGCGGGATTGTTTTCCAGGATAGGTTGTAGATTGTTGATAATGTGCTGGAGAGGTTTTAGCTGGGGGCTGTACGTGATGGCCAGTGGTGGTCTGTTATTTTCCTTGTTGGGCCTGTCCTGTCGTAAGTGATTTCTGGGTACCTGTCTCGCTCTGTCAATCTATTTCCTTACTTCCCCAGGTTGGTATTGTAGTTTTAAGAATGCTTGATAAAGATCTTGTAGGTGTTTGTCTCTGTCTGAGGGATTGGAACAAATTCGGTTGTAGCTTAGGGCTTGGCTGTAGACAATGGATCATGTGATGTGTCCTGAATGGAAGCTGGTGATATGTAGGTAAGTATAGCCGTCAGTAGGTTTCCGGTATAGGGTAGTGTTTATTTGACCATCACTTATTTGCACTGTAATGCAAATCAAGAGATGTGGCATCAACACCGCACCCTGGGAGACAGCAGCCCAAGATAGGGATAACTGGTGAAGACTTGTCAGAGAGGGAATGTCCACTTTTGAGGAAAATTGCCTTGCCCTGGTGGCAGGAATATGCTAGAAAAGAAAGGCAACTGTCATGCAGCAATTGTGGCCCAACCCTATCTTTCAACACCACCTTCAATGTCTGCCAACGAGCCCGTGGCTCAAGAATCAGACTCTTCAGTCACCAAAGGACCCATGAAAAATAAAACCTGTGAAAGAGATCATCCCTGACCCCGAGGGATTGTCGATGACAATAAGTACCTACATGAGGAACAACTATCTAATAATAGGCTCTTCAATCTAGCACACAAAGGTATAATGTGAGCCAATGGCTGGAAGTTGAAGTTGAAGCTACAGAAATTCTGACTGGAAAAAAGGGAAAAAAAATGTTAACAATCAGAGTAAACAACCATTATAACCACTTATTAAGGGTCATGGTGGAGTCTTCATCACTGACTATTTTAAAATCTAGACTGGATGTTTTTCTAAAAGATCTGCTCTCGAAATTATTTTGGGAAGTTCTCTGGCCTGTGTTACACAGGAGGTCAGACTAGATGATTACAGTGGGCCCTTCAGGCCTTGGAATCTATGAAATCAACTGTTAGTTGTCATGAACAGTAAAAATATATTGTTCAACTCAATTAATTTAAAGTGATGCCTTGAAAGATTTATTTAAAGTAAGCTTCAGACAAACAGATGTTTTAGAAACAGTAGCAAATTACTTTTATGCCTTTAAAATATTGTAGCATATTAGCTAGCATGCCCTCTGCTGGAGAGAACAAGGGTTGCTCAGCCATCTGGCAGCAGGCTCTATACTGGTGACAGAGATTAAGAGCCTAGGCTTTTGGAGTAGGAAGAGCTGAGGCTCTGAAATTTCACATGGCCATGCACATAGCATGGTGACAGAGATGATATTCATAGTTGGCATCAGATCTGTAACAATATGAATTTTAAATATTCTAGGACTGGGGGGAACCTCAAAAGCGCTATAGGTCAGGTGCATTTAGTATGATCACTCAAAATTTGGAGATTTTTTTGAACTTTCCAAGCTCCTAGATTCTGCAGAATTGCACTGGAAATCCTGAGTGCCGGGTGTCTCTATTTTCCATTTCTACAGCTGAAAATTCCACAAGTAGAGCCTCTCTCAAGGGATTTTGTCATTTCTGTTTTGAATCTTGCCAGAACTAGAAGGGAGGAAGGGGAAGTGGGGGAAAGACTGAGACATAAACACTGAACCTACGTAAATATTTTGGAATCTCACAAAACATTCAGCAAGGGACTGAGTCTAGAAATGAGCAAATGTTCCTGGGGAAAATTCTGAGTTACTGCTTCACTGTATAGATTGTGAAGTATTTTATAGACTAGGGGGAGCTTTACAGTACAGGGCATAGCACAATGGGGAGCTGTTTCCTGACTGGGGCCTCTGGGCATTATAACAATATAAATAATAATTCACTCCGCCCTAAATATTCTCTTCTATAGAGGTTTTATTGCACTCCTCACCATAGTATGTGGGCCCAATCCTGATAATAAGGGCCTAATCCCAGTCCCAGTTCGTTCATCGGGAATGTTGCCATTGACTTCAATGAGAAACAGGATGGGCACCTATGTGCCACAGTAACGGGGAAGCCAATTTAATGAAATGGGTCCCGAGTTTTGGCCTTGTGAGAAATCCCATGAGCAGCCACACCCGTGAGGAGCTGCGGGGTCCGCCTCGCAGACGGGAATTTACCAGGAGAACCAGCTCCCGCCTCTCCTAACAAGAGCGATCAATCACTCGCCAAGGGGAACCGCTCCACTGAGGGAGGACACCTGAGCTTTACAGCAGGCCGGGACTGCAAGCTTGGAAACTCCCTTGTTGGCAGCCTGGACTTGCGAAGCGTTAGGACCCAGGGGAAAGGCTGCTGCCGCCGGTGTAATGGAAAGCCCTGGGCAGGTAAGGAAGTCAGTGCCTCGGGGAGACAAGCGAAGAAGGCAGAGAGCTGCGGCACCAGAATCGCTTTCAGGGGCAGACAGGCGGGGAGCGGCTGAGCCCAGCCCGAGCCGTGATACGGGAGCAGGCGGGGGAAGCCCTGGCAATAAAAGCTTAGAGCCAGCTGTGTACAGGAGGGTCGGGGAGAGGCTGAAGCTGGGAGGGAACCGCACTGAGCCTGCAGGTAGCCGGGGCAAGGTCCAGGAGCGGGGTGCCGGGGTAGGAGCCAGCTGTGCAGAGGAGGCTGGGGGAGAAATGCTGGGCGTTGAGGGCTCGAGCCAGCTGTGCGCAGGGGCAGTGAGGGAGAGACACTAGGCGGCGAGGGCTCGAGCCAGCAGCGTGCCGGGGAGGCTGGGGGGGAGCGGCACTGGGGAGAGCAGGTGCAAGCGCCGTCCGCTCTGCAGCATGGCGAGGGAGCCCGGCACCCAGCTGCCAAGTGCCCTGCCCGCCCAGAGGAAGCTCCGCAGCGGTTTTGCCAAGCCCCGGCCCCTGTGAGGAGGGGAGAAGTTGGCGGCGAGTCTCTCTCAGTAGTCAGCCCCCAGCCTCTGCCTAGCCCCGCCGCCCGCCGGGAGGAGGATGAGGAGCCGCCCTGCCCAGGGGGAGACTGCCGAGGTAAGCAGACCAGTCCCCGGGACTGTCAGCGGTATCGGCGGGGGGTCAGAACGGGAACCCCAGCAGCTGGCGCCCGGGGGTTTCCCTGCGGGGCAGCTCCTCTCTTTGGGATCTTCGGTGCAGACTCGCCTGAGGCGGGGGATCTTGCTGGTCCGTTTGAGGAGGCGCCAAAGTTCTGGGTTCTCCCGCGCTCCGCCTGTCCCAGCCTCGCCAGCCCTTTTAACTCTCAAGGGGATGCGACAACGGGTTAAAGGGTTTTCCTGTTGCTCTAAACGTAACTAAAAAGCGCAGCGGAAACCCCTAACTGAAACATGACCCCTCTGTAAGGGGCTAGCAGCAGCAGCATGTGCTTGGTTACTTACCCAATCTGGAAACCCGGGCAGAGGTCTTCTGAACATGTGCTCCCTTTCAAACAAACTACTCGGTGTTAGTGAATGAAGTTGCTCTGTCCTTCAAAGACCTAATAAAGAAAACCACAGGCCCCTGCCAACCTCAACCCCATGTCTTGCATTGTTGCACTCTAACATTAGGGAAAGTATCCAGGGCCTTATATTGTGACAGTGCCTTCTCTTTGCCAGATGCAGCCAGCCTGCTCTCTTTGGCAAATTGCAGGAGTGAGTTGGCAATGTAGCTACATAACCGATAAAGCACTTATTTTGAAGGAGTGTCAGACAATCCCCACAAGTAAGTGGTGGGCTCTAGAAACAATTGAGTTGATGTCCTCCTTAGGTAATCACTAATCTGAAGACTAAAGTTTAGCTCTACAGGTTTCACAAGAACTACATTATTGTAAACCCACACTGCCATAGCAATGTGCTCTGTAATTCATGCTGTGCCTGGCTATTGCAACAAGTGTTACCTAAGAGTGACTAGGAACAGAGTTAGGAGAAGGCGTTGAAGAAATTCTGATTAGGGCCTTTAACTGTAACCATTTGGTTTGTTGGTATTTAAAAACGTAAATATTAAGAGCTGATTGGGGTGTGAATTGACATATATGTATATAAACCTGATGCACATACAAAATGTAAAATATTAGAGTGCAGATTATCATTCTATGCTGATATATACAAGGCTCCTGTGCAAGCAAAACAAACTAATTCACTGATCCTGCAAACTGTTGTGTATGCTTAACTTTATGTATGAGACTGTTCATGTGTGTAAAGTTAAAGACATGCATAAGTGTTTGCTAGATAAGGGCATTAGTTTTTATAACTTCACTGAATCTTTGTCACTTTTGCTAATGGGATAAAGAGAGTTCTGTGTAATTTCAGCTGGCAAAGTGTCAGTTGTAGACATTAGTAATGGCTAATGATCTGTTCATGAGAGGGGCTGAGCACCCACAATTTCCATTGACTTGAGTGGGAAGTCAAATTGAGTCAGTGGGACTCTGAAGGGATCCATCTGTGTGCAACAGCTTGCAAGATTGGGGCTTTTGTTTTTATTATGATCATGGTAGTTTTAAATTGACAGTGTCCTATTAAAAATCTGCTCACAACAGGTCTTTCCTTCAAGTTGCAAACAGCCAAGAATGGAGCTTGATGGTGGAAGTAGTTACTACATTCAACCATAGAATTATTACCTTTGCATAAATTATGCCATGGTCCAGTTGTAATCCCATATATTCAGAATTCTCACATTGAACCGGTTACTAAACCATCAGTACTGCATGAAGCTGTTTGACTTAAAATGAAAATATTTCAAGACTGTAAACCAAGACTGATTATGACCAAAATCCAACTGGGCACTGTTCATTCTTAAACTCAGACAAGGAGCATTGTAACTAATCTAATAACTTGCAGAGGAGCTCTTTACAGAACTAGTCATTTAGTGAAACCACAAACAAAAGTAGAGTATTGTCAACTGAGGCATCTCTCTCTTATTAGCAACAGAACACACCTCAGATCAACATATTCTAAGTTATAATATGCTTTGTCTATTAACTCTGGTCTATTAAACTCCAAGTATCATTTGTGAATTAGAAGTGGCTTCAAAACATCCTGTTCTAAAGCCAGGCTGTACTTTTGTTAATGCATTCTGTGTGCTTGGGTTACTGGGTGTGTTCAGATACTCTCGTCATTAAAGTAGCACTGTAAGAATAAAGATTGGTTGTAATTAAGCTCATCTTATAACTTTCTTTAAGCATTAGGCATGCTGCCATACTGAAGGCAACACATTTCACTAGTTAAGAATGAAAGGGCAAATATTGTGGCACTGAATCTCCTTTAATTTACACTGGTGTAAATTGGCAGTAACTCCACTGAAGTCAATGGAGTTGTAACAATGAGAGGAGGAGAACTAGGCCCTGGCCTTTCCTCACTAGCAAATCTAGCAACCAATAGTAGAAGTAGTTTGTGTTCAAAGATGTTCATTCCTGCACTCTGGGTTAAACTGACAATAATACTCTTTTAACTTGGACTTTGCTTAATTGAGATGGCACTGTTTATTTCAATTAATCAGTGGGTCTTGTCTGACTATTAGCAAAACTACTCATTCCCTTCTTTCTTTAGGCTTTTATTTAATTTTGCAACCTAGCTAACTGTATTTAGAGCAAGCTAGTATATTTCTTCAGATGCCTTAAATCTGGTAAATATCCTCGCTCTAATCTTCCTCAGACAAATCCCTAACTCCCCAAACACAGAATTTGGGACCTGTTCCTTTTGAAGTCAAGGGTCAAACTCACTGACTTCAAAGAGAGCTTTGTGTTAAATCCTGTTATCCTCCCAGTGAATAAAACTACTCGGTTTCCCTGGTAGCCTGATGGTTGCGTCAATGGATGATCCCCCTCTTCCTCCAGCCATCTAGATGGTGAGAGAATTGTTAATGATAATGGGGAGGTGTTACAGTTAAAATGTTCTAGATATATTTTACTTGGATAGCAAATACACATCTAAGATTTTCATTGGGACCCTTAGAGAGAACAATCAGCGATTGGGGATACATAATGAACTCTGAATACATTTTATGTAAATATGAGAGGCAGTGGCTTCAAAGTAAGTGTGTGTGTGTGTGTGGATTCTGAATAAGAATCTGCTTATGGATTTCCCAGAGGTCCTGATCCTGCAAGTAGTTAAGCACATTCTTAACTTTACTCATAGGAGTAGTTCCATTGAACTCCCAAGACTTACTCATGTGAATATAGCGGCAAAGAGTCCTGTGGCACCTTATAGACTAACAGACATACTGGAGCATAAGCTTTCGTGGGTGAATACCCACTTTGTCGTCATGTGAATATAGTTAAACGTGAGCATAAATATATGTAGGATTGGAGCCTAAACTAGGAAGAGAGTTAGATCCTGGGTTTGGTTTGAACCTATCAGTATTGCATAATGTCTCCTAGCTATGTTAGCACATCAGAACATACAGAATTAGCTAGGTCACATCTCTTCTGCTTAGTATGTGTGTTTGTCTGACAGTCATCTTAGCTAGGTGTTACCTTGTCAGTGCTTTATTATTATTATTTAAAACCCTAAAACCACCCTCACTATAAATGCTGATGCTTATCTTCTCTCTGGATTGCACCCTTGCTTTTGTTCTGAAATTCTGTACTCTAGTGAAAATTGAAAATATTTGACCAGCTCTAGCGAGGAGTTCATTTTCATGAGCTGTCTGTTTATACACCAAAAATATCTTAAGTGTGTCTTACATGGTCTTGGCACTCAAGAGATCTGGATTCTATTCAATGCTCTGCTTAGTGTGTTTGTTTGAGCAAGTCACTAAGGGACACATTTTCGAAGTTGAGCCCTCAATCTAGCCTAAGACACCGAAGTGATAAGATCTCTTCTGCCTATGGTATTCTCTCCCAGTTATAGTGTTTGTGAATACTTACCAATGACTCCAGTTCTTCAAATATCAAAGGCGTAGCAGAATACCTGATAGTTCTGTTCTCTCGCTACTCTTCATCTCACGTAAGAAAGAGGAGAGAGACTTCTGGGTGCAAAAACATCTTGGAATCACAATAAATTTTAGAACATGTTAGATAAAGTAAACCTTTTATACTTAAACTAGATTATAAAGTAACTGTTGATGACTAGGATAAATTCAATATTCTTCTGGGTTAGAATGGATGAAGTCTTTCATGTTGGAACTACTGCCACATTTTCACTAAAAGTCACGTTCTTCTTGCAGAAGTTTCATTCTCAGAGTATTCTTTCATTGCCAGCCCCCATCTGAATCCAAATGATCATGCAATCCAACATAATGGCTTCACTCATTTGCATTAACCACCTCCACAACTTATTTTACTATCCTTTCTTGTCCAAATCAGTGAACATATCTCCAGCTCTCAGGAACAATGTTATCAATACAATAATTGCAGTGGTACTTACCTAATGCTGTGTTAGGCACATGGATATAGTACCTCTAACAGCTATAGTACCTCTAACAGCTATTACAGGCCATGGCCGGGGTGTGTGCATTTCAGTACATTTAAAAAAATAGGTTTTAAGCTTTATCATGGGACCACTTTATAATGTCCTTTCCTTTATATTTGAGCTAATCTTGCATGTGAAGAATTGGCTGAGATTTATGGATATTATGCTTTTGGCCCTTTTTAAGCTATATTAATCATCTGCTTAGTAGGACTTGGATGATGACTGCATTTAAGAACTGCAGGTGCAAGACTAGAATGCTAACTAAAAAAAGAAAGTGATTTGGACATCAGCAAACAGCTGCTCAACTCATTGGAGACTCCTGTTGCTGCAATGTTTTTCTCCAAGGAGCTTTTTAAAAATGTCTTAGTTTAAGATGCTCTTTCACTTTTTTTCAATTAATTTTTGTCTTTCCAAAGCACACTGGCCCAGCATCAGGGGAAGGTTGCCTCCTTTCTTGTGATTATTGAGGTGCACGGAAGGGGTGTGTGGGTCAAAGCAGAGTTGTCATTTGGGGCCATGTCACAGAAACAACTGCCCATTGTGTTCTCCTGCCAAAGTTTACTTCCCCTTTCTCCAAGGGGTGTCTTTAGAGCAGAGGCAATTGTTCCTACAGCTGCAAAGGTTCAAACGCACACCTGCTCAACTTTATTTTTCTTCAGGGAAGTAGCCAGCAGCAATTGCAATTTTACTTTGTGCCTTACTTCTATGTTGGTGGTCTGTTCCTGGGCTCTGTGCACAGATGTATTGGTTTGGGGTGGACCAGGGGTGAAAGTAAGTTAGAGGACTTACCGGTACGCCAGAGTCCTGAGCAGGGGGCGTGGCCTTAACCGGAAGAGGCAGGGCCTTAAATCCCTGGGCCCTTTAAATCTTGATTTTTAAAGAGCCAGGGCTCCAGCTGCGGTAGTGGCGGCTGGGAGCCTGGGGCCCTTTAAATCATCCCCGAGCTACCAGCTGCAGAGGCGGCTGGGAACCCCGGGGCTCGGGGGTGATTTAAAGGGCCCAGGGCTCCAGCTGCTGCTACTGTAGTGGAGCCCTGGGCCCTTTAAATCACTGAGGAGCCCTGGGGGCTCCCGGCTGCCACCGCTACCCCGGGGCTCTGAGCTCTGGCAGAGCTTTAAAGGGCCTGGGGCTCCGCTGTGGTAGCGGCTGCCTGAGCCCTTTAAATCCCCACCGCAGCCCCGCTGCTGCTACCCCAGGGCTTTAAATTGCCGTCTGGGAAAGCTGGTCCTGGTACAGCGCACCGGCTCTTATCGGTATGCCGTATTGGCTTACTTTCACTTCTGGGGTGGGCGGGTGAGGTGTTTTGTCTGCCTTCCTCAGTATCTGAGCTCTCTGCCTGATGATGCAGTTGCTGAAGCTAGATTACACAAGTGTTCATCCTGCAGAGTGCCTGGAGGGAGACGTGTATGTAGATCATCTTCGGAAGGGTGGAGACATCTGAACAAGTTACTGTTGGCCAAGCACGGCAGTCAGGAGGTGTTGGCTATTCTGCTGGAGGCAAAGCCCCATTCGCAGGCCTCTGTGGTAGTTCAGCCATACCTCTATCCCTCCCTCAGCACAGGAGCCAGTGAAATGAGTATTGGAACCACAGTGAGCCATATTTCTGTTATCAACAAACCAGCTTCCTTTGGGGCTTGTCTGCACATGGATGTTACATCAGAGTAACTGTAGTTTGTTTGCTTCACAGTGCCTTGTGTCCAACACAACTCTTCTTATATTTAAAAAAAAAAAAAATTCTTTGGCGTCTTAGGCTGCAGCAAGTAATCGCTCTTGGAATGGGAGTAACTACGTTCACATTGAGTTTGTTCACTTTAAGGTACATGTGGTCCCTTTCCTAACTATTCCACTGCTGTCAGTCTTCCCAATGCTATCCCACACTGCCCTACATCACACCTGAATCAGTCTGCCCATGTACCTTCCACTGCTCCAGGGTCTTCTTAATTGGGTGTCAGCTCTCTGTTTAAATGTTAGTGTAATGCCGCCAGACCCCAGTCATTGGCAGGCAGGATCGAATGGGGGACCTCTGGAGCTTAGTGCATGAACCTCTACTGCATAAGCTGAGAGCCACCTGGCTGTTAGCTAAGGCTGTAGAGCAGACTCATTTTATCTCTCTCCTTTTTCTCTCTCTCATCTCAGTGCCACAAGATGGGACAGAACACCACACCCAGGAGGTGTATGGGTTACCTTAGCACTTAGCTAGGTGTGCCCCTTATGGATACCAGATAGTGGTGAATTCACACATCCACTCATATAGCAGCTGTGCTCCCCCGCCTCTGCTTCCATGTAGACCTTTGCAAAGCTCTTGGAATTAACTGCCAACTTTGGAGAGCTGCATGCTCCGTCCCATCTGGAGAAGTCACCAGAATGCAGACATCTGCCAGCTGCTTTCTGAGCAAATGAAGATGAGGGGATGTTTCTGGAGGTGGGGCCAGTGCTGACTCAAAGCCCAGGAGCACTGGCTCAAGGCAAAGGACCAGAACAGGACCTCTAGTAATGCTCCCACTGCCTGCCCATAACGTTCGTACCTGGACTGCATTTTTTGAAGGGATGGCAATGCCACTGCCACCACACAAAAATGATGTGATGGAACACTTTCCAGAAAGCAACCAAAATCCACAGAAGGTGCTTTTGACTGCCCTAAAATCAGGGGATCCAAGTAGGAGGGGTTTTGTTTTTTGTTTTCTGGGCAGGCAAGAACTGTATGACCCAGCAGATTCAGAGGTTACACAGGAACCCCATGCAGTGGAACATAGCTCTACCAGCAGCCAGCCTGAAAATGCTGAAAAGAGGAGCTGTAGCAGTCAATATTATGGGCTGTATTACAAAACAATCTTTTCTGGGTACCAGCTGTCCTCCACCATGTTCGATGGAGCTAGGAGGCTCTCTCCAGCCGCTTTGCATTTTAACCCCCACCCCAACTATGCTCAAAATGGCATCTACACCAGAGAATCAACGCTATCAAATCCCACAACCGCTGGCCACGCTTTTGCCACCTGCAAGCCCCCTTCCTGAGCTGCTTGCTGTTGTGGACCCCCTCTCACTACTCAAGATGTCAGCACTATGGTGATAAAAAATCAAATGCTTTGCATGGCAGATACAGTCAGAGAAATGGCAGTAGAAAAAGTAGCTTGACTCAAAGTTGTATAAATGCCCTCAGCTTTTAGTTAACTTGAGATTTTGAGAAATTCCCCCAACCAGCCTTCAAAGATATTTCAGAATACATTTTTAAGCCACAAGGCATTCATTCCTGGCTATCTGGAACTCTTGGGTTCAGAAGAATTACTGCAGTTTTATTTATTTTGCAGTGCACCTTATGCTGAGGGGAGAGTGTCATAAAGAGAATTTAAGACATGGACAGTGCTCTCTCTTGGTGCACACAAATTACATGGAAGGATAGAGAGATTGGATGGTCCAATAGTTAGGGCCCTAAGGATTTGAGACACACTAATTTGAGTTCCCTGCCCCACCACAGACTTCCCATGCGACCTTGGCCTAGTCACTTAGCTTCTCTGTGTCTCAGTTCCCCATCTGCGAAATGGGAATAAGAGTAATCCTCTATCTCCACAGGGGTGTTGAGGCATTTGATACTATTGTGATAGGGGCTATATACATTCCTAAGACCGAAAGCAATGTACCTCTTCTGGGACACCTGTATATAGCTAGTGTTTTTTCCCTCCTTCCACTCCTGCTGCAACTGGAGCATCACCCTCCTATCCAATAGCAGGGCTGTGTAGCTTCCTGGTTTGCCCATTGCCTTTTTGAATAAGACCCTTCTGTGTCTCCTGGGGAGTTTGTCTCAGAGGGACATATGACAGCCTGCAGAGGTGCACATATAACTACTAGTCTGCCTCCACCCACCCAATGTTTTTTTTACAGTGCTGTACAAAGCAGGGGAAACTTGGAAAACATCATATCGTCCCAAAGCAAACCCCAGCATGGGAAGAGGAGATGGGAATGGCTTCCCAAAATGGTGGGGAAAGCAGCCCTTTATCAGTGCTGGCACAGCAACTAGGATTGGGAAGATAAACACTTGGGCTTTTTCTGACTTCCCTCAGCACCTGTAATGCCCCAGCTTGCACGTACAGGGGACTTATCACCTACTGAGAGCAGGACAAACCTCAGCAGGAGAAGAAGGCAAGAGGCAGTGTTCAAAGGATGAATGACTGCAGCCCAACAGAGGGCTGGGAAGGCCAGAAATGTGGAGGGAATCGCTTCTTGGAGTACACTCAGAAGCTCAAAAGGGAGTGTGTGGCCCTGGAAAACGATGTGATGCAGCCAGTGCAGAGGCAGTAGCTGCAATGCAGCACCTTCTGTTACAAAGATCAAGCACAGCGCCTGATCCTAGCACTGTCCTGCAAACTATGGGGAACATACCACACTGGGATCACCCTTTCAAGCAACTAAATTTCAGGCTTTTCCCACTGCAATCCACCCCCCCCCCCCCCCGCCCCCAGAGAAAATAGTTCACAGGAGCATGTGAGCACGCTACACTCTGAGCATGCCACAGCTCCATTGGTTTTGTGTTTGCGCTATGTTCTTGGTTATTTTTTTTAAACTCAAGCAATGTTATCTATTACCTATGAAACTTGTAAATGTGTTTTTTTTTGTTTGTTTTTTTAATAACTCTGCTGAAAAAGTTTGAGTAACAGCTCCCTACATCAGTCACACATGGCTGTCTGACAATACACATGCATCATCCTGATCACAGTGCACGTCTTCCATGCTGCCTGACAGCAATGCAAAAATGGCACTGGCAAAATACAGATACCAGGAGAGGACTGATGGGAGTTTGTTTGACACTATGTCCCAGAATTCCTGTAAGTTCTAGTAGGCATCCCACAATGCACTGCGAGACTACCACTGTACACAGCTGAGTGGCAGAACGTTGTACCATGGGATATCTGCCCAGAATACTTCATAGTTAGTTTGAACAAGCATATAGCTGTGTACACGTAACTGACACACCTTCTGGGTGTGGGGTTCTGTCCCATCTAGTGGCAGTGAGATCACGTATAGAACAGACTCATTTTATCTCTCTTTAACCTTAGCTAAAAGGCAGTGGGCTTTTAGCTCATGCGGTAGAGGCTCATGCACTAAGCTCCAGCAGTCCCCGGTTCAATCCTGCCCACTGACAACTGGGGTCTGTCGGCATTACATACACAGTGATTCATAAGGGAAGTACTTTAAACCAGCATAAGAAAGCAGTGGAAGTTCAGTTCAGTATAGTTAATTTGTTCACTGTAGGAACAGTGAATTAATCCAATGTAACATCTTGTATGTAGTGCCTTAGACCAGTGGTTCTCAAACAGGGGTGCATGTACCCACAGGAGTATGCAAAGGTCTTCCAGGGGGTACATCAACTCATCTAGATATTTGCCTACTTTTACAACAGGCTACATAAAAAGCATTAGCGAAGTCAGTACAAACTAAAATTTCATACAATTACTTGTTTATACTGCTCTATGTACTATACACTGAAATGTAAGTACAATATTTATATTCTAATTGATTTATTTTATAATATGGTAAAAAGGAGAAAGCAAGCAATTTTTGAGTAAGTGGTCTGAGAAGCTTTTGTATTTTTATGTCTGATTTTGTAAGGAAGTAGTTTTTAAGTGAGGTGAAACTTGGAGGTATGCAAGATAAATCTGACTCCTAGAAGGGGTAACAGGTGTCTGGAAAGGTTGTGAACCACTGCACTACAGATTTGCTCAGAGTAGGGTCATCAAGAGTCTCCCATTCAAGGATTGCACAGAAGACTTTCTTTAAGAACATTTCTGCTTTTGTTGCATTGCTGAACGAACTGTTGTGTGACATTATCCATCTGGAATGATGTGGACATTTTAAATGAGGCCTCTGGATTTGACTGTTAAGAAATGGGATGCTAGAAAACCTGAAATCCGTTTCTGCAGTACAGGGAACTGTAGTATCTGTATCTGGCCTGTGATTTTTAGTTGCCTATTACTAGCTCTGTGGCACAATAGCAACACAGAGCTTACTTATGTATTATACCCCAGCTAAAGACTGCTTCCTGAGCTGATGCTCTTCCTCCACCTTGGCTGGCAACCTGCTAAAGTTGATAGTAATAGCAGTACTTCCTAGACACATCCTGAATGCTAGCAACAAAATGCAGGACAAACCTGTTGGTCACGAATACTTTTTAAAGTTTAATTTTAGCTGTGGCTGTCCTCCCCTGGTGAGCATAGCAGTCAGCCCAATCTGAAGGCTCTGTATGAGGCTGGTAATGGAGGGATGGGGGAGATTAGAGATCATTCATAATGGCAATGGGGTCACTGGGCCAGGGAATGAGTGTGAAAATGACTCTCTAGCCTGGTGGTTAGGACAGTCACCTAGGATGTGGGGAAACCCACGTTCAAGTAAATGCTCCAATGACTCTTTATTTACACACCGTGGAACAGCTTCAATGGGAGAGTTGGAGGGAGCTCTCTGCCAGAATATCCCCTAGCCCTATGGCTAGCGTACTCTCCTACAAAGTGGGAGACCCAAGTTTAAATCCCTTCTCCACATCAGGCAGAAGGTTGAACACAGGTCTTCCACAGCCCAGGTGAGTGTTCAATTCACCTTTTTTATTGCAATTTTTGGATTTGGTTTGGGTTGAACCAAATATATATATTTTTAAATAGGGCACTGCTAGCAAACCAAAAAAATCAGTTATTCACCCAATTGTAGGTTTAAACTTACGTGGGAGACCTAAGGAGCTCAATCTATTTATCAGAGAGAGGGCTAGGAGGTTATTTGGTCTATAAGTGCCTATGTGGGGAGAAGATATCTGATATTTAAGATTTCTGTTAATCTAGTGGGCAAAGACATAAAAGATCCAATGGCTAGAAGTTTAAAGATGGAAAAATTTGAAACTGAAAATGTTCAACAGTGAAGATAATTTACCACATCCTTTGATTCTATGTTCCAATGGTTGATTCTGTTGTCCAGTCTTGATATAAAAACTCCATCTTGCTGAAAGATTTGCCCGAGTTCAGTCATATACTGCACTTGATGCAGGAATAACTGGATGAAATTCTCTGACTTGTATTATATAGAGGGTCAGACTAGATGATTGGAATGGTCCCTTTGGCATTAAAATCCATGATTCTATTATGATTGGGAAGCATTCTGGAGAGGAAAGTCTAGTGCTTGGAGGAAAGTGTTGGGTTTTGTTTTTTTCTATTTTCTTTTGCAAGTTTCAAGCAGAGGACTCGCCAGTGGAAACATGACGGGTGGGATGCACACTGATTAAGAAGAGAAACAGAATGGTGGGAATGCTGAAGACTATCAAAGCTATGTCCTGCTGCACAACCTGGGAAGTCCAACTGCTTGCATGCACAGAAGGAGAAAATATCTTCTTTGCGGTCAGGCCCCAGAAGGAGCCAGACACTTGTCAGGCTCAAAAGAAAAAGCACTGGGAGTAATATGGACCCTCCAACGCTGCATCAATTTCTTCTTGCCCCTGCCAGTCTTGAAAACTAAATCAAATCAGAATGTTCCCTCTGTTTCTATGGTTCAGCCTCCTTCCTCCTCTGACCTTAAGGTTGTGAGATGGCTCTGGATGACTCATCACAGTGGCTGGCACTTAAGTTTCTGATACAAATATGTAACTGTCTATGTCCTGGCAGCTTCGGGTGACCAGATGTCCCGATTTTTATAGGGACAGTCCCGATTTTTGCATCTTTTTCTTATATAGGCTCCTATTACCCCCACCACCCCTGTCCCGATTTTTTTCATATTTACTGTCTGGTCCCCCTATGGCAGCTGCTCAGCAAGCACCAAAGCAGCACTTCCAGAAGATCAAAGGCTGAGGTAGCCAGGGGCCCCAGTTTTCCTCATTGCAGGATGTAAGTAACTCCTGCTGACTTCAGGCAATGTTACTCATATCCTGCAGTGGGAGAGTAGAGCCCCAGCAGTGAATCTGATCTAGTACATCAGATCTACATCTCACAGTCAAGGGCATTCATTTCCAATGTCTGGGTCTCCTCAATACAAGAGAGGCATTGAGGAACATGGAAATTGCCATGCTGCTGCAGACCAATATTCCATCTAGTTCTGTATCCTGTCTCTGACCATTGCCAGTACCAGATGCTTTACATGAAGGTATAAAGCCCCCACACTGGACCATTACGCAATAACCTAAGCAAGTGGGACATTTCTTCCTAGCCCCAGGCAGTTAGTGGTTTGTTTGCAGCATGCCATTTTATCTTACCCTGTGTAATTATATTTTTATTACTCATATTTAAATGGGAATTTTTTTAAGCCCTGCGATGCTCTTTGCCTCAGTACTGTTTTGTGAGAATCCATCATAGCTTCGTGTGTGTGTGTGTGTGTATAATATTGGAAATTTTTTCTTTTATGGGGTGTCATCTTGTTTCTTGTATTATGAGAGGCTTAATAGCAAAGCCAGACTTACTCTCTGTTCATTATATAATACTTTGTCACATTGCCTCTTCCTCAGATGGAAGTTTTTCTGCCCGTAATAATTTTCATTGCCCTTCTCTGGAACTTTTCTGTTTCTACTGTAACCCTTTTGGCGTCTCTTCCAAGATCCATTGGTTTGAGGGGCTACATCTCCTTTCTCCTTCTGGGGATGGGTACAAATGCCCTCCCTGCATTTTCCCAAAAGACATAAGAATTGGAAAGAGACTCTGTATGCAAACTCCCAAGATTTCCACGCTCTTAAGTTATATCTATGTAGGGAAGAATAGGGTCCTTGGTGAGTAGATACTTAACCACTAGCTTGCTATAAGCATTACTGGCTGTAGGGGTTCTGCTACTCCAGGCAAACCTGCCAGCATCCCTCCCTACCAGGCTGTAGTTACATACCCAGTAACTTCTACCAGCAGAATTCAGTAGTCTATACACTTGAATTTTTAGTTGTTTAACTTGCATTCACTAGAATTGAGTAATGGTAACTTAGACAGGACACAAGTGTCTATTCCTACTCAAACAACCTGCTGCTGCCTAGGGTTAAACTCAGCTAGGAACAAATATTTGTCGGGCCTATTAACAATTGTTTGTACACAATTAAAAGTCAAGTTTAGAGCTTCCCTAAGTGACCGCATATTCTACCCGTATGGTCTGAACCAGCCAGACCTAGCTACATAACTGAAAAAGCAAGACTTTGTTTTTTAACCACACACTCACTTTGGTGCTTAGATGTGGTGAACAATGAATATGTGTGCTTACCTTGCTGCTACTGTCACAAAACACCTTTGTCTGAAGGCAAATTTCTCAAAACCATTTGCCCTGTTCCTCCAGTTTCTCGATATTTTAATCTAGGAGCCTCCCCTTTCAAATCACACAGTCTCCCCAGCCCAGCGCCACTTACGCAGCTATTCCCAATAACCCACCCGACATTTGGCTGCAACCAGTTGGTCCTGCTAAGACACGCACTGAGTGTCTGAGGGAGCCTTTCCAGCCTGCAGCGGAAGCAGCTTTTGCTGTAGTGTGTTTTGTTAGACCTCCAGTGATGTGTGGTGTTAAAGCTATGCTCTCTGCAGGATTTACAAGGCTTAAAGTGGACAGGGTCTCCTAGGATTGAGATCCAGCCAACAGGAAAAAACAGGCTTGAGTGATCAGTACCTGGTGAGGGAGTGGTGAAGTCCAAAGTGGCACTGTTCAAGGGGCTGATGGTCAGCTGGTGTAAATGCTCCCAGCGCCGATGAAGTCAGTGGAGCTATGACTACCTATGTCAGCTGAGGATTAGCCCCCAAAGGCTAATCGGTACTGGCCATTCCTCTTCCTAGTTATTTTGCTGAATACTTCCTATTTTGTCAGGACACGTTGCTATTTGCAGTGGTGCTGTAATGTACTTGTGGAACGGAGGTCTGGGAATGAGTTGTATGTATTTCAGGCTAGAAATAAATCTCATAACTATTTTGGCATGTCTTCTAAATGTAATCCTTTGGGAAACTGCAGTATGGCAGATCTGTCAAGGATCGGAATGCTTCACTTTTTATCTTCATTTAAAAACACCTGTCCACCTCCAAAGAAGCAGTGGCGGTATTAAATAAACAAGTTATTCTAGCTCTAACTTTTTTTAAACCATATATTTGCATTATGGGACAATAACACATCTGACATTTCTTTTGAGATCACTTCCAGCCTTGAGTATTTATACTATGTTCAGCTATTTCCGATCCTGTTTAGTTTATTTAATGAGTTTTTGAAAAGATTTGCATCTCTGTCCAAACATTTGTCTCATGTCTTGCAATTATTCTGAAAGCATCTGGCAGTAAAGTCTTTGATATCCAGTTTATCTGATTTAACCCATTTAAAATTTCTGTCTGAGAAACTTGGAAATCATTAAGGTAATCTTCTCTGGTCTAAATACATTAAAATAGCAGTGATTTAATTCTCTGGATTGTGTGTGGGTTTTTTTTTTTTAAACTATATTCTTTCATCTTGTCTTCCATGTTATTAGGGGAATAATTGGACTTTCCCTTTCACTTATGTTTTTGTTAGAGGACTATCACTGAGCTATATTTGATTATCCAACCGTTGGATGATCGGGGCTTACTAGAGCCAAATTCATATTGAGATGTGGTGTGAGGAAAGATTGGACTTTGTGGATAAAGCATTGGACTGGCACTCAGAGCTGGGTTCAGTTTCTGCTCTTCTACAGTCTTCCTGTGTGACCTTGGGCAAGTCACTTAATTTCTCTGTTCTTCATCTGTAAATTGGGGATAATAACTCATTGTCTGTCTTGTCTATTTTTACACTGTAAGCTCTTCACAGCATGGACTCTGTATGTATGTATGTATGTATGTATGTATGTATGTATGTATAGATCAAAATGGGGCCCGAACCTCTGAGATTGGAAGATAAAGAAGCGCAGGTTTCCTGAAGCTGACACAGATTTTCTTCGGTGCAGTGGGACATCAATCTCTCATGTGTGCTTAACATATAGTTTTGCTATTTTATAAGTATTTGTTTTAATTGAGGCTAAATATAGATTGGCCCTCATTCATATGTGAGTACAGTAGTGAGGCATTGAACTGAAAATTTGTAACTAGATGTCTGAGCAAAGGGTTCTCGTTTACAGAATCCATCCTTCCTTCCTTAGAGCCAGCACCAAAATCATGCAGTACTTGATAACTATTGGAACCTATAAGGACAGTCCTATACTCCCCAGCAGGATTTTTTTAAATAATCCATGTATACAACAGAGCTTCAGTATTGCCAATTTTAAGAGAACCAAATCATGAATCGGAACCCTCTAAAATTGAAACAAACAAATCCATGTGTGTTTTTTAGTCTTTTGACTTCTCTCTATTCCTCTGCCCCTGCGTGTGAGAGAATTTCAGGTTGAAAAGTTAACCTTTAGTACAAACACAAATATACACCTCTCCCTAGCTGCTCAGGTGGTGACTCCTGCCCTCATCCCTGTGAGAGGGGAACAGACATCCATTTCTTATTACTGTCTGGGACTTCTCCATCCAGGATCCACCAGCATCACCCTTCCCCCGTTCTACTGCCCCAGGCCCCTCTCTCTGCTCTAGGACCATATGTGAAGGTAGGGCTCAGTGGCAGGACAGGTCTGTGCCCTCAGCCCTGGGATTCACACACATAGCTCTGCCCGCATGCCCAGCCCTGAAAATTGTGAGATAGAAGGAGCTACTCACACCATAACAATAACTCTTCCTGCAGGTGCCAAAATACTGTGACTTGCAATCAATTCATGAGTTAGCAACATTGTCTACCACCAGGCTGGGAGAGCTCCCATCAGATCACCTTCACTATTCTCTGCTCCCACCATTCCCCTGCAATTCCATGATCAGCTCCCTCCATTCTCCCCATTTTCCTTTCAGAGTCTCCACTGCTCACAGCCCCAGTGTCCTGTCTAGCCCTGTGAACCCTGCAGTGGCAGCCATTTTGCCTGTGGACAGAGCTTCAATCTCACTGGAAACAGTGGGAGGTCTCAACCAACTTCCTTGGGCAGCCTCGCTTCCATGTGCACACAGACTGTAGGGAAGTGTCGGCCATCTTGCTGTCCTCAGCCCCATGGGCAGTAACATAAGATACTTGCAATTTTGAATAAGAGAAGATCCATGAGTTGGCAGCTTTTGATCAGGTTTTCATGAGATAAGTTAAAAACATGCCAGCATTGCTAGAGTCCTGATAAAATTGTGGGAGTTGGCAATGCCGGAACCTGTTAAACAAATCTCTATCCTACATAACTTCACTATTACTAGATGCATAAAATCAGTGGCAGTTGTGTGGCTAATCCTATACGGCTCCTTGAAAATGTAGGAGTGAGGAGCTAAGTGCACTGGGGACTGGTAGATAAATTATTCTGAATAATTTAACTGCTACTCAGTTTCTAAAGTGGAAACAAGGGGCTGTAACATCTGAATTTGAGAGTAAAGCCTTTCACTATATTCAGGGTATTTTGTTCATAGTTAGCTTTAAAAAGTAGTTTTTAGAGCATCCACTTTATCATGCAGGAACCATATCAGACATGCTAAGCAACGTAAGTCAAACCCATGTTTTAGATGATCAGTCCCTCAGCAAGCCTTCAACATGCTTCTGTAATGTGCTTGTGGCATAAGCAGAGGCTTCAAAACTGCATCCAAAACATGCCACCTGCTTTGAAACCATTATGTTCTTTAACACAAAAAATGCTAGCACAAACATGGCTTTTAGTTACCCATTTGCTCTGTGAACTTTCTTTTTAAAAAAGTCTTATTTAAACTAATGCTGTGATGTAGACATTGCTACGTACGTGTCTATATACTCTGCAGCTTGCCATTGATATTTCTATGCCAGTAAAACATTAATGTGTAAATAGCATTATCTGAGCATGTTTGTTTCTGTACAGTAGATGATGAATTACTCTTGTACATACTTACAGTATAGAAATGTATGGCTGGTCCCACACTGGACTTGACCTCTTGTTTTCATTAATCAAATAATAGTCACAGTTTGTTTTAATTTTAACAGAATGTGGCCTGCTTTTATTATTTAAAAACAAAAATCTACCTAGGATGCAGAAATAAGATACTACTACTGTTTATTATAAAGTCCATTAAAACAATGCTTATGTCCTTCTTCCCAAGCAAAGGACTCAGCACAGTGATGAAAAGGAGGTAATTTGTCATTGGGGTAGAAAATGGGGCGTAACTATTTCTGTATCACAGTGAGTCCTGTTCAGTATGTTAGGAGTATGAGTTACTAGATCTGTTCTAGCTGTCATGTACTGAACTAAAAGAACAGGAGGACTTGTGGCACCTTAGAGACTAACAAATTTGAGCATAAGCTTTTGTGGGCTACAGCCTGCTTCATCAGATGCATAGAATGGAACATATAGTAAGAAGATATATACACACACACCCATACATAGAGAACATGAAAAGGTGCAAGTTGCCATACCAACTCTAAGAGGCTAATTAATTAACATGAGCTATTGTCAGCAGGAGGGGGAAAAAACTTTTGTAGTGATAATCAAGATGGCCCATGTACTGAACCATTTCTGGTACATATGTGGAAAATTAGTTTTCCTGCCCTTGGAAGCCTGGGAAGTTCCAAAAGATTTGTGGTCTCTGTGCTAGTGGTGGTGATAAATTCAACCTGGTCATTCTGAGATAGAGAATGTTATGCCCAAGCAAACTGTCATCAACTCTTAGGTACCACTGTTACAGAGGTTCGAGCAAACTTAGCAGCTGTTACAAGCCCAGTGTAAACACTGTGAAAAAGAGAAAAGCATATAGGCTCCAGTTCTGTACTAATAAAAACTGGGAAGGAAAATCAGTAAAGTAAACCTCTAATTCCACAATGCTTAGCCAAGAGGTAATATGGGCCTGAGGGGTAGGGGCAGTCCAGTAGATTTGACATTATATAGCATCTTGCTTCCCTTCATCAACTAGATAAGCAGTTAAATTCTTATATTGTACATCTTTTTAACTGATGTGCAGAAAATCTATTGGTGTAATCCATTGGTAGTGTTCTCACCTCTGGAGATTGTAGATTCAAATCCCACATGATAAAATGAGCTCATTAATGATTCTGAAGCCACTTCCTACAGTATATATCACTTCCTCAATGAGAAGTGTCCTCTTTAGAATGGAATATTAAACCAAGGTCCTGCCTATTGCTGAAAGTTAGAGATCCCATAACAACTTTTCCAAAAGAGCAGAATGTTCTCCAGGTTCCTGGGTAGCATTCTTTCAGCAAAACATGTCCCATATTCAGGCTGCTTCTGAGCCAATAATAGTTACCATATTTGACTATATAATCACTGGACTACTGGTGTTTTATCTCCTTGGCCCACAGTGAGATCTTGCGCATGAAGGGAAATAGATAAGAAACCATATTAGATGAAGTTGTGGTCCCCAGCTTCTTTCCTGAAAATAACCACAACCCTTCAGAGAAGTTAAAGTAAATTAAAATTACCATAGGCTCTTGCCATGCTGGTGGAACATTCGCTTTTGTGACTTACTAGGGTTTCAAACACCTGAAACTAAAAGCAAGAGGGCTATGTGTGACACATATTTCCCTTTAGTCAGTTCACCACCACAGCTCCCAGTTGAGAGAGAGAGAGTTGGTGAAGCAATATCCATTTGCAGTAGGCTATTCTGGAACTTTATGCAGCAATTGTAATAATGACAAACCTTTATCTAGAGAGAAGACATTTCCATTTACTTTTCACTTATATTGCCATCTTGAACTCATGTAATTCACAGCCTTCTTAGTGAAGCCACATGTGGGTTATGCATGATCATGGCTAACAAATTAAAACACAAGGTACAGTGCATTATAACTATTCCATACCAAAGAGGGGCCTTGTGTCTGCGGAATATATTCTATACTTGCCATTAGTATAATTAGGTACCTACCGATTGCTTATTTCCCAGTGATAGGTACAGTTGAAAGAAAACTCACATATGGCAAAACGCTTGTGTTTTTTACTTAGATGAAATGTGTACAAATTTACAATGGCTCCAAAAGGAATTTATTGGAATATTTGGCGGTATCCAATAGAAACCGTATTTGTTAATAGAATTAACATTTAGCAATAAAATCATTTGATCAAAGTGTGTGGCGCTCCCTAGCTGTCTCTCTTTGCATACAAAAAAAGACCAAACTGTTCAAAGCACACATGGGAGTAGTCTCTATACTGGAGCATGAAAACGTTCAGCATAATTTCCTGTGACTAAGATGTACAAAAAACAGACTTATGGTTGGTTAACGCCCATCTTTTCTCTTTGTTGTCTTTCCCACCCCTTCTGCTTGTCTCCACGTTCTGTTTGGCCTCATCTTGTAGCTCCAAAGGGAGGGGATTGTCTCTTCACTATGTTCTGTAAAGTACCTCACATTTGAGATGTGTGTAAATAATAAGGCAGCTAGACTGTTCGACAGGAGGCAGTGCAGCTGTTTGTCTCTCTGAAAAGAGATTATAAGTAAAAGGACATTTAAATAAGAGGCGATTTATTACTGTCATAAAGTACTTTTAATTTTAACCTACTGTTATAGGTTTGCTTTTATTCCTCTCCACTTAGTTTCCTAGAAGCTGTCAGCAATTTCCACTCTTCTGTATGTGTAGAGGACACAGTTGTATATGCAATGGGTCTTCCATTCAATACATAAACAACCTGAGAAAGCAGTAGTTCCATGGAAAAACTAATTTTGGTATCATGCATAAATATCGCATGTTAATATGTAAAACATGGAATTTACACTGAGTAATGTAAAGTCATGTGTGAAAATATTAAACAATAAAAGGACTATGTGAACAAAGGAAGTTGGATAAAAAGAAACATCTTGTAACTGACTTGACTAATGCTAATAAACTCTGTGGAGCTTAGTGGCTGATATGAATGTGAGGAGAGAATTAGCACTCTTGAAAAGAACCATTTTATTTATCTTCAGTGTCCCAGCCTTAGAAACACCAAATCTTATATTTTTCTCCACCTCCATGCTTTATGTATAAGAAAAACTAGTTAAAATAAGATAAACCTAATGGTGCTGCTCTTGCTCCCATTTAAGTCAATGGTGTTGGCCTCGGGATGTGATGTGACAGTATTTTTAAAATAATGGTGTTGCATTTTAATTTCTGCTACTCTCATGTTGTGTATGTTTTCAGGGTTGACTTCTGCACTGGAGCCTCGTTTGTGTTTCACTTAAGTTTGAAATATTAGAAGCTATGGCAAAAGAATGCCTAAAGAACTGCTGCAAAGGGTGTTTCTACGTGGAGAAGGAAAAGAGTGACTGTGAGTTCCACACCATAATAATAAACATGCCTGTTAATAGTTTTGAAATTGAAGCTTCATTAATACTTCCTGGGGATAAAATGCTAAATCATCCACTTCTTTTGGATTAACTCGAATTATTTTACAGCATCCAAACTATAGCCTCGATTTGAATATTAGTATATGCTGATTAACATTATTAATCAGGGACGGAAAAAAGACAATTGTACAAAGTCTGCAGCTTGTTGTATTTGGCCCTGAAATACTAGCAAAAACCAAAACCATTGTTACACCAAGGGTCATGTAAAGGTCTTACCTCTCAAATAACAGGCTAGAATGCAGTGCTTTACTTTCTGCAAGCTTGTAATCACAGCTTTCAATTGGTATAGTGTATTAATCACTTTTCCTACTGGATCATGATACACTGTGTGGTGAAGTCTTGTGAGAACTCAAGTGAAAGCAAGGTGCTTATTACAATAAAGTCTGGGTGGCAACACATTTTGGGCCAGTACAAATGCTTCCAGAATCAGTAAACTTTCCAGTGCTGCTCCTATATGCAGTGACCGTAAGGAAACCCTGTGAATCCTTGATCCTGTTAAACACAAAAGATCTCTTCAGACTGAATGCACTTTATTTTTTTTAACAGTTTCCATGGAGAAGGAATCTGAAGCTGCAGCCAAAAACAGGCAAAGCATTGTGGAGAAACCTCCATTGTCTTCTGTGTCAGTGAAGCGTCAAGTTGGCTGTTCTGAGGATTATCTCCTTGCGAAACTGCCATCGGATGGCAGGGAGGTCCCATTTGTGCTCCCTCAGCTTAAACTAGCTTACATACAACCCAAGAACCTTGGCAGTTCGTCGCACGTTGGGGGAATTCAAGGTAAATTTAAAAATCATAATAGTGAAATAGCGCCAAAAAAACCCAGCAGAAAAATGACAGCATTTCATTAGATATTTTAATTAGGTCTTTGCCCAAGCGATGTAAATCGGACCAGTCTCTAGATCGGGGTGGGCAAACTTTTTGACCCGAGGGCCACATCGGGGTTGTGAAACTGTATGGAGGGCCAGGTAGGGAAGGCTGTGCCTCCCTGAATAGCCTGGCCCCTATCTGCCCCCTTCCTGCCCCCCCTCTGAGCCCCCGACCCATCCAACCCCACCTGCTCCTTGTCCCCTGATCACTCCCTCCTGGGATCCCTCACCCCTAACTGCCCCCCGGGATTGCACCCCCTATCCAACCCCCTCTGCTCCCAGTCTCCTGCCTGCCCCAACCCCTATCCACACCCCCACCCCCTGGGACTCCCACACCTATCCAACCTATCCTGTCCCCTGACTGCCCCCCGGGACCCCCTGCTCCTTATCTACCCCCCACTCCCCACCTCCTTACCATGCCAGAGCCAGCCACGCCACCCGGGAGGAGCGGCGGGCCAGAGTGCTGGCGTCACGGCAAGCTGAGGCTGTGGGGAAGGGGGGACAGCTGGGGAGGGGCCGGGGGCTAGCCTCCAGGACTGGGAGCTCAAGGGCTGGGCAGGACAGTCCCGTGGGCTGGATGTTGCCCACGGGCCATAGTTTGTCCACCTCTGCTCCAGATGCTGGTTTGGATTCCAATGCTTCCCAACCTCCCTGCCTAACCAAAATTTGAAGGTAGGTCCAGGAATTTTGGTTTTAGACACTCTGTTTCTAATGTTTAAACTAATTTTATCCTGGCACTATAGCAAAATGAGGGTTTGGTGTTTTATTTTGGCTTTTTTCACATTCTTAGTAAAAATCCATGCATCTAGAAATTAGGTAATAGTTAATATATAGATCCCAGAAACTGCTGTTCAGCCATTGTTACATCTTGGGGAAATCAAAGATGCTGCATGCCCCTTCTGTAAATATTCATGGCAGATTCTGAGATTAAGAATTTCTCCAGAAGCCCAGTCTCCTACCTTTTTCCTCAGTCACTGCTCTCTTGCTCTCCACAAGAGCTGCTTTGAGGAAGACTTTCACAGTATGGAACCCACTCATTCTGCAAGATGAGAAATGTTCAAAGTCGATATCAATCAACAAAGCCCCCCAAGTCTCAAGTTTCACGCAGAGTAGAGAAGGACACCTTTTTTGCAGGTAACTTGTTTTCCTCCAGCAGTGTGAAAAGGCAGTTCTGTAAGGTCTTGGAGACCAGAAAAGGCCGAAGACATCCACACCAGCCAAACTTCCCATGTAAGGAATGGGGTGCTGAGACTCACCAGCAGCAGTAGTGACTCAGTGGCTTTCTCTCCAAGCAATGATCAGTGTGTGCCAGCATTTACAAGTTACCACACAGCTCTCCAAAGCAAGCACATTTATTTTAATGACACAAGCGCACAGAGAAAACCATAAAATGTCCTATATACCTACTAAACTTGTCAGGAATCACGCATCTTCCATGTGGAGAGTTCAGTAGGTGAATGGCCTTCCAACCTTTCAGCAGAATTGGAAGAAAAGAGGAGTGGTAGATACGCTGGAGGGCAGGGATAGGATACAGAGGGACATAGACAAATTGGAGGATTGGGCCAAAAGAAATCTGATGAGGTTCAATAAGGATAAGTGCAGGGTCCTTCACTTAGGACGGAAGAACCCAATGCACTGCTACAGACTAGGGACCGAATGGCTAGGCAGCAGTTCTGCGGAAAAGGACCTAGGGGTGAGAGTGGACGAGAAGCTGGATATGAGTCAGCAGTGTGCCCTTGTTGCCAAGAAGGCCAGTGGCATTTTGGGATGTATAAGTAGGGGCATAGCGAGCAGATCGAGGGACGTGATCGTCCCCCTCTATTCGACATTGGTGAGGCCTCATCTGGAGTACTGTGTCCAGTTTTGGGCCCCACACTACAAGAAGGATGTGGATAAATTGGAGAGAGTCCAGCGAAGGGCAACAAAAATGATTAGGGGTCTGGAACACATGGCTTATGAGGAGAGGCTGAGGGAACTGGGATTGTTTAGTCTGCAGAAGAGAAGAATGAGGGGGGATTTGATAGCTGCTTTCAACTACCTGAGAGGTGGTTCCAGAGAGGATGGTCTAGACTATTCTCAGTGGTAGAAGAGGACAGGACAAGGAGTAATGGTCTCAAGTTGCAGTGGGGGAGGTTTAGGTTGGATATTAGGAAAAAAATTTTCACTAGGAGGGTGGTGAAACACTGGAATGCATTACCTAGGGAGGTGGTAGAATCTCCTTCCTTAGAAGTTTTTAAGGTCAGGCTTGACAAAGCCCTGGCTGGGATGATTTAATTGGGGATTGGTCCTGCTTTGAGCAGGGGGTTGGACTAGATGACCTCCTGAGGTCCCTTCCAACCCTGATATTCTATGAAAGCTCACATCCATTTGCTGGATCAGAAAGTCTGTTTAAATTCAGCTTTTTATACCAAAAGCACAATTCTTATCTCCTAGTTGCTGGAGAACCCCGTTTGAGTGAATATATGTAAATCACATGTCAGGGAGTACCTCTCTGGTACTGTTCAGTCTTGGCAACTTACCTTAATCACGCCCTCGCCCCGGGAACTTGGAGGAGCTGTGCTAACCCTCCCCCATGAAGTAGAACAGTGGTGTGCAAACTGTGGGGCATGAAGGAACATCCGGGGGGCGAGTGGCAGCACCAAGCAGCTCGTGCCAGCCCCATGTGGCAGGGCCTGAACCATCCCCCACCAGGGACAGGGAGGGAGTGCCATCTCCACCCTGACTCACTGCAGGGGGCCACCTAGCCTGTGGGTCCATGGGCTGCACTGATTTCTGCTCCTGTCAGCCTCCGTGCCCAGCGCTGGCTCCACCCCCAGAGACTGTCACATGCACCTTCCCCCCCGCCCCCACTCTGGAAACCCGAGGGAGAAGGGGCAGATATTGGTCCTGCCCTAGGAGTGCAGCCTGGCTGCTGAGGAAGCCTTGGCTGTGTGGTAATGGAGGGGTGCCATGGACAGATTCCGTTAACGATAAGGGAAAGTTTGCTCGCCATTGGAGTAGAACACAATCCTACATAAACCATTCATAAATTTAATACAGTGGTCCCCAAAGATACTGCATGGGGTTGTCCTAAATTCCTTATTTTGTAAGCATAATGCTTTTGCAAAAGTATAGACCTTTAGACTTTTTTTTTTTTACTATACATCATGCTACTATCATGTGACTTCCTGCTTGCCACCCTCTTGCTGTTCTGCCCAGTTTTAAAAAGTGGTTTATTAAGCGGTACTTTTGTTCATTGGAGTCTTGGATCATTGTTTTCTGGAGAGCTCATGATAAGAAAAGTGTCTCTTCACAAATATGCCTCATGAGTAAGCATTTAATTTAAGCTTAAGTATAATTCTTACAGCAAATTAGAAGCTATGTCTTTCTGAAATGATTATGTTAATTTTTAGCAGTAAAACTGTCTATTTATATTTGGAAAGGACAAATAGCTTTTAAGAGTTGTGAAAGCTATTTGTGTTAAAGGCAAACTACTTTTTTTGGAAGATTTATTGAATTTAGAGAAATGTGCTACAATTCCTTCTTCACTATAATGTAATACTAACTAAAGCACTAGCATGTTAAAGAGAACCATTAGAGTACCATTTGATTTAGTTGAGGATTAGCCCTGCTTTGAGCAGGGGGTTGGACTAAGTGACCTCCTGAGGACCCTTCCAACCCTGATATTCTCTGATTCTACCTGATTTTCAGACTCTTGGTAAACAGCCATAACAGTCCAAACTCTGCTTTTAATGCAACACCATTTTCTATTATGCTTTGGCAAATTTTCTTTGCAAGGCTTGCAACAGTTTGTTTCTCATGGTCTTACATGAGAAGCTAAGCTAGCGAAAGGAAATATCAGTTTCTGACCGCATATGTTAATGTTAATATTCATCTAAATGGCTGAATGCTCTGAACTAACTTAACTTTCTTGTGTTAGTGCTTCCATCACACTTGAATTCCTGAATGATCATCTCTTTGTTACATATGATTCTTTTAGTTTATTCTCTGTTTTTTATTCATTCTGACACCACCACCTAGAGGAATGGATGGGGGGCTTTGATAAATAAAATGAAATGATGTCAATCCTTTTTTTACTGTTCTGTTTACCAAGACCTTAATATGTTGCCTGAACTCATTAGAAGGAGAGGAAAGAAAAGTAGGTCTAATGGACTGAGCTTGCAGCTGGGAGACAGGCGTTCTATGGTCTATTCCTGATTCAGCCAACAAGCGAGTGATCTTGGGCAAGTCCGTTTTACTTCTCTGTACTGATAGGTATCCTGTGGAAATTAAGCAAAGAGTATACAAAGCCACAGGCTATATTCTCTCTCCTTCCTAGACCCTCCTGAAGGTTCTGGGGCTACTATAGCAAAGTGGGACATCCCACTGGGATAGAACCAATGTGGAAGCACAGGTTCTCTGCACACATGGCCCAGTTTCCTTTGAATATTTGACTTGCTCTCAGTCTTTGGAACTATCTATGTATAAATCAGGTTAGGTTTATATTAAGGAACTCCAAGGGGTGTGTGTGCATGACTTCTCAATGTACAGTTTCAAATTTGTGCCAGTAATTCCTAAGAGTGCTGAAATCTGACATAACCTGTTAGTTTTTCCTAAGCAGGTAGCAAAGTATCCTTTGCCTGAAAGACATGTTGCTTGCTTCATGAACCATGGCAATACGTTCATTAACTGCTAAGACTCTTACATGTGGTTTATGTTGTGTTTCACAGGATCTGCCAGAGCCTTTGTTGGTGACAGGAAAACAGAACTTTCCAATATATACCAGCAAGGACCCCATGGTGATGTGGTGTATAATCCATTCTATAGGCAGCAGCATATTTCACCGGATCTGACTAGGCGCTTCCCAGAAAAATCAGATGTGAGATTATATGGATCAGGTAAGAACTCATCCTGTTCTCTCTCCTTTCTGACCAGAAGGTTTAAATGCAGGAGAACGCGCACACTGGGAATATGGGGTATGTCTGAATACAGCAATTCTCAAACGGTGATCTGTTGGTCACAGAACTAGCTGGTCATCCAGTACTGGTTCCTCCTTCTTGTTCCCAACTACTCTGCTTGCTTCGTGCCTCTTCATGGCCTAAAACACCTCATATACAATCTTTGGTACACACTAAGAAAATATTTGACACTTGATCTTTAATATTAATAAACCTGAGAGCAAGTACTATTGTTCACTAGACACTTAAGTGAAAGAGTTGAGACTATTTATTATTGGAGCAACTTCTGTTGGTGAAAGAGACAAGCTTTCAAGCTTACACAGAGCTGAAGAAGAGCTCTATGTAAGCCTGAAAACTTATCTTTTTTCACTAACAGAAGTTGTCCCAATAAAAGATGCCAACAGTGATGAGTACTGTCTTTAACCATTTCCAGCTAACCAGGAGACTCTGCTCTTCTCAAATGAGGACCTTGCTATTGTGATATCACACTTTGTTGCCTCCCAATTAAACTATTTCAACACAATCTACCTGAAGTTATATGTAGATGTAACAGGAGAACTGCATTATTAATGACTTTATATACATTTTTCCCTTGCAAGGTTTCTGCCACCTCTTTCAAAATCTAGCTGGTACTCTCCTAAGCCTGCTGAGCTGCAGCACCTAGAAGTGCCACTGTGTTGCATGCTTGTGAACTTAAAACTAGAGCTTGTTTAAAAAATGTAGAAGGGAAAAATTATTTTTGAAATTTTTCACTTCATAGGGTTCAAAATAAAGAGCTTTAAAAATGGGTTAATCAAAATTTGGTTTTTTATAAAATGAAATTTCACGAAATTTTAAATTGTGGTTACCAATTGTTTGTGAACGTTTTTGGTTTTGGAAAAAGCCACTCTTTTGTCAGTCTATTCATCTGAAAGATGTCAACCATCTGTACTAGAAATATACTGTAAATATGCCATCTTCAAAACGTCCAACTGATTTGTAATCCTTTTCTTTGGCTAGAAGAGTAAACAGCTGGATAACAGTTTCCCAATAGTTTCCCTCTGTTTTGCATATGGATTATATTTCAGTAAATTATATTTTCACTTTTTATTGAATCAAGTTATGGGCTTGCCTCAGCTCATTTGCTTCCATTACATCAAAACTGTGTTTCAAGGGCTTGCTTGTTTCTGTAACACAGTATTTCTGTATAAGATTTTATAAACAGACCAGAAGTCCTGTGTCTCTCTTTGAAACAAAGAAAGATAATTTGGAAGTGATCCCAGACTGACAGATCTTCACTAAAATGTATCTGATTACTGTTATTGCTTTCCCCTCCCTCCTTCAAGCCAAGTCAGAACTATTTTTTTCCTTTTTGCTTCTCTTTCTCCCTCTCAGGAAGAGCATTACTCTGTCATGACAGCTCATACTAAGCAAAACTGATTATTTCCATTTGGAGGTAGTGAGGAGGCAACTGAAATCGACAACATCCAAATTTTCATTGCGTCCTCCTTTTGAACTGTGAATAATGGAAATCTCTTGAAATATTGGAAAATACAGACCAAGCAGTAAGGAAACCAGTGCAGCGTGACAAGTGGCCTTCTAGTAGGTTTAAAATCGGAGATTAGTCAACATGGTGGAGTTAGAGGTATTTGCAGGCCTCTTGAACACTGATGTTGGGATGGAGTTGAAAAGCTTCTGAAAAACAGTGACAGTAACTCACCCATGTTGAGGTGTATTTTCTGTTATCAATGTTGGGGTATTTGGCTGGTGCACAGCCTCTCTGCATGGCTTCTGGGCAAAAAAGGATGCCAACGGTGATGAGTACTGTCTTCAACCATCTCCAGCTAGCCAGGAGACTCTGCTCTTCCTCTCAAATGAGGACCTTGCTATTGTGATATAATACACTTTTTTTTTTTGTCACCTCCCAGTTAAACTATTGCAACTTGATCTACCTGAAGTTAAATGTAGATGCAATATGAAAACTGCACTGTGAAGCAGTCTGCCCATTTAGCAAGAAAGGTTGATGATAAATTACCTCACTGGTTCTCTGTGCCAGTATGGCCTCCAGGCTGACTTTATAGTCCTAGTTCTAATCTACAAAACGCACTAGGAACTGGACAGTTGAGATCAGTTTCCCATCTGTGACCCAGCAACACAATTATGACCTACAGGGACACTGCAGCAAGCACAGCCAAGGATAAGACTCCTGGGTGTAGAAGACAAAGCATTCGTGGTGATGAGACCCTTGTTGTGGAAAACCTTAACTAAGGAGGTCAGCCTGAACCCCAACCCTGACCAGATCTAAAGATAAGACCCATTTCTTTGCTAAGGCATTCCATAAGCAATGCTACTTCCTGCCATTAAGGAGAAGAGAGAAGTGCATGAAGAAATAAGGAGGCAGAAGGGGAAGTCAGTTTTTGGTATTTGGCACATAGGTATTTCTAAGGCATCTATCATTTCCCTTTTTCTGGTTATATATGTAGTTCTGTATATTGCTGTTTGATCTTTTAAAATTTGCAGGATGTGTGCAATGCAGTAGAGTCAACTTTGCTGCTGAAACCTTAGCTCTTGCACTTCCTTATTGCTTACAGTGTGAACTATGCACACTTGTGCATGTAGCCTGACTGGATTTGCAGAGCACCTAAAGGCTTCTTGAATTTAATAGTAAAATAAAAGCTGAAAAAACTTCTGGAAATTCTCATTTCCTTATGTCTCTTTCTTAGTGATTTATTCTTAAGTTATAAATAGAGCTGGGCATTGTTTTTTCAAATGAAAAGCTTTCTCATCCAGCAATGGGCTCTTTTTTCCTCCCCAAAACAAAATTCATAAATCACTGACTCTTTCAGTCAAAACTCCAGCATTTTTACCAAAAAGGGGTACAGAAAATGATTTTTAAAAATGAAAGGGAGCTGGGTCTTAACTTTTCAAAATGGAAACATCATTGCAATTTTTCATGATTCCTCCCACCCCCTAGGCACTTTTAATGAACTATCTCTTAAGGGTTATATTAACTTGCTCAGCAAAAGCCACAGACACGTTTTTTTTTTTTTTCCTGCTCCAGGTGTGAGCTGTCACTAACCTAGACTTTGTTTTGTAGCAAAGTGTATTTTATGCTGTAATTAATATCACTATGAAAGTTATTTTTCATGCCCTTTGCAGTTACAATGTGTAACCCTGTAGTTAATATATTAAAAATTGCAGTGATTTGGGATTGGCTCTGGAGTGTGCGCGCTCTACTATGCAGAACATCCACATGCACCTAAATTGTTACGAGTGTTTTCAAACCCGTAATTGTTTGGCTCAAGACTGGGTGAAAGAAGCAAGTTTAGGGATGGACAAACATCTGATTAATTTGGCTTTGAATCTGGCATTTACTAAGAACTACTTTCTCCTCTTTTCTTTTCCTGCCAATAAAAATGTTAATGTTATTCCTGCTGTTCAAAGTGAATATGTTTGTCCCTTTCTGTTTCAGTTTGTGATTTAAGGAGTAGCACACTTCCTGGATCACCTGGTTTAAGCCATTCCCTGTTTGATCTCACAAATCCACCCCATCGTGTCATCCAGGTGAGTTCTTTTAATAACTTAGGCTATACCCAGCACTCATTTTCTTTTGTGTACCTGTGCCTGATACCATCACAGTTCAAGAGTAAACATTTTAAGGGCCATTCTGATGTGCAGTGGAAGAGCTTGAGGAAAAAGTTCAAAATAGTAAATAATTTCACTAGGTTTTTTCCTAATCCCTCCCTTCTCCCCCACAGTATAGTTGGGAAACTTGAGTCAGTTGGTTATCAGACGAGAAGCTGGATATGAGTCAACGGCGTGCCCTTGTTGCCAAGAAGGCAAACAGCATTTTGTGCTGTATAAGTAGGAGCATTGCCAGCAGATCGAGGGATATGATCATTCCCCTCTATTTGGCATTGGTGAGGCCTCATCTGGAGTACTGTGTCCAGTTTTGGGCCCCACACTACCAGAAGAATGTGGAAAAATTGGAAAGAGTCCAGCGGAGGGCAACAAAAATGATTAGGGGGCTGGAGCACATGATTTGAGGAGAGGCTGAGGGAACTGGGATTATTTCTTCTGCAGAAGAGAAGAATGAGGGGGGATTTGATAGCGGCTTTCAACTACCTTAAAGGGGGTTCCAAAGAGATAAATCTAGGCTGTTCTCAGTGGTGGCAGATGACAGAACAAGAAGCAATGGTCTCAAGTTGCAGTGGGGGAGATTTAGGTTGGATATTACGAAAAACTTTTTTGCTAGGAGGGTGGTGAAGCACTGGAATGCGTTACCTAGGGAGGTGGTGGATTCTCCTTCATTAGAGGTTTTTAAGGTCAGGCTGGGATGATTTAGTTGGGGATTGGTCCTGCTTTGAGCAGGGGGTTGGACTAGATCACCTCCTGAGGTCCCTTCCAACCCTGATATTCTATGATTCTAAGTATAAGCAGCTGGGGTTCCCTGTCTTGCACTTCCCTTGCAAAGTATAAAACTGGACAGTGGGGTGATGTAAGGAGTTAGTTTTCCATTGGTGCAGCAGGAAATAAAGATCTTACTAATTCCCATTTATGCAAATGGGAAAAAACCTTCATGCATCAGTAGGGGAAAAAAATCAATGCCAACTGTGAATGCATTTTATGTTTAAATCCCACCTCCAAGGAATTCCGCACTACCAGCTTCAAGGAGTTAGTAAGGAATGAGAGAACTTCAATTTACATCCTCCCAATTATCAGTGTGTCCCATCTTTTATGATCAGAACTTGCTGGGCTCTTTGTCACACTCACCACTAAAGAGGCATTTTCTTTGCAGAGATATGATTCAGTCTCCAGTGTACCCAGTAGTACCTCCTCGAAGAAGGATTCGCAAGGCAGTAACAGGAGCCTGGGTAATAATTGTTTTGTAATCAGCAATGGAATAGTTTCCTTTACACAGTGATATCTAAAATATTACTGCATGACTGCAGACAGTGATTTTTATGGAGTGGTATCGAGGAGCAAAACAATTGGTGGGTAGTTTGTAACTTGAAGTGTAAGATGCCTACTTTACTCAGTCCTCCATCTGCAGCTTTCCTATTGAAAGAGATTGAACATGGGATTTTTAAGAGCACCTTAGTGATCCAAGGTATGGAGATGCTGTAATTGCACCGTGTGTGATTAAAGCTAGCTAAATTGGCAAAGCTGTGGCAGCACAAGCTTCAGCATGGGCTAGCCCTGTGAGTAATTACCCAGAGGTCCAGGCGTGCTTGTACAGCCCCTGCTGAAGCATGTGTTGCCACAGCTTCACTGCTCCAGGATCTGAGCTAGCTAGATTAAAGCTAACTCGGGTATGTCAGCTCAAGCTGTAGTTGCAACCTGTGATCTACAGTATAGATCTACCGATAGGAGCACAAGTTTTAGTGCTCTGGAAAATCCCACCCTGAGTTAACTCGCTGGTTAATTAGGATATTAGTCAACTCTGTTGAGGGCAGGGGGAAAGGGAAGTATCATGGTAATAGCTCTGGTCCTTTCTCCTCCTCTTGTAATGGAGAAACTTGCAATCCAATACCACTATTATTGTTGAAACTGATAGTGGAATACTCTATACAGTTCTGGTGTAAACATTTTTAAAAAGGATGGTGAAAACCTGGAGAGGGTGCAGAAAAGAGCCACAGAAATGATTTGAGGATTGGAGAAAATGCCTTTGTAGTAAGATACTTAGAGCCCAATTTGTTTAGTTTATGTAAAAGATTGAGAGGTGACTTAATTACAGTGTATAAGTAAGGCTGCAATTTTGTCACAGAGGTTGCGGAAGTCACAGAATCCGTTACTTCCAGAGACCTCCATGACTGCAGTCTTGGGGTGGTAGGGCTGGAGCTGTCAGCTGGGGTGCCCCCCCTGCAGCTCCCTGGCCACCGCAGGCAGTGGGGAGCCCCAGTAGCGATGGGTGCGGGAACCTTCTCCCTCCCCATTTTTTTGCAGATATTTTCAGTAAAAGTCACCAACAGGTCATGGGCTCCCATGAATTTGTCTTTATTACCCGTGACCTGTCCATGACTTTTTCACTAAAAATATGTGAGACAAAATCTTAGCCTTTATGTATAAAGTACATTCATGGGGAGAAAATACCAGCTAGTAAATGTCTCTTTAGTCGAGCAGAAAAAGGCATAACAAGAACAAATGGCTGAAAGCAGAAGCCAGACCAATTCAAATTAGAAATAAGGCACAGAATTAACAGTGAAGGTGATTAACCACTGGAACAGACTACCAAGATAAGTGGTGGAGCCTCTGTCTCTTGATGGCTTCAAATCAATACTAGTTGCATTTCTGGAGGATATGTTTTAATCAAATATACATTATTAGGCTGAATACAGGGCAAATGGGTGACATTTAATGCCCTGTAATATACAGGGAGTCAAATTGAAGATCTATTGGTCCCTCCTGGCCTTAAAATCTGAGCTGAGATATTTCAAACTCATTTTGAGAGTTTTAAAATGTGCAGGTCACAAAACTGAACAGCATCCCAGCTTTTCAGAATGGGCTGGAAGATACTGCAAGGCTTTTAAAAAGACTTGTTGGCTTTTTCCCCAGATACCATTACATTATCAGGTGATGAACGAGACTTTGGAAGAATGAATGTGAAACTGTGTTATGTTCCTTCTGCAGAACAGATCTGGATCACAATCTTGCATGTAAGAGAATATTGCTGGGCTTGTATAACTGACTCAAATGGAGACTTTATTGTACTTAGTAATCTGTGGCATCAGTTCTCCCAGCTAGACTGGACTCTTTTTCTTCTGTAAAAGTATCTCAGAACTGAAGTATCAAAATATACCCTCAGTTTGGCCTAAATGTGATACACCTTTCCTTGCTTCTTTCAAGATGTCATCTCCTCCTGGATTCTTACTGTTTTAATCACTAATGGACTTCTTTCTGCCATGGTTAAGGCCGTGAGTTTGTCACAGAGGTCATGGAAGTCAGATTCCATGACTTTCCCAGACATCCGTGACTTCTGCAGTGGCCGGTGTGACTCCAGTTCCCAGCCAATGGGAGCTGCAGAGCCAGCGCTTGGGGTGGGGGCAGGGTACAGAGCTAGGAGCTGAGGGAGGGACATGTCGCCGCTTCTGAGGAGCTGCAAGGAGCCGGGTAGAGAGCCTGTCTACCCCACCACAGCAGGGGGTCCCGGGCTATGGGCTGCCCCCATCCCGAGCACTCACGGCATCCCTGCCCCCACCCCCCAAGATTTAGTCAGAGGTATATAACAAGTCATGGACAGATCATGGGCCATGAATTTTTGTTTACTGCCCATGACCTGTCCCATGACTTTTACTAAAAATACCTGTATCTAAAACGTAGCCTTAGCCATGGTTTGTCCTTCTGGATAGTATGACTGCTTGTGGAGTAAGGTAGTGTGCAAGAGTGGCAGAATCAGGCCCTGTGTGATTGCTTTGCTCTTGAAATAAGATGCAGTGAAGCAATGTTTAATTCTGCCAATACTTCAGTGGCAAAACTACAACACCGGTATATTTTGGGATGTAACTTCTTGTGGCTTTTCTATTTGCATGTGCAGCAAGTGTTTATATAATTCCATGAACTGTGAATGATGTTGCAGTAGTGGAATTTTGAATAGCCACGGACCCTGCAACTTTGCATGGAACAATACACGCTGCCTTAAGGGCATTTTCCTCACTGACTACTATTGTAATGTCATATCATTAATTCACTAAAGTTTCCTGGATAGCTATTCTACCTTGCTGCAGAAATTGATTGTCAAATACTTCAAAAATTAAACTCTAAAGCAACATGGACATCACACTTGCTCTGATTTACCTTAAAAATATATCCTGAAGCTTTTTCCTTATGCCATACAGTAAACAAGAATGTGTGCTTCTATGTTAGCCTAAAGCAAGGGGATTTTGCTGTCTAAAGTGACTTTGTTTTCAATGCTGTAGTGCAAAGATCTGAGCTGGCCTTCTAGTTGTGGAGAAAATCCTTATATTTCTGTCAAAGGAATTCTGATGCTGCCTAAGCCAGTGCAGTTCAAATCTTCAGCCAAAGAAGGTTCCAATGTAAGTGGTGGCAGAAAAACATCAATATATATTTTTTCCCAGCAAATGTAAATTATTTTGATCCTGTTTCTACTTCATTCATTTTCTTTGCACCATGTTTTCCATAAGAATTGTTTAGTGTCAGGACATTATCATTATAGGCTTCTAAGAGGTTAAAAAGGGGAAAATCTTGTTTCTCTCGCCATTCCTCTTCTTCATCCACCCGCTTTTTGCAGGTGTAGAAAATGCTGAAAAACAGCAGAATTGTTGTGGTCCTGTTCCTGCTCCGAATGTGGAGATGGAGTTCGAGTGACAGGGGACTAAACCATAGAGCACTGATCTGCAGTGCCTTTCTCTGCAGCAGTTCAGAAGAGAGGTCAGGAGAAGTGTAGGCACGTGGCCAATGGGTGCGGTTGTTACATATATCCACTAGCTAAGACACTACCTTGGAGTGTGTACACGGCTCTCGTGGTTCTCCTCATGTTGGCTCTGGCTTGGGGAGCAAAGTGGAGGTTTCAGTTCACCCCTATCTCTGCACAGGTCCCCTTGCAAACCTGTTAACTCTGCCTCTGTACAAAGAACAAGAATTTGGCTCGAAGTGTGACAATTAACAGTACACTTCGGAAAATATGAACTAGTATTGGGGGGAAGTGAAGAGGCAAGACATGATTATCTTTGTAGGCAGTGTTGTCATAGTTGTATCAGTCCTAGGATATTAGAGAGAGAAGGTGGGTGAGGTAATAGCTTTTATTTACTCCTGGGAGAATTCTGTGCCACTGCACACAGGCAGAATTCATGTTATCTGCAGATTTCTTTGTTTCCACGCAGAAAAACGACCCCTGACAGGAAAGGAAAGGGCAGCCACAACAGTAGTCATGCACCCTTCCCCGGCAGTGCAGGCACATCGGTTCAGGCGCCCAGAGCAGCCAGTAGAGACGTAAACCACAAGCGGGGGAAGCGGGGGCGGGCAGGGGTGTGTGTGTGTGTGTGAGAGAGACAGACAGACATTCTGTCCCTCTCGCTTGCTATTGCAGCACACTCTGAGGGGAGGGGTAGGCGTGGGGGACGTAGGCATGGGGCAGGCTCTATCCCCTCAGGCAGAGCAGAATGTAGCAGCCTGTCTTAGTGAATTCCCCCCAGAGTATAAAACAGATGTAAAAGTTTTAAGGCTCCTTTACATTGCCAGAGTAGTGTAAAGGAGCCTTATTGTAAAGGATAGTGTGGCCTTATAAATGCTTATGGTGCTTTAGTGATTAGAATTGGTCTAAATTTTTGTCCTGAAAAAATTTCCTATCAAAATGTGCTCCATGAACTGTTTGCTGCTGACCTTTCTGGAGATCGTCAGTAGCCAATATAAATTGAGTTTCATTTCCTAGCCCTCACTTGCTCTTCGGTTGCCTGTGAAGTAACACTGAGCATGTGGCTGCATATATTTGTTGACTAATGCTTAGAAGTAAAGGGTCAAACCTAGCTACATTACTAGTAGGCAAAGGGGGGTTGGAGATTTCCTCCCATTCTCCATCCATTGTATTGTAGTTTAAATAAATTACCAAAATGATTGAAACCGGCGTGATTATTTTGCATTAGTTTGAGAAATGAAATGTGCAGAATTTTAAAATATTGTGAGCAGAATTTTTAATTGTTTGGCACAGAATTCTCCCAGGAGTATTTTATTGGACCAACTTCTGTTGGTGAGAGAGACAAGCTCAAAGGAAACCTGCATGCCACTTTCAAAAGACAAGCCATGGAACTTAAATTCATAACTCTGCTAGACACTAAAAATCATGAACTGAACAGAGACACTGGATTTAGGGCTTATTACAACAACCTATAATCCACTAGCAACTCCCCCTACGCCAGGTTCTTTCCCACCCCCTTCCTTTTTCCCTTATGATTGGAGGTGTTATCATTTGGTGCCTTGAATTGGGGACTATCATTTGGTGCCTTAAATGGGCTACTTCACCTGGAATGGTCCCTTGAAATCTGTGTTAACTACTTATGTTAAACAATCTGGTCCACCTTATATGTAGCTGTGACACTCTGAGAACTTTCCCCAGTCCTGAAGAAGAGCTCTGTGTAAGCTCAAAAGCTTGCCTCTCTCACCATGACTATCTTTGGTGACATTTGATTATTAAAATTGGGCATGAAGGGAGAAAGTGGCATAGTTTGAAATGTTACCCGATACATCTAGATCATCCCAACCCTTCTGGAGAAATGTGCAATTTAACCCTTTTTCTGAGTTCCCTTCTCCCTGCTTCTTTGTACAAATATGAATTGGGGACTGTATCATTTGGTGCCTTAAATTTTACTCTGCATTTCTCAAGTGTGGGGGTCCTACTGGCTGATTAATGACCGAGCGTCCACTTCAACCTGTCAGGAGGGTTCCTTTTCTCTTTAAGAGCTACACGAATTTAGGCCTGTCTTTCTCTCACCTTGCTTGTGCAAAGGGGTTAGAAATCCTAAAGTTAGGGGCCTACTTTGTGGAAGCCAATCCCCAAACTCCTACTGACTTCTGTGAGAGCATAATGATATGTTGTGGTACCATCTAGAGGCCAACTGAGAATAGGACCCCACTGTGCTGGGCACTGGATAGGCAGAGTAGTAGGTAGTCCCTGTCCTGAAGGATTCATAGTGTAAAAGAGAGGTCAGACACCTGGAAGGAGTCAGAGGTGTAACATACAAGCAGAGGAATGGTTTGTAAACATCCATGTTGGTGCCACAATGTCTTTGTTTGCTTTTGTTGTTGAATTCCTTTTGGGGGGTTGGTAAGGAGGGGATTAACTATACAGAAAGTCATCAGAGATGGTAAAGACAGGTGGGGCAGAGAGGGGAGTGTGGAGGGCAGGTGGAGTGAGGCTGAGGTGAAAAGAATGAGAGAGATGGGGTGGGAGGCATTAGCGCAAACAGCCAATCGGCACCAGGCAGAGAATGTCCTCACTGAGAACTTTGTAAGGCTCTGTCTTCACTGCCAAAAAAGGTGTGTTTTTTATGATGAGATAACCAAGGAGTTTTAATTTTCTCCTAGAATTTTACAGTGAGACTTGGTGCATGTAGTTTTTACTGCAGTGATCACACGATTGGTCTCTCACGTGCAGTTGACCTTGCCTAGTTACACTGCAGTTAAAAATCCAGAGCGTTGTCTCCATTAGGATTTTACACGAGATAGGTAGTCCATGTTAGTTATCTAGCTATAAAAGAACACCTCTTTAGGTAATAAAGACACAGCCTAAGAATATCTCCAATTACACCTTTTGTAGGACTCAGAATTTTTTTTTTCCTGGGTTTCATGCTGTATAGGGCTCTTTATTGTTTTGATTGTACTGTTCTATTACATATGTGTCCTTTCTTCTAGGACATTGAATTCATGGAAACCTTTGTGTTTACTATCAAATTGCAAATTCTGCAGACTGTAAGACTAGTGTTTAAAATCCAAACTCAGACTCCCCGGAAGAAAACAATTGGAGAGTGTGCCCTGCCACTACGAGAGCTCAATTCACAGGAATCAGATCATTGGCTGGATATAATGCCTGCTTCCAAAGTTTCAGTAAGTGACTGATCACCAGTTACACACCATATACCATGGTAGCTAGTGTTATCACATACACTAGAAAGAGAGCTGAAAATTAATGGGAAGAAAAGTAAAATCACAAGTATAAGGCTAATTCTAGAAATATGAGTGTTATAATGAATATCTTCCTTCACTTTGTATTTCATTCCAAAAGACTTTACAACTGTACACTTTTTATAACTAAGCTCCTGAAACTCAGCTGCTTCTGAGGTGAAGGGCTGCAACCAGGTGTTACACAGAACAACACACACTGTGGCAACTGGGGAAATTTTTGACCAATGACAAATTCTCATCCCTTGGATCTTTATTGTTCACACAAAGTAGACAGGGCCTGAATTCTTATGGATTAAAAGTACTAAGTAGCATTACTTGCTCTTTATTGATATTTTTACCATGTAAATGTGTTTGCTCCAGAGCATGCAGCTTGAATACAATAATTCAGGCAGTTAACTTTGCAATAAACAGCAGGTGGTTGTTAAGTGTTACAGGAAAGAATAATAAAACCTGGGTTAATTTATAGGACCAACTAAATCAGAAACTACAGTAAAGCTATCTTTTGAGAAATGCAATAAAGGGTTTGTTTACTTGCTATTCCCAAGCCCAGTGCAGTGTCACACCCACAGTATGGGAGTACTTGTGGCACCTTCGAGACTAACACATTTATTTATTATAAGCTTTTGTGGGCTAGAGCCCATTTCATTGGATGCATAGAATGGAACGTATAGTAAGAATATATGTGAACACACACACACACACACACATACACAACATGAAAAAGTGGAGTAAGAGGCTAATTAAGATGAGCTATTATCAGCAGGAGAAAAAAACTTTTGTAGTGATGGTCAAGATGGCCCAGTTAGACAGTTGACAAGAAGGTGTGAGGATACTTAACATGGGGAAATAGATTCAATGTGTAATGACCCAGCTACTCCCAGTCTCTATTCAAACCTTTTCATGTTCTGTGTGTGTAAAATATATGTATTCTTACTATATGTTCCATTCTATGCATCTGATGAGGTGGGCTGTAGCCCACGAAAGCTTATGCTCAAATAAATTTGTTAGTCTCTAAGGTGCCACAAGTACTCCTGTTCTTTTTGCGGATACAGACTAACACGGCTGCTACTCTGAAACCCACAGTATGGCAGTTCTTACAGAACTCTGTGTCATAACAGCAGGATCATCTTAATTTTCATTGTGGGATTTTCCCCCCTAAATATGTTTGACATGAAAATGTGCCCAGATGCTAATGTTTTCTATAAATCAAATTTGAATTAATGAATTTGGAAGCAAACTGCATCTGAATAAATCTGTAATGTTCCAATGTAAATGGTACTTGCCCTGTGTAGATATCATTATTGAATAACCATAAATGCTCCTCATTCTTCACATGAATCGATAATCCTCTGTGTGTGAGTGACATCAGAGAGCATTAAAAAATTAGTGGTAGGAGTCAGATGAACTCTTAAACACAAGCAGCCCCACAAAGAGCCAACTCCTGAGGTTTGTATTTCAGGAGGAATTCTGTGGCAGCTTCCAGATTGTGTTCATGAAGTTCCAGCCTAATAATTCAAAATAGGGAGAGAGATACTGCAAATAATGTATAATCACAGGCATTATTTTTATAGAGCTTCCTAAGATACTCCAACAAGTCTTAAAGTTTGTCCTGAGCATTTCATTTGTGTAGTGTTCGTTAAACTCAGAGATCTTATTACATTTACACTGTTTGTTCATGGAAGAAATAAATTCTACATAGTAAAACCCCAAAGCCTCTGGTCATCCATAAACACATTGGGTAAGTGTCAGGGTATTTATGGAATAAAGTGATATTTTTCTGTCTATACCTCAGTATACAGAAATGCATGAGGAAAGGGTCACCAAAGAACGTTTTGGGTGCTTGTGGAATAAATCTGGATTCTATTTCAATATCCACATAAAACACATGCATTTGCTTATGAGTTTATATGCAACTTAATCCAGCTATTAAAGCAACATTCTTCTTTTTATAGGTATGCAATGCAGAACTTCAAATAGGAACCTGTTTTCAAGCAATAAACAACAGGATTCAGTTACAGATTCTTGAAGCCCAAAGCCTCCCAAGCTCATCCACACCGCTCTCTTTAAGTAAGTACATCAGCTGTCTCATACCTCCTGTTTAGAAGCATTTGTAACAGGTAGAGTACTGCTTGAATGACTTGGCAATTCATAGCATTCCACACAAACCTCGAGCTAATACTACATAGCACAGTAGATTTCCATTGCCAAGATTCGTTTCCATAGGTGTCAAACTAGATTAAATTTGTTGTTTGGTTTGATGCTGTGTTTGTGTGTTTGGGGTTTTTCTTTTGTCCTAATATTATTTCGGACATGCAAGAGCATTAGCCTGCCCTTGCCATTTGGATGCTGTGTTAATCAATTCAATGTTGTTGAATATATTAGGCATGTGTGATTTTAATGAAAGCTATTGTATGGTTCTTGCAGTGGTTAAGTAAATATGAACACATTTGGCCCAGCTTTTAGGTAATTATTAGACTATAAACTACACACATGGATCTTGTCAGGTTTTAGTGGACTAACCCCTTTGTGTGTCTCACATTTTTCCTTTATCCTAGATTTCATTGTGAAGGTTTCAATGTTTAGTACAGAAGGGTTGATTTATAAGAAAAAGACTCGTCTATTGAAACCCACCAATGGACGAGTGAAGTGGGGAGAAACGATGACTTTTCCAGTTAGCCCGAATGAACAAGGAATTAATTTTCTCATCAAACTCTACAGCAGGACCTCAGTGAGAAGAAAACACTTCCTGGGACAGGTTGGTTTTTATTCTCTGCCCCCCCCTTCCCCACCCCTGGTAACTAGCATGAAATCTAGAGGTTAAAAATTTACTTGACAGGATCACTGCTTAGCTAAATTATGTATTGAACGAAATGGTCGACATTCAGAGATTAAACAGCCAGTAGCAGCTTTGGGCCCTGTCCTACATTTTCTGAGTGGTGCTGTGCTCCTACAGTGCCCATGCAGTTGTAGTTGAGGGTGCTCATTGCCCCTCAGAAGACACTTTGTATCTCACAGGATTGGGCTCATCGATTTTTTCTTCCCCCAGAGTCCCATCATGTGAAATACCTCTTTCTCTCTCACTCACATACATACAGATAAACTCCTCCTTGCTGAATACCTAACCGACTAAGGCTTTGTCTACACTACCTCTTTTGTCGGTGTGGGGGCCCTCCTAACCCACAAAAGTTTCACTGACAAAGGGGCTGGTGTGGTTAGCGCTATGTCGGCTGGAGACGCTCTCCTACCAACATAGCTACCGTCGCTCGTTAAGGGTGGTTTAATTATGCTCATGGGAGAGCTCTCTCCCACTGGCATAGAGCATCTACATGGGAGACCTTACAGCACCGTAGCTGTGCCACTGTAAGGTTGGTAGAGTAGACAATAGCTTAGACTTTCTAAAGTAAAGCAAATCCGGCATTCACAGGAGCACTGCGGCTCTGAATAGCCTCTAGAAAAAGAGGGTGTATCAGCTTGCAGTGCTTACGCAAGTATGCAGAGAAGGAAATGTCAAGAGCTTAAATGACTGCCTCCCCTCTCATCCCCTACTATTAAACATTAAATGTTACCTTTTGCTTCCCTTTCAAGTCCCTGAAAGGGAAGCAGGAAGCTCAGGAATCTATTGCAATGGACGTTGAAACTAGCACAGTTCTGAGTACACAAGACCTAATCACAGTTCTGTTGTTATCTTGAACCTCGTAATGATATTTGTTTTTCTGTTAAATAAAATGCTTGAGGGGAATGCAATATTTTCTTTATGGTAAAGTTGGTGGTTTCCATTGCACCTTCCTGAAGGTACCGTGTGGCCACAATTATTTTAGTAACTAAGAGTTTTTAGTTTGGCTTTTTAAAATCTCCCCTCCCAACTTCCTGTCTCTTCTGTCCTCCTTTCTTTCTCTAGTGGACCACAGGTCAGTCTTGATAACCCACTATCAGTGCTGTCTGATCTGTTCCAGAGCTCTCAATGCTAGGTAGTGGTAGTTGTCTCTCTGAGAACCATAAAATAACACATGCACCTACATTTTAGAACCCCAAAATGTCTGGGGTTTTTTTGAGAGCATCACCACCTTTATAATGTTCACATCCCACTGAGGTCCTATGCTCTTAATCACAGTAAACATGTAACTTACCATTGTATCAGTATACCTTGGGCTAATGACATTTTAAACGTGCACAGTTACTGGAGAGCTGTAAGTGCTATGGAAGTCATATTCTAGCATGAGTGACTATAAGGTGAGCTTCCCCATGCTGGACAGAGCAACATTCCACATGTGTACTGGATCTCATTGTGATCCTGTTAGTAAAACTATATTACAAAAGGAAAAAAATAGGCATGTGCTTTCTAGCTATTTTAATTTGGGTTAAATAATAACATGTGCATGATGCTGCAGTTATCAAGCTTTGTCACTTCATCTTGATTTGTGCTTTTAATAATAAATCTTGTTTTTGAGGGGAGGGGGGGAAGTGCACTACCTCTGCTCTTTAGAGCTGATTTGGAAAGGCTTGTTTAGGCTGAAACAGGCAGATTCAAAACATGGCCATAGGAAAAATGTACTGCGAGCACTTGGCTGCAGAGCTGGAAAAAGAAGAATATAGCCACGTCCAGGAATTTCATTGTTTAAGAGACTGTGATATTTAATTGGATGACATTCTTAGAAGACAACTTAAAGCTTAGACTGTGCTGTTTGTAGGTATGTCTTTGATCATAAGCATGACCATTTTAATGCATAAAGGAGTTTATTTAGTGATCTTATGTATACAAGGGATCCAATCCTTCAGTCCTCTGGCTGGCAAAATTCCCACTGACTACCCTGAGAGCCAACATTGTGCATGCATAGTGTATTTTGACCAAAAAATCACATTTTAATCATTGGGATTTGTATTAGAAAGATAGTCCTCTGAAGCACAGAGAAAAGAATGAAAAGCCTTCATAAATATTGATAGAGTTCTGTTTATCCCAATAACTTTTGTTAATGGAAGGGGGGGATGTGGGAGAGAGATGATTAGACAGAAACTTCCTCCTTTGCTCTGCACTTCATTTTGTATCTGCTGTCTATTACTTGAACACTGCTGAGAAACTGATTTTTCTCACGTGATTATACATGGTATGAGCACATTCCTTCACGTGTTGTTTTGGCCACTTCACCTGGGATGGTCTTTTAGACTGTGTGTTAACCACTTATGCTAAACAATCTTTTCCACCTTGCCTTTAGTTGAGACTCGTTGAGTTTCTTTCCAAGACCTGAAGAAGAGCTCTGTGTAGCTTGAAAGCTTGTCTCTTAGTCTTTCACCACCAGAAGTTGGTCCCATAAAAGAGATTACCTCATCCACCTGGTCATTTGGGCAAAAAATCCATTAAGTTCAATGGAGTGCACAGTTAGGCCGTATCTGTTTTTTAATTGTGAATGTAAATATATTGTGCAAGTTCTGTAGAGCCATTCCCAGTCCTAATGGGTTCTGAGACTCCCCCTGAGTGTTGACTTGCAGCACCCATGGAACTCGGAGATGACAAATGATGCTCAACTGGCTGTATGATGCAAAGTGGAGATATGTATGTTGTTGCCTATGATGAGTCCACCAAACTCCTAGTCACTGTCCGAGGCAGAAATTGAACTCAGTATTTTAACACCCTGTGCTCCCAGGGCCAGACCATACTAACTATGACAGATTTTTATTATACTCTGCTGATATATGCTAGCTTTCATTATATGCATGCACAATAACTCGTCAGAAGCAATGTTGAGGGGGTTGGCTGAGGCTGCCAGTAATGTGATTTGTATGACAACTCAGCTGTGGTGTGTTTGTTTCTTTTCTTTTCTTTTCTTTTCTTTTTCTTACCACAGGTCTGGCTAAGCTCTAATAGCAGTAATAGTGAAGCTGCAGATCAGTGGAGAGATACAATCACAAACCCTGAAAAGGTTGTCATTAAATGGCATAACATAAATCCATCCTGAAGATGTCAGATGAATTCAGTACTGATATGGACTTACTACAAGAAACTCCTGCACTCTTAAAATGAACTAATACAGATAAGAAAAGGGAAAATACTGCCTACTTGAATGGAGTCTGGACTTGCATCACATATTGTTAACTGGAAAAAGCCAAAAGGAAAAGGGATCAGAGCTTTCACAGAGTACTGCTGGCAAAATACTGGTATGATAACAAGTGGGAATTAGTGAAACTGTACGCTGAAGTAAAACACCACCTTGAGAAGTGAACAGTTGTTGCTGTAGTTTTTCCAAGACGGATTCTATAATATAGTGTTTATGTACATTTAAAGCATATTTTAAAAGGGAGTGTATGGAATTGAGCTCATGCCCTCGTGCATTTTAAACTTCTTTATAGAAGGCTGGAAAGGGGGTTTGTGTGTATTTTTGGTTTTGCTTTGGGCTTTTCCCAAAAGGATTCCTCTGAACTTTTTAGTAACAATAGAAACCCAGTTCTCATCTTCCCTGGAAGTGTCGATAGATGACTGGAGAACAGGCAGGATTATATCTTTGATATCAAGCAAGTGAAATTTTTTGTCAGTAACTCCTGATTAAACTGTAGAAAAGATGCAACATCACAACACTTCCATTAAGGGTTGAGAATGTTCCCATCCTCCTGAGACTTTCACAAAATCAGGGAAACGAAGACCTGATATTACTGATATTTCAAAGACAACACAAAAGCAGCAGAATTTAAAAAATGAACAAACCCCTTTTAGGCCACATTTTTCTACTTTTTTAAGTAAAAGAGGCAACAAACATTTTTTTTTCCTTGCAGTCTGTAACAATGTTGGTATCCAGTCTCTGAAAGCAGAAACTTGATTCTGATTTTTCCCCATTGTTCTCTGTTATGGGTCTACATGTGACACCTTTAGTTGGGCAGGCTCACGTTGACATTAGTGGGGCCCCTTCATTAAGATCAAGGGGTCACATGAGTGTTGACTCCATTTGAACAGAATGAAATGAACATCTCTACAAATGAGCAAACTTCATGGCGTAGAGCCTCAGCTGCGTCCTTGGAGCACTTAGCACAGCTAAGGAGTGGGGAACACACGGGGATCCTGGGGTCACCCCACGCAGTAGTCAGAGCTCAAAGACTACTCTACCCTGTGCCAGCTGGCAGCAGCCACAAAGGGCCATTACAACAACCAGGGATAGTGGTGGGGCATGGACCCTCTTTTCTCCCAGCTGCCGCTGCTATTCTGACACAGGGAGTGGAATAGTGCTGTAAGAGTTACTATGGCTACTCTGTGCCACCCAAAGATCTCCCTATGCAGGTGAGGTACTGCAGGGGCTGGATCTGTTTGCTTTAGGGCTGCTTTTGTTCAAGTGAAATGGTGAAAAGTGGCCAGAGCAAGGCCTGGGATTGGGGCCAGTATTTGTGGATAAATGTCTCCATTTGTATGTTTTATAACATAAACCACTTCCTATCTAATCAATGATGTTGTAGTGTTTACTTACATTTTTTGAAAGCCAGACTAACCTGTACTGTGGAACAGGCAAATATTTACTGATCCAGAAGTGCTTATAAAATGTTCATTAGAACACAGCACACCGTAGGACTCAAGTTTTATTTAAGAGGTAGGCCGAAAGTGAGAGTAAATTTTAATACAGCTCTAAGAATCTGAAGAGTAACAATTTGAGGTACATCTTCGGTACAAATGGCACCAATGATTTTTTTTTTTTTTTTGTAGTGCCACCTGGGCCACACCATAGTTAAATCTAGCTTCTTTTCATTCCATATCTTCACATAGCTGTTTATGAAGAAGAAGAAGAAGAATTTTCACTCTGGGCTTTAATTTGATAAATAAGCTGCATGTATAATATACAGACATCTAAAACCCACAAACCTTTTTGCGCACCTGCAACTATTGGATTGTTAAAAAATAAATCTGTAAATAAGTATTTACACGATCACTCATCCCTTACCAATTCCTTATTCGCTACCTATACAGAGTGCACAGACACTGTCTGCGTACTCTAAAAAGATAGACAAAATGAGTTTACCTTATTGGTTAACTTCAAATCCGCTCACACACGATGGGTTTGCATATTTGGATTTGAATGAGAATGTTTTTGGAATATGCTCTTCTTAGAGGAGAGAGAGGCTGTGAGAAGGAACAGCTGAGGGCCAGAAAAAATAATTTAATGAAGAACACACACCTTGTAGATACAGTCCTGTAATATTTGTTTACAGTTTGATGCAGGGGAGGATTTTCATGAATGTCTTTCCAGTTTTTTGACCAGCTATATTGTTGGCTGAAACTTTTCAAATTTCAGCAAATTTTCAATGACATTTGAACAAAAAACAAATGTGGGGAGAATGCGAAGATTTGTGTGTGTGTGTGTGTATTTCCACTTTTTTCACCAGCTCCAGAAAACAACTAAAACCAGCTTTTAATATTTTAGCCCTGGATCCTCAGTTAGAGGCAAAGGTTGAATCCTGCTCCCACTGATGTCAGTTGCAAAATTCCCATGGGGCCAAACTCATCCTAGGTTATAGTACTGATTTATGTCTGATCAATTTGACATGCTGACTTCAGTGAGAACAGAATCTAGCCTTCGCTGCTCTTTCTGAAATCTCTCTCTTTTAATATGTCCGATGTATCTCCTTTCATGATAACAAAAGTATTGTAAGCAGCAGTGCTGAGTATCTGTTGCTTTGCGCAGGCCTGGTCAGCACTACTACTGGGGGAGGGAAGGAGAAGGGCAAGGAATGTTCCAACATTTTGGAAGCCACAATTTAAACACTCCTCTTTAGAGAAGACTTTGTAATAAAATTACTTCAGACACTGAGCCTTGTTTAAAACATAACTGGTCATGTTCCCTTCTTGCTATGTTGACATTTTAGTATATACCTTTACGTTAACATTAATTCTATATACATAAGTAATAAACAGAAGTGTGTTTACATCTGATTTTTTTTGTTGTTGTTGGTTTCTCTAATGCTTACTTAGCCCTCCATACTGCAGTACAATTCCTACATTTTTCTCTACAAAACTCCTTTCAGCCTGGTAATTTGTGAGGGGTTGTTTTTTAATTAAAAAAGGTGTATTTATATTACAACTGCAGTTGTGTGTGGTCTCTGCATTTTTGAGCAGCTGCTCAGCTATCAAAGCAGTAGTGTAAGTGTCTATGTAGAATGTACTGATCCCCTTGGCCCTCACAAAATGACCCAGAGCTTTCAAGAGCTGTACTTAAGGCTCTTCGTACTATTTTGTGTAACAGTTGCATAACGTTCTTAGCAGCTAGGAAGATGAACAGAGCAGTGAACTCCACTGTTGACCTTAAGGAACATTACTTCTGTGAAGTCACTTAACCATCATGGAGTAGAGGTTTTACAGCATCATCTATGTGGAACTGATTTGGTAAGACTCAGAAACTAACTAAAATGCATGGAAACACCATCTCTCTACCCCTTCCCAACACAATTTCTTGACTACGTCCTCAACTGCTTCCAGACCCTTAGCATAGATGAGCTTCTTAACTACAGAATGAAGATCTAAGACTACCTTTTAAAAAAAGGGGGGGGGGGTGCAAAAGGTTACTGTGGGTCTGATTTTTTTTTTAAAAATATATATTTAAGAGCAGTTGAGCACCCACAGCCCTAACTGAACTCTATGGCAGTTATAGGCACTCAGAAGCCCTGACATTGACAATCAGTCCTCTATGAATGAACCTGTTTCTAGATGAAGCTTCCCCATGCTGTCAACTTCTTTATACATTTCCGTTCAGTGGTGCTTTGTTCTGTTCTTCGTACATGGAAAGTAGGAAAATTTAGCAATGTTACACATGCCTTTTTCGGCTTTCTTGATCTGTTGTAGGACTGTCCAGTCTAACCTTCAAGCACAAAAGGATAGGGTGTAAAAGCAATTATTGGACTCCCTTTTGTAGCACAATATAATACTACTTTATAGGGTAAAGAGGACTCTCTGCAAGTCTCTTGAAACAATAATGTTCAGAAGGAGGTGGGTGGGGGTAGGAGTGTGTGTGTGAGAGAGAGAAATTAGATGACAAGGTTTTCTACCATCTAGAAAGAAAATACCATTGACCACATACAGCAATTAATATTTTCCAGCTTCAGTATTTTTTTCCACCGACAAATTGGAGGGGCATCACATGAGTCCTATGTTAAAGGACTACTTGTTTGGGCTCTGAAAAGAAAGATCTCTCATTTAAAATTAGATCTGGATCTCTCTTCATTGCCAAGGTAGCCTAGAATATATAACCAATGCAACCTGATGAGATTTGAAAGGAATCGAGAGCTATAGGATTCCTCTGCAGCAGGAAAATGGGGGAGGAGGAGGAGAAAGGGGTGAAATATATTTTCTCTCTCTCTCTCTCTCTCTCTCTTTCTCCCGTGCTTGCTTTTTTTGTATAAAATAGATTAGTTGAATTGGGAGTGTAACCTCAAGAATCTTCTCATCTCCCCCCCCACACACACACCCCACCCCCCACCCCCGCTTGAGTGATGATCCAGACGCAACCAGGTAAGAAAGCTGCTCGCCCAACACAAGCCAGAGACTGCAGGATGACCCACCTGACAACACTGCTGATGGTCTCAAGGAACAGCTACCAGGTAAGGGAGTTACCTACAGGAGCTTCCATGAGGTGCTGGGAAGGGGAAAGAATACAGTGGGTTGGAAGGTACTGGGACAGAGGATTGGGGTAGGGAAGAACTGATGCATTTGAAAGTATGGAGTAGATTTTTATTGTTGGGAATGGGAGAAGTGTGTGGTGCTGACTGGATAGGGAAGAAGTATTTTACCCAGGGGACATAATGCCCTGAAGTGGAAACGTTTTTTGAGTGCTTCCTGTTAAAACAAAAAAGGCAACAAATTGTGGTATTGTAAATGCCAATAACTCAGTTCTCAGCCAGGGGGGATTCATTCAAGGTCCTTGGAGCAGATGCAGTAGCAGCTAACCCATGATAAACCGTGAATCAACTGGGAGGTGGCTGATCAAGGACTCCATCAGCAATGTAGACTAGATGGGAAGTCTGCTTCGGGAGGCAGCATGGGGATGGGACATCAGAGACTGAGGGTGTGGAGTCAGGACCACAAGGAAATATCTGTGTAGAAAGGCTTGATGTACACTAGCGGAGTTGAGCAAAATTTTGGTGGCTCTGGGCCTGACCTAGATCCTGAATTTCCTCCCAATGAAATCAGCAATAAAACTACTATTGATTTCAGCATAAGCAGGAGTTTGTCCTCTGTCTTCATCCACACATGGGCCTCAAAAGCATTTACAAGTTATTGCAATGTTAATAAGAGATCAGTTGACACCCCAGGTAACTTCTCATATATGTATATGTTGAGCTCCTGAAAGCTTTGGCTCTTTGCAGCAATTTGTAATGAAAGAGGTGCTGGGGCTCAAGCAATTTAATTTACTTTCAAAACTGATGCAGCAAGCCCTGAGGTACCAGGGTTACGAACTGCCAAGCCCAGTCTCGGCCCTGGAAAGCTGCAGCACAAATTAAGCACTGCTTTGCAGGAGAATGCTCTAAATCATATGCAAAAGAAATTAATCCCTAATGTGTGGGGTTTTTTTGTTTTGTTTTGTTTTTTTAATAGATCCTCTTCCTCAGCTTGTCTTGTATATTGTAAAGAAGTTAAGGTGAGTTACTGAGAGCAGTGGGACTACCTGTCGTGTGAGAGCTCGGAATGCTGGAACAATTTTTATAATAGGGGTACGGAGAGCCATTGAACCAAACTGAAAACCCTGTATATAATGGAAACCACTTCAAGACTGGGAGTGCAGCAGCACCCCTCACACCGCTAGTTCCAGCACCTACGGTAAGAAATTCTGCTTCTTTTCTTCAAGAGCTGGTAGCTGCCATGCTATCAAGACTTGTGTGAGACAATGACCCCATTGAAGTTGATAGCAAATCACCCACAGACTTCAATGAGGGCCAGGATTTCACCCATAAAGCTGCAATAGTGGAAAAATAGCCATCACCTTAGGAGCAATCTTCTGACACCAGTTAGTGAAGTCGCATGTTCGCTTGATGTCTACTTCTGACCATCCAAAAAAGATGGAGAAGGGAAAATGTAGCAAAGAGCTTTCCTTAAAGGGGCAACCTAAAGAAATCATTCTTGCGTATGAGCATTTTAAAACTACTTTGGTTACAAGTAACACCCAAGCTGGCAATCACTGAAAAGGCTAGAGAAAATATTTCTCTTTTATTTCAGTTAATTTACTTTGTGCATTTGGCAATAGGTGGTGTATAATCACTTTCACCATTTCTCCTGAATAGTCCATTTCTCCTAGATGTTAGTTTGATTCTCTCACAGCAACAACGGGTAGAGAAAAACTTTTCAAAATGTAGTTGTAAAGCCACAAATAATGGGAAGAGAATTTCAGGGCATCTTCGAGGACACACCAGGGTTTGGCCTGGGGACCTCCACAGCTTAGCTTATCAACAGTGTCCCTCTCTGTAGCCAAGCAAGAACACCTGCTCTCAGGTGTCAGCTGTTGCCTTTCTTGGGTGGAGACCTGTGTGTCTCCCTCCTGAATGGAGTATCTCCAGACTGATCGGTTCCCTGCCTTCACTGTGCTAAAGAGGGTCTGCCTCAGCTGACCTGTTTCACTTTTTTCCTCAGAGATGGTACACAGTGTGGTTGCTACAGTTATAAGGTACCAAACATCATTTCCTGTGCAAGCCTATTTTATTAAAGTAAAAGCACTACAGAGGAAACATACTGAAAACAGTAAAAACTTCCATGCATACTAATAAGCTTACCAGAGATAACCCCCTCCAACATGGGCTCTGGGAGGAGCAGTTCTTCAACACCCCACCCAAGGGTTTTCCTGTGATTTCAAGTTAATCACACCTTTTGCTTAGAAGAAAAACTCAGTCTTATGAGGGCCTCCAAAGGCCAAAGTCCTTCCAAACCTTCCCTAAGGATTGGAACCCTCTGTGGACCAGAGGTCCTGTTCATCTGCCGTATCAGAAAGAAGGCCCTGAGTCAGCTTAAACTCAGGCTACTTATTCAGAAGTCCTTTCTTTGTCTGTTGGTCCTTGGAGAATCCAGTTTGAGTCTTTCAACTATCCTTATGTAACAGATATTCAGCAGACAAAAGGTCTCCCCCTTCAAAGGCTGTTCAAGTGGGGGTTTACAATCCCTCCCCCACCAAACCCAGAATTTCCTAAGAATTCCACTTCACACATTGTCCCAAAAGGTCAGTTGTCTGCTACGTTGTTCAACATAGTCTTGTTTTGAAGTTCACAATAACCCAAATATTGCATTAATCCTGTCTTCCTCCAAAAGTAGTTCCATATATCCCACAATAGTAAGTGAACGTTTGCATTTGTAATACAACCAGCTCCCAAAATACTTTAAATTTCATTCAACATGGTTTAACTTACTTCACTAAGGTTTGTCCAGGAAATTGCCCTTACTCACAGAGATAAGGAGCCAGGGATTGGTAGCTGTCACTCTAACAGACCCATATCTTCTGTGGGTTGGGTAGATAGGGACATGTTTACACACCCAGGGACATGTTTACACACGCATACTACTTCTGGACAAAGGAAGTTCATCCAAAGGGTCTGAGGCCCACAGTATCTTGGTTCCCAGACATGAGCTTATTCCCTATGAGGATCAGCATAGAGGGAGATCTGTATCATGCATTGACCAGTGGGTTACAAGTGCATGGCCTTGTCTTAACTCAGAGGTTGCACCAGTACAACTTAAATCAGTTTGAAAACAGACCTAATTGAACAGGCACAGACACCTGCCTGGGCACACTTTTCAGTTTAACACTGGCTATAAACCAGGTTTAAACAGACTCTTAAGAATGTACATACATAAAGTAGCACCCGTTTAACTAAATCAATTTAAAATAAACTTTTAGTTGATCTAGATGTAGAGTTGCATCTAGATCAGGCCCATAAAAATGCATTTAACTCTCTAGATTTCAATTTGATGGTGTTCCTTTGAGAAAACAATGCAAGATTCTTATTTTAAAGATGGGTGAATGTTGTACTGAGCTTATAAGTCATAATATATTTTAAAAAACCCTCAACTCCTTAAGTAATTGATTGTGTTTTATATTTAGGGATATAATAGCTTGTAATGTTCTGTCCTGGAAAATCCATTTGATAACACCAGCTCCTTTCTTTGCTGGCAAGACATTTATATGTAACGAGGTAATTTCTAAACATTAAAATAAATACACATGCTGCTTAACTTGACATTTGTCTGACACACATAGCTTTAGCTCTGAGATATGAGTTTGTTTTGCAGCCAGAAAGCCTGTCCAGTATGATTTATGCTGAGAATCACCTTTCTTGTTTTTCCAGCTTCTGTGTAAAATTACATCACAATGTAAATACAACCCTGTACGTGATCTAATGCTTGGTGCATGGGAAAAAACCATTGCTAAGAGCAGCACCATGTTCTACAAACATTGCTTTTGATGGCTTACATTCTTTTACCTAGCTTACAGTGAGATCCCAGTCTATATCCCATCAAAATCCTTGACACAACTTCCATTGCATTCAATGAAAGCGGGATTGGTCCCGAAGGCTATTTTAGGTATCACAGCATCACTATAATATAATGTATCTCCTAAAATAACATGTCTCCCATAATTTTTTACATAGAGAAGTCTGTAGAAGGGCTTCTGTCTTCAACCATATTTCTATAGATGTACATCAGATATATAATTTTACAGACAATGGGCATGTTAAATCTGTCAATCTCCATTTCAGTGCAGACTTAGATCCCTACAGTCCATGGACAAGTACCTTGTCTATTTTTTTTGTTTAAAACACACAAGTCATAGTGCTTCCATCTTTTTTTCATTGGGAGAATATTACATGTCCTAATAGATCTCACTGTCACCAGTGTCTTCCTAAGAGGGTGATTCTAAAGCCTATTGAATTCAATGGGGATCTTTCCACTGACTTCAGTGGCCTTTGGATTAGGTCCATTACTGCTAGAGCTATGTAATCACTTTCCTTGCTTGAAATTATTTGTAGACTCTTTTGTACATGTTCCTCTTCTTCCTGCCCCCCATTCTCTGTTGATCATTTTGTAACCAAGCTATGCATATTTCTCTCTTAATCATTTCTTCATATATCACGCTCCAGTCCCTGGATCATTTCTCTTGCTCGTCTCTTAACTTCCACCATTTGGTCAATATCTTTACAGGTTTGGGGAGCTGAAGAGCAGCTGGTTTCTATGGCATGCTACTTTAGAGTCCATAATGAGTTAGTCTCAAACCCACCTGTAAGTTACAGCTGCAGTGACTTGCAATAACTTAGCCTGTGTATCTGCAACTCTCCCTCTCTACCAGGTATGTTTTTTCCCTGCCACTAATAATGGGAATGCATGGTAGCTTGATTTCCAAGACCCATGTTGCCATAGTAGAAGGGAGCATTAAAGGAATTGTGCTGAGGCCCAGAGCCTCCAGGCAGTTCTTTGTGTTCCATGTACATCAATGTCCCCAAATCCATATGCTGCTTGGGCTAGTTACGAACTCAGAAGGTAGAACCTCTGCCAGGTGTGCTGAGGAAGGAACAATCACACTACTTATTGTACCCAGAAGGGAAAATCAGGGAGAAGTTCTAATGGTGTTTCCTGGCATCTACATAAGGAAGTCCACCTAGGAGTAGCATGTTGCTCACAGATTTCTGTGCAGTGAGAACTCCAAAGCATGAAATACTTGGGGACTACTTTTAAAATAAATATGCTAGGAATCCAACTTTTCCTGATTTGTAGCCAGTGTTTATCACCAGCCATGGCAAAAGAATGGACTTTGTCCTGCTAGTTTGTAGCACTAGAGGAATACTTCACATTTCCAAAATCAGACGTGGAATCAGTGACATGGGAACAAGGCAAACCCAGTTGCTTTCTTGCCTTGCTTGTCTTGCAAAAAAGAGGTGCAGATTGGAGGGAAAATAGTGCAGGAACAAAAACAAGGATTTGTTTCTGAAAACAGTGCAACATACTGGTAACTACTGACAGTTTTTTATTGCAATGATTTAGTGTTGGTGATTTTAGCTGTTTATTTAGGAACTTTGAATAATTTTTCAGCTTTGTTAAATCCCATGTACTTCCTGATGCTTCAGTTTGGTGCTTTTCTTGGCATCTATAAAACAAAAAATGGCAGATGACATCACTCTCTACTCTTCATTGGACTGCACTGAATTAACTGAATGTGAATGTTCAGTGGTGGTTAGAAACTAGGATACATCCTTCCAGAGGTCTTGCTGATTGTCCCACCTATTTTATAATGGCCAGTGGGCAGAAATATTGAATAATACTGTAACTCTTATTACACTTGCCCATCTATCTCAAAGCATTTTACCAAGGAGGATAACTGTCATTATCTAGTCTTATATTATGGATGAGGAGGTGCCTAAAGCATTTCACAGTGGATTTGAACTTTTCTCATAAAAATAACCCCTCCGTGATCATCTCAAATCTTATTAGATGTGGAGAGTTAATTTATGTTGTCTTGTAAGAAATGCTTGATAAGTTTGTTAGGTAATATAATGGCCAGTGGCAGCATTCACAAGAATGGCACCATCACAATGCCCACATGCACTCTTATCTGATCGGAGAATCCTTTTAAGGACCACAGCTTGCCAATGGTAACAACTTTTCTTTGCTACCAAACTACGCCACATGTGAACCAGTGAACTGAAGACAAAAAGTGCAGGGCAATCCAGTCCTCTCCAGTCTAGTGTGTATCTATATTAAAAGATGGCTACGTAGACAGAATTCAAGTACAAGCTCTTCTGCTGAAGTATAGTCTTTGTTTGGCACTCTCCAATTCACAGTTCATCTTCTGCTATGCTCCCTTCCTCCCTAGCCTGTGGAAACCATCCCTTGACTAGTCAAGTATGAGTTGACTTGGAAATTCAGAACTATACCTAAGTTATACAAGCCGGAGTGTTAACTTTTTACCACAGCTTCAAGACTTGCCCTGGGATCAGGACAGAACCTCAGAAGTTCTGCCTGTCAAATCTGTGTAGCTTGAGGCAATGATGTTTTTCAGAGCCTATTGACCACATCTCATTGGGATTTGGCAAAAAAAAAAAAAAAAAAAAAAAAAAGAGAGAGAAAAGAAACGCAGGCATGGGACATGTCTTTTACTACAAGACCCTTCTCAAAGTACCTGATGATGATGGACTGAAGTGAGAATGCAATAAGAAACTGGAACTACTTGAAAATCAAGTTTTTAAGTGCAGCATATATAGATACTGGGAATCATGGATGGTGACGGTGCAACACGTTCTTGACATTATGATGAAATACTGCCAGTTTTCAACAGTAAGCTGATACATCTTTGTAAACAGAGGAATGCCTCAAAGCTCCTACAAAGGAAAGTACGGTATGTGAAATGGGATAGTTGAACTGTTACAGAGGAAATGCAAAATTAAGGATAAGTATATTCTCCTCCTTAATGTACAGATGAAGAAACCGAATCTAGGAGACATTAAATGACTTACCCAAGCTCTCGCATTAAGTCGGGCTGCAGCTGGGAATAAAACATGGGTCTTCTGAGGCCCAGCCCTGTGTTCTAACCCACTAGATTTTGCTGCCTCCATCCACACCAGGCATTTATGGGCCCTGCAGCATCTATTCTCTAGGGGGGGATTTCTTGAGCAAACTATATCCTTTTTTTATATGATTGATTCAAAGCAGGTTATAATTAAAGGACTTATGGTATTAACTCGGTTTTCAAAGCCAAAACTCATATAACAGAGGAAATGTAACAGATTCTGTATTGTCCATGTACTAGTTTTGCTTATGATTCACAAATAGTAAACCTCCAAACACCTTTCTGAGATATAGCAGATGCTGACATTCTCATCGAGCTCAAAACAGCCTGAACAGTACCTATGGCACCTTCTGATTCTCAGCTACTTTTTCCTCAGCACCCCCTTTCTCCTTCCCCACGATTGCACCTCTGCATTAGTCATCTGACAGGCTGGGGTAGTTAAATATGTCCAGTTATTATTACTACTACCTCTAACCTGTCAAATAGTAAGTCACTGGGGTGATAACTTTCTTCTATCCTCTGGGAAGAGTTTGAAAACGGTTTGCAAATGGCCAGCTGTATGACCAGATCAAAGTGGTCCACAAAAGGAGCCAAAGCCAGAGTACCAACCTTGCCACCTTCATCAACACACCAGCTTCTGGCAGAACATGTAAGTCAGAAATTTGACTCTGAGCTAGATCATCAGTTGATATAAACTGGACTTCACTTCAACGGGGCTACGGCAATTTAGCTGAGAATCTGGACCTACAGAGATGAATGAGCTCTCAAATCATAGAAACAACAGTCTTCAGTTACAAAGTGATAACCATGGTTACAGCAATGGATGCAAGAGTCACCATTCCTTACCCAGCAAGGCTGCATTTGAAGTTCAGAAATGGATATTATGGGATGAAAGTTCAGCTTCAAAGCTATAAGTAGAAATGAGGAAGGAGATGCATGGCAAAAGTTTCAAATTGACACTGATTATTATTCTCTTTTCCCTTTCCCATGAAGCTCCATGAACTTTCTGATCTGGATATTTAAAACACTAGTATTTTAAATATGGTTTTATGATCACTTAATAAACCTCATTCTTTTTTTTTAACTTGCTGAACAAGATTTCTTGAATTTTTTGTTGGGGGGGGGGACAGTGTATTGTAACCTTTGTCAACCGTTTAGTGGGATACTTTGATGATTTCTTCTGACAGACAGAACTCTGGTGTCAATGAGCTGCAGGCTGATCCCTTTGTTCTTTGTTATTTGAAGGATGGCCTTGGTAGGGTGACCAGATAGCAATTGTGAAAAAACGGGACGGGAGTGTGGGGCAATAGGTGCCTATAAAAGAAAAAGTCCCAAAAAACGGGACTGCCCCTATAAAAACGGGATATCTGGTCACCCTACTTGTGGGTAAGGTACTGGAACACACCTGGCTTTTATTCTTGGTTCCGTTCTATTTTTTGTGACTTTGAGAAAACCACTGAATCTTTGTGGGCTCACAGGGATGTTGTGAGGCTAAAGTCATTGAGACGTGCTCAGATAAATGCCATGGAAAAATCTACCAATAAAATACATTTGGAATTATAGTAAATACTACACATATTGTGACATTTGTACTATTTTAAACCTGTTTTTTTTAAGTCCTAACCTGTTATTTAAACAGTTCAGATAATTAAAACTTCAAGCATTTTTAAATGTTTGTTAAACTCTTGCATTTCTCTGAGCTCAATCAAATAGACTAGTCTAGTTTACTTTTTTTGAGTGAATTACATTTTTCTTCATGAACAAAATGTTGCAGTATTTGGGCTACTGGGTGTGACATTCCCCAGGGTACAATCTGGGTTGTTGAACAGCTGTCTCTCCTCCAACTCTCCAATCTGAGGTGCCTTTTACACTGGTTGGCGGTGAGAACAACCATTCCTGCTCTGTTCTCACACAGCCTCTAGCATGCAAAATCACTCTCAGCTGAATAGGAGTGCTTCTAGCCAGCCATTCCTGAATCATATTACAGAGTGACATCAGCAAATTCCCAGTCTGAGACTTGTCCCCAGAAATGTGTATCTTGTACTGCCCAGCTCTTTCCTTCTATGCACTACAAGCTCATAGCAAGTCCGTCATTTCATTAGTAGAAAATGGTATTCACAAAACTTGTTTCTCAAATGGAGGTTCCCAAGCACTTCAATCCAAACAGATTTGCTTCGATAAAACAAGTTTAGTAACTACAGATAGATTTTAAGTGATTACAAGTAATGAGGCATAAAAGAATTGGTTACAAAGAAAAAAATGTAAAACTAATACCTAATTTATCAAGCTAAGTGAACTCAAAGCAAATATTTCTCTCACTATATGCTTACAGCAGTCTGGCTGGATCTTTCAGCCAGGACAGTCCCCCAGTTCAGTGATTCTTCTTTTGTCTTTCAAACATTTTGGATGCCGTGAGTAGAGATGAGGGGACAGAGGTGACTTGTGTTCTCTTTTCTCCCTTGTTATAGCATTTCTCTTCTTTAAGAATCATCTCCAACTGTGGTTCAGGCGATAGCAAGTCTGGCTGCCCAGATGTAAATTTCTCGCTCACACCCTTCTTCCTGCTCAACCCAATAATAATCCATTTGATTATGTTGACACCTCGCTGAGGTGATGGCTAACCTTTTGCCTTTGAGGAACTGGTCTGTGCCTGCTTTTCTAAACTTGGAACATGTCTCAGCAATGTCATACAGTGAAATCTTATAACTTTACATGCAGTGTTGCTACTCACATTTTACCAGGATAGTAGTGTCCAGTAGATTGAGTTTTCAAAGGATACCTCACAAGGCATTCTTTGTACAAAATGTATCAGAGTCTTGTAAAAGTGGTGAATGTAAGGGTACAGTCTGTGACACAGGAGCATGTTTATTTGTTCAATAATTGTTTAATTGGAATTGTTTTTCTTTTTAAATGAAACCTCTCTATAGCAGGTAGGTTTTGTGGAAATTTGTTCCAAAACCTGTGTGCGCGATTCAATTTGACATTGCAGTTAAATGGACAGTGCAATAAGCCAAATAAGGTGTGATGTAAGCACGGGCAGCATGTATCGTAGGCTGCGGGAAGCTATGCCTCCCACAAACAGCCCAGCATAGCCCTGCCCACACTCTGTCCGGAAGGCCCCCTCCTGTCCTGCTTGCTCTTCCCCCTTGGTCCCAGCCCAGGCAGGATGGCTGCTCCTCTTAAGGGGAGTATGCTGGTTGGGCCTAAGCATAGGGCTAGGGTGGCCGGAGCCAGCCAGGACGGAACTTGGGGTGACTGGGGCCACCTAGTGCTGGGGCTGTGCCACCTGATGCTTGGGGGGGGGGGGGGGGAGTTGAGGCGGGGAGGAGGGAAACTGCTGGGGCTGCCCGCCGGCACTCAGGGGCCGGGGAAAACTCTGGGTTCTGGCGGGGGTAGGTGGGTTGGGGCCGGCCAGGGGCTAGCTTCCCCAAGCCAGCGGGCCACCTGCTGCCCGTGGATGTAAGATTGGCCAGATGTGAAGTTTGCTATCGGCCTACTCCAGTGTTGTAAAATATTATTGTGAGTTGGTTAAATCTTGTCATGGGTTCTGTTAAACCACATTGAAACTGATGGGTGTGAATGTGCGCTTCATTTAAGACCGCTGTAAGAGTCCGTTAAGAAGCCCCACCTAAAACAAAGCATAATGAAGTCTGCCCAGGCATTTGCACTGCTGAGCAGCAGGGCTTAGCTGGGTATTGTTTGGACAGGTATATGGAACAGACAGCACAAGGAGTGACATGCAGGGACAAAGAGAAAGCACAGAGATAAAACCAAGCAGACAGCCTAGAAGCAAAGCAATGTGGCCCTTAGAGAAAGCAAAGTGCTAGTGTACACTTAAAATTTTAGCTCAAGCTAGTTATGTCACTCAGTGGTATCAAGCCCCGGAGTTTAGCCAATCTAATTTCTGGTGTAGATGCAGCTAGAAAGATGGAAGAATATCCAGGTTGAGTAACTAGATTGCAGGCCTATTTAAACCATATTAGTTTAAAAATTGAGCAATATTTCTACATTTATCTATTAATAAAGTAATCTTATTGCTGCAATCTACAGTAAGGATGTAGGAAAGCAAAGGGAAAAACAGTAAAACACTAAATCTATGGAGCACCATGTTCAAAACTCTAATTTTCAGTGGAGGAAATAAACATACTTCAGATCAAAGAAATTATCTTCATTTTTTCCCACCTGCCTTTGCCCTACCTAGTTCTGTGTTGCACATCGCACTCCCACTCAGCACGGAATGGTTTACATTCTTTTATGTAGTTAACAAAACAGTACTTCACAACATGAGGGGGGGGAAATCAATATTTATGCACTACAAGCTCAAAGCAAGAGTGTCTCTCAGCACTTAGTCAGAACCTAAATGACTTTAACATGTATAAAGCATTACAGCTTGATCTAATAAGGGAGGACTTCACTTTTTGTCACAGATTCTACAAAACCATTGCTTTCAGTAGCTCAACTCAAAATGTTCTGTTTGCAGCAATTTTCCCAGTCCCCTTTAGGCCTGGTCCACACTAGAATAGTAAGTTGGCATAACTACATTGCTCAGGGGTGTGAAAAATCTACATGTCTGAATGGCAAAGTTAAGTAGATTTTAATCACAGTGTAGACCGTGCTAGATTGACAGAAGAATTCTTCTGTTAACCTACCTACTGCCTCTCAGAGAGGTGGATTACCTATGCCAACAGGAGAATCCACTATTGCAAATTTTCTTTACTCTACCACTTCTCCCTTGCCCCTTTCCAGATATTGGTACTGCGTACTACCCTGGGGGCTCTATATGGGTCACTATAAATATTTGAAGGGAACCGATCCAATGTTTAAAAGACCATCCAGATGAAGCCTGAGATCTTTGTGTAGGTGATGTTTATTTGTGAACAGCAGTCACAGATGGACTTATACTAGAGAGTCTCTGCTTCTATCTTTAACTGCCTTCACCCCTCTATCTTGTTATAGTGTTTAAACAGCTAAGCAATGCAAAAATGTTGGTGTAACCTGAATGCCACAAAAACTCACTTATAAGGAATAAAACTATGAAATCCTTCCTTTGGGAACGTACATTCTGCTCAACACAAGTAATTATCAGTCTGTTAAGTAACTTTAACGCTACTATTACCATAGCATATAGGTGTAGAGTATGCAAGACCCAGGCTCTGCATACTGTGCCTCATCCGCTAATTCCTCATGGTCTGGGTCTGGCCCACATAAGATGTTTAGCTTTGCATCATAAAAGAAATGGATGAAAGTTTAAAATTGAGCTCTACTGACTTTCTTATTCTTAAAAAGAAAAGGAGTACTTGTGGCACCTTAGAGCAAGTACTCCTTTTCTTTTTTCTTTTTACGAATACAGACTAACACGGCTGTTGCTCTGAAACCTTTCTTATTCTTGGGCCCTATCCTGTCTTCTTTGTCCCTCCCCCCTCCATTTCAGAGGGAGTTTGGAGTGTGCAAGGAATGTATTTTCAAGCCACTCCTGCATTAATATGTATATCCAAAGAGCTAGTGAAAGTTTTTTAAAGCATTTATTCAATGTCACTTTGAACTTGCTTTGGAGGCTTTTGTATTGATTTCCATTGACTCTATCCATCCTCATCTGCTTAGCTGATGACAAAGCTGTTTAATAAAAGAGGATAACTGTGTCCACAGGAAAGCTGCAGTGGTATGCAATTGAAGGGGGATTTGTTCCAGCAGCGCAAGTTCTGGCTGCCTCCTGGACACATCCAGGACTGCATAGAAATCAGTGAAAATGCTTTCTTTTTTTTTCCTTTGAGAGGGTGTCTCCACCCACACCACTATCATTTTCTTCTTTTACTTAACAGCAGGAATCTGAACTCTCTCGTATTATGCATCTCTGTGGGGATTGCAACTATTTACTCATGGAGACTGACTAAGTTAATAATGTGGAACACAACACCGACAATAATAAAAACAATTGTTCTGAATTCAAAGCAGGAGTGAGCAAAATGCAGGTTGTTTTAGTATGTCGAATTGGTGGTAAACTTAAACCTTTATCTGCACTGGCTTATTAAAGTTCAAAGTGTCATTCTCTGGTAATTTATGCCTTGAAATTTAAGATTTTTTTTTTTAAAATGCAAGTCCTAATATCAACAGGAACACTTTCATACAGTGAATTTCAGAAAATAGCTTGTGTTGAAACGTGGTGTTTTTATTGTACTTATGGTAACATGGAGCTGTCTCTGCCAGCCCCATGGCACAGTGGAATTGAGACAGTTTAGATTTTAATGCCTAATATTTATTATGCATTTATTATTTCCTTTTCAATCTTGGTTAAATGTGTTCTTGAATTTTAAAACCCTTGTTGACCTAGACATAACTTTTAGGGCCTGATATTGTGGTATTCATTCAGGCAAAATTTCCATTGACTCATCTGGGAGCCATCCCTCACCGCCCCAACTCCAAGGGCTGCAGGGCTAGGCCTAGAGTGTCTATGAGTTGACTCAATTATGATCTTTTATTGCACCTTACTGACAGACGGAAACCTTTTTCCTTTACAGAGCTTCCTGCTAGCACATGGGGTTTTCTGAAAAATACATAATCTTGGCTAGTTATGCAATATAGTGCAGTCTAGTGCCAGCTCTTTGTTTAAGAAGGGTGTGAAAGGATTTGACCAACGAGAAGGTGATGCCAAATGTTAACTGCAACGTCATTCAAGCACCTGCCTCGTGCATAATCCCGGATCCTCTCACAGATGTACGTACACTTGGAACGCTTATCAACTTAAACATGAAACCAGCCATAAAAATCACATGACTCCTTTTTATCTTTAGTTACTACACTAAATAAGAACTACTTTTGTTTTATATGAACCTTGAATGAAAAGGACTTAAACATTTAGTACTTATCAAACTGCTTTAAACTGTATGTTCTGGACAAATTCCAACTGTAATAATTACATTTTGCCATTGTAAATTTCTCCTGCTGTTTCATTTTGGTACTGCAATCTTCACTTCCCATCTTAAGCTATTGTGTAGTGTTGCAGGGTACTGCTAAACAACTGTGGTTCACATCGGGGTAGCTGTTCTTCAGTAGTTGTCAAAGTTATTCCTATCTCTTCCTTTCTTGAAGTAAAAAGCTGTCAAGCGCTTTAGTTGTGCTTTACCAATGCAAAATTATTGAGCAAGGCAACAGCTGAGAGTCTTTTTTGAAGGACCTGATGAAAATGGATACTGAGTAGTCACAAGAGATTTTGATTCAAAATTTTATTTTCTAACAGTTTTGGGTCCTCCTGCCTTTGCATGTTTATATTTATCTAGGTTAAAAATGTCAATGGGTCAAATCTGCTCTTAGTTACATTGGTGTCTCTTTAGTAACTTCATTGACGTATAACTGAGTGAGTGAATTTGGCACAGTAAGCAAACTTCAGGTTTTGTATGTGTTTGGGCAAATATGTAGTGAGTACTTTTAGCAATCTTTAAGATGAAAAGCACTATGTGAAGCTAAGAAAATAGTACAGATTTTAAAAGATTTACTTCTGTATTTACTGTCTATCTAGTCAAGGGCTGGGATTTTTTATGTAAATAAAGTTTAGATATGAACAAAGAAAGGGATTTAACAAAACGTTGAGTGTAAGTAAAGCTGCTTTTTGAAATAGTTGGCTTAGAGCTCAGGCTAGTGTTAGGACTCAGGGTAGGGTCCTTCAGTAAACAAGTACTGCCTTCGCTATTCAGTCAGTGATTATGAATCATTTAGAATGGTCAGGTTTCAGAGTAGCAGCCGTGTTAGTTTGTGTCCGCAAAAAGAAAAGGAGGACTTGTGGCACCTTAGAGACTAACAAATTTATTTGAGCATAAGCTTTCGTGAGCTACAGCTCACTTCATCGGATGTTAGTATGCTCAGCAATGTAGAATTCAGAGGAAGAGGGTTCTTGTTGAAAGGTGCAATTTTGTATTACAATTGTTTTTAAAAAACTCCAGATTTATAAAATAACAAAATTTTTAAGATGGGAAAATATAATATAGGTGTGAATTAGTGAAACCATTATCCCCTGATACAACAGTTAAACATGCTTCAAAGGAGACCAAGGTCTGTCATAACTTGTGTTTACACACACACGCACATCTCTGGTATTCTGAATGTGTCAGAGACACTAGGATTCTCTGTTACGAAGCTCTGTGTGTATTTATAAAATGAAGTTATAGGTGGGGCTGGTAGCATTTCCTGTTAAGGTTGCCTGACACTTCCCATTATAAGACCCTGTTCTCAGTTGCTCATAACTTTGCTAAATTTTTATGGGCTGGACTAAAATTTTCCTTGCTGGATGTCTGCCTCAGGCTGAATTTGTTTTAGAAGACTTCAGCTGGTTTCAAGAATAAGGCCAGGGAAAAATACATGTGTTTTGTTTTTTTTTTTAAATGACCTTTTACTTGAAATACTGAAGGGCCCTCTGTTTTAGAGTAAGGACTGGAAAATCGGTAAGGTGGGGTGACCTTTGTATCATGGATGTGCCTTTTGCCATCCCCACAAAGATCTGTCCCAATTTTGACAAGTTATAAGCTTTTGAAAAATCACAATTTGTACATGCCTAGACACTTCTTAGTTTTAACAGCTTAAAATCTCCAAAGTCCATCCCCTCAGCTGACCAGACTGCACAAGAGCAACTGAATATGCTCCAGACCACGGCTACAGAGATGAAGCAAGACTTGTCCTGTAATTGCTGCTACCAGCTGCTCCTGATAACAGCCAGGCACAGAGAATAAGGTGCCTGTCGACCCTGTGCTCTCAATGATCCGCTATCCCTGCTAGCACCCACGCAGTATGGAGCAGGAAGCCATGTAAGAGAGGGAAAGAAGTAGATTTGGAAAAGGGGTCTGATGAGATTGGGGTGGAAAGAGAGGAAGAAATAGTGTTGTCAATTTTGGTTGGATCTATTCCTGGAGGTTTCATCATATGACAATCATTAATTCCTGGAGATTTCAGAACAATCCGGAAGGGTTGGCAACCCTAGGGAGAGAAACTATGACTGACAGTTGGAGGGAGGAAACTGGGCCTGGCTGGTCAGGGAGACTGTGATCAAGAACCAGCAGAGGGGGAGGAGAAGAGAGAGGTCTGAGTAGCAGCAGGGGAGAAACGGAACTGGCTGGGCAAAAAGGCTCCTATTGGAAAAGGGAGGACAAGAGACTGAAGGAGGCGAATAGGACTGGGTAGACTGGGACAGGAAGCTGGTGTGGGGAAGAGACAAGCCTAGGACAGGGACAAATTGGAGGGGATGGAATAAAAAGCGTTAGAATTTTGGAAAAATGAGCAAAAGGTCTGTGTTAACTAGAGCACACTCCCCCCTGGAGCGGACCCCAAGATGCCTGAGTCTCTCCATTCCTCTGCTGCGAGCAAATATCTGTGAAACCCAGTAGCAACATGTGTGCCCCATCCCACGCTAGTGCCAGTCCACATGGAAAATGACAACCTACTATTCCTATCATTTTCTCCTTTAGCTCAAGTCTCCATTAGCTCAAAATCTCAAGCGGAGGTCTGTGCCTTGGATCTAAAGGTTCGAACCCTGCTGATGATCCATGTAAGTGATCCATCCAATAAGATGCCACATGATGGAATTCCTGTGGCTTTTTGTTTTTTTTGTTTTTTTTTTTTCAGTTTGCTTTTATGAAAATCTAGGACACTTCACAGGAAAAATGTTAGAAGAACATTTAGGTTATAAAGTCAAGCACTCAAAAGTTAAGAAATACAAGAATTGAGGTTGCCCAGGTGCATTATGATATCTTTAGTTACGTGATCACATACTAATTTTTTTCCCCACAGGCCCTCCACCTCCTTGAGTACACAAGGTAGACCGGCTTTCAGGATGGATCAAGGTTGTGTAGTGAAGGAGACTGTTGTCTGACTGAACCCTTGCTTTATTTATTGCATAAGATGGAAGCTGTGTAGTGAATGAGGCAGGGAACTACAGAAAGAAGAAAAGATGGTCTCATGGTTAAGGCAGTTGAATGCTGCTCTGAGAAATTGGATTCTAACCTTGTCTCTGCCACACTGTTCCTGTGTGTCAAGTCACTTAAACCAGACTTTTCAGAGGTGGTCATTAATTGTAAGTTCCTCATTTTGTGTGTGTTTGACGTCAGACCATGAGGGTCTGATTTGCAGAAGCTCTGCGCACTTACACAACTCGATCTGATGTCAATGGGAGCTGTATGCTGAACGTAATACTAAGTACTCCAAAAAAATCAGGTCCTAGGTATCTCACATCAGGCACCCAAAATTTGTGGTGCTTTTGACTCTAATTTCCGTTCCTCCACTCATCTGTAAAAGGTGGATGATAATGTTCTGTCACCTCACAGGGCTTTTATGAAGATAAATTGTTTCTGAAGCATTCAGATACTATACTGATGAGTGCCAGAGAAAATCCCATGAGGAAGGGGTGAATAGTGTGCAAGAAATAAGGCATGAGGCCACACATGCAAAAATGAGGATAAAACAAAACATTGAGTAGTTGCTTATTAAATGAGCACTGTCCATCCTATGCACTGAATAAGGCAGCTCTGTAGAAACACTAGAATGTGATCATGTAACTGAAGACTGTATCATATGCATATGCACAAGGGCACAAATTAAGGTTGCCCAGGTAACTTTAATACTGACATTTCCTAGCTTTTGAGGGCTTGACTTTTCAACCTTTAATGTTTTTACAGTGTTTTGTGTATTATATGAATATATGGGGGGTGTCTGTGTAAAAAAAAATAAATAATATATATATATATATATATAGGATCAATAATTTCAAAAGCTATTAGTGATTTGGGGTCCTAACTTAAGACACTACAAAGGGCCTGATTTTTTAGAACATGGCTATTCAGCTCTTTCTGAATCATAGACCCCTTTAAAGTGTCAATCATCTCAAATGGGCACCCCAAATCACTATCTCTTTAACATGTTTGGATTTCTTTTAAATTTAACCTTTAACTCTGGATTGATGATGCTTGGTTTTGTGATTATTACATCATTCCTGTAATAGATTTTACCCTAAATTATTGATCTATATGCTCAACCTACCTGTATCTTTAATATAGTTTTTGTCTGGGAATATAATTGCTTGGGTTGGGGGAAAGCTGTCTGATAAAAATGTTGGGTTTTTGACTAAATGCAAATTTGTTTTGTGAAAGTTGCTTTTCTGTGGAAAATTTCAACTTTTAATTGAATAACCAAATACCCCAAAACTATAACATGTTTGATTTTGGGCCAAAACCTGAACATTTTCTATTTGGAATTGCCACTGTGATGCATTATGGGAGTTGTAATTTGGGTTTATCACTCTCCTCAATGGGCAGCGTTTCTCAGACAGACTACATCTCCCATGATACACTTCAGCAGATAATGAAGATGGGAGACTGTGATGTGTCTTAGTCGTTGTAGCCTGGCCAGGGAGCCCAGGTCATAGAGGAGAATGGGGACATGAGGTATCTGAACTAGACATCCTATGAGGCACCATGATATGTCTGAATTTAAATTTTGGGATTTTGGATGAAAGGTTGTTTTTTTGGGGTTGTGGCTGAAAATTGTCACATCTTGATTTTTATTTTTATAAAAAGTCAAATTTTTCCATCAGTGGGCAGGATTTCCAGCCAGCCTTACAAATCGCAGTGGAAATAATGAACATCACCTCCCTCCCGCTCTCCAGTCCCATCATCCTTACTCTTTCTTTAGATATTGCCTTCTCCGAGGATGTAAGTGGCCCTCATGTGTACATTTTAAGGTTTTCATTGAAGGGACATCCCTTCTAAAGTGTTAGAGTTGAGAGGACTTGGCATCTTTCAGGATTGGTGCCAATATTTTCAGCTAAGAGTTCCTCCAATTGACAACTAATTTTCATACTTTAAAAACCCACTAGTTCAGGGTCTGTCTTATAATGATACTTTTGAAGACATAAAGTGCTACTTAAATCTTAAGCAATGTACAAACATGATCTAATCCTCAGAATATCCATTTATGACTGGTAAACAAATAGTCTTACCCCCATTTTACACTATCCTCTTCATCTACCAGTAAGTCACACTCAACATCTGGTTTCATCTGGAAAGAGCAGACTTATGGTAACCTCTAGAGTCACTTGACTCTGATACAAACAATAATTCATAACAGAACATCTGCCTGAAAGACTCCCCACACTTGATGATGGATGTTTAATGGGCCTTAATATACCTTTTATTTATATATTTCTTACTGGGTGGTGTTTAATCTCTCTAAGTATGTCACAGACATAATTCCCCCAAAATATTAGGCTTTCTGGTTTTCTCGTTGTTCCACCCCTCCCCTCACAAGTACATCCTAGCTTTTTATTACATATCAGAGAAACTGTGACCAAGGTCCCCTGTATCAGAGGCAACTTGGATCTATATTTTGCAATAAAAACATAAGAATGGCCATACTGGGTCAGACCAATGATCCTGTCTTCCGATAGGTTTTAGAGTGGTAGCTGTGTTAGTCTGTATCAGCAAAAGTAACGAGTCCTTGTGGCACCTTAGAGACTAAGAAATTTATCTGGGCATAAGCTTTCGTGGGTTAGAACCTACTTCATCAGATGCATGGAGTGAAAATACAGGAGCAGGTATAAATACATGAAAGGATGGGGGTTGCTTTACCAAGTGTGAGGTCAGTCTAACGAGATAAATCAATTAACAGCAGGATACCAAGGGAGGAGAAATAACTTTTTTGAAGTGGTAAGAGAGTGGCCCGTTACAGACAGTTGACAAGAAGGTGTGAGTAACAGTAGGGAGAAATTAGTATTGGGGAAATTAAGTTTAGGTTTTGTAATGACCCAACCACTCCCAGTCTCTATTCAGGCCTAATCTGATGGTATCCAGTTTGCAAATTAATTCCAGTTCTGCAGCTTCACGGTGAAGTCTCTTTTTGAAGATTTTTTTGTTGAAGAATTGCCACTTTTAGGTCTGTTGTTGAGTGACCAGAGAGATTGAAGTGTTCTCCTACTGGTTTTTGAATGTTATGATTCCTGATGTCAGATTTGTGTCCATTTATTCTTCAATGCCAGGTGCTTCAGAGTGTGTGATATTCTATACCTTGGGGGAGCATCCTGTAACCCGCATATTCCTCATTTATATATAATTGTGATATTGCATATATAGCAGGCCGTGTGAGGTATCAGGGGAAAGGTTATGATCTGCTGAAAGTCATTTTTCTACCTAAATATTTATATCATTAATGCATATGAAGTTATGAGAATGTGTTGTATGGTTGTCACTAAAATATGCTGTGGGTTTGGGAGGCACCCAGATACTAGCTCTCCAGAGACAATATCAAGGGAGGTAACCAACACCCAGGTGGGTGCTGAACAGACATCTCCAGCAATTGTCCAGCAGAGGAGTTACAATTCAGTGACTCACTCACAGGAGAGTCACCAGGGTATTGCTTCATCTTGCGACTCCGCAATACCCACCAGACATGCCTGGACTTGTGTTCTCCAAGCACATGGACTAAGGCAGGGGTGGGCAAACTATGGCCTGGGGGTTGCATTCGGCCCTTCAGACATTTTAATCTGGCCCTCAAGCTCCAGCCAGGGAGTAGGGTCTGGGGCTTGCCCCACTCCGGCACTCCAGTCAGGGAGCGGAGTTGGGGGCTTCTCCCACTCTGAGTGGCTCCTGGAAGCAGCAGCATGTCCCCCTCTGGCTCCTACATGTAGGGGCAGCCAAGGGGCTCCGCATGCTGCCCCCGCCCCAAGTGCCACTCCTGCCGCTCCCATTGGCCGGGAACCACAGCCAATGGGGACTTGCAGGGGCAGTGCCTGCGGACGGGGCAGTGTGCAGAGCTGCCTGGCTGTGCCTCCACATAGGAGCCAGAGGGGGGACATGCCGCTGCTTCTGGGAGCTGCTTGAGGTAAGCGCCGCCTGGAGTCTGCACCCCTGGCCCCCTCCCATGCCCTGAACCCCTTGGTCCCAGCTTGGAGCACCCTCCTGCACCCCAAACCCTCATCCCCAGCCCCACCGCAGAGCCTGTACCCCCAGCTGGAGCCCTCACCCCCACACACACACATCCCAACCCCCTGCCCCAGCCCAGAGCCCCTTCCTGCACACTGGACCCACCACAGAGCCCTCACCCCCTCCTGCACCCAAACCCCCAATCTCATGAGCATTCATGGCCTGCCATTCAATTTCTATACCCAGATGTGGCCCTCGGGCCAAAAAGTTTGCCCACCCCTGGACTAAGGGTATAAAACAGAACACAGTGGGCACATGCTTGGCCTTTCTCCTTCCCCCATCTATGCTGCAAACAACAAAGACACTCAAAGACTGAAGACTCCAACAGAGGGGCCCGGCCCAGGTTTCAGGAGTGAAACCTGGATACTATGAACTGTAATATCCCGTGGGGTGAGAAAAAAAACCTGCTTAATCTAGATGTTGCCCAGTCTAATAGGGTTGAGAGTTTAGACTGTACTTATGTTTTATTTTCTTTTGGTAACTAACTCTAACTTTTTGCCTATCACATATAATCACTTAAAATCTATCTTTTTGTAGTCAATAAATCTGTTTAACTGTTTGTCTTTACTAGTGAGTTTGCATGAAGTGTTTGCTCAGGTTTACAAAGGCTGGTGTACCAATTAATAAATTTGCACTGTTCGTCTTGAGGCTACAAGATGACATTTAATATTATCTTTCATTTTCAGAGTCAGACTTTAGGGGGCAAGTCATTTTTCTTCAGAGCCTTAAGGACTAGAAATTTGTTTTGTTAAATAAGTGATTCTGCAGTAATGAATAGATGCTGTTGCAAATTCTCCAGCCACAAAATTGTGGAATATAGTATAATATTATAAATGAGCAGGGGTGGAAGTAAGGGGGTACAGGCCGGTACGGCATACAGGTAAAAGGTAGCTGCCAGTACCAGCCCATACCACTGACTTTAAAGCGCTGCCGCAGCAGCGCTTTAACATTGCTGCCCCTTTTGCGCCCCCGAGCGGCAGTGCTGCTAGGTCCCTACCAGCAGGGCTGCCAATGTGGGGGGGGGAGGGCGCAAAAGGGGCAGCGATGACCCGGTAAGGCAGCCAATGAGAGTAGGGTGACCAGATGTCCCGATTTTATAGGGAGAGTCCTGATTTTGGGGTCTTTTTTCTTATATAGGCTCACATTACCCCCCAACCCCTATCCTGAATTTTCACTTTTGCTGTCTGGTCACCCTAGATGGGAGGTGCAAAAGGGGCAGTGATGTTAAAGCGCTGCCCCTTTTGCCGCGCCTCACCCTCCCCCAGCTGCCGAAGTAGCTGCCCCGGGGCTGCGATTTACATGTCCTCTCATAGCCAAATAAAACAGTCCCAGCAGTGCAAGACAGAGCCTTATAACCTCTTGTAATGGAGATTAGACTACACAAAAATTGGCTGCCTAGCTCTGGCTGTGGAATTCCAGTACAGGTGCGTGTCTTCAAGATTTGCTCAGGTTGAGGAAGCTGGTTTCTCCACTATGAATAGGTGAAATAGGCTAGCAAAAATCAGTCTCTCTTGATCCTTAATATCTACTACTGGATTTATGTCTGAGAAGACCGGTCCCCAAAGAAATCTTTGTTTAATGATCATTCTGGAGGGAAAAGAGGTGTTTGATGTGTATCGGTCTTGGAGTGTCTGATACACAAAGTTCAGGTAATGCCAAAGTTGGGAGATGTTTGGAGACGGTGTTCCAGTTTTGGCTCATAGAAGAGAACGCAGGGGAAATTTAAATTTGAACCTGGATCAGGATCAGAGTTTTTGGACCCATTGTTCCATTTCAGGCCCATTTCTGATTTTGTTTTGAAGAATTCCTGAGCTTCCCTGAAAATGAGCACTCAAATTTAAGGGCATCCACTCTGCATTCAGAATTTTTCGTTTAATTAACTATGGGATTATTATTTGTATTGCCCAAGGAATTTACAATCTAAAAACATAACTGTTATAGAATTGGTTGGGAAGTTTTCAGTGAATCATTTTATTCAAAAAATGCAAATCTGTCTGTTTTTGAAACAGGGTTGGTTTCAGTGAATCTCCCAACTTGAAGAAAAAGAAAAAGTATCAAAATTGTTTACACCTTCTGCTTTTGATGCTTCCTAAATGAAAAATTCCAGTTTTCCAATTCAAACTGATTTTGTTTTCAAATTAAATTAGGTAGACTGAAAAAATGTTTTGGAAAAAATCTTCAAATTAGAAGCAAAATGTTTTGTAATTCTCAAAACAAAACATTGATGCACACTGAACTCTTTTTTCAGTTTTCGATCATGAACATTTTCAAGATTTTGACTTTCCAGATTTGGGATGGGAAAATTCTTTTAATTGAAAATATAAGATGGGATAACCAGAACAAAAAGTTCCTGTCCAAAAGAGTTTACAACCTAAGCATGAGACAAGAGTCATCTGCTATTGTTCTCTATTCCAAGGAGACAATTTGAGTGCCTATAAACTCAAAACTTAAAGGAAATCCCATTGTATACAGTAGTTTTAATATGATGGGGGTCAGTACACTTATTCTGGATTAGCACAAAAGAAGTCAATGGTTGATGTACCAGAGTTAGTTGTAGAGTAAACTTTGGGGGGGGAAAAATCTTACATAAATCAATTTACCTGGCTGTGTTGAGGTATACAAACCCCACACTGGGATGGAAGGGGTTAAAGGGAACTACTGGGCCTGGCTAGCCCCACCCCTCCCAATCTGCAGGGCATGCCCCAACTGGATACAGGGTTGAAAAGGCTGCAACCCAGCTCAGAAGGCTGGAAAGGAGTACAGACCTACCCTGCTGGCTCCAGCCAAAAGGGGATAGAGACACTTCCCTAAAGTACTGGGACTATATGCTGAGTGCAGGTGGGGCTGACAGTTTGGTTTCCTTTTTATTTTTCCTTATCTGGGACCTGAAGTGTAGGGAGCAGTGCTTGAATTAGAAAAGAGGATTTAAATACTAATCAGAGAAGGCAGGGACACAATAATACTCTGAAGGGTACAGTGCTACCTGAAAAGTAAGGCATGAAAAATAAGAGCAATAAAAATGTCAAAGGTAACTAGATAGTCAAACCAATTAATGTTAACAACAAGGGGGAATGAACCGCAACCCAAAATAAGGGAAGAACGCATTAGCAACTTATTTGGATAAGTTAGCTGTATTCTAGTCTGCAGGGCCTGATGCCATTCCCTTCACTAGGTTACCCTTCCTTGTCAAGGGACTCATCATGCTTTGAAGTAGCTGCTGCAGCATGTGCAATTGCTTATAAAGTTCTAGAGGATTTTTTGTTGCTCAGCCTGCTAGCTAAGCAAAGCCTGTCTTTCCAGAAGGTGGGCCGGCTGAAAGGCTTGTAGGGCCTTTTGCATTTCTTTCTGCTGTTCAACCACCATTGCAGGGTCTCCACCATGGTCCAGGCTAACTATCTTCACCAGCAACTTTGTCAGGCCCTCCATTTGTACGGATAAAGGCAGAGCCCGGACAAGCTCCCATGTGACAGGGTAAGGTCCCGCCCATTCTTCCTTCTGTCTGCACAGACTATTTGGAGACCTTCAATTCTTTAACACCACCATGTAGTTTATATACATTGCTCCTCTCACCACCTTAGTGAGCCACACCACAGCTTTTCCCTGCTGAGGAGAGGGAAGAGATCTCTCCACCCAGAGATCCTTCTTGGTTCGGGCACGACTAGCCTATCTCTCCCCAGTGCTTCCTGCCTGTGCCTTCTCCTATCCTCTGTTTTAATGGGCTAATTAGCTTATTGACTAGCTAATTAGCCCCCCAACTCAGTCTAATTAGGCAGTCATGTCCATCCTGCTGGAATTAATTGGTGTTTAAGTGATCAGAGTGCAGGTTCAGCTGTTGGTTCCCAGCACCCTGTCACAGTGATATATCTTGATTTTAGTAAGGCTTTTGACAGTCCCACATGACATCCTCCTAAGCAAATTAGGGAAATGTAGTCTAGATGAAATTATTTCAAGGTGAGAGCACAACTGGTTGAAAGATTGTACTCGGAGTACAGAGTAGTTATCAATGGTTCCCTGTCAAACTAGGAGGCTGTATCTAGTGGGTCCTGCAGGGGTCCATTCTGGATCCAGCACTAGTCAATATTTTCATTTGTGTCTTGGATAATGATGTGGTGAGTGTGCTTATAAAATCTGCAGATGGCACGAAACTGGGATTGTCTGCAAAAACTTTGGAGGACAGGATTAGAACTGAAAATGACTTTGACATGTAGAAGAATTGATCCAAATTCAGTAGAGACAAGTGCAAGGTACTACACTTAGAGAGCAAAAAAATCAAATGCACAACTACAAAACAGGGAATAACTGGCTAGTTGGTAGTACTGCTGAAAAGGACCTGGGGATTCGAGTGGATCACAAATTGAATATGAGTCAACAATGTGATGAAGTTATGAAAAAAGGCTAACCTAATTACGGGATGTATTAACAAGAGTGTTGAATGTAAGACATGATGATATTTAATTGTTTTGGTCTACCCAGCACTGTTGAGGCTTCACTGGAGTTCTGTGTGCAATTCTGGGTGCCACACTTTAGGAAAGATGTGGATAAATTTCCAAGAGCCTAGAGGAGAGCAGCAGAAATGATTAAAAGTTTAGAAACTGACCTATGAGGAAAGGTTAAAAAACTGGGTATATTTAGACTTGAAAAAGAAGACTGAGGGGAGACCTATAACGGTCTTCAAATATGTTCAGGGCTGTTACAAAAAGGACGTTGATCGATTGTTTATGTTCAATGAACATAAACAAAAAGTAATGGGCTTAATTTTCAGCCAGGAAGATTTAGGTTAGATGTTAGAAAAATGTTTCTAACTATAAGGACAGTTAAGCACTGGAATAGGCTTCCAAGGGATATTGTAGAATCCCTGTTTATTGGAGGTTTTTAAGAATTAGTTGGACAAACACCTGTTGGGGCTGATCTAGGTTTACTTGGTCCTGCCTCCGTGCTTCAGGACTATCAATGTCCCTTCTAGTCTGAGGTTTCTATGATTCTATATTTTAAATAAGCTGTTGTTGCTATCTGAGGTCGCTGCCTCCCTCACGCTGATTTTAGCTGATGCTTAGGGGTTATGTTTCCATTTATGTAGTATTCAGAGCAACAGCCGTGTTAGTCTGTATTCACAAAAAGAAAAGGAGTACTTGTGGCACCTTAGAGACTAACCAATTTATTTGAGCATGAAGTGAGCTGTAGCTCATGAAAGCTCATGCTCAAATAAATTGGTTAGTCTCTAAGGTGCCACAAGTCCTCCTTTTCTATTTATGTAGTAGTGGCACTATTGGCAACTCTTATTTTCCCCAAACAGTTTGTGCTTCAACTTGTACACTGTAGGTGCTCATTTATTTTTCCATTCTCTATAGTTTGGTTTTTATCTTGAGTGACTGACCTCTTTAGTGCTTTTATTACCAGTTATTTGAAGCTACCTCTAATTGACACAATTTTTTCCAGCTATGTTGACATTCCCATCTATGGACAATGGTTTATGACTGCCCTGCCCTTGGCCAATTTGTGTAGCTGGTGATGGCCATGCCTACTGAACAGTACTGCACAACTATTTAGTGATACCATTTTTTTTGTACCCATAGCTCATTTCTCAGTTTGTGCTCTCCTTGTGCCTTCCTGGCATAGGATGGAATGAAAAGCCATCAGTGATGTGCCGCATTCGTTGATTTGAGTGCTCACACTGATGTTGTGGTCTTTCTTCTCCAGACATACAAGAATAAAGATGGGCACCTTCACAGAAAGGTGGCATGTTTAGAGGAAAAATATATAATGTGTGAGACTGTGTTTGTATTTCATTTTTAATGATTCCCATTTGATAAGAGGTGTAAGAAATCACGCTATGAACTCAGTAACTTTCAGGAGCAGATCAGGAAATCCTATACCTCACATCAAGTTATTTAAACTCATCAGGTCTCTTTCACTCCCCCTTCTTGTGTGGATTGGGGAGGGGATGATTTAATGATTGAAATCTTTGAAAACTCGTGGCGAACGTGGGAAGTCCCGGATGACTGGAAAAAGGCTAATGTAGTGCCAATCTTTAAAAAAGGGAAGAAGGAGGATCCTGGGAACTACAGGCCAGTCAGCCTCACCTCCGTCCCTGGAAAAATCATGGAGCAGGTCCTCAAAGAATCAATCCTGAAGCACTTACATGAGAGGAAAGTGATCAGGAACAGTCAGCATGGATTCACCAAGGGAAGGTCATGCCTGACTAATCTAATCGCCTTTTATGATGAGATTACTGGTTCTGTGGATGAAGGGAAAGCAGTGGATGTATTGTTTCTTGACTTTAGCAAAGCTTTTGACACGGTCTCCCACAGTATTCTTGTCAGCAAGTTAAGGAAGTATGGGCTGGATGAATGCACTATAAGGTGGGTAGAAAGCTGGCTAGATTGTCGGGCTCAACGGGTAGTGATCAATGGCTCCATGTCTAGTTGGCAGCCGGTGTCAAGTGGAGTGCCCCAGGGGTCGGTCCTGGGGCCGGTTTTGTTCAATATCTTCATAAATGATCTGGAGGATGGTGTGGATTGCACACTCAGCAAATTTGCAGATGATACTAAACTGGGAGGAGTGGTAGATACGCTGGAGGGGAGGGATAGGATACAGAAGGACCTAGACAAATTGGAGGATTGGGCCAAAAGAAATCTGATGAGGTTCAATAAGGATAAGTGCAGGGTCCTGCACTTAGGATGGAAGAATCCAATGCACCGCTACAGACTAGGGACCGAATGGCTAGGCAGCAGTTCTGCGGAAAAGGACCTAGGGGTGACAGTGGACGAGAAGCTGGATATGAGTCAACAGTGTGCCCTTGTTGCCAAGAAGGCCAATGGCATTTTGGGATGTATAAGTAGGGGCATAGCGAGCAGATCGAGGGACGTGATCGTTCCCCTCTATTCGACACTGGTGAGGCCTCATCTGGAGTACTGTGTCCAGTTTTGGGCCCCACACTACAAGAAGGATGTGGATAAATTGGAGAGAGTCCAGCGAAGGGCAACAAAAATGATTAGGGGTCTAGAGCACATGACTTATGAAGAGAGGCTGAGGGAGCTGGGATTGTTTAGTCTGCAGAAGAGAAGAATGAGGGGGGATTTGATAGCTGCTTTCAACTACCTGAAAGGGGGTTCCAAAGAGGATGGCTCTAGACTGTTCTCAATGGTAGCAGATGACAGAACGAGGAGTAATGGTCTCAAGTTGCAATGGGGGAGGTTTAGATTGGATATTAGGAAAAACTTTTTCACTAAGAGGGTGGTGAAACACTGGAATGCGTTACCTAGGGAGGTGGTAGAATCTCCTTCCTTAGAGGTTTTTAAGGTCAGGCTTGACAAAGCCCTGGCTGGGATGATTTAACTGGGAATTGGTCCTGCTTCAAGCAGGGGGTTGGACTAGATGACCTTCTGGGGTCCCTTCCAACCCTGATATTCTATGATTCACTCCTCTTTGTGATCCCAATCTAACTGTAATTGTCCTTCCTCCCCATTGAGGAATTTTGCTTTCTTTATCCCTTGGAGCAGAGTAAGGGGCTTTGAGCAGGCAGAGAGAACAGAGTATCCGTCGAGAGAGCCATCGTGTGGATCCAAGAGCAGAATTTTGTCCTAAGTTTTTAGCTCTCTCTTTGTCATGCAGTGTGTCTGTTTTAATTATAAAAGGAAAGAAACAGCTCCTGGCCTGGTGCGGGAGCAGCCTGTGTTACAGGATAAGAACCAATGTGTAGATTAGCGTGTGCTCCCTGTTAACTCAGTAATAAAGACATTAATTAAGACAAGCCTGTTGTCAATTATGTGAAAGGGGGTGAACATAATGGCCCCATGCCAGTCAGGATCTGCACTACAGTACTCACTGGCAGGGATTTCTGAGAGCCCTGTGCCTGCTGCTCATGGAAGCATGGAGCAGAAGGGCTGCCTCTCAACTATCTGAGGGGACAGTTGGAAAGGCCAACTGCCATCCTTCAGAACCCTGAAGCTAGTCCCGGGTTAAGGAACTGCTGATTGGTTGCTGCAGAAGATAGCTATGACAGTAAAGCCATGATGAAGAGACCAGTGTCGGGTTGGGGGAAGAGAGGACTGGGTCTATTTTGCTCACTGTTTTAGAGCTGCACTCAGAGGAAATGCAGTGTCTTGAATACACAAAAAAACAAGAATAAAGTGAGCCAAATGGGGACAGTCTAAAGAAGAAAAGATCAAGACATATAAAAGGGAATTATCAAGAGTTGGGAAATCTGGATAGTTAAATGCTGTATATTTATAGAATATCTTCTATCCCAGGGTCTCAAAGTGGTTTATAAATATTAGTTCTCACAATGCCCCTGTGAGTTCCCATTCTACAGCTGGGGAAATTGAGGCACAGAGGTGAAGTCAGTGGCAAAAGTTAAACAGACCCTAGCTACCAATTAGCACTGCCTCTTTTGCAGCATTCTTTCTACAAGAGAGAATTGTATTGTGGGGCATTGCAGGATGGGTAGCGTAATCCAAATTATAAGGAAAGGTATAGGTTTCAGAGTAACAGCCATGTTAGTCTGTATTCGCAAAAAGAAAAGGAATACTTGTGCCACCTTAGAGACTAACCAGTTGCTCAAGATCAGGCAAAAAGCCAGTGCCAGAGCAGGGAGTAGAAGCCAAGAGTCTTGCAAGTCTCTAGCATAATTTTTTGTGAAATGGCCTCAGTTTCTGTAGATCTGATATAATATTCTCATAATATATTGTTAGATTATAAAATGAGGGTGGTTGTTTTTGTTTTAAACAGATGGACTCGCTGGTTTTATATATTGCAGTTGGAACAATTTTAAAGATGCCTAATCTATCTTCAGGAATCACTTATAATGTGGAAGGCAAGTTGTGATATAGCTCTATCAGGGGGCTTTCAGATATGTTAACTTACTGGTAATCAGTGTAGGATGTGAATAGTTATGGACTCACGTTCAGAGATATAAAGTGGTAATATTGAAACTATCCGTATCCTATGCCCATGATGACTTACAAATGTAAGGGGACTGTTGCCCCCTTACTAACATTCAGTGGGGGTGTTCTGGTTCGCTATCTCCCAGTACTAAAAGGGGAAGGGTCGATGGGAAATCAGGACCCTGAGACTGACAGTCCCCAGGAGAGGCCAGTGCTCCAGGTCAGCCTGAATGACAGGGCGGGCAGGCTAATCAGGGAGTCAGGAGGCCAGAGGGGTCCCGTCCTCCGTGTGAGCTGGAATTGCCTGGGTCAGACAGAATGGGGCTGAGCTAAGGAGAAAGCAGGGGCCCAAGCTGAGCTGGGGAGCTGAGCTGTGCCAGATCCAGAGGGACCAGAAAAGCAGCCCAGAGAGAGCAGACCCTGTCCTGGGAGGAGAGCTGCAGCCCCAAAGCCAGAGGCACACCTCAGAGAGAGCAGACTTGCCCTGGGAGGAGAGCTGCAGCAACCAGAGCCAGAGGGGCCAGAAAAGCAACCCACGAAGCAGGTCAGTGCTGGGAGCAGAGTCACAGAAGCAGCCTGCAGAGCAGACGTGTCCTGGGTGGAGAGCTGTAGCAACCAGAGCCAGAGGGGCCAAAGAAGCAGCCCAGGGAGCTGGAGTCAGAGCAGCAGCCGTGCTGAGGCAGAGTGGAGCAGGAGCAGTCCAGAGCCGGGTGTCATGAGCAGCTGGAGAGAGCAAGGGGGGATCCTGGGCAGCGGGCCCAGCACAGGGAGATGCCTCAGCCAGGAGTTCTCTGCAGGCCAGACTCGGAGGGGGATTGGTAACCCTGAAAGGGCTGGGGCAACGCTGGGAAGAAGGGCCCTGCCACCTAGAGCCTGAGAGCGTGTGGCCACCACCAGAGCGAGTGTCCAACACACAGCATCCCTGCAGCACAGCCAGAGCCTGAGAAGGAGGCCTGGGACTTAGAAGGAACAGACTGTGAACTGTCCTGACATTCCAGAGACACTGTTTGTGATGTTTCCCTGCCACAGAGCAGGGTGATGTTTCCTTTAACCTTTCCCATTTTCCCTTATTTTTAAAATTAATTGTTGATTAAATAACTTGCATTTGCTTTAAATTGTATGTAATGGCCAGTGGGTCAGAGAAATGCCCAGTGCAGACAGAGTACCCCGGAGTGGGGACACCCTAGCCCCTGTCCTAGGTGACCACAGCAGGGTTGGGGGTCGAGCCCCCCAGGAGTCCTGGACCCAGCCTTGTTGGCTTTACGAGGACTCTGCCAGACAGGAGAGTGGAAGGGGAGTCCTTAAGGGCAGGGAGGCCTCTGGGTAAAGGAAGTGGGAGCGAGGACTTCAGATCCTTTCGCTAGCCCACTTCTCCGGGGTAGTGCAGAAGCCAGGAAAGCTCCCCACAATAGCGGGACTATTCCCCCGTTTACACAAAGCACTGTCTTATATCATGTGGCGAGGTACCGTAACATTTTTATGCACGTTGGTCTAAACCATTCCTTTGTTCAATCTCATTTGATCTTTCCTATGCGGATCACTACAGCATTTGAGCACTTTACAAAGATTCTATAATACCAATAAAAAGAAAAGGAGGACTTGTGGCACCTTAGAGATTAACAAATTTATTTTTTGGGGGGGGGAAATAGTTTTACTTTGTGTAATGACCCATCCACTCCCAGTCTTTATTCAAGCCTAAATTAATTGTATCCAGTTTGCAAATTAATTCCAGTTCACTGGAGTCTGTTTCTGAAGTTTTTTTATTGAAGAATTGCCACTTTTAGGTCTGTAATCTAGTGACCGAAGAGATTGAAGTGTTCTCTGACTTGTTTTTGAATGTTATCATTCTTGACGTCTGATTTGTGTCCATTTATTCTTTTACGTAGAGACTGTCCAGTTTGACCAATGTACATGGCAGAGAGGCATTGCTGGCACATGATGGCATATATCACATTAGTAGATGCGCAGGTGAACGAGCCTCTGATAGTGTGGCTGATGTGATTAGGCCCTATGATGGTGTCCCCTGAACAGATATGTGGACACAGTTGGCAACGGGCTTCGTTGCAAGGATAGGTTCCTGGGTTAGTGGTTCTGTTCTGTGGTGTGTGGTTGCTGGTGAGTATTTGCTTCAGGTTGGGGGGCTGTCTGTAAGCAAGGACTTGCCTGTCTCCCAAGATCTGAGAGAGTGAGGGGTCGTCCTTCAGGATAGGTTGTAGATCCTTGATGCGGTGGAGAGGTTTTAGTTGGGGGCTGAAGGTGACGGCTAGTGGCGTTCTGTTATTTTCTTTGTTGGGCCTGTCCTGTAGTAAGTAACTTCTGGGTACTCTTCTGGCTCTGTCAATCTGTTTCTTCACTTCCGCAGGTGGGTACTGTAGTTGTAAGAACGCTTGATAGAGATCTTGTAGGTGTCTGTCTCTGTTTGAGGGGTTGGAGCAAATGCGGTTGTATCGTAGGGCTTGGCTGTAGACAGTGGATCGTGTGGTGTGGTCTGGGTGAAAGCTGGAGGCATGTAGGTAGGCATAGCGGTCAGTAGATTTCCGGTATAGGGTGGTGTTTGTGACCATCGCTTATTAGCACCGTAGTGTCCAGGAAGTGGATCTCTTGTGTGGACTGGTCCAGGCTGAGGTTGATGGTGGGATGGAAATTGTTGAAATCATGGTGGAGTTCCTCAAGGGCTTCTTTTCCATGAGTCCAGATGATGATGTGATCAATATAGCACAAGTAGAGTAGGGGCATTAGGGGACGAGAGCTGAGGAACCATTGTTTTAGGTCATCCATAAAAATGTTGGCATACTGTGGGGCCATGCGGGTACCCATCGCAGTGCCACTGATTTGAAGGTATACATTGTCCCCAAACGTGAAATAGTTATGGGTGAGGACAAAGTCAAAGTTCAGCCACCAAGTTTGCCGTGACATTATTGGGGATACTGTTCCTGACAGCTTGTAGTCCATCTTTGTGTGGAATGTTGGAGTAGAGGGCTTCTACATCCATAGTGGCTAGGGTGGTGTTTTCAGGAAGATCACTGATGGACTGTAGTTTCCTCAGGAAGTCAGTGGTGTCTCGAAGATAGTTGGGAGTGCTGGTAGCGTAGGGCCTGAGGAGGGAGTCTACATAGCGAGACAATCCTGCTGTCAGGGTGCCAATGCCTGAGATTATGGGCTGTCCAGGATTTCCAGGTTTATGGATCTTGGGTACCAGATAGAATATCCCTGGTTGGGGTCCCAGGGGTGTGTCTGTGCAGATTTGTTCTTGTGCTTTTTCAGGGAGTTTCTTGAGCAAATGCTGTAGTTTCTTTTGGTAACCCTCAGTGGGATCAGAGGGTAATGGCTTGTAGAAAGTGGTGCTGGAGAGCTGCCTAGCAGCCTCTTGTTCAAATGCCGACCTATTCATGATGACGACAGCACCTCCTTTGTCAGCCTTTTTGATTATGATGTCAGAGTTGTTACTGAGGCTGTGGATGGCATTGTGTTCTGCACGGCTGAGGTTACGGGGCAAGTGATGCTGCTTTTCCACAATTTCAGCCCGTGCACGTCAGCGGAAGCACTCTATATGTAGAAGTCCAGTCTGCTGTTTCGACCTTCAGGAGGAGTCCACACAGAATCCTTCTTTTTGTAGTCTTAGTAGGAAGGTCTCTGTGGGTTAGTATGTTGTTCAGAGGAGTGTTGGAAATATTCCTTGAGTCGGAGACGTCGAAAATAGGATTCTAGGTCACCACAGAACTGTATCATGTTCGTGGGGGTGGAGGGGCAGAAGGAGAGGCCCCAAGATAGGACAAACTCTTCTGCTGGGCTAAGAGTATAGTTGGATAGATTAACAATATTGCTGAGTGGGTTAAGGGAACCACTGTTGTGGACCCTTGTGGCATGTAGTAGTTTAGTGTCCTTTTTCTTTTGTAGAGAAGCAAAGTGTGTGTTGTAAATGGCTTGTCTAGTTTTTGTAAAATCCAGCCACGAGGAAGTTTGTGTGGAAGGTTGTTTTTTTATGAGAGTATCCAGTTTTGAGAGCTCATTCTTAATCTTTCCCTGTTTGCTGTAGAGGATGTTGATCAGGTGGTTCCGCAGTTTCTTTGAGAGTGTGTGGCACAAGCTGTCAGCATAGTCTGTGTGGTATGTAGATTGTAATGGATTTTTTACCTTCAGTCCTTTTGGTATGATGTCCGTCTGTTTGCATTTGGAAAGGAAGATGATGTCTGTCTGTATCTGTACAAGTTTTTTCATGAAGTTGATAGGTAATACCAGTATTCGTCACTCACACTGGATGCCCAGATACTGACACAGGTGAGATGCTTTCTTCCACCTTCAGCTTGCTAGAAAACTGCGCATATTCCTTTAAGATGAAGACTTGACAACAACAATCCATGCATTTGTCACAACCAATATAATTAATGTAAGATTGCTCCTAGAGTTGAAGGTAGAAGTAATACTGAAACTCCAGCTTGCGGAGAATGAAGCAGCCTGTCTTTTCAGCAAAAGAAGCCATTGAGATCACACGACAGATTTCTGCATTCCCCTCTCCCTCCAAAATTGTTTTCAATGCCAATTTCTCGGCTTTAGCATTGTTCTACAAAGCCATCAATGGATCACAACCCAGCTTCATTACAAAATACCTAGCTACCTACATCACCCTGAGAAAACTGTATTCTGCTGGAAGAAGACAGATAATGCCCACAACAGTAGCTAGTGAGAGATTCAAATAACGCCTGCTTGGTTGGGTTGTGAGTATTTCGTGGTTGTTCATTATGATGGGAAAGCTTTTGCAAAAAGATGCATCTAGCCATATTCTTCAAAGCAGTCAGACTTTGGCTCGGGTATTTCATTCAAAATCAGTGCCTTTGGACTCACACACACTCACAGCCTAACCAAGCAGAGCTCCGAGAGTGGCAAAGAGTAGAATCCAATATGAATGTCCATTATGGGCAAAAATATACAGATTTAATTTACCATGTTAATCATTCAGATACCCTTGTGGGGAAGTGTTGTAGAAATGCCAGACAAAAGGAGTGCTGTAGAACTTTTTCTAATTCATACCTGAAAATCAGCAGGCACTCTGAAATTTGTGTCCGGAACTAGAGCCTTAAAGATTGCTTTTAATAGTCACATGATGTTACTGGCATTATAGTGGACCACGAACTAAATGAGAGTCAACAATGTAATATTGTTGGAAAAATAGTGAATATCCTTCTGGGATGTATTAGCAGGAGTCTTGAAAGCAAGATGGGAGAAGTAATTCTTACACTCTGATCAGCACTGATACTCAACTGGAGTATTGTGTCCACTTCTGGGCACCATGCTTTGGGAAAGATGTGAACATACTGGAGAAAGTACAGAGGAGAGCAACAAAAATCATTAAAGGTCTAAGAAACATGATTTATGAGGAAAGACTGAAAAAACTGGATTTGTTTAATCTGGAAAAGAGAAGAATGAGGGGAGACATGATAACAGTCTTCAAGTATGTGAGAGGTTATTATAAAGAGGTGGGTGAGAAATTATTCTCCTTAACCACTGAGGACAGGACAAGTAATGGTCTTAAATTGCACCAAAGATTAGACATTAGGAATAACTTTCTAACTGTCAAGGTATCATAGAATCATAGAATATCAGGGTTGGAAGGGACCTCAGGAGGTCATCTAGTCCAACCCCCTGCTCAAAGCAGGACCAGTCCCCAACTAAATTATCCCAGCCAGGGCTTTGTCAAGCCTGATCTTAAAAACTTCTAAGGAAGGAGATTCCACCACTTCCCTAAAAGTTAAGGGAGGTGCACTCGAACACATTACCTTGGGAAGTTGTGGAATCTCTATTATTAGAGGTTTTTACGAACAGGTTGGACAAACACCTGTCAGGCCTGGTCTACATTTACTTGGTCCTGCCTCAGCTCGTCTGGACTAGATGACCTATCAAGGTCCCTTCCAGTCCTACATTTCTATGATCAGGTCCTGATAGATGAGTGTAATTTTTTTCTATAATGTGCTTGCTAATTTTCCTTATACTTAATACAGGTTAGTACACTGTCTTTTTCCTTTCCAAAATTAATATTTAGCTTTAACAGACATTTCTATAAAGGCTATTTTAATGATTAAACTATATTTTTGTCTCCCTCAGTGAAGGAGAATTCAAGTTTCTCTTGCTATTCTGAACCATTAGATGATGCAAGCCCAAAGCCCAAAGTCATTAAATTGTACCTTGGTTCACAAAATTTGGTAAGTTCCCAATTAAGCTTTATATTTGTAATTGTTCAATGCATATAGATAAAAAGTACAGCACTGTGGTTTACTATTTTATTATAATCCAAGGACTGTGAATTAATTCCTCTTAGGAGTTGAAGGAGTTACCATATATGTAAACTTGTCATGTATAATAAGAACTTGATTAAACGTGAAATAATTCTCATTAGCTTGATTAAATGATGACCTCAAGGTAACATATTAGATTTTAGAGTTGACCTATGGCATTGAAGAGTGCGATGATATGACACCATTCAAAAAGCTAATTTCCCCTAGAGTTGCAACGAATTACTGCTCTTACCTAACATCTCAATGACCAAATGATCTGAGTATTCGTCATGTGTCCATTCTTCATCGGAGTATTTTTACTAATAGATATATTTAACAATAGACTGGAATTAACCCAGGAGAACTATTCCGTCTGTCTGTGTGTGTGTGTGTGTCTCTCTCTCTATGCAAAAGCAAACTTTGGTCACTGTGACAGGGTGGAACTCACCACTGCAGCACATCCGACTGGCTGTCTTGGGAATTAGCTCTGCACCCTCTTCTGGTGGTATCTCGCCCACTGTCACCTCTGCTCCTGGACCCATGTCACTCCCAGGACCACAGCATCCTCTTCATGACACTGCCCTCCAGCTGTGTCACACTCTGGGTTCTCCTCTTCCAGGGGACCTGCAGTTTCCGTCCAGCCACTTTCCTCAGTGACAGCTACAGTCCATTATCCCAGGACTACTTCCCATGCAGCTCCAGCACCCTCTTCTGCTCTTGCCTCAGCCTGCAGGCCCTACTAGCCAGCCTGGAACTCTCTCTAGTTCCCCTGTCTGCTGCCCTTCTTATATGGGCCTGCTGGACCATGATTGGCTACTCCTCTCAGCCCCTTTCTAATTAGCTGCCTCCCTAGGGCTGCTTTTAACCCCTTTTCTGCCAATAAGGGGCAGCCACCCCATCACAATCACCAATGTGACACTAAAAACGGCACATTGATATACTGCATATACAGTACCTCTTTTTAAAATATATTTGGAGTCATACATTTGAATTTCATAGGCAAATACACATTTTCTACTATTGCAGCTGCAAAGACTACTTAATTGCAGACCTGCATTCTGTTCTGTCTTATGCATCAATGGCAAGCTTTCCAGATTTCAAAATCTTACAGCCAGATCTTGATGTTTAAACTCAAGCCTGTACTTTATAGGTGTGTAATTGTGCACCTGCAATCATTTGCAACTGTAGTTTTTGCACACTATCACTTGTAAATTTTGATCATTTGCCTGCACATTTGGATGACCCTGATTGTTCAGACTTGCATGCATAAATTTGTTTTCCTTTTACAGTTAGTGCATAAAAATCATAGCTGTAGTGTGTAAAACTTACATATAGAAGTGATGGTGCATGTGAAGTTGCTTTCACACAGATAGGCAGAGGCCACATTTTGAAAATTAACTTTGTAATAATATCGGGTTTTGTATTTAATTACATTGTAATTACCTCTACTGACAGAATCAGAACTCATCAGCTGACCCTATCCTGATAACTATTAATGAAGATTCTCTTTCAGCTCAAGTGGTAGGGGACTGTGCTTTTGGAACTAGAGAATCTTATTCCTATACCCACGGTTGACTTGCACATTACAGCCATGCTGAACTTCATTGTAGTGATAACTGTGAAGCCCTAGCTGATCATGGATTTACAATATGTTTATTTGCAGGGCAAATTGATATATGCAATCTAATCCCACTAATTAATCCACCTAAATTGGCCTGTTGAGTGTTTGATCATTTTGGTAACTGCAGCATGTTGGGGGAAGAAAGGTGTTCCCCTGCTAAAAGTTTGTGCGTTTTTTCCTCCTCAAAGAAAATCAGCTGTCATTTATATAATGTAAATCAGGAGGATACTTTGGAGAACAGAAAAAGGCTTCTTCTGCAATATACCTCATCAGGGCTTGCTCCCAGCATTCAGATCTTCAACAGTACCTATTCTGGGATCTTCTACTTCAGAATGAAACTGGTAACATTTTGTTCTTTTTCAATGCATGTTTGATAAACAGTAATTTGGCAAGCACTGGACAGTGTAAAAAAAGCAATTTTAGCCAGTTCCTCTCATTTAGCCCTTTTTCCTTTCTACCAGGCTGTTGGATTACCTTTGCATTTGTCAGAATTAGATACAAATACAGAAGAACTGCACTTAAATAAGGCTGAGTTCAATGTTACCCCTTCATACCTGATACCTTTTTATAGTTCAGGAATGAAGTAGGGAGAAATGGTAGTCCCAGCTAAGGGGTCAGGTGCGTGGTGGCTTGGGCTATTTCTGAGATATGAGATGTGTAATTTGGAGCAGTAAGGAATGGAATGTGAGAGGTAGGTGGAGAGAGGGGGCACCAAATAGGGAGGCACAGGCAGAGGAACAGGAGGCAAAGCAACATTCAGGAGAACCTAGAAGAGCTAGCTACAGGCCAGCAAATCAAACCACTAGCAAGCTTCAAACCAATTGAGAAGGAAATGCACTAGGTTGGGATCTGGATGGAATGACAGAGCCTTATCTGCACAGAGAAAGGAAATGCTGCAACCTTTCAAAGTTTCAAGCTATTCCAAATGCACCATTTTAATGGCAGGTAGGAATTAGAGTTAAACCCAGAACAAACAGAAATTCAGGTTCCGGATGCCACCCTTCTTCCCTACACTTCTGAAATGCCTGCAAAGCATGAACGAACAGTGCATTACAACCCAGAATAAATATGACAAAATCTTATTTCCTCCATTTTGGGACATCAGTTGATGAGACAGTCTGAAATTTCAGCAGTGTTGAATCAGATCTGAATGCTAGTCCTGCTGTGGCTACCTATTCAAGCCATCCCCAGAGCTTTAACTAAGGCCTTATCTACACACACAAGTTGTACCACTATTCTGTAACTGTATCAGTATATGTGAAGGGGGCATCAGGCCTTTGTGGCCTCCTGCGGGAGGGCCTGTGGTCCTACTACACCTTGCCCCAGGAAAGGAGCAGCAGAAGTGGGTCCTCCAGGCCTGTCTACAAAGGCTGCAAGGAAGCAGCTAATCAAAACCCAGCAGGCTCAGGTAAAAGGAGCTGCAGGGCCTTAGCAGGCCATTCCTGGCTGGGACCAGAGGGCTGAGGAAGGGTGCTCCTCTTTGCCCAAAGGAGCTTGACTGGCTGCATTTACTGAAACAGGGGGAAAAGGGAGGACCTGAGAACTGTAACCTTACAGTAACAGGTGAAGACAAAGGGACCAAGTGGGAAGAGGCCCAGGGAAAACAGCAGCAACTAATTAAAGGAGGCTATATGGGGCTGCTGTGGATAGGGTCCCTGGGCTGGAACCTGGACTAGTGAGCGCGCCTGGGTTCCCCCACTGGCAAAGTGTCCTAAGCTCTAAGAAGGGAACTAGGCTCAATTTAGAGGACCCGGAGATGGGGCTGATGACCTTGGTGGGGGCAGGCAGTTTAGTGAACTCTTTGCTGCCCCAGAAGTGGTGCATTTTGAATATGGGACTTGGCCAGAGGGCTGCATCACTGAATATTTGTCCAATGAGGCTGGCAACCTACGTGGGGTTCCAGGAGCAGGAAAAGGTTGTATTACTACACCCGCCCGCTAGGAGTCTCTCAGGAAGTGAGTGCCCCTCCTATCATAGTATAGTTGAAGTGATATAGCTCCCCCTAGTGTTGGATGCTGTTATACCAGGATGAAAGTGCTTTATCTTGGCATAATTTATTTCTGTACAGGAAAGGAAATTACTTATACTGCTATAAGTCACCTTTATATCCATATAACTGTGTCCAGACTGGGGTTCGATTGGTACAATTATATCAGTAAAAAAATCACCCACCCCCAGCTGATATAGTTACACTGGAAAAACCTTTGAAATTTAGAGCAGGCTATAATTTTTGTTTGTGTTCAGGGGTGGGGGTGCTACAAAGGCAGCAGCATCAGGCACTAGCTGTAAAAAGCAGTGGGCATTTTGAGCAGCCTTCACTGACTGATCAAGAGCATGTGCTTCACATGGAGCTGCATGCATCCTACACACTTCACCTGGAAGAACTGGTTTGGTGTGATACCAGGATTCAATGAGGTGGAAGCAAAGGATAAAGGATCCAAATGAGCCAAATACATCCTGGTGTATCACCATTAACTTCACCCTAATATAGGCTGAGGCATGCCTACACTGTAGTCACAGGGTGTGGTTGAAGCTCGAGCTGACGTATCTGAGCTAGTTTTAATCTTGCTAATTTGGGTACTGGAGCAGGGAAGCCATAGTAGTGCATGCTTCAGCTTGAACCCTGGGTAATTACTTGTAGGGCCAAGCTCACTCTGCCATGGCTTCATGGTGAGGAATGGAATCATGCTTATTCTTTTCAATGAGTTTTAGCCATCATCTACGTATTGATATAAAGTGTGAATTGTAATGAATAAGTACCATAAAAGAGAGAATCTGACAGCCGTTTGTGTGATTGCAGTGCTTCCATTTCATCACAGATGATTTTAACCCAAAGTTTTTGACACCCTTTGAAAATAATGGGAAAAAGGGAAAAATAAAATGTGTGACTTAGAATCACAGAGAAATAAAATATTGCATTGATTTTTTTTAATGAAAGGAAGAAAATCAGTCTACCTGGACTATTGATATCCCTAGAAGAAATATTGCATATAATACAGGTAAAAACTATATTTTTAGTTACATATATATCACTATCACCATGTTCTCCCTCAACTTCAACTGAAGTTTTCCTCTTCTTAATTTCATCCCATTACTACTAGGTTTACCTGCTCTTTGCCTCATGGTGGGGCGCTAGCGCTGGGGCCAGAGACTGGGACAGCAGCCCGCGGCACCAGCAGGAGGAGAACATGACACCAAGCCGGGGTGGGAGGGGCGGGCAGAGCTCGAGCCCCAGCGGGCCCCCCCTCCACCCTATGGGCACACCCCGCAGCCTGTGCATCCTGGGTGCCTGCTGAGCGGTAAAGGAAGTGGGGGGAGGCAGACTCCCCTAGCCCTATTACTCCCCTCCCCAGGGCATTGGATCCCTTCTGCAGTCCCTCCCCTTCATGCCCCCCCTCCCCAAGGCAACCTATCCCTCCTGTGCCCCACCTCCCCCTCTCCAGGGCATGGAATCCCTCCTGCACCCCACCCCCCAGTCCTTCCTGTCCTGCTCCCCACATCCTCCCATCATTGCCCACCCACCCAAAAGCCAGGGCTCACCCAGTTCTTCTGTCCTAGCTATGCTGCTGCTTTGTACCACCCTATGTAAGTCCTTTTCATTCTTGGCCCCCCTTATAGGCTTATAGATCATGTCCCCATATAGTAATCTCTTACCCATTCTGTAAATAGTTAGCCTTGTTAAACTTTCCTTACAAATCTAATCATTTTTATTTTCTTCACCTTCATTTAATTTGTTAATATCTTTTTGATATTGAGTTATGCAATTCTGAATGAATTTCAGTGACGGCTGAAGGTGCTCATCACTTAACAAATCAGCCCAGACTTATTTAGGTGCCTAATTTTAGGCACCTATTTTTGAATAACCTTTGCCAATGACTATCTTCTCCCTGGTTCAGATTTCATGTCTTCGTAGCCAAAATTATACTGGCATATTGCATTGGAAACTCCTGTTTGTTGTCCATTATCACCTCTGTTTCTTATAGAGTTACGGCTTTCCATGTTCATTCCCTGCCTTGCATATCTGTTTTTCCTATTTGTTTTTCCTCCTCTGTATTGGTTTTCACTTTCCCAATCTGAATCCTTTTGTTATGTTCTGTCCTCCTTTCTAATATATGCAGGAATATTTCTCTGCTGTCACTGGCGTTCACAGTTCCTCCTAATGTAATATAATCTGTTAATTTCATTATTTGGTTTACTCCCACTATTACTTATTTAATAAAGATGTTAAATAAACCCATGTCAGACTAGAGAGCCACATAGCTCTATGTGTTGTATATTAGCAGTTTCCTAGTTGGTGGTCCTTCAGCTCTTTTTCATTCTGTGTGGTAGTGTTTGTATCCAAGACAACGCAGATAAATATTTTGAGTAGGAGTCAGTTAGACGTATCTTTTAGCTTTTTAAAAATCCAGATATACTACATCTTATATATTCTGTGTATTAGGTCACCTTTTTATGTGAGACGTTGAGAAATGAAGTCACATAACGAATGGTCTTTGGACCAGATCCTGATGCGCTTTACTCAATTTTATTCAGTACTTATTTAAGAGACCTTCCCATTGACTTCAATGAGAGTTTTGGCTGAATGAGGGCTTCAGAATTGTTTGGTTCTTTTATAAACAGGGTATCATGGGAAGTTATTCAGTTTGGGTGAATTCAAGTTATGGGAAAACCATTGTATGAAGGCAGCCTGAAGTATGAAGAAAGAACCTTCTGTGCGAATCACTTTTCTGTTGTGTTTTTATAAGACTCTAAATGGTATCCATTTGTATTCACTTTATGTTCAACCAGATATTGCTCCAACAGAGGAATGGTTTGTAAAATTCACCATGCATCATGGATTAAACCTGTTTAGTACTGAAGGAACACTACTAGATGTTTTTAGAGGTAAGAAACATTTAGAAAGAGAATCGTGTAGGATTCTTAAAAAAATAAAATAAAATAAAAACTCTGGTAAAATGGAGTTAAGGATATTAGTCTGAGTTAAGCTTACACTTAAATCTAAACATTTTAAGATATGGAAACATACTGCTAAAGCACACAAGTAACCTAACTCTGCCCTGTAGTGACACCATTAGGGAAAAACTGAAAAAATTCTTTAAAAATCAATTTCTTCTAATCTGGGGCTACAAATGCTAAAATGCCTTAATCATATTCATACAGTTATTGTACAACATCACTACAGGACAGAGTTCATCTAAAAAGTTCTGTCTGTAGAAAGATATAACAAGATGATCAGTGCACCTTTTTCAGTTAATTTTATTAGAAAACTATATCCCTTCTGTAAAGCAAACTCAAGAGCCTTCTTAATTTCTTTATCAAATCTATAGTCTTGTAACATGGTTATTATTGGAGGAACTGGCAACACTGCCTAATTAAGGCTGCTCATACTTCCCATGAAAAATCTCCTGTTTTCAGTTGCTTAGAACTTTGTGAAATTTCAGTGGTTTGGGCTGAAGTTTTCTATATCTGGTGTCCGCCTCAGGCTGATATATTTTTAATTTCAGCCAATATAGTTCAGCTGTTTCCAAGAACAAGGCTAAGAGGAAAATATGTTTTTCCCCATTAAAAAATACTTTGAAATGATCTAGCAGCCCTCCTGCTTTGGAACAGGGACTTAAAATTTGTGTCAGGCCAACCCCTTGTGCTTTTTCCTGACCCTGTGAAAATCTACTCGAAGTGCCTCCATCACTACCTGGTGAACCTCACTGCCTGGCCAGTTCAGATGGTTCATAGTCACAATCATACACCATGCCATTTCTCTTTCACCAAGGTGTGCATTTATTTCCCTCTTTCTTCACAAGAATATGCAACACAGGCTAATAACAAGGACCAGCTTCCCTGCAGCCCTCACTCCCCAGCCCTGGCTCACCCTCTGAGCTGAGCTCTTCTCGCACTGCCCTTGAGTTCCCCTGGCTTCCTGTTTCCTCCCCTTATATTCTTCCCAGTTACCTTGTTAGCTCAGTGATTGTCAGCCAGGTGCTCACAATCCCCAGAGAATGTGTAATTGCCCTCAGCTAGGCTTGCAGCAGGCTGCTGCAATGTCAGTAAACTGGGTGCTGCTGATAGCATCCTGTCACAGTAAGTTATAAACCTTTGAAAAATCACAGTTTGCACATCCTCAGTAAAAAGAAAAGGCGTACTAGTGGCACCTTAGAGACTAACCAATTTATTTGAGCATAAGCTTTCGTGAGCTACAGCTCACTTCATCGGATGCTGTAGCTCACAAAAGCTTATGCGCAAATAAATTGGTTAGTCTCTAAGGTGCCACTAGTGCTCCTTTTCTTTTTGTGAATACAGACTAACATGGCTGCTACTCTGAAACATCCTCAGTAGAGATTGCTTGGCTTTTAACAGTTCGGATCTAGAGATTCCATCCTCACTGAGCATGTGCCACCCCCTCACAGCTCCTAGTGCTGAATACACTACACATACTCATTTACTCTGTGGGTATGGTGTATGCTTCAGTTCAGAGGCTCAGAAGGAGACACTGTTCTGGTCCTGGGTGGGGCTATGCACAGGAAGTGAGATTACAGAGCTCATCTCTCCTGTGCTCTCAATGACACCTTCCCCCCCGCCGGCACCCAAGTAGTGTGGGGGAGGAAGCCATCTGATCTGAATGCAAAGGGGACAAAATCTAGACTGGGGGAGGGAAAGGAGTACGCCAGTAAGCCTCACTTTGGTATCGGGCAGATTGGTTGAAACTATCATAAAGAACAAAATTGTCAGACACATAGATGAACTTAATTTGTTGGGAAATAGTCAACATGGTTTTTGTAAAGGGAAATCATGGCTCACCAATCTACTAGAATTCTTTGAGGGGGTCAACAAGCATGCTTACAAAGAAGATCCAGTGGATATAGTGTATTTAGATTTTCAGAAAGCCTTTGACAAGGTCTCTCACCAAAGGCTCATAAGCAAAATACGTAGTCATGGGGTAAGAGGGAAGGTTCTCTCATGGATTGGTAACTGGCTAAAAGATAGGAAACAAAGGGTAGGTATAAATGGTCAGTTTTCAGAATGGAGAGGGGTAAATAGTGGTGTCCCCCAGGGATCTGTACTGGGCCCAATCCTATTTAACATATTCATAAACTATCTGGAAAGGGGTTAAACAGTGAGGTGGCAAAATTTGCAGATGATACAAAACTATTCAAGATAGTTAAGGCCCAGGCAGACTGTGAAGAGCTACAAAAGGATCTCCTAAAACTGGGTGACTGGGCAACAAAATAGATGAAATTTCATGTTGATAAATGCAAAGTAATGCACATTAAAACATAATCCTAACTGTACATATACAATGATGGGGTCTAAATTAGCTGTTACCATTCAAGAAAGAGATCTTGGAGTCATTGTGGATAGTTCTATGAAATCCACTCAATATGCAGTGGCAGTTTAAAAAAAAAATGTACAGAATGTTGGGAATCATCAAGAAAGTGATAGATAATAAGACAGAAAATATCATATTGCCTCTATATAAATCCGTGGTATGCCCACACCTTGAATACTGCATGCAGATGTGGTCGCCCCATCTCAAAAAATAGAAATTGGAATTGGAAAAAGTTCAGAAAAGGGCAACAAAAATGATTGGGGTATAGAACGGCTTCCAAATGAGGAGAGATTAATAAGACTGGGACTTTTCAGCTTGGAAAAGAGGCGACTAAGAGTATGTCTACACTACGAAATTAGGTCAATATTATAGAAGTTGATTTTTAGAAATCTATTTTATACAGTCAATTGTGTATGTCCACACTAAGCGCATTAAGTCGACGGAGTGCGTCCTCACTCCCTTGGCTAGCATCGACTTATGGAGAGGTGCACTGTGGGTAGCTATCCCACAGTTCCCACAGTCTCTGCCGCTCATTGGAATTCTGGGTTAAGCTCCCAATACCTGATGGGGCAAAAACATTATCGCGGGTGGTTTTGGGTACATGTCGTCAGTCGACTCTCCCTCTGTGAAAGCAACAGCAGATAATCGTTTTGCACCTTTTTTCCTTGCGGACGCCATACTGCTTTCAGCAGATGGTGCAGTAGGACTGCTAATGGTCGTCATCCACCGCTTCCGCTGCAACTCTGCTCTGCTGCTATTGTCTCAATAGCGAGTTTCTCCATGTTGTCTGTCATGGGCTCCCGGGTATATGTGTTCTTCCTCGGGAAATGTGCATGGTGCTAAAAGTTGTCCTCCACTGCTTCCACTGCAACTCTGCTCTCCTGCTCTCATGAATCCACCTCACAGGTCCTCTCGTCGTTCTCTATAAATATCTATTCTCATGGCATTCGTCGTCAGCAACCGCTTCCACTGCAACTCTGCTCTCCTGCAGACACCATACCATGGCAAGCATGGAGCCCACTCAGGTCACTGTGGCAGTTATGAGCATTGTAAACACCTCATGCATTATCCTGAGGATGGCTTTGCTGCAATGGGATTCCCTAACTGTGGTGTGGCAATAGACGGAACGCATATCCCTATCTCGGGACTGGACCACCTTGGCAGCCAGTACATAAACCGCAAGGGGTACTTCTCAATGGTGCTGCAAGCACTGGTGGATCACAAGGGATGTTTCACCGACATCAGCGTGGGATGGCCGGGAAAGGTACATGATGCTTGCATCTTCAGGAACTCTGGTCTGTTTGAATAGTTGCAGGAAGAGACTTATTTCTCAGACCAGAAAATAACTGTTGGGGATGTTGAAATGCCCCTTGAAATGTTATCCTTGGGGACCCAGCCTACCCCTTGATGCCATGGCTCATGAAGCCATACACAGGCACCCTGGACAGTAGTAAGGAACTGTTCAACTTTAGGCTGAGCAAAAGTAGAATGGTGGTAGAATGTGCATTTGGACGTTTAAAAGCGCACTGGCGCAGTTTACTGACTCAGTTAGACCTCAGCGAAACCAATATTCCCATTGTTATTGCTGCTTGCTGTGTGCTCCACAATATCTGTGAGAGTAAGGCAGAGATGTTTATGGCAGGGTGGGAGGTTGAGGCAAATCGCCTGGCCACTGATTACGCGCAGCCAGACACTAGGGCAATTAGAAGAGCACAGCGGCGCACACTGTGCATCAGAGAAGCTCTGAAAACCAGTTTCATGACTGGCCAGGGTACGGTGTGACACTTCTGTTTGTTTCTTCTTGATGAAAACCCGGCCCCTTGGTTCACTCTACTTCCCTGTAAGCCAGCCGCCCTCCCCACTTCGATCACCGCTTGCAGAGGCAATAAAGTCATTGTTTCAAAATCATGCATTCTTTATTAATTCATCACACAAATAGGGGGATAACTGCCAAGGTAGCCCGGGACGGGTGCAGGAGGAGCGAAGCACTGGGTGGGGTGGTGGATGAGGGGAGGAGGGAAGGACAAGGCCACACTGTACTTCAAAACTTATTGAATGCCAGCCTTCTGTTGCTTGGGCAGTCCAGGTGGAGGGCGTCTGGGTGAGGAGGCTATGGAACTTGGGGAGGAGGGCAGGCGGTTACACAGGGGCTGCAGCGGCAGTCTGTGCTCCTGCTGCCTTTCCTGCAGCTCCACCAGATGCCGGAGCATATCAGTTTGATACCCTAGTAGCCTCAGCATTGTTTCCTGCCTCTTCTCATCACACTGCTGCCACCTCTCCTCTTGCTCGTCCCTCCTGTCCTCGCGTTCATTTTCTGCTTTCCTGTACTCTGCCATTGTTTGCCTCCACGCATTCTGCTGCACTCTTTCAGTGCAGGAGGACTGCATGAGCTCAGAGAACATTTCATCGCGAGTGCGTTTTTTTCACCTTCTTATCTGCAGTAGCCTCTGGGACGGAGATAAGAGGAGCGTTGAAACATTTGCAGCTATGGGAGGAAAAAAAGGGAGAATAGTATTTAAAAAGACACATTTTAGAGAACAACGGGTAGACTCTTTCACAGTGAACCAAGCTGTTAACATTACATAGCACATGTGCTTTTGGTACAAGGTCGCATTTTGCCTCTTATATTGAGGGCCTGCTGATTTGGTGTGAGAGATCACACACGCAGGGCCGGGCAACAGAATTTGGCTTGCAGGCAGCCATGGGTAAGCCACAGTCTTTTGGCTTCTTCAACCTTCATAACATGTGGGAATGGTTTCAAACAGCAGCGCCCTCCTTTCCCATACCAAGCACCCGTTGGGTTGGCCATTTAAAAGGAGGGGCTGCAGTTTTTGGGTTAACGTGCAGCACAAACCCAACTAACCCCCCCACCCCCAATTCTCTGGGATAATCGCTTCACCCCTCCTCCCACTGCATGACTAGTATCAGGGAAGATCCCTGCCAGACAAACGTGAACAGCTCAGTGTGAACACTCCACTGCGTGGCTAAAAGCGGGGATGATTTCTTTTCAGCCACAGGCAAGCAGCCCAGCAGGAATGGCCGCCTCTGAATGTCCCCTTAATAATGTCCCTGGAGGATTTACGTTCCATCCCCCGACATGTTAACAGACTTTTCCAGTAGCTGTACTGGCCGCGAATGCATCCCAAGTCTTCAGGGCAAATTAATCATTAAACATGCTTGCTTTTAAACCATGTATTATATTTACAAAGGTACGCTCACCAGAGGTGCCTTGTCCGGCTTCATGGTCCGGGAGCCCGCCTTAGGAGGGTATTGGCTCCAGGGTGAGAAACAGTTCCTGGCTGTCGGGGAGAACGGTTTCTCTGCTTGCCTGTTGTGCACTCTCCTCCTCATCATCATCATCTTCCTCATCCCCAAAATCATCATCCCTGTTGCGTGAGACTCCCCCCTTGCAAGTGTCCACGGACAGGGGTGGGGTAGTGGTAGGGGCATAGAAGCGGCATGTCTGGGGCTCTGACCCGGAGTGGCCGTTTGCCTCTTTGGCTTTTTGGTAGGCTTGCCTGAGCTCCTTAATTTTCACACGGCACTGCTGCGGGTCCCTGTTTATAGCCTCTGTCCATCATGCCCTTGGAGATTTTTTTTCAAATATATTGGCATTTCGTCTTTTGGAACAGAGTTCTGATAGCACAGATTCGTCTCCCCATACAGCGATCAGATCCAGTACCTCCTGTTCGGTCCATGCTGGAGCTCTTTTGCGATTCTGGGACTGCATGGTCACCTCTGCTGATGAGCTCGCCACGCTGGCCAAACAGGAAACGAAACTCAAAAGTTCCCAGTGCTTTTCCTGTGTACCTGGCTAGTGCATCTGAGTTGAAAGTGCTGTCCAGAGCGGTCACAATGGAACCTCTAGGTTAGCTCCCAAAGGCCAATACCGTCGAATTTCATCCACACTACCCCAAATTCAACCCAGCGATGTAGATTTCAGCGCTAATCCCCTCATCGGGGAGGAGTACAGAAATCGATTTTAAGAGCCCTTTAAGTCGACAAAAATGGCTTCGTCGTGTGGACAGGTGCAGGGTTAAATCGATCTAACACTGCTAAATTTGACCTGTAGACCAGGGCCAAGTGGGGATATGATAGAGGTCTATAAAATCATGAGTGGTATAGAGAAAGTAAATAAGGAAGTGTTATTTACTCCTTCTCATAATACAAGAACAGGAGGCCACCAAATGAAATTAATAGGTAGGAGGTTTAAAACAAACACAAGGAAGTATTTTTTCACGCAACGTACTGTCAACCTCTGGAACTCCTTGCCAGAGGGTGTTGTGAAGGCCAGTACTATAACATGGTTCAAAAGGAAGCTAGATAGATTCATGGAAGATAGGTCCATTAATAGCTATTAGCCAGAATGGGCAGGAATGGTGTCCCTAGCCTCTGTTTGCCAGAAGCTGGGATTGGGTGACAGGGCATTGATCACTTGATGATAACCGTCTGTTCATTCCCTTTGGGGCACCTGCCATTGGCCACTGTCAAGAGGACAGGATACTGGGCTTGATGGACCTTTGGTCTGACCCAGTATGGCCATTCTTATGTTCTTATTGGAAGGAAGTCTGGAGAGACTGGAGCTGAAGAAGGGCGAGAAACTGAGGAGTCAGAAGGGGAGACTAGAACGGACTGAGAGAGAAGATGGGGAGACCAGCTTTTGGGAGGGGAGGGTGGGACTGGTTGGGCAAGGAAACTAAGAATGGTAGTTGGAGGAAGAAGACTGGGAGCCACTGAGGGAAACAGGAGGGGAGGCTGGGACCCATTTGGCTGGGGTAGGGGTATACTGAGGTTGGACAAGAAGCTGGGGGAAGGGAAGGCTGGGAGTAGGAATCAGTGGGGGAGGAAGAGGGATAGAGTTCTGACAAGGAGCTGGGATGTGGGGAGAGAAATGGGATTGGCTAGATGGAGACTGAGATGAGGAGCGACAGATTGGATGAAGAACCCCGGGATGGAGACTAGAACTGAGAGTCTGCGTAGGGGTGGGGAGACAGATTGGATGAGGAGTCAGGAAGGAATAACTGGGCCTGGCTGGGCAAGAAAGCTGTGGGGACAAGGAATTGGGGTGAGAAGAGGGGGAACTGGGACTGGTTGGGAAAGGAGACTGGAAGCGGGTGTGGAAAAAATAGTATGTGAGCATTCAATTAAAGACTGTCAATGCATAGAGGGGGCTGAAATAAGGTTGCACTGGTATTTCCTAACTCTTGAGTGCTTGACTTTGCAATCTCAATAATGTTCTTTTAACATTGTTTTGTGTGCATAATTTTATTTTAAGCAGCAGGATATGCATTCTTCACTAAGCTGCATGCAAGCGTGCTTTGCCATTGCACTTTCTTTTTCATGTGATTAACATATTTTGTATTTCAATGGCATCCTTCATTTTAGACCTGGTCTACACCTAAAAATTTTCACACCCTTGAGAGACATAGTTAAGCCGAACCTAAGCCACAGTGTAGACTCTGGTAGGTCAATGAATGAATTCTTCCATCAACCTGCCTACCTCCTCTCATAGGGGTGGATTTACTCTAGTGATGGGGAAAATCCATTGTCACTGTGACAGGTTTAAAACAAACACAAGTATCTATGCTAACAAGTGTCTATGCTACAGCAGCCCAGCTGCAGTGCAGGAGCTGTGCCACTGTAGCGTCTGTAGTGTAGGCAAGCCCTTACATATGCACTTGTCCACATGCACATTCTTTCTCTATTGCACTCCAAATGTGAAGGCACTTTAGGTTCATTTTTTACTTAGCCTCTTATAATGAATTATATTTGTCTTCTGTTTATCGATGAAATATAAAGGTGGTAAGGATGGTTAAATAAACATGCAGTGTATGCTTTGGCATATTTTAAACATCTAGACTTTTTTTTCTTTTGCAGAGCCTCTTCTTCAATGGAGTCTTGGCAAACTAATGCACTCTACTGAAATTAATGCTCTAATACCCAATGTAATAAATATCACAGTGTCAAAATGCCCCTGTGCTAACGATGTGGCAGTAATTGCTCTTATATGCAACGAAACAGTACATGGTAAGTTGTGTATCTGTGTGTTTGAATATATTCACCATAAATCTGTAGACCAGTGCAAGGCAATGTACATTGGATTGAACAGTGTGTACTATTCACATACTCTCCCGGGTTCTGAAATAAATACAACATTTTGCATTACCTTATGTAAACATCTGCACCCTTCCTTCCAAAATTAGACAGATCAGTGACATTGTCTGGCCCAGTGTGCAATCACAGCCAAAAGATGAAAAAAGAAACTTTCAGAAAATACAATGTTTCGATTATGCAAATCAATGATACCTCTTCACTTTGACTGTTGAGCTTAGGGTGCATTCCTTCATTTCAAAAAAGCAAAGCAGAAAGAGAAGAGGTCTGGAAAAAAGCAACTGAAATTGAGACATTTAGAGAGATTAAAAGGCCAGCACTGTTTAGAGGAGAAAGAAGAAAAATGGAAATAGGATTGTCACCTGGCTTAATGAATGGTATAGAAAAGTCTTAATTGGGCACTTCTGTTTTGCTCATTCCCAGAAGAGGGCACTCTGACATGCTTTTTATGCAACACATAAATAACTTGTGGGTCTCAGTGCCTCAGATTTCCGGCTGTAAAAACAATCTGAGGCACTGAGGAGTGATGTAACTTGACCACAATCGTTTAGCAAATTGATGGTAAAGTTGGAAACAAAACCAAAGTTGTCCCCCAGTCCAGTATCCTGTCTAATGTATCATGCTTCCAGATATATGCTGCTCATCATTTGGGTTCAGGAAAATAATTCCCAATAGGGCAGTGTTGCACACTTAGTTGAATTATGAAGGTTTTAAACCTTCCCCTGAAGAAGCCAGCAATGAACCTGTGCTGGAGGATGGACCATTGGTTGATTTTAGTATGGCCTTCTATTATTAGATGTCTTTTGGTCCTGATAAACTTGATCACATTTAGAAAATCACTCTTATACTCTGTTGTACAGTATAGTGAAATTGGCTTTAAATCTCAGACAGACTAGGACGGAGGTGCAAATAAAAGTGAGCACTGCCATCTAATGGTAGATGTAGGAAATGCTGAAACGTAAAAACCAGTACAAACTTGCTTAACAGTAATCTTGTAAAACAAAAACCAAAGAAAAGATAGAGCTATTCAGTAACTTACTATTGTTTAGCTATATCTGTTGGAAAAAGCAGCAGAGTTTATGGGTAATCTGGTCTGTCACACCATCATGGGAAGAGCTACCAAACCAGATGATGATCCATTTTAGAGCTGGGTACACTGATTTTAATATTTATATAGCACCATTGGTATCAAAGGCTTTATAGACATGTAAAATGATAAATTCACAGACCCAAATATTTTAGAATCCAAATGAACAAAATAGAGGTAGGACAGGAGGGAAGGAAAGCAACAGAAAAGCAAAATGATAGAGCAATTTTTAAAATTGTCTTCGCTCACTTCTTGTGATGAGTGTTCTGAGCCTGATGAGTCATCCCTGAGCCTGCATGTTCTGAGCCTCACAAGTCATCTGAGGTCATTATCTGTGAGTCCTAAGGGTCCAGCCAATCCACAAGCCAGGTTTAACTAGGTGACAGCAAGGCAGCTATAGAGGCTGCTAATGAAAGCAGCCACTCCAGTCTGCTCAACATCACTCCACTGAATGCATCCGCATGTTCTCTGCATATATAAAATCTCCCCACTGTATTTTCCACTGCAAGCATCTGATGAAGTGAGCTGTAGCTCACGAAAGCTTATGCTCAAATAAATTTGTTAATCTCTAAGGTGCCACAAGCACTCCTTTTCTTTTTACCTTGTTGGGGATACTCCCAGCTGCCTGGTAGTTCTGACAGAGGGCTCCTGCTCCAGTGACAGCCGGCTGCCTGCCTGTCCTGACACTTCTTAGCAATTCCCTCGTATGCGTCTCTTTAATACATATTGGCCTGAATCCTGAAGTTACTACTTGCTTTTTACTCACTCAAATCAAACTCCTTTTGGCATACACAGGAGTTTTGACTGAGTAGAGACTTCAAGATTCAGTCCATTGTGCTCAAACCATAATATAGAGTAGATGATGGGATTATGAAGAGAGGTCTGAGAGCAGGGACGAGTGAAAGCCTTGCTGAAATAAATACATTTTGAGTAGGGATTTGGAGGAAGGTGAATTTTCAAGGCATACTAGATCAGGGAATCTGTTTCAGACATAGGAAGAAGCATGAAAACAGGTAGTCTCACAAGTGGTAAGAGATGAGAGGTGGTTTTGCACTTGCTTGTCTGCATATATTCCAGTGTTGGTTATCAAGATGAATTTTTTTGCTCAGCAGTCTTCTGGGGCCACACTTGCACCCTATGTGTCTTCGTGCCTCCAACCAAGGGCATAAAGAGTTGATCCACCCCTCTGTTCCTTCTCACCACCTGTGGCTACAGGTCAGTCAGAACTTGCAGTGTCCAAGCCTTTTTTTGAGTTGTGTGGCCTTTTTCTGTATATGTGAATAGTCCTAGGTAGTCTGATAGTTAGCACATACTTAGTGATTAGGATAGTGTTTTTTCTTTTTTTTTTTATTGCATTTCCTTTCATCTCTTTGTGAAGAAATGTTTTATTTTGCTTGGGGGAGGTACTTTCAGCACTGAGTTCAGTCACTTTGTCTGATCATAAATCCCAGGCTTTAAGAATTGCCCTTTGTATAAGGCCATAATGCCTTTAAACTGTGGGCATCCTAGATGCTATTGTGTCTAAGGGAAGGGCACATCATGTGTCAGCTGTAAGTCATGTTCAAAGACAACCAAAGGGCCAGGGAAGCTCAGATAAAACTTTTTCTGATGGAGAGATTGATGCATCCTTCCTCTGATCATGGATCCTGGGTTTCCAGGAACAGAAACATCTGAGCACTCTCATCTGAAAGTGCTCCTGCTGCCTTTTCCACTTGTGTCTCTGATGTTCCTGTGCTGAAGGACTTGTCCTCTTCCTCTGGTAAAACATTGGATGGCAGTGGGAAGAAGGAGCTTTTAGGGAAAAAAGACAGATCTCCTTCTCTGGGTCCTTCTACTTCATGTTTTGCTAAAGGGGGAAATGGGAACAGGGGATGGGGGTGGGGAAATTGGAATCGTGTTTGGCTAAGGGCAGGAATGGGAACAGGGACACAGGTGTAAGGCTCTGTGGTGTCAGAGTTGGGAAGGGGGACACTAAGGAAGGAAACTGGAATCATGCTTGCTGGAAGTTCACCCCAATAAACATCGAATTGTTTGCACCTTTGGACTTCGGGTATTGTTGCTCTCTGTTCATGCGAGAAGGACCAGGGAAGTAAGTGGGTGAAGGAATAAGCCCCCTAGCACTGTGGTTTCCCAATCACAGTATGAAAACAGGTGAAACTTGGCAGTTTCAACTGAACTTTACTTTTGATTTTGGGGTTTAAGACCCAAAATTCAAGTTAAAAGCTCTGAAAAGTAGTTCAAAACCAAAGACAATGGAGTTTCAAACACCTTTGGATATCTGTAGCCAGATCCCGGAGTCCTTACTCAGTTCTCATTCACTCAAAAGTTACCAAGGAGTTTCTGTATTGAAATGATCAGTAAAAGACCGCATTTCCAAGCCTGCAGTGAAGAGTATAGGATTTGGCCTCATATGATTGTACCAGAAGATACTTTTACAAAACAAGTCTGACGTTAACTGTGAAAAATCTGCTTTTAGATTGTCCGTTTTTCTTTCATCGGTACATCAATCTTGATTTTTTTTTATTTTTTTTTTTTTGGTAGGAGTTTATTTAGGAGTTACCAATTCTGGATTTATATCTCGAGATACAGAGTGGTTCAATATGACAGACAGCCTGTGTAGTCTCCTAGACTATGGTAATTCCTTCTTGTTCTTAATAATTTAACAAGCGCAGTGTTCTTGGTTGCTTGGGTGGTACATTCATGACACTGTCATGTGAGAGACTCAAGTCTGCACTTAGACTTGTTGACAGAACCACGCTGGTGGGATGCCCTGACCCATTTCAACCCACATTTGCTCCCCTTGAGGTCAGTAGAGATCATCTTGAATTACATCAAAATATACCACCATGTGTATGTAATTGTCAATAATAAAACTAAAAAACTTAAGAAATAATAATAAAACCAAAATTTATAAATATATAGCAGGCATTCATAGAGAAGGGAGGCCTGCTTAGATCAGTGGCAAGTGGTAGAACCTAATTTGAAACAGTCTTGGTTCCCTTCTTGACTACATTCTCAATCCAGACAAGAGAAAAGGTCAATATCACAGGTAATGCTTTAAACCCTGTCAGAGAGAAGAAAAGGACATTACAGAGTTGCCACGGTTGTCCCTCCTGGCTAACTGAAGTGGAAAGTGTGCTCTGGAAAGGGCCATCTCCCAGTCCTTTGTGAGATCTGAAGTACTGGGTGAGTGCTGAGCTGAACTAGGAAAGTCTTAAAGAGTCCATGCTATAACCTGCAAGGCAAAAGGAATCCTCAATTCCTATGGGAAGAAAGATATGTTTTTTGGAAGCTATTCTGAAGCAGCAAAAACACAACCCTACTTCCACACTACCTATCCTTTTGGTCTTATTTTCAGGTTCAGGCTGGCCAGCTAAATAGCGTTAGTGTCAAATTCTAAAACCTACATGATTTGTAAAAATGTCTCATTTTATATGCTGAATCCAGAAAGGAACCAAGCACTTGTAATGATACCCACAAATGTTCTGAATGGCTAAGTGATTCTTTGGCTTGCGTGTAGACTATAGTCATGACAGGTGTGAATGCACAAAGCAAACGAAGCAGTGATTATTCATAATGCTGTTTTTTCTCTTCCATAAGACTGTGCTGGCCTTTCACTTGTGAATATAGTCTTAACGAATAATCATTTAATAATCCTCACTACATTGGGCCTTTTTATCAGTCAAGATCTACGCTATCCATCTGGAAGGATTTTAAATGTATGTGAGTTTTCTTTTACATTAAGTAACTTTTTAAGCCATATTTGCAAAGTTTAAGACAAATAAGTTTGCACAATTGTGCACAGTTATTTATGGAGAAGTCCTCATGGAAATATAGGTAAGGGAGATTTTAACTTGTGTGACTAGCAGGATTATGTTTTTCTCAGCCTTTTAACATGAGATTAGGAAATTAGGAATAAAGGAAGATGCAGGATTGTTAAAATTCAGAATAAGGAAATACAACTGTCCCATAGCATAACAGTTAATTTGTAGAGTAATCTTATTGTAAAAATGTTTTGTGAGAAATGTAGAACATTTAGTCATGCTCCTTTTAACTATTTATTAGATTAATAAACGTTAACACCAGAAGAGTTCTTTTGGGTCATCTAATTTAAACTATCCATACAAGAAGTTCCTTTACTCTATTAGTCTGAAGCCAGGGTTTTCAATGGACTTGCCAACTTGTATGTTCTGAAACCCACATATGGATGGGTTGACCAGAGTTGCTTTGCCATCACAGCAAAAGGATTGGATCCTCCTTTGCAAATCATTGGCTGTGCCACAAGTACCGTTCATTTGATCAGCGCTAGTAGTAAGTGGAAGGTTGGTTGATCACTTAGAACTTGATGCTGCAAGATGCTGAGCCTTCTGGTCTTCATCCAGCAAGCACTTATTCACATGCTTAACTTTAAGCATGTGCTTAGTTCCACTGAAGTGAAAGATATTAATCCTTACTTGCAGGCTCAATCCTTTTAGTCACACACATATATTCTCTATAAGCAACTTATTTCACTATGTCCCTAACTGCTTACAGTGGACCAAATTCTGAAATCTGTTTTTAACTCCACGCTGTGACACTTTCTCAGGGTGCCCAGGACTGAGAGTCACCTTGTTACCCCCCACCCCTGCCTCAGCGAGAGAGACGTGCTTGTGCTGAATTGGTTTTCTGCTCCCTGACACCACCAGTCTGTTAGCTACTCAAATAGTCTCCTTAGAGCTCTACCTGCCCTCACTTTGCCTTGCAGGTAACAAAAGGTAGACCCCAGCTCTTCAGTCCCTCTAAAAGCAACCCCTGCAGTGTTCAGCCCCATCACTGGATACTTTCAGAAATTATCAGGTTCGCTGTCACCAAAGGGAACTATATACAGTACACATCAGCTTGTTTGATTTACCTAACACTTTGCTTAATAACACACCACTGAGATGTATTTTTATAATAAAAACAAGACTAAGTTTATTCACAAAGAGCAGAGATTCAAAGACTCAAATGAGTAGAGAGCAAGAATATTGGAAACAGAAGTATAAGATGCTTCTTAGAGTCTAAACTTAACTTTAAGAAGCTCAAATCCTTGTCTGAAGTAGGTTCTCACCTAAAACAATTTCCCAGCACCACCACCCAGCATGGCTGGGATCCACTTTTTATGAATACAAAATGTGCTGTCCTTTTTGCTCCCTCAGTGATGGATAAAAAGCTGTTGTTCCTTTCCCCCAGATGTAGTCCAGTAAACCTTTGAAGTGTATTCTTTTGAAGTGCATCCCCAGATAAACCACTTCTCCATTGTTCATTTTCCTGGGTGCTCCTTTCCTGTTGACTTCACAGGTCTCTGATAATTTGGAATGTATACGTAGCTTCACCATATGTGTTTGCCTCATCATGCTTAATTTACATCAGAGACAGGGATAGGTGAATAGGCATGCTTTGTCCGGCAGAAAACTCATTTGTTAACTCTGCCTTGTTACAGACTTTACAATATATTTTCAGTGTGTATACATAACTCCTTATACAGTGTCAATACATACATTTCACAATGATATTAATGACAAGTGTGTCACTGGCTTTTATTTAATACCTTAAACAACACTATTTATGGATAAATACCATGGAAGCAGTGTGTTAGGTGTAGTGAGTGCATCAGGCTTGATAGGAGTTACCGTTACAGAGCAGCGAACCCTTTGTCAGTAGGCATTGTGGGTTCTGAGGGTCACACTCACTCACTCACTAAATGGTAATTTTGCCTGAGTAAGGATTTATGGATTAAGATTTAAGGATTTGACCTGATGTGATTACTAATTTACCTTGTTTAAAGCTCAAAGTACATGTCACTAGCCAAATTTTGCCCTTATTTACACCTGAGCAAATCAATAGAGATTTGTGTGAGTGTAGCTGCAAACAGAATTTGGCTCCATGTACTTCTATATACTTACAAAATGAAGCTATGAGAATAAAATTAGACTGATTTGTAACTGAAATATTTATATAATTAAAAACTCCTAATTACAAGTTGTCAAAACAAATCCTATTAACTTTTAAATAATTTGTAATGTACATGTTTCTACAACTTATTGCAGACTGGATAGCCAGTGATTTTCAATCAGTTTATATTGGAGAGAGGCCTAAATCAAAACCCTGGATTCAAATGTCCCAACAACTTGAGGAAATTCAAAACCAAATTGGGATCTGAACTCTGGAGCTCAGACCCATCTGTCATTTCTGTTAATCATGAACATATTTAATAATAAGTGATAGGAAAAGCATTTGTTGATTGTTAATGACTGGCTGGAGAATCTGAATATGCTTAATATTATTATTCATGAATTGTCAAGAAATGCCCTCCCCTATTGATTATTTTAATATGTATATTACATACAAAAAACTATGCTAAAAGAACATTATTAAGGTTGCAAAGTCAAGCATTCAACATTTAGTAAATATCAAAATTAAGGCTGTATGTGCAACCTTAATTTCATCCCCGGTGCACATGCATTATGATGATCTTTAATTACATGATAACATACTAGTATTATTAATTTTTTGCTTTCTTTTTTCCCTAGTTCACCAAACCGAGCTTCTGTGGCTTTGAAAGGGTGAGAATCTTGGAAAAGCAGCTTTCTTAATTTTCTGTTTGTTTTCCGTGTTTACAGTATAAGATCACTTTACTCCAATGAATTAATATTTTTAAAAACCCACAGAAATATTTTTAATTTCTGGGTTAGAACACCACAATTGCCTAACAGTTCACAAAATCATTTTAAGTTAGGCCAGCCTACTAAGAATAATACAGCAGAGGGAATTGTAGGCACGCACAATTTACTTTCTCAGATTTGAACTTGGCTGTGGACACTGAGTAGCATTATCATGGGACCTTTTAATAACTACCACTTATCAAGACTTTGGTTTCACATGTTTGAAAAATTACACCTCCAACAGCTTTATGTTCAGGCCTTGCTTATTCCTGACTTGGAGATTCAGGAAGTGGCTGTATTCTCCAACTCCTCTTTTTCCATCAACCTGTATTTATTCTTATCTACATTATTGATCAAGCCCAACCCTCCTTGCACCTTCCAGTGTCTTTGCAGGATTCTTTAATGCAAACTAAGCTATTATTTATGTACAGAAAAATTATATCACAAAGGGATGCAATTATTTTAATTATGTATTTCCCTCTGTTTCTCATAGGATGATTATTTCAGAGCAAATGTATGGTATAATGTGCAATGTCTAGCTAACAAAGAGAGCTATGAAGGTGAGAAGTTCAGATGTAAAAATTTTTAAATCTATGAAATGGGAGAAAAGTCAAAAATAGTAAAGCCTAGTTAGGAACAGAGTTGTGTTCGGGTTAATCACTTAACCTGGGGTTTTCACAGGAGCCAAAGGGAGTTAGGCATCCATATCCCACTGAATTTCCATGGCATTTGGGCACCAAACTCCCTTAGGATCTTCTGAAAATCCCAGCCTTAACTATAAAGTGTCTTTAGTTTAGGGGCTGATCCCCCAACCATTCTCCCACAACTTATCCACCCATGAAAAACGCTAAAAAACAGTAGAAGTGCTGTGGCTCTTCTTTGAGTGGTGTCCCTGTGGATACTCCACTTTAGGTGCACATGTGTGTCTGCACCTTTGATGGGAGATTTTTGGTAACAGTGCCTGTTCTGCCCGTGCATGTGCTCACACATCCTTGTGCCACATACCAAGGCTGCATGCGCAAACCGTCCTCAATTCCTTCTCAACTACCTGCATCCAGAGATGGAGTCTAGTATGTGCCTGTTCAATGTGTTCCTGTTCCCCCCCGCCCTTTTATTAGTGTTTTAGCTTTATAGTTAGTTCTGAGTCGTAGTAGGTTTAGTACCTGATAGTTGGAATGTTTGTTTTCTTTTCTTTTCTTTTTTTCTTAAAATATGTACATGTGCATGCGCGCGCACACACACGCACGCACACACTTTTGTTTTCTTTTTCTTTTTCCCCTGTTGAGGGGTTTGAACAACTTTTTCTTCTGTTGGTGATGCTGGGCTCCCTGGGATGTAAAAGGCCCCTCTCTTGTCGACAACCAATCCCTGTTAGTGACAGGCATTCCCACTGCATTCATTGTTTGGGAGAGTCTCACATTCCCAGCAAGTGTAAAATCTGCTTTTCTTTTAAGGGAAGATGCTGTAAAAACAGGGAAATTAAGTAGAGATTATTAATAATGGAGCATGCCTTAAGACTGGCTTTGGACCCAAGTACAGAAAACCCCCTGTACAGGGATCCTCTGTCTGTCAGTGCCCCATCGTCATTGAGATCACAGTGATCGAGAGCTTCCAAGGGGAACACAGCAACAAAACCCTGGTCTCCAACACTCTCTGTAAGGGACCAGGGCTAGGCAGTCTGGCCTAGCAGTCACAGCTGGGCTGGCATCCACAAGTGTCAGGGACTGTAGTCAGTGAGCATGAGTCACAGGAATTGCTAAAGCTGGGTTCATTAGGCAAGAATCTCTGTCAAAGTGAGGTTAGGATCAGAGACCGGAGATCAGAGGTAATACCAGGCAAGAGTCAGGGTCAGAGTCAGGCTGAAATCGGAGGCTGGAGTTCAGGAAACAATGTGAGGTCCAGAGTCGTAGCAGGCCCAAAAGCTGTGGTGTTGCCCAGACAACTTCCTGGGGCATTCTCCAGAATTAAATAGGATGATTGGCCAATCAGAGGGCCGCAAGGTACTGTCACTCTGGCTCCCTTGGGAGGTACTTCCTGTGGCAACTATTCTCCACAGTGCTTCCTGGGGTCCTGGTGGCCCTGTGGGAACATCAGCCATCACTGGCTCTACAAACCAGTGTTTTAGCCCCTGTATCCTTATGCTCTCCTTGAGTACAGTACTGATTACTATACTGCCAGTACTTAGAGCTTCCCACTCCAAGTATAAGGAAGGGGATAAGAGGAGCAAAACAATGGAGAGTTCATCATTAAAGAAGATCCGGTCGCCAGAGACCTCAGGCCCCAAGAGGAGTGCTCGTGCAGCTCCGAGTATTAAGCATGTTAAGTCTTCAGCTAAGTCCCATACTTCTTGGTTAAGGGCTTGGTATCAAAGACTACTACTAACAAGAGACTGAATCTTCAACCTCCTTAGTGCCGCCATTAGTGCCTCGCACAGTGGCCTCTGCAATATCATTGGTGCCAGTACCAAGTTCTGTTCTGCTGCAGGAATTCTGGTAGCTGAAAGACCTTATGGTACCAGATGAGCCTGAGTCTCCTCTTCTTGCAAGCTCTGGATGCCTCTCAGTACTGAAATTGGCTGGGTCACTGACTGCTCATGTTTGTGGGAGACCTACATCTTTGACTATCTGTGAGGAGGAGTTGTCACGTTTGATACAATCTGTGGAGGAGCATTCTGACTCAGACTCTGAACTTTCTCCAATTCATTCCAGGAGAAGTTATTCCCGATTGCAGATGCAACAGAGACAGGACAACAGACCCCTGCCTTCCAACAGTTGAGATGACCAGCGCTGGATTCCTCCCTCTGTGCCTTAAGGTCTCCCTCATTGGCCTTACTGTAATCCATGATCAGAGTACTGCCAGCAATTTCAAGTGGCCTCAATTCAGTCCCACAGGGAACGCAGAAGATCTTGTTCCCCAGTATTATTCATCCCTTTTCCCCATTATGAGCGTGAGGAGACCTTTGAGGAGCAAGAGGCAGGGGCAGACAAGGCCGTGACCCCCAACTCAAACATCTCATCCTCACTGGATGAGTCAGTCAATAGTCGTCCCACCATCACTATCATTAGCTGACAGCTTTAGATCATTCCAGGACCTGATGAAGTGGGTCACTGACACCCTGTAAAATCCACCAGAAGATGTCCAGGATTCCCATCACAAGCTCCTGAACATATTGCACAGCTCTGCCTGAGCACAGATGGCACTGCCAATTAATGAAGCCTTCCTGGAGCCAGCCAAGTCCATCTGACAAACTCCACCAACACCCCCACCCTCCCACATGCAAGAGGGCTGATAACAAAAATGCTACATCCTGGTGTCTCAGGACTGTTAATGTACCCAACAAACTCAGTCTGGTATCTGTACCCAGTCAGGTCCTACAGTCGGTCACCTGGTGGATGAATGCATCCAAAGTTTGTGGAGGAATCCTTTTCAACCAGAATCCCCCTGTAGTCATATTAACATTGGACATTTCCCTCTGGGAATGGGCAGTACATTTAGGGTCCCACACAGTCCAAGGCAAATGATCACAACAGCAACAGCCCTTGCACATCAATCTGTTAGAATTAAGGGTGGTCAGAAATGCTTGTCTCCGCTTTCTTCCCCTACTCAAAACCAAGTCTATCAAGATCATGACAGACAACATAGCATGCATGTATTATATCAATTATCAGGGCAGAGTGCATTCCCCTCACTCTGCACCAAAGCAATAAAGCTTTGGAACTGGTGCATAGCCAATCTTGGCTTCTTACCTCCTGGGTATACAAAACACCATGGTGAACGACCTGAGCAGACATTTCTCCCTAAATTACATATGGGAGCTTTACCAGGCTGATTCCCCACTCTAGCACTTTGAGTGTAGAAGGTGAGGGCCCGCAAGGATTCTAAAAATTAATACTGGCCACTCCAGGCTTGTATTAAACCCCCAGCTTTTCTCTGACCTTGGATGAGTAGATGCTGCCACCACCCAAGTGCAAAAACCCCTTTGAGAATCCTGGAAGGCGCACTTGGGAATTTCTTCCTGTGGGGTACTGTCAAGCCCTTTCACCCACCCTCTGGGGAAGACCTGAGAGAGAAAACAAAGGAAATCAGCTGTTGCCACCAGCTAATTAAAGGTGCATAAACCTCTTAGGACACAAAATCGAATCCTGTTCTTAAAAAAGGTAAATTTTATTAAAAACAAAAAGAAAATACATTGAGAACTCAGGCTATTGCTAGATATAAAAAACCCACTTACAAAAATTCAGCATCAAGAATGACCTTCTTGAGGACCAGCTTAAAGGTTACAAGCAAAACAAAATCATTTTGGGTTAGCACTGAGGAGTCCACAAGCCATAAAGAAATAAACCTAACTGTGTCTTCCTAGACATTTCCTGATCTACTTACATATCTGGGGGTTTCAAGTGAGTAGTTTCGAGGTATGATTCAGATGATTTTTCATACCTGTCCCCAAGCTTCTTACACCATAGTTGCATTCCCTTCTCTCCGGGAGAACAACAGAGACAGACAGACAAAGGGGAAGTTTTTTCCCAGTTTTAAAAAGTTCTAGCCTTCCCACTGGCTCTTTTTTCGTCAGGGTCCCACTCCCTTTCTTTTACCTATGCAGGGAGACTTTTTAACCTTTTACAGGTAAAGCAAGTAAAGAACAACTACAGTAACTCCTCACTTAAAGTTGTCCCGGTTAACATTGTTTTGTTGTTACGTTGCTGATCAATTAGGGAACATGCTTGTTTTAAACTTGCGCAATGCTCCCTTATAACATTGTTTGGCAGCTGCCTGCTTTATCCACTGATTGCAGGAAGAGCAGCCCATTGGAGCTAGTGGTGGGGGCTTGGAACCAGGGTGGACCGGCAGCCTCCCGCTCCCCTAAATTCCCTGTGTGGCAGCCACCCCAGGCTATCAATTGCTGGGTAGTTCAACTGTCCCTCCCCACACTGCCATGTGCTCCTCGTGCCCTCTGCCTTGGAGCTGCTCCCGGGAGCCTCCTGCTTGGTGTGCAGGGTGGGTGCGAGAAGGGGGATAATGTCAGGGTGTCCCCCTCCCCCCTGCTCCTGCGCCCCGCTTACCCCATCTCTGTAGAGCAGGGGGGACACGACAGGGCTCAGGACAGAGGCAGCTTGCTGGCAGCAGTTGCTGCCTCAACTTGCTGATCTAATTAAAAAGGCAGTGTACTTAAAGGGGCAATGCGCATCTCTCTCTCTCTCACACACAGGGTGTGTGTCTCTGTGTCTGTCTGCCATGTTGTCTCCCCTCCCTCCATTCCTGCTGCCTTGTAGAGTGTGAGGCTACATTAACAACAATGTGTTAACCCTTGAGGGCTCAGCCGAGTGCTAGTTCATCATTTAGCAATAAGGCATTCCCTCGGAAATATCCCACCCTCTTCCACCCTCTGACTTCACCACCTCAACCAAGCTTCACAATCATCATTGCTGTGTACAGCATTATACTGTTTGTTTAAAACTTATAGTGTGTGTGTGTATATATCTATATCTATATATAAAAAATTTTAAACCCTTTACATATATAGTCTTTTGTCTGGTGAAAAACATTTCTCTGGAACCTAATCCCCCACATTTACATTAATTCTTATGGGGAAATTGGATTTGCTTAACATCATTTTGCTTAAAGTTGCATTTTTCAGGAACATAACTACAACGTTAAGCGAGGAGTTACTGTACTAAGAGGGATTTTTTTATAGCTAACTGGATGGCTGGGTGTCCATAAAAGGGAGCTACCCTTCCCCCCTTTTCATGTATCACAGAGCTGGACTCTCGAATCCTTAACATAATACTTGTAGCTTGAGGATTTCCAGAGATCAGTCTTCTTGCCACGTCAGCCAACACAAAGAGCAGGAAATTCTGTTCCTGGCAGGACTCAATCACCAACCTCTAGGAGACACTTTCCTCTTTCCATGTACAAAGGGTCTTTTCTATGCATATCCTCCAACTCCATTGCTCTTAAAGGCCATTATCAAGATCAGACAGGACCAAGCCAAAGTCATTTTGATTGCATCATAAGAACAGCCATACTGGGTCAGTCCAAAGATCCATCTAGCCCAGTATCCTGTCTTCCAACAGTGGCCAATGCCAGGTGCCCCAGAGGGATTGAACGGAACAGGTAATCAAGTGATCTATCCCCTGTCACCCATTCCCAGCTTCTGGCAAACAGAGGCTAGAGACACCATCCCTGCCCATCCTGGCTAATAGCCATTGATGGACCTATCCTCCATGAATTTATCTAGTTCTTTTTTGAATCCTGTTATAGTCTTGGCCTTCACAACATCCTCTGGCAAGGAGTTCCATCAACATGACCATGACAAGTTTGGTTTCCTTACCTCATCAAATTTATCTCTCACACTCCATGGCAGCTCCCAATCAAACCTCGAGTGTTGTCTCAGGATGTGGGTCAGACACTTCACCCCAATCTGAATGTCCTGCAACCTTGGTTCCTCCATGGGCTCTCAAGATTAGAGATCACATGTTCTTTGGAAGTACAAAAGATATTGTTAAATACCAGAAAGGAATCTACTAGACATACTTTTCTTCAGAAATAGAGAAGCGGTGCCATCTTTCTACTGTTCAGTCATCTGTTTCCTCAATCTTGGATTACCTACTGGAATTGAAAAATTCAGGCCTTCCTAGGAGTTTCCATCAAGGTTCATTTAGCGGCAATAGCAGCTTTTCATGTGCCAGTAGAAGGTTTTTCAGTATTTGCTCATCCAGCCACAGCGAGATTCCTAAAAGGATTTATCAATCTTTTTCTGCAGATTAGAGCTCCTACATAGCTTTGGGATTTCAGCCTAGTTCTTAACTGTCTCATGAAACAACACTTTGAGCCATTAACTACATGCTCGCTGCTACATCCGTCTACAAAGGCTGCCTTCTTGGTGGCCACCATTTCTGCTCTAAACGTTGTGGTGGGGGGTGTCTCTAATGGCAGATGCTCCCTTACCTTTTCCTTGGAGAACAAAGTAATCTTTATGACCTCATCCAAAGTTCTTACCTAACGGGTCTTCTGAATTTCATATCATCCAAACTATTCACCTTTCTTTTTTTTTCCCTTCAGCCAAAGTCTACACAGTCGTCTGCTTTTAATGCACTAAATGTTAAGAGGACATTAGCCTTTTACTTGGATAGAACTAGGCCATTCAGGAGGTCCCCTAGACTCTTTGTTTCTACTGCAAATAGGTCTGAGGGAGAACCTGTCTCTACTCACAGACTTTGTAAGTGGATCTTTGGATGTATTATTGCCTTTACGGATTAGCTGAGGTTACACCTCCTCTAAAAGTGACTGCACACTCTACGAGGTCACAATCTACATCTGTAGCTCTACTTAAAGACATTCTGGTTGCTGAAATCTGCAGGGCTGCAACATGTTCCTTGATGCAAACGTTTTCCAACCACTATGCCCTAAATCGTGCTGCAAGATCAGATGGGGTAGTAGGCAACACAGTTCTTTCTTCAGTGGTGGACTCTGTTCTTAAACTCCCACCTTCTTAAAGGGTTATTGCTAGGGAGTCACCTAAATTGGAGTTCCCCCAAGGACACTTCTCGAAGGAGGAGATGTTATTCACCTTGTACACTAACTGGAGTTCTTCGATATGTGTCCCCGTGGGCGCTCCACTATCCATCCCCCCTTGCTTCGGAGCTGCCTTTGTGATAAAGAAGGAAATGAGAGCAGCTTGCCCACATAGACCTATATAGCCTCGATGCAGGACACAAGGATGTGTAGGACATGTGTGGGCAGAACAGCCACTGCTACCAAAAATCTCCAACCGAAGGTGCAGGGACGAATGTGCCTCTAAAGTGGAGCACCGCAGAGGCACACACTTCTCAAAGAACTCCAGTTACTGCCCAAGGTGAGTAACCTCTCCTGCTGCATGAGGGATAGGCAGTAGAGAGGCTGCATGGAAGAGAAACCTGTGCCTTCTCAGTGCCCTACACCACTGCTGTGCAGCAGTTCTCTGCAAGGCAATGCAGCGGTCCTGCTGGGATGGGCAGTGAATCTATAGACTTCACAGATCCACTGATCAGAACACTATTTAGTGGACACAGAACAAGCAGCAGCTGCTCTTATAACCCAGACACTGCTGTAGTGGCCACATAGTGGCTGCTCTGAAACCTGGCTCCAGGTTAAGGTGACAATTCTTCCCCACCTCCCTGTGTAAAGCCCATTCACTCAAGCTTTGAAAAGGGAGCAAAAATTTAACCCAGACGATTACACACTGGTTTAAACTATTTACAGGTGTATTTGTGTAAACAGTTACAAGAGGTCCCTCATCTCCCATCCTTTGCATGAGCATATGGGGTAAAAGAGTTTTTCTAACACCAACGGATATTTTCTATGTTCTTAATTTTCATTTGTACTTGTATGTGAGTGCACAGTAGCTATTTTACACAGGCAGATTGAAATCAGCATTCCACAAATCCAGTTCACAAACTCTATTCCATGTAAATGCAGTCTATAGACTAAGCTTGTCCATATACCAGATTTGTCATTTACCTTACCTGTTTGTTCAGTTGGTTATCATTTCCCAGTTCTCCTTTTATTCATTCAGTGGACTACTTAGCATAAGAGAGGGGAGTGGAGGAAAAAGGATTAAAACAGGAGGTATGGAACAGAATACAGTAGAACCTCAGTTATGAATACCAGAGTTACAAACTGACTGGTCAACCACGCACCTCATTTGGAACCGGAAGTATGCAATCGGGTAGTAGCAGAGACAACAACAAAAAAGTAAATACAGTACAGTACTGTGATAAACGTAAACTACTTAAACTTTTTTTTTTAAATAAAAGAAGATTTGACAAAGTAAGGAAACGGTTTCTGTGCTTGTTTCATTTAAATTGAGATGGTTAAACGCAGCATTTTTCTTCTGCATAGTAAAGTTTCAAAGCTGTATTAAGTCAAAGAACCACCATAATGTTTTGTTCAGAGTTACGAACATTTCAGATTTACAAACAACCTCCTTTCCTGAGGTGTTCATAACTCTGAGGTTCTACAGTACAGTATCTTCTTGTAGATCCACCTCCCCTCCAAACCTCTTCGTCAAGGGGAAATGAAAGAAACAATTATCCTAAAATTGCTCCCCATGTAGCTAACTGTCTTTTAGCAGTGCTTTGTGACCTTTTAGCCATTTCCTGTTCTCACTTGGTGAAATGAAGGCTTAGCTGTAGGAGATTCTAGCTTAGCAACAGAGCTTTTCACTTTTTCATTTATAGCCTTTCCGGTTATCCGTCAACTGAAAAATACTTTTCATATCTTAAAAAATACAAATTTCTTTATTTTACTGCTCTGATCCTCAAACTCACAGATTTTGAAGAATTCTCCTGATGAGAGGGACTGCCACTTAAAGGCTTCCTGTCTCTCCACTAGTGCAGAGCCAAACTCCCAGCAGCCTTCTAGGAGTTCCCTCAACCAAAGATGTTATTTAACCAGAACCCTGAAGGGGATTTTCAAATGGTGGAGGCAGACACAATGTAACTTACCTAGACTCTGGTGGGATGAAGAATCAGGTGGAACTGGAACCCTAAAGAGAACCCATGGAAGAGTCCCTATAGAGTTGGATGAAATGTGGCACATACCACAGAGGTGATAGTTCCCTTTCCAACCTGCCTAAACCCAAATCAGCTTGTACAGGTTCCCCCCCTGAATAAGGAACAGAGTTGGTGGTGTGTGGGGAGTATAACATTTTTATTTATTTTTTTATATTCATACACATACACACACATTATATGAGCTGATATAAGCTTTTATTTTCAAAAGTGCTGAGTATGTTCGGTACTTAGCTGTTTTGAAGAACTGGCCCCAATTCTGGGAAATCTGTCCCATAAAGATGAAACCATATTGGTCTTTTTATAAAACTATATTACAGCTATTTCATGCTGACTTTGACTTTTAGATAATACCTTTTTTTTTTCCCCTAGTGGATTACATTAGCCTCTTGTTCAACAAAGATAAGACATTAAGCCAGGTATGGTAGTGCAGTAAACCAGGTAAGGTTTGCATTGGTTGTTCGTAACTGCAGTACTAATGCAACAGTATTCCCACTGATATCAGTCTATATTTTTTAACTTCCTATTTCTTTGCCATTTTTCTGTCTGAACATGTAAAGTCTTGATGTCACAGCTCATTAGTAAAAAGTTGGCACGCTATATCTCCCCTAGTTAGTTTCCTAGCTTTAAAATTGCTTTCCAAATTAATATGCAATAACATTTAGCTCATACTATGACCCTGTTGATACTTCCATTGGGTGATATTGGTGGCCCCAGCACCAGTGTGGATCCCACTAAAGTCAATTAGGCTCCACATGGGCACAAAGGGCTGTCTACGCGAATCTAGTTGAAGATTAAAGGGTCTAAAGTTGCAATTGTTTACTTGAGCTGCTTCCTTAATCCTCCAGGAAAATTCTCATTAACTTCCACTTACTTACTAGTTCCCATTTGTCCATATCACAGATCCAATATAGAGGTAGGCTTGGTTTCAGATGGTTGTCAGTTTCTGCCCAAAAGAAGAAATCCAGGACCCGAGTAAGACTAAATCTGGTCTTGCTGAAGGGATTTGTGCGAAGGCTTGTGCAGTTTTGTTAGTCTAATGCTCACAAGCATTCCATTGAAGTCAATGGAGCTGAGCCAGTTTACACCAGCTGAGGATCTGATCCTCCATTTTGTTCTGAAACCAAGCTTATGATACACTATATAAAAACCCATACAAACTTTCACCATATTGAGTTCCTAATCCCATATTTCCTTCCTCTTAGGCATCTACCTGTTTCTATAGTAATGATCCATATACAGAATGGTACAGTTGCTTACCCCGTAGATTTCATGGTGGAAAGACACTTTCTAGACGAGTAGTGGCATTTCTTGTTGACTATCAGCAGAACACTGGAATAGGTCTTATAAATGTTCAGGTACAGTATGGAACCGCAGGCATAATTTCTGCCTCTTAACACATCTGAACTTTAATTTATAATTTAAATTAAATTGCCCATCCTTCATGCCATTCTGTTGTTCTGTCCAAGACCATGGCTTTTGGATAAAGGATGCCAAACTGTATCAGTGATTATTAGAGGAGGGGAACTGAAACTTAGGAGATCTGAGTTCTGTCCCTGACTCTTTCACGGGTTTGCTTTTTGGGCAAGTCACTTCACCTTTCTATGCATTAGTCTCCCCATCTGTAAAATGAGGATAATAAAAATTTATTAATCTACAGTGACATTCTCCCCTGTGCAGAAGTCCAGGGCAAGGCCTGTGTTGGATGGAAGTGGTGCATTGGCTTGGTGTTGGACTTCTGCACAAGGATGAACTTCACCTTAGTGTTTGCAGGCCCTTTTTGAAATCCTTGCATGGAATGTGCTACAGAAGTGTGAAGTAGTAAAGGTATATTTCTCCTTTATTTCTGTATATAAAATGGGTCCTTCTTTAGGTGCGTTGCACTGAAAAAGGTTATCTGTGCAAATGGCTCTTCATGAGCAACTATATTTTGATGAGGAAAATCTAACATTTTATTGCAGTTTCCAGGGTGTCTTGCAGCACAGCTGGAAACCCAGCTCTCCTGGTTCCGAGTACTCTGCTTTATTCACAACCCCTTTTCTCCCTCTTCAGAACTTAAGTTTTAATCTTTTCTAAATGCCACAAAAGCCTTTCCCTTCAATTACAAGAAATTAGGGAATGTTTCTATTTGACCAGTCAATGAAAAGCAAAAATTTGTGCCCAGTTACACAATAATGTGCAGGTTTCTCTCTCTAAATTCTGTGTATTACTGTGTATGACATAAATTTATAACTACTTAAATGTGCTATACATTCTTTCTCTTATGATATTCTGTATACTAGTGTTTTAATGACTGTGCACAAATTGTACATGTCTATAGTTAATATTTTTTTTCTCTTTAGAATAAAGCAGTGGTCTCAGTGTACAAGATAACGGACCACAAATTGAACAGGCAAACAAAATTTCCAGTATTCTGGTTTCCAGACCCTACGTTTTTGCCTTTTGGAATGTTTTTTCATCCAGGAAGTCACTTTCTCTATGTTTATGGAAGCCAGGTGTGCATTTATGGGAATATATATGGAAGTGAAGTATAATTTTAATGGTGATTTTTAGGAATGAAAGATCCAGTTCTGTTCCCCTTGAGGAAATTTTGTAAAACTATCGACTGCAGCAGAAGCAAGATCAAAATGAGAAACTGTCATGCATTTTCTAACTGTGGGAAGAAATAACTTTTCTCACAGGGCCTCATTCTGCAGCCCTTGCTACCACTGAACAGTGTCTGTGAATGGTCTCATTTAAATCACGTGTGACTTTGTGGAGTGAGGTACTGCTCATCTTAAGTAAGGATATTTCCTCCCTCCCGCCCATCTTTAATTGGGGTGGGAGGGAGGAAATACTCAAGTAGTGAATAATAGTTAATTATGAACAAATTTTAGTTACAGGGAAACCTTGTAATGCCAGATAGGGGTTATTTTCTAAAAACCTCAAGTTGTAGATATTGAGACAGCTTGGTATTTCTGTAATACTTATGTATGTATGCAATAAAATGTATTGCATTTTTATAACTGTGAGGCTGGGGTGTTTACTTTGATTATTTCCAGCAAATGTTAATTTGAAAAAGATTCTGTCTCTATAATACTCTATGAACAAGCTGTGAATGCAGATAGCAGTTCAACAGTCACAATTGTTTCTTTTCCATAGGTCTGGTTTTCTGAGGATGGAGGCAACACTTTTATGTTGTTAATCACTCTGGAGAATGAAATAGTTATAAAAACAAATACATGTGTTTATAGTCACTCAATTGCATTTGTGACAGACAAGGGAAGCATCTTCTTTGCTAAGGCAGGTGAGGAATTCAGAATTAGTTCTGCAGTGGTCAGGAACTGACCCAGGGCAGCTGCTTTGCTAACCATGCTCCGGAAAAAACAATTAAAGCTAGTTTTTTGTTACATTATTTTACAGTACATTGGCTGACGGGATTCAAGAAATCTTTTAAACTGCTACAAAAAATATTGTATTCAATTCATATCTTCTGTTAAGTTTTGAATGAACTGTCATTTGGTTGGAAAACTCCTTGTGTTACTAACATTAACATACACATCTAAAACTGCAAAGCAGATAATCTGATTGGGCTGAGCATCAATAATGGTATGCTCTACACTGTGATAGAAGTCAGTGGGAGTTTTGTCATTGACTTAACTCATTGCAGGACTGAGCCTTGGGGCTTTGAGCCTGCAATGAGTATGTATGCATGGATCCCTTGACCCAGGCAGAACCTCTTTGACGATAATGGACACAAGGGCCTATCCCAGTGCTCAGTGCAGGATCAGGACCTTAAATAGTATGTGCCTTGGGAGATAATCATTCAATTACATTTGTTTGTGATTTTGCTCTAAACAGTTTTTATTTATTAACCTTACCATAAGCTTGTTTCTTCAAAGATTTTTGAAAACAGAGGCTTCATCCTGAGCCATCACAGCTCCCTCAGAAGCCAGCAGCACCCTTCAGCCCTATTGCAATAAACCTAAACTCACTATGCTACCAAGTTTTGCTTGTGCAGGTGCACATTTTCAACTTGTTGTCCTATGTTCTCTCTCTGTAGGTTTAGAAAGATATACCAAGCTTACGACATCAGCACACAATGTTTTCAATTTGTACTACGACCACTTGGGGTCTTTAAATATAATTTCTCTGAATGAATCAGTCTCTGATAGTCTGGAAATAAGACTGCTTGATGTTATCACTCTAATGCAGGTTAGTTGTATAACCAAATTATCAAACTGTTGTAGAATACTTTTAAAACCACTCCTCCCTCCCAGTGCACAAAGTTCAAGGAAACTGGGTTTCATGTGAGGAGGTGGATGGACAACTGCAAGGATGCTGTGCAGCGCCTGCTTGGGTATTTCTAGTCCACAACCTGGAATAAGTCACAGGCCTTTCTTACTTTTACGCTGAGCACACTTGAGTGTGGATCTAGTAGTCCATCTCTCCATTCCATCTCAAACAGCATCGTCTGACCATCCTGTGGGTTCAGCACAAGTTTGCACAGGCATTTCCCCACTAGCAGATGGTGCAATGCTGTTCTTGAATAGAGCAGAGGGCTTTGAGTGTGCTCTTCACACATAAGTGGATTTCACCTTAAATGGAAGAGAGCTGAATCACCCAGTGCTGCTCACACATAGAGCGGGTGCTGGTAAATTGCATTTCTTTTTATATAGTATCTTTCACGCAAATTATTTCTCAATGCTTTGCAGAATTTGAGTTTAAATAGTAACATTTTACTTAAGTGAGCAGAGCAATTCCCATGCATATGGTGAGACAGAATAATGTACAGAATAATACCAAAAGAAGAGAAGGTATGAAGGTAAGAACTATGAGGAAATGAGCTTTCTTTCACAGTAATAGAGAGAAGCGCATGATGCGGGAATAAGAAGCAGGAGGTTGAGTGGAGTTTAGTCACTCATAGGTAAAATCTGATCAGTCTATGGGCCTAAGCGACATGGCTAACCTAAAAAAATAATCACATTTCAATTATAAATATTGCAGGAAATGTGACCCTGGTCCATAGGTGCTAATAATGATGCAGTAAGAAGTTGGCATAATACCTGTTAAATCAAATGGGCAACAAGTAATTGTCCAATAATATAGTCCTTGTACTTACTGGGTTTTTTTTCTTACTATTTAAAAAAAATTAGTGAACTCAAAAGAAATACCTTTGTTGCCATTTAAAAACATTTGCCGACAGTTACACATCTCGGATGCTGCAGTTTTCCCTTTACTTAGCAAAGAAAATGACTGCTGTACCTCAAATACCACTCTCTTAAACTTGGTTACTGTTGCCTTTTTAATGGGGTAGTATCTATTTTTAGAGACTCCTGTAGGTGTTAGAAAATATTTGTAACATTTTATGTGGGGAGAAAAAACAGATTTTAAATGTGCTTATTTTACTAATTTGTCTTTAATCAGTTTTCAAGGCATCAGCTCAATTTTCTATTTTACCTTGTTTAGGCAAAGAATAAAAAGAAAAAGGATAATCACCAACATTTTCCCTTCATTCTAGGAGGATGACATAGGTTTTGATGGCCCATTGTCTCCACAATACATCACTGAACAGCAAATGGTATTTTTTGAACATATCCCATTGAATGGAAAATCAAGAAATATTCGAAAGTCAAGATTTTCTGATCTGCACAAAGGCAAAGTGTTACAATATCGGTAAATAGATTAACTCTTGATATATTATTAGTATCAAAGAGCATTCAATATTTTCATGTTTTAATCATTTAAAAGGGCATTGCTAAATACTTTTTTTCATAGTTTGTATTTTATTAAAATGTTTTAAATATCATTTTAGGAACGTGGAAACATTAGGCAAAGAGTTGCCCTCAATCATACTTTGCAAACCTACTGGCTTTAATAGGGTTACCTGGGTATAACCAAGGGCAGATTTTAGCTGAATATAGATTTTTCTGTCAATTTTTACTTTTTCCATTCTGCAAAGGATGGGTCCAGTCTTGGTGTATTGCAAGCAAAGCTTGCACTGAAGTCTAATAGATGCTCAGTGGCCTTTGGAAAGCCTTTCTTTGCCAGATGGCTAACAGCAAACATTGGAAATTTGACCCACTTGCCCTCTGATTGTCCAATGAAGCAACGATGGCAGCAAACAGTCTAGGTAAAATAGCAAAGTCGTGAAGGAAGTGGTGTTTACTAGGAGACGAGTAAGTCCAGTGGGAGTTCAATGGTAGTTTTATTTGATTTCGGACTGTAGTATCTAGCCCTTACATTTGTGTGTGTGTGTTTTAACGGAGCTTGGATTTATTGCAGCTTTTTATTTACTTCCTTCTTGTGTACACTAACGTCATGTGTTAAATCAGCCCAACACTGGTGTGAAGGGTTTTTAGAGATAGTTGAGACCACATAAAGCTTCATTTTGGTCTAGTTCCTGTATTGCTTCTGGTTATTTTTGGTTTTAAATTTTGTAAATGAATGTAATGCTCATGAAAATGTCCTAATACTGCTCTGCCAGTTTACATCAGCTCTGCTTCTTCAGCCCAGTGCCTCATTTTCACAGCAGCAGACAGTCATAACCTAATTCTGTGTTGACTTTGTGTTGTATATAAATGTCTACTAGAGCATTCAATATCATTAGAGACAGTTTCTCTGTCTAATGAGCTAAATCTTACCTTCTGATTGCTGTGTGAAGTACATTGTGGCAGTACTAATGAACAGGCACCCACCTGACACAAACCGCCACCAGTACAACTCTTTGCTTGTCTCAGCAGACAGGCAAAGGGCTGCATAGGTAAAGAAACAAATCAACTGTGTCAATCAGCAGTTATAATTTAAATATGCTTTAAGCTGTGCAGCAAACCAAGCTTCCCCACTCTACCCTTGCCAGCAGTCACCTGTCTTTCTTCAGAAATAACAGTAGAAATCATCAGTACAGCCTCTTTCACTCTTCTTTCCCTTTACATCTGGATTGATTTTTTTCAGCTGCAGCTTTCTGATGCACCAAGAATTACTTCAAGCTTTGTCTACATTATGGAATTGTTACAAAAAAAATTCCTACCATTTCTAAGACCAGTTCAGCTACAGTAGTGCTGGGACCACGGGGAACCTTAGTGTAGATGTTTCTCTGGCTCTGGCAGCATTTTTAGCACCATGTGTGTTAAAACAACATGGTGATTGAAAACAGCTACCATCGTGAGAGAGCCTCTGCACTAAGTCGTCCAGAGGCAGGAACATAGTAGAAGAGGAACAGAGTGGCAGTGACTGCTTTTGTAGTCCATGGGCTGGAATATCAACTTCAGAGGGGTTGCACTGGAGCTCCACAGCCTGCCTGCAGGTTAGGAAGTGAATTCTATCTCTGCAACTCGCACCCAACATTGTACACAGTCCAACTGTTCTGGCTTTGTGCTGGAAACAGACATGGGTAATTTCTACTCTAATAGACCTGACTAGCACCCCAGTTCATGAACGCATATCCATTCAGGAATGGTGGTTAAACATATGCTTAACTGTCTAAACTTATGCTTAAATCCTATTGAAGTCAATTCGATTTATGTATGTGCTTAAGTAGGATTGTGAATAGAGTTGGACTTAAGCATGTGTAAATTCTTTAATTAGCAAATTGTCTAATGTCATAACGAATATATGCTTCCTGCCCATGTAGGCCATTCGGATCAGCTACAATAGTCAATGTTTTCCATCATGGATATCCTCCACAATATTTATCCTCTGTTGTCGTAGACATTCTGGAGAGGTTTCCCTTTGAATCTGAAGGTAGAAGCCCTTTTGTAGGTAATTCTTTACGTGTACTGAAGGCACCAGACATCACCAAAGTTAAGCTTCAGCTTGTTCCTGAACGTAAGTTACAGATACTATTGATTCTGTACAGTAATGAGGTCCTTTTTTTTTTTTTTTTTTTTTGGAAGATAACCTGTTATATATGACCTTTTACAAAAAGAAATTCCCCATTCTAGCTGTCTGAATGTACACTATATTTAACCTGCAGATAAAGGAATTCATATTTCAGTGGGGTTAGTTCTCCAAAAGTGTAAAACTGAATTTCTTTTCTATTTCTTCATGGCTAGATATCTCAAATTCTTCTCTGAGTCCTTGTCTTTGCTTTGACAGGCAAGCAAGTCCTGGGCACCAGCAAAGTGGTCGGTTCTGAAGAGTTATTCAGTATTGGCTAAATCAATGATTCCACTACCAGTACCAGCTACCTCTTTCCATGTAGGATTAATATAGAAGTGCCTTCTCCTCAATTGACACCAGCACTAGATAGATTTATTCTACCCCAGGATCTCCAGAGGAATTGAAATCCCTTCTTTTGTCAGGAGACATGCACCTGTCAATATGAGTCACAAGACTGTCATCAAAACCAACTGAATCTTCAGTACTGACCATAGCTTAGACTTTACCACAAATTACTCCGCCTTCTACTGCATGCCCCACTTTTGAATTTGATGTCTCTTATCAGATTCACAACACAGAGATGAGAACACACTACCTTATTTTCCTAGGAGTCACTTCCTAGACTATCAGTCAGAAAGGGTATCTTGGGTGTCCAGGCAGGATAGGGACGAACAATTCCACCCACAGCAAATGCCCTCATGTCAGTCTCCATGGTTCTATAGTACAGGACATTCTAACAGCAGAAAACCTTTTACAAGGGAAATGAAAGAGGTTCTACATTTGGTCTGCTTCCTCTTGAGTCACAGCTATCTCATGTTTTAGATTACTTATTCCTAAAAAATGGGGGGCTGTCACTGAGTTCAATTAGAGTGCATTTGGCAGCTATTAGCAGCTTCCCCTCCATTAGATGGTTTCTTGATTTTTTTTTTTTCCCCTCGCCCAATGACATAGGTTTATCAAGTGGTTACTGAAACTTTTTTTTCCTATTAAGGTAAATTACCTGCACTTTGGGATCATAATTTGGTCCTTCTAGCACTTGAGTCCCCTGTTTAAGCTTTAGCAAGACGTTCTTTCCTACATTTGCAGTGAAGACATCTTTCCTAGTAGCTACTATGTCAGCTAAGACTAAATAGTATCCAAATTCTAGCTTAAGACATTCAATGACCAATATTTTACCCTAAATTTCATGCCAATCTTGAAGAAGCAAGATTTCACTCAGAGAGTATTAGCCTTTTATTTCCAAAGACTAAAGTCCTTAAGAACCTCCCAGATGCTCTTTATTTCATTTGCAGAAAGGTTCACCTGTTTCCACTCAGAGTATTGAAGTGGGTTTCAGGGTGAATAAGAACATGTTATAAAATCATGACATTAGACCCCTCCCCACCCAGACTATTCTTACAGCTCACTCCACTAGACTTCGGTCTACATCTGCAGCCTTGTTGAAAAGTATCTCTATTATAGATATTTGTAAAGAGGTTATTTGGGGCTCTATTCATACCTTCTCGAGGCAGTAGGCTAGAAGTCCAGAGACTTCTGGATTGGAATCCTCTTTTGGCAGTGCAGTACTTCATTTGTACTAGACAGGATGCTGAACACCCTCTCCATAATTAGTTTACTGCTTGGGTGGCACTTTCAGTGGAAAATCCATAGGGACAATTGCTTGGAGAGTTTACCTGTACAGTAACTGGTAGTCTTTAAGATGTCTTGTCCCTGTTGATGTTCTTCTACCCATCTTCCTTCACCTCTGCTTCAGAGTCCCTAGCTTATGCTGGGTACTGTGATGCAGTGGCGATTGGTCCTGCCACTCTGCCCTTTATACCCTTGGAATGGAGCACAATGATAACTAGGATGCATGTGTGGACCAAACAGTTAGTTATTCCTGGCAAAAATCTCCGACCACAGGCATACTGGGTGCATGCACATCTGAAGCAGAACACCCATAGAGACAATGCATCTTGAACTCCAGTTACTGTACAGGTAAATAACATCTCCTTTCTTTTCCAAAATCTGAAATGTCTGAATATCAGACAGGTGACGATTTCAAATTGCATTACTCTATTCTCTGCCCCAAAACTCCATACATTAATGTTCTCTAATAGTGGTATTTCTAGTTAATAGGATTAAAAAAATAATTTAAAACTTGCTAGTTTCACTTTTATTTCAAGTTATCAACTTTTAAATTCCATCTGCCTTCTCTGATAACTTACTTCATTACTTACATATCTGCCTTCCATAGAAAAGTTGGGGGACAATTATATGGGTTTATTATTACTTAACATTTATAGTGTGGTAGCACCTAAAAGCAACAACCTCACTGAGCTACTTTCTGCAAGGCTCTGTATAAATACAAAATAAATGATAGTCCCTGCCCCAAAGAGCTTACTGTTTAGGGCCAAATCCTTTAACTTGGAGAATTCAGGACCCGTGTAGCAAGGAAGGGTGGAAACATCTAAAGGAGGGGGAGCAGGAGCGGCTCTGAGAATGGGAAATGTAAGACCCAGCCTCTAATTTGGAAGAAGATGACTCTCCTTTCGCTGACCACAGAGGTGCCATTCCAGATGGTGCCAGCAATTGGTGCAGAGGAGGAGAGGTCCATAGAGAAGTGAGCATCATGGGTTTTCTCATTCACAGTACCAAAGTAAGAGCCATTCGGGTTACATGAGGCTGGCATGGTACCGTGCTCTGTAATGATCCTGCTAGTTCTCCTGTGTCCACCAGCACCAATAGCACTGGCTCTTGTACTGCTGGCAATATTGGCACCGACAGGATCAGGAGATCCCTGGCAACCACAAATGCCTCCGGCATGGCCGGTACTGAGATAGTGTCAGAGTGTGGTGCCACGGATGTGGAAGGAGTTCCTTCTGGCTTCGGACTTGATGGCACCCCCCTAGGCACCAGAATCAATGGTTCCATCTTCTGCGGTACCAAAGCAGAGGAGTACTTAGACTGCACTCTACTCTTATCCCCATGCCTAGTAGACCTCAGTGCCAACAATCTCCCCTGCTTCTTATGCCTCTTCTTAGGCTCTGGTGATGGTGAACACTGTTAGGACTCAGATATGGTATGCACATGTGCATCACTCAAGAAGAACAAAAGTATATATACCCATTATTTAACAATGAAATCAGAACTGTATTTTAACAAAATTTGAGACAATTTTCTCTTCCTTCATTGTTAATTATTGGTAAGAAATATTCATATGTAATGCTTATATTATATAGTGTCCAAAGGCCCCATAGTGCTAGATGATATACAAACACATATGAAGATATATAAACCCTGAAGATCTAAGGAGACAAGTGACATATAAAGAGTGGAGGGAGAGAGTGTTACAAGCACAAATGTGCTGAGAATTCTGAGTTGTTTGCAGACTTCCTCATTTTTCTTTCAGAGTAGCCAAATGAGCAATATTACATCCACCGTTAACATATTTTGAAAAGCCATTGTATTCTAAACCCCAATTTTCACTCCCTCTAAAGACTTCCTTTGAGTCTGTAAGTCCACATGTTTTTTTCTCAGCCTCAGGCTGAAACTGAAATTTTACAACCAGTTCAGAAGAGCTGCCCGGGAGTTATACAAGCATGAAAAAAGTGTCTGTTTTTTTTAATATAGATATAGATATATAATTTTTTAATGGAGTCTAGCTTGAACTCCACTCAAAATGGGGGTTTTTTTGTTTTGTTTTTTTAAGAAATGCCATAGACTTAGTTTTCCAAGAGGAAAAATGACTATGACATACTTAAATAAATTTTATATACAATAAATTATAAGCAATTGAAATGGTGCCACTGAAAGAGAGTGTATTGCCACCCTTAAACTTATTCCAGAAATGGTCATTTGTATCAGTACTGAAAGCTGAAAATTCACACATCCAAAAATGCCGTTCTGTAAACCTAGGGCTGGATGCTGCCTCCTGCTGCTGTACACAAACCACCCAAGGATTTCCTCAGTATCAAAACCCCGTGCTGGAGTAGAATTGGTAGTGCAGTTCTTAAGTCATGGTAAGAGGAGGCACACGGCATTTCACACAATCAGAGCCTATGTTTAATAAAATGTGTCATAGTTATAACTAACACAAATGTTTGAAATCCAATATGAGGTTTTATTTCTAAACTATTACTTATGAGCATTCTTTATTGAAATTACGAGCCAGATTCTGACACCATGAGTCACATTGAATAATATGTTAATTTACATATGGTCATACCAGTGAAGGAATAAGGTACTGCTCAATTTGAGTAAGGTCTTGTCTACACTACGAAATTAGGTTGAATTTATAGAAGTCGGTTTTGTAGAAAGTGTTTTTATACAGTCGATTGCGTGTGTCTCCACACAAATGCTCTAAGTGCATGTAGTCGGCAGAGTGTGTCCACAGTACCGAGGCAACCGTCAACTGCCGGAGCGTTGCACTGTGGGTAGCTATCCCACAGTTCCCGCAGTCTCCACCGCCCATTTGAATTCTGGGTAGAAATCCCAATGCCTGATGGGGCTAAAACATTGTCGTGGGTGGTTCTGGGTACATATTGTCAGGCCCCCCTTCTCTCCCTCCCTCCCTCCATGAAAGCAAGGGCAGACAATCGTTTTGTGCCTTTTTTCTTGAGTTATCTGTGCAGATGCCATACCACGGCAAGCATGGAGCCCGCTCAGGTAACCGTCACCGTATGTCTCCTGGGTGCTGGCAGATGCGGTACTGCATTGCTACACAGCAGCAGTTTATTGCCTTTTGGCAGCAGACAGTGCAGTATGACTGGTAGCCGTTGTCGATGTAGTCCTGGGTGCTCTTTTAACCAACCTCAATGAGGTCGGGGCGCCTGGGCAAACATGGGAGTGACTCAGCCAGGTCATTTCCCTTTTAAGTTTCGTCTCATGGTGATTCAGTCCTACCGGCAGTGCACTGTCTTTTAATCTGAAGCCAGCAGAAGACAATGGCCAGCAGTCATACTGCACCGTCTTCTGCCAAGCACCCAGGTGATGAAAATGGCTAGCGGTCGTACTGCACAGTCTGCTGCCAGCAAGATGTATAAAGATAGATGAAGTGGATCAAAACAAGAAATAGACCAGATTTGTTTTGTATTCATTTTCTCCTCCCTCCTTCCGTGAAATCAACGGCCTGCTAAACCCAGTTTTGAGTTCTATCCTTGAGGTTTTGAGTTCTATCCTTGAGGGGGCCATTCTGTTTCTCGCAAAGCCACCCCCTCTGTTGATTTTAATTCCCTGTAAGCCAACCCTGTAAGCCATGTTGTCAGTCGCCCCTCCCTCCATCAGAGCAAGGGCAAACAATCGTTTCGCGCCCTTTTCCCTGGATTGCCCAAGCAGGAGTAGATGCAATAGCACAGCAAGCATGGAGCCCGTTCAGCTCACCGCAGCAGTTATGACCATTGTAAACACCTCATGCATTATCGTGCAGTGTATGCAGAACCAGCACCTGAAAAACCAGGCGAGGAGGCGACGTCAGCGTGGTGATGAGGACATGAACACACTTTTCTCTAAAACTGCGTTCCCCTGCAATTTGGAGATCATGGTGTTAGTGGGGCAGGCTCATGCCATGGAACGCCAATTCTGGGCCCGGGAAACAAGCACACAGTGGTGGGACCACATAGTGTTGCAGGTCTGGGATGATTCCCAGTGGCTCCAAAACTTTTGCATGCGTAAGGGCACTTTCATGGAACTTTGTGACTTGCTTTCCCCTGCTCTGAAGCACAAGAATACCAAGATGAGAGCAGCCCTCACAGTTCACAAGTGAGTGGCAATAGCCCTGTGGAAGCTTGCAACGCCAGACAGCTACCAGTCAGTCGGGAATCAATTTGGAGTGGGCAAATCTACTGTGGGGGTTGCTGTGATGCAAGTAGCCAATGCAATCATTGAGCTGCTGCTATCAAAGGCAGTGACTCTGGGAAATGTGCAGGTCATAGAGGATGGCTTTGCTGCAATGGGATTCCCTAACTGTGGTGGGGCTATAGATGGAACGCATATCCCTATCTTGGGACCGGACCACCACGGCAGCCAGTACATAAACTGCAAGGGGTACTTTTCAATGGTGCTGCAAGCACTGATGGATCACAAGGAACGTTTCACCAACATCAAGGTGCGATGGCTGGGAAAGGTTCATGACGCTCACATCTTCAGGAACTCTGATCTGTTTAAATGGCTGCAGGAAGGGATTTACTTCCCAAACCAGAAAATAACTGTTGGGGATGTTGAAATGCCTATAGTTATCCTGGGGGACCCAGCCTACCCCTTAATGCCCTGGCTCATGAAGCCGTACACAGGCACCCTGGACAGTAGTCAGGAGCTGTTCAACTGTAGGCTGAGCAAGTGCAGAATGGTGGTAGAGTGTGCATTTGGATGTTTAAAGGGTTGCTGGCGCAGTTTACTGACTCAGTTAGACCTCAGTGAAACCAATATTCCCATTGTTATTGCTGCTTGCTGTGTGCTCCACAATCTCTGAGAATAAGGGGGAGACGTTTATGGCGGGATGGGAGGTTGATGCAAATCGCCTGGCCGCTGAATACGCACAGCCAGACACCAAGGTGGTTAGAAGAGCATAGCAGGAAGCAGTGTGCATCAAAGAAGCTTTGAAAATCAGTTTCATGACTGGCCAGGATACTGTGTGACACTTCTGTTTGTTTCTCCTTGATGAAAACCCGCCCCCTTGGTTGCCTCTAAATTCCCTGTAAGCCACCCCCCTTTGATCACAGCTTGCTTGCAAAGGAAATAAAATCACTATCATTTAAAAAACATGTATTCTTTATTAATTGGTTATAAAAATAGAGAGATAACTCACAAGGTAGCCTGGGTGGGGTGTGGGAGGAGGGTAGGAGGGAAGGAAAAGGCCACTTTAAAACTTGTTGAATGCCAGCCTTCTGTTGCTTGGGCTGTCCACGGGGGTGGAGTGGTTGGGTGCCTGGAGCCTCCCACCCCGCGTTCTTGGGTGTCTGGGTGAGGAGGCTATGGAACTTGGGGAGGAGGGAGGGCAGTTAAGCAGGGGCTGCAGCAGCAGTCTGTGATCCTGCTGCCGTTCATGAACCTCCACCAGACGCCGAAGTATGTCCGTTTGATCCCACAGTAGCCCCAGCATTTCCTCATGCTTCCTCTGATCTTCCTGCCGCCACCTCTCCTCACGTTCATCGGCCACCATCCTGTACTCTGCTATTGTGTCCCTCCACACAGCTCTGTCAGTGCCGGGTGACTGCGTGAGCTCAGAGAATGTCATCGTGCGTGCGTTTTTTTTCACCGCCTTATCTGGGATAGCCTTTGGGACAGAGGAGGGAGGCTTGAAACATTTGCAGCTACTGGAGGAAAAAAAGGGAGTGAAGTATTTAAAAAGATACATTTTACAGAACAATGGTTATACTCTTTCACGGTGAACAACGCTATTCACATTACATAGCACATGTGATTTTGATACAAGGTCGCATTTTGCATCTTATATTGAGTGCCTGTGGCTTTGGTGTTAGAGATCACACACGCAGGGCCGGGCAACAGAATTCGGCTTGCAGGCGGCCATGGTAAGCCATAGTCTTTCGGCTTCTGCAACCTTCATAACAGCAGCCCCCTCCTTTCCCATACCAAGCAAAGCCCGTTGAGTTGGCCATTTAGTGCTGCAGTTTTCCTGTTAACGTGCAGCAGCAGAAACCAAACTAACCCCCTCCCCCCATCCAATTCTCTGGGATGATCGCTTTTCCCCTTCCCCCACCACCTGGCTGGTATCAGGGAAGATCCCTGCTAGCCAAACGCAAACAGCTCAGCGCCAGTGCCCCCACCCCACTGCGTGGCTAACTACGGGGAGGATTTCTTTTCAGCCACAGGCAAACAGCCCAGTAGGAATGGGCACCTCTGAATGTCCCCTTAATCAAATTCCCCTATTTCAACCAGGTTACCATGAATGATATCACTCTCCTGAGGATAACACAGAGAGATAAAGAATGGATGTTGCTTGAATGCCAGCAAACACCGGGACCATACACTGCCAGGCTTTGTCATGCAATGATACCAGATTACTTGTTACTAGCATGGCGTGATAAAGTGTCCTACCATGGAGGATGGAATAAGGCTGCTCTCCCCAGAAACCTTCTGCAAAGGCTTTTAAATTACCTCCAGGAGAGCTTCATGGAGATGTCCCTGGAGGATCTCTGCTCCATCCCCAGACACGTTAACAGACTTTTCCAGTAGCAGTACTGGCCATGAATGCATCCCAAGTCCTCAGGGCTACTTAATCATTAAAAAACGCTTGCTTTTATAACATGTATTATATTTAAAAAGGTACACTCACCAGAGGTCCCTTCTCCGGCTTCGTTGGGTTGGGAGAGTATTTCAGTCAGGGTGATAAAAAGATCCTGGCTGTCGGAGAGAACGGTGTGCTGTGTGCTCTCCCCAAGCTCGTCGTCCTCCTCCTCATCTTCCCCATCTGCAAAATCATCAGCCATGGTGGAGAGTACCCCATCATCGGAGTCCACAGACAGGGGTGGAGTAGTGGTGGCGGCCCCCCCTGGAATTGCATGCAGCTCAGCGTAGAAGCGGCAAGTCTAGGGCTCTGACCCGGAGTGTCCATTTGATTCTTTGGTTTTCTGGTACGCTTGTCTGAGCTCCTTAAGTTTCATGCTGCAATGTGTTGTGTCCCTGATGTAGCCTCTGTCCCTCATGGCCTCTGAGATTTTTTGAAATGTTTTGGCATTTTGTCTTTTGGAACGTAGTTCTGATAGCACGGATTCCTCTCCCCATACAGCGATCAGATCTAGTACCTCCCGTTCGGTCCATGCTGGAGCTCTTTTTCGATTCTGGGACTGCATGGTCACCTGTGCTGATGAGCTCACCTGGCCAAACAGGAAATGAGATTCAAAAGTTCCCGGGGCTTTTCCTGTACACCTGGCCAGTGCATCCGAGTTCAGAGTGCTGTCCAGAGTGGTCACAATGGTGCACTGTGGGATAGCTCCCGGAGGCCAATACCTTCGAATTGCATCCACACTAACCCTAATTCGAAATGGCGATGTCAATTTCAGCGCTAATCCCCTCGTTGGGGAGGAGTACAGAAATCGGTTTTAAGAGCCCTTTATGTCGAAAAAATGGCTTTATTGTGTGGACGGGTGCAGGGTTAATTCGGATTTAAAGCTGCTAAATCCAACATAAACTCGTAGTGTAGACCAGGCCTAAGGGTGCCATAATCTGTCCCTAGATTTGCATACTAAAAATTATTGCACAGAAAATGTAATTATTCTGTTTTCTTAATTTAGATTATAATGGTAGGCTGAAGGTTGTTACTACTCCATTTAAATCTTCTGATATTGAGAAGACTATGGTGATTCCTGGCTTTAGCAGCTTCCTGATTGTTGAAGTTCTGGATAATCTGACTGCTTTGGCAGATGCTACCATGCCTGAGAGAGTGCCTTTCAACAGAACCTTTGGCTCAGCCATGTGGTTTGTGTATGACTTTGGCACTACGAATGGAAGAAAATGGAAGATTATAGTAGGCACCTGTAGATACTGGGTACGAGAGCTTGATGATAATCTACCACTGAATGCCATTAAATACTTGGATCTTACCCAAACCTTAAATTTTGGATTCAGAGTAACCCCTGTTGATACAGGTGAGACATTTTGAATTTTGTTTTTATTTCTTGAGCTCTATAGTCTGAACACAAAATGTAAAATAGATATGAGGCTGGTTTGGGTGAATTTTACATGATAATGGCCAGATACTGATTTCAGTTAGATGTAAATTTGGAGTAACTCCAATGAAGACAATGTCCTACATTTCAAGCTCTTGCCACTTGGTGGAATTATAAACTGAAATTATACATGGTTGTTTTTGGACAAAAGGAAATTTTTGAACCATATTCTATTTACCTCCACTCTCTCCTCACACCCAAAGCCAAGCACCTTAGTATGGCCATTGTAACATTTACAACATTTTGACAGATGGTTTTTCTTTGCACTCATGACTGGGTTAATTTTAAAACTTAAAACTTCCTATATGTGAAGGTTCGGTCCCAGAGACACCCTTGGGACTGTCACCTGATGTGCTAAAATTACCTCTGAGCCTGTTTTCCCTGCCAGCTTGCGACTCCAGAACCCCGCCTTGTGAAACCAGACATGCTAGCCTGTTGCAACACAGACCCAGGGTCCGGGCCACACCCCCAAAGCTGTAGGCTTTAAGTGAAAACAGCTCTGCAGGTTACCTGATTCCAGCACCCAGCTCCCAATAGGATCCAAACCCAAAATAAATCCATTTCACTCTGAATAAAGCTTATACAGGGTAAACTCATAAATTGTCCGCCTTCTATAAAACTGATGGAGAGATATGCACATCTGTTTGCTCCCATAGGTATTAATCACTTTTTCTGGGTTTACTAATAAACAAAAGTGATTTTATTAAGTATAAAAAAGTAAGATTTAAGTCAGGGGCAGGCAAAATTTTTGGCCTTAGGGCCACATTGGGTTTCCAAAATTGTATGGAGGGCCGGTTAGGGGAGGCTATGTCTCCCCAAACAGCCAGGCATGGCCCAGCCGCTGCCTCCTATCCGATTTCCCCTCCTCCCCGCTTCTTGCCCCCTCATGGCCCCCCCCCAGGACTCCTGCCCCATCCAACCCCCTTGTCGCCCCCCCCCCAGGACTCCTACCCCATCCACCACCCCTTGTCCCCTGACCACCCTGGACCCCCCACCCCTGACTGCCCCCTGCCGCCCAATCCAAACCCCCCCCCCTCATTCCTGACTTGCCCCCCGGGGATCCCTGCCCCATCCAACCACCCCTTCTCCCTGTCCCCTGACTGCCCCCGGAACCCCTGCCCCTGACTGCCCCCTGCCGCCCCATCCAACCCCCCCTCCTTCCTGGCTGCCCCCCGTCCAGGACCCCTGCCCCCATTCAACCCCCCTGTTCCCCTCTGACCACCCTGACCCCTATCCACACCCCCGGCCCCTGACCACCCCCCAAACTTCCCTGCCCTCTATCCAACTCCCCCGCTCCCTGCCCCCTTACTGTGCTGCCTGGAGCACCAGTGGCTGGTGGCGCTACAGCTGCGCCACCCGGAGCACTGGGTCAGGCCGCGCTCTGCAACCACGCTGCCCAGCCGCCCAGAGCATTACACTGGCCACATGGCTGCAGGGGAGGGAGGGACAGCAGAGGAGGGGCTGGGGATAGCCTCCCGGGCCAGGAGCTCAGGGACCGGGCAGGAGGATCCTGCGGGCCGGATGTGGCCCACCTCTGGTTTAAGTAGTTCCAAGTAACAACAGACAGAACAAAGTAAGTTACCAAGCAAAATAAAGCAAAAACGTGCAAGTCTAAGCCTAATACATTAAGAAACTGATTACAGGTAATATCTTGCCCTCAGAGATGTTCCAGTAAGCTTCTTTCACAGACTAGACTTCTTCGTAGTCTGGGCCCAATCCTTTCCCCTGGTACAGTCCTTGTTAGTTCCAGCAGACATCTTAGGTGTTAACTAGGGGTTTTCTCATGACTGGCCCTCCCTTTGTCCTGCTCCACCCCCTTTTATAGCTTTGGCACAAGGTGGGAATATTTTGTGTCTCTGAGTCTCCACCCCTCCTTCTAAATGGAAAAGTACTAGATTTAAGATGGATTTCATTATCAGCTGACATGATCACATGTCCCTGTGAGACCTCATTCTTCATGACCCATGGGCTGGCTCAAATATACACAGGAAGGCTTGCAGGTAAATAAGCCATTTACAACCAATTGTCCTAGTCAATGGGAGCCATCAAGATTCTAAACCACCATTAATGGCCCACACTTTGTATAATTACAATAGGACCTCAGAGTTATACTTCATATTTCAAGATTCAGATACAAGAATGATACATGCATACAACTAGGATGAACACACTCAGCAGATTATAAGTTTTGTAATGATACCTTACAAGAGGCCTTTTGCATAAAGCATATTCCAGTTATATTATATTCACATTCATAAGCATATTTTCATAAAGCAAATGGAGTGCAATGTCACACTATAGTCTTAAGGCATGATCCAAATTTCATTAAGTCAATGGGAGTCTTTCCACTGACTTCAGTGAACGTTGGATCTGGCCTTCTGTTCTCAGCAAAGACAAGTTGCTTTTGACATGCTTGGAGAAATATGGTTGAAGAAATTTAATGCAAAGGTGAAGCTGATTTTTTTCTTTTAAAATGTGTTTTCATTGATTTTTCAATTACATATAAGCACCAGATGATACCCTGACCTTTGGACCATACTTTTAAAATAGTTGGCCAAATAGATGCATGACTAAGTCAAACCAATGGAATAAAATAATAACAGGAAAGAGAACATGAAGTGCCAGGGGCCAGAATGATTAAACACAGTTTTTCATGTAAACAGTACAGTATGGGTGATTTTTCCACTTTTGTATTAATCCCCAGTGTCGCTGGGCCAGGCTTCTCCCCACCTCCAAAATATATGCTGCCATGCCCATTGTCTTGCAAGGAGGCTTACTTTCTTAATAGAAACCATCAAATAAACAGAAAAACAATTTTAATTCAGTCTTTACTTTCAGGTTGCTGCTCCACCCCTCTCAGGGCCCTCTGTCAGGCTCTCAGTTCTGAGCAGCCTCAGGGCACCAACCCCCACTTTGTTCCAGGGTACCTACCAGGAGTTAGCTGTATTCCAGTTTTCAGAGCAGCAGCCGTGTTAGTTTGTATTCGCAAAAAGAAAAGGAGTACTTGTGGCACCTTAGAGACTAACCAATTTATTTGAGCATAAGCTTTCGTGAGCTACAGCTCACTTCATCAGATGCATTCAGTGGAAAATATAGTGAGGAGATACTTGTGGCACCTTAGAGACTAGCCAATTTATTTGAGCATTAGCTCACGAAAGCTTATGCTCAAATAAATTGGTTAGTCTCTAAGGTGCCACAAGTACTCCTTTTCTTTTTTCTGTATTCCAGTGTGGCTCTCCCTCCCCAGGCACAGGCTGTGTCAATCAATCCCTCCTCTTGCTGCCCACTACCAACCCTTTATAGGTACAGGGGTAGCTCAGCCCTCTTTAATTGGGTACATTAGACTCACCTTCTTGGTCCAAGGGAGCTGGGCATAGTCTATCCTCAGGGACTAGCTGCCTTTTGATGCCCAGTAAGAATCAAAGAAAATTAACCATTGATGAGAGTGTTAGAAAATTAGTGTCAGTACTTTAGGACTGGTTCCTGCACATGAAGTAGCTTCAGTCATGTGAAGAGCATCCTCACATAAATAAAGTTACTTACATATATAAATGTTTGCCAGCTCAAGCCATTAAAAAAATAACTATCAGAATCCCCGGTATAGATCTCTCCCATACATGCCTATGTAAGTGAATGGAGTTGCATGGGTGTATTTCATAACAGGATTTGACCCTAAATCTGCAATTCAATCCCAGGTTGAAAATTTTAACCATATGATAATGTGGTTGATGATGTACAAAACAAAGAGCAGCACACTACCTAGGCAAGGATTTTACATCCTAATTAGGGGTACGTAACATCCAGTGGGATTTTCCAAAGCACTCCGAGAGATATACAGGTCCCATTGGAAATTTAATGAGACTTGTGCTCCTAAATTACTTAGGTGCTTTTGAAATCCCATCATAGTGCAATATATTAGCAGAGGACGGTCAAATTTCAAAGTGATGCAGAATTCTTCCTCTTAACACACACACATTGCATTGATGGATTAATGTTGGTAAACTTTGTGGCAGAATTCTGTTTTAACAAAGAAATGGAATGAAGAATGATTGTTTGGAAAATAACAAGAAGCATGATATTCTAAGCATAAGAGGTGGCATGGAAAAAGGTGCAAAGGCCAAGGTGGGTGAAGCATACCAAAGCTGCATTGCTGAGGGTAACAATATTGGTGAGAAATGAGAGCTGAGATACAGGCCAGCATAGAATTGTGCCAGAGCACTGAGAATGAGGATGAGAAGCTAGACCTTGAGAGGAAGTCTGATTCAAAGACAATGGGAGTGACATGATCGAATGGTGAGACAGGAAGATGATTTTAATAGCAGCCCAGACTGGAAAGAGTGGGATGAGATGCAGGTAGGCCAGAGAGGAAAAAGTCAGGAAATTCTGAGATATGGTTCCCACAAAAATCTGCACTCATCTGTGTGAAGACACATTACAGTAACAGGTTAGTTGACCTGTTCGGCCAAATTAAGAAGCAACTCCTAATGTTGAGGAAGAGAACATACAGAGCTGTGAGTAGGGGATAACTCTTCCCTGTTCACTCCATATGGACACAAATCTCTTCCCTTTGAGTGGAGCATTAGGTGGCAACTCCGAGTTCAAACTTTGAGTCTTGGGCTTAATTGTTCCTCACTTGAGTTTTTCCTATAGTAAGGGAGCACGTGGCTCCAAGTAATTATGATCTTCATTTCTGTGCTTGATTTCACAGCCTATCCAATCTTTCACATGCCACTAATGAAGCTAGTAGTTGGAAATCCATCCCTATTTAAAGTGAAGACAAACGATTACTGGGATGACACTGATAGTTACACGATGAAATTCTCTGTCACTAACAGTTTTTTCAAACAAGTAAGAGTAGACAAGTAGTGAGTAACATACTGGCTCCTACAATAGTATCTTTCATTTTTTATTTAGCAGAGTTTTGATAAAGGGGGACAGAGCAGATGATTATACATTGAGAGAATTTACACTTATGTAGTGACTGGGTCATGTAGAATATCTTTGTTAAAGGACTTTGCTATGAAACATTTTCAACATTTTATCAAAATTTTGTGAATATCTATTGCCTGTTGACCCTCAGTCCTTGTGTGAAGTTCTCATACATGTCACTGTGAGTTCCACCTATGGAATGAGTATAGCTCAAGAATCTATCTATCTAGTATATATAATATAAAATTACTTCAAAGTGCAATATTCCTTTTCACTTGTTTCTGTTCTTCCTTACATCTCTGCCCACAGTGTACTTCGTTATTCATTCATATTATTCATTATCAATACAGTTTATTTTCTAACTTCCTCAGGGCAGAGACCTTGTTATCCTAGTTGTCTGTTTGTGGGTCTACATGAGCATATTGCCTATGAGGTGTGAAAGATTAATGGAGATCAGAATGTAGGCTTTAGGACCGATTAATATTAGTGTGAATGCCCCATGGGGAAGTGACACTGCCATGCCAGAGCATGGAAATCTTAGATTAATGATGGGAGAGTAACCCATCAGGTTTCACCTTGACACTCGCTTTTTTTCCTTTCCGTGTGTTTGGTTTTGGGGTAAAGGCAGTATTTGTCAGGTAATGTGGAGCAACTCAAGAAAAACTTACCCCTTTGTAAAGTTTTTCTTTTTATTCTTTCACTGCCCCTTCCATTGCTGTGGGCTCTTTCACAAGCACAACAAAAGCACGTTAAAATAAAATCAGCACTAGTGAGATAATGACTTGTCTACACAAGTTCATATGCTATATGTACCCACATTAATTCTGTTAATCAGAACATCCCCTCTTTTATCATGTCATAATCCTAACTCACCCCTTTCCCCAAAGTATCCTGGTTCAAAAAGAATGGCCTTTACAGCATGTCCGGAAAATTAACAAGCGTGGGCTGTAGTAGATTAAGTGGGAGAGTGAATTCCTGAGTCAAGGACGCCTCACAGAGCATGTCCTGCCATCCCCCACCATTCCCCTTCCTGTCTAAAACAGATAGCTTGAGTACCCTGCTGATCACAACCATAGTCCTTTTACATGTAGAGAGAGGCAGCTGTTGTGATAATTAAACATATACATGTACCACAATTGTGAGCTCAACTGTGAGAAGTGAGTGCAAGTTCATAAACTGTCACAATAAGCTATACAAATATTGATGGGAAAGGTGCAAAAGGAGACAAACTGAATTAGTCCAAACAAAAAGGCCTACTGATCTAAGTCAGGGACTTTATTAAGATCATGCATGGTAACCAAGAGAAGTGTGGAACCAGAAATCAATTAACCAAAATCGTGTGTCAGAAATTCGTCCTATTGGACAAAATAATGAGGGGATGGACTATTTCACCTGTCATCCCTTTTGGGGTTCTTCAAAAAAATAAGATTGAGGGAGGGAATTCAGATGGACGGAAGTGAACACAGTTATTGCTGACTGCACAACTGTACCAGTAACTGTAATTGCGCAACTTCCTGGTGCAACTACTGGAAGAACCAACCAGGGGCCGTTCTCCTCTTGACCTGCTGCTTACAAACAGGGAAGAATCAGTAAGGGAAGGAGAAGTGGATGGCAACCTGGGCAGCAGTGACCATGAGATGGTTGAGTTCAGGATCTTTACAAAAGGAAGAAAGGAGAGTAGCAAAATATGAACCCTGGACTTCAGAAAAGCAGAGTTTGACTCCCTTAGGGAACTGATAGGATCCCCCGGGAGGCTAATATGAGGGGGAAAGGAGTCCAGGAAAGCTAGCTGTATTTTAAAGAAGCCTTATTGAGGGCACAGGAACAAATCATTCAGACATGCAGAAAGAATAGTAAATATGGCAGGCAACCAGCTTGGCTTAACAGGGAAATCTTCGGTGAGCTTAACCACAAAAAGGAAGCTTACAAGGAGTGGAAACTTGAACAGATGAGTAGGGAGGAGTTTAAGAATTATTGCTCGAGCATGCAGGGGTGTAATTAGGAAGGCCAAAACACAACTGGAGTTGCAGCTAGCAAGGGATATGAAGGGTAACAAGAAGGGTTTCTACAGGTATGTTGGCAACAAGGTGGTGGTCAGGGAAAGTGTGGGACCCTTACTGAATGGGGGAGGCAACCTAGTGACAGGTGATGTGGAAAAAGCTGAAGTACTCAATCATTTGTTTGCCTCTGTCTTCACAGACAAGGTCAGCTCCCACACTGCTGTCCTGGGCAACACAGTATGGGGAGGAGGTGAGCAGCCCTCAATGGTGAAAGAACAGGTTAAGGACTATTTAGAAAAGCTGGACATGCACAAGTCCACGGGTCCAGATCTATTGCATCCGAGAGTGCTGAGGGAATTGGCTGATGTGATTGAAGAGCCATTGGCCATTATCTTTGAAAACTCATGGCGATCAGGGGAGGTCCTGGACATTTGGGAAAAGGCAAATATAGTGCCCATCTTTAAAAAAGGGAAGAAGGAGAACCCGGGAAACTACAGACCAGTCAGCCTCACCTCAGTCCCTGGAAAAATCATGGAGCAGGTCCTCAAGAAAACCATTTTGAAGCACTTGAGGAGAGGAAGGTGATCAGGAACAGTCAACATGGATTCACAACGGGCGATTCATGCCTGACCAACCTGATTGGCTTCTATGATGAGATATCTGGCTCTCTGGATATGGGGAAAGCAGTGGACGTGATATATCTTGACTTTAGCAAAACTTTTGATATGGTCTCCCACAGTATTCTTGCCAGCAAGTTAAAAAAGTATGGATTGGATTAATGTACTATAAGGTGGATAGAAAGCTGGCTACATTGTCGGGCTCAACGGGTAGTGACCAATGGCTCGATGTCTAGTTGGCAGCTGGTATCAAGCGGAGTACACCAGGGGTCGGTCCGCGGGCCTGTTTTGTTCAACATCTTTATTAATGATCTGGATGATGGGATGGATTGCACCCTCAGCAAGTTTGCAGATGACACTAAGCTTGGGGAAGAGGTAAATACTTGGAGGGTATGGATAGGGTCCAGAGTGACCTAGACAAATTGGAGGATTGGGCCAAAAGAAATCTGAGGTTCAACAAGGACAAGTGCAGAGTACTGCACTTAGGACGGAAGAATCCCATGCATGCTACAGGCTGGGGACCGACTGGCTAAGCAGCAGTTCCTGCAGAAAAGGACCTGGGGATTACGGAGGATGAGAAGCTAGCTATGAGTCAGCAGTGTGCCCTTGTTGCCAAGAAGGCTAATGGCATATTGGGTTGCATTAGTAGGAGCATTGCCAGCAGATTGAGGGAAGTTATTATCCCTCTCTATTCGGCACTGGTGCGGCCACATATGGAGTATTATGTCCATGTTTGGGCCCCCCACTACAGAAAGGATGTGGACAAATTGGAGAGAGTCCAGCGGAGGGCAGCGAAAATTATCAGGGGGCTGGGGCACATGACTTACGAGAGGAGACTGAGGGAACTGGGCTTGTTTGCTCTGCAGAAGAGAAGAATGAGGGGGGATTTGATAGCAGCCTTCAACTACCTGAAGGAGGGTTCCAAAGAGGATGGAGCTCGGCTGTTCTCAGTGGTGGCAGATGACAGAACAAGTAACAATGGTCTCAAGTTGCAGTGGGGGAGGTCTAGGTTGGCTATTAGGAAAAACACCCTTCATTAGAAGGGTGGTGAAGCACTGAAATGGGTTACCTAGAGAGGGGGTGGAATCTCCATCCTTAGAGGTTTTTAAGGCCTGGTTTCACAAAGCCCTCTCTGGGATGATTTAGTAGGTGTTGGTCCTGCTCTGAGCAGGGGGTTGGACTAGCTGACCTCCTGAAGTCTCTTCCAACCCTAATCTTCTATGATTCTATGAAAGAGGAAGGAGTGAGCTTTCACCATCATGGGTGCTATCCCCACCATCTCCTGGAATCTAGCGTGACACCATTGTGCTTTTGTCAGCCTGATCTTGAGATGTCCTGGCCAGACTGGGCCAGAGAGAGGGACCCAGATGACAAAACCACTTCCACCGGCTTTGGCTAAATCTTTTCATTAATTTCATCTGTCTTCTTTTTCTTCTCTTGAATAAGCATTTGGTTTAGCCAGTTGGGACTATATATTTTGCAACGTTGCTATAAGCTTTTGTCTAGAAAGGCAGTTAAAAGCAATATCCTACATTGTCCAGTACTGGAACAAGTATGCCAGGTCTCCAAGTGGCTGATAAGATTGTTTATTCAGCAGTGTGGTTGCAAGTGAGATTCAACACCAGGGACAGAAGCTGCATTTTCCATCTTTACTGTTATTTTCTCTTCCTTCTTGTGTGTGTTTGTCATGTTTTGTCTCCTAGGAAAGGGGTTTGGACTTTAACAACAGCTCCAGCCCATCACAACTAAGTTCTTCTCTTTTCTCCAAAAGAACAATTATTACCATCTTTAATTCCATCTAAGAGACTGTCAGACAAAGGTGGTGTGGGTCCTTCTAAAGATTCTCCCCCACTAAAGGGAAAGGGAACAAGAGATGTTGTTAAAAGGAAACCTTTATTTAATGCTTTACATTTCAAATGCTTTAACTATTTTCCCTTCTGTTTCTGTATTTTTAATAAAAGGTTAAAAAGGATTTGTAATGTGTTTCCCTGGTACTAAGCAGGCTGAGGTCTCTGTATACCAAATCCCGAACCTTGTTTAAAACTGTTTAATGTTGAACGGTGAGTGGGTCATGTTAACAACTTTGACTTTTTGGCCCCATATATTCCATCGAAATTAATACAAAAGTCTCCAGAAAAATGGTATCAAGTCATATAGGTTAAAATCATCCCCTTGAACTCCACCCAGCAAACCAGTCAGAACAAATTATGAAGCACTGCTGTGTCTAATGGTACAGATCATTTCCGAAGAAGACTGTATGAGCTATAGGCCATTTCTAGCTTTATTTTCTATGTTCACTGTAATGCAGAGATGGGCAAAGTTTTTGGCCCGAGGGCCACATCTGGGTATAGAATTGTATGGCAGGCCATGAATGCTCACGAAATCAAGGGTTGGGGTGTCGGTGGGGTGAGGGCTCTGGGGTGGGCCTGGGGATGGGGGTTCAGGAGGGTGCTGTGGGCTAGGACCAAGGGGTTCAGAGGTCGGGGGGGGATCAGGGCTGGGGCAGGGGTTCGGGCATGGGAGGGGGTCAGGGGTACAGGTTCTGGGAGGTGCTTACCTCAAACAGCTCCCAGAAGCAGTAGCATGTCCCCCCTCTGGCTCCTACACAGAGGCACAGTCAGGCTGCTCTGTGCGCTGTCCCATCCACAGGCACCACCCCTGCAGGTCCCATTGGCTGTGGTTCTCAGCCAATGGGAGCTCTGGGGGCGGCACTTGGGTTGGGGGCAGCGTGTGGGAGCTCCTGGCTGCCCCTATGCATAGGAGCCGGAGCAAGCCCAGATCCCAGTCCCTGACGGGAGCTACAGGGCCAGATTAAAACATCTGGAGGGCTGAATATGGGCCCTGGGCCACAGTTTGCCCATCCCTGTTGCAATGGTATATTGTATATGTTTTGGATGTACTCATTTATTTTTACCATATGAACTTCCACAGGGTAAATCTTCAATAGCTGTTGTTCTCACAAAAGCATCACTTGTTTGTGATGTGTCAACAATTGTCTTAACACTGAAGAGTGGCTGTTCGTACAGTAAATCAATGCACTACATTTCTCCAGTTTCAATCTCTGCCCAGAATTGGCTTCATGGGGACCCAAAAGACCCATATGGATTCAAACTCTTAAAACAGTTGCCGGTAAGAAAGATAAGTAGTAAGCAAATTTATATCCAAAGGGAGTAATGTTCAGCTTCCCATTTTGTGAAACCACTTTTGAGACACTGATTTCACAAGAAAAAGTGGATGCATGCTTATTTGCTCACAAAAGTTGAGGAAGTGAATACATAAACGGGTGTCAACATATTTTTGTAGATGATTTAGTTGTGCACAAAAATGTGTGTGTAAAATTAGAGTCCAGGGCTTGAAAGTTAGATCCAAAAATATTATATTTTGTTACAAATATGCCATCAATATTTAGTATGTTTAGGCTGAGTAAATCAAAATGTTTGTAGAGTCCAAGGCCAGAAGGGACCACTGTGATCATCAAGTCTCAATTCCTGTATAACAGGCCATAGAACTCCTCCAAAATAATTACTGTTGAACTCAGGCATATCTTTTTATAAAACATCCAAATTTGATTTAAAAATTGCCAGTCATGGAGAATTCACCATGACCCTTGATAAGATGTTCCAGTGGTTAATTATTCTCACTCCAAAAATGTTTACGCCTTATTTCCAGTCTGAGTTTGTCTAGCTTCAACGTCCAGCCGTTGAATCATGTAAAACCTTTGTCTGCTAGACTGAAGAGCCCATTTTCAAATATTTATTCACCATGTAGATACTTACAGACTGTGATCAGGTCACCCTTAACCTTCTCTTTGTTAAGCTAAATATATTGAACTCCTTGAAGCTACTGCTGTAAGGCATGTTTTCTAATCCCTTGATCATTCTCATGGCTCTTCTCTGAACCCTCTCCAATTTATCAATGTCCCTCTTGAATTGTGGACACTAGAACTGGAGACAGTATTCCTGCAGTGATCACACCAGTGCCAAATACAGAGGTAAAATAACCTCTTTACTCTTACTTGAGATTCCCATGTTTATGCATACCAGGATTGTATTAGCCTTTTTGGCTATAGCATCACCTTGGAGACACGTTTGGCTGATTGTCCACCATGACCCCCATATATTTTCAGAGTGACTGCTTCCTAGGATGGAGTCCCCCATCTTGTATGTCCAACATTCATTGTTCCTAGATGTATACATTCACATTTAACCATATTAAAACTCATATTGTTTGCTTGCACCCAGTTTACCACATGATCCAGGTTGCTCTGTAGCAGTGACTTGTCCTCTTCATTATTTACCACTCCCCCAATCTCTCTGTCATCTGCAAATTTTATCAGTGATGATTTTGTTTTCTTCCAGGTCATTGATAAAAATGTTAAATAGCATAGGCCAAGAACTGATTCCTAAGGGGCCCCACTATACATCCATTTCATGATGGTTCCCCATTTACCATTACATTTTGAGATCTATCAATCAGCCAATTTTTAATCCTTTTAATGTGTGCCTTGTTAATTTTATATCATTCTGTTCTTTTTAAACAAAGAATCACATGGTATCATCTCAAATGTTTTGCAGAAATCTAAGTATATTTCATCTACACAACTAGCTTTATCAATCAAACTTGTAATCTCATTTTTTAAAAAAAAATCAAATTAGTTTGAAAAGATCTGTTTTCCATAAACCCGTGTTGATTGGCATTAATTATATTACCCTCCTTTAATTCTTTATCAGTGAAGTCCTGTATCAGCCACTCCTTTATCTTGCCTGGGACTGATGTCAGACTGGTTTCCGAGTAGCAGCCGTGTTAGTCTGTATTCGCAAAAAGAAAAGGAGTACTAGTGGCACCTTAGAGACTAACCAATTTATTTGAGCATGATGTCAGACTGACAGGCTTATAATTATCCAGGTCATCCCATTTACACTTTTTTAAATATTGGGATAATGTTAGCTTTCTTCTGCCACTTTCCCAGTGTTCCAAAACTTATTGAAAATCAACATTTACAGTCCAGGAAGTTCCCCCACCAGGTCTTTTAAAACTCTTCAATGCAAGTTGTCAGCTGATTTTAAAATGTCTAACTCTAATAGCTGCTGTCTAACATCTTCCTGAGATGCTAGTGGAATGGAAATAGTATCATCATTATCATCATATGATATGACAATATCATCTGCTTTCCCCAAATTCAGAACAGAAATATATATTGAATCCTTCTGTCTTTTGTGCATTATTATTAATAATTGTATCATTTCCATCTAATAATGGACTAATACCATTGTTAGGTTTCTTTTTGTTCTTAAGAAGTTTTTTACTAAAAAAAACTTATTATATTATTGTCTTTAACTCTGCTGGCCATAAATGTCTCCTTGTGTCCCTTGGCTTCCCTTATCAATTTTCTACAATTCTTAGATTCTGATTTATATTTATTACTGTTGACTTCCTTTTTCTTCCATTTGTTATATATATCAGCTTGGAGGAAGAATTTAATCAGAAAAAACAACGATAATTGGGAATTGCTTAATATATAATTGTTCTTAAACAATTTCCAATTATCATTGTTTTTTCTGATGAAATTCTTCCTCCCAGCTGATTTGGTTCATAATTATTTTCAGCTTTGTGAAACTGCTCCTTTTCGAGCACCAAGTCTTACTGATTTGGACTTTTTTTCTGTTGCATATTGCAAATATGATCAAGTTATGATCACTTGTACCTAAGCTTCCATTAATTTTTAGTTCTGTAATCAATCCCTGTTTATCTGTCAAGATGAGGGCTAACATAGAATTCCCCCATGTTGTATGCAGCACTGTTTGAGTTAAGCAATTGTCATCTATAATATTTAGATATTCCGAGGATGTTTTAGTACTGGTAGCATGAGACTCAAATTGAAGTTCCCCATGAAACTCACATCTTTTTTTCCAGACACTTTGTAGATAGGCACTACAGGAGTAGGTCATCCTGTTCTCTAGTGTGATCTGGTGGTCTGAAGCAGACACCAATTAGTATCCTATCTTGTGCATTATCATCTGCTAGGACATTGATCTCTAGGCATTCAAGAGCATTTTTTTCCAAGTTGTCAGTGACTTGGAAACAGGTAATGCCATTTTTGGCATACAAAACCACTCCCTTCCCCTTTTGCCCACTCAGTGTTTTCTAAATAGGTTATAATCATTGCTTTTAACATTCCAATCATGCAGATCCTCTCACTACATGTTAATTTATGATTTCAAGGCTTCTACTTTCCTCCAGAATATTTTGTTTTTTCTCAAGATTCCTAAACCCCACACATACAGGAGCTCTGAAATGGGATTGGAAGCAGGGAGAGGGGCAAGACAGAGAACCAAGTCACTCAGTTATGGTATTATTAACTTGACCACTGAATACTTCTTTCTTAACATTGGTTATCTTATACACATCGCCAATTCATATGACTGAATGGTTCATTTTCTAACATGGCTTTTTAATCATGTGAAATATTCTAGATCAGACTTAATATTGGACAATTCTGTAATATCTTAATTGTATTTAAGATACAAAGTATACAAAACTTTGCATATTGTTAGACCCATATTTCAAACATAGATGCCTAAATAAGACAACCAAATCCCTTACGAGGATCAGCATATAGACATGTCAAATGTGTGTGTATGTGTCAATTTGAACATTCAAATATAGGATCTGAATGTTCCATTTATATGCCCATGTTTGAAAATTGAGTCCACTTTGTTTATAATTCATTTTATTAAGCATTATAATACATATATTTTAAGGAGATAGATACTTTTCCATTTGGGACAACAGTGGACATGGAAATGTGATAAAAATAAATGAACAGGTCTGTTCTGTGTCCTCTGTGGTATTAATACCATATGCATTTCTTCTGCCAGTTATTCTGATGTTAAGAAACTCTTGTATCATCCTTTTGACTACATCTGAATGTATATTTATTCCATATCCATCTCTCTTCTGTTGTATTATACACAGGTAAACTACAGGCCTCCATCTAAACTGGGAATAGCTCTTCCACTCACTGACAACTTCTATAATGCTGACCCCAGCAAACCTAGAATGAGAGATTATTTTGAAGGATCAAAAGTAAGTCTTCTGTAATCATTTCACTGCTGCTGAATGTTCTGGGATCATGCATGCTTTCAATACTGTTCATTTTGTACATTCTGTTCAGTTTTCTATAAGTCACTTTAAATAATCAATACTACAAAAGATCAAAGAGAGGTAAGTTTACAGACAGGACAGTTAGTGATGTGCCAGCTTCATCCTTTTCATCTTGCTCAGGGTAAAATCTTCTTTCCTATATACCGGATCTACAGCAGGGCTTGTGGAGCACTATAGCACCACTAGCATACTTTGATGGAAACTGCAGTGTACAACTGTGGATTCTGCAACAATAGAGAGGAAGGACAATGGGAACTGAATGGCACTAGACCTGCTGGACATTTTTTAAATGGAAAATGTCAATTCCTCAGAAGCATATCCATTTTCATTAAACTTTTGTTGGGAAGGTTTTTCAGATCCAGGATGGAAGTTCTGATGAAAAATGAGGTGAGGTGAATGGAGGAAGAGACCCATCCCAGAGTAACCAGGTGGTTGGGGAACTCACATAGAATGTGGTTCAAGTCCCTACTCTGCCTGCTTTGGAACAGGGACATGTGAGTGCCCAGTTACTGGTCTGTTGGATATTGTAGTGTGGGAATGGGGGTCTCTCTCTCTCTCTATGACAGGTCTGGTCAGTTTCACAGCTACTATTCAATGGCGAGCAGAAGTGAAACTGACAAGGATCATGTCTATTTCAATAGCCACTACCAGACCTTCCAGCATCCCCAGCTTCACTACAGTGGGGGATTCTAGGGAATAAATTTTGTTTTGGAAACACTACGCTCTTCTTCAAGTGGTTGCACAGATGTATTCCACTCAGGTGTGCATGCGTCCAGCACACCAAAAAGGGAGAACTTTGCTGAGCAGTACCTGTCAGGCAGCACATGCACCTCACACCTCCTTTTGGTCCTTCTCAAAGCTACTTAAGGGTGACACTCCCCACAGCTTGAGTCATAGCATTCAGCATGGTCACATTTTGGTGTCTCAGTGGCTTCTTTGTGAACGCTAAATAGTTATAGATAATAGTAGTAGTACTCTTACTAGTTAGTTAGTTAGTTAGTGTGATGCTGCTAGCACTGGTGCCAGCTCTTGCCAAGGCTGTAGGTGTCAGCTGAGCACTGACAAATTCATAGCTGGAATCCAGACCAACTTACGTGTTTGTTAGTATTATTCAAGACGGGTGTTAAACTTGTAAGGCTGTGTTTAGACTCTAAAATGCTTGTTAATTGCTTCATGCATTAATCTTGTAATGTTTGTATCCCACGCTATAAATTAGGGCTGTCAATTAATCGCAGTTAACTCACATGATTAACTCAAAGTAATTAATCGCAATTAATTATTTTGAGTTAATCACACTGTTAAACAATAGAATGCCAATTGAAATTTATTAAATATTTTTGGATGTTTCTCCACATTTTCAAATATATTGATTTCAAGTACAACACAGTATACAAAGTTGACAGTGCTCACTTATATTATTTTTTATTACAAATATTTGCACTGTAAAAATGGCAAACAAAAGAAATAGTATTTTTCAGTACACCTCATACAAGTATTGTAGTGCAATCTCTTTATCGTGTAAGTGCAATTTATATATGTAGATTTTTTTTGGTTATATAACTACATTCAAAAACGAAACAATGCAAAACTTTAGACCCTATAACTCCACCCAGTCCTACTTCTTGTTCAGCCAATTACTCAGACAAACAAGTTTGTTTACATTTATGGGAGATAATGCTGCAACACTCTGATGCAGAAACTACAGAATCCAAACCACCAAAAAAGAAAATCAACCTTCTGCAGGTGGCATCTGACTCAGATGATGAAAATGAACTTGCTTTGGTCTGCACTGCTTTGGGTGGTTATTTCTTTTAGGGCTAACCCAAGTTGTTCCTAGGATGTCTTTGCTTTTGTTTCCTAGCTCCAGCCCTGGAAGAGTTAAAACAGCAAAGTAAAGAAAAATGTCCTGTTAGTTATCTTTCCCTCTTCTGTGGGCTTATCGAGCAGCTTCAGATTTGCTCTGCTTCTCTGTCTCTGGCTCTCCTTTAATACAAGCATTCAGCTGTGGTGGTTTCTTCTGCAGCCTCAGGACTGCCTGAACTGATCTCAGATTGTGCTCTGTTGTTGGTGATGCCTTCAGCACTGCTTAAAAATCAGTGTGCAGAGGCAAAATCAGTCCCTTTTATTGGTACAAAGAGATCCCTTTGGCATTGATGGCAATGTTGCCTTGTGCCGTTTCAGTGCAGACCAGATCTACAGGTTCAATACTAACATTCATTCCAGTGCCAACTGTCTGTGCAGCCTCAGTATCCCTACCGCTACTCAAGGTGCTGGTTACCATACCATCTTTAATACCAGTGTGGCCCACGTTTTGAAGTGCTTGCTGACTCCACAGGGGTGGCTCCTCTGTTGTCATCAGACTATTTGGAAGATTCCTTGCGTTCGAGCTCAAGGTCCTCTGCTGCCTCTCTCTGTCCTCCAAGTACCAATCTTGAAAGTCTTTGAGGCCTCCAGGGAATCACTATTGTTACCAGAACCAGCACCATTCCCACAGTAAGGGTAGGGGCTTGGGCCCCTGTGGCTCCCCTGAGTTCCCACCAGACTCCACTTCAAGTTATTTATAATGTCTTTCTCTTATTTTCCCCTTTTAAGCTCCTCTCTTCCAGGCACAGCAAGCCTTACAGGTGTGCCTAGTTAGTGCTGAACAAACCCAGAAGAGCTCATTAGTCTCCTCTCTACTACAGTGAGGGTGACCTTTGGGATGCTTCTCAATCTTCAAGGACCCGATCCTCTGCTCATTGCAGAGCAAAGTCACTGAACCCTCCTATTGTCCCACTTCCCAACTCAGCTAGACTGGAGACTCATGCTCCCTCTGAGTTATTATAGTCTGAACCAATATTGCAGGAGCAAGTTTTGCCACAGGAGATTCCACTGCTCCTCTTCCTTCCTCACTGGATGATTCCACAATGTCATATTTGTCTTCTCGTGTTGCTCAAGACTGTAAGTCTTATCAGGATCTGCTGAGGCAAATGACTACAGCCTTGGGCATTTAGACAGAGTTTGTTCAGGAGAATACCCATAAATTGATGGACATTCTCCAATCATTAGCTGCAGGAGCTCTCCCTGTAAATGAAGCTCTTTTGAAACACACGAAGCATATGGATAAGCAATATTATGTCCCTAAGCAAGGCTTTGAGAGCTTCTACTCCCATTCCACCCCAAACTTTCTCCTCATAATAGCTGCAAATGGGAGGTTGAGACGAGAGAGATTCAAGCTGATGCCTGAAGATAAGGCGTCTAAAGGGCTAGATTTAATGGGAAGGAATATTTATTCTACCTTGTCATTACAGATGCACATTGGTAATCAGCAGGCACTGTTATTGAAATATGCCTTCCTAAATTGGAATGCCATGTCTAAAATTATAGATAAATTGCCAGAAAACGCCAGTGTTCAAAACTGGGTGGCTTTACAAGAACCAGGATCCAGTCTTTCATGAAAACACCCCAGCTCTACAAGATGTTTCCTCAGTGAATGAATCCACAGTGCCTCTTCCTAATCTGTGTTATACTGAAATAGTCTTTTGTCTCTACTCCTAGGCAATGTGATCCCCTGTCTGTTGTAATGTTCCTTTTTACATCTAGGTGGTTTCAATTGTTTACCATTGTCTCTGATGATTTTCCATTGATAGTTGCCTTGCATCACTGGCTAGCCAGGGAGGGGTGAAAGCTCCCACCTGTTTGAATGTGCCTTCACGAAGACATATTATCCCTTGGTAACTAACTTCACTCCAAGACCATAAAGCATGCTTTCCATATAGTTACATTTTCCTTAAATATTACCCATACATACTTCTCTCAGTGATTATTGGTCTAGTTACAAGCTATCTGTAAATGCCTTGCAGGTTATCCCTATGGATAAATGCTCTTCTAGACGTGTTTGGTCTAGTGAGTTTGTCAGGCCTGAGATGAGAGTTCTTTTCAAAGAAGAGAGGATTCTTTGTGAAGGCCCCTCAATGGGCCACATCTTCACAAAGGATATTGGCTCATTCGACAAGAAACCAAGTGGTTTCAGTCGCGGTTGTTAGTGACATTTCCATATTGGACATTTGCTGGGTCACTACCTGGTCTTCTGTGCATACCTTTACCAAACACTACTCTACGCTACCCTATTATGACTGCATCTAGGCTAGATACAAATTTTGGAAAGTCAGTTCTGCAGTTGCTGTTTAAATAGTCTTTGAGTCCCACCCCCTTCTGTTACTGCTTGTGAGTCAAGTGAGCAAAATACATGTCTGCAACCACTTGAAGAAGAAAAATCGGTTAGTTACTGGACTGTAACTGTTCTTTGAGATGTGGATGCAGATGGGTAGTCCATGGCATATTCTCTATCCCTTCCAGTGCGAAGGAACTGAGGAGGGTCAGGGCAGTTCCATTCTTAAATAGCCTCGGGAGAGGCCAGAAAAAGGCATGAGAGCACATGCACAAAGTTCTCTGTCTTCAGCACGCTGGGCATGTGCACATCTGAGTGGAATGCACATCTGCCCCCACATCTCTAAGAACAACAGTTATGGCTCAGGTAAGTAACTCATTTTTTCAATGTTTCTGAAACAAAATATCACAGGATTTCAGTTTTGTGAAAAAAATTTGGCTTTTTGTCCTAGTATAGAACAAAACATTTTTTCCCCAAACTCAAAAACATTTAAAAAATTTAAATTCCGCTTCCTGACCAGCTCTAGTTCATATAATGTAACATAAAAGCCAAAATGATATGGTTAAGATGAAATTAAACATTAATTAAATATTTTTGGAATATTGCATTTCAGGGAAAATTCTGAGATTTTGATTTTTTTCAAAACCATATGAGATGGAACCATATTTTGCAACCTCAGAATTTCCCACAGAATTGAAATTCTGAATTTTGACCTTCTCTAATACCCAGATTGGTCTCTAGCAAATGACATGTTTACATTTTAGATCTCTCCAATAAATCCAGATAAGTAATTGCATTTGTTTACTCATGTTCTTTCTTTAAAAAAACAAACAAACAAACAAAAAAGTTTTCAGAATGTAGGTAAGAAAGTGAGTTAAACTGTTTTTATGTCCCATCTACAGAATTCTGGAGCCTACAAGCAGTGTGCTAACAAGTCAACTCGAGCAGAATGTAACTGCAATGACAACAAGAAACTTTCCTCTTTTGTTGCTTTCTCAGATTGCAAGGAGAAGGTGAGAACTGTAACAAGACAAGCTTGAAAATAAATGTTTATTAAGACTGAATTCTGCCCTTAGCTATGTCTAGACAACCCTCCTGACTTTAGTAAGAATTGTGTGGATGAAACAGGGGCAAAAAATCTGACTCTTAAGGAGACATCCCAGCTCATCATTGTAGGTATATGAGTGTGGAAGAGCTGACTCTCTGTTAACACTCCCCCTCCTAGCTGGGCATGATGTAGCAGCTCTTTCTGCTCTAGTGCTCCCCTGCCAACAGTCATTCTGGTCCTGTGGTGGTCTCATCTCACAATTCATCCTCTGGCCAAGTCACATTTTAATTGCACCCCTTCTGGTGTAACAAAAGTACAACTGAAAGTCCAAAATGGTTGTAATACAAATTATCCTTTTGCCCCCTCTTGGGCTACTATTTAGCTCTTTCTTGAGGCTTCATCTTCGGCTCTACCCTGGGCTAAACAGTCCTTGGATCAGGATTGTACATGCCTTCTTCAGGGCTGGTTGGAGAACTCAAGCCCACCTTCAACTCTGTGTTCTGGCCTAGAGGACCCTGTCTTAAGTACCTAGGTCTTCTTCAGCCATTCTGCTATTTCCCTGGGCCACATCCTATCTCTGATTCCCACTGTGCTGCTTCCCAGCAGCCTGAGCATAACACAGCCTCTCCTCTGTTTAACCAGGCCTCTAGCTTCTCTCTAGGCCCTCCCAGCTTCTTCTTTCTCTACTTGAGCACCGCTCCTTTGGGACTCCTCTGTGCCATGCTGCCTTTCCAGGGTCCACCGCTGGGATTAATTCCATCCGTGTAGATTTTTCCATCTGCTTTCCCCATGCCCTTCCCAGACAGAGGGAACTCACTACCTTTTCTCTCCTGGTTTCTCTGTCTGGGATCATCCCTGCTAGCTTTCAGTTCCTTCTTTTATCTGCTTATCCCCAGCTTGGTCTAATAACAAATCAACTCTGACAGATCCTCCAGGTGCATCAGGGTGGGCTAATTGAGCTCTCAGACCCGTTAACCTTTGTTCATCTGAATGGGATAGACACCCCCATTAAGGTGAGGCTTCAATGTTTAATGAGTGAATTAAAGAAGCAACACAATCTTATTTTAAATTTAACTAAATAGTAATATGCAACTTCAATTTTAGGCTTTGAGGATGAAGTATCCAGTTACAAGACTTCCAGTCCATTTCAGAGTTGACAGTGAGAATGAATATATACCACTGGTATCTCCTTTTTTTGTAACAGTCACAGAGGTTAACCATAGGACAAACTGGGAAGTTGCAGGTATGGATAGAGGATTTGCAGAAAAGTTTTTTTGATAACAGACAAGGCTAAGAACAAATGTTAAGATCTGTAAAAATTCTCTCTAAATGGGCATTTCTGCTGGAAGTTTACCTTTCCTTTCTCATCTATTTTCTTAATGGATCCAGGCAAGGACTCCTGCTTAGACCCTGATGTATGTACCAGATCTGTCTCAGTGGTCAAGTAGGACAGCAGAGGGTTGTGATACTGAGCATTGTCTGATTTCTCTCAGCCAAGACGTTCCACTGTTAAAAAGACAGGGTAAAAGATGCAAGAGGAAAATATAAAACCCCAGCCAGGCTGATTTGCTGGTTCTTTCCACTCATTTACCATTGACTTAAATGGGAGCAGGATTCAACCCCCTAACATTTAAAATGTCCCATAGGACCCAATTGGGCAGTCTCCTTCCACAGACACATTGAAGACTATGGGAGTTTTACTTGAACAAGGTACTGCAGGGTTGGAGCTATTGAATTTTTGGTCCAATAGAAGTCAATGGCAAAATTCACACTGACGTCAATGAGACCAGGATTTCACCCATGGATCTTCAAATTTAAAAATTATGCAAGCTGTTCAAGGCAGGGACGCTGGCTTTATGTGTATTTGTACTGTGCCTAGTCCAATGGGTCCTGACTCTGATTTGGTTCTCTGAGAGCAATTGTAATCAAATAAAAAATACCTTCATAATATTAGAACAGAAGGATTTAAATTTGTCCAAATTAGGACCCAGAGTATAATCAACCATATATGCTGCCTAGGTTAATCCATTACCATTTCTAAAAGAAACAATTGAACAAAATCGCCATAAATCATTTCTGTTTGGGCCATATATAGTAGCAAAATACCTGGGAACCAACCTTTTGAGCATTGATTAAGAACTGTTGTATATAAATAATAAAATAATGCTCCTGCAAGAATATTATTCCCTTTCCCTTGTTTTCTGTTATTTCTCTTGCTTTCCTACTTCACTATGATTTGTTGTTATTCATTGGAGTATCAATATAATTTATTTTCTAACCTCCTCAGGGCAGGAACCATATTTTTCTCTTTGTCTATCAAGAAGCATGTATTCCTAATGAGAAACAAAAATATTATTATTCATTAAAATTGAGGCACCATATTATAAATTAAAAGAAATTTAGAGAAATATCAGGTGACTCAGCTTACACTCAACTCTCTGGCATTTCTTCTTGCTTGTCTGTAACAATGTATGGAAGAATCTCTCCAGAGGCACTGTTGGAAGTGGTGAGCTCCAGGGAGGAGGGTGTAAAAGGAGGAGGTGCAGTCACATGACATACGGGACTACAGACAGACTTCTGCACAGAAGGGGGTATAGAGGTGATGGGGAGGATACAAAAGGGTGGTAAGGAGAGAGGCTTGGGTGAGTGAGGGGGGAGCATGAGGAGATGCAGGAGGGAGTGGAGCTGGATAGGGCCTAGCAGGTGAAGAGAAGTCTGACCTTGATGCAGGAGTGTCAGGGAGGGCAGTGCAGGGATCTAAAAAAAATGAGTGGCATGAGCAGAGTGGCAAGGGAAGAAGGTAATTTTAGGAGCAGCATTTTAGCTAAGCTGAGGGGAGCAAGAGCAGAGGCACTGAGGCCAGAGAAGAGAGGGCTGCAGGAGTCAAATGAAGAGATGACCAAGGCAGGGAGCAGAGGTTGAGGGGTGGGGATGGAGAACAGAGAGGATTCAATAGCAGCCTAGCCCTAGGTGACATGATGAAGTAAAAGGCAGCATGGAGATTGCAAGTCTGAGTGGTGGGAAGATCAGGGACAGACTGAGGAGCAGGAGGACTCAAAGTAGCAGGAACTGTCTGTAATGAATCTTATTTTCCTACCTCCTGTTGGCCTAGAATCATAGAATATCAGGTTTGGAAGGGACCTCAGGAGGTCATCTAGTCCTACCCCCTGTTCAAAGCAGGACCAATCCCCAAACAATTTTTGCCCCAGATCCCTAAATGGCCCCCTCAAGGATTGAACTCACAATCTGGGTTTAGCAGGCCAATGCTGAAACCACTGAGCTATCCCTTCCCCCACCTACATGGATGGCAGGGTGGACTCTCTCAGGCCTGGAAAGCACGTTGGGATCCTCAGAGGGTGGTGCTCTACGAGGCCAGGACATTCAGGTTCAAGACAGAGACTGCATTCTTGCCACTCCCACACCTGCTTCAGCAGACAATCCTGCTGGGTCCTTAGAAATCACATAAGCTTTGGTTTGAAGGGTTGTGGTGCCACATAGCCAATCAATTCCAACATTTCAGGCAATGCTGTAGCCATCAGAGGGAAGAACCCTATTGAAAATCAGAAAACCTGAAAGCCTGATTTCCACTGTGTAAGTGAGAGGAAAATCCACCCCTCAGAGTTCCCATTTGTTGCTGCAGGCAGAGGAATCTTTATGGTGGCACACATATCCTAGCAGTTTAATATGCTGCTCTTATTCGGTATACAGCTTAGCCTATATAATCAATAAAGTGTATAACTGTCATAAATATAAAGGGAAGGGTAACCACCTTTCTGTATACAGTGCTATACAATCCCTTCTGGCCAGAGGCAAAATCCTTTCACCTGTAAAGGGTTAAGAAGCTAAGGTAACCTCGCTGGCACCTGACCCAAAATGACCAATGATGGGACAGGATACTTTCAAGTCTGGAGGTGGGCGGGGGGGAAGGCTTTTGTCTGTCTGTATGATACCTTTGCCGGGAACAGATCAAGGATGCAAGCCCTTCAACTCCTGTAAAGTTAGTAAGTAATCTAGCTAGAAAATGTGTTAGGTTTTCTTTGTTTTGGCTTGTAAATTCGCTGTGCTGGAGGGAATGTGTATTCCTGTTTTGTGTCTTTTTGTAACTTAAGGTTTTGCCTAGAGGGATTCTCTATGTTCTGAATCTGACTGCCTGAGAGATTATCTTCCATTCTAATCTTACAGAGTGTTTCTTTTATCTTTGTTTTGTTCTTCTAATAAAGTTCTGTTTTTTTAAGAATCTGGTTGGGTTTTTAGGGTCTTAAAAATCCAAGGCTAGTTTGTCCTCATCTTGTTTATTCTCAAGCCTCCCCAGGAAAGGGGGTGTAAGGGCTTGGGGGGATACTTTGGGGGAAGACTTCTCCAAGTGGTCTCTTCCCAGATTCTTTGTTAAATCGCTTGGTGGTGGCAGCGTACCAGGTTTTAACCGAAGCTGGTTCCCAAGGCAAGAAAGAAATCTGTGCCTTGGGGAAGTTTTAACCTAAGCTGGTAAGAATAAGCTTAGGGGGTCTTTCATGCGGATCCCCACATCTGTACTCTAGAGTGGAGAGGGAACCTTGACATGGTGGCAGAGAGGTGGGATCATTTTGAACCAGAGATAATTTTGAACCAAAAGCACAGACCTGAAGAGGTTGTTTTTGTTTTGTTTTTTTTAATTGAAAGCAGTTAGAGTTTTTTCTGTCTCTTTGCCTGGGGGCAGAGGTGTTAGTGGTTTTAACAAAAGGATTTTTCTGTAGGCTGGGAACAGCTATCAGAGACAAAGGTATCAGGTTACAGCACGGCAAATTTTACAAGCCAGGTTTTTTTCTTCTCACTCTCCAGTATAGCTAGGTTAAAAACAGAGGGGCTAAGATGACAGAAATCAATGCCCAACAGAAACTGGAGATAACCAGACTGGAAGCAGAAGAGAAAGAAAAGGAACACCAGAGACTGGTCGAATTAAAGTGACTCGATATAGAGAAAGAAAAAGCCAGGGCAAAGACAGAAGATGCTACCCATGAGGCTGCCCACAGGAGAGCTATGGAGGAAAAAGAAAAAGAAAAAGCCAGGGCTAAGACAGAGGAGGCTGCCCACAGGAGAGCTATGGAGGAAAAAGAAATGGAGAGGGAAAAGGAGAGGAAGCATGCGCTGGAGATAGAGAAGGCAAGGGCTCTGCAGAATATACCGAATAACCCTAACAATCCTTCCCAACAATCCACAAATGAGAGTGACTATGTCCAAAGTATGATGAATCCAGTGATATTGCTGAATATTTTCTCACCTTTGAGAGACTGTGCACACTCCATAAAATTTCTGACGCTCACAAGATGACCACATTGGTCGCAAAATTGACTGGAAGAGCTCTGGACATATTCAACAAGATGCCTATTGATGAGGCTTCTGACTATGATAAATTCAAGGATTTGGTTTTAAAACAATTTCAAGTTATGCCTGAAACTTACAGAGTAAAATTTAGAGCCCTTAAGAGAGGGCCTGGACTAAGTAATGTGGCTTGTGTAAACCAGATGACAGATCTGTTTGATAAATGGCTCAAAGGACAGGATGTAACTAGCTTTGGAGGAATGCGGGATTTGATGATACAGGAGCAATTCCTGAATATGTCCAAGGATGACATAAAACAGCATTTATGGGATAAGAAAATGGACTCAGCAGGAAGTCTTGCTTCTTATGCTGATCAATACAAGCAGTCCCAGACCACCAGAGAGGCAGGGCAAACCAGAACAAAATGGGTGGAGGGAGGAGAGAGAAACAACGCTGATCGCAGTTTGAGCAGTACCAGAAGGGACACCCTCAGACCACACCCTACTACCAGGAGCAACCCAAAGCGCCGACTACACCCCAAGAAAAACCCCAGACACCTTATCGTCTAACCACACCGTTCTCCAGCAACCCACCTCGCCCCAGTGACCAGTCAGCTGGGCAATGTTTTAAATGTAACGAGCCGGGGCATGTAAAGGCCAACTGCCCCAAGAACCCCAACAGATTACAGTTCATTACACCAGGGTCCCACCAAAGGTCCTCAGGCCCAGATGCCTCCCAGATACCCTCAGATCGGAGGGAAACTGTGAGTGTGGGAGGGAAGACGCTTCACAGCGTGAAGGGACACCGGAGCACAAGTGTCGGCTATCCACGCTTCCTTAGTGGATCCCAATTTAATCGACCCAGAGGTCCTAGTGACTATTCAACCCTTCAAGTCAAACTATTTTGACTTGTCTACAGCCAAGTTGCCGGTCCAGTTCAAGGGCTGCTCAGGAACGTGGACTTTTGCAGTCTATGATGATTATCTCATCCCCATGCTGTTGGGGGAAGACTTGGACAATCATGTGAAGCTAGCCAAGAGGGTGGGAATGGTCACCTGCAGCCAGGCTAAGCAAGCTGTCACACCTAGCTCTGTTCTGGAGAATTCTACCAGGACCCAGTCAGAGGTGATGGAACCGGACCCCATGCCAACATCTGCAACAGCAGTAGTGGATCCAGTCACAGAGACCCAGACAGAGCCAGTCCCAGAACTGGAACCGGCGGAACAACCAGAACCATTGCCAGCACTGAATCCAGTGCTTGCAACCCCAACACCAGAGGGCCCCACCAAACCTGCACTGGCAGCCGATAACCCTACACAAGAGGCTCAGCCGGAGCCTGAACCCCAACATAGTGCACCAGTAGAGAGCGGTTCACAGTCAACGGAAACAGCCCCATCACCTGCATCGCTTCCAGAGGGACCAAGCCCAGGTCCACAATCCAATGAGGAACTGATGTCTCCAGCATCAAGGGAACAGTTCCAGACCGAACAGGAAGCAGATGAAAGCCTCCAGAGAGCTTGTACTGTGGCACGGAGCAACGCACCGCCTCTCAGCTCTTCTAATCGATCCAGGTTTGTTGTAGAAAAAGGACTTTTATACAAGGAAACTCCTTCTGGTGGACACCAGGAAGACTTGCATCCTCAGAGACAGTTGGTAGTTCCAACTAAATACCGGGTAAAGCTCTTAAGCTTAGCCCACGATCATCCTACTGGCCATGCTGGGGTGAACAGAACCAAAGACCATTTGGGAAAGTGATTCCACTGGGAGGGAATGGGCAAGGATGTTTCTACCTACGTCCAGTCTTGTGAGGTGTGCCAAAGAATGGGAAAACCCCAAGACCAGGTCAAAGCCCCTCTCAAGCCACTCCCCATCATTGAGGTTCCATTTCAGTGAGTAGCTGTGGATATTCTGGGTCCTTTTCCGAAAAAGACCCCAAGAGGAAAGCAGTACATACTGACTTCCATGGATTTTGCCACCCGATGGCCAGAAGCAGTAGCTCTAAGCAACACCAGGGCTAAAAGTGCGTGCCAGGCACTGACAGACATTTTTGCCAGGGTAGCTTGGCCCTCCGACATCCTTACAGATGCAGGAACTAATTTCCTAGCAGGAACCATGGAAAGCCTTTGGGAAGCTCATGGGGTGAATTACTTGGATGCCACCCCTTACCGCCATCAAACAAATGGCCTGGTAGAGAAGTTTAATGGAACTTTGTGGGCCATGATACTTAAATTCGTAAATGAGCACTCCAATGATTGGAACCTAGTGTTGCAGCAGTTGCTCTTTGCCTACAGAGCTGTACCACATCCCAGTTTAGGGTTTTCACCATTTGAACTTGTATACGGCCGTGAGGTTAAGGGGCCATTACAGTTGGTGAAGCAGCAATGGGAGGGGTTTACACCTTCTCCAGGAACTAACATTCTGGACTTTGTAACCAACCTACAAAACACCCTCCGAACCTCTTTAGCCCTTGCTAGAGAAAACCGAAAAGATGCTCAAAAAGAGCAAAAAGCATGGTATGATAAACATGCCAGAGAGCGTTCCTTCAAAGTAGGGGACCAGGTCATGGTCTTAAAGGCGCTCCAGGCCCATAAAATGGAAGCATTGTGGGAAGGGCCATTCACGGTCCAAGAGCGCCTGGGAGCTGTTAATTATATCATACCATTCCCCACCTCCAACCGAAAGCCTAAGGTGTACCATATTAATTCTCTAAAGCTCTTTTATTCCAGAGAATTAAAGGTTTGTCAGTTTACAGCCCAGGGAGGAGATGATGCTGAGTGGCCTGAAGGTGTCTACTATGAAGGGAAAAGTGCTGGTGGCGTGGAAGAGGTGAACCTCTCCATGACCTTTGGGTGTAGGCAGCGACAGCAGATCAAGGAGCTGTGCACTAGCTACGAGCCAATGTTCTCAGCCACCCCAGGACTGACTGAATGGGCATACCACTCCATTGACACAGGTAATGCTCACCGAATTAGAGCCCAACCTTACCGGGTGTCTCCTCAGGCTAAAACTGCTATAGAACGGGAGGTCCAGGATATGCTACAGATGGGTGTAATCCGCTCCTCTGGCAGTGCTTGGGTAACTCCAGTGGTTCTAGTTCCCAAACCAAATTGGGAGATACGTTTTTGCATGGACTACCATAAGCTTAAATGCTGTAACTCGCCCAGGCAACTATCCAATGGCACGCACAGATGAACTATTGGAGAAACTGGGACGGGCCCTGTGCATCTCTACCCTGGACTTAACCAAGGGGTATTGGCAGGTACCGCTAGATGAATCTGCCAAGGAAACGTCAGCCTTCATCATACATGCTGGGCTGTATGAATGTAATGTGCTCCCTTTCGGGCTGCGGAATGCACCCGCCACCTTCCAAAAACTTGTAGATGGTCTCCTAGCGGGATTGGGAGAATATGCAGTTGCCTACCTTCACAATGTGGCCATATTTTCGGATTCCTGGGCAGAACACCTGGAACATCTACAAAAAGTCTTTGAGCGCATAAGGGAGGCAGGACTAACGTTAAGGCTAAGAAGTGTCAAATAGGCCTAAACAGAGTGACTTACTTATAGAATCATAGAATATCAGGGTTGGAAGGGACCTCAGGAGGTCATCTAGTCCAATCCCCTGCTCAGAGCAGGACCGATCCCCAATTAAATCATCCCAGCCAGGGCTTTGTCAAGCCTGACCTTAAAAACTTCTAAGGAAGGAGATTCCACCACTTCCCTAGGTAACGCATTCCAGTGTTTCACCACCCTCCTAGTGAAAAAGTTTTTCCTAGTATCCAACCTAAATCTCCCCCACTGCAACTTGAGACCATTACTCCTTGTTCTGTCATCTGCTACCACTGAGAACAGTCTAGAACCATCCCCTTTGGAACCCCCTTTCAGGTAGTTGAAAGCAGCTATCAAATCCCCCCTCATTCTTCTCTTCCGTAGACTAAACATCCCCAGTTCCCTCAGCCTCTCCTCATAACTCATGTGTTCCAGTCCCCTAATCATTTTTGTTGCCCTCCGCTGGACTCTTTCCAGTTTTTCCACATCCTTCTTGTAGTGTGGGGCCCAAAACTGGACACAGTACTCCAGATGAGGCCTCACCAGTGTCGAATAGAGGGGAACGATCACGTCCCTCGATCTGCTGGCAATGCCCCTACTTATACATCCCAAAATGCCATTGGCCTTCTTGGAAACAAGGGCACACTGTTGACTCATATCCAGCTTCTCGTCCACTGTCACCCGTAGGTCCTTTTCTGCAGAACTGCTGCCAAGCCATTCGGTCCCTAGTCTGTAGGGGTGCATTGGATTCTTCCGTCCTAAGTGCAGGACTCTGCACTTGTCCTTGTTGAACCTCATCAGATTTCTTTTGGCCCAATCCTCCAATTTGTCTAGGTCTCTCTGTATCCTATCCCTATCCTCCAGTGTATCTACTTCTCCTCCCAGTTTAGTGTCATCTGCAAACTTGCTGAGGGTGCAATCCACACCATCCTCCAGATCATTTATGAAGATATTGAACAAAACCGGCCCCAGGACCGACCCTTGGGGCACTCCACTTGATACCGGCTGCCAACTAGACATGGAGCCATTGATCACTACCCGTTGAGCCCGACAATCTAGCCAACTTTCTATCCACCTTATAGTCCATTCATCTATCCCATACTTCTTTAACCTGCTGGCAAGAATACTGTGGGAGACAGTGTCAAAAGCTTTGCTAAAGTCAAGGAACAACACGTCCACTGCTTTCCCTTCATCCACAGAGCCCATTATCTCATCATAGAAGGCAATTAGATTAGTCAGGCATGACTTGCCCTTGGTGAATCCATGCTGACTGTTCCTGATCACTTTCCTTTCCTCTCCTCTAAGTGCTTCAGCATTGATTCCTTGAGGACCTGCTCCATGATTTTCCCAGGGACTGAGGTCAGGCTGACTGGCCTGTAGTTCCCAGGATCCTCCTTCTTCCCTTTTTTAAAGATGGGCACTATGTGGGTCAAGGAACTATCAACCCCATACAGGCCAAAGTGGATGCTATCCAAAAGTGGCCTGTCCCAAAGCCAAAGAAACAGGTCCAATCCTCCTTAGGCTTGGCCGGATATTACAGGCGATTTGTCCCACAATACAGACAAATCGCCGCCCCACTGACAGACCTAACCAAAAAGGAACAGCCAAATGCAGTTGAGTGGACTGAAGAGTGTCAGAAGGCCTTTAACCAGCTTAAAGCGAAACTCATATCTGACCCTGTGCTAAGGGCCCCAGACTTTGACAAACCTTTCCTAGTAACCACAGATGCATCCGAGCGTGGTGTGGGAGCAGTCTTAATGCAGGAAGCACCAAATCAAGAATTCCATCCTGTCGTGTTTCTCAGCAAGAAGCTGTCTGAGAGGGAAAGCCAATGGTCAATCAGTGAAAAGGAATGTTACGCCATTGTCTACGCTCTGGAAAAGCTACACCAATACATTTGGGAACGGCGTTTCCACCTGCAAACCGACCATGCTTCGCTACAGTGGCTTCATGCTGCCAAGGGAAATAACAAAAAACTTCTTTGGTGGAGTTTAGCTCTCCAAGATGTTGATTTCGACACACAAAGCATTTCAGGAGCTTCTAACAAAGTGGCTGATGCACTCTCCCATGAAAGCTTCCCAGAATCAACTGGCTAAAATCGTCCTTGAGATGCGGAAAATATTGTTAGTCTTTATACAAGTTGTAGTATATGTGGAGATGTATGTGTCTTATTAACTCTGTTTTCTCCTAGAGCTCCAGGAAGAAATCACAGCCAGTGTTTCACCCTATCTGTGATTTGCGGGGCGTGTCATAAATATAAAGGGAAGGGTAACCACTTTTCTGTATACGGTGCTATACAATCCCTCCTGGCCAGAGGCAAAATCCTTTCACCTGTAAAGGGTTAAGAAGCTAAGGTAACCTCGCTGGCACCTGACCCAAAATGACCAATGAGGGGACAAGATACTTTCAAGTCTGGAGGTGGGCGGGGGGGAAGGCTTTTGTCTGTCTGTGTGATACCTTTGCCGGGAACAGATCAAGCATGCAAGCCCTTCAACTCCTGTAAAGTTAGTAAGTAATCTAGCTAGAAAATGCGTTAGGTTTTCTTTGTTTTGGCTTGTAAATTCGCTGTGCTGGAGGGAATGTGTATTCCTGTTTTTGTGTCTTTTTGTAACTTAAGGTTTTGCCTAGAGGGATTCTCTATGTTCTGAATCTGACTGCCTGTGAGATTATCTTCCATTCTAATCTTACAGAGTGTTTCTTTTATCTTTGTTTTGTTCTTCTAATAAAGTTCTGTTTTTTAAGAATCTGGTTGGGTTTTTAGGGTCTTAAAAATCCAAGGCTGGTTTATGCTCATCTTGTTTATTCTCAAGCCTCCCCAGGAAAGGTGGTGTAAGGGTTTGGGGGGATATTTTGGGGGAAGACTTCTCCAAGTGGTCTCTTCCCGGATTCTTTGTTAAATCGCTTGGTGGTGGCAGCGTACCAGGTTTTAACCTAAGCTGGTTCCCAAGGCAAGAAAGAAATCTGTGCCTTGGGGAAGTTTTAACCTAAGCTGGTAAGAATAAGCTTAGGGGGTCTTTCATGCAGGTCCCCACATCTGTACCCTAGAGTTCAGAGTGGGGAGGGAACCTTGACAATAACCCTCTAGTTTGAAGTTGTCATCTGTAGCAACTGTCAGCGTTTCAGGATAACTGCACCTGTATTTCCGCTCCATGGTCCCTCAAGAGCACTCACGTAAGATTTCAGGCTCCCAGCCATCACATCTCTGAGGTGGAGACTGATGCCTCTTTCTCCCTCCTGACAAAGGGTATTAAGGCTGCACAGCCCATGCCATCCACTATGAAATCCCCAGCAGGCCAGGTCACCTAATGGCCAGCATTGTCCAAGGACAATGTTTTTACCAGTGACCACACAGCTCTTCCAAAGCAAAGTACATTTATTCTTAGCCAAAAGTATCACAGACAAAACATATACAGAATCAATGAACAGATTTAAACACGCACTGAACGTTCCAGGAATCAACTAGCAATTTTATGGGGCCCTAGTAAGCCAAAGTCTTTCCAACTTTTCAGCAAGGGCTGGGGTCCTCTCTAGGACCCAAGGTCCTGACCATTTTTTGAATTAAATGCAAGAGAGACACACAAGTCTTTTTAAACTCAGCCCTAAACCAGTATATGCAAACCACCCCATTAGAGAGTACTCCTCTGGAGCTGTTTACAATCTGTGGGACTGTTGTGATCTCACACACACACCTGTTCTGAGTTCCTAGAGGAACTCTGATAATCTTGCCCCATGGAGTTGCATACAATCTTTGGCCTACAATGATACATAAACATTTGTAAACTTAATACAATATGGTCCCCAAAGATATTGCATGCAGTTGCACTAACTGTCACAGCAACCTTAAAGTATGTTCCTTTATTTTGCTTTTTGTAATATTATATAATTGGAGTCCCCAGTCTGTATGTTTTTGTGGATACAGGGAAATTTTTCAAGAAAAGGGGAATTTTTATTTATTTATTTATTTTCGCAAGGAGGCTAAAAATTGTGCTGATTATCCTTTCTCTGTGATGCTCAGAAACTCAAGGATAGGTGAGTGATCAAAACTACATAAAGGCTGGATCCTACAAGATTCTGAGAACCTCTCACAGTATTGAGTGCCCCTAGCTCCCATTCTTTAATGGAAGGTCATGGTATTTTGCATCTCGCAGGAAGCTCTCACCATCTCACAAAGGGTAGGCCTTTAGACTAAATGGGCTAAAACACTCCTCTTCCCTTGTCTGTCTGTTAGTCACAGAACCTATATTACCAACTACCTGTAATATAGAAAATGGAATTATTTAAAAATGTGGGGGAAAGAAAAAATTGACTTACTCTACTGTTTTACAGGTACCAACGAAACACCAAGCATGTTAAAAATGAGAGAATATTTAGCTGATAAACTCAACAATACACTGTATAATCCAGAAGCCCTAGCCCTAAACATATATGTAAGTGGTTTTGCTTTTGTTTTTTGGGGGTTTTTTTCAGATAAAAATAAAAATTTTGGACAAAAATGGGCATGAATCGAAACTACATATCCAAACACCATTCAACTCTGAGGAAGTTCTGATCTGAATCCAAACTTCCTTTCTGTATAAAACCCAGATCCAAGCACACCAGTTCATAGATCAGACCCATCTGTAGATTGGATAAACTGTCTTTTATACCTTATGAACATACCATATGTAGCCTTTAAAGGTGCTGATACTTTAGATAGTAGAGAAAGTATTTGGTGGTAGTTTCACATATGATCCTTTTGACTGTTACTTTATATGTCTTGTTCAAGATCTTACCATCACTCACTTAACCAGCCTGTTGTATATGCAGTCACCAATATGTTCCTTTGGAAAAAATACTGATTACTAAATAAGGGCATATTTGATCTATCAATCTAATCTACTTTATCTATCTAATCTAATCTATCCATAGATTGTTTTCTAAGCAGTTTTAGTAAGCCTCTAAATTGCTGCTGGTATACAAAATTCTGGGTATAGTCTTTAGAAGCCACTTTGGAATATTTTGCCTAAACTTTTAAATATCAAAACTGCATATTAGAGCTGAGCAAAATTTGGAATTTCAGTTCCATCCCATAAGAAATTTTGGGGGAAGTTCTATGACGTGTATTATGCAGGAGGTCAAACTAAATGATCACAGCAGTCCCTTCTGGCCTTAAAATTTTGAAAACATTTGTTTTAATCCTAAAATAGGCTGAAACATTGATATTTCTATATTTTTTGCTGAATGGAAATTCTGAAAATTTTCACTGCAGAAATTTCAAAATGTTTCATTTCAACATTTTTCATTTTTGATAGAATCAAACCATTTGACATTTCTGAAATCTAAATGTTTCATCTGGTTTTGCTGAAATGACCCGAAAGCTTCTTTCAAGTCAGATCAACATTAAATTCATTTCCCTAGCTTGGTGAGCTGGATCCACATTGCATTGTGGGAGATGTAGTCTTCCAGGGAACCCAGCCTACAACTCCCATAAGGCCAAGTGCTAGGGAAATGCAGTTTAAATATTTTATTAACTGATCTGAAGTGAAACATTTTGGGTCAGTTCAGTAAACAAAATATTCTAAATCTGGTTAAATTGACTCCAAAAAATGTCATTTCATTTTTTCTATGGAAAATCAAAAATATTGGCATAACATTTTATTTTTGTTTTCAGTTGAAACATCATTCTGATGGAAAATGCTCAAACCACTCTCCTGCCTAGTACTCTAGCAGCCCTTTCTTCTAAAATGCTTTTTAAAATAATTTTATTAAAATACAGTAGCATTTTATTAAAAATATGCTTTGCGTATTTTAGCTTTTTTGCTTTCTTCTAAAGTTTTCAATCAAAATATTAAAATAAACAATATTAAGCACTGCTTAAAAATTAAATTTTGAAAGATTTTGGTGTGTTTGGGAGAGTCCTACGCTTTTCTTCTGTATGAAAGATTATGGGCCAAATTCAGCACAGGTGTAACTCCAGTGAACTTATGGCCATTTATACCAGGGCTAAATTTAGCACTTGGTTTTTCATTTAACTTCTTTCAGAAGTTAGAAACCAACATTGGCGTCTCCTAGTGAAGTATTCAGGGGACCAGTTATGGCCTCATTTCCGAGTAAATCCACTTAGAGATGCCACTTTCTGAGAGCAATCTGCTCTGCATGTTTTGGAGCAGCAGAACCCATGTCCTCTGCACCTTCAAAATGTAAAAAACACTCTAATTTGTCCTAGTATGCTAATGAGATTTGGAAATACCCAGTCTTTTGATTTCCACATCAGCTGTTCTGAAGTGGAATTGGAAGTAGGCAAGAGTATTCTGTTCCCTTTGCCCCCATGCTGTCCTGCTGCTGAGTCTTCTCTGATAAGGAGGGAAATGAAGATGACCCTCTGGATTTTAGGAGCAACCTATGGAGAAAACATGCAGTTTGCAGTAGCGCTCCTCATGGTCTGCTCCCCAGTCCTTATCAATTTAAGGTTGATGCACACCACAATCAAGAAATCACACACTTAGAGGAAGATTGTTGGCCCCCCGATGGCTCCAATTTAATCCCCTGCCTTACTTGATCTGCAAGCAAGATAGGTTTGTCCCTCACTAGTTGCTCTTACTTTTGCCAACTTTGCATGCAAAACTGCAAAAGAGTTTCAAGGAACCAGCTGAAAATGCTTTCTGTACATGTTTCTGCTCAACAGGGCCTTCAATATGTATTTTCTTTAATGAAACAAATTTTGTTCTTAAAACAAAAATTCCATCAATGCTGCTATTGTTTTGTTTTCACAGGGGTCTGAGCTTTTTCATTTCAGGGTAGCAACTATTCCTGGAGTCTCCTTTTGTAATCTACTTGATGAATTTCAGGTACAGTTAATAGCCCATAATTTCAACAGATGTCACTTTAAAAAAAATGATCACAGCATTTCAAATGAAAGACAAGAGCTATCACAAAAGGTGTACTTGCTAAACTTGGATTTACACATTCTGTAGAACAGGGATACTGCCCCCATGTACTGCCATTCACACAACTGGTCTTCCTCAGATGTGTCCCGGAGTCCAAAATTTCCACAGCATTTTGTGGAAGTTGCTGGGCCTTGCAGCTCTCCAAAGGAGGTACATAGGAATTGTACGATGGCAGCTGAGGATGACCAGATTTCAAGTGACTGAGCAAATTAACAGGAAGTAGATATTGGCAAAAAAAGTGAGTTTCAGCTTCCTGATATAGCTGGCCATTCCACTTTTGGTGGTCCTAAGCCAGAGGAAGAAAGCAGATATCGAATGGGAACACTGTCCCATCCGTACTAAGTCACTACTTCTCTGCAACAGGTCTGAGACTCCTGCCGCTCTGTCCTGGCTCCCTGATCAGTATGGTGCCTGGCCTATCCATTCCCAGAATTCACACTTCAAAAGGGATTACAAAAGACATGGAAAGTTAATGAATATAAATTAAAACAATCTCCAGTCCCCTTCCTGTAACCCTTGGGTGGGCTAGAGTTCACTTCATTGCCGTTCTCCAATGCCTAAAAAGCCCAACTCCCATAGAAAAGTAGCTACAGACCCAGAGTTCAGTCTCTAAGGATTTTCAGCAAGGATTGCAAAGGGTGAATCTCCCCACATTCAAGTCCCAAAAGGAGCTAAAGAAATGAATTTAATTAAATAACTTTATAAAATCTTATGATAAAGAAACAAATAATCTCACTTTTACAGCATAACATGGCTATTTTATAATCCACAGACATTATCTTCACAGTTATACATAAACATAAATAAAGAAAACAAATTAAGATTGGAACAGTTCAGTCCCCAAAGGGTTAGGTTTAGTTCACCTAAGTCTCAGTTAGTCTTTAATCACCAAATCTACACATCCCTCCACTTGCTTCTAGGAATCTTCAGTTGGAATCTATGCAGACTCTTCTTCTGCTGAAAGCACTGTTAGCTAGTCAGCTAACTGATTAACCAATCACTCAGTCAAGTGTATAGATTTAAAGAAAACCATGTTAAAAGAAAATACAAAACTGAGAATAGCAAAATATAAATGACACTTTCCCCATTACTACATTTAAAGAAAAGTTGGTGAATCAGACTAGTTGAGACAATTTAACTAGAACAGTTTGGCTAAAATCAAAACAACATTCAAAGCATACAACTAAAATAGAAGTTATTTTTCCCTCCCAATTTCCTATAATTAATTTGCTATAATTAACATTGCCCATGCTTCCCTGTTTGAGGGTTAACAATATCACTAACCTGCTGCAACAGCCTGCTTTCTACTCCTGGGCTCAGCTTCTCTCAGCTCACACAGGGGACATGTCCCTTTGTAAAGCAGCTGCCCTGACTGCTTGCCCTCATGGAGTCTGACCCCAGCAACAGGGAACCTGTTGGAGCATAACCAAAACTTCCACACCCAAATCCAGAAGCTTCTGGATGTGGAGTGCTAAATCTGCCTAGCAACAATGACCCAGACACAACTCACTCCTACCTCCCGCAATGGGTCTTTTAAAGAGATATCTCCCTATTAGACACAGGGGTTACATTCCCACTTGCAGATGCCCACATCTGCAGAGAGCCCTCCAAGTGGAATGCTATTGCTGAGGCAGCTGATATCAAAGCACTTTAAGAAAAGGTCAATATCATTATCCCCATCTTACAGAGGGGCAACATTAGCGCCTAGAGGCCCAAATCAGGATCAAGGCTCCATTATGCTGAGTGATATACAAATCTATTCAATAGATACATAATCCCTGCTCCACAGTCAAAGAAGACAAGTGATATATTAAGGGAGGGGAGAGAGGGTGTATATAAGAGACTTGGTGAAATAATACACATGAATATTTGGTATAGAAGGGTATAGCTTACTCAGGAAGGACAGGCAGGGGAAAAAGGAAGAAGGTGTTACCTTGTATATCAAAGATATATACACTCAGACTGAGTTTGAGATGGAAACAGGAGATGGACTTGTTGAAAGTCCCTGGGTAAAAGAGGTTAAAAAAAAACAAGGGTGATGTCATGGTAGGGGGTCCACTATAGACTACTTATTCAAGAAAAAGAGGTGGATGAGACTTTTTTTAAACAACTAACAAAATCATTCAAAGCACAGGACTTGGTGGTGATGGAGGATTTTAATTTCACAGACATCTGTTTGGGAAAATAATACAGCAGGGCACAGATTATCCAACAAATTCTTGGAATACACTGGAGACAATTTTTCATTTCAGAAGGTGGAGAAAGCAACTAGGGGAGAGGCTGTTATAGATTTGATTTTGACGAATAGGGAGGAACTGGCTGAGAATTTGAAAGTGGAAAGTGGAAATTTGAAAGTGATCATGAATTGGTACAGTTCATGATTCTAAGGAATGGTAGGAGGGAAAACACCACAATAAAGGTAGACTTTAGCAAACTCAGAGAGTTGGTCGATAAGATCCTATGGGAAGCAAGTCTAAGGAGAAAAACAGTTTGAGAGAGTTGGTGCTTTTTCAAGGAGACATTATTAAGGGCACAAGAGTAAACTATCCCGCTGTGCAGCAAAGATAGGAAGTATGGAAAGAGACCATCCTGGCTCTCCTAGCAGATCTTTAATTGTCTGAAACTCAAAAAAAAGTCCTACAAAAAGTGGAAACTAGGTCAAATTACAAAGGAGGAATATGAACACACAACACAAGCAAAATTTTAAAAGGCCAAGGCACCAAATGAGATTAAACTAGCTAGAGACATATAGGGCAACAAGAAAACATTCTGCAAATATATTAGAAGCAAGAGGAAGACCAAGGACAGGGTAGGCCTGTTACTCAATGAGTAAGGACAGACAATAACAGAAAATGTGGAAATAGCAGAAGTGCTAAATGACTTCTTTCTTTCAGTTTTCACCCAAAAGGATAGTAACAATTGGACATCTAACATAGTGAACATCAGTGAAAATGAGGTAGGATCTGAGGCTAAACTAGGGAAAGAACAAGTTAAAAATTACTTAGCCCTGGTCTACACTCGGGGGGGTGGGGGAGGATTGATCTAAGTTACGCAACTTCAGCTACGTGAATAAAGGAGCTGAAGTCGACGTACTTAGATCAATTTACCATGGTGTCTCCACCGCGGTGAGTCGACTGCTGCCGCTCCCCCATCAACTTTGCCTGCACCTCTCACGGTGCTGGAGTACAGGAGTCAACGGGAGAGCACTCGGGTTGATTTATCACGTCTAGACTAGACACGATAAATCGATCGATCGCTGCCCACCGATCCAGCGGGTAGTGAAGACATACCCCAAGACAAGCTAGATGTCTTAAACCAGGGCCTGATGAAATACATCTTAGCATGCTCAAAGAGCTAACTGAGGAGATATCTGAGCCATTAGCAATTACCTTTGAAAACTCATGTAAGATGAGAGAGATTCCAGAGGACTGAAAGAAGGCAAATATAGTGCCAGGCTATAAAAGGGGGAATAAGGACAACCCAGAGAATTACAGACCAGTCAGCTTAACTTCAGTACCTGGAAAGATAATGGAGCAAATAATCAAGCAATCAATTTGAAAACACCTAGAAAATAATGAGGTGATAAGGAACAGTCATAATGGATTTGTCAAGAACAAATCATGTCAAACCAACCCAATAGCTTTCTTTGACAGAGTAACAAGCCTTGTGGATGGGGGGAAAGCAGTAGATGTGGTATATCTTGATTTTAGTAAGGCTTTTGATACTGTCTCGCATGACCTTCTCATAAACAAACTAGGGAAATGCAATCTAGATGGAGCTACTATAAAGTGGGTGCATAACTAGTAGGACAACCATTCCCAGAGAGTAATCATCAGTGGTTCACAGTCAAGCTGGAAGCCCATGTCAAGTGGGGTCCCACTGGGTCCAGTTCTGTTCAATATCTTCATCAATGATTTAGATAATGGCATTGAGAGTACACTTGTAAAGTTTGTGGATGACACCAAGCTGGGAGGGGTTGCAAGTGCTTTGGAGGATAGGATTAAAGTTCAAAATGGTCTGGAGAAACTGGAGAAATGGTCTGAAGTAAATAGGATGAAAGTCAATAAGGACAAATGCAAAATACTCCATTTAGGAAGGAAGAATCAGTTGCACACATACAAAATGGGAAATGACTAGCTAGGAAAGGAATCTGGGGTTATAGTGGATCACAAGCTAAATATGAGTCAACAGTGCAACACTGTTGTAAAAAAAGCAAACTTCATTCTGGGATGTATTAGCAGGAATGTTGTAAACAAGACACAAGAAGTAATTCTTCTGCTCTTCTCCATGCTGGTAAGGCCTCAACTGGAGTATTGTGTCCAGTTCTGGGTGCCACATTTCAGGAAAGATGTGGACAAATTGGAGAAAGTCCAGAGGAGAGAGAAAAATGATTAAAGATCTAGAAAACATGATCTATGCGGAAAGATTGACAAAAATTGGTTTGTTTAGTCTGGAAAAGGGAAGACTGAGGGGGACATGATAAACTTTTATGTACTTGAAAACTGTTAGAAGGAAGGTGAAAAATTGTTCTAGTTAATCTCTGAGGATAGAACAAGAAGTAATAGCAAGGGCGGTTTAGGTTAGACATTATGAAAATCTTCCTAACTGTCAGGGTAGTTAAGCAGTGGAACAAATTGCCAAGGGAGGTTGTGGAACCTCCATCACTGGAGGTTTTTAAGAACAGGTTAGACAAACACCCATCAGGAATTGTTTAGTTATTACTTAGTCCTGGCTTGAGGGCAGGCCAGTCCTACATTTCTATGATTCTGCAGAAATTCTACATAATTGTTTTTATTTACAAAAGTACATTCCCCCACATCCCCACTCCATCGTCTGACTGTGCTTCCCCCGAGCTTTGAACCTAGCTGTTCTATGCTGGAATATTTGTTGTAGGTGTTGTGACAGGGATGGGTCTAGGAGAGAGATTTGTAAGAAGGGATGAGGAGTGGCTTTATGAATCAGCTCAGGAAGAGCATTCCCTGTTTAAAGAACAAAATGGAAGACGGTGTATAGAAATCTGTCTGACAAGCTGAATGAGACATTGAAGCTGGCATTGCTGGAAGAGGCAGAGAGTAATGCAATCAGAGACCAGAGCAGATAGGTAGGGAGAGGGAGATCCATAACTGGTCTTGAAAGGAAGAACAAGAAACTTGACCTTGATTCAGTGGCTAAGTGAGCATAGGTTCTGGAACTAGGAGTGCTGGGGGTGCTGCTGCACCCCCTGGCTTGAAGTGGTTTCCATCATATACAGGGTTTACAGTTTGGTTCAATGGCTCTCAGCACCCGCACTATACAAATTGTTCCAGCACCCCTGTAAGTGAGAGCCCCATGGTAGGAAGGATCCGAAGAAGGGATGATGATGTGGTCAAAGCAGTGGCCAAGGAAGATGGACATTAGCAGTTGCTTTTTGTACAGACTGGGGAGAGGTGGGGGCTGATTTGAGTATGAGGGAGGCCAGAGAAAAAGAGATTGCAGTAATAAACATGGAAGATGCTGAGAGCATTAGTGCAGAAAGAAATGTTCAGATTTTGGAAATGTGATGGAGGCAGAAGTGGCAGGGTTTGGACATAGCCTTGATGTGCGGGTTAAGAGAAAGGAAAGAATCAAAGATGACCAGGTTGGTGAGCAATGAGGAGGCTGGTGGTGGTGATGACAGTCAGGAAGAAAGGGCAAAGCAGAGAGGGTTTCAGATCATGAGTACAATCTGTTGCTATGTTCCTAACGCAGTTCAGTTCATGGCACTGCTTGATTAAGAACTAAGTTTTTAGGGCAGTTTTGCAGGTCTTCCAATGCAGATGGTTAGAGAAATGAAGCAATTTCAGGGATGGAATACCCAGAAAGATGGTTTTATTTACTAACCATAAATTTGTGCTTGGATATTATGGTCATGAGTGTGTTAGAAATACTTACGTGGGCAGATTAGATAGCAACAGCTTTTATATCTTTAAGAATTATAGTTCGGATTTGATAGGCATCAATGACGCATTGGAAAAATAGGTATGTTTTTTACAGTAAGATAGGTAACACATTGTAAAGTCCTAGTAGGGTCATGTCAAAATGTAATTTTACCTCTGTGTAGCTGGTCAAGATGAACCATAGGCTAAGCAGAATTTCTAAGAGGAAGCTGATGATGAAAGAAGAGATAATGTAATATTTAGCCAAGGAAACCATTTTTATGAGAGATGAGTGTAAAGAAATATTATACTTGTTTAAGAGAGACTGTTTCACAACTTCAAAGATCTTAACAAACATTAACTAACTAGTAAAAGGATGAAAGCATGGAGTTTTATGCAAAAGGATTGCTGTGGGTTTTTTTTTTTAAAGTGTGGACTCTTATTTCACGGAAGCAATTGCTAGAATATATTTACAGCCATAGCCATGGCAAATTACATTCAATAAAGCCGTGCTTTTCAAACTTTTTTTTCTGGCGACCTAGTTGAAGAAAATTGTTGATGCCCGTGACCCAATGGAGCTGGGGCAGAGGGGTTTGGGGTGTGGGAGGGGCTCGGGGCTGGGGCAGAGGGTTGGGGTGTGGGAGGGGGTCAGGTATCTGGGCTGGAGGTGCAGGCTCTGGGGTGGGGCCAGGGATGAGGGGTTTCGGGTGAAGGAAGGGGCTCCAGGTTTGGGGGGGCTCAGGACTGGGGATTGGGGTGTGGGCTTAGCTCGGGTGGCTCCCGATCAGCAGTGCAGCAGGGGTGCTAAGGCAGGCTTCCTGCCTGTCCTAGTACTGCGGACTGCACTGCACCCTGGAAGCAGCCAGCAGCAGGTCCGGCTCCTAGGCGGAGAACCACAAGTGGCTCCACGCAGCTCTTGCCTGCAGGCACTGCCTTCACCCAGCTCCCATTGACCAGGAATCAGCCAATGGGAGTGCGGAGTTGGTGCTTGGGGTGGGGCAACGCGTGGAGCCCCGTGCGCGCACACACGCACATGCGCGCACACACGCACATGCGCACACACCCCTGCCTAGGAGCCAGATCTGCTGCTGACCGCTTCCAGGGCATAGCGCGGTGTCAGAACACGTAGGAACCAGCCTGCCTTAGCTGGGCAGCACCGCTGACAGGACTTTTAACGGCCAGGTTAGCGGTGCTGACCAGAGCCGCCACAACCCAGTGCCTTACATTCCATGACCCAGTACTGGGTTGTGACCCACAGTTTGAAAACCACTGCATTAAAGGACTTAATGGTCCTTATAATAATATCTAAAATCAGTGTTCTCTGTAGGAGAAAAGTATTTCCTTTTATATTGTACAAAAGACTGTCCTGAGCATAACAAATGCAAAATAATGCTTCACAGAAGATGATAGTCTAGAGTATACTAACCAAACTCATCCCTGGTATAACTTCTTTTGTGGAGTCATGTCAGGAATGAATCAGACCCAGGATATCTTACATCAAAGTAAGAAGGCATGTGCATAATCTGAAGTTAGACCACTTTTATACAGTCCAAAATATTATATCTGAACTCTTTAGTTTGTCTAATTTAATCCCCAACATTGGTCCCATTGAAGCAATGGCAAAACTTCTGCTGATTTCAATGGAGCAGAACTGGGTCCTATGATTTTCAGCTCCTGGGGAACAATCTCCCTTTTCTTTCTCTTTGTTGAATACACTAACACTATTAACAAATAATAAATAGGAAGTGTTAAAACTTTGTGTTAGTATTTTAATTGTTAGACTAAGACAATGTAAGGATATGTTAAATGTTTTCTGTTGCAGATTTATGTTGATGATGCTCCTCTGGCCTTCCCAGGACGATATCTTGTTAGCACAGTAACAGCTGTATTAGTAGGAGGCATCATCTTTGTTGCATTTATAATGCAAATGTATGAAATAAACATATGGAACAAAGTGAAAAGTAAACTGAGGAAAAAGAACAAAGTATCGGTGTCTGAAACCTCAGCAACTGTTACTTCTACTTCTTCCTAGGCTGGACAACCACACTTCTAAATGAAATACAAGGTGACACCCAAGAGCAAGTTATTCCATCCCCCTTTATTAAACCTATCTCTTACCTACATTTCCCAAAGACGTACGTTGAAAGTAATTTCCTATTTAATATTGTTATGTTATATATCTTCCTTCATTGATATTTTTGCATCTGTAATTTTTCCATCAGAATTTGGTTTCTTTGTAAATGTATGTATTGAAATCTACAGGAAAATATATTCATTTACAAATTATTTTATTAAGAAACTGTTTTCAGATGTTGTAAAGAACTTTGTTTGTTTGTAATAAGGAACTACTTAATATAAGTCAGAGTGCCAATACAGTAAAAGTGTGTAATAACACTAACACTTTGTTATGAAGAGAGCTGGTAAGCCTTGGCTAGGCAGCATTGCAAGCATTGTTCCGTTTATTCGCCTCAGCGAGGTAAAAATAACAAGAGACCAGTACACTACAATATTGACCTCCCGTGGTTCGGCAAATTCTCTGGTTTGGCACCGGTCAGGTCCCGAGGGTACCGAACTAGAGAGGTTCAACCTGTATAAATTACTCAAACTTGTTGTATTTGACTATTAAAGGGCAGACACAAGAACAGACTTGGATAATTAGTGTTCTTCCATCCAGTGGCTGGATGTGCTTGCTGTGTGCATGCCCTGCATGTTGCTGCAGCTGCAGCTTGCGGCACAATCCTCTCTGCGCTATCCAAGTCTCAAGGTTTTGTTAGTCTTTATTGTTATGAGCACTAAACACACTCTCAACTCTTAAAGCTGAAAAAATAAAACCTGTAGTGAGAGAATAACTACCAGTAGTGGGTGAATAAAGGTTCCATCAAGATTCATAGTTAAAATTCATTCTTCTTGAGAATCCTCACAAGTTTCTGGCATTTTGTTACTTTTACCTATTCAATAAAGTCTATTATGTGGTTCACCTGTTTTTCCTCAGGGAGTTGACCACTTTCACTTTAAATCTTGAGCCTTGGAGCTTGAATATACTTTAGAGTGCAATATAAAATTTAGGTGTTTGAGTTTTAAAGTGGATTTATGGAGCCCAGTAGAAAAGATGGATCCAACAACATAATTTTAAAAATAGGGAGAGAGAAAGAAGGCTGGGATTAGAACTCGGGAATTTTTTACAAAACATTTTTCATAGGAAAATCCAATTTGTCAAAACCAAAAACTTTTTATGGAAACATATTGATTTCAACAAAACATTTGTCTAGGATAGAATTTCAAGCGAGAGAGGCATGCACACACCCCACCTCCATAATATCCAATTGTTCAGTGATTAGGACACTCAGCTGGGTTGTGGGAGATCTAAGTTCAAGTCCCTGCTCTGGCTAATTCAGAGCAGAGACTTGGACTGGGATCTCCCACACATCTATTGAGTATCCTGATCACTGTGTTATAGACACAATGTTCTCCCTTGCATGAATGCTCTCTCCCCTTCTCTCTGCCCCCCCCCTTAATATTATTAATACAAAGTGGAACAACTCCAGTTGGAGAGAGACTGAGGCTATAGCCCGATGATTAGGGCACTCTCTTGGGATGTCTATTGGATATTCTGAGGCCTGGGCTACACTACGAGTTTGTCAGATTTAGCAGCATTAAATCCGAATTAACCCTGCACCCGTCCACACAACGAAGCCATTTTTTCGACATACAGGGCTCTTAAAACCGATCTCTGTACTCTTCCCCAACGATGGGATTAGCGCTGAAATAGACATCGCCGTTTCGAATTAGGGTTAGCGTGGACGCAATTCGAAGGTATTGGCCTTCGGGAGCTATCCCACAGTGCACCATTGTGACCACTCTGGACAGCACTCTGAACTCAGATGCACTGGCCAGGTGTACAGGAAAAGCCCCGGGAACTTTTGAATCTCATTTCCTGTTTGGCCAGGCAAGCTCATCAGCACAGGTGACCATGCAGTCCCAGAATTGAAAAAGAGCTCCAGCATGGACCGAACGGGAGGTACTAGATCTGATCGCTGTATGGGGAGAGGAATCCGTGCTATCAGAACTACGTTCCAAAAGACAAAATGCCAAAACATTTCAAAAAATCTCAGAGGCCATGAGGGACAGAGGCTACATCAGGGACACAACACAGTGCCACGTGAAACTTAAGGAGCTCAGACAAGTGTACCAGAAAACCAAAGAATCAAACGGACGCTCCGGGACAGAGCCCCAGACATGCTGCTTCTACCCTGAGCTGCATGCAATTCTAGTAGGGGCTGCCACCACTACCCCACCCCTGTCCATGGACTCCGAGGATGGGATACTCTCCACCACGGCTGAGGATTTTGCAGATGGGGAAGATGAGGAGGAGGACAAGCTTGGGGAGAACACACAGCACACCGTTTTCCCCAACAGCCAGGATCTTTTTATCACCCTGACTGAAATACTCTCCCAACCCAATGAAACCGGAGAAGGGACCTCTGGTGAGTGTACCTTTTTAAATATAATACATGTTATAAAAGCAAGCGTTTTTTAATGATTAAGTAGCCCTGAGGACTTGGGATGCATTCATGGCCAGTACTGCTACTGGAAAAAGGTTAACGTGTCTGGGGATGGAGCAGCAATCTTCCAGGGACATCTCCAGGAAGCTCTCCTGGAGGTACTCTGAAAGCCTTTGCAGAAGGTTTCTGGGGAGAGCAGCCTTATTCTGTTCTCCGTGGTAGGACACTTTACCATGCCATGCTAGTAGCAAGTAATCTGGTATCACTGCATGACAAAGCCTGGCAGCGTATGGTCCCAGTGTTTGCTGGCATTCAAGCAACATCCGTTCTTTATCTCTCTGTTTTATCCTCAGGAGAGTGATATCGTTCATGGTAACCTGGTTGAAATGGGGAAATTTGATTAAGGGGACATTCAGAGGTGCCCATTCCTACTGGGCTGTTTGCCTGTGGCTGAAAAGAAATCCTCCCCGTAGTTAGCCACGCGGTGGGATGGGGGTCCATTGGTGCTGAGCTGTTTGCATTTGGCTAGCAGGGATCTTCCCTGATACCAGCCAGGCGGTGGGGGGAGGGGAAAAGCGATCATCCCAGAGAATTGGATGGGGGAAGGGGGTTAGTTTGGTTTCTGCTGCTGCACGTTAACAGGAAAACTGCAGCACTAAATGGCCAACTCAACGGGCTTTGTTTGGTATGGGAAAGGAGGGGGCTGCTGTTATGAAGGTTGCAGAAGCCAAAAGACTATGGCTTACCATGGCCGCCTGCAAGCCGAATTCTGTTGCCCAGCCCTGCATGTGTGATCTCTAACAGCAAAGCCGCAGGCACTCAATATAAGATGCAAAATGTGACCTTGTACCAAAATCTCATGTGCTATGTAATGTGAATAGTGTAGTTCACCGTGAAAGAGTATAGCCATTGTTCTGTAAAATGTATCTTTTTAAATACTTCACTCCCTTTTTTATCTCCAGCTGCTGCAAATGTTTCAAGCCTCCCTTCTCCATCCCAGAGGCTATATTAGATAAGGCGGCGAAAAAAACACAAGTGCGATGACATGTTCTCTGAGCTCATGCAGTTGTCCAGCACTGACAGAGCTGTGTGGAGGGACACAGTAGCAGAGTACAGGACGGTGGCCGATGAACGTGAGGAGAGGTGGCGGCAGGAAGATCAGAGGAGGCATGAGGAAACGCTGGGGCTACTGTGGGATCAAACGGACATACTCCGGCGTCTGGTGGAGGTTCATGACGGCAGCAGGATCACAAACTGCTGCTGCAGCCCCTGCTTAACTGCCCTCCCTCCACCCCAGGTTCCATAGCCTCACCACCCAGATGCCCGAGAAGGCAGGGTGGGAGGCTCCGGACACCCAACCACTCCACCCCAGTGGACAGCCCAAGCAACAGAAGGCTGGCATTCAACAAGTTTTAAAGTGGCCTTTTCCTTCCCTCCTACCACACCCCACCCAGGCTACCTTGTGAGTTATCTCCCTATTTTTATAATCAATTAATGAAGAATACATGTTTTTTAAACTATAGTGACTTTATTTCCTTTGCAAGCAAGCTGTAATCGAAGAGGGGAGGGCAGGTGGCTTACAGGGAATTTAGAGGCAACCAAGTGGGCGGGTTTTCATCAAGGAGAAACAAACAGAAGTGTCACACAGTACCCTGGCCAGTCATGAAACTGGTTTTCAAAGCTTCTCTGATGCGCACCACTTCCTGCTATGCTCTTCTAATCGCCCTGGTGTCTGGCTGCTCGTATTCAGCGGCCAGGCGATTTGCATCAAACTCTCACCCCACCATAAACGTCTCCCCCTTACTCTCACAGAGATTGTGGAGCACACAGCAAGCAGCAATAACAATGGGAATATTGGTTTCACTGAGGTTCTGAGCGAGTCAGTAAACTGTGCCAGCAACCCTTTAAACATCCAAATGCACATTCTACCACCATTCTGCACTTGCTCAGCCTACAGTTGAACAGCTCCTGACTACTGTCCAGGGTGCCTGTGTACGGCTTCATGAGCCAGGGCATTAAGGGGTAGGCTGGGTCCCCAAGGATAACTATAGGCATTTCAACATCCCCAACAGTTATTTTCTGGTCTGGGAAGTAAATCCCTTCCTGCAGCCGTTTAAACAGATCAGAGTTCCTGAAGATGTGAGCGTCATGAACCTTTCCCAGCCATCCCATGTTGGTGAAACATCCCTTGTGATCCACCAGTGCTTGCAGCACCATTGAAAAGTACCCCTTGCGGTTTATGTACTGGCTGCCCTGGTAGTCCGGTCCCAAGATAGGGATATGCGTTCCATCTATAGCCCCACCACAGTTAGGGAATCCCATTGCAGCAAAGCCATCCACTATGACCTGCACATTTTCCAGAGTCACTGCCTTTGATAGCAGCAGCTCAATGATTGCGTTGGCTACTTGCATCACAGCAACTCCCACAGTAGATTTGCCCACTCCAAATTGATTCCGGACTGACCGGTAGCTGTCTGGCATTGCAAGCTTCCACAGGGCTATTGCCACGCGCTTGTGAACTGTGAGGGCTGCTCTCATGTTGGTATTTTTGCGCTTCAGGGCCGGGGAAAGCAAGTCTCAAAGTTCCATGAAAGTGCCCTTACGCATGCAAAAGTTTTGGAGCCACTGGGAATCATCCCAGACCTGCAACACTATGCGGACCCACCACCCTGTGCTTGTTTCCTAGGCCCAGAATTGGCGTTCCATGGCATGAGCCTGCCCCAATAACACCATGATCTCCAAATTGCGGGGAAACGCGGTTTTAGAGAAAAGTATGTTCATGTCCTCATCACCACGCTACCGTCGCCTCCTCGCCTGGTTTTTCAGGTGCTGGTTCTGCATACACTGCATGATAATGTGCGAGGTGTTTACAATGGTCATAACTGCTGCGGTGAGCTGAACAGACTCCATGCTTGCTGTGCTATGGCATCTACTCCTGCTTGGGCAATCCAGGGAAAAGGGCGCAAAACGATTGTTTGCCGTTGCTCTGATGGAGGGAGGGGTGGCTGACAACATGGCTTACAGGGTTGGCTTACAGGGAATTAAAATCAACAGAGGGGGTGGCTTTGCGAGAAACAGAATGGCCCCCTCAAGGATAGAACTCAAAACCTCAAGGATAGAACTCAAAACTGGGTTTAGCAGGCCGTTGATTTCACGGAAGGAGGGAGGAGAAAATGAATACAAAACAAATCTGGTCTATTTCTTGTTTTGATCCACTTAATCTATCTTTATAGATCTTGCTGGCAGCAGACTGCGCAGTACGACCGCTAGCCATTTTCATCACCTGGGTGCTTGGCAGAAGACGGTGCAGTATGACTGCTGGCCATCGCCTTCTGCTGGCTGCAGATTAAAAGACAGTGCACTGCCGGTAGGACTGAATCGCCATGAGACGAAACTTAAAAGGGAAATGACCTGGCTGAGTCACTCCCATGTTTGCCCAGGCGCCCCTGACCTCATCGAGGTCAGTTAAAAGAGCACCCTGGACTACGTCGACGACGGCTACCAGTCATACTGCACTGTCTGCTGCCAAAAGGCAATAAACTGTTGCTGTGTAACAATGCAGTACGTCTGCCAGCACCCAGGAGACATACGGTGACGGTTACCTGAGCGGGCTCCATGTTTGCCGTGGTATGGCATCTGCACAGATAACTCAAGAAAAAAGGCACAAAACAATTGTCTGCCCTTGCTTTCACGGAGGGAGGGAGGGAAGGCGGGCCTGACGATATGTACCCAGAACCACCCGCAACAATGTTTTAGCCCCATCAGGCATTGGGATTTCTACCCAGAATTCAAATGGGCGGTGGAGACTGTGGGAACTGTGGGATAGCTACCCACAGTGCAACGCTCCGGAAGTCGACGGTTGCCTCGGTATTGTGGATACACTCCGCCGACTACATGTACTTAGAGCATTTGTGTGGGTTCACACACAATCGACTGTATAAAAACGCTTTCTACAAAACCGACTTCTATAAATTCGACCTAATTTTGTAGTGTAGACAAGGCTTTAGGTTGGTCTCACCCCAGGTATCATTATTGGTTCACCTGGCATGAGCCAACTCATCTGGAATGGTTATCAGCTATTCTGGGGTGGGTCTGTCATAGTTTTTTGTGAAATTTTTTTGAAAGGTCTCATTTTCATTCTGATGTGGAATAAAAACAAAAACGTTGAAATCTTGAATTTTGTTTTGCAAAATGGAATTCTTTTTTACAAAATGGAATTTCCAGCCAGCCCTAGCTGGGATGTTCGCCACAAGGAAGTGGGACGTAAGAAAAGGGAACTAGAAGGAGCTGGTATGACAATACATGAAGGAGCTTAGAAAAGGGGAGAAGCTAGTATATTTGGAGGTAATGAGGGAGGTCAGGGCATGTTAGGTTACAGTAGAGGTCTGATTGAGGAGGGATCTCCTTAAATTAACCTAAAAGAAGACCATCACTACTCAATATGTTCGCCTGATAAGTTAGCTGGAGAATGACACAATGTGCTTCCTTGCTCAAAGAGCTGAGTGTAATGCTTAATATTATGGAAATTCCATATATGACTTTACTTGGCAGGTTTTGTATGTTTATCCAGTTTTGGGGAAAAAGCAAACCATGGGTCTGAAACAATCCTGCATGCTTTCCTCAAAGATTTTCCAAATACAGTCGTCACAGTACTGCACCTGGGTATTGTCAGATGGCATGGATTTGTCTTCATTGCCTGCAAAGCACAGGGACAAAGGATAAAAATGGGAACATTACAGCTATACATAACACAAAATCTCTTTCACATTTGTTAGCTATAAACATGACTTGCTCTGCGTTTAGGATTGTTTCAGTAATTTGTTGAAGACTTTTCTTGGGGAGAGAGGGGCAATCTAGTCTAATGAAATGGAATCTAGAAATGCCCAAGTGCTAACACCTACTTTGCCACTGACTTGCTGTGTGGCCTTGAGCAAGTCAAATAACCTCTTACTCAGTTTCCCCAGTAGCTTTTACTATCTGTAAAATAGTAAGAATTACCTACCAACCTTAAGGCTGTTTTGAGGCATAAATAGTTAATGTTTTACAGCATTTTGAGTGTGTAAATTGTAAAGGGAGCAAATTTAGGCCAACACTGAGTGCTTCTAAAAGTTCTACTCAAAGGTCAAAGATGAGACATTGTGGATGTGTATTTGCATAAAGGCATAGAATAACCTATCAAATAAGCAATTATACTATAAGAAAAAGTTAATCACTCATAAAAAGTTAGGCATTTTTCAAATGCAGCTGCATATTCCAAGACAATATAAATATGTGATTCAAAGTTCTATAAACAGAAATCATATGTGTAGTAACATTTTGGAAAAGTTTTATTTCTGAGAATGATTTAACATTCTAATAAGCTTTTATTTTCATGACCCATGTAACCTCATTTACTAGCAATTTTCTAATATTTACATATGAACTTGTGTCAAGGATCCTTCCCCACTCTGAACTCTAGGGTACAGATGTGGGGACCTGCATGAAAACCTCCTAAGCTTACTTTTACCAGCTTAGGTTAAAACTTCCCCAAGGTACAAATTATTTTACCTTTTGCCCTTAGACTTATCACTGCTGCCACCACCAAACGTCTAACAGGGATATAATTTGGAAAGAGTCCGTTTGGAAACGTCTTTCCCCCCAAATGTTACACCCCCTTTCCTGGGGAAGGTTTGATAAAAATCCTCACCAATTTGCATAGATGACCACAGACCCAAACCCTTGGATCTTAAGAGCAATGAAAAAGCATTCAGTTTCTTAAAAGAAGAATTTTAATAGGAGAAAAAGTAAAAAGAATCACCTCTGTAAAATCAGGATGGTAAATACCTTACAGGGTAATTAGATTCAAAACATAGAGAATCCCTCTAGGCAAAACCTTAAGTTACAAAAAGACACAAAAACAGGAATATCCAATCCATTCAGCACAGCTTATTTTCTCAGCCATTTAAAGAAATTAGAATCTAATGCGCATATAGCTAGATTACTTACTAAGTTCTAAGACTCCATTCCTGTTCTGTCCCCGGCAAAAGCATCACACAGACAGCGAGGGAGAGACTTTGTTTCTCCCTCCCCCCAGCTTTTGAAAGTATCTTGTCTCCTCATTGGTCATTTTGGTCAGGTGCCAGCAAGGTTATCCTAGCTTCTTACCCTTTACAGGTAAAAGGGTTTTTCCTCTGGCCAGGAGGGATTTTAAAGGTGTTTACACTTCCCTTTATATTTATGACAATTTGACTTAAGTGAATAGTATAAATAGTGGGTTTCAGAGTAGCAGCCGTGTTAGTCTGTGTCCACAACAAGAACAGGAGTACTTGTAGCACCTTAGAGACTAACAAATTTATTAAAGCATAAGTTTTCGTGGGCTTTTCATTATAAATAGTAAAACAATAATGGAGTCCTGTTAAAATCCATAGGGAACATCCAGGTCAATCCCTGAAGTTACCAAAGGGCCGAATTCATCCCTTGTGTTCAAATGTCATGTTGGGACCCAGTTTGGAGAAGCAGTGAATGTTTCTTGGAACAGCTAGTTCTGGAGAACACAAGTACTCTTGTTGTAGGGTAATTGACTGCCCAGGTGGCTGATTAGTAAATAAGCACTTGGATCTAATAATGGTTACCCAAGCTCATTTAGAGAAACTCCAGAGGGAGACAAGAGGCTCCCATAGAGGGGAGCTCTCAAGAGGAACCTGAGCCAGAGGGCTGAATACCTAAAAGGTGAACTCTCTGGGGAACCTGCCAGGCTGGGGAGCCTGTAAGAGGAGCTCCTGGAAAGGGGAGCCTCTGAGACAGAAGGCTTTACCATTCATGCCTCCAGACACTGGCTCCAAGCCCAGCCTGGCAAGGATCACCTGCTGTCCCTGGAGAAGAGTCGCAGTGGATAGACCTCCCTGGAACCCAGATTCCAGAGAAGAACATTACTCTAGTGGGGCAAGATTATGGGTAGAGGCTGGAACCAGAGAGGAAGAGCATGGGTAGAGGTGAACATGACTCAGGGGAAGAACATGGACTAAGAATGATCTCATCACTCCACTGGGATGTTGGGGTGAAAGTTTTGTTTATGTTCTGCATTGGCTTTTTTGCTAATAAATTAGACCCTCCACAACAAGGGCCTCTTTAGCACTTATTTGGCTGTTTGGACTTATTGGTACCCTGACCAAGGGGAAGATCAAGTAAGGGCTTGTCTGAAACACTATGCCTGCCTGCAAGGGGGTGAGCAGGGTCAGACTGGAATGGTGACAGGAAGGTTCATGAACACCAGTGCTGGACACACAGGAAAGGTTTATGATGCCAGGGTTTTCAAGAGAGTGGAATTGTACTCGAAAAGGGAAGAAGAGACTTAATTCCCCAGAAACCACATGATTCACTAAGGTGTTTCTGTACCAGCAGTTAATTTGGGGAACCCCGTATACCCACTTCTAACTTGACTAATGTAACAAAACCACAACATCAGTGATCCAACAAAAAGGAAATTTGGTTACAGACTGAGTAGCTGCAGAATGGTCACGGAAGGTGCATTTGGGAAGCTGAAAGCTCATTGACAATGTCTGCATACCTGTCTGGATGTCATTGTGGCCAACACCCTTTGCATAATCGTGGCATGCTGCGCCCCTCACAACATATGTGAAGGGAAAGGGAACTACTTCAGTATGGAGTGGGCACAGGACCAGAGGTGCCAGAAGGGCAATGCCCCGCTTCCCCCACTCTTTACTGGCCATAAGGGTGAGCAACAGGGGGACGGTGTGGAGAGAAGCGAGTGGGGGCTCAGGAAGAAGGGGTGGGGCAGGGCCTCCAGGCTCATGGCCATTGTTCGGACACCTGTGGTTCCCCCACTTTTAGGGTGCTTCTGCCACACCTGCAAAGGACAGAACTAGTTTGCAAAGCTTATGCTAACAACTGGATTTCATTCATGTGAACACTAATCCTGGTTCCAGTTGGGCAAGTGAAATCCAGGATGCAATATATTCTCACATCCTGAGACAGCAGGGAGGGAGATAGTGCCCTCAGCAGAGTCAGAAGTCACTATCTCATCCTGTGGAGCCACTTTTAAAGCAGTAGAGAACACTTGCATAGAGTTGTGAGCCAACATACATTTTTGTAGGTTTTGATCTCCTACAGCCAACATTCTGTACCTATTGACCATAGACAATTGTGTGAGGGCACCTCCTTAAGGTTAACACCTTTAGCCATGTGTTTGTGTGGAGGAGGGTGCTGACACAGTTCCATTACCATAATTGTGCAATGTTTTGTATTATGTTAACACCTCTATTAAGAAGTTCCTTATCAAGAACACTCAATTGGTTTTAACCACTTTAAAAACAGTTCTGTACGTGGTTGTGAGGGGCTTCAGAATATTTCTTTTCACCATTCACTGATAGCCTTGCCTATAGCATTTAGCAGCTATTATGCCCCGACTACGCCCAATGTTTAAAGTAGTCAAGGTTTGTTGGAATTTGGGGGAGGGAGGGTCCATTTAAGCACTGTTTGGTGTCTGATGTCTTTACTGTTTAATTTTCCTTTTTCTGCGTACTAAATTAATATATTAACCAAGCTACAAAGACATATATGTAAACTTTTCCTGTGTGTTTAATTCTGCTGCTGGTGAAAATATCCAGTGCATTCTGATCACACTTCACTTTTTGTATTCCTCCAGTGGTCTTTTTAAAATTATTTTATTTATGGCCCAGGGAGCGGGCATGGGGGGGGAGAGGGAATTCTTTGCAGTGTTATGGCTGCAGTGATTTGTGGAAGTCAGTCATGTACTGTGAATTTTTGGGCCCGATGCCAAATCTGGAGAAAACAGCCCACTGATCATACTTGCAAAGGAGGGCCTACACACAAGCCAAGGGAACAGTAACATTATAAGTGGCATATGGAACATAAAAGTGGGGGGATCTTGACAGAACTGCAAATCCAAAAATCAGGGGTCAGGCTCCCTGAGCAATGTGCACACATTATTGTTGGTGAACCTGTCTCCTTGCCCTTTCCCTCCCCATCTCCTTTGGACTGGCAGTGGAAAATTGTCTGAGCATCTCCTGTGTGGGGTTTGAGGAGGAGACACAAGCTGGGCTTTGGGGAGTGCCATAGGCTCATTGTTCCACCTCTACAGAGCCCTGGGGAGCAGCTGGAGGAGGAGGAGAAGGAGATGGCACCAGTTCCCAGAGAGGCACAGTGGCCTTGGCTGGTGGGCCCCAAATTTGTTTGGCTACCAGCTGAATGAGTGACTACATCAGGGCTTGATCCCATTCCTCGAGACATGCGTCCTGCTTCAGGAACTGGTTCACCAGTGCCTTCTCCTGCTGAAGAGTCTGATCCTCCCAAGCCTTGAGGAACTCAAATTGCTCCTGATTTCTCCTGTTCATGCCAATGAGCTAGACCTCCAGGGTCCTTCTCCATCTGCCTCTGCTGTCTCTGGGGTGCTGCTCCTGTCCACCTTGCAGAAATGGTTTCTATTTGGCAGTGGAAGGTCCTGCCAATTCAAAGGCAAGGGTAGCATTTCATTTGTATTTCCTTTGAGGGAAGCTAATAAATCTTCCCACGCAACATAGCTGTGTTGCCAAAGACCTCAATATGGATACTTTTTAGCAGTTCAGGAATGTAACTGTTACACTCTCCTTCATTCTTAGACTTCTGCAGTCCCCTAGGAAGGAGCAGAGGTTAATAATTGTAAGATACCTGTAGTAATGTGTGAGCAGGGTCTGAACGAGCTCTCCCACACTGGAAGCAGGGGCCCATGCCTGCCTCCCTCCTCCCCCCCCCCACTTTTTAATAAAAGAATCACATGCACGGTGGGGAAAAACATGATCATACTGCTAAAGGCCAAGATGCATGTTGTACTCCTGGAAGAGTTCAGTGCTACTGCACAAGTGCAGAATTCATGTCCCCTGCAGATTTTTCCCTCCACAGAAAAATAGATTATGTTGGGGAGGCACTGCAATTACATCTTTTGCCTACCAAGAGCTGCTGTGGCACCAGAAATGAGGGCAACTGCTCACCACCAAAGCAGCCAGCTGTGAAGAGAGAGGGGACGCTTTGGGCTTGGGCCCTCCACTTCTACAAAGGTTCTGGCACCCTTGGCTCTCCCCTGAAATCTGCTGATGAGCTGGAGGAAAAGATTTCAGAAACTGAGCTTGTTTGCATAGATACACCTAGTCTGCCTAGGTGCACAGCATGGAGCTGTTTTGACCAAATGATCACTTTTGGCTGCTGTTGGATTGCAAGTCACTTGGGCGTTGGGTGCAATGAAAGGTGGTTGTCCTTGTTGTCTGAGCGTGGGGTGGCAGAACTGTGTTTAGCCTGCCCAGGTTGAGGGGGTCACCCTCAACTGAACTGCATTCACTAAGCAGGGGTACGGGTGCTAAATCCCAGTGAAAAGGAAAATGGGTGGGGACAGATAATTGTACCTGGTGGTGTGCTCTTTATCTAAAGAGTCTTGGGGATACCATTTGACCCTTTCCCTCTTCTGCGTTGGATGACACAACTGATAAGACTCACTAGGAAGTCATTTGTTTTGTTACAGAACGGTAGAGCTGAATTCAGTGATCACCAGGTCTAAGTGCTAGGCTTACATCTTCTGTGGGACAGTATCTCCAGTGAAAGAGAATTACCAGCCTATGCAAGTAGTGAGGCTTCCCCCCGCCCCGCGTTGAAATCACTGTGTTAAGTGGTGGGACCTTGAGACAGAATGATGCAGTGGTGGGGTGAATGATGATGTGGCAGCAGGCATTAATGCAGAGTGCATGGCACAGCAGCAGCAGTAGAGGAATTGTTTGACACCTCCAACACACACACTCTGGGGTGGAAGGTGAATGCACCTCTGGATCTTTGCTGACCAAGGACAAAAACTGTAAGTGGGGTGCTGTGGGGGGGAGAGGAGTGAAATGTAAAAGGAACATTTGTTTTTTGGACTTTCACATTGTAAGGTGAGAACCTGAGGCAAAAATCACTGCCCAACATAATCTTGGGTGAGTGTTTTGCTCATGGTCATATGCTTCCAAATCATGCTTGTGGCATTTCCGCAAACTAATGCCAAGTTCTATTCCACTTTTTATTAAAAGTTTTCTTTTCTATACTCTGACTCAGTGCTTGCGAGACAAGAAGTATTGCCTCTTAGAGGCACCCAAGAGTGGAATGTAATTTTCCCAGGTTACCGGATGGGGATTTGAGACAGTTCTGTGTTATGTTGTAAAAGGAACCTCTACATATTGAACCAGGCCATGTTACTGCCAACTCCACCTGGCAGAAGGGTTAAAAATTTTTTTTTAAACTTAGTGTATCAAAGGGGGCTTCCAGGGGGCTTTGTTACTAGTTATCTATTTCTTCTTTAAAAGCTGGTCATCATTTGGAGAACATAACAGTTTTCAAGGTACCAGAATGGAACAGAGAAGTGGCTTTCCAGTCCTGTGGAAAAGATCCAGCCATCTACACAGTGAGATGTTTCTGCTAATGGTCACCCCTCTACACATTGCTGATAGAGGGGTGACCATTTTGTCAGTTATGAAGGTGGACCAAACTCATTTGCATTGCCATTAACCTGAAGAACCAGATGGAATTTCTGCTCCACCAGAAATTTGCTGATGTTTTCTTACAGGACTGAGAGGCAATTTGAGAGAAAATGAACTATATTCTAAGACTAGCAGACGGAGTGTCTATGGAAGGAAGGAAGCGAACCACTGAGAATGCCCAGCCACTCTCAACCAGCACTACCAGAAAATCTGGCCCCTGTATCCAGCAAACATCTTTGAAAGGGACAGGGAAAGAGAGACACTTCAACTTTATTTGTTCCCTGAACTTTCTGATCAACACTGCAAGCCACTAGCATCTCCCCTGCTAAAAGATACCACATTGTGTTTGTTCAGCCACCAGAGTGGATCAGTCACTCAACCCCATTTCTCCCAGCTTCTGCAGCATGAGGCAGAGTGGGGAAAGGCCACACACAAGGTACAAGGAATGGTGAAAACATTTGTAATGTTCATAGAGAGAAAGGACTGCTGTGATTTTCCTTGGACAACCAAAGAGTTTCCTTCCCAGACTTAGGTGACCCTGCACCTAACCCAGCCCCACCCCCTTCAGCCCCCTTATGAATGGTAGCTGCATTGGAGGACTAGAGGGAAGCGGAGGGGTGGTTTTGTGCCTTATAGCCATAAGTTTTCTACTACTGTCCTATCCCTGGCTGGTCCCTTTCCAAACCTGTCTCCTCCCTCCATTCTCCCCGACTCTGTGTGGCCCTAGACTATTGTAGCTAGTGTGCTGGCCCAGAAATGTACAGACATAGGGCACAATGACCATTCATTAATAATTTGTTCTTCGAGTGCTTGTTCATGTCCATTCCACATTAGGTGTGCGCGCGCTGCATGCACGAGCGTCGGAAACTTTTCCCCTTAGTGGCTCCCATCGGGCCGGCGGGGCCCCCCGAGTAGCATCACTGCGCCATGCATATATACCCCCGCTGGCCCGACCCCCTCCAGTTCCTTCTTACTGTCCATGGCGGTGTTGGAACAACCTCTCTCTCTCGTAGAAGAGCAGTCCCTTAGCCTTTAGAGTTATTAGGTGCTTGGAGGCCTCCAGCACCCGCCCCGGGCTGCGGGGCATGCTGCAGGCCCACAGCTTCAAGGCTTGAGCCACGTGCCGCAAACCTATGCCAGTTAGTGAGCTCCACGAGTCGTGTCTACATTGCCTGGGGGACAGACATCAAACTGAATGGTGTAGGATTTGCAAGGCGTTTAAGCCAAGGACAAGGAAAGAAAGAGACTTTCGTCGAAAGCAACTGTTGATGGAGGCCGCATTGTAGCCGCTGGGCCTGGAGCGCCCGACACCAGCTCAGGCTTCCTCGGTGCGTAGTGCCCCAGAGTCGTTGAGAGACCCGGCACTGGCTAAGCACCATAAACTGTCGGCCCCAGAGCGACAGGCTAGGCCCCGGCACCGCTCGTCCTCCCCGGTGCGGCCCCCAACACAGCTGAAAGGAAAGTGCGGTCATTCCCCACACAGGAGGCCGGCGCCTCCCAAGGCCCCGAGCGCCGATAAGAGTGGGAAGGCCGCGGTACCAGTGCTGACACCAGCGGCCCCGGCAGCACAAGCCCCACCGAGCCCAGACCTAAGTGAGCTCAGTGCGGACGATGGGCTCGAGGGCATAACGGATCAGCCCTCAATGCCTGGCACCTTTGAGGCTGCAAAGGACCTCATTGAGCTGTCGGCAGCAAGCCCTCTCCCGTATGGGGAGAACCCTCTGGCACCCATGCCTTGGGTGCCGTCAAGGGGTAAGCCGGCAATGGTGTGCCACTCGAGGACACCGTCCCAGCACCAGTCCCGGAGTTGCTCCCGGCCGAGCTCCGACTCCGCGGACTCACACTTGCCAGCGGCCCAGAAGGAGGTTTCGGCACCGGCAGCGGGTCGGCACAAAAAAGCACTGGAAAGGGCATGCCGCTCTCTAGCACCACCCAGAGACCGGCACTGGGAGGAGTTGAGACAGCCTTCACCAGAGGACTCCGGCAGATGGTCCCAGTCCAGGGAACGCCGGTCCAGATCCTGGTCCTGGTCCTGGGGATACCAGTACCGCTCCCAATCTCGCTCAGCCAGGAGCCGATCGTTCTCCCGCCGGCACAGATCGTTGGTACTGCCATGTACTTCGCGATCGGCGTCGCTGCAGTCTGGTGCCAACTCCGGCCGCTATAGCTACCCGCACGGGGTCCCAGACAACAGGGACCCTCAGGGGAGCTGGCACCCAGGGGTGCCACCAGGCCATTGGCCATTCTGGACCCCCTGGGCCTAACAGGAGCGCCAAGGGGCCCCATCCAGGGCAAGTTACTCGGTGCAGCAGTCCTGGTCCCCACACCAATGCCAGATAGTGCCGGAGGCTACAGTATCCAGGCCTCCGGTATCCCCCCAGCATAAACTGGAGAGACCAGCACCGAGCCCGGTGCCATCCCATGGACTTCTGCCCCGGCCTGAGCCAGAGGCCCCTCCCACAGGAGAAGGGGAGCAGGAGGACCAACCAGAGGGGGTCAAGCAGCAGCTAACCTCCTCGTCTTCGCCCCATGAGGTGCTGGCGGGTACAGAGGTGTCTGGCCCTCTGCCGATAGACCATAGGGCCCACCAGGAACTGCTGCGCAGGGTCGCCCAAAACTTGGGATTGCAGGCTGAGGAGACAGTTGAGCAGGAGGACCCCATGGTGGACATTTTGATCCCCGAAGGTCCATGCAGAATAGCGCTCCCGCTCACTAAGACCATTCAGTCCAACTATAAGACTATATGGCAGACCCCGGCCTCCAGCGCTCCAACGGCCAAAGGAGTGGAACATAAATACTTTGCCCTATCTAAGGGCTATGAGTTCCTGTTCTGCCACCCAAGTCCGTGCTCCCTAGTAGTCTCAGTGGTAAGCGAAAGGGAGCACCATGGACAGCAGGCCTGGGCCAGCAGGCCCTGGCCCCTAAGGCCAAGGAGGCGAAACGCCTGGACTTTTTTGGCAGAAAGGTGTACTCATCTGGGGGCCTTCAGTTGAGAATTGCTAACCAGCAGGCCATCCTCAACAGGCACAATTTCAACTCCTGGGTGGTGGTGGGGAAGTTTAAGGACAACCTCCCATAAGGTTCCCAACAGGAGTTCATGGCCCTGGTGGACGAGGGCAAGGCAGTAGCCAAGACCTCTCTCCAGGCCTCCCTGGATTCAGCAGACATGGCGGCTAGAACAATCACGTCAGGGGTGGTCATGAGGCACTTGGCATGGCTCCAGGAGTCAGGCCTGCCGCGCAAGGTCCAGAATACGCTCCAGGACCTCCCCTTCGAAGGGTCCGGGCTCTTCTCGGACCAGACAGACACGAAGCTGCACAGCCTCAAGGACTCGCAAGCTACACTGGGTATGCACACCCCGGCGACCAACAGGAAGCTCTTTAAACCGCAGCCTCCCCCTCAACGCCAGTACCAGCCTCACCATAGGCATGAGCCTTACCATAGGCGAGGCAGGGATAACGGGCGATGGTGCAACAACAATAGTAACAATAATGCACCGGGCCAGAACCAAGGCCAGCACAAACCCCAGCCAGGCACTAAGCCAGGCTTTTGAAGATGCGCTTGAGGAGAGCGTACCAGACCAATCACTGGATCCATCCCTTTGTTTCCTGAACCGCCTGTCCCGTTTCTCCCGTGTGTGGTCCACCATTACGTCAGACCGTTGGGTCTTACGCATGGTGCGGAACGGGTACTCGCAGTTCGCTTCCCTCCCTCCCTCCCACCCCCTTCCCTGTCCCTCTTCAGGGAGCCCTCTCACGAGCATCTCCTAGAGAAGGAAGTCCGCTCGCTGCTAGAGGCGGGGGTGGTAGAGGTGGTGCTGCACAGCCTAAGGGGGAAGGGGTTCTACTCCCGGTACTGCCTCATCCCCAAGGCCAAAGGGGGCCTTCGCCCCATCCTAGACCTGTGCGGGCTCAACAAGTTCGTGGTCAAGGCCCGGTTTCGCATGGTCTCTCTGGGCATCATCATCCCTTCCCTGGATCCGGGGGACTGGTACGCTGCCCTCGACATGAAGGATGCGTACTTTCATCTCGCCATCTTCCCAGCACATTGACATTCCTATGCTTCACTGTGGGCTGAGAACATTACCAGTTTGCGGTTCTCCCGTTTGGTCTAGCCATGGCCCCAAGGGTGTTCATGAAGTGCATGGCGGCCTTCTTACAGAGGCAGAGAATCCGGATGCACCCGTACCTCGACGACTGGCTCCTGGCGGGCTGATCCGAGGTGGAGGTGCGGGGCCATGTGGAGGTGGCCCTGAGATTGTTCCACGAGCTGGGGCTCCTGGTCAAGGTCCCCAAGTCCACGCTCATACCCACGCAGAGAGTGGAATTCATAGGGGCGGTCCTGGATGCGGTGCAGGCCAGGGCAAGCCTTCCTGAGGTGCAGGAGGTACTCCAGGATTGCCTGCACTGGGGCCTGGCATGGCCGCACCTGTCGGGGTTCACACCAACACGAGAACCTTTTCCACTTGGTCATATAGGCCGCCCTGGTAGAGGGCAGTAGAAAGCCCTCTACTGGGGCGGCCTATATGCACCTTTCCTGGAAGGTGGCATTTCTGGTTGCCATTACCTTGGCCAGAAGGGTGTCCGAACTAAGGGCCCTCACCTCTGAGCCACCGTATACAGCATTTCACAAGGACAAGGTGCAGCTCTGGCCGCACCCCAAGTTCCTCCCTAAGGTGGTCTCCCAATACCATTTGGGCCAGGATATTTGTCTGCCGGTGTTCTTCCCGAAACCCCATACAGACCCGAGTCACCGCAGCTTGCACACCCTGGGTGTGCGTCGAGCGCTGGCATTCTATTTGGAGTGCACCAAGCCCTTTCGCAAATCCACACAGCTGTTTGTGGCTATAGCCGAGAGGATAAAAGGCTTCCCAGTGTCAGCGCAGCGGATTTCGTCTTGGATTACAAGCTGCATCCAGGTGTGCTATGAGCATCCAGGTGTTCCGGCCCCAGCAGTCACGGCCCACTCGACCAGGGCGCAAGCGACTTCCACGGCATTCCTGGCACAGGTCCCGATCCAGGAGATCTGCAGAGCAGCCACCTGGTCCTCGGTGCACATCTTCATGACCCACTACGCAGTCAACCAGCAGGCCAGAGAGGACGCGGCGGTTGGCAGAGCGGTCCTCCGAGCAGTTGTTCCGTGACTCCTACCCTCCTCCAGAGGTAAGTTTGTGATTCACCTAATGTGGAATGGACGTGAACAAGCACTCGAAGAAGAAAAAACGGTTACTTACTTTCTGGTAACTGTTGTTCTTCGAGATGTGTTGTTCACGTCCATTCCACCACCCACCCTCCTACCCCTCTGTCGGAGTCGCCGGCAAGAAGGAACGGGAGGGGGTTGGGCTGGCTGGGGTATATATGCACGGCGCAGTGGCGCCACTCCGGGGGGCCCGACGGGAGCCACTAAGGGAAAAAGTTTCCGATGCTTGTGCACGCAGCGCGCGCACACCTAATGTGGAACGGACATGAACAACACATCTCAAAGAACAACAGTTACGAGAAAGTAAGTAACTGGTTTTTTTTATAGCTTTTGCTAAATGCATAATGTGGCCCATGGGAATTCAATGAAATTCTTGACTTATAGCCATGTCCTGCTCAGGGACCATTTTGGAGTGGAGCAGGGACTGGGGTTCAGGCATGTAGCACTGGGACAAGATGGGATATGGGTGGGAGCCCATTGCAACTTAGCAGCCTCAGGTTCTGGTTCCTGCTGCAGCTCAGGGTCCTCCTCAGGCTCATTGTTGGTGGGAGGAAGGGGCTGCCTGCTCAACCAGCTCCATCGGGTAGAGGTACAGAATGACATGCTTCTCTTCCTCTGGGGCTTCCAGGGCTTCCTTCATGCTATCTCGACACCCTAGCCCCTACTGGCATCCCATTGTACAATAAGGCAGTGGAGTTGAGGAAGGGGTCATGAGATACTGAAGGCTACTACTGGGAGCTCTGGAGAACACCAGGTCTAGGTCATCATAGCATGGGCACGTATGAGGGTCTGTTTTGGAATGATTGTTGGAGTCCTTTACCCTCCGGTATTGGAGTCTCGGGTGTTTCATTCATTCCTGCCATTGGGCTGGAGTCCTGTGAATTCCTGCCTCCTCCAGCCTCCTTGAAATCTCCCAGCTCAGGTGAATGTTCCTGCTGCTCTGGGAGAAGTCCTGGAGGATATTGTAGCCTAACCACACATTGTGATCAGTGCCCAGGTATGCTTGGCAGACAATGCGGCTGCAATCAGAACATGATCCATGTTCACCTGTATTCATCAAAAGAGTGCAGCAGAAAACTGTTCTGAAGTGGTCAGCCCAGTTTGCTACTACCACTGGCAACAGAGTCACAAGGCTTTTATATAGATGTGGTAAGGGTCAAGCAGAAAAGGGTTCACTGCACTGTGGGAATGGGTCTGGAGGAATACTGAAACTTGGGATCTGGTACATGCCTCTTGCCCCATCACACACTACACTCTACCATGGGTACAGATCCATGCCACAGTGGAGACACATGCATACCGACACCCTCAGGCATGCTAGCTTCCTTGTCCTGTACTTGCCTTCAGACTCATGCTTCAGGGATTTAGATGTGGGCAATGTGTGTGTGTGGGGGGAAGTGCACATGGAGACATTTACAGTCACTAGTATTGTAGCCTAAGAGACACTGTTTTCCAGAGTACAGTCCCCCATTCTGTTGGTATGACCTGCATTCTTTGTTCCTAAATGTATGACGTTGCACTTGTCTGTACAAAAATGCATTTTATTTATATGGTCCCAGATTAACAAGTGATCTACATTACTCTATATGACTGCCCTGGCCTCATTGTTATTTATCACGCTGCCAATCTTTGTGACAGCCACAAATTTTATAAACCATGACTTTACATTTACTTCCAGATCATTGATAAAAATGTTGAATAGCATTAGGCTTAGTAATGATCCCTGCAGAACCCCCCTAGAAATACCACATTCAATGATGATTCCCTATTGATAACTACTATTGGATATCTGTCAGTTAGCCAGTTCTTACCCCATTTGAGTTGCTCTGGGGTTTGCTGCCCTGGCAATGAGAGTAACCTGTCTCCTGGCCAAAACTAAAAATTTGGCCTGCCTCTCTGACATCTCCCTGTGGATGTCTAAACATCAGCTCAAGCTCAACATAGCTAAAATAGAGCTCTTAAATCTTCCCCCAAAGCCTTCCTTCCTCCTCTTTTCTCGATCACTCTGGACAACACCATCATCCTGCCTGTCACTCAGGCCTGTAACCTGGGCATCATCTTTGACTTGGACCTCTCTCTAGGTCCTTACATCCATCTAGGTCCTTACATCCTTACATTTATTTCTAAATCTTGCCAATTCTTTTTGCATAACATCTCAAAAATATTCCCTTTCCTATCTATTCACACAGCTAAAACTTTCCTCCAAGTTTTCATAATCTTGTATCTTGATCTCTGGCCTTGATAAATGCTCATGTCCATTCTGCAAACTTCATTCTCTAGCTAATCTCTTTGACCATGTCACTCTTCTCTTCAAATCCTTCCACTGACTCCCTCTTCTCTATTGCATTAAATGTAAGTAGCTTGTCTTCACTTTCAAGACCCATAGTGTGTATCATTCTCCACACTATCTTTCATCTCTTATTGACTATTAAGATGTCAACTCCTCCCTTCGATCAGTTCATGATGCTAGCCTCTATTACCCATTTGTTAAATGTTCAAACAAGCACCTTTCTATTTTTTTTTTAGGACACCCCTCATACTTCGGAGGATCTCCCTATAAATATCCACAAAACTAACTCATTATCACCTTCAAATCCCTACTTAAAACTCTCCTTTGGTGAGATGCCTACAAAAAAATTTGACAATGGCTAGACCATTGTTATGCTGAGCCCACTGCCTGTCATACTGACCAACATTGCCCCATTGTTTCCTTGTGCTCCCTCATCTGCATGTCTGTATCTATCTAGTGTCTCGTCTTCTACTTAGATTGTAAACTCTCTAGAGCATGGACTGTCTTTGTCCTGTGTTTGTACAGGGTTTGTACAGTGACTAGCACAATGAGGTCCTGGTCCATGACTGGGCCTCCGAGGTGCTACACTAACACAAATAATAACAATCTGCACCTTGTTCATGTTAATTTTCTCACATCTTCCGCTACTCCCCGTTCTACACACCATCCCACTGCTATGCTGTCTTTCCTAGTATCCAGCACCCCAGTCTCAGGAAATGGGGCAAACCTTTGGCTTATTTTCCTACCTTGCTCTGCTCTTTGGTTTAGTTGCACATTTCCACAGGTCTGTAGAGTATACCAGTTCCTATTTGTATGTTTGGTCTCTTCTGGATCTCAGATGGTCCAGTCCTACATGACAATTGCCAGTGCTGTTAGATACATTGCATATGTGTCAACAGTGTAATGCTGTTGCAAAAAAAAGCGAACATCATTCTGGGATTTATTAGCAGTAGTGTTGTAACCAAGACACAAGAAGTAATTCTTCCACTCTACTCCATGCTGATTAGGCCTCAACCGGAATACTGTGTCCAGTTCTGGGCGCCATATTTCAGGAAGGATGTGGATAAATTGGAGAAAGTCCAGAGAAGAGCAACAAAAATGATTAAAGGTCTAGAAAACATGACCTATGAGGGAAGATTGAAAAAATTGGGTTTGTTTAGTTTGGAAAAGAGAAGACTGAGGGGGGATGATAACAGTTTTCAAGTATGTACAAGGTTGTTATAATGAGGAGGGAGAAAAATTATTGTTCTTAATCTCTGAGGATAGGACAAGAAACTTAAATTGCAGCAAGGGATGTTTAGGTTGGACATTAGGAAAAACTTCCTAACTGTTTAGAGTAGTTGAGCACTGGAACAAATTGCATAGGGAGGTTGTGGAATCTCCATCACTGGAGACTTTTAAGGACAGGTTAGACAAACACCTATCAGGAATGGTCGATAATACTTAGTCCTACCATGAGACAGGGGACTGGACTAGATGACCTCTCAAGGTCCCTTCCAGTCCTATGATTCTATGTGCCTTGCCTCTGTGCATGGCATGAGGATGATAGTGTTTGGGGAGATCAAGCCTATTACTCTGTGGTTTCTTTGGTCTGTCGTGTCATTTGTTCTCACCTTATATGTACCTTTTAGTGTTCTGTATATTGCCTTACTATCTTTTTTTCTCCCTCCCTTCTAGCATCCTATATTAGGAGATGTAGTATGGGCTCATCTTTGCCAAGGGAAGAGGCCACTGGTTCTTTCTATGTTGGCCAGTCAGTTTTCCCTATCCTGCCTCTCTACCTAGTTCCAGTGGAGCCACTTGTGAAGACAGGGGATGACTACCAGATGGCCAAAAACTATAGGAAGGTAAGTGTCCTTCCTCAAGGCTGTTTCAGATGACCTGGGGAAGGAGCCCACACTATGCACTTTCATTGATGTACTAATTATATCTTATGTGTATCAGCATGCTGGAGGGTTTAAAGTGCTCCTCCAGAGATGCCTGAACATCCCACATACACCAGTTTCACATTTTTGAATGCTTGGGGTTGGCAGTATTGCCATATATATATGGCAATAGAGAAGAATGAGGGGGGATTTGATAGCTGCTTTCAACTACCTGAAAGGGGATTCCAAAGAGGATGGATATAGACTGTTCTCAGTGGTAGCAGATGACACAACAAGGAATAATGGTCTCAAGTTGCAGTGGCGGAGAATATTAGGATGGATATTAGGAAAAACTTTTTCACGAGGAGGGTGGTGAAGCACTGGAATGGGTTACCTAGGGAGGTGGAGGAATCTCCTTCCTTAGAGGTTTTTAAGGTCAGGCTTGACAAAGCCCTGGCTGGGATGATTTAGTTGGGGTTTAGTCCTGCTTTGAGCAGGGGGTTGGACTAGATGACCACCTGAGGTCCCTTCCAACCCTGATATTCTATAAGTTTCAGAGTAGCAGCCGTGTTAGTCTGTATCCGCAAAAAGAACAGGAGTACTTGAGGCATATGTTCCATTCTATGCATTCGATGAAGTGGGCCGTAGCCCACAAAAGCTTATGCTCAAATAAATTTGTTAGTCTCTAAGGTGCCACCAGTACTCCTGTTCTTTTTATGATTCTATATGTGTCTTTTGGGGTGGGTGGTGGTTGTGCAGCATCCCATATCTGTCTATCTTGTAACTTGTATCGTTAATCACCTTGGTTGAATTAGTTGTTTTTCAGACTGAACCACAGGGAACTGTTCTCCTTCCTTCTTTCTAATACAAAACAAAGTTTTAGTTTTGTATCAGCTCTGTGTCTTTACTTTACTTTACGTTGGCACCAATACTGCCACCCCCAAGCATTCAAAAATCATGAGACAGTACCCAAAATCATGAGATTGGCCTAACCATCTTGAGATGTGAAGAGGTAAATAACACTTTCTTCACACCATTCATGACTTTATAGATCTCTGTCATATCACTTCTTAGTCATCTCTTTTCTATGAACAGGCCCAGTCTTTTTAATCTCACCTCATATGGAAGCTGTTCCATACCCTTAATCATTTTTGTTTCCCTTCTCTTATCCTTTCCATGTATAATATAACTTTTTTGAGATGGGGTGACCAGAACTGCACACAGTATTCAAAGTGTGAGCACTGGATTTATATAGTGGCATTATGATAGTTTTCTGTCTTATTATCTTTCCCTTTCCTAATGGTTCCTAACAGTGTCAGCTTTTTTGACTGCTGCTGCACATTGAGCAGATGTTTTCAGAGAACTACCACAATGACTCCACAATCTCTTTGTTGAGTGGTAACAGCTAATTTAGACCACATCATTTTGTATGTATAGTTGAGGTTATTTTCCACCGTGCGTTGCTTTGCATTTATCAACATTAAATTTCATCTGCCATTGTGTTGCCCAGTCACCCAGTTTTGTTAGATCCCTTTGTGACTCTTAGTTAAGTCCAAAGTAGACTGCAATCTTGAGTAATTTTGTATTGTCTGCAAATTTTGCCACCTCACTGTTTAACCCTATTTCCGGATCATTTATGAATATGTTAAACAGCACTGATCCCAGTACCGATCCTTGGGGGACACCGCTATTTACCTCTCTCCATTCTGAAAACTGACCATTTATTCCTACCTTTTGTTTCCTGTCTTTTAATCAGTTGCTGATCCATGAGGGGACTTACCCTCTTATCCCATGACTGCTTATTTTGCTTAGAGCCTTTGTTGAGGGACCTTTTCAAAGGCTTTCTGAAAGTCCAAGTACACTCTATCCACTGGGTCACCCTTGTCCACATATTTGTTGACCCCCATCAAAGAACTCTAATAGATTGGTGAGGCATGATTTCCCTTTACAATAGCTGTGTTGACTAAACTCCAACATATTGTGTTCATCTATGTATCTGATCATTCTCTTCTTTACTATATTTCAGCCAATTTGCCTGGTACTGAAGTTTGGTTTAGTGGCTTATAATTGCCAGGATTGCCTCTGGAGCCTTTTAAAAAAATTAGAATCACATTAGCTAACCTCCAGTCATCTGGTACAGAAGCTGATTTAAGCTATATGATACACACCACAGTTGGTAGTTATGCAACTTCATATTTCAGTTCCTTCAGAATTCTTGAGTGAACAGTATCTGGTCCTGGTGACTTATTACTGTTTAACTTATCAATTTGTTCCAAAACCTCTTCTATTGACACCTCAGTCTGGGACAGTTTCTTAGATGTTTCACCTTAAAAAAAGAATGGCTCAGGGGTGGGAATCTCCCTCATATCCTCTGCAGTGAAAACAGATGCAAAGAATTTGTTTAGCTTTTCCACAATGGCCTTATCTTCCTTGAGTGCTCCTTTAGCATCTCGGTCGTATAGTGGCCCCACTAACTATTTGGCAGGCTTCCTGCTTCTGATGTCCTTAAATTTTTTGCTGTTAGTTTGTGTCTTTTGCTACTTGCTCTTCACATTCTTTTTTGGCCTGCCTAATTATACTTTTACACTTGACTTGCCAGAGTTTATGCTCCTTTCTATTTTCTACAGTAGGATTTGCCTTCCAATTTTTAAAGGATGCCTTTTTGCCTTTAATCGCCTCCTTTACTCTGTGTGTAGTTATGGTGACTGTTTTTTGTCGTCTTACTATTTTTTTTTTAAAATTTGGGGCATACATTATATTTGAGCTTCTATTATGATTTGTTTAAATAGTTTCCATGCAGCTTGCAGGCATTTCAGTTTTGTTAGTTTCCATTTAACTAGCTTCCTCATTTCTGTGTCGTTCCCCTTTCTGAAGTTAAATGCTAGCCTGGAGGTATTCACACCCCATCAAGGATGTTAAATTTAACTACATTATGGTCGCCATTAGAGAATGGCTCAGCTATATTCACCTCTTATACCAGATCCTGTGCTCCACTTAGAACAAAATAGAGACTCTCTCCCCTTGTAGGTTCCAGGACTAGTTGTTCCAAGAAGTAATCATTAGTGATGTCTAGAAATTGTATTTCTGCATTCTGTCCTGAGGTGACACGTACCCAGTCAATATGGGGATAGTTGAAATCCCCCATTATTATTGAATTTTCTATTTTTATAGCCTCTCTAATCTCCCTGAGCATTTCACAATCACCATCGCCATCCTGGCTAAGTGGTTGGTAGTATATTCCTACTGCTATCTTATTATTATTCAAGTGTGGAATTTCTATCCTGTGGTACAGTTTGATTCTTTGAAGATTTTTCCAATATTTGACTCTACGCTTGCTTTCACATGTAATGCCACTCCCCCACCAGCATGACCTACTCTGTGATTGCTATATATTTTGTACCCCGGTATTACCATGTCCCATTGATTATCATCATTCCACCAAGTTTCTGTTATGCCCATTATATCAATATCCTCATTTAATATCAGACACTCAAGTTATTATTCAAGTTATTATTTAGACTTCTAGCATTTGTGAATATTTATAAGCACTTATAAACGCACTTATAAAATTTGTCAATATTTGTCCGCCTTCATGTGATATAACTGAATGGGACTCTTTTTTTTTCATTTGACTGTTTCTTTTTAGTTCCTACCTATACTTTTATCACCTTCTATCCTCTCCTCTTTTCTAGGATATAGAAAATCCTCATTAATAGATCCTCCCCTAAGGGACATCTCGGTTCAAACTGTGTACTCCTCCATACCTGTCGGCTTTCCCCCAGCCCTTAGTTTAAAAATTCTTCTATGACATTTTTAATTTTACGAGCCAGCAATCTGGCTCTGTTTTGGTTTAGGTGGCGCCGATCCTTCATGTATAGGCTCCTCCTTTCCCAAAAGGTTCCCCGGTTCCTAACCTAAACCCCTCCTTGGTACCTATATGTACTACGTCTATCAGCTCCTCCCCAGCACTGCACATAAGTTTGTCTAAATTACTCAAGAGATCCCCAACCTTTGCACCTAGCAGACAATTTACCATCTGGTTCTCCCAGTCATCACAAACCCAACTATCTGTATTTCTGATGATCAAATCCCGCATTACTATTACCTGTCTCTTCCTAATCAGGGCCGGTGCAACCACTAGGCGAACTAGGTGGTCGCCTAGGGCACCAAGTGGTTGGGGGCGGCGGTGGAGTGGAGGTAAGCTGGGGCACGGAGGCGAGGGGAGGGCTGCCTGCAGCAAGTAACGGGGGGGGGCACACAGGGGAACCACTCCCCGCCCCAGCTCACCTCTGCTCCGCCTCCTCCCCTGAGCACCACCCTGCTCTGCTTCTCTCTATCCCAGGCTTGCGCGCCGAACAGCTGATTGGCACCACAAGCCTGGGAGGCGGGAGAAGCAGCGGTGTGCTCGGGGAGGAGGTGGAGCAGAGGTGAGCTGGGGCAGGGAGCTGCCGCGGGGGGGGGCTCCCTGGGCCGAGAGGAGGGAGAGAGGGAGGGGGCAGCAGGGAGCTGCTGCGGGGGGGGGGTCCCCGGGCCGAGGGGAGGGAAGAGGCGGCAAGGACCTGCCGCGGGGGGGCAGGGCGGTGCAAGGTGGAAGTTTCGCCTAGGGCGTGAAACCTCCTTGTGCCGGCCCTGTTCCTAATAACTGCAGTTCCCTCCCTGGAGAAGTATCCGCAGTGTAAGTGGATATCAGGACATCATCTGGAAGGAGGGTGCCAACTATGTGATCATTTCTCTCCACTCCAGCTTGATGTTCTCCTTCCCCAAGACTTTCATCCTCCTCAACAGCACAGAGGCTGTCAGACTGGGGGTGGGACCATTCTACTGTGTCCCAGAAAGTCTTGTCTACGTACCTCTCTGTTTCTCTTAGCTCCTCCAGTTCAGCCACTCCGGTCTCAAGAGCCCATACTTCGTCCCTGAGGTCCATGAGCTGCTTGCACACATACACCACCTGTCCACAAGGCAGGTAATCATGCAAGCTAGATGGCCCAGCTCTGCTGCTGGGCTTCTTCCTGCATTATTTTTACTCCTGAAGCTTTTTTGGGGGGAGGGATTGTTTTGGGTTTTTTTGCAGGAGGGGTGAATATTGGCCCAAGTTTAAAGAACATTAGGTATAGCTGGCTCTCATGCTCCTTCTCTAAACTCCTTCACAAAAATCCTGTTTGCTGCTTCTGTTCACTAGTCACATAGGAGCTGGCATTTTAAACCCCGGTTTTCCCTGAGTAGCCCCACTCCCTGGTTAACAGATCCTAAAGGGATTAGAGATCAAAGCCTCATTAAGTAATTCTCAGCCTTGCCTAACAGGCCGCTAGGCTCAGCCACAACCCCCGCCCCCAATAGACCACACTGTAAGCTTAAGGCAAGCAGAAAGCACACAAACAACAAACTAACAGACAACAAGCTCACCCCAAGGGTTACGTAGTTGCTCCTCCTTCACCTGGAGAACTCACTTGCAAAACTCCCCTGTTTGCTGCTCCAGTTTGCTAGCTCCTCCTCTGATCTCCTTGCCTGCTGCTCTCTGAGCCTTTAGTCACATTTTTGAGCTTTTCTCTGCAATCATGAGGGCTAGAAACTTACTTATAAAAGTGAAAATTGAGATTCTCATGTAATCACATGAATCTGGGAGCTGAGGCATCACGAAGAAACAAATAATATGAGACTCACGATAAAATCATGAGAGTAGGCAATGCAGTGACACTGAGACTCAGGAAGAGTGATTTTAAAACCCCCCCCCAACAGAGTCTGGTATAAAGAAACTTAAGACAACAGTTAAGAAATTAAAGGTGTTAGACTCCACATGGAGCCTGCTTGAGCATACCATTCTGTAATTGCCAAAAACTGAAACACAAAAACACAATAAAATAAACCAGAGTCCACAGTTATTCCCATGGCCACAAGGGGGTGCAAATTGCAAATAACCACAGCTCTCCCTCAGATTTTCCATTGGCGGAAAGCAACTTCAAATTCCAGCCAGGACTCTGTATAGAAGCCCTACTGGCAGAGGGTGCTTGGGACAGGTAACGAAGTAGCTCATCTGTGGTTAGCCTGGCCCCAGTGCCTCTCAGACCATCCCTCTATACTTGTGGTATTGTGTGGGCTTCAAGCCTTCTACCAAAGTGGAGGTTATAGAAGGTGGATAGCCTAGGTGTAATTGAGGAAGCCCTGCCCTGGCATGGGGATTGGCTATTTATCAAGGGAGGGAAGTAGAAGTTATGTTGGTTGCAGCAGGTGGTGGTTTGTGTGTCAAGCTCCAGGAGACTAGTCTGACCAGATTCCAGTACTTTGTGTGAGAGCTCTGAACCAGGGTGAGGACATTATGTATTGTTTCATGTAATTGTGTCTGTCCTGAAACCTTATTAAAAGGGGACATACTATTTTGTTAGTTTGTGTTGGCTTTTCCTTGCCCAGATCTTATTGATGCCCAGTCAGGGAAAGTAAGGTGGAACTCACCTCCAGTGCACAGCTGGCTACATGAGTGCATTCAAGGATGGCCTATGCATTTACAGGTAGTGTGAGTTTCTGTGCACCTGCTCCAGGACTTCCCCTGGGCAGAGATCCACAACATGTGGTTCTCAAAACACCAATAACACGTTATATTCACTAGACAAGAGAACTGTGGCACAGCTGTGTCTCTGGTACAGTTTCAGCCATATTATGGATGCTTTTTTAACATGCTTGTCGTAGTGTAGATGGAGATATCGTCACAGCCAGTTCTAATCCACCATTGGATCCCTGCTGAAACCTAGAGGTGGGCCCCAACTAAATGTCCACAACTGGACTTTGGAAGAGTTCACATATGGATATAAAATTTGTGGTTAGCTATAAAGGGCCAAACAAAAATGTATGACAGGGATGCGGAAATAGTGGTGATTGGATACCTCTTTCTGAGTAACTGTTAATTGGGGAGATAACCTGTTAGTCTGTGATTGTGGCACATTAGACCCAGCAAAATGCATTTTATTAATAAATACAAACATCCATTTAATAAAAAATAAAATACAATGAGCTCCCATGTATTGTGTAGCTAGAATGTGTCTTGCAATAGACTCTCCCAGTACAGTGATGGGCCTATAAGGTCCCCACAGCTCTAGTGTTTTTGCATTTTTTTTCAATTTTGATGCAGCCTTCAAAAAAAATCTGTCAGACATATGCTCTGATGTTGGCAGCAGCGACAGCAGCAGAGAGTCAACAGCGTCTGTTTGTTACTGCAATTGTTGGATTGCATCTCTGTTTGGTGCAATCCAACAGCCGTTCTACCAGAAGCTGTTTAACTTTTTGTACCACTCAGGGAGCCTCCTGAAAAGATGACTTTGCAGCAGGATCACTCCAGCTTTGCTTGACAAAATGTAAGCAAACAGATGAGGAGAATGTGGGACTCAGATCAGGGAAAGAAGGGAGGTTAGAAACTTCCTGGAACTCAGACTTCCTGTTCAACCAGGGACATCTGATCACCAGTTGTCAAGGTAGAACAAAGCCTTGGGTTCATGCTGGGCTCCTCCCCACTGCTCCTGGACACACATTTTGCATTTCGGGGCAAGGAATGATTTTCACTATCTTTGAATGGCCAGAAGACTCCTCATCTCTGAGGAAGGGATGGATCTTGCCACTGTGATCCATGTATTTGTCACCTTCAGGTTAGGCTTCATATTTGATCTCCCTAAGGAAGCCAACAGCTACATCTCACAAGCTGCAGCTCTTATACCATACAGCAGCCTGCTTTGAGACCAACAAAAAACTATTTGATTAAGCATCAGTGCCCTCCCTCGAAGGGAGAGGCACCAGAGTAGTCCTGTCCATTTCCGGAGCCTCTCTGTCACTCTGCCCTCTAAACCGTGCCAGTTCTCCGGCGGAGACAGATGCGTGGCAGAAAGGTAAATGCCAAGATAGAGCAGCAGACCCACGCTCCAACTGATGGCCTGAAGCGCAGGTGGGAAGGAGCTCGCCTGCCACCCATCCCTGACCACCAGGCCAGAGCTCTTGACCGAGTTGACCCAGGAGGAGGAGGCTGCAGGAGCACCTCACACCAGCACTCTCTCACCATTGTTGATAACTTGAAAATGAATTTAAAGTCTTAAGGCCCAATGTGGTGTTACTTCTGAATCTGGACCCAAACAGAGGTAGTGAAACAAAGGTGACTTTACATCACTTTGGTAGTTCCTCTACTAAAGGGCCAGGCTGGGGAAGGTAAAGTATTTCCCAGCACTATACCATTACAGTGTCATTATACACACTGAGCTTTGGGTTAATGAATGGCTCCTGCCCTGTGATGCCAGAAATGAAACGCTGCAATATAAGTGAAATATTATTTGTAATGGTTATTTGGCCCTTCTGCATAGCCATTGTTATGTGGTGTGCTGCATGGGTGCCACCCTTTGGCTGAACGGTAGGGTGCTGTGGGTAGGGTTACTGCTCTCATACCCCAGGTTGAATGCACTGTGAAGGGTGGGGGTAGTGCCCCAGTACCCAGGGGGGCTGCACCATAAAGAGTGGGGGTGGTGTGCAGTGATTGGGGGGTGCTGGGCAATGGGGTTCTGCCATTTCAGCCGCAGGTGCTGTTCTTTTATACCCTTGGGTGCTGTGTGGTGATCACTGGGATGCTGCACTGTAGGGTTGTGCCCTGGCACCCCAGGGTGCTGTGTGGTGATTAGTGGGGTGCTGTGTGGGTGAGGTGCTGCATAGTGGGGTGATGTGTGGTCATGGGTGGGGTGCCACACTAGTCTGTGGAGTGCTGCATGGTGGGGGGTGCTACCCTTGCCCCCTAGACTATGGCTTGCTGAAGGGGATGCCTAGAGGGGAATCCTATGTGTTTTGAATCTGATTACTCTGTAAAGTTACCTTCCATCCTGATTTTACAGAGATGCTGCTTCTTTTACTTTTTTTTCTTTATAATAAAGTTCTGTTTTTTAAGACTTTGGTTTACCTATTTGGTTGGTAGATTATTCTCAAGCATCCCCAGGAAACGGGGTGAAGGGGTTTGGGGGGATATTTTAGAGAAACAGGACCTCCAAGCGGTCCTTTTCCTGAATCTTTGTCTAACTCACTTGGTGGTGGCAGCAGTACCCAGCCAAGGACAAGGAAGGATTTGTGCCTTGGGCAAGTTTTAACCTAAGCTGCTAGAAATAAGCTGAGGAGGGTCTTTCATGCGGGTCCCCACATCTGTACCCTAGAGTTCAGAGTGTGCTGCCTGGGGGATGCACACAGTGGGTTACTGAGGCGTTTGGGTGACAGGCAGGCGCTGCTCCCCTGCGGTGACCAGCAAGTGTTCGGGCGCCCCCATCCCTCTCCCCCCACCCGCTCCCTGAGCCCACAACTGCTGCTGGCCCTTTAAATGCTGGCGGGAGGCCCGTGCCGCCGCTGGCTGGGAGACCCCGCGCCTCCAGTGAGAGGTGAAACCAAGATGGCGGCCGCGCAGTGACTGAGGCGGAGACAGAGCCAGTGGGAGACGGACGGGCCTCGCCGCGCCTCAGCCAGCCAGCCCGGCCGGCCGGGGAGGGGCCTTTCCTGCCGGGCGCCCGGAGCGGAGCGGGCCGGACTACCGGAGCGGGCCGAGGAGCCGGGGCTGAGCCGCAGCAGTAGCGGGAGGAGGAGGAAGAAGAATATGGCGGCGGAGCCGGGCTGGGAGTGAATCTGCCGCCTGCGAGGGGAGCCCATGGGGAAGACGGGGCGCTGAGCCCGGCCGCCTTCGCACCCCGCCCGGGACAGGCAGCGCCCGCTGGCCGCTCACGAGCCGCTCTGGAGAAGGAGGGGCCGCGCCTCCTCTGCCCCCCCCGCACTGACGAACTGCGAGCGAGGGGGCGTCGGGCCTGGGCAGCGCCCGCACAATAGAGCCGAGCGCCGGGCAGGGGGTGAACTGACCCCGCTCCCTCCCCCTTGCCGCCGATCTGCCACCACCTCTTGTTCCCTCTGCTAATCTGGCTGCTTCCTGTCCCCTTCCCCGGCCAGCACACGGTTCTCCCGGCTCACCCCTCTCCTAGCACCCCTGCTCTGCAAGCCCCATCCCCTGCCACCTTTTCCCTTTGCTTTCCCCCCACCCGCTTCTAGCCTCCATAGCCATCTTACCTCTCCTTCACCATCCCTCCTCTACCACCTCTGCTCCCTCCCCACGCTGCCCCTTCGGCCTGCCCCTTTACCCCCGGCAGCCCAACTGCTCCTTCGGCTTTCCCTCCTGAATAACACTTCCCCTGGTCCTCTAGCCTCGTAAATAGCTTCCCACCAACCACCCCCTTCCCCAGCACTCTGCTGTGCCTCCAAATATTGGGGATGAGGAGGAGACTGCCCCAGCAGTGAAGAATAAGGAGAGATCCCGGGGTGTCTGTGTGGGGCTGCTACCCTCTTTCCTGCTCCTCTCCTCTGAGGGGGGCCTAGCCCCCCACCAACCTCCTGTTCCTTCAGGTGTCACAGGCCAGTGTGGTGGCTGTGGTGTGGCAGGCGGCAGGATGACCGACACCCGGCGGAGGGTGAAAGTTTACACGCTGAATGAAGACCGCCAGTGGGATGATAGGGGCACCGGACATGTGTCCTCTGGCTACGTGGAGAGGCTGAAGGGCATGTCCCTGCTTGTCAGGGCAGAGAGCGATGGTAAGTGTGTGAGAGCATGCCAAGTATTGGTAGTCTTCTTTTACCAATCCACCTAAAAAAGGAAGACAGGAACTGGCTTTGTATATCTATTCCATTAAACTAGTGGCATAATTTGTATAGGATTCTGAAACGAGGGAGGCAGCAACTATGGTTAACTCTTGTTAGGCCAAGTGACAGGGTTGGAAGATTAGGACAACACACTCCTACCCATCAGGTACACACTTTGTGCATATTGGACACACAGACATAATGGTGCATACCAAATACACTTAGTCCACATTGCACACACTATTTTGCATCCTGCTTCTTGCCCCCCCCCCCCCCCCCCCAATGATCTTTGCCACGAACACTACTTGGGATCTCTTCTTCAAATAATTTATAATCCCCAGATTAAAGAAACTACTCACAGTTTGGATTACATTTGTTGAACATAAAATATTTTAAAATTCAGTGTAGTGTCTAACCTATTCAGCTCTCAGTAGTTGGGTTTCAGATATATTTTTCACTCTTTAAAAGTGTTTTAAAGGGTGTTTTATAATGTGTGGCTATACATATAGTATTGTTGATTTTAAGACAGTACAAAGAACAAAACAATATTGGGATATATTTTAAGCAGCTACAGTATTCTGCACTCATGGTAAAACTGCTTTAGAATTACCCCTTAAATAATAAATTCACTGAAAGCATATCACCTGTTTTCCTCACATTGCAAGCATGTTTCTCTACAGATCACTACATTATGGCAGGTTTTGTGTAAGAACTATCCATGATTATTTGATCAGTGAGTTAATGATTGCTGTAGTTACTGTGGATTAAACTTGAAGTATATCTGGCTTTATTTAACACTAGTAGCATGAATTAAGGTGTCCTATCTCATTTAACCATATAGTTGCATATTTGGTGATGTTTTTCTGACCGTAGCTATTTCCAGGCTTTTTATGTTATGTCTGGTTAGGTTGGATCATTCTTGCAGATTGCTGTCTACAATTGATTGTAATCTCCCCTCTCCCCCATGTTTATTTGACTTTCCCGTTGCTGATATTGAAGGATAGAAAACTTCATTGAGGTCACTTACTTAGTCCAGTCATTGTATGGGAAAGTTCTGAGAACGTGCGCTATAAGGAAATCCTAAATTGATATAGTAGAAATCAAATTTAGAAAATTGATGATTATCAGAAACCTGCTTAAATGCTAATTACATTGATTTTAGTCTTTTACATTGCTAAATTATTATTAATGAATTATGAAAGCCAAATATATAATTGATTTTACCAAAGAAAATTTGAAGACTGTTCTCCCCATTCTTTTCAGCGTGTCTTATTTCTTATGTAAGATAAACTCCTCCAGATGGCAATGGACCTCCACTACTGAATTTAAGAGTGAAAGGGAGCACAGTGTGTGTGTGGGGGGGGAATCACCATTGTAAACTGGTTTATTTTACAGTGGTATAATTATAGCACTCACCACCACCAGGACAGCTTTCAAGAGCATAACAAATGAGTAAAGTACAACTGAAACATCAAATGAAAGAGTGACATTAAAAATATATATATATAGTGGCAATATTTTAAAAATACAATGATGTGGGTAGAATTTTTGAGTATAAAATGCTGCAGGTTGTAATCTGTCGAGGAGCAGTCTGTTTAAGCTACACAGACTTCCGCTGATTTCAGTGGGATTTGCATATGTAGATTGATTCTGGTAGTTTACTTGCTGTAAATGAGCTTGTTTAAATCTATAAAAGAAAGTGGAAGTATGAAGTATTGTAAGTGGTGTTTTAAGGTTTATCTACGAGTTACTGCATTTTAAAGATTAATTATCCATACTTTTAAAAATATTCAGCAAACTAATATTTTTAAAAATTGAATAACTGAAATTAACATATAATAGCTTATTTAGCTGTCATAACTCTTACAGCATGTACAGTTTATAGGATTATTAGATAATAAAATCCTCTTCAGAAACTTACCTTTTTTGATCACTGAGGCTAATATATCACTCCTTTTAGGCAAACATGCCCTCTAGTAATTGTTTTCTTATTCTTGTCACTTTACCTTATCAGATTAATATTCAGTTTTCTCTCAGTGTCAGAAGTCAGTGGCCAAGAAAGTTTTGAAGGCAAATTTGTATGTAATGAAATTTTTTAAAAAATTGTTTGGTGTATTATTGTATGAAATGTTTGTAAGTGTGAACAGTTAATTCACAAAAACAAACAAACAAAAGTGACACCAGATTGTTATACTTCAGATGCATTGATGCCTTTTACAGGGCTCAGGTCCCTTGTTCCTCCTTCTTTCAGTTACCATTCAGCTTTTCTGTTAATTGCTTTGTTAAATGTAAGGGTCAAAGTTAACAAGTACTGAACAAGTACTAGTGTTCCACATGTCTTTGCGTCCCTGTGTAGTTCTTTCATCTTTCCTTGACAGTTCCTCCCCTTTCCATCATGCTGTCTTCTGCCTTTGTTTCTTCCTACAGTTTGGGGTCAGGACTCAACTTCCTTTTATTTAATGGCTTACCCACAAAAGCTGACAGACCAATTTAGGTTTCAGAATTCTCTAAGGGAGAATGCAACCAAAAGTCAATTTTTATCCGTGGCCTTTTAAGATACAGTGCTATAACCACTTCCAACAGATGGAACATAGGAATTACCATACCAGATCAGGCCAGTGGTCCATGATATTGTTGTCCTGTTTTTGACAGTGGCCAGAAACATCAAGTGAGTTGAAGCATCCCTGGTGTAGACAACTGACACTAACCTGTTAATACAGGAAATCTCTTACTGTACCCAGTTATAGGATGGCTTATGCCCTGAATCATGAGGGTTTATATCTCCTAATTGTTCTAAATCCCATCTATTATAATTGAATGTTTTTGTCGTTATCCATATAAATGTCTAGTCCTTTATTTGGATCCTGCAAAATTCTTTTCCTTAATAATACCGATGTGGCAATGAGTTCCACTTGCTGGTTTGCTTCTTTTTTTTTTTTTTTTTTTTTGTTGAGGAAAACAGGGTATCACAGTCAAATCTAAACTTGATGCCTTTTAGTTTCACTGCATGACCCCTTGTATTTCTGTTAGACAATAAAGGAGTGCCTAATTTCCACTCCTTCTGTCATTCATTTTTAATAACTATATCCTTTCGCCGCCTTGTCAGTTCCATGACCTGAACAGTCCTATTCTTCATATGACAACCTTTCTATGCTTTTTAAATCATTTTCATTGCTTGTTTCTGAACCTTTCTCTTCCCTCCCTCCCCCCCCCCCCCCTTGAGGTAAGGTGACCACAACTGAAAGCAATATTCCAGATGACGGTGTACCGTTCTCTTAATGATACAAATAATTTTCAATCCCAAAGATATAAAATATCAGGCACTTGCTAGTATAAGGACTAAGCTTATTTGCCTTGTCAGAATACACTGATTACCAAGCCATGCTTCCCCTTCTGCTTAGTCTTCGTCTGGGCAGCACCTCCCTGCTGCTTGGGCCTGAAGACCCAAGCTTCCAAGTCGCTGAATTCTGAATCCTAATTAATTCTTTGCCAGTCCTCCAACAAATACCAGTTTTTCCCTACCCGCCAAACAACAGTGACAGCAGCCAGGTCTCCTCTGCCCCTATTACAGAGGCAGGAGGCTACTCTGCCCCAAAAGCAAGGGTGGCACTGCTTCTATCTCTCAGCACAATTAGGAAGATGTCACTGGTTTGATTTATACTTTCTCCCCATTTGGAAGGTTTTCTTTGTGACCACAATGGCTTTAAACTATTTTTTAAAAGTAAAGCTAAGGAGTCTGCTAAAGTTGATGGCACTTGCCCAGGAAAGTTTAGTACTCACTCTGGAGGAGATTTTTTTTTTTTACACCTCCCCCCGCCCCATCCCATTTTCTGTACATCCTACTGCTGTTTTGTTTGCTGCTAATCATGGAACTGACTAGTCTGTATACCATGACTGGAATGCACGGTAATGCCCGTTAGTGATGCTGTTCTACCTGTCCTGATAGCATAAAGGGTGATTTTTACTAGCCACAAAAGAGATCTTATGTGGCCTGTAAGGCAGGGGTTCTCAACCTTTTTCTTTCTGAGCCCCCCCCCCCCCCAACATGCTATAAAAACTCAAAGGCCCAGTGTGGGGACGCAGGGCTCCAGGCTGGGGGGACCCTTGGGCTTAGGCATACTTTAACTTCTATTTTTGGGGGGGACGGACAAGGACTGGTGGGGCTTTGGCCAGCTGTGCACAGTGTGCTCCGGAGAGGGAGTGCCACCTCCACCTTCTGACTCACCTCACCTCAGGAGGCCACCCAGCCTGTCTGGGTTGTGGGGGGATGCAACCAAAAAATATAACTCAAAGTGGGGACTTGGCTCAAAGTTTGAAAACCACTCAGGGTGCAGAGAGAGGGGTAGTTAGGGGCTGTGTGCTAGGAGTGCTTCCCCTGTGGTGGCTGTTTCCTGAGGGCTCTGCTGCCCCAGAGTCAGGTCCCCCGGCCCTGACTTACGAGCTGCATGAGCAGTCAAAGGGGGCTGGCAGCTGAGGAGCAGTCGCAACCCCGAGCACCAGTAGCAGATGGGAATGCCACGGCTGCCCTCTCCATGGCACCACCAAGCAGAGGAGCAGCTGTCCCGCACTGCCTGGTTCTGGCTTCCCACCTATGACCTGGCCACAGGGCGGAAGAGCGGGGGGAGCTGCTCCTGGGACAGTTCCACTCTGGGTAAAGTGCTGCAATTTTTTGGGGGGGAGCAACACCTGTTGGCAACCCCCAACTCTGCTTCTGCCCCAGGGAGTTGCCAGGGCTTGGGACTTCAGCCCCGTGCTGCTCCTGGCCTCAACCCTGGGTGGGGAGGGCATTGGGGCTCCCCCACCACTCCCAGCTTCAGACTAAGGGGAGTAGGGGCAGTCCAGAGCTCCCGCCTTCAACCCCACGCTGCTCGTGGCTTCAGACCAGTGGGGCGCCGGGGCTCCCAGCTTCAGACTGGGGGGCACCAGGGCTCCTGGCTTCTACCCCACATGGGGGCATTGCGGCTTACAATATGGGGTTTCAGCCATGAGGCCCTGCGGCCCCCCAGAAAGGGCTCGTGGATCCCCGGTTGAGAACTGCTGCTGTAAGGTTTCATCTTGCCTCAGAAACCAGTTGAACATCTGAGAAATTTGGGCTGTGGTACCACTATTGCCTGGGAAATAAAAAATAATTCTGTGGTAACACACTTCAGTCCTTTTGGGTAAAATTAGGAGTGATGGATTGAAATTAAAAGAAACATTTAAGATGAGGGAAAATGTTAATAGTCTCTGAAGGAAAGTAGTGTACGCACTGTAGTTTGTTCTCCTGCCATTGTGTGGACCCTTTATAAGAGAGCTTCTTAATAGGCAGAGCTATATGAATTCTGTAACAGCAGACTTTACTGCAGAATCCACCTTTTGCGCACACTTTCCTCCAGCATTATACTATTAAAAAAAAAAAAAAAGCCCTCCATTGTTGTGAAGAAAACATTGCCACTTCTGCTCATGTTAATGATGAAGTATTTTCCCAAGTCTGCAGGCAGCCTGTACTAATAGCTGAGTAGTATGAATTGCGTTGTTAACTAATTTTCATTGCTGGTCACTGGTAGCAGAAGCATCCAGCTAATTTTTAGGGTTGTGGGAGAAGCATGAATCCCCAAGTGCCACCTCCCTCCACCCTTTCGAAACAAAGAAGGGCGCTGAGAACCACTGGCTTAACACATTTAAAGTATGTTTCTTTCCTAAACAGTAACTCTCAATATGCCATTGTGGAGCTCTGTACTTATTCTTGCTCGCTTCCCTATCAGAATTGTTTTGTTTGTGAATCAAACCATACCCACCCTACCCACTTCTGCAAAGCTGCCCTGAGCTATTGGACTCAAGCTGGGTTCTTTCCATCTTGCATACAACTCCCAGTAATAGAGGTTCTGCAGACTAAATCTTACTCTCCTCTCCACAGGTAACCCTGCTGTCTTCACATTATTCCTTCAGTGATGCCCACATAAACTCATTAGCTTTAAATGGGTTTGTATAGATATACTTAGTGCATCATTTGGCCTGCAGAATTTTTTTCTTGTGGTTATGTAAAAAATGCAGTTTGACTCTGACTCTGAAGTTTTAAGATGAGTTTTCAGGGCAGGCAGTTCGAAAAAATGTTTAGAAAAATGAGCAAACTTCATCTGGAGTCATTAGTGAACATGGAATCCTGCTGATGTTTTTAAAAATGTGCTTTACAGGCTATAACCGCTTTCAAAAAGTAGTGTGGATAAAGTCTTGGAGAGTATTCTAGGGGCTTGTCTACACGTACAACGCTGCAGTGCATCTGGTGAAGGCACACTATGCCGACAACAGAGAGCTCTCCTGTCAACATAATAAAACCACCTCTGCCCTAGACAATAGTTGTTTCTCCCGCCAACATAGCTCTGTCCACACCAGTGCTCATGTCAGAGTAACTTATGTCACTCAGGGGAGGGGTTTATTCACACCCGTGAGCAGCATAAGTTATGCTGACAAAAGCTATAGGACACCCATAGCCTATAATAGCCCCAAGAAATGGAAGGTATATTTTACAAATTTATTAGACATGTCTAACAAGATTGATTAAACCCAAGAAAATATTTTTAATTATACTATTCAAAAGACCAGGACTGGAATCCAGTATTTTGAGTGGAGAATTCATGTAATTAAAAACAAGAAATTTTGTTAGTTGCAATCTATGACCTACTAAATGAAGGTTGACATTGTTAATGTTTCTGTTATCACTACCATACCTATTATTTACTATTTTTACTATCCACAAATGTGCTTCAGGTTCCTGCTTCCAAAGAGCTTACTGTATGGGAGCTTTATCCTGCAAAAGCTTATGTGTATAAGTAGTAGGTTTTTTCACATGAGTAGTCTTATTGACTTAACTACTAGAGTATTTATTAACTTGAGTAACTATCCGGAATGTCAGGCCCATTATAATATCCTCACAAGTCCATCATATTTCCTAGGTGGAGTGGAGTTGAGGGAGGTCATGGGTTACAGAGAACTCATTTATTCATTCTTACAACAAAATATGGTTTAAATGTTTTGAGTCTCTCAAAAGTGTGAAAACGACGCATGCTTTTGCTAGGTGACTGCATAAATGAGTAGGAGTGAGTTGAATTGTAAGGTTGGAGCCTTGACAAATAGATTTTGGAAGGCTGTTGCAAGCATCAGGTACAGAATAGAAGAAAGCAAGATTTGTGATAACAGTAAAAAGAGGTAATAAAGACTGACCTTTTTGATAGCCTGGAAGGAGTTGTCCGACATAGGCAAGGACTTTATTGTCTTAAGTATTTGTTTTGAATAACTTTTCCACATTCTGTATACTGTCTTGTCAGTCATAGAATTAATCACACGCACAAGGTCATCTCGCATATTCCCTTTACTTTTTTCAGAAATCCAGTATCTGTAGAGTTTGTCCAATAGGGGTTCATCAAGACACATAGCTTAACAATTTCTAATGGCTTTTAATTCCACCATCCCTTTTGGAAGTTGTTTCCAAGTCTGACTGTGTCACTCTAAAGCCTAGTATGTCTGTTTAATCGGTGTGAAGTCATGGAAGCTGCTACAGGCTCATGAGAGCTCTTCTTGTTTAAACTATCATCAGGTTCAATCATCACTGGGATTTGTGGTCCATTACTGTCAAATTTCTAAGTTCGCAAATTTTGACTTTACAGATTACACTGGCACAAAGCATGGGCTTTCAGTTACAGTTAGGCGTGTATTTATGCCATGCCAAGAGCCCAAGACCGTTGTGATTACAGAGGTAACTCAGCCAGTTGCCACCCTTACTCTACAGCTAATTTGCATGCAACAGTTCAATTGGTTATATGATGTAGACTGCGCAGATAGTGGGTTACTTGGCCCAGCTGCTATCCTTGCAGCATGGACTTTCACCTAATACAAATTAACGTACATTGAACACATTACCAGTGATTGCTTTATATGGTAGCCTTGCTTAAGGGAAAAAAACCAACTCCGACAATATTTCCCACTCCATATTGTAAGAGAGATTATTTTGTTCTGATAATGCTGAATTGTTGCCTTTTCACAAGGATGGCAGTTAAAGACGCACTGCACAACTGGGTTCCCAAAAGCAAAACGAGTTGTATAGAAATAATCTCCTATCACAAGTTGATATTTATCCCGTCTATCCATCTAAATGGGACACACATTCTAGTGCTTAACATTTCTGGTTCAATAGGACTTTGTAGAAGTTAGCTAAGTTAATCATGAGGAAAACATACATTTGCATGTAATGTATTTACACAATTTTTTTAAAAAACTTAAAATTAAGGTCTGCCACACTGAAGTAAATTACATAGCATTACTGCAAAATTCTGTTCTGCTCCCTTGTGCTGTTCTTTCCTGTTATTGCTACTTACCAAGGTGAGTGTTTGAACAGAAGCTCACAAAAGTTATGCTCAAATAAATTGGTTAGTCTCTAAGGTGCCACAAGCACTCCTTTTCTTTTTGCAAATATAGACTAACACGGCTGCTACTCTGAAACCTTCTTTATAGTGAGATTCTTCGTCCTCCTTGGTTCCTTTACAAATATAAAAATATTGAGGAGACCTCTATAGTAGTGATCCATATCAAAATCCTGAATTAATATCAAATAGCTGGATTAGAGTCCTTTTAGGTCTTGTCTGCTCATGAAGATAATCAGGAACAGCTGTTCCTGAATAATGTGTGGACATTTCCAGAATAAGAGTGCCCTGTTGAACATGGATTGAGTGTACACACATGGAGTTATTTCTGAATAGGTCCATGTGTAGACGGGCCCTTAGTATTTCTACACACACTTTTATAATCAAAAAGGACTTGTCAGTTCAGTGGGTATGTGTTTTTGATTTGTTTTTGTTTTTTTTTAAGTCAGTGTGTGACAGGATCTTCACAGATGGCTTAAGGCTGTTTACAACTTCCTTAGAAAAAGAAAGAATTGGGCTAGCAGATATATGATTAGCTGACAAAAGAATATTTGTATACAGCAAAACTTCTGAGAGGAAAAAATAGTTCAGGTCCACAGTATGTACTGTGTGAACTTAAACTTGCAAATAGATTCAAATTTTAAAACACATGAAAATCTATTTCTCCTCTTCTTTACCTGTTGGCGTCTGAGTTGAGGATTCTGTTATGCAACAGTTGATGATATATGAACAACCATCTCTCTTTGGAATCATCAACAGTTCAGGAGAGTTTTTAGGTGGTTGCAAGACAAACAAAATCCTGAACTTGGGACTTAGGCTTTGTGTACACTACATAGTTTTGTTGGCAAAAGGCAGCTTTTTGTCGCAAAGTTAAAGTGATTAAAACATCAGTGTAGAGGCTGCTGTTCGTTACGTTGACATAACTTGCCCTCCCTAGTATCCCACAACGCCCAGCATGACTGCTCTGCTCAGTCCTTTGAACTCTGCTACTCTGCATCTAGCTACACAGGCATGCATCCCTCCCCTTTCAAAGCTCTGGGAAGCTGACATTCCTCAGCGTTTGTGAAGAGCGCATGGAGCTGCTGAGGATACTGCTTCTGGTAGCTTAGGAGGCTGTGGGAGAACTCTGAGGGAATTACAGAACCTTTAATGTGGAATTGGCTGGCAGGCAGGCAGAGCAGGCTGCTGCTGAGGGGTGGGGGAAGAGGGGAGAGACTGTTGTGCGGTGCAGAGCCGGGGGGCTGATGAGCCAGGGGGCCTGCTTCAGGATTTATTGGTTTCGGCAGCTGTCTGAACTTGGAGACTGCATTCCGACACTTGCTCTCCTCTTCCCTCCCTCCCCCAACACACACATTTCCCCATCACACACACTCTGTCTCTCTGCACGTGCACACACATACACTCCATCACACACTTTCCCCACGTTCTCCCCCCACTTCAGTTGAAAAGCAGCTGGTAATCTAGTAGGATGCCCATGTAACGATCAGATTGATGTGCATCATGTGATGCTGTACCTGTCCCATGAGGCATTGCAAACCTTTCCCAAAGCACCCTGTGGCCAGTTGCCCAGTGGGATAGCTACCCACAGTGTACTGCTCTGTGTCGATGCAAGAGCTGCTAGTGTGGGTGTGCTCTGCTGACAAGGAGCATAGTGTGGACATGTGAGGGTGGTTTAAAGCGCCGTAACTTTTGTCGACAAAACTATAGCGTAGACAAGGCCTTAGAGTTAATAAGTAGTACACTAATTGCAGGTAAGTTTAAAAAAAAAAAAATACCGTGTCTCCTTTAAAGTGAATGTATTTGTAATTTTTAAAAACTACATATTCTGTTACTGACGTGGTTTGTGTGTCATTCTAAATTTATGCAGTAAGAAGCACTTTTATCACAGGCGGAACTATCATTAACATTGGTATTCAGTTCTACTGCTTTTAGTAGCCATCTTGCTGAAAAAGTAATATGTGGTCTAATTCTGCAGTCCTTATTTAACCAAAATTCTTATTGAAGTCACTGGAAATCCTTCAGATAAGGACTGTATGTCTAAACCCAGGGTTTGTGACTGACAGTGTGAGAAACAAGTGTAAGATTCTTTCAGTAATTCTCTCCATACTGTTAACAAAGGTTTTTAAATTATGGATTTATAATTAATGAACTGTTCAGGTATTGAACATTAATTTCTGGTGATCAGTTCAGAAAGTTGGCTCCCACCATGAGATTCAGAAATGACCATTTTAATTACAATTGTCCTTTTCAAATTCTGTTTATTCATGGAGAATTGCTTCTCACCTTTTAGAAACTTCAGAGATTTGCACTAAGAAAAATGGGTTTAAGTATTTTAATTTCTCTTAAATTCCTGGACAGTAAGGTTCAGTGAAGGTAACTTATGGGTAAGAATGACTAAATAAAAAAATATTAATGATGTTGTAATTATACTAAAAACCCAGGAAATTCAGAGTTAAGGTTAACCTAAAAGAAGTTCAAACAGGTAAAGGTATGGAAAAGCACACTTAAGGCACCCCATACAACTTTAACTCTGCCTGTTGTCACAGGGTTGTACGGGTGCCTTAACTGTGCATTTCCATATCTTTACCTGTTTAGATTTCTTTTAAGGTTACTCGTAATTCCTGGTTTTATAATGTGATTGTGTGGACTACCTCCCCCTGGTGATAGAAAACATTTTTGTGGCAACTACAGTAATTGCTTCTATGGGAAAAGTAGTATCAAGAAGTTGACATGGATCATGAATTTTTTAATGAGATTTAGCAGATGGAAACAAGCAGAGCCAGCATCATGTGACCAGTGAGGTGTCTGCAGACCACCAGGAAGTGCTTTGTGGACCACATCTTAGGAACCATTTATTTTTCTAATTTGATCATCTCACCCATAAATGCTGTTTGGGGTAGGAAATAATGAAGTCAAAATAGATTATGGAGATTAAGGCCCCAATCCTGCAAATACTTATGCGTGTTCTTAACTTTATTTGTGAGGAGTCTTGTTGACTTCAGTGAAACTACTCATGTCAGTAAAATAAAGCATCTACGTACCTGTTTGCAGGATTGGGGATGAGGTTCTGAACATAGTCTTAGGTTGTGTGTATTTTTAATGTGTATTTAATGTATCAGTGACTGAAAAAAGAATTTTTCAATCCCCATTATTGAATTCACAATGCAATTGTAGAAGTAAAACAGAACTGTCTTCTTTTTAATTCCTTCAGGTTCTCTTCTTTTGGAGTCCAAAATTAATCCAAACACTGCATACCAGAAGCAACAGGTAAACTCTAATTATTTTATATTGCCTTTCTTTTTAAAGGGAGACTGTTACTTCTTTAATATGAATGTTCTCTGCGTTTACTACCCTTTATTACAAGTAATGCTATCTGTTACTATAACTGAAAGATGAGAGAAAATACTTGTCAGTGTTTTTGTGTATGATCATACAACCAATCCGTTTCCTGTGTGAGTATCTGTGTGTACTTTACACAGCAACAAAACATGTGGAAAAACAGCGGTTTGATTGTAAAATTACAAATTAGCAGGGGGTTCTTGAGACCTTATACTACCTGAAGCTATTTATAATCCCTTTTTGAAACAGACCTAGTTTCAAATAACTTGATTGTCCCTTAACTTAAAAAATGTATTTTATATATTATTATTTTTACTCAGATATGTATTTGTAAATATCTATATGTTGATTGCTTAGAAAGATGGTGATCAAAGTTTTAAGGCATACAGATTAACTCTGCCCAAAATATGCTACCTCTTTCTAAACAAATAGATGAAATATTGATGCCTGCCTGCTTTTTTGCGATCCTACGGTTGACTGTTCTTTGCCAGTAAGACTTTCACATCTTAAACTAGTTAGTTGTGTGCATTGCTAGCCTGGAGAGTCTTTTTGCTTAAAGAATTAAAATGGAATTTGATGGGTGTGTATATTGAAAAGCACAATATTCTTTCAATACTAGAAAGGGACAAATGCTGCTGTCCGCTGGTTATTGTTATATTGAACTTAGTTCATGCAAATTAAGCCTATTTTCTAATCGGTTTTCTACTGTGTTGTAGACAGAGGCTAGCTTCAGTAATGCAGCTCATGATATCTAGGAAAAATGTGTCTGTAAAATTCTTTGTTTGGCATTTTTGGCCTTTAGTTGTCCTAAAACCTTTTTTTTTTCCGCTGCAAATAATAGTCTAGAGCATTTGTACCTCTGGAACTTACTGCTTGATTAGGAGTTTAATTTTGTACTTGTCGAAGGGAATCTACTTACTCTTCCTTCCTGTGAAATGAGACATGGGGTTCCAAACTTTTAAGAGGACAGGCTTATTTCTTAGTTTCATTTGACTGCAATTACAATAGTGTGATACCCTTTTTTGAACTGGATCAGCAGCCAAAAATATAATTTAAAATTACAGATTTTCTGTTCTCTTTTTCTCTTCATTCTCTCCTTCACCTCTACTCTTTTTGTCTCAACTCTTTTTAGGTTTTTCCCTGTCCAGTACACCTTTACACACCCCCTTTTAAAGGAACTATTTCCATCAGTACCCTTACTTCCTTCTCCAAAGTCTCACCTCACGTGCACTGTGGTGACTTACTCCAGCTTTGGAGGGTTAGATCCTATCAACAATAACTTTCTGTTTCATCCAGGGCTACCTTATACCAATGAAATTCGTCATGTTAGCCACTCTGTGATCTCCTTAGCATGTGTGTAACACTTCTCGTGTCCACACAGAAGTGCTCCTGCTGATGTGCATGATTGGGAACCATTGCTTGGATTAGATTTGCTTCCAGAAATGCTGCCTTGTTGTCTCAACTGCATTAGTGTCAGTGTGAACAGAGATCACGAGCATAACACTAGTGGTACAAATATTGCTATCCAAGAATAAATCTGTTCACACTTCAGTGACAGTTTTCACAGCTCAGAACTCTGTTGTTACTTGTCAAGTTGGTTGTATGCAGACCCAGAAACAGCTTTTGCTGGTTTTGCTCCTCCAGCCTCCAGAGCATCAGTGAAGGACACAAAGATAACAGAACTATATTATACCAAACTTTATCAGATCTGGTTTTTTTGGTTTTTTTTTGTTTTTTTCCTGGAAAGTCAAAAGCAAAAGTTAGCTTTTTTAGATTACATTCGCTTATACATGTAGAGAAATTCCACAACATAATTATTTTAATTGGGGGCTGACTTAGCTTTTTAACCTGTTAGGGCTGTTTTCCACATCCTGGAGCTCTGAAAAAAAACAGAACAGGGAAATTGATTAGCAGATACACATCAGGCCTATCCCATGTGCCGCCTCTTGCCTTCAAGTCAGGGTGGATTTGATTTAAATCAAATTGACTAGTCAGGAAGACTCGATTTAATCACGGATTTCTACATAAAAGTGCATTCTTGTTGGTTGTTATAACCTTAATACATATTCTTCACAACTCAGAGATAGATGTAGGTTTCATTTTTAGAAGGTACACACTATACATTTTTAAAGTGATGTTCCTTTCATCATCTTCAACGCAGCTTCCTGCTGAGAAGGAACACTTCTCATGATGTTGTTTCATTTGGGCAACCAGACTTTGCATTTCTTTGTTGCACTGTTTGCGTTTTGCACACGTGCCTGTCTTACCCACAGGTAGAAGAAATTCGTTAAAATATTCCCAAATTGGGTCTCTTTTACGGCCTGCTGCCATTATAGGTTTTTCCTTCTAGTGAGAGAATGCGATGGTAAATCTCAAATCAATGAAGACTACACTCAGAAAGACCTCAAGACTTCTGGAATATGCTGCTCAAACAGTTTCACTTTTGTTTCTACTGTCTGACCCTCCCATCTCACATTTATCTCCAGACTTCTTTTCCTTGTCCAGATTTATTCTGCCCCCAACAGTCTTCTGTTTATTGAACTTCTTGAAACTTGGCACTTTTAGAGAGAGGTAAGAGATTGACTCTGTGTACACAAATTTGCAGAGGGACAATAGGGTTGAGGTCTGTTATTTCTCACCTTTTTATATTTATTTATTTATTTAAAAACATTTTTGCTGTTAACAAGCATGTTGTCTCTGGAGACACAAATCCACAGTTTGAGAACTGAAAAACTAAGCATCTCCGATGGTATCTTCTAGACCAGAGGTGGGCAAACTATGGCCCGCAGGCCACATGCGGCCCGCAGGACCCTCCTGCCCAGCCCCTGAGCTCCTGGCTTGGGAGGCTAGTCCCCGGCCCCTCCCCTGCTGTTCCCCCTCCCCCGCAGCCTCAGCACGCCATGCCGCCGGTGCAATGCTCTGGACGGCCAGGTAGCGCAGCTGCAGAGCCGCGGCCTGACCCTGGTGCTCTGGGCGGTGCAGCTGTAGCACCACCAGACACCGATGCTCCAGGCCGCATGGTAAGGGGGCAGGGAGCAGGGGGAGTTGGATAGATGGCAGGGGAGTTCAGGGGGATTGGCAGGGGTGTGGATAGGGGTTGGGGCAGTCAGAAGGTGGGGAACAGGGGGGTTGGATGGGGCAGGAGTCCCAGGGGGGCACTCAGGAATGAGAGTGGGGGGTTGGATGGGGCAGCAGGGGGCAGTCAGGGTTGGGGATCTGGGGCTGGTCAGGGGACAGGGAGTGGTGGATGGGGCAGGAGTCCCCTGGGGGCCGTCAGGGAACAGGGGGTTGGATGGGGCAGGAGTCCCCTGGGGGCCGTCAGGGGGCGAGAAGCAGGGGGGTCAGGTAGGAGGCGGGGGCCGTGCTGTGCCTGGCTGTTTGGGGAGACACAGCCTCCCCTAACTGGCCCTCCATGCAATTTTGGAAACCTGATGTGGCCCTCAGGCCAAAAAGTTTGCCCGCCCATGTTCTAGACTGAACACTGAGTCCCATTGCGTAGATAGAAAGATTAACCTAAATCTATACAGAAGCCCCTGGAACCCCGTAAGATTGGGTCCCTAATCCTTGAACTATTGGAACTCATTTACAAAACTTTTCTTAAACATTACATGAATATTGTCTTATACTATAGCATTAGAATGTATAATCCCTATTCCATGATGGGATATCTTTGAGCTATAATGTGTCTTAATTAAAACTATCTTTAGATCCACTTTTTTTTTAAAACATTGATTTTTATCCACCCTGCTCCAAGTACAGCAGTGTATCTCTCCATGTTGCTCCCAGAGCTACTCTTCAATGCTGTCCACTCCCCCCCCCCATTTGGCTGGAGGACCACTATATCCTTGGGGACTTTACTGAAGTAGGTGGGTGTTTAGGAGGTGAGAGTGGAAATTGGCTGAGCTATGTCTAGGATGTGGATATCACCACCACCAAACCTGGGCCTGGATATTACCTGTTTCTGAATAATATAGGGAAAATGAAAAATTTTAAAAAAACAATAACAAAAACTGTAGCAATAATTGAATCAAGCACCTTAATTTGAGTGTTGTCAGATGCTGGGCCTCCAGTCCCAGAGTTGACCTGACATAGGGAACTCCTGACTCTTGGCTATTTCACCTGTACAACGTGTGATGGTATTTCTGTGTCTCTCACAATCTGTGGTGTTCTTGTGCAGGAAATAGATAATGGAACAAAATCAGAAATGAGAGTGAACAGGTGCACATGTATGCTATATACTGTAGAGATTATATGTCTGCTGGAAGAGCTGTGTGGGAGCAGTGGGATAGGTACTTGGAGAGCAGTAGAGCTGCTGTGACATAGCAGAATACTTCTGTGGGCATTAAGCCAAACCCTAAAGGATCTGTACCCACAACAGCATGACTTTTGTGAACATACTGCATTGTTGATGCTTACACCAACGCAGCCCCACCACTGTTACTCACAGTTCAGTTCTGTAATGTATATTCCAGAGTCCATCTCTAAAGAGCAATGTGAGCTGTTTTTTTCCTAGCCCTTTTTCTGCCACCAAAAAATTAAGTGCTGCAAGTGCAGAGCCTCCTGGCCTAGAACAAGGCATCACTTGTTGCTGAACCACCTGCTCATCACCATTATAGTGCAGCTCCCTCATTTGGTTTGTATGCATTTTCACCCTTCCAGTCTCTCTCTTCATTTCCCCTTTTCTTTTCCTCCAATCATTCCGTACACAGCACTCCTGGAAAATGTCTGTGCTGCTGTTCCTGCACCCATTGCTTTTCCAGGGGTACTGGCAAGAATCTCTACTGTGTGATATTGGTCCACTCTTATTAGGCTTTGTTCTAGCTTATCCAGATTAGTCTCTTCCTCAAAAAATTGTGCTGAAATAGGAGAATTAAGTCAAAAATTCAGTTTAAATTTGTGGTGATTTTCACGTCTCTTTTCATGAGGAAGTAGTGCTGGTACAGTGGACGTGTAGTGTGGTATCTCATTGATGTGGAGTCCACAGATGTATAGAAAATGCTTGCTTGTAGATCCCTGGGTATTCACATGGACTTCACATCCGTTGTATTACCTTCCAGCTGCATCTTTCCCTAGCAAAATAGCCCATTTGTAGTTCAGCTACCATTGTCCCCCCTTCTGTGCTTGAGTTCTATGATCTCTCGTTCATAGGGTTAGGTCCTTGTACCTGTAAGCAGAGGGTTTTTAACAATCTGCTGGGGTAAGGGAGCCAGAAAGCCGGCTTCATTCAGCAGCAGGGGTTTCCCCTGAAGTGGAAGGAATCCCTGGCTGATTGTATCAAACCTCCTTGCAGTTCCAGGTACTGGGTTTGTTGCTGGACTGCTCTTGCAGCTCCAGCAATCTTTGGCTGGCCTCTTAGGAGTTTTGTTACCATCCAGCACAAATTAGAGTAGCCTCAGGGATGTTTCAGCATGTTCTCAGGGCTGAACTGGTTCCCAGTCAGTTCTACACTTGGCATACCAGACAAAACATACCATAAAAATCATGCTCTAAAAGTTTAGCAAGCCTCACTAAAGGGTTGTTCTGCTATACATTTATGTATAAAGTTCAAGAATTGTCAGTCACAGCCTAAATCTTTTAAGGCCTCCTACTTCAAGCTTATTGGCAGAAGTTCTTCCTGGGTATGTGAGAGTAACAAGCATTTGGAGCGTGTTCCTATTTACTTTTAGTTCAAGATGTTTCTGATCAAAGTTCACGATAGCAGGAAGAACATAATGCATTGTTTGTTTATACTTTCATTAGCTGGAAACTTCCAAATACTCTGCATTTAAAAAAAAAAAAAAAAAAGCCTAAGAAGGTATACTTGATGTAGTAATACTGTGTAATATGTTCAGTTTTGTACTCTGTGGAAAGATTAAGATTCTGGATCTTTTAGACAACCTATTCAATAGCAAATTTCCTGGCATGCCTTCTTCCTTTAGGAGTGTTTTAAATATAGAAAATGAGGTTTTTGTTGGAGGCAGAAATAGCTAGGAAAAGAAACTGAATTCTTCAAATTCCCTGTAGCTCAGAAAAAGGAGAGAAATTCAAAACTGCTATCAGAAAGCAGAAAAATTGCCACCTCTTCTCCTAGCAGTTCCTCTGCTGTGGCAAGACATGTCCCAGAGTCATATGACTGATGACTTGCTTGACCAATAAAAAAAAGACTTCTCTTTTTTGGCTTATTTAATCCATTGAAGAAGACACGGTCCATTCACTAAAGAGTTTATATTCGAATGTAGACAAGCACTACAGTTCAGCTACATAATACAGTACCTTTAATCTATAGAGAGTAATGTATATTTTTAATACTATACTGTTAACGAATGGAGTGCATTTTTAGATTATCAAAGCAATTGTAAAAATAAATAACAAATTTAGGATTACAAACAGAAAAGGCAGATGGAAATGATTAGTCCACTAAATACAGAAAGTACACTTGGGTTGGTGGGAATATCATAGAATCATAGAATATCATGGTTGGAAGGGACCTCGGGAGGTCATCTAGTCCAACCCCCTGCGGCCTCGGGGGGGCGGGGGGGGGGCTGTCTCTGCACGCTGTCCCCACCCTGAGCGCTGACTCCACAGCTCCCATTGTGATGAAGTGAGCTGTAGCTCACAAAAGCTTATGCTCAAATAAATTTGTTAGTCTCTAAGGTGTCACAAGTACTCCTTTTCTTTAAACTGGAATATGTTATTCTATCCCACGTTCTTGAAATATACTGCAACTAAAAACAAAAGTTCAGCTATTGAACATAGGAGCTAATAGAGCAAATGCAACAAAAAAAATCACTTGTAGATATGTACTTAATATTTTTTGCAGTTTTCAGGAGACCCAAAGTGAATTTACAGAGCCTTCAGGATGAGCAAATAATATGGGACCAAATTCAGAATAAAAGTATTGGCATCAGTCATATTAGCAATATCGCCAGAAGATTACTTCAGTAGGTATAAGCTGAAACTGATTCATTCCTATCTGTTTGAGGGAACGTGGTGTTCTGGCTTGACATAACTGATGCTTCAGAGAATATTTTTTGAAACTTGGTTTACCAGCAGGTCAGGCTACAGCATGTCATCAGAACATCATGTCACAGTATCCATTAGATGGTAGATTATATGACTCAGTAACATTAAGCTGTCTCTTCTGTTACATCTTCAGAATTGACTATAGATGCCTGCAAAGATAGCTGATGATCCTTTAAACGTGTCAGTACTAGTGCAAGAAAAGACTACAGAACACGGTCAGTTTTCTAGAATTAAGATCAGCATCTCTTGCTACAAGATTCATCTTGCTACAGAATTGTTTCCAAGGCATCAACTCTTCGAAATTACTCGTTCTTATAAAGCCCTAACTCTTCCACAAGCATAATTAGTAACCATCTCACTAACATTCAAATGAAACCACTCTCGAATCTGCTGAAAAATAGTGTGATTTTTATTTTTATTTTTGGTAGGGTTATGGGGAGACTATGGCACTTTAAGCAGCCAAAGTTTACATATGATGGACATAATATGGTGGGTGATGTCAAACCAGCAACTAATCGTGCTGCATTCTGAATGAAATTCAAGAGATGTCATTACCCTGTTGAAAGTGTGACAATAAATCAATCCTTATGTTGATAAGTGCAGAACAGGGGTGCAGCCTCTGCAAATAGCGAACCTGAAAAGTACTTAAATTCCATGTCCAATGCATAGCTTTCTTTAAAAGGGACATGGTCAGAATTCCTGGATGCGATTCTTAATTTTACTACCTCTGACCGAGTGTTACCAATATGATGATATGAAAAGGACAGATCGCTATTGACTATCTATGCCAAACAGCAAAAATTCTCTTTTCCCAGGACAAGGCAGTGTTGACTCATCCACCTGGCACAAGATATTTCTTCCAAGCAGCAAGCAGACATGCATGATTCTCAGAGTTGAGAGAAAGAGTTACCCAGTAGTAGCTTGCTGATAATCTTCTCTCATGTGTTTAGCTAAGTTCTTGCTAAAAAGTGTCTATCACCTTGATCAATCAGTCCCTCATATAGATTGTGCCGATCGCACAACAAGTCTTCCATTCTTCTCTTATCCTAGGCTTCCTTCTCCATATGCGGCCATGCGTTTTCATGATAAAATCTTCCCATCTCTTTGGAGATCGGCCGAGTGGTCGTTTCAGTTCCCATGGGTACCGCTTGGCGACAGCTGCAGTCCATCGATTGTCAGTGAGCCTTGCTATATGCCCTGCCCATCGCATTTTATTGTACCCACTTTCAACAATGACATCCTGCACTCCACTCTGCTGTTTGATCACTTCACTGGGGACTCAGTTGCCATTAAAATCCCGCAAATTCTTCTTTCCATCCCCCTCTCCATGATAGACAGTTGTTGCTCCTCTATCTTCGTTAGCACCCATGTTTCGCTGCCATACAACATTGCCAGCAGTACTGTTGAGTTGAAGAGGTTGGCGCTTGTTGCCTTGTTGATTTTTTTTTTTTCTTGGAGGACATCCTTGATAGAATTGAATGTGCACCAACCAGCTTGCTTTCTTTGTGAGAGTTCGTCTTCCTGATCATGGCACATGTTAATTTTTTGGCCCAAATAAACTTATTGCTCAACTTCTTCTTTTTGTTCTCCCTTGACTATTGTTTGGGCTTTTGGCAAGGCATCAGACCACATACATTTTGTTTTCTGTAGTTTGATAGTGTTTTCGGCAATCAACACAATATCGTCCATAAATCTGAGGTGGTTTAACTGCTCTCCATTGACGCTGATTCCACCCTTCCAATTCATCCACCTCATTACCATTTCAAGACAGGCTGTGAAGAGTTTTGGTGAAACTGTGTCTCCTAGCGTCACACCTTTTTTGACTGGGTTGCGAAGGGGAGTGTCGAACAGAGTTATACCTGTAGTGCAGTCAGTTTGCTTCCTCTAATAGTCTGTAGTTTGTGTCGATGCCCTACTCTGCAAGAGCTTTCAGCATTCCATCGATCTCTACGCTGTCAAATGCTTTTTTTATAGTTGACGAAGGCAATGCATAAAGGGAATTTGTATTCTCTTGAGCACTCCAATAGCTGTTTTGTAGTGAAGATATGGTCCATTATGCTGAAATTCCTTCAAAAACCTGCCTACTCTCTCAGCTGCTGCTTGTCCAGACTCTGCGGTTTGTTATTATTTTGGTGAACAGCTTGTAGACATGTGAGAGCAGGCATATTGGATGATAGTTCTTTAGAACTTCACGATCACCCTTCTCGTACAGCAAAATGATGCAGGAGCTTCCACCCAAGGACTAAGAAGAGAAACTTTAGACTTAAGTTTCTCCTTATGGAGTCAGCTCTCCATCTCTAGCTGGCTCATACTGCACTGGAAACCAAGCCCAGCACTTTGGTGTGGAGCGCACTGGCCTGCCTCAGTAAGGGAGGCCACTGTGCCAGTGAATGACTTGGGGCCCAGAGACCTATGGCACCACCGCTCTCTGGTACTGAAGACAAGTTCAGTGACTTCTCAGCACCGATTTCACTCGCCGGTGCTACATAAACAGAGAAGAGATGAAAGGGGGTGCTCAACAACAGTCTGAGCAGTGGAGCGTGATGGGGCCCATGGAATGCATCCCACTTCTGGACACTCGGCTCCTGCTCAGGGACAGCCATTGACTCTGGCCGCCAGGCAGAACCGTTGAATCCAGTTCAGTTGGATTCCCTGAGACGGGAGAGCTACATTGGGGTGTTGAACATGCCGTCCGTTCCTGACACATTTGAAGCCTCCAGGGACCTCATAGAGATGGTAACCCAGCACTCCCCAGCGCCGGCAGAGCTGACAGCGCAGGCAACACAGAGAGCACTGGCATTGGCAGCTCCAGCACTGCGCAGGAGGGCTGGATTGTCTAAGGGAAAACTGGACATGCTGCGCCATCGGTTGTCCTCGCCTCAGCACCAGCACTGTCCTGCCCGGCACCGCCATGGAGCCAGAGATCGGACTCTTGAGTCGGAGCTGGAATCATATGTTTCCAGATGCATCTGGCACTCGTTTCATCACTCCAGGCATAACAAGACACAACAACTTCTGATGATGCCCGGGCCGCTACAGTGACAGGCACCCACTCAGTGGCCATTCTGGACCCCATGGGCGTATCATCAAGCCCGCGGGCCAAGCTTCAGGTCACTTTCGGTCACCTCGGACAGATGGGGACCTCTGTCTGCTTCCATGGTGAGGGAACCACCAAGGGGTTTGGAGCCCAGCGCCCAGGCTGGCACTGAACCCGGCACAGAGTTTGTGTCCAGCGCCGCATCTGCCCCTGCGCGGGAAGCACCTGCACGGGAGGACCTCTGTGAGTTGGAAGGTCAGGAGGACCCCTGCTCCTTCCTGAACCACAGCCCAGACTCACTCGCAGATGCCTTCTTCCTGTGCTGGAAAGGGCACCTGATGTACGTATTCCTGCCTTTCCTGTTCATCCACAAGGTCCAGCGAGAGAAAGTGTCATTGATTTTAATAGCACCAGCATGGCCATATCAGCACTGGTTTACCACTCTGCTGGACCTGTCAGTGAATACGCTCATGACTTTGCCCTTGGTTCTGGACTTGATCACACTGCCACCTCCAGCACCTCAACCTAGATTCTCTCCATCTCGCAGCATGGAAACTCCATGGCTGAATGTGCTTGAACTTACCTGCTCAGACCCTGTTTGGGAGGTTCTCCTTGGCAGCAGGAAGCCTTCCACTCACACCACTCATCTGGCAGAGTGGAAGAGATTTTCCATTTGGTCTCTCCAGAAAGGTACTCCTCTATTACAGTCCCAATTCCGTTTATCCTGGACTACTTGCTTCACCTGAAGCAACAGGGGCTGGCAGTTTAGTCAGTAATGGTGCACCTGGCGGCAATTTCAGCTTTCCATCCTGGCTCAACGGGACGCTCGGTGTTTACTAACCCTATGGTTGGCCTATGGTTCCTCAACGGGCTGGACAGATGGTACCCCAAGTAAAACAACTGATCCCTCCATGGGATCTTAACCAGGTGCTCTCAAGGCTTATGGTCCCTCTCTCTGAGCCTCTAGCAACATGCTCTCTGCTCTACCCGTCTTGGAAAGTGGCGTTCCTAGTGGCTGTAACATCAGCCAGGAGGCTTTCTGAGCTCAAGGCTTTGACGTCCAAGCCCCCTTATACCGTTTTATATAAGGACATGGTACAATTGCAGCTGCACCCAGCTTTCCTCCCTAAGGCAGTTTTACAATTTCACGCGAATCAGGACATCTTTCTGCCAGTGTTGTGTCCTAAGCCGCATGCCAATGACAAGGAACGCATGCTACATTCTCTTGATGTCAGACGGGCATTAGCCTTTTACATAGAGCGAACAAAGCCATTTAGGAAGTTGACGCAGCTCTTCATGTCTATTGCCAAAAGAATGAAGGGTTTCCCTGTTTCGTCTCAGAGAATCTCTTCTTGGATCACAGCCTGCATCAGAATGTGCTATAACCTGGCAAAGATTCTGTCCCCTGCATTGACAGCGCACTCCACAGGAGCGCAGGCTTCATCTACAGCATTCCTGGCACAGGTCCCCATTCAGAACATCTGCAGGGCGGCGACATGGTTGTCTGTTCACACCTTTACATTGCACTATGCCATCACTCAGCAGGCGAGAGACTATGCTGCATTTGGTAGAGCTGTGCTACAGCTGGCAGCTCGGTGAACTCTTACCCCTCCTCTGGGGGACTGCTTGGGAGTCACCTACTTGGAACTGACATGAGCAATCACTTGAAGAAAAAAGAGCGTAACCACCTTTCATACCTGTTGTTCTTCGAAATGTGTTGCTCATGTCCATTCCAAGACCCACCCACCTCCCCTCCGTCGGAGTATCCGGTAAGAAGGAACTGAAGAGGTGGCGGGTCGGCAGGGACCTATACTCACTGCCATAAGTGCGCCACTCCAGGGGACTCCACAGCTGACCCGACAGGCACCGCTAGGGGAAAAACCTTCCGATTGTGCATGCGGCTCGCACACAGCTACTTACAATGGACATAAGCAACACATCTTGAAGAACAACAGTTATGAAAGGTAGGTAAGCATTTTTTTGTAAATTCATTTGCCATTTAGAAACCACAAATAGTCTAATTCCAAAGCAGTTAGGAGCATAACAGCATAGTGGCTTATTCTAGACTTATTATGAGAAGACTATATATGCATTTGTAATATATATGTGACAAGAGTTGAAGGCAGTAAGATAAGTAGCTCTAACAAAGTTTGGAAACATTAGTATGATAAATGGAATGTTGCTTTTATGAACTTAAACAAAACAACCTTGAAAGCTGTTAAAGGATGTTTCCTTATCCAAAGTATTTTTGCTAGTAATTTCTTTAGTTAATGTTTTCAAAAAGTAGAATGCTATGTAAACTCCATATTAGGAAAAGATAGAAAGGATATTGCTTGACCTTATTTGAAAAGCAGTAGCTGATGTTGTTCAATAGAAGTAATTGTGTTTAAACCAGTGGTTCTCAACCTGTGGTCAGTGGACTCCTGAGGGGTCTGCAGATTGTCTGAGATTTCCAAAGGGGTCTGTACCTCGTTTTGAAATTTTTTAGAGGTCCGCAAATGAAAAAAGCTTGAGAGCCACTATGTTAAACTATTATATGAATAATTATGTTTGACCTTCTTGTTATGAGTAACTTCCCTATTAGTCTTGATGGTCATGTCTTTGACAGAGGGGGAAAAATGCATCTTACCTATTGACTTCTTTCTGCTTTGAAATGGTTTGTCCAGCAATCCAACCACACCCAATTAAATGAGAATTTTATCTACTGTACTAGTCTATATCAAGTTAGCATTACTATTTAAAGTGAAATTAATCTTTTAAATAAACACAGGGCCTGGCACAATGGGGACCTGATTCCGATTGGGGTCTGTGGGTGCTATTGCTATGTATTATTGACAAAAGTTTCAGTATAGGTAGTGCTAGAATTTGAAACAGATTCATAGACTAACTGCAGTTTTCAGTTAGGTGGTGGTAAAATAAGAAACTGTGCTGAAGAAACATCAATTTGATATCTGGTTCTTATGTCATTATTTCAATGATCTTCAGTTTTCTTTCCTACTGTCTCCCCCCCCCCCCCAAAAAAAAAAATTATAGGCAGTGTATTTTCCTTCCTCATTAGGTGACAGCAGCACCATGTGCTGCTAATTTACCACCAACGCATTTCCACTGTAATCTGTCTCGCATGAGGATACATCATTCATTGCAACTTTTTTCCTTTTGTATTTTGGAGGTGGCTTGCTAAATCTCTTCCACCTCTTCCCCAACCCTTTGGAAAAAGAAAAGGTAAACTGTCGTTTGCAAGATAAACTCAATGGTATATTTGAAGCTGAATAGCTGCTCTGGTAATGGCAAAAGGATATTATTTTCTTGATTGACTTGCTCACAGTGGAGCAGGATAGTAGTGCTGTGCTATTTGACTAGTTTATTATTTTTTTTAAGCGTTGGGGATTGGGTAATGGGTAGAGGCAAAAATGAAGATATTTTTCTGGCAAGTTCACTTAAAATAAAAATGCTCATTTTCCCTTTTATGGTTATTATCCATTTAATGCTTGTTGAAGTAAACAAAAACCCAATTGACACATGAAATGTTTAATAATGTAAGTCTCTTGTAACCTCTCACTATGACAAATTTAAAATGAACTCCTTTAAAAATGAGTAGTAAACTAAACAAGGTTATGCGTAATGTAGCATAGGTATTCTGTTTTATAGCATGCTTCAGATTTAAATGTTGAATTTGATCAGAAAAGAGTTTCTGATGTTTTAATTTTTTATATATCCAATGAGTGAGTGTATATTTTTGCATTTGACTACAAAAGGTGGTCTTTTATCAGGCCAGCTGTATAACTCTAATTCATATTTCTTTTAAACGGTACAAGAAGAGAAAAAGAAGTTCCTAAATAACACTCTGGTTACTTTCTCCAGACCTGAGGAAGAGCTCTGTGAAGCTCAAAAGCTTGTCCCTTCCATGATCAAAATTTGGTTCAATAAAAGATATTTCCTCATCTTCCTTGTCACTCTCATATCCTGGGACCAACACAGCTGCAACACTGCAAACTAAACTTGAATGCACTACTTAAATAAAGTAGATTATACCGAGATGCATGTAAAGGGAATTAACAGTCTGTTAATTTTAGCAATATGTTGCCTCATAGCCCTGCTCAGAGAAAGAATTGATACCTTTGTTTGAAAAGGTACACCAGATTATCAGCTTCTATGCCTGTTTAATACCCCTGCATGTACTATGCTGATTTCCGTAAATGACAGGGCAACACTTGGACATGGTCACAGGCTTAGTAAGAGACAAGCACAGCTTGGTGCCATTTTAACCAAGTTTTGTGGTCTTGCAAACTGGTAAATGTTATATCCTTTCAGATTTAAAATAAAGGTGGGGAGGGCATACAGTTGAGTATAGTGGTAGAAAAGACATTCATACACCCAATAAATTAGCTCCATGCTTATCATGTGCTGATCCTGCACACGACTTATGCATGTGTGTAATTTTATGCACCGTCATTAGTCCCATGGAAGTCTAGTTAATATAACTGATGTAGTGTACTTGTTAGCATGTTTTATTAGGGACGGAAGGAGAATAATTACATCCTGAAGCTAAAGAATGGTATTTACGTTATTCAAATATAATTTTTAGTTGCGTAAAGTAAGATTAAAACAGTTTTCAGTATTATTCTTTGACTTAGTTTATTTTGGTTTGTATAAAATGTGACTATTTCAAGATCCGAGAAGCTTCAAACATAACTTTAAAATATGATGATTGAATATGTATTGTTATACTGTCCTTCTGGTTTTTGGTTTCACATTTGCCTTGTTAAATTAACTGATAGCTCACTCTTTTTTAAAACATTTTTTTAAAACCTGTTATAGCTAAAATATAACTCCATCTCTTTCAAGGACACTTTGATTGTGTGGTCTGAAGCTGAAAATTATGACTTGGCACTTAGCTTTCAAGAAAAAGCTGGATGTGATGAAATATGGGAAAAAATATGTCAGGTATGTTTGAAAAATGGAAGATTATCTGGATGTTGCAATGTTATGCCTTTGATTTTTATGGACTGTTTTAACAATGAGATTAAGCATAGTACTTGTAAGTAAAAATACAGAGGGGAAAAAAATTACATATTTGGTAATTGAGAAACTGCTGCTTTCCCCATAAAGTCTGGTGCTAAGCTTAACAGTTACAGTTTTGAGGAGAGCTTTCAAATATATTAAAAGTATCTTTGAGATTCACCCACACTTTCCCTAAGGAAAGTTTGCACAAAGTACAGGTTCATGAAAAAGTTTAGACAAACATAGGTCTGTGTCGAGTTTTACTTAGCCCTGCCTTGAGTACAGGGGACTGGACTGGATGGATAACTCTCAAGGTCCCTTCCAGTCGTACACTTCTATGATTTTATGAGGTTTCATAACAATGATTTCATTAGTTACTAATTACTTCATTTTTTTTTTAAGGTGGGAGATAGTTTCAAACTGCAGTTCAACATTAGAAGTGACTATAGAATAGAGATTGTATTTGATTTAATCTACCTGTTTTCTTTTTAATTTTTGTAGGTTTCTTAATGCTAGTCTGTTTTCTCTCCTAGTTCCTGTGCTTCTCCTAATTTCCTGTTCTTCATATAATTTTTTCTTATCTGTGCATTTCTCTTCCTTCTCTCTCATACCCTCCTCTTTCAGTTGCCTTTCTGCTGTAACAGAGAGAGGGGAACTCGGTTAATTTACTTGAGTAGATTATTCTTTTGCATGTGTGTGATGGAGTCCCTGTGGTGACGGGCAGGGGTTGAAAGGTTTATTTGACATCTTTTAGGTTGGGAGTCAGGTCTGTACCTCTATATTCTCCCCCAAAAGTTCTGACCTTTTCAATTTAAAGCAGTTAAACTGTTCATAGTACACTGCATTTTAATTGTGACATGTCAATCAACTTTCTATTTAATACAGTTTTTAATATATTTTACTAGGGCTGGTTGAATAACAGAAAATATATTGACTGCATGTATCTGCTGTATTCCACAGTGTTAATAGCATTTGGCCAGCTATGTAGATGTTTGAATACCACCCAAAGGATTAATCAAATAAATTAATTGAATATTATTACTAATGTCTCGTTTGCTTGATGTTACTTTCTCTCCTTCCTAGCTTCACTTCATTCTTTTTCTTTTCTGTAATAAACCATGGGGTGTCTCTTCTTCCATCTCTGCTTCCCTTTTCTTTCTCTCTGCCCCCTTATCTCTCCCACCACCCCTTTATCTGTCTCTTTTCTTTCTCTCCTCTCTTTGTTCTACTTCTGTCCTGTATATTTTGTCCTTCCACTTCTCCTCTCCAGAGATCAATGTCTTCATACATCTCATTTTTTCTATTTTAGCCCATTGAGCTTTCCCACCCATGAACCCACGATCGGAAATATTGCCAGAGGATTAAAACTGTTAGCTATAGACAGATTCAAAAGATAGGGTGGCACCCACTGTTCCTAGGAAATACCCAGGTGAAAAGTCAATCATTCCCAGCTTTGGGAAAATTGAATGTGCTAGTGTTCTTGCCAGGTTGTTGTCCTTGGACTGTGTTTTGAGGCCCCACCTTTTATATCCACCTGTGGCTGGAGGGCATCCAAATTTGAAGCCTTTGAGTCTCTCTCTCTCCTTCCCCTCGGCCTTCTTTGGTTGCTATGAGGATGGAGAAGTGTTCTCATTATTCTTCCATAGCCTTCTTTCTGGCTGCTGCAAGAATGAGGTGTTTGTTATATATCTCCACTAGCCTCCTGGCTGCGTCAATGGGGTGAGAGTGTCAACCTCTTCCATTCCCTCAGTTTTTTTGGCTACTGCAGATATATTGAACAAAGGGCACAGTATTGCAAACAACCTTCATTTTTGAGTCCTCTTTCTCAGTGAATAGCACCAGTGCCTGTCTCTGCTGATGTTCAGTTTTCCCAAACTGCAGCAGAACAAAACTGACTTGATTCTTGTCATTTTCACTACTACCCACAGATGTAAGAAATACCAATAAACACTGACAAGACTCTGGTCAGTTCATTCTGGTGTAGCTCGTGGAAAGTTCTGATCAGCAGCAGAGGTAGTTGAACAAGTTGTATATAAACTTAAGAAGATTGCGCTGCATCAGTTTAATATCTATTTGCGTTAGAACCTTATATTCAAAATCATAAGTGTTAGAAAAAATATTTTTAATTGAAAGTTTAGATTCTGCAGATGTGGTGTTCACCTGGGAACACTTCTTATTCACCTTGGGCAAGGGGACCTTTCAAGCTCTCGTGATGGGCACCTGAGAAGTGCTGATAATAATAATGTCTTCCTTTTTGCCTGAAGTATTCAGAAAATTCTGCTATTTCTCTATTCCCTGTATTTCCAGTTTCCTGACATTTAAGTATTCAGCTTTATACAGACTAATGCAATTAAATATCTGGTCCAGAAAATTCTCCGTTTCAAAATCGTATATTAATGAAGGTGTTCAGTGTCCCATACTGTGCCTTTTATGCCAGGATTCAAAAGCACATCAGAACCTGAACTGCATTGTATTTAAATGGCAAACTCTTATTCATGCATTTACTTTTGGCTCCAAGAAGTACAGTAGCTCCTCGCTTAACGTTGTAGTTATGTTCCTGAGAAATGCTGCTTTAAGCAAAATGATGTTAAGCGAATCCAGTTTCCCCATAAGAATTAATGTAAATGGGAGGGTTAGGTTCCAGGGAAATTTTTTCACACACACACACACAGTGTAAGTTTTAAACAAATTAATACTGTACACAGCAATGATGATTGTGAAGCTTGGTTGAGGTGGTGAAGTTAGAGGGTGGGATATTTCCCAGGGAATGCCGTAGTGCTAAATGATCTAGCATTTGGCTGAGCCCTCAAGGGTTAATGTAGCCTCACACTGTACAAGGCAGCAGGAATGGAGGGAGGGGAGACAGCATGGCAGACAGAGAGACACACCCTGTGTGTGGTAGAGAGAGAGATGTGCATTGCCCCTTTAAGTACGCTGACACCACATTCTAAGTACATTGCCTTTAAAAAGATCAGGAAGTTGAGACAGCAGCTGCGGCCAGCTCTCTCAGTCCTGAGTCCTGTTGTGTCTCCCCCCTGCTCTATATGGAGAAGGGGTAAGTGGGGGGCAGGAGTAGGAGGAAGGGGACACCCTGACATTAGTCCACCTCTTTCCCCCCATCCCATGCACAGCAAGCAGGAGGCTCCCAGGAGCAGTTCCAAGGCAGAGAGCAGGAGCAGCACATGGCAGTCGGGGAAGGGATAGCTGAACTACTGGCAATTGGTAGCCTGCTGGGCAGTTGCTGCACAGGGAACTTAGGGGAGCGGGGAGCTGATGGGGGGGCTGCCGGTCCATCCTGGTTCCAAGCCCCTACCAGCTAGCTCCAATGGGCTGCTCTTCCTGCAAGCAGTGGACAAAGTAAGTGGCTGCCAAGCAACGTTATAAGGGATCATTGCACAACTTTAAACGAGCATGTTCCCTAATTGATCAGCAACGTAACAATGAAACAACTTTATCCGGGACGCTTTAAATGAGGAGTTACTGTAGAATAATTGACATTCCAGATCATGCTTTTAATAAAAATATGATTAGAAGTCTTTGTACCATCAAGGAGTGTAGTGTGGCTTTTTGCTGTTTTCCTTCACCCTCTGTCCCTTACTGGAAATGCACATCTTTAGAAAATTTTTTTTTTTTAAATTGCCAGTAGAAATTTTACAAAATTTACTTACAAAAAACGTCTCATTGCAATAGGTTCAAGGAAAAGATCCTTCAGTGGATATTACTCAGGACCTTGTAGATGAATCTGAGGAGGAACGTTTTGATGATATGTCATCACCAGGTCTAGAATTGCCATCTTGTGAATTGAATCGGCTAGAGGAAATTGCGGAACTTGTGGCATCTTCACTGCCTTCCCCACTGCGTCGTGAAAAACTCGCACTAGCACTGGAAAATGAGGGCTATATTAAAAAGCTCTTAGAAATTTTTCATGTGTGTGAGGACTTGGAGAACCTTGAAGGACTACACCACTTGTATGAAATTATCAAGGGAATCTTCCTTTTGAACAGAACTGCACTTTTTGAAGTAATGTTTTCTGAGGAATGTATAATGGACGTAATTGGATGCCTAGAATATGATCCTTCTTTATCGCCGTCACGGAAACACAGGGAATTTCTGACAAAAACAGCAAAATTTAAAGAGGTGATTCCTATATCTGATCCAGAGCTGAAGCAAAAAATTCATCAAACATACAGAGTACAGTATATCCAAGATATGGTTCTACCCACTCCCTCAGTGTTTGAAGAAAATATGCTGTCAACACTTCACTCCTTCATTTTTTTTAATAAAGTGGAAATAGTTGGTATGTTACAGGTAAGTCTGAAGCTCCTACTTTTTAACGTGGAAAGTTGACTTGAAACTGGCTTTCAGCATCTTTTTTTTTTTAATATATATATTTTATTATGTGCAAGAGATTAACAGAGTTTGGAAGGCTGAGCTATAAAGTTGATATTCTGCAATTAAAATGTGAACTTTAGACTTATTACTGTAGAACTTATAGTGTAAATGTAACAAACTACCTTAGTACCTAATTGAACAAAGTTGAATTGAAGTTAGCAAGGTGTACTGAGTATTCTTACCCAGTTGTTACGCCTTTACTTGTTAAGACTCCAGCCTCTGTAACTAAGAATGAATGTGCCCTAAATCTTTTCACCTAAAATTTCACATGTATGATTTTATGCCAGAGTAGAATTTTTCTGAAGGTTGAGGCCGCGCAGACAAGTTGTTTGGAAGATACAAATTTGAAAAAATAGTGGTGACTTAATTTCTTAAACATGTTCCTAATTATTTTGGCTCATAATTGCAAAATGGTTTTGCCAAGAAACTCCCAATCTGTTCTAATCTGTCTTGTTTTGAATTTGTGCATTTGTTGAAAAGTTTTCATGGAGAAATTTAGATATTAAAAACAATTTATGCATGGTGTTCTTACCCACACACATTGCTTAGGTATTCATACCCAACCCTATGAACTGGGCAGAAGTAAGTATCAACTTTGTGTAGCACAGTGAGCGCTATAAGGCTTTCATCAGAGCCAGGCAGAGTTGGTAAGGCACACAGATGTGTATTTTATTAATCTGCAGTCAATGGATCCCAGCTTCTTAAACCAAACAAAAGCAAGAATGATGGAGATAATGGTCATGTTTTCTTGGTAACTGTGTAGTCTGTAGAAGTGACCACAGTGCTAAATGTTTCTGCAGACTTGCTGTGACTGTGGTCCTAGTGGGGCCCGGCTATGGTAACTCAATTAGGGTGCACTGCAAAAAATGGGGCAGCCAAACCCCAAAAAACTGGTGGATATTCCAATACTTAGATTTACCAAGCTAGCATAAAACAGCTTCTTTGTTACCTTACTGCTTACTCAGAAGTCCAGACACAGTTCCCTTAAAGTAATCCAGCCTCAGGCCTCCATCCAGGAACCCACATCAAATATGATGAAAATTTCTGTAGATCTTATTTCATCACATAAAAGAAAAGGTTTTACCAATCCCAAAGGATTGGACACATTACCTCTCAGGTTAATGAATGTTTCAGATCTTACCCAAATACACGCTACAGCCAATTCTTAAGTAAATTAAAATTATTAAAAAACGAGGTTAAAAGATGGTTAAAAGATCAATGTACATACAGACATGAGTTCAATTCATTTAGGTGCAGATTCATAGCTGAGATGGTGAGCTTTGTAGTTGCAAAGAGTTCTTTCAGAAATAGTTCGTAGTTTATAGTCCAGTGTCCAAATATCGTATTCAGGGCATACCAGCATAACTGGGACCTCAGTCTTGTGACTCAGACTTCCCCTGATGTAGCCTAAGCAGATCTGAGATGACAGAATCAGGATCCAAGGATCTTTTATACAATTTCATGTCTTTTGACAAGTTGGAGTTCCTCAGGGAACAAAAGGTAATTAGGATGACTTTGAAGGAGGTCCATAACCAGTACTTAGCTATAAGAATGAGCATAAGGCCATTTGCTTGTTCCTCCACCATTCACAGTACATTTTCAAAGAGAGATGAATACCAAGATATCCCATGTTTACAATTCATTTAAATGTTAGGATCTTCTTTTGACCTCTAAATTATCAGAATGCAGCATAGACAGGGACTGTTGATTATATTGTTGACCCTACTCCTATATTTGTAATTACAGAAAAACAAACATCTCCCCACATGTCTTTTGAGGGTTATTTATTTTGCAGGATATTTAACCCTTTTTAGCCATGTGTCACACTTGCCATAACGTTTTAAGCTTCGTTTATTTAGATGAACCTCAAAACACCCTGTTGAATATCGTTACCCCATAACAGATGGGGAAACTGTGGCTAAAAGATTAAAATTACTTGCCCATAGTTACATGGGCAAGTCAAACCCAGGTCTCCTGATTTCTAGTCTAACTTGCTAGACTACGATGCTCCTCAGCTGAATCACTTGATCTCTGAATGTATTTTCCTATGTGTAGAACGGGGAGAATGCACATATTGCCTAAATTTTCAAAAATTGACTAATAATCTTGGGGTGGCCAGCTTGAAACACTTTAAGGGCCTGATCTTCAGAAAGTGCTCAGCGCCCACCCTCTGAAAACTGCCCATTTAGGTGCCTTATGTTAGGCATCCAGGCTCATTAGTCACTTGTGAAAATCTTGACCTCTTTGTCCACCTCAAAGGTGCTTACCCTCCTCCACCCATTGCCATCTTACTTATTACAAAATTGGAACGCTGTTTGCTGATGGCAATTCTTCAACCAAAAAAACTTCAAAAACAGACTCCAACAAGAGACTGCTGAATTGGAATTAATTTGCAAACTGGACACCATTAACTTAGGCTTGAATAAAGACTGGGAGTGGATGTGTCATTACACAAAGTAAAACTATTTCCCCATGTTTATCCTCCCCACCCCCACTTTTCCTCTCACGTTCTTGTCAACTGCTGGAAATGGCCCACCTTAATTATCACTACAAAAGTTTTTTTTTTTTCGTCTCCTGCTGGTAATAGCTCACCCTACCTGATCACTCTCATTACAGTATGTATGGTAATACCCATTGTTTCATGTTCTCTGCGTACATAAAATCTCCCCACTGTATTTTCCACTGCAAGCATCCGATGAAGTGAGCTGTAGCTCACGAAAGCTTATGCTCAAATAAATTTGTAGTCTGTAAGGTGCCACAAGTCCTCCTTTTCTTTTTGTGGATACAGACTAACACGGCTGCTACTCTGAAACCTGTTTGGTGATGATGTCATTTGCTGACCCAACAAACATCAACCACTGACTCCAAGTTACATGAATTGGATAAGCTTTGGGGAGGAAATTTGGGCAAGAGGAGTTAGTACTGCAACAGCCTCAAGCAGCAAGACGTGCATCACATGTGCAGCTATCAGAAATAGGAGTATCTGTTGTACAGGATGAAGGAGTTGATAGAATAATAGCAGACCAGTTTCTTCTCTACTGTTGGTTTTTGTGCCTTAGCCAGTGGTGATAGTGTATTGCATGTGGAGTATGGTTGAAGAACTTGTATGCAGGGGGTACTTCGAGGCTGGAGTCTTGGTTCTCACGTTGACTTGCTATATGACCTTGGATAAGTCACTTAAACCCCTCCCTACTTCTGTTTCTACTGTCTATAAATGAGAATAATGCTTATCAACCTCACAGTGGGGCTGTGAGGATTAATGATTTACTTTAAACATAAAAACATGAGTCCTATTAATTGCCCTCTGCAGCTTTGAAAAGCAGAGAGCAGCACTACACAGGGCAGACTAAACATCCTTCACTGTATCCTAGCTCTTCTGACTTCCACAAAGTATCAAGAAGGAGGGAAAATTCTCAGGTATATAAATTGGGAAGGATTAGAAAATGGAAGATGTTTGGCAGAAACATCTAATTCTGCTTGTTTCTGGAGAAAATGAAAGAAGGTACACAGAATAGTAATGGATGCTTTACACTGTGCTAGAGGGAATGGCTTATTGGTACATTTAAAAGCTTGAAAAATTTACCAAACATTACTGGCCCAAAGTTTAAACCTACTAATCTGGCTGAAATACAGCTGTGCCTCAAGCCATACACCTCCCAAACTGTGTTATCTGAGATTTTAAAGCAACAAAAGGCTTTTGAACAGTCAAACTTATCAGGGTGGCAGCTCGCCCCCAATACATTAATTTATGCTGCCCTTTCCTCTTCTTCCCACACACAGTAAATATTAAGGTTTGACACAGTGTTCATTTTTAATTTCTTTTCTCTTTATGTGAGACCAAAGACTCCCTGAGATCAAATTTTAAAACCAACAAGCTGTCTTTTCACTGTCATCTTACATCTCCTCCCTAGTTCAGTGTACATCTTTATTGACTGACTCTCATTCATTCCACTGCTCCACACTCTGTCTTGCTCCCTTCCCTACTCTGGGAGAGGAGAAAATGCAGTGGTGGAGCTAAATATGAGGTATAGTTTATGGTGGAGCTAAATATGGGGTCTGGCTTGAATGAAGGAAAGAGAACAAGTCAGGTACATTAGTGGAAGAGGAATGAAAGTAGGAAAGACCACACTCGTGTGTGTGGTTTTTTTTTTTAAACTTGAGCTAGGGTAGTCATTCATTTTACAGAGAGAGAATGAAAGAGAAAGGGAGAAGAAGAAAGGATAGCCCCAGAAACCCTTCAGACCATTAGCCACAGCAGCTGGGAAGGTGGAAAGGAGGGCTTCAAATGTTCCTATTCACTGGCCACTTGGAGCAGCTGTAAGATAGATGGGAGAGCAGCCCTCTGAGCATCCTCCCTTTGAAAACTTACTTACCGCCTCAGGCTGCTCACCTCTGGGATTCTTGTTGTGCTCTGTCCCATTCTGTTAAAGTAGCAGTGGCACTTAGGCTGCTATTCTCTTTTCCTCTCCTCCTGAGAAATAGCATGCAGTTCCCTGGTTCCACTCACCAGGCAAAATTACTGCTCAGCCTGGGTGAGTAAGTTTTGTATGCCTTATTAAAATCAGGTTAGAAACATTTACCTGGAGGTACAGTCTGGTTAGGGTTGCATTAGCCCTTTGTGCTCAAGGTAAAATAAAATGAGTTCCGTGAAGTTTACTTTGGATTTTTTTAGACAGAACTTTAAAACTGAAGGTCTGTCTGCTCTATGTGAATATAGAAGCCCATTGTATTTTTTGTTAGAGTAGAGGCTTGTCACAATGTAACTGAACAAAATTTTCCTTTCTGACTGTTGTTAATCCTGTGTATTAGTTGGTGGTTGCTGTCCACTGTAGAAGCCATTGTAGTTAGTGGAGTGCCTGGTTCTCTCTCTCCTTTCTATCTCACCACTTCCTGCTGGAGACTGGTGCTGCTGGAGACTGGGGTCTTTATAAGCTCCTTTTAACTGAAGAGACCCCTGGACTTGATGTTCGGAGTGCTTTAAGATAGTCCAGTGGGAGCCAAGGATGGTGGGTGCTGAGTGCTTGGCTGTCTTCTGTGGACCATGGTAGTGCTTGTGGTGGTGATACTGCTGCTATTCATTGTAGGTCAACCTTGAACAACTCTGGGCCCAATGAACGTGGGCTGTACAGGAGCAAAATGGTTCTGCTTTACGTTTAAATGCATGAAGTTATTTAGAATGTAAGGCATTTTACACTCCATCCACAACATCTGTGCCTCTTCTCTTGCCCCCTGTGCCTTTCTTCCCTTACATAACCCTACCATACACACCAGACTAAGACTGACTGAGATGAGGAGCCTGGGGTGGGTGGGAAGAGACAGGACAGGGCCTGGCTGGAATGGACAGTGGTAGAAGGGAATCAGGCTTAGGGGGAACAGGAGCACAAGAGTCCACTAGATCAGTGGTTTTCAAACTTTTTTTCTGGCGACTCAGTTGAAGAAAATTGTTGATGCCTGTGACCCAGTGGAGCTGGGGATGAGGGGTTTGGGGTGTGGGAGGGGCTCAGGGCTGGGGCAGAAGGTTGGGGTGCAGGGGTGAGGGCTGCGGGGTGGGGCCAGGAATGAAGGGTTCAGAGTGTAGGAGGGGGCTCTGGACTGGAGCAGGAGGTTGGGGTGTAGGAGAGGCTCTGGGCTGGGGCTGCAGGCTCTGGGGTGGGGCCGGGGATGAGGGGCTTGGGGTACAGGAAGGGGCTCTGGGGTGGGGTGGGGGAGCTCAGAGCTGGGGCAGGGGATTGGGGCGCAGGCTCACCTCGGATGGCTCCCGGTCAGCAGCACAACAGGGGTGCCAAGGCAGGCTCCCTGCCTGTCCTGGCACCATGGCTGCGCTGAGCCCCAGAAGCGACCAACAGCAGGTCCAGCTCCTAGGCGGAGGTGCGCAAGTGGCTCCTCACGGCTCTCGCCCGCAGGCACCGCCCCCCCGGCCCTAGCTCACATTGGCCGGTTCCCAGCCAATGGGAGTGTGGAGCCGGTGCTCTGGGTGGGGGGCAGTCGTGGAGCCCCACGGCCCCCCGCCTAGGAGCCAGACCTGCTGCTGGTTGCTTCCGGGGTGCAGCGCGGTGCCAGAACAGCTAGAGACTAGCCTTAGCCAGGCAGCACCGCCGACGGGACTTTTAACAGCCTGTTTGGTGGCACTGACCAGAGCCACCACGACCCCAGTGCCTTACGTTCCGCGACCACAGTTTGAAAACCACTGGACAGTGCAGGCTACCCTACAGAATGTGGAATTGAACCCTAGATTCTTGAGTCTCAGTATTCCTCTGCTGTCAAAAAATATTTGTGGAACCAAGTGGCAAATTGTGTCTCATCCCCCTCTAGTGGCTGGTCTACACAGAGGATGATAACTTATTGCTTCTATCAATTTCTCCATTAGCTTGTGTGGCCCTGCAGATGACCTGTGTCAGTATTATGCCACCTGATAGAATTTTGTTTTTTTCCGTTTTTCTTTTTTAAAAACCTAAGACATTGCACACAAAAATATTAGGGCTTTCAGACAATTTTAAAAAATAATCGCGAGATTTAAAAAATTGCAATTAATCGCAGTTTTAATCGGACTGTTAAACAACAATAGAATACCAATTTAAATATATTATAAATATTTTTGCATGTATTTCTACTTTTTCAAATATATTGATTTCAATTACAACACAGAATACAAAGTGTACAGTGCTCACTTTATTTTTATTACAAATATTTGCACTGTAAAAAAGATAAAGAAATAGGGTTTTTTTAATTCACCTTATACAAGTACCGTAGTGCAGTCTCTTTATCATGAAAGTGCTACTTACAAATGTAGGGTTATTATTTTTACATAACTGCACTCAAAAACAAAACAGTGTAAAACTTTAGAGCCTACAAGTCCACTCAGTCATAGTGCTTGGTCAGCCAGTTGCTAAGACAAACAAGTTTGTTTACATTTACAAGTGATGATGCTGCCGGCTTCTTATTTACAATGTCACCTGAAAGTGAGAACATGCATTTGCATGGCACTGTTGTAATATAAAGTGAGCACTGTACACTTTGTATTCTGTGTTGTAATTGAAATTAATATATTTTGAAAATATAGAAGAACATCCAAAATATTAATTAAAAATGGCAATTGGTATTCTATTATTGTTTAACAGTGCGATTAAAACTGATTAATAGCAACTTTTTAAAAATCTAGTTAATTTGTTTTGTGTTAATTGGTTGAATTAACTGCGATTGACAGCCCTAGTTGCAAAGTCAAGCACTCAAAAGTGAAAAAATGCCAGAATTAAGATTGCCCCCTTGTGCATATATGTTACAATACAGTATTTATTTACATGATGAGGCCTCAGCTATGCCCAGTTCTGGGTGCCACAGTTTATGAAATATATGGACAATTTGGAGAGAGTCCAGAGGAGAGCAACAAAAATGATAAAAGGTTTAGAAATCTTTACCTATGATGAAAGATTAAAAAAACTGGTCACATTTAGTCTTCAGAAAAGAAGACTGAGGGGGACTTGATAACACACTTCAAATATGTTAAAGACTGTTACAAAGAGGACTGTGATCAATTGTTCTCTATGTCCACTGAAGAGGTAATGGGTTTAATCTAAAGCAAAGGAGATTTAGGTTAGATAATAGGAAAAACTTGCGAACTATAAGGGTAGTTAAGCTATGGAATAGTCTTCCAAGGGAGGCTGTAGAATCGCCATCACTGGTGATTTTTTTAAGAATAGGTTAAACACCCATGAAGGATGGTCTAGGGTTTACTTGGTCATGCATCAGCGCAGGGGGCTTGACTTGATGACTTCTTGAAGTCCATTCAAGCCCTGTGTTTCTATGATTCTATAGTATTTTTTTCCACAGGATCCCTGCTTCATTCAATGAATTGGATAGATCTGTGTGTAGTGAAGGAGGCTGTAATCTGTAGGACTGCTCCCTCATTTGTTGCAGAAATTGGAAGGTGTGTAGTGAATAAAGTAGGGTGTTAGCAACTGTGTTGCAGAAAGAGATGTGATTTTGGGCAAGTCATTCAAACCAAACTTTTTTTCACAGGTGAACATTAATTGTGTTCTTTGTTTTCTGGATGCTTTACCTGGTGTCTGATGTGCAAAAGAGCTTAGCACTCACAGCTGAATCTGAAGTCAATGTGCTTTGAACATAAGTCGTATATAAAGCTAAGTAGATTGTTGGGGTGTCAAACTGAACTCTCAGAATTATTGGACACTTTTGACTTTTATCTCTCTGTTCTTCAGTTTCCCCATCTGTAAAACTCAGATGATAATGTGACCTCATCTCATTGGTGTGAGAATAAATTCATTCATGTTTGTGAAGCAGTCTGCTACTATTGTGATGAATGCCATTGTAAATGGATGCATCTATATTATATTGCCCCTTGTGGCCAACTGTGACTCTGCTGAGGCATGACTCAGTTTCTCTTTAAATCAGGCTCCCTTTTAATAAAAAGTCCACATAAGCCACATCTTGCAAACATTTTGGGGTCCAATTTGGTACATCCAGCTCAAAGTCTTTAAAAAGAAAATTTAGACCTTCAAAGACTTCATCCCAATCCCAGTTTCAGCTGAGCCGACCTCTCCTCTCTGTAACAATTCAGTTCTTCCACCCCAATCCCAAATTGGGTGCAGCTCCTCCTCCCTGAGGGCCTATCTTCCAGTTCTCCAAGCACTTCTTGCTTGAAGTTTGGCCTTCTCCACAGACCTTTCTGGTTGCTGCATTTCCCCTGTTGTCTCAGGGCCATGCAGAAACATCCTTACTCCCTGCATTGTCTGCAAGCATCCCTCAGCACCTGTGGCTGACTCCCCTTCTATAAGGCCCAGGTGCCTTCCTTTATACTCAATTGGGCATCAGCTAATCTAGCCAGGTGCACTGGACCCTGCTCCCTTTCTTGCTGGGGGCAGTCATCCTGTCACAGCCATAAAAAAGCCACTGGGGAAATTAATAATACTGTCTTCCAAGTAGGGTTTAAATGGTGTGCCTGGGACCACACACTGAACAATGGGAATAAACCAAAATATTAAAACCGCAGCTCAATCACTGAGTATGGTGAGTCCTGGGTACTGAATGAGCCAGCTATTCTGTGGAAAATAGGGTACGTGTTCATGTAATTAATGACCATGTCATATGCACAAGGGAGCTGGATTAAGGTTGCATGGGCAACTTTAATTATGGTATTTCCTTCCTCACGTTTGAGTACTTGACTTTGCAACCTTAACAATCTTTTAACATAGTTTTGTGCATGTGTTTATATGTATAAATTTATGCAGTTCTAATTTTTTAGTGTTACGAGGGTGCCAACAGAATAGTATGGGTGCTTGTTGAATTGTGTACATATTTTATAAACATAATTATTTTTTTAAAAAAACGTGTGTGTGTGTAAAATATATTTGATGCTCTTTACTGAGAGGGAAAAAAATTGATGTAATATTTATTTACATTTATGTAATCATGAGTCTCAAACTGGTCATGAGCAACCAAGCACCCCCATTATATAAGTAAAGTGACAAAAGTCTCTCTTGTCTCCTTCATGTTTCCATCTGCAATCTTATGTTTCTTTGCAAATCAATTTTGACAGCTATTCAAAAATTGTCCTGTTACACCAGCCCAGAGAGTGGGTAGTTGAACTTTACCATTTTAGAAAGTAGTTCTAAGACTACCTTTCTTCATTCTGGGCCTGCATAGAGGAATATTGGTAGAAACAAGATGAACAGGTAAGGTGTTAACATTTGAATGCCTGCAAAATTTGCGAGGGTAGTAGTATGGGACTGCTGGCATGGTGGGACCTTGGCTGTATTATTTATGCGTTGATACAACAATAATATTTGACAATTATGTAGTGTTATGGGGCAGTGTCGGCTCCAGCAGGGGGTCGGGGGAAGGGCAGGGTTCCAGTGTGCAGGGAGCAGTCAGGGCTCAATAGAGCAGGGACGCCAGTCTCATGGTGGGGGCTAGGGGTTGTGGGCAGGACTATATCTAGGGCTGGAAGGATTAGATTTTTATCAGTGTCAGTTTCACCACTCAAACTGATGAAAAAATATTTCCGTAGATGATGATCCAAAAACGTACAGATATACAAAGTAAGAATGCTGCTTGGATTTAAGGCTATTTACTTCGTATGTTTTGACACATGATGTTAAAACACAATTTGTCAATGGTTATAAAACTTGAACTTCTTGAATCTCAGTATCTACTGTCATTATATAATTACCTGACTCCTCCTGTAACTTCCCACAATCGAGAAAAATAAATCTTAAAACCCATAATTTTGCACAACTGTGAACACTTTAAACTTTTATTTTTGTCAATTTAAAATAAACATAAATATTATCTATCAAAATTATAAAAAAAAAAAAAATTGCCACGCCTATTGTTGGCCTGTGTAGGTGGTATAAGAAAGGCATTCAGCACATAATTCAATTTAAATTCGTTCTGGGTTTTTTTCCCCCCATTTTCTTTTTCATCCCCTCCTAACTGCCAACACAGCTTGGTGTTCCAGCATGCCCTATTCTAGTGATATCGCAACTATCAAAAAAAACACTCACTGGAACCTGGAGCTGACCAATTTCAGGAATGGGGGGAAGACAGGTAAGTGGTGTTGCTTACTTTGTGACGCTCTTTTGCAACTAAAAATATTATTTTATACATTTCTTCTCTCATTGGAGGCTATCAATCCTATCCCTTTGTATTATTAAAGTTTAAAAAATAAAAACTTGCAAAAGTGTGCCATAGAGTGAGTAAACACCATTTACTTGACCCCTTTTATTGGCTGGTTCTGTGTGCCAGCAAGCTCCTGTGATGTTTGTAGTGTTGCCAAAATAAAGCATGTTGTTGGGCTCACTTTGAGTCTATGATTTGTGTTTTCTAGGGATCTGAACAATAGAATAGGAGGGGAGGAGCAGATAGGTTATGTATTAATTTATGTACTTAGTGCTGTCTTATCCCTTGCTATTTGGAATTTGAGTGCATGGCCTTTCTATATTATAATTTTCCTTTATTATACTCATAGATCAGTTTTCAGACAAAGCAATTATTTTTGTTTAAGCCAGTCTTTTTAAAAGGATGGAATTAATACAAGATTCTATACATGTATGTTTATTCTCAAATTGCATCATCCTACTAGCCGATCCACATGTAATAGTAATATTCTGCTCTTTATTTTGAAAGTGCTTTACAGATATTAATTTGTTTTGCAGCACCCCTGTGATGTAAGTATATATTATCTGTAGGTGATTTGGGGGGAACTGAGTTAGAGAAGTTTAGCGATTTTGCCCAAATATCAAAGGGAGTGGATCAAGTTGACTGTCTCAGAAGGATGCATGCTGTCAGCAGTAGGCTCAGAAATGCCAGCTTTAATTTATTTGCATTTTAAAATGCATTTTACAGAGCAGTTTACCATGAAAATTATCTGGTGCACTAAAGTAAATAGGGGCAGTTTTCCAATGGGAAATGACTCAGTGAAATTATGTATGCAAGTGTTGCATATTGGTGGTATCAGAGCTTAGTTTCTTCTTTCTTCCATGCTGATGAAATAGTTTGGATGTGTATGCCATCTACAAAATATGATGGGTTCCTGTTACTACCAAAGCTGTGCCTAAATAATAATGAAGTGTCTCAAGGGGGAAATTACTTATCAATAGTGTATGAAAGGACCTCTGTGTAGCAGGATAGCTCAAGAGCAAGGAGATGAGGGCACTTTAATCTACATCACAAACTAATCACTTGTGTCTGATGTGGGAGGGAAGGGTTATGTAAAGTAGGTGCAATATTACAACAGGAGCAGCAACAATAGCACTATACTTAAGGCTGACACACTGTTTCTGTTCTAGGAACTTATTTGCTTGTAACTTTATTAAACTTTCACCTTTTGGGCTGAAATCTTCCAGAAATTATCTCAGACCAAAAGGGAATATGAAGAAAGCAGGAAGAATAGGGTTTTGTGGGGGGGGGGGGGGGTTGTTGGGGGGGGGGGGTTCTTGTCTGGTTTTCCACAGCTGTGAAGTGGATAGAAGTTGAAAATTAATTTTATTTCACAGAAATAGCCCTAACTGGGAAGTGTGTTAAAATGTTCCAGCAGGGGAAATTGCATTTAATTTGACAAGTATTCATGCCTTTGAAAACTGCATATGGAGCATATGCAGTGTATTTTGTATGAGTGTTTGGGGGGAGGGGTTGTTTTGGTTTGGTTTGGCTTTTTGCTAAAGTTCATGAAATATATAGCTAAGGAAGTCTGAGCTGCACTTAAGTACATTTCTAATGTTAACTGTGTAGTGAAAAGTACAGTGGGCTACAGTGAGGACTTTGCAGGAGACCTTAGCTCAGTCTCTGCACAGACTTTGTAAGATGCCGAAAGCCTAAGAGAAGCTGCTGCAATCTTCCAGAAGCTTAATGTACATGCTTAACTTTCAGCATAGTCCCACTGAGTGCTATAATTGTATAATCTTGTTGTTTCTCAGTGTAGTTTATGATGCGGAATTTCTTAGGCTTTTTGAAGATGGGAGTTAGAATTTCTGTTTGGTTTGCATAAATAGGCAACAGAACATGGATATTTCATAATCTGAAACTATTTAGCTTATAACACTTGAACCGGCCAGAGGAGGTCTTCAGGAGAGAACCTTTTCTCTGAAAACTCTATGGCCTATATAGCTTGTAAGGTATATCAGACTGGGTCTTCCCATTGCACACCTTACTAAGGAACTGACTTCACAAAGAATTATGCATGTGCTTAACTTATTTTCTGTTTTGGAAAAGCTGAAGAAATTCTGTATGATAATCTACATCAGGAATATATTAAGATTGTACAATTCTAGCATTCAGCTTTGACGTTTTCTGACTTTTAACCTGCAGCATTGGCTATGTTCCTTTGTACTGTATATTTTTTATAATTTGGATCACGAAGTCCATGATTCTTTCAAGTACAGTATTGCGCAATTTATTCTACAGCTTTTGATGCATATGTAGACTCTTCTAATATTTATTATTAGAATATTTTCACTGTCAGTCATTTAATTGTCTTCATGGTTCAGTATATTCTTATTCGAGTGATTGCTCATGTCAGTTCCAAGTAGGTGTATGCGCACCACGTGCATGATCGTCGGAAAGTATCCTAGCGGTAGCCGTCGGGTCAGCTGTGGAGCCCCCTGAAGTGGCACCTACATGGCTGTGTATATAGGTCCCTGCCGACTCTCCGCCTCTTCAGTTCCTTCTTACTGTCAGTAACGGTCGTTGGAGCAGCTCCTCTCTTGTGTTAGCAAGCAATTCCCTGGTGATTTCTTTCTTCTCTCTCTGTAAGTAGTTTAAAGTATAGGTAGTGATAAAATTATAGTTAAGGTTCAGTGTAGTTGTTGTTAAGTTTTAGTTGGGGGTTACCTCCTACCCACCACTTTGTTCCCGTCCCAGGGACCAGGGTGTTAGAGAGCTTATTCCTTCACTCTCCCACTTCCCTGGTCCTTCTCGCATGAACAGAGAGCAACAATACCCCGAAGTCTGAAGGTGCAAACAATTCAATGTTTATTGGGGTGAACTTCCAGCAAGTTTAAATCCAAGTTCCTTTTTCCTTATTTTCGAATCCCAACTTACTTCCTGTTTGCCCCTAATTTATATAGTAATATTCTTAGCTATACCTTAACCAATCATTCTACTAAAATTTACCTAACCAATCCTAATATATTGTAACATGATTAGCTAGCCAATTATATCCCACCACCTTAATTAGTTTACACCCAGCAAAATGAATTATACAGCAGACAGAAACAATCACAGAACCAGACAGAGACCATGCAAATAAACAATAGCAAAGTGGGAACAAAAATGACAAAACAATTCAGAAGTGAGGATTTCACAACTACATCTATAAAGACATAAGGGTTTCCTAACTGTGTCTATTGATAAGTGAGTTCTTACCAGCCAGAAAACTATCAAACTAAATTTCCTTTTACATCTTTTAGGCTCTTCCTTTTCTCTGGAGGTGATAGATCGGATCACCTAGCTAACAGCCCCATATTGACTAGTTTGGAATGTGAGGATGTGACCATACGCTTCCCAGCTTATGGCTGCCTCTGCTGCTTAGCCAAAGGCATTGGCCTAAGAACAGGGCCTCAGACTGTCACAGTGAGAGAAGGCCCTTAAACAGATTCTTTCTTGTATACCTCTATTACTAGCTAAATGATAAACATATACCTAAATTCTTAAAGTATAGGCCTTTATAGGCAGGCCTGAATATCTATATCCTAATACAGGGCATTCCTCTGTCTCAAGGTTTTAAGCCGTGCAGGTCCTGCCTGAAGCCTATGCCAAAGGGAGACTCTCACAACTCCTGTCTGAAGTGTCTTGGAGAGGGACACCAGTCCGACAGGTGTAAAGCCTGTAAGGGGTTTAAGCCCAGAACTAAGATGGAGCGGGACTTCTGCTTAAAGCTGCTTCTGATGGAGTCAGCTCTTCAACCCCAACCACCTCGGGCAGCGTCTGACCCGGTGCCAGGTGCTTCAGTGCGCCGGCCTCGGTTTGGAAAGCCTCAGCGCCAAGAAAGGACTCTGCCAGGGTGTCACGGCACCAACATTCCCCGACGCCAAGGACTTGCTGTAGTGCAAGGCACCAGTCGCAGTCACCACACAAGAAGAAGAGAGCTGACTGGGCGCTTCCCTGCTAGGGTAGTGGAGCAGGCGAGCACTAGTGGGGTGTGTCCCGCGTCGGGACACCCAGTCTTGGGCTCACCTAGACTGGCACCGTCGACTCTGGCCTCTCGGGGAGGTCCGTTGAGTCCAGCCATGGTGGACTCCCCAGTGCAGGAAGATTTGGAGGATGACTTGGATGCTCCCTCCATGCTGGACACATTCAAGGCGGCCAAGGACCTGATTATCATGACGGCGCAATTACCCCGCTCCACCAGCAGGTGCACCGGCTCAGAATCCGGGTGCGGCACTGGCAACATTGTCAGCACCAATGCTGATTCAACATGGGGTGAGTCCACTATGATGTAGCGCCGATTTCCTTTGCCATGGCACCAATCCCCAGCACCATCTCAATCTCCATTGCCCTGGTCAGATTCGGACTTCTCCTCAGAATCTGAGGCGGACTCCTACGCTTCCAGGCGGAGCCAGCACTGCTCCCAGCACCATTCTGGACAAGACAAGGGGCAGCCGGTGCCTGTAGTGTCCTGGCCTCCACAGTGGCAAAGACCGATGCAGTGGCACTTTTGGACACCATGGACCTACCACCAAGTTCAGGGTCTGAGTTCCAGATCCTTGTTGGAGGTGTGAATCCCTCCATTGGCCACATAGAATCATAGAATATCAGGGTTGGTAGGGACCTCAGGAGGTCATCTAGTCCAACCCCCTGCTCAAAGCAGGACCAATCCCCAACTAAATCATCCCACTTTGTCAAGCCTGACCTTAAAAACCTCAAAGGAAGGCGATTCCACTATCTCCCTAGATAACCCATTCCAGAGCTTCACCGCCTTCCTAGTGAAAAAGTATTTTCTAATATCCAACCTTAAACCTCCCCCACTGCAACTTGAGGCCATTACTCCTTGTTCTGTCATCTGCCACCACTGAGAACAGTCTATATCCATCCTCTTTGGAACCCCCTTTCAGGTAGTTGAAAGCAGCTATCAAATGCCCCCTCATCCTTGTCTTCCGCAGACTAAACAATCCCAGTTCCCTCAGCCTCTCCTCATAAATCATGTGCTCTAGTCCCCTAATCATTTTTGTTGCCCTCCGCTTTACGCATTCCAATTTTTCCACATCCTTCTTGTAGTGTGGGGCCCGAAACTGGACACAGTACTCCAGATGAAGCCTGACCAATGTCGAATAGAGGGGAACGATCACGTCCCTCAGTCTGCTGGCAATGCCCCTACTTATACAGCCCAAAATGCTGTTAGCCTTCTTGGCAACAAGGGCACACTGTTGACTCGTATCCAGCTTCTCGTCCACTGTAATCCCTAAGTCCTTTTCTGCAGAACTGCTGCCTAGCCATTTGGTCCCTAGTCTGTAGTGGTGCATTGGATTCTTCCGTCCTAAGTGCAGGACTCTGCACTTGTCCTTGTTGAACCTCATCAGATTTCTTTTAGCCCAATCCTCTAATTTGTCTAGGTTCCTCTGTATCCTGTCCCTACCCTCCAGCATATCTACTACTCCTCCCAGTTTAGTGTCATCTGCAAACTTGCTAAGGGTGCAGTCCACGCCATCCTCCTGATTATTAATGAAGATATTGAATAAAACCGGCCCCAGGACCGACCCTTGGGGCACTCCGCTTGATTCTGACTGCCAACTAGACATGGAGCCATTGATCACTACCCGTTGAGCCCAATGATCTAGCCAGCTTTCTATCCACCTTATAGTCCATTCATCCAGCCCATATTTCTTTAACTTGCTGGCAAGAATACAGTGGCAGACCGTATCAAAAGCTTTGCTAAAGTCAAGGAATAACACATCCACTGCTTTCCCCTCAATCCACAGAGCCAGTTATCTCATCATAGAAGGCAATTAAATTAGTCAGGCATGACTTGCCCTTGGTGAATCTATGCTGACTGTTCCTGATCACTTCCCTCTCCTTGAAGTGGTTCAGAATTGATTCCTTGAGGACCTGCTCCATGATTTTTCCAGGGACTGAGGTGAGGCTGACTGGCCTGTAGTTCCCCGGATCCTCCTTCCACATCTGTAGGCGTGGTAGGGATAGGGATGCTCGAAGGGTAGGAATGCTCAAGTACAGGCTGATGAGAACGTCAGCACTGGCACCGAAGTGGCTGTGGCATTGAGTGCTAGTGCCACTTCCTGCTTCTCTCCAGTGGTGCAAGAGGATCCCCGTGAGCCAGAGGGGCAAGAGGACCCAGTACCTCCGAGGGCGTCATCTTCGTCCTCCCCAGATGAGGCAGTAGCAGGCACATCCACCACTTTGCCCACTGTGGACACCAGAGCCCATCAAGACCTGCTCAGGAGGGTGGCCCAGAGCTTGCAAGCAGAAGTGGTCTCTGAGGACACAGATCCCATGGTGGATATTCTGGCCCCATAAGGGACCTTGAGGGTGGCTCTGCCCCTCATCAAAACTATACAAAATACCACCAAGGCGCTGTGGCACACGCCTGTCTCTATCCTGCTGACAGCCAAGGACATAGAGCATAAGTACTTTGTGCCTTTTCAGGGGTATGAGCACTTCTTCACCCACCCCCAGTCTGGGACTCTGGTGGTGGAGGCAGTAAACCACAAAGAGCTCCGGGGCAACCGGAGCCTACTCCCAAATCCAAGGACCTCTTCGGTTGGAAAGTCTACTCCACTGGGGGGCTCCAGCTTCACATAGCAAACCAGCAAGAGGTACTGAGCTGCTATGCTTATAATTCTTGGAGCTCTCTGGCCAAACTCCAGGAATTGCTTCCAGCGGGACTCCCTTTTGGGGTTTGGAGCGGTTCTGGAGGAGGGAAAGATGGTGGCCAGGACCTCGGCCGCCCGCATCAGAGCCAAGGCCATAGCCATGATACACCCTTGGTTACAGGTCTCAGGGCTCCCGCACGAGGTGCAGAATACAATTCAGGACCTGCCCTTTAATTGCTCTGGATTTTTTTGCGGAACAGACAGACTCAAGGCTACATAGCCTTAAGGACTTGCGGGGCGACCCTCAAGTCTTTCAGGCTGCATACACCAGCCCCACAAAGAAAGACATTCAAGCCCCAGGTCGCCCAACGTTTCTACCTTGCCCCTCCTAGACAGGACTTCCGTAGGAAGCGGGGTAAAAGCAATAGGAGGCACCCATCTCAGTCCTCCTCTGGCCAAGGGCAGGGCTTGGCTAAGCAGCTCTCAGGTAAGCAGTTCAAGGTCCTCCCCTTCGGTCTATCAGTGGCCCCCTGGGTGTTCACCAAGTGCATGGCAGTTGTGGTGGCTTTCCTTCGAAAGCGTCAAGTGCAAATCTTCCCATACCTAGACTGGCTCATCAAGGGCCAGTCCCAAGCTCAGGTGGAGGACCATGTGAACCTAGTACATATGACGTTCCTCAGTCTCAACATGGTGAAGTCTGCTCTGGTTCCCACTCAAATATAATTCATCAGGGCCCTCCTGGACTCAGCCTAGGCCAGGGCGTTTCGGCCCAAATCTTGTTTTTTAGCCATGAGCACCATCATACAAGGTTTCCACTGGTTCCCCACCATGACAGTCAGAAACTGCCTAAAATTACTCGGGCATATGGCAGCATGCACTTGTTGTGCAGCATGCAACACTGCTCCTCCATCCCCTCCAGGCGTGGCTGGCCCAGGTGTACAGACCACACTGGGACCATTTGGACAGTCTGGTCACACTTTCTCCTCGGGCTCTCGAATCCCTCCGGTGGTGGCTCGATCCACAGATAGTTTGTGCGGGAGTATCCTTTTCCAAACCTCAGCCGTCGCTAGTTACAGATGCATCAGCGCTTGGGTGGGGAGCGTACCGGAGCAACCTCAGGATTCAGGGTCTACGGTCCCAGGCAGAACTATCGCTGCACATCAGTGTCTGGGAGCTATGGGTGGCCTAGGTTGCCAGACATTTCAGACCCATCTTCAGAGCAAATGTATATTGATGTTGACAGACAATACCACAGCGATGTTCTATATAAACAAACAGGGTGGTGCTCGCTCATCTTCCCAGTGCCAGGAAGCCCGTAGGTTGTGGAACTTCTGCATCGCCCATTCGATACAGTTGGAGGCATCGTATCTACCAGGCACACAAAATGAGCTGGCCGATCACCTCAGCAGATCTTTCCACGGCCACAAATGGTCTCTCCAACCGGATGTCATCAGCGATATCTTCTTGAGGTAGGGATCTCCCCAGGTAGACGTGTTCGCGACAGGAGGCAACAGGAAGTTGCTCCTGAATCACAGGATGCCTTTCTCTTCTCGTGGACAGGGCTCCTGCTGAACGCATTCCCGCCATTTCCACTTATCACAAGATCCTTCTCAAGATCCAGCAGGACAAGGCTTCACTGATTCTCATAGCGTAAGTGTGGCCCCACCAGCACAGGTTCGCCATGTTGTTGAACCTCTTGGTGGACACTCCCATGATTCTAGACCTCATCACGCAGGACCACAGCCGTTTTCAGCACCCCAACCTGGAGTGTCTCCACCTCACCGCGTGGAAAATCCCATGGCTAAACCCGTTAAAGCTCCAGTGCTCGGATTCATCAGGAGGTTAGGGAGGTTCTTCTAGGCAGTAGAAAGCCCTCCACTCATGCCACTTATCTAGCCAAGTGGGAAATGTTCTCTGTTTGGTCCTCACAGAAGGGCACCCCTCCGCTTAAGTCCTCAATTCCCTTTATACTGGACTACTAAAGCAGTAAGGGCTGACAGTCTTGTCAGTTAAGGTGCACCTGGCAGCTGCTTCTGCTTTCCACCTGGGCGCAGCGGGGCAGTCAGTATTTGCTAACTCCATGGTTGGTCATTTCCTTAAAGGGCTAGACAGACTGAACCCCCAGGTGCAGCAGCTGGTCATCGTCCCCCATGGGACCTTAACCTAGCCCTCTCAAGGCTCATGGGGCCCCCTTTCAAACCTCTAGCAACTTGTTCGTTGCTTTACTTCTCTTGGAAAGTAGCGTTTCTAGTGGCTATAACGTCTGTCAGAAGAGTGTCTGAGCCCTCTTGTATAGTTTTTTTTTTTTTTTTTTTAATAAGGTCAAGGTGCAGTTGCAGCCGCACTTGGCCTTTCTCCCTCAAGTTGTTTGACAGTTTCATGCAAGTTAGGGCATCTTTTTGCCAGTGTTCTTCCCAAAGCCACACGCTAATGACGGGGAACACAGACTCCATTCCCTAGATGTTAGACGGGCTCTGGTTTTTTACCTTGAGCAAACAAAGCCATTTAGGAAGTCAACACAACTCATCATTGCCATTGCTGAAAGAATGAAAGGTCTGCCGATCTCATCCCAAGAATTCTCTTCTTGGATCACGGCCTGTATCCGGACATGCTACAACCTGGCAAAGATTCCAGTTCCACCACCGACAGTGCACTCCACAAGAGCCTAAGCTTCATCTGCAGTGTACCTGGCGCAGGTCCCCATCCAGGACATGTGCAGGGTGGCCATGTGTTAATCTATGCATACCTTTACATCATCAGCAGGCTAGAAACAATACTGCGTTTGGCAGAGTAGTGCTCCAGTCTGCAGCTTGGTGATCTCTGACCCCTCCTCCAAGGGTCTGCTTGGGGGTTACCTACTTGGAATTGACATGAGCAATCACTTGAAGAAAAAAGAGTTTAACTACCTTTCATAACTGTTCTTCGAAATGTGTTGCTCATGTCCATTCCAAGACCCACCTGCCTCCCCTCTGTTGGAATATCCAGCAAGAAGGAACCAAAGAGGCGGCAGGTCGGCAGGGACCTATATGCACAGTCATGTAGGCGCCACTCCAGGGGGCTCCACAGCCGACGGGTACTGCATGCACATGCCTACTTGGAATGGACATGAGCAACACTTCTCGAATAACAGTTACGAAAGGTAGGTAACTGTTTTTTCTTTTACTTAGCTTTTATATTTCAGTTTTCTATAAGGTGCATTTATATATAATATAATATTGTGAGCAACGCATACCCTTGTTCTTCTCAGCGAACAACACAGCCTTTGTTAAGTGCATTAACAGGCTGAGCTGTAACTACAAAGCTAATTGAGTTACAATTACAGGTGGCCTATATTTTCTAGCAAGTTCTTCTGTTATAATAACAGCAGCTTATTGTGCACATGTCAGATACAGGATTTGTATGCATACTATAGGATGGGATTTTTCAAAAGCACTCATTCCTATCTTAACTCTACAATGACTTAAATAGGAGTAGGGTTAGGCCAGGGCTGAGAGTTTTTGGAAAAAATCTCATCCATAGAAAGCACTATGTGTTTATTAGAGGTTTGAGGAGAAAATTGTATATTATATTTGCAATACAGTTTCATAAAGTTTCAGAACAGAAGGTACCATTATTAGAGCTACTCTGGCCATTTGTATATCCTAGGTAATTACATTTCTCCCAGTTACTTTCATTTTGAACCCAGTTACTTGGGTTAGACTAAAGCATTCCAGTACTGATGAGACTAAACTGTGTGCCACAAGCAGAAAACAGGAGAGATTAAGATACCACCAATGCCTGAGGCCTCCACAGTGGCAGGCATTTGACTGGGTGGGATGTGCCCAGATGATCCTAGCTGCTAGGAAGTAGATATAGTGTGCAATCACAAAGTACTATATTGTAATACATACACAGAGGGTTATAGAGTTATGGTTGCATACACAACTTTTAGCACTTGGGGTAAAATTTTCAAAATGCCTCTCCAATTTAGGCCCAAATCTCATTTTCAAAAGTGATTTAGGAGCCTAAATCATTAACTTTCAATGAAAATGGTACTAAGCTAAAGTCACTTAGGCACTTTTGAAAGTTGTACTCTTCCTGACTTTTTATTGCTTTTAACCCTGCAATTTTAATGTTCTACTAATTTAGCTTTTTATACTCGCTTCCAGGGATCGTAATTGAGATGAAAAAGATGCGGTATAGACCATCCACTCATTCCCACTCCCAATAAAGGAGAAGAAATATGTTCCTTATGAGGTCATCTAGATGACAGTTATGATATGTTGCTATCATGGCAGGGATGAGCATGGATCTTGTTACTGGTTTAAGTGGCAATACATGGACCAGACTACTTCTCTCTTCCAGTTTGAGGTGGTAGTATTAATAACGTATGGTTCAATGTGCCACCCAGATCTACGTAGGGCTTGCCAGCAAGTTAAAGAAGTATGGGATGGATGAATGGATTGGATAGAAAGCTGGCTAGATCATTGGGCTTAACGGGTAGTGATCAATGGCTCCATGTCTAGTTGGCAGCCGGTAAATTGAATTGTAGACCCCATACTTGACTTTCTTGGGTATGACTTCAGTTGGAATCTGGAATGTTCGCTCCAGGCTACTAGTAAAGTTTTTTGTCTCTTCAGCTATAATTCAGTTTGGAAGATCACTAGAAGCTTCAAATGAGGCTTCTTAGATTTCCTTTTGTTGTGAGTAGGTGGTTGGCATTGCTTATCCTGATCTGAGTCGAAGAATTGCAAGATTGACAAATGGCACTCCTTTAAGTATATAGGACACTTCCAAAGAAATTTGGGTTTCAGTCACTGTTTTGTTTTGGGTTTCTTGGCCACTTAATAATGTCTTAAGTATATTTCACCTTAGTGTTGAATAGATTTTTCAAACGCTGCTTATATGTGGCGTGTAGGAAGCTTTCCCAGGCAAATGCTATCAATTACTGTTTGGGGGCGGGGGATCGTTTTGTTTTAAGAATTTTTAGCTCTTAGAATTATACTTGGTTTATGTTTGGAAGGTTAACTGATATAGTGCTGTCTTCTTAAGTCTGCAGACAGATGGCTCTAGTGTGTCTGCCGCTGCTTATAGCTTTGCTAAGCTTCAGCAGCATGAAAGTTAATCAATCTTGACTGCTGCCATTAAGAATCTTGTGAGCAGCGGCAGTGGAACTGATAAGAATCTAATCATTTTCATTTGGTTTTCAGCACTCACCCCTTTCCCAACATCTTGGTGTTGGAATTTTCCTTTCCTGTCATATCATTTTTAAGCTGCTGGGTATAGTTATGTTGTTAAGATCTCTGGTAAAATTTCCAGGTCCTGTTTATGAATGATATGGATAGAAGAGAGTGATTGATTAGGGTACATTTAAAAAAAAAAAAGAAGTGATACTGAGAGAGAGTCAGAGAATGATTATTGAGGGGAGGGGAGAGACCGAATATGGGGTGATAATCAGACAATATAAGGTAGGGAGATATGAGGATTGAGAGAGACAAGGAAAAGAGGAAACTGACAGATGACAACATAAGATATAACACAATTGGAAAGAAAATGGAATGAACCTAGGAAAGAAAATTGCATATAACAGCAAGGAAAGGACACATAGTTACATGTCACCTTGATTGATCGATCTTTCAGCCCTCATATAGATTACGCCGATCATAATGTCTTCCATCAGTTACATGTATTAACTGGAAAGTTGATTAACACTGTTACAATTAAGTATCCTACACAAATATATTTTCCCTTTAAAATTACTCTTGCGGGAATTCTGTGCCAAAAAAATAAAAATTCTATGCACAATATTTTAAAATTCTGCAAAATTATGCATATTTTATTTGTCAAAATAATACAATATAATCACACTAGTTTCAGTTATTTTGGTAATTTATTTCAGAATATCATCAAGTATGTCTGAGTGTTTAGTGTTTTTGACAAATTAGATTCCTTACTAGACAAATCAATAGAGAACTTTGAGTAATCCATTTAAACTACAATGCAGAAACTTGTTTCCCACTCCCCTCAGAAGCAGTGCAACGGCTTGGGGCAGGGTGTTGTGCTGAACACAGCCGGCTGACCGCTGTTGCTATCTGTTCTGGTGCCACAGCATCCTCTGGTGGGCGAAAGGTGGAACTGCAGCACTTCGTGGGCAGAATTTTTTCTGCACAGAAAATGCAAAATTCTGTGCCGGACATAAATTCTGTGCATTCACAGTGGTATAAAATGCTTGGAGGCATGGCTTTGGGGAGTTAATATTCTGAGGGTTAGTTTCAGTATTGTCAAATAAACACATGGCATTATCTTACTTTTGTAGGAAGATGAAAAATTTCTGACAGAATTGTTTGCACAATTAACAGATGAAGCCACAGATGAGGAGAAAAGACAAGAATTGGTAAGCATTTGTAAAATATACATGAAGTGACTATTCATTGTCTGAATTTTGTTAATCACGAACATGTTTTCTACATTTTAGGTAAACTTTCTGAAAGAGTTCTGTGCATTTTCTCAAACATTACAACCTCAAAACAGAGATGCTTTTTTCAAAACATTGTCTAATATGGGTATACTGCCAGCCCTAGAAGTCATCCTAGTAAGTTAACGCAATATGTATTTTTCTGAAATGACTCTTTGTAAATATTTGTTGTAACAGTTATATTTTTTTCATTTCAGAAAGGTAATTATTTAACAAGTAGTTACAACAACACTGCAGTGTCATGGCTTTCTGAAGTACTTTAGAGATTTGTTTTGTCTGAAAGGGATACTGTCATCTTGAAATTCAGTCCACTTTAAAAAAACAAACAAAAAAAAACCCCACAACTTTAAAGTAGTTTTAAGTATTACATCACTAAGTCCCCCTAGCAGTTTTTGTGAATTTGCAATTTTTTCCAATCTTTATTCCTTTTTCTGGTCTGTTTCTGTGTTCAAACTAAAACAGGGCTATGACCAATAAACCAGGGAAACTGTTAAACTGATTTCATACAAAGGTATCAATTAAACAAGAAAAAAACTGGGGGAAGGTCTCATCTCTTATTTATAGTGATTTTAGTTATTATTTGTAACAGTAATAGTTAACAATAAAAAATTCAGACAGAACTATGATTTCTGAAATTGCTTCTGCTCATTTAAACTACTGTCATGCCTTTCAAGTACAAGGATTTTTGTTTTTTAAAGTACTTAAACAGTTTTACTTGACTTTCCAGGGTATGGATGATGCACAAGTGCGAAGTGCAGCTACTGATATATTCTCATATTTGGTTGAGTACAATCCATCCATGGTACGAGAGTTTGTTATGCAGGAAGCTCAACAGAATGATGACGTAAGTAGGAGGTCTTCTGAAGCTTTTTTAGAAGGTTCATATTTCTGTCTCTATTATTAGTGACTAAATCCTACTTTGAGTTTGCATTTTTGACAAATGTGCATTTGGAATAGTTTTCTAGAACCTTTCCTTTTTAAAAAAAAACAAACAAAAAACTATGGTTGGAAGGTTCTCTCTCGTACCCATCACAGTAGTATTTACAATAATATTATTAATCACAACACAATTATATAAACTACAGCTTACCCTATTTTATCTATTAATCTTTCATATGTGGAAAGGTGACCATATCTCCTCATTTGCATAGCCTTCTTGGACCCCAATTCTGCAAACACTTAGTCATGTTCCTTAACATTAAGTGTATGAGCAGTCCAATGGGGCCTGGGCACATTCTTAAGTACTTACTTTTTGTTTAAAACACCCCAATCCTGTAACTTTTCTACCCTGCCAGGTGCACCAATTGATGTGTAAATTTTAGGGCTGTCAAGCAATTAAAAAAATTAATCACACGGTTAAATAATAGAATACCATTTATTTAAATATTTTTGGATGTTTTCTACATGTAGCTAATTGATTTCAATTACAACACAGAATATAAAGTGTACAAAGCTTGCTTTATATTTTTGATTAAAAGTATTTGCACTGTAAAAAACAAAAGAAATAGTATTTTTCAATTTACTTAATACAAGTACTGTAGTGCAATCTCTTTATCATGAAAGTTGAACTTACAAATGTAGAATTATGTACAAAAAAAACTGCATTAAAAAATAAAACAATGTAAAATTTTGGAGCCTGCAAGTCCACTCAATCCTACTTCTTGTTCAGCCAGTCGCTCAGACAGACAACTTTGTTTACATTTGCAGGAGGTAATGCTACCCCCTTCTTCTTTACAATGTCACCTGAAAGTGAGAACAGACATTCTCACGACACTGTTGTAGCCAGATGCGCTGAAGATTCTTGTGTCCCTTCATGCTTCAACCACCATTCCAGAGGATATGTGTCCATGCTGATGAAGGGTTCTGCTCGATAACCATCCAAAGCAGTGTGGGCCGATGCATGTTCATTTTCATTATCTGAGTCAGATGCCACTAGCAGAAGGTTGATTTTCTTTTTTTGGTGGTTCGGGTTCTGTAGTTTCCGCATCACTGTTGCTCTTTTAAGACTTCTGAAAGCATAATACACACCTTGTCCTGCTCAGATTTTGGAAGGCACTTCAGATTCTTAAGCTTTGGGTCGAGTGCTGTAGCTATTTTTAGAAATCTCACATTGGTACCTTCATTGCGTTTTGTCAAATCTGCAGTGAAAGTGTTCTTAAAACAAACAACATGCTGAGTCATTATCCGAGACTGCTATAACATGAAATATATAGCAGAATGTGAGTAAAATAGAGCAGGGGATATACGATTCTCCCCCAAGGAGTTCAGTCACAAATTTAATTAACACATTTTTTTAACGAGCATCATCAGCATGGAAGCATGTCCTTTGGAATGGTGGCTGAAGCATGAAGGGGCATACGAATGTTTAGCATATCCGGCACGTAAATACCTTGCAATGTCGGCTACAAAAGTGCCATGCAAATGTCTGTTCTTGCTTTCTGTTGACATTGTAAATAAGAAGAGGGCAGCATTATCTCCTGTAAATGTAAACAAACTTGTTTGTCTTAACGATTGGCTGACCAAGAAGTATCACTGAGTGGACTTGTAGGTTCTGAAGTTTCAGATTTGTTTTGTTTTTGAGTGCAGTTATGGAACATCCAAAATATTGAATAATTTCAGTTGGTATTCTATTGTTTAACAGTGAAATTAATCACCATTAATTTTTTTGAGTTAATCACGTGAATTAACTGTGATTAATTGACAGCCCTAGTAAATTTTAAGCTTTTTGTTTACCTTCTTTATTTTTAATAAACCCTTTGCAACAACTGTCACTTTTAATATGCATCCAAAGATTATTTTTTTACTTGGAAAAATTAGATTAAAGCAACTTTGTTCTTGTAATGTATTTAGCAAGCTAAATTCTCTAAAATAATTTTGATTATAGGATCAGAAATTTAGGGGTGCAAGAGATGTCAGTTTCAGAATGGTTAAGAAACATGAAACAGTTCAATGTTTAATAGCACTTAAATGAATCCTTCAGTATGTTAGGAATTTGCTTGTACAATATAATAAACAGAAGCTCTTTAATTTAAGTAAGATAGCATATTAGTGAACTGTTGCTGTATTAGAACAGTCCTGCAACAGAAATAGAATTGGGGCTGGAATAAAGTAACTGTAAAGAGCAAAGGAGGAAACGGAAAGCCATAGAAAGATGGAATTTTGAATAAAAAATGAACCCATAGCCGTTTAAAAATGAATTCTGGATCTAATATACTTGGTATATATTTTTAGCTGCTTTATATACCTGTCTCCCGTAATCTTTTTGGTGTTACTTTAAAATACAGTCAGCTAAACAAATAAAGAAATTGTACTACCTTTTATTTCCATGGTAATTTAAGATGATTCTGAGCATAGCTCTATTTAATTTCTGTATTGGTGGTTTAAGACCGTAATTAAATAGTGGGCAACTAAAATATTTTTAGTTCATATTTGGCCAGTGTTTCAAGTTCCTTTTAAAACTTGTTTTGTTTCAGGAAACATACTTTCATATAGTACAGCTAATTTAGTTTCTGTGTGGAAAACTTCCTACAAATATGAAAGACAAGTTATAAATTAAGGCCCTGATCCTGCTAACATAAATGTGCTTAATTTTACTTGTGAGTTGACCCATTGTCTTCAGTTGACTACTCAGGTGTGTAAAAGTAAAGCATGTGTATAAGTGTATGCAGAATCAGGGCCTTAACCCATTGACAGATGTCTGAATTTCCAGAAGGTCCTCCTGTTGCTGGTAAAAGAATAGAATATCAGGGTTGGAAGGGACCTCAGGAGGTCATCTAGTCCAACCCCCTGCTCAAAGCAGGACCAATCCCCAACTAAATCATCCCAGCCAGGGCTGTGTCAAACCTGACCTTAAAAACCTCTAAGAAAGGAGATTCCACCACCTCCCTAGGTAACCCATTCCAGTGCTTCACCACCCTCCTGGTGAAAAAGTTTTTCCTAATATCCAAACTAAACCTCCCGCACTGCAACTTGAGACCCTTACTTCTTGTTCTGTCATCTGCCACCACTGAGAACAGCCTAGATCCATCCTCCTTGGAACCCCCCTTCAAGTAGTTGAAAGCAACTATCAAATCCCCCATATGCTTCTCTTCTGCAGACTAAATAATCCCAGTTCCCTCAGCCTCTCCTCATAAATCATGTGCTCTAGCCCACTAATCATTTTTGTTGTCCTCCGCTGGACTCTTTCCAATTTTTCCACATCATTCTTGTAATAGGGCATGCAAGCACTAAGGGATTATATAAGAATGGAAAGTTTTACTGTTGAACTCCTATTCTGCAAACATTTATGCATTTGAATAACTTTACACATGTGAGTAATCCCATTTAGTTCAGGAGTTCTGTGTGTTTTCAGAAGTAGGGCCTAGCATTATATTTTAAAAGGACACTCAGGTTAAAACTCCTAATTTCAAAAAACAAATTCCCTAATACATATCATAAATTCAATTTAAGAATTTTAAGTATGTACCTTCTCACTACCTTTTTTTGTGTTTTCAAAAAATGTGTCTAACTTTTATCCAATTTTTTTATTTATATGCCATTTTTAGTTGCTCTAAAAGATTCTCATGGATGAGTATAGTGCATTAGTATTAGGGATGCAAATAGAGTAGGTTTTCATGGGCATTTTTAAAAATACATTTCAAGGATCTATTTCTGTTAGTCCTAAACTTTGTCCTAAAATCTTGTATTTTACAAAATCTTAATTTTGGGCCAAATTTGACCTGACAGTGTCCCTTTTAATTTTAGTTTTTCTTAGTCATTACTAATCTCTTCATTTTTATCTCTCTTCTATTAGGATATTTTACTCATTAACCTCATCATAGAACACATGATTTGTGATACAGATCCTGAACTTGGAGGGGCAGTCCAACTCATGGGTCTCCTTCGTACTTTAGTTGATCCAGAAAACATGCTGGCCACAGCCAATGTAAGTGCATTCCCAAATTCGAGTAAGGTTGGGCGTTTTTGGTGTGTTAAAATGCTGTTGGTAATGTATGTTACTTTCATATTAAAATATTAATGATATTTTTTTTTATCCTTTAGAAAACTGAAAAGACAGAATTCCTGGGTTTCTTCTATAAACATTGTATGCATGTTCTCACAGCTCCCTTACTGGCTAATACAACAGAGGAGAAGCCTAGCAAAGGTGAGACTACTGTGAATGTTAGCAGTCATGTCCAAGGCTATTGAATTGTAGTACATAGAATAGAATAACTGTCAAAGGATGTCTGAAACTCTGCATGATCAGAATAAGAGTATTTCAAAAGATTAATGTCTGATTGGAGCTAGAAAGTTGACTCGGAGCCACGTGAAAACGTTGGAAGTATGCTTTTCAGTTACTCCTTTTGAAATGCATATATTCAACAAAGAAAAATAAAATTTAATTTTGAACTGGCTTCCAGAAAATTTTGAAATTGTATTTTATTTTTCTTTGAATCTCATATGTGCATTTATAATAGCCTGTAACTCAACTATGTTTCAAATCAACTAGTTTTACATTTTTAGACGAAATCTGAGTTTAAATTTTCCATTTCTCTCTCTCGTTCTTTAACATATAATTCTAATGGGTCCTTATTTCATCTTTGATCTAGTGCTAGGTTGTAGTCTAGAAGCCTTTTTTTTTTTTTTAAATCTCTTACATGCCTTTTAACAAATTACCTTAGGCTGGGTCCACATTAGAAACTTTTGCTTGTATAGTAATGTCAGTTAGGGATGACTTTTTGTACAACATTTCTATACTGGCAAAAGCCCTAGTATAGATGCAGTTATGTGGGCATAGCAGGGCTTTTACTAGTCTCTCTTATTTTGCTCACCAAACTGGTATAAACTATACTGGCAAAAGCACTGTTTTGCAGATATAATCTGTGTCTATAGTATAGGAGTGTTTGCTTGTGTACTGATCCTGGCAAACCTTTTCAGATGTAGACCTGGGCTTTTGGTGAAAATACCAAATCACTGCAGGGATTGTATATTTGTTTTGTAAAGGTCTAAATGTGGCTTCCAGTTATTTACCTAAACTAGTTGCAGGAGAGCACAATGGCATTTAAGCATCTAGTTATCTGATTGCATCTGCAAATTTGGAGTCACCTTGTGAAAAGTAGGCCCTAAATATTTTTAAAATCATGTTCTTGTTAACATTTTGTTTTTTGTTTTATAGATGATTTTCAGACAGCCCAGCTCTTGGCATTAATATTGGAATTGCTAACATTCTGTGTAGAACATCATACGTATCACATAAAGAACTATATTATTAACAAGGATATCCTACGGAGAGTACTAGTTCTCATGGCCTCAAAGCATGCTTTCTTGGCGTTATGTAAGTTTGAATTATAGAGAATAAACTATTAGCTTTGTGAAGATTAATATTTAATTCTTTAATTGTATTTTACTGGAAGAAAAACACATTTACAGAAGCATGACAGTTACCAGTTCAGTACAAATATGCTACCTTTACAACTAGGTCTATATTTCTCATAGCAATTTGTTGATATGTTATTCCTCAATGATGAAGCAAGATGAAATTGAAAGAGGCTGTATTAATTAAACTAGCTAGGGGAACACTTCCTAGGTTTTAAATAATACTGGCTTTAGAAAAAATTTAAAAGCATTTTTTAATTGGACATCTGGATCTCTATCTATAATAAATGTAAAATTTAAAATACTGAGGCTCTTCGCTGTTGATGCATGTTCAGATGCTTCTCCTGAGCTAGTATTTAGAATCCAGTAACAGCACATTGGTCACGGTCAGCACTTCTTGGGCTTGTTTATACAGGGCTTTAGTCCGCACCAGAGACGTGTAAATTCTAGTGTGTTGCACATTAACTGGCCTGTTCTGACCCTGCTGGCACGTACTAAAAGTTCCTTAGCATGCATTAACGTAGTCCCATTTAAAGCAGAATTATATTAACACGTGAAAAAACTTCTAATGTGCATTAGCATCATTCACGTTGGCTGGTTAGTATGTGACACCCTAGTGCACACTAGAATGAACAGCTCTCTGGTGTGGACTAATGCACAGTATAGACAAGACCTTTTGTTGTGCTAATGATAGTATTACTTTCTGGAGAGAAAGCACTTCTGGTGGTAAATGTCAGTGAGCTTTGCACAACCATGTAAAGAAAATTCATTTCATTGTCAAGACTAATAGTGGGAAGACCTTGAACAGCAACTCCAAAAAGTTCAAGTGACTAACTGAGCAGTTGTTACTACCTTTGCAAATGGTTTGCAGGGAAATAAACAGCTTAGAGTGAGAAGGGCGTTTTGAGTGTTCCATTGAAAATCATTCTGGCAGAATCAAAGCCCTTCAATAATGACATTTCACACATGCATAGTTGGTCCATTTTCACCACTTTTCACAAAACAATGGAGGGAAGGTTCCCTGCATTAGACCTGGTCTACAGTACAAACTTATGTCAGTAGAACTACATTGGTCAGAAGTGTGGAAAATCCCCATCTCTGCTGAGCATGCAGTTATACCGACCTAACTCCTGGTGTAGACACTATGTAGAGTTATAACTACTGCCTCTCAGGAAGGTGGAGTGCCTGTGCTGACAGGAGAAGCTCTCCTCTTGGCATAGGTAGCGTATTCCTTAAGACTACAGTAGCGTAGCTGCACTGGTGCAGCGCTGTAAGTGTAGAAAAGCAAGCCCTCAGTTATGTGCTGTTAGAGCTCAAATGCTAACGGAGCGCTGGAGTTCCTCAGAAGGGAGAGCCTTGAAAGAGATGTAAATAAATCAAGTTTCCACTGTGTGTTTGAAAGAGAGAGAAACTGCCATTTCCCATTTTAAAATAAAAGAAGGTTTACATTTCAAAAACTAATACAAAATATAATCAAATAGTTTCAAGTCTCTCATTGGAAAATAGAAATTATGAGCAAAATTCTGATTGGAGGAAAATGTGTTTTAGAATTTGGTCATGAAAGGGTAGATGCCACAGGGAATGCTAGTAGTTTATCTTTGACTTTTGATCACTAGTTAAATAAATTAAGTAGTCTCTGTCTAAATTCCAGTGGGCATCTAAATCTCAAAAGCATAGCACAGTAAGGTTGACAGTGTCTGCTCCAAAGAGGGCTGGGACTGGATTTTCAGGTTCATGACAAATGCTGGGAAGATTCAGCTAATCACCCAATACAATATCTGATTACAGTCTGTACTAGTAATTTCTTGTTTTTGTTAATGGCAAATTTCTCTCTTTTTTTTTTTTAAATGATCACATCATAAGTCCAACCATGAATATTGTCAGTGTTTCCTACATTGTGAAATGATTTTTCTTTTAAACTTGAACAGTTGTTTCAATTACACACTAACAGTGTAATTATGAAATTTTGCCTAATTTACAGCATTCTATTATGTTAAAGCATGTTCATTGAAAAGAGATGACCTATGAATTTAGGATTACTCTGAGGATTTTTTCCCCCCGGTAATGTAATATGTCATCACATTTCAGTTCTAGTTTCAAGAGCTACTGTAGATTTAATCCACAGGGTACTGGATATTTGAGTACGTAATCCACTACCAACAATGTAAAGCTCCATGAGAGTTGGGATTGTGAGTTCTTCTTCTTGTAGTCAACTTGCAACAATTGCTGGGTTTTTTTGGTTTTAAATGTAAAATATGAAAAATTCATGGCTTTTTAACAACCATTTCTCTGTTTCAGGTGCCCTTCGTTTTAAGAGAAAGATAATTGGGTTGAAGGATGAATTCTATAACCGCTATATAATGAAAAGCTTTTTGTTTGAACCTGTGGTCAAAGCATTTCTCAACAATGGATCCCGCTATAATCTGATGAACTCTGCTATAATAGAGATGTTTGAATTTATTAGGGTGGTGAGTACTATCATGTCTTGAATTGACAATTTTTAATTTTTATAATACATCATGTATACTTGGAATTAAATAGACTTTAATTTATGATACAGTTATGGATGCCCACTTACTTCTGATGGTGTTTAAATGAGAGCATCATAATAATGTGACCACTAGAAATCCGTAATTTAAGTGAAGTTTCACACGTACCACTGTTGGAAAACACTGCCTTTGTTGTCAAAGCTCAACATTCAGTGGATGTAGTGTTGAAGTTGCCCTCCATTGTGCCCAGACTTAAAAATGCAACCATTGTATAAACTAACTCTGGATTTAATTATTTTTTTCTGAAAATATTAAAGAATAGATGTAACTTGAAATTTCACACATGGACACACTAATTGTGTGCTCTGGTGCAACAAGAGTAATTCTAAAGAATATGGAGAAGTGTGTTAATCTACCTGATGATATAAATATTGGCCCCCAAGATTTCTGCGTGTGGCAATAAGGGACTAATCAGTTCCCTCCAGAGAACTGTTCCCCCCCACTTGCCACCTTCACCCAGACCCTGGCAAGATGCTTTCTGGTTTTAAGATCCACAAGGGGGAAGGGCAGCCTGATGTTGGGTTGGGATGGGGGTCAAGATGACATTTATCATTTCCCCACTAGTCCTGTAGAAGTTATTTGGGAAATGTAACATATCCTGGAGCTTTAGTAACTCTCTGTGATGGGGATCCTCCCACTTACATGGGGGAGCCTCAGGGTAGTCAAAGCCTGGAATAGTCGTTGGTAGCACAACTTCAGTGGAGTCAAATTTTCAGAAGTGGAGAGAGTGGTATTCATGTTGAAGCTCCAGAGCCAGAGGACCCTGGCTTCCTACTGGTCCCTTAAAGTTTTGTAGGATTGGGAGTTGTCCCCGCAGCTCATTCTGTGAAGAAATAAGCCTCTCTTTCCCCTTGTCTTCCCTCTGACATAAAGATATAATTATTTGTTTGTTTTTTCCTTTCTTTGTTGAGTAGTGATTGTTGTTTTTCCTCTCTCCCTCTCTAGAATAAAGGTATTGACGTCCTTGTTTAGTTATTACAACAGATATAAGGAGACTGACTGATTGTAAAAATATATGTAAATTGCCATCAGAGATCTTAATTTTTAGAGTTTGCTTTCATTGTTTTTATACTGGCTTTGTAGACAGTCTTTTATCTTTTTTTTTTTTTTTTTTTTTTTAAGTTTAGAGGAGTTTATCAATACAAAACTGTTACTGTTCTCTTTTTATCAGATTATTAATCAGAAGTTAAGTACCGGATTTCAGCTACACTGATATATACAATGTTTGTTTTTTAACTGAATAAATTAATATGATGTTACTTCAAAGGCATTTTATGGATATTGCATCTTTTCCATATCTTTCAGTTATGTCCTGCTGTATTTTTTTTTATAGTAACAAAATAAATTAGTTGTCTTGAATTAAAAAGTCTGTGTGTTTGATTGTACTTTTCTTATAGGAAGATATAAAATCATTAACTGCTCATGTAATTGAGAATTACTGGAAAGCACTGGAAGATGTAGATTATGTGCAGACATTCAAAGGACTGAAACTACGATTTGAGCAACAAAGGGAAAGACAAGATAATCCCAAACTTGACAGGTAAATATACATTTAAATGTATTAATACTTTCATGGTAAATTGTCTTTGAGGATATAAGCGTTTGGATTTCTGTGTACTAGCGGGGCAGCCATAAATAATTCAGACCCTTCACTGTTTGCGGCTCAGGTCTTGCTGAACAGATCTGATTGACAGTGTGATTTCCAGATCTGTGTTGCTCAAACACTTGGTCAGTGTTCAACTGATATCTCTTCTGAAGCTGCACCTAACTTAAGAGTATGGAGGTTTTTTTCCAAAGTATAATAAATGCAGAAATAGTCTAACTTTTACATAGATTATCCTAACTGGAGCTAACAATATCTGAAGCTCATTCACTTGAAAATAAGATTCTCAACAGTAATCTGAAGGATTCTTGTCTCTTAGATTATCCCAAACTTTTTCCTAAAAAAGTCATATACATAAACCACTTTTGGTGCAGTTAATTCCTGTGCTAGACCTTCACACGATTCCATGTTTAAAATCACCAAGAAATGTAATTCCCAAAGAAATTCGTAGGGGGCATCTCATTTTGTCACTGTGCGTATCAATAAAGTAAAAGATGATGTAATATTCCCCTTAGGCTATCCTGCTCCAGTGCTATAACAAAGCTATATGACTGCTGACATGCTTTTCCCTACATCACTTTGAAGTTACGCAGGGATGATACTTCCTCTCTTAGGGTTCACACCTGTATTTATAGGCGAATAGTTTTACTTCTGTGCATATTCCTAAGGAATTAAAACAGCTATTCAGATTAGAACATTTGTTCATCTTCATAAATGTTTGCAGATTCTGGATCAATATTTTGAATTATTTATATTGTGGTTGAACACATTGAGAACACATTTTAATGAAATTATACATGTTACCCATTCTAGAAGTTCAAATTTCAGATAGAGTTGCCAACTTGGTAATATGTAAAAATCGGACACTCCAGCAGGACTGCCAGAACCTCTCTGCCCCTGGCCCTTCTCCCTGAGGCCTTGCCCCTTCCCTGCCTCTTCCCCCCAGGCCTTGCCCCTGCCTTGCCTCTTCCTCCTGAGGCCCTACCCCCATTTGCTCCTCTTTCCCCCTCCCACTGTCACACGCTGCTCTTCCACTCCGCATGTGTCGTGAGGAACTTGCGTGCTGATCCGGGGCTAGCAGCTGCAACTACCCGATGCAGGTAGGAGGCAGCCCCGGCTGAGTAGGGGCTGGTGCGTGTGATGACTCTCCCACTTGCAGTAACTGAACTTTGGGTGTCCAGTCAGTAGATCTGACAGTTCACCGTCAGGTCCCTTTTTCAACCGGCATCCGGCCACCGTAATTTCAGAACATGTTATGTTGTTTTCATGTAAATTTGACTTCATTCTGAGAGATTTCTTAACTCTGATATTTCATTTTGAGAGTCTGAAAATTTAAGCAAAGGAGCAGGATTGCAGCAGATTTCTTTTAAAATGTCAAATTTTTTTAATAGATCTACTATGTTCTAGAGTGTGCTTCAAATATACAGTATTTAGTGCTAATATGTTGTGTTAAATATTATTACTCTGAATTATTAGTATCTAATGCCTGGTAAACTGAACATTTCAATATACGTAAAGCTCAAACCCTAGAGCTTTTATATTAGCATGCGTGTGGGAGCGGGGAACAAACATTCAGCCATACCATAGATTTCACATCTGAAGAAGCTGTTTGTTGACGGTTATTGCCACATTTAAAGGCACCACATTGTCTCTACTTAATTTATTGATTTGTTAGCATAGAAAAATCTGATTTAGAGGTGCATTGCCCTTAATTAAAAAAAATAAACAAAATTCTCTCTCTGCCCCTTTATGGCATTAGCCCAACACAGAAGAAATCCCTCTCTCCTATTCAGTTAGAAAAAAAATCAAACACTAAGTGCTAAATTATCCTTTGCATTTATCCCTGGCTAAGGGATAGCTCATAGTTATGCTGCCTCAGAGCAGCCCAAGGAAAGAATTATGGCCCTGAGAGGCCCAGTTGGCCTAACTTTCCTCCTCCTATGCCTATAGTGGATATGGGGGAAGGCTTCCTATTTGGAGGCAGCATGGGAGGGGAGTGTCTTGCTCTCATTTACATTCCTTCATGGCCTTGTAAGCCAGGCCACTAGCTGGCCCTAAGTGAAGCATGCAAAAATAGCAAAGATTCGATTACGTGGTTTAGTGCAAGAAGTACTTTGGTTAAGACAGGTCCACAACTTGGGAGAGTGTGACCTCCAGAATACTCACAAAGGTGTAGGACTTAGTTTGATTTAAGATGAAAACTTGTAAACTTATCAGAATTCTAAATTCAACAAAATTAAAAGTGGTACTGTACATACAGACACAGCAAGACCGCAGTATTGCCAGTCACAAGCATTAAAATAACATGAGTCACGCCACAAAAACATGAGATGTTGAAAACAAAACGTTTTGGATTCTTTTTATTTGCCTCCTGATTTTTGAGTGTAGAGGGCTCACATTTTAAAGATTTTTTCTCTGCACTCAGGAGTGGTAGAAACTTACTTTTTTTAGTGAAAGATGAATCTAATTTCCTGACTCTAGGAGCTGGACTTTAAAAAATACACAAACCGTCAGATTCACAATATAATTTAGAGTTGACAATACTGACACCTTGTTCGTGACATCTATTATTATAACATTGGTATTAATTGATTGAGTTTTCATTTATCTATAAAGTATAATAATTTTATAATTCTTTAAAAATGTCCTTTGGTTTTTTTTTTGGCAATTGTAGATTAGTATTATGACAATACTCCACAATTTACTAGTACTTTTAGTGCATTTTATTTAAAAACACAAAGACTACTCTTAGTAATTTAAGACTTACAGCATCTTTGGAGAGAGTGATGAAGTATGTGTGAATGTGCTTATTAGTGAGGTTTTGCTGTGCTATATACTAAAATTTTCTCTTGTTGGATTTCTTTATGTGGTCCACGTAAAGTAAATAAATCCGTTTCAGGATGACTTTTAAAAAAAATAAAATATTGATAGTTCTTTTATCACATTATTTTTGTCTGTAAGCTCAAATTGTGTAAACCTACGCCATTCAGTTTATTCCAATGTTTATGTAAGCTTAAAGCAATCCTTGAGTCTCAAAACCCTTAAAACCTACTTGTTGTTCCACAGCATGCGCTCCATCTTGAGAAACCATAGATACCGGAGAGATGCAAGAACCCTAGAGGATGAGGAGGAAATGTGGTTTAACAGTGATGAAGATGATATGGAGGATGGCGAAGCAGTGGTGCCCCCCTCTGACAAAACTAAAAATGATGAAGACATTATGGATCCTATAAGTAAATTCATGGAAAGGAAAAAATGTAAGTGACTGGAAGAAGAATGGCCATGTATCTAGTTTAAATGAAAGCCTGGGCTTCTATTTTAAGGAAGTATTATTTCTACTATAGTCAGGGGTTTGCCTGTATTTTCATATAAAGCCTTATTTTTAGTATTAGTACTTGCTACATGCAACTAAACTCAAACCATTTTAGGTTTTATTCATATCTATTTTAAAGGCATAAAAGTGAAAAAATAATGTTCTTTGAATGAATTTGCCTGTTTTTCTTAATGCACTGAAATGAAAAAATCCCAGCTGAATAATCAAGTTGTCCATATGCTATTTGCTTAATTTATATCTAGTCAGCTTCTTTGTACAGTCAACAAATATCACTGAAATAGTACACAATGGGGTCCTGGTCCGTGACAAGGGCTGCTAGGCATTACAGTAATACAAGTTGTTATAAAAATGTATTCATATCTCCTTCCACCAAGGTACAAGTGAAGATGGACAGGTGGAACTTTTGTAGCAAAATATTAAACATTTCATAACTCACATTTATTTACAAAAATCACTGGGGTATCACTGAAAAGTATATTTCTTTTCTACAGTGAAAGAGAGCGAAGAAAAGGAGGTTCTTCTGAAAACTAATCTTTCAGGTCGTCAGAGCCCAAGTTTCAAACTTTCCTTCTCTAGTGGTACAAAAACTAACCTTACCAGCCAGTCATCTGCAGGTAACTTGTCTGGCTCTCCAGGATCGCCAGGATCTCCAGGATCACCAGGATCACCGGGATCAGTTTCTAAAAGCACATCTCAGATGGCAGCTATTACTACCAAGGTATTTTTCAGCTACCATTGGTCAAATTCTTATTCTAGCAAATTTAGAGCCCATCTGATCACCTACATAAATTTGAGTTATTTCCAGTAGTTTTAAGAATGGGTTCATTTTGGTAGAGTCCTTAGTACATTTTCCTGATCTCTAGCACTTTTGAAGAACCTTGACCTAATATAAACAAAAGGAGTATTTAAATCAATTTTTATGCACAAACTTGTGCACAACTTAAAAAAAGAAATCTTAAGTATGAAGTATTTATCTCCATTTTCATTTACTTTTATTGTGGAATATAAAAAGCAGTCTACATTCATTGGGTTGCATAGGAATACTGGGTGGGCAGAAATAGTTTGCTGTTGAAAGAGTTAATGGAAATATTACCAAATTTTGCTGCACACCACCATATGTCCCTAGCAGCAATTGTTACAGCAGTATTCAGAATCCTACAGCTATTTTATTAGCTGTGGCCATATATTCTTGGAGACAGTTGCTGTATTGCACAACACACGTGTGATTATTAAAATTTTGCTTCGAACGAAATTTCAGCTTTTTTTCAATTGACTGTCAGTTTTCAGGTGGGACACACTAAACTAATAAAAAATCATTAAAAAGGATTATCAGTAGTTGTATGAAATACCCAGAAGGAGCATATTAAAACTCCAACAACACTATATTTGTAAATGCAGTTAACTACATTTTGTCCTAAAATTATATTTAACACTTCTGTATTATCAAGCTCAAGTTTTCACAGTGGGAAAAGAATATATGGAGAGTAGAATTTCATGGTAATACAAACCCACTAAGAAAACCGGAACCTACTATAGTACTGAATTCTTCCATTTCTGAAGTTTCATTTGGATCTTTCTCTAGTCATGTGTTCTCCCGGAAGCCTGGAAATGAGGCCATTTCATCAGTTTTTAAAAGTCTGGATGATTTTTCTTCACCTCCATATCTCATTTTTGTTCTGTCTTACCAAAAGTTTTCTTCTACCAGTCATAGTATACCAGCAGGAGGGAAGCCTGATTGGAAAGAGAACTAGTGTGAGATTCCCTTAAAAATGTCCCCTCCAAGTTCTTCTGTAGGGAAGAGGGGTGGCAGATTTGTCCCACCCTTGGAAGAAGCAGTAGGTCAGGTATTCATGGAATTTAACTCGGTCTCCAACAGATTCCCTATCCATGTGGAGGCTTTTGTTCCCTCACCAGCCTCTGGTAGCCCTGCTACTCTACCTAGCAGGAGAGCAGAGTTAAAGCTTGGACACCTTTAGGACGTTCCTTACATTAGGTGCTCTTCAGAACAGAGGGGATTCCACTAAAACATGAATACAGGGATTGCACATCTTCCTACCCCTCTGCATGCATGGGTCACTGAATATGTAGAGGAATATGGGAGAGTAGGATAGGGCCACAAAGGAAGCTAATTGTTCTGTTCTGGAATGACAGTATCTACATGTAGAAAACTCCCCTTTATGTACAGATATTAGGGGAATGATACTGCCCTTTGTTTTTTAGTATTCTGTAAATTAGTTTTTGTTTTATAATTCACTCACAAGCTCAGAAGCCAAATCAAAAGTGAACCTTAACTACAGTACTTAGTTTGACAGTTTCCTGATCCTGACAACCCCTCTTCCTCCATCCCACCCCCCGAGCAATAAATCTAGCTGTATATATAGTCTTACATGTTGAATAATTAGACTGTTTTAAATGTCAAATGGTCCACAGTACTTGGAAAAGGTTATATTTACACTGTTACTGTGCAGTTTGTTGGGTTATCTGTTAATGCAGTGCAACAATGGTCTTTCTGTGTAAGGTATCTTCCTCTTAACTTAATACCATAGTATTTCTGTGGATTCTCTAAAAATATTATCACTTATTCTTATATACGCCCATTAGAAATTAACATTGGAATTAGGTTTTCTAGTAACATTTATTTACTCAATTATTTTATATAGATAATATATATACAGTGTTACGCTGTATAAAATACTACTGTATATTGTGTGTGTATATATTATATACAATATACTTGTTGCATTTATGCCTCGGTATGCAATGGCCAAAATTTTCTAACTAAATTAAAGTTACTAAAGTTAGGCACCTAAACAAGGGGCTTGATCTTCAGAGGTGCTGGATGCCCACAACTCTTGGTAGTCATGTGTTGACTAAATTCCAGAAATTGGAAAATATTGTAGTAAGTGGGAGTTGTGGGTGCTTACCATCTCCTAAGATCAAGTCACATATTTAGGTGCCTAAATATAGATGTAGGTGCCTAACCATAGGCATCTGAATTAGAACATTTTGGTCAGTATGTGCAATGTAGATGAGTTAATGTTACTAGAGATACTTCTAATTTTGAATTTCCTAAAATTGTTTACATTTTGTAACCTTCACATCATATTAATATAGCTACTTTGCATATAATAAACATATATTTAAAATTACTATTACTACTTTTAAATTAGTGTTAGTGAAAAGAGACCATATTATAAAATTATCCTAATTGATAATTCAATTTGAAGGATGTTCCATATTGTCTCTGAAGTTCTGCCAGATCGCTCATTGCTGCAGTCCAGTCAACTATCCTAGGTAAAGGAAATTTCCATCTTTGTACAGATAGAGCTGCAATGACAATTTTTTGCTAAGTAGTTTGCATTTTCTTTAATTTCTACCCAAATTATCCCCATAGGTAGGATTGTTTGGAGGGGTAGAACCCTTTTTTTTGGATTTACTGTAATCAGCACTTCCAAAAGACATTACTTTTGTGCATGTTGGAGTTGGGGTGTTTTTTTTTTTTTTTTACAAAACTTCAGACTTATCAATATTCTTGTGGTAATAACAGTTTCTAGTATCTCTGGGTTTGGGCAATATTTGGTTCATTTTTGTGTACGTCTTAATTATTTGTATTTCTTCACAGGGAGGCCTCGTGGGGCTTGTAGATTATCCTGATGATGATGAAGAGGATGATGAAGATGAAGATAAGGAAGAAACTCTACCTTTGTCAAAGAAAGCAAAACTTGAGTCGTCATAATGGCAACCGTCTAATATCAATTCCAGTTGGGGAAGGGGAAAAAAAACTACTAATTTTTCAAATGAAAAATAATACACAACAAAGCAGCAATCTTTTGTGAATTACTGTGTGTGACACAGATCAACCTATACAAATGGATTTCTGCTAATCAAGTGCCAATTCAAAGGAGCAGAAGAAGGGGAAAATATTACATTTAGGGGGAAGACTTATGCCTTTGAGCTCTCCAGCTTGGACCACACATTGCCCTTTTCTCAGGGAAGGAAATGGAAAAAAATAAAAAGCCAACAGGGCAGGAGTTTTGTTAATGGAACTCTGGATTGGCTGGTCAATTACTACAATCAGAATATGCTTTCTTGGACAGTGTATGAGACTTTTGAAGAAAAGGCTGTCTTGCCATAATTCTTCACTAAGAATGCCAGCAGTTTCTTTGTATAAAGAGACCTGCCTTTGAAATCATAAATTCTGAACATTTTAGTCAAGCTGCAACAGGTTTTAAAAACCTCTATGGGGGAGGGCCTGAATATAAAGTTTCCTCTTTTTTTATCTGTTCCCTTTTGCCCTTTAAACTGCAGAATTTTTTTGGAGGTGGGGGATTTGTCTGTCCCTTCTTGATTAAAGATTGAGTGGAATTCTAGATGTGGTCACTTTTTGTGTCATAATTTTATTTTATTTTATTTTATTTTGCCCCCTGAGTGTATGCTTAGTTGTTGAGTATATATTTGGGACCATTAAAAATTTTTTGATGTAATATAATCTCACTGTTGTGCTGGTACCTGTTTCACCCTGTGTAATTTTGTTTTGCATCACAAATCTTAATATGTGTAGGATTTTATGGAAGATGGTATAGTTTTTATTGAAAAAAAAAAAATGATTCTTGCCACAATGTGCATACAAAAGCAATACTATTTTGTGACTAAATATTTTATATTAAACTTTACATCAGCAACTGTCTTGAGAAACGATTCAGGGAAATAAGGTGGAATATAAAAAAAAAAAGTTGAAGAAACCTATAAAGATGAAATTAGTATTCCAAAGAGATTTTGAAATATCATAACTGGGAACAGTGATGGTATACCTACGAATCAAAATGGATGATGGATGATTTAGGAGCACCAGTATATTGACACATTTGACTTATGAAAATAAAAAAAGAAATCATTAAAGGTGAAGGAAAATCTGCATTAGTGGTATTTTTTAAACTTCTGACTCCCTTTGGAATACCAGTTTTAGTGTTATAAAGATGGTTCCAGGATTTGTTCATTTACCAGAATACCATCTATTGAGATCTATTCTGGTACCTGGCTGGAAAACACACTAAAAGTTTAATTACTAACTCAATGACCATATCTGTTTTCCAAAACCTGATTAATCTCAATTCTTAAGTGAAACTAAATGCTGCATGCTACTTCCTTAGTTTCTTTTGCAAATGTAGACTTTATTACATAGAGGGATTACGTTCAATAAGTAGCAAAATAATAAGAATATCTTCTTAAAAATTAGTTTCATTCTTTTCCAAGCAAAAGATACCTGCTTAATGAGAAGTTGATTGCCCTCTGCTCATTCACATCACCAGACTGTCACAAGTACAACTATGCCATTTTATAGGATTTGACCATAGATAGCAGCTTAGCTTTTAGTGTCTGTAGGTGGAATGTTGCATGGAAACTGACACATTGCCTGTAAGGTGCCTACAAAAAATACTTTTCAGATTTGTGTGCCAGTTGTCAGTGTCAAAGCATTTGAGCTTCATCTTTATTAATACATATGTAATTGCACGGTGATTCCAGATTTAAATGAGAACACACCATGGGGGAAAGAAGTGAATTGGTTATTCTAGCATACAATGTGAGTTAGTCTTTCTTTGCATTAACTACCTTTTCCTCAACAAGTTACTTCAGTTTTTCAGGTCCATGGTTATTTTATAAGTTATATTCATATATATAATATATATGAATAGTTATATTCACATACCAGGGTACAATCCAGACTAATGAACAGCTGTGTCACCCCTGTCCTGCAACCTTGGGTGCATTACCATTCCTTGCTGAAGTAGCTCCCAGCTGGGCCACAAACAGCATTCCAGCATGCAAGCCACATCCTGAATGTCTGTATGTAACTGCAGCCTGCCAGCCACACTTGGGTTATACTTTGGCTATCACTAGCCTTGGTTATATTGCAGGATGACTACAACAGTCCTAGATTTTCCCCTAGAACTGTATGTCCTGTACTGCCTAGCTCTGTCCTGAACAGTATATGTATTTTAAGGAAACATGCCAGCTTATTGTTTCAAATAGTTATTCAGACACTTCAGTTTAAACTCAGTTTTATTTAATCCAGTGTAAAACATAAATATGAGCACCAGCAAAACAACTGCAAACCTAGAATTGGCCAGATTAGAGAGAGAAGCAAGAGACAAAGAACATGAATACTAAGAGTGGCACCAGAGATGAGAATGAAGGAGCAGGAAGCTGCCCACTGGTGAGCCATGGAGCTGAAGGGAAAAGAAACAGCTGCCCTCCAGACCCCTGGAAGCTGAGAAGGATAAGGAAAAGAGAAGCAGCTGCCCGAAAACAAGCCATGGAGCTGAATGAAAAAGAAAAAGCAGCCCTCCAACAAGCCCTAGAAGCTGAGAAGCCGAAATAGAGAGAAACAGCTGCCCGCAAGGGAGCCATGGATCTGAAAGAGCAAGAGGCCCAAGAAAAGAAGGAACAGAAATATAATCTGGACATGATGGGGGAAAAACATGGACAGATCCCAGTCACTAGCCTCTCCCTCAGTTCAAGGAACCCTCAGCTGGGATAAGCTGTGTGCTGCACGCAAGGAATCGGACTGCATTGAAGAATACCTTACCACTTTTGAAAGGCATTGTAAGGCACCCCAGGTTGCAGGGCAGGAGTGACACAGCTACTCATTAGTCTGGATACATCACAATGGTGTTCTATAAAAGGACAATTATCGGTGAATTTTGTGCTGACGAAAGGTGTTAGATTGATAGCCCAAAAATGAAGTCATCTGTCACTAACCAAACAGGTACAACCCAGAGTTGAAGTGTGAGTTTCCCCACATTGCCTTGCTGAAGTGGCTCAATGCCGACTTGGAGGGATTTATCTTTATGGATGAGAGAGAGGGGGATACTTCAATCCATGTTTTTTGGGGGTTTTTTGTTTTTTTAATTTATCTGATCTAAAAGTCTGGGTAGCTGTAAGCCAGTCCTGGAAATGTTATTGCTTGAAGATTATCGACTGTTTCACCATTGTGATAGGCTCAGCTGTACCAACTAACTGGAAATGTGCAAGACACAATTGATGGTCATTGGACAACAATTTGAAAATCAAAGGCTTGGTATCTCTCTGGATGTGCCACTAAAGAAGGGCAGCCACCAAGGCAGGAACAGGTGCCACTGTTCATCAGCAAAGGGTTGATTCTTGGTATCTAATTGTTTTCATGCTACTGCTTGAGAAGTTGCAGCCATGTATTTCACTTAGGTGTGTGCACACCCAATGCACTGGAGCCAGAGAATTTTGCCTAGTAGTACCTGTAGAGGGTCAGCACTTGCATCTTGTGGCCATAGTCCCTCCCCTCGCTGTATGTGGTAGTGCCACCCTGACCCCTCCCTCAGTTCCTTCTTACCACCTGTTGATGGAGTCAGAGCTCTGGGTGGTCTTAACCTCACAACCTCTCACTATTTTAGTCTCTCTCTTTGTAGTTGTATATAGTTAGTGGTACCCTTAGTATTATATTAGTGTTAGTTGTATTTAATTAAGTATTCCTTTGTGTTGCCCTAACTGGGGTTTAAATATTGTCCATCATGTGGGAAAGCAATCCCCAACAACAATCGCCATACATGATGCATGCTGTGCTTGGGCAAGGCCCATGTCAAGGAGCGGTGTTCAATTTGTTGATCATTCATGAAACAGACTCATGGCTAGGGACCTTCACCTAAAGCAGCACCTACTCAAACAGACCATGCAGCCTGCTTCCACACTGAGGCCCTCATTGGATTGGAGGTCACACTTGGATTCTGAGAGTGCTGCCGCTTCACACCCTGGAGCAGGCGCCAAAGAGCTTGAAGAGTCCCTGTTGAGTGCAAAGAGGAAAATGTCATATAAGACTCAAGACCACTCCATGCCTCAGAGGGACTCTTCCACCTCCCCCAGGAAGAGCACGGATTGGCATGGGGTAAGTGCCAGCATGTGGGATGGTGTGAATGCTTCTGACCACTCCTTGGTACTGAGTAAAGAGGTTAGAGACATGTACTATAGACTTCGGTTCTGGCCCTGGGGTGTCTATTGAGTCCTGTACTGATGAGTTAAATGTCGGTGGCATACCAGGCCGCCACAGAACTCTTCTGCCTTTCCATTCCGACCTCTCCCTTGGTCCAGGACTTTGCCAAGGCTGCATCATTTATAGCCCCACTACCTGGATGGGCTGCTGAACCCTTGGGTCTATTGGCACTACACCCTGCTGATCCCCTTCCACAGTCTGAAAGCAGGGCTGGTACTGGACTCAGAGCAAGGGACTACCCTCATCGGCACCAGTCCCTGCCTTGTTCTGGGCAACAGATGAGTCAGACCAGTTACTTACACCCTCTGGACTAGCTCCACCTTTATCCCTGGAAACCCAAGGCTCCTCGGTATCTAGGTGTGGATCTTCCTCCTCCCACTATCCATTGCCTGATCCATATTGGAGACTGTTTATGGAGCGCTACAGGCACCAAGATTGGCATTCATCTTGCAGTCAAGACAGGGACCCCTGGTCAAGTGCCTCCTGGCCACCACTGCCCTATCCTTATCAGTCACCTCCATAGAATCTGTGGGACATTCCTTAGTCACAGAGGTCACTCTCATCAGCTAATTCTAAGATGAGGTTGCCAGGCAGATTGGTGGCAGGAATTGTCGGCCCACTGCAAGTTCAAGCACCAGTTAGCCTTCCCCATGCTGAGCCCCTGGAGCTGTCCCTCCCAGCTCCACCAGTCTAGGAACGGGAGCCAGCCTTGGTGCAGTTAGCCACTGCTCTTCATCCCCGGACAATTCAGCAACGCCTGGCTCATCTTCTTCTCCAATACCTGAGGGTTTCAAGGCCTACCAGGACCTTCTGCAGCACGTGGCTGCTTCCCTGGATGTGCAGGCAGATTTCCTGCAGGAGAACACCCATAAGCTAGTGGATATTCTGCAGCTGTCTGCTCCTGGGAAAGTAGCCGTCCCTGTCTATGATGGGCTCTTAGAGCCTGCAAAGGTTCTGTAGAGCATGCTAGCATCAGTACTGCCTACCATGAAGCACATGGAGAAATGCTGTGTCTATCCTGTTGCAGAGGTTTGATGGCTTTTACTCCCATTTGGCCCCAAATTCCATAATCCTAGCAGCAGTGAATGATAGCCTGCCAAGGTAGGTTAAAGTCCTATCCTAAAAACAAGGACTCCAAAAGGATGGATTTAATGGGCAGGAACATTTACACCTCCTCCTCCCTGCAAATGTTGATTGCAAACCAACAGGCAGTGTTGTCCAAGTACGACTTTGTAAATTGGACAGCTATGTCTAAGTTTGTGGGCCAGCTGCGTGAAACCTCCAGAGAGGAATTTTGGGCATTTATCAATGGAGGCTGTTCAGTAGCCAAGACGTTGCAGTCTGCACTGGACATTGTGAATACTTCAGCCAAAGTTATGGTTTCTGTGGTGACCATGAGAAGGGTCTCCTGGTTGCAGAATTCAGGCATTGCTCCTGACGTGCAGCAGGCCACAGATTTGCCTTTCGGTAGCCAGGTGTTGTTTTTGGACAAGACCTTGTACTCCTTCATGGATTCTATGGCCACCCTATGTTCCTTGGGGATGTATATGCTGGTAGTGCAGAGGCGCCACTTCAGTGCCAACAGCAGCATCAATACCATCCACAGTGCACCTTTTGGGCAGCCTTTTCCTCCCTTGAGACAGCTGGCTTACCCCAGAAAGGGGCATAGATCCCAAAGGAAGAGGCAGTTGGGTCCAGGGTCTGGCCAGTCAACACACCACCTCCTGGTCCCCATTTTGACTCTTTGGTCTAGAGCAGTGGCCGGTCATCAACTCCTTTGCCCCACCTCTGTTCAGGGACAGGCTAACTCACTTTTAGGATGCCTGGGGCTTGATTACAACTGATAGCTGGGTCCTAAGCACTGTCAGATCAGGATATGCAATCCATTCCTCTCCACTCCTTCCCTCCACCCTTCCTCCCTGTCCATCTTCAGGGACCCCTCTCCCAAGATGCTGGTCCTTCAGCAGGTCCACTCTTTACTGGTCATGGGAATGGTGGAGGAAGTTCCTTCGGAACACTGGGGTCAGGGTTTCTGTTCCCAGTGCTTCCTGGTTCCCAAGTCCAAGTGAGAGGTAAAACCTATTCTCAACCTCTGCAATCTCCACAAATATATCAGACATATGAAGTTCAGTATGGTCACCCTATCAACTAACCTCCCCTGTGTTGACTCAGAATGGCTGGTTTGCTACTCTGGACCTTCAGGATGCTTGCTTCCACATGGCAATTCTCCCAAGCCATAGAAGACATCTCCAGTTCATTGTGGTGAATGGTTATTTTCAGTACACAGTCCTTTCCCTTCCATCTATCTTCTGCCGTCTGGGTTTTGTCAAAGTCAGATTCAGGACTCACATAATTTGTCAGACTACTCTGTTTATTAGCAAAGCGCTTTTCCAATGCACCCAGATATGTGAGTCCCTCTCTGAGGCTCAAGTTAACATATTTATACAAATAAGCCAAAGCCAATTTAACATAAGAGACAAAAGGAAGCAGAAACTGACAAATATACATACATATCTTATTTGCATACTAACGTTTACCAATCTCCTAGCTCAGTAGGAGCTCTAAGTTATTTAGTTTGAGGACCCATTGTCTCACACTCCTTAATGTTTCTCTTCCTGACAACTATATTTCAACAAACCCTTAAAGTAGCATTTCTTTAATAAATTATAATTTCAATATAATTCATTCTACTTTCACAGTTTTTATCAAATGTATTCTCATGGTGATGGCATACCTCAGGATGAAGGGAATCCATGTCTTCCCGTATCTGGATGACTAGCTACGCAGGCCAGGTCTACGCTACAGACCTATATTGGTATAACTACATCACTCAGAAGTATGAAAGATCCGTAGTTAATACACCTCTTGGGGAGGCATATTAACTACACCAGCGGGAGAGCTACCTATCTACATAGGAGCATCTTCACTTCAACGCTTAGAGTGGTGCAGTTGCACCAATTTAGCATTTTAAGTGTAGACCAGCCCTCCAAGGAGGTCCAGGGAAAAGAAGTCCTTTATCACATACGCATTACATTGTGCTTACTTGACCATCTGGGTCTCGTCCTAAACACTGGAAAGTCAACGTTGGTCCCCACTCAGAAAATCAGATTAATTGGGGTGCTGATACTCTACAAGTTTGAGAGTGTTTCTGCTGACCAACCATTTCCAGACAATTTACCACCTTTGTCTCAGTCTGTAGTCTTAACCTTCCACAACAGTTTGCATATGCCTGAGGCTCTTAGGCCACATGTCCACTTGTACACAGGTGGTTAATTTGCAAAGTTGCACCTTTGTCGTCTTCAGATATGGCTCAGGACTGTTTTAACATCCAACCCTTCACCCTCTGGACAGGTTGGTCTGCCTCCCTCTGTTGATCCTGGACTCCTTACAATGGTGGACGGTTCAGAGAACTGTATGTTAAGGCGTGCCTTCGCGCCAGCCCTTACTAACCAGGACTGTTGTCATCAACGCCTCCCTGGTAGGTTAGGGAGCATATCTGAAGTCGCCGAATGTTCACGGCCTGTGATTGGAGCAGGAAGTGCAACTGTATATCACTGTTCTGGAGTTTCAGGCCATCTACAATGCCTGTCTCGCTTTCCTAGACCTCATCAAGGGTTCAGTAGTTCACATACTTAACAGTCAATACCACTGTGATCTATTATGCGAACAGGCAAAGGGGAGCACACTTCAGCGTGCTCTGACAAGAGGTGATCAGGTTGTGGCAGTTCTGCATCAACGAGAGTATCAATCTGATAGCCGATCACTGGTCCTGGGTCCAGAATCATCTTGTGCACAATCTCAGGAATTTTGCCCTGCACCACGAGTGGTCTCTGAAGTTCAGGGTTCTGAGAGTCATCTTTGCAGCGTGGGGCATCCCGGCAATTGACCTGTTCACTACAAGGGACAATAGGAAATGCCATCTGTTCTGCTCTCAAGGGGGCCCCAGTCTAGGTTCCCTGACTGACTCCTTCGACCTCAGCTGGCAATCAGTTCCCTGTATGATTTTCCTCCAAGCCTGATCATTCCGCAGGTGGTCATCAAGCTGAAAGCAGATCAGGCCAAGCTCATCCTCATTGCCCCGGCATGGCCGTGGCAGTGTTGGCTTTCCAAGCTTGCACTAACGATTCAGCCTCTCAAATCCCTTCCTCTCCATCCTAACCTGCTTACTCAGAATCATGGTCATACTTTATATCCCTCGCTCAGCTCCCTGCATCTCACAGCATGGCTGCTCTGTGGTTGAATGAGGAGGAAGAGCTATGTTCAGTAGCTGTTTGACAGGTCCTACAAGTAGGATAAAACTCTCTACCAGGGTGGCCTATGGGGCAAAGTGATCGTTGGCCCATTGAGTTCAGATGATGCTGGCTGGTATCCAAGACCTCTTGAAGTATTTGCTGCATCTTCAGTCATTGGGTCTTACACTTAGCTCATTGAGGGCGCATCTAGCAGTGATCTCAGCCTTTCATCCACCCATTCATGGATTATCACTACTTTCCAATGCCATGGTGACATTGATCTTAATGCTTGTCTTAGTGGCTTTCATGGGACCTGTTCAAGCCTCTGGCATCCTGTCTTTTTCCTCTCATGTGTCAAACTGCATTCCTCATGGCGATAACATCTGTGAGGAAAGTGAGATTGTTGCAGGTTTTGATGGCAGAGCCTCCTTACACACATTTCTCCAAAGACAAAGTGACATTGCAGCAGCACCTGAACTGTGTGCCGAAAGTGGTTTCTCAGTTTCATTTAAACCAGGCCGTATGTTTGTCTGTGTCCTCCTCTTCCCCCACCAAGCCACATTCATCTCCAGAGGGGCAGCATCTTCATGTGCTGGATGTCAGATAATGTCTGGCCTTTTATCTGGACAGGACTTAAACCCTTTCAGGCTTCGCCTTGTTTGTTTGTATCGCATGCAGGCCATATGAAGGAACAAGCAGTCTTCTCACAGACTATCTCTGAGTGGGTAACTTCCTGCTTCAAGACTGCATATGAAACAGCTTTGGCTACATCTCCTCTACGGGTGTGAGCTCAATTCTACGCTAGTGCAAGCTATGTCAATAGTGTTTCTTAAGTGAGGTCTCAATATTGGATATTAACAGGGGTGCCACATGGTCATTGATTACTGCTGCATCCAGAACAGATGAAAATTTTGGGGAATTAGTTCTGCAATATTTGTTTAAATAGACTCTGAGCCAGAAACTCCTGGGTATAGCTAGTGAGTCATCCATGTGGACTACACAACTGCATCTACTCGAAGAAGAAATGGTTACTTACTGTAATGGTTCTTCAAGATGTGTATTTTACGACCCTCCCTCTTCATTGAAGTCTAGTCTTCAGGCATTCAGTGTGAAGGAACTGAGGGGGGGCCAGGGCGGTGCCACCTCATAGCTCCTCCCTTGGCTATATGGCCCTGAGACACGAGCACCACACCTCCAAGGGTACTGCTAGGCAAAATTCTCTAGCTCTGGTGTGCTGCCCACGCATGCACTTAAATGGAATACACAGTTGCATCTACTCAAAGAAGAAGCAGTTACAGTAAGTAACCATTTCTGCTATTCCACTCCACATATTTGCATGTTTCATACATGCCTCATGCCAAGCTGCAGGTGTGGCACTGGATGTAGGAGAGACATGTACATAGAGGGAGCAGCAGTCTAAGACAGTTGTTTTCAAACTTTTTTTCTGGCAACCCAGTTGAAGAAAATTGTTGATGCCTGTGACCCAACGGAGCTGGGGATGAGGGGTTTGGGATGTGGGAGGGGCTCAGGGCTGGGGCAGAGGGTTGGAGTACAGGGGTGAGGGCTGTGGGGTGGGGCTGGGAATGAGGGGTTCAGGGTGTGGGAGGGGGCTCTGGGCTGGGGCAGGGGGTTGGGTTGCAGGAGGGGGTCAGGGCTCAGAGCTGGGTGTGCAGGCTCTGGGGTGGGGCTGGAGATGAGGGGTTTGGAGTGCAGGAGGGGGCTCAGGGCTGGGGAAGAAGGGGTTGGGATGCAGAAGGGGCTCTGAGGCGGGGCTGAGGATGAGGGGTTTGGCATGGAAGGGGCTAATGGCAGTGGATTGGGGTGTGGGTTTGGGGCACGGGCTTACCTCAGGCGGCTCCCAGTCAGTGGTGCGGCAGGCTTCCTGTTGGTCTGGGCACCTTGGACTGCGCTGCGCCCCGGAAGCAGCCAGCAGCAGGTCCAGAGGCCCACAGCTCCCACCTGCAGCCACCGCCTCCCCCAGCTCCCATTGGCCAGAAACCGGCCAGTGGGAGTGCGGAGCCAGTGCTTGGGGCAGGGGCAGCGCGTGGAGCCCTGTGGCCCCCTGCCTAGGAGCCGGACCTGCTCCTGGCCGCTTGTGGGGCGCAACACGGTGTCAGAACAGGTAAAGACTAGCCTGTGTTAGCTCGGCAGCACCACTGACAGGACTTTTAATGGCCACCAGTCGGTGGTGATGACCAGAGCCACCGCAACCCAGTGCCTTACATTCCGTGACCCAGTACTGGGTCGTGACCCGCAGATTGAAAACCACTGGTGTAAGGCACTGCTGAACATCAGTAGTTAGTCTCCTTTACTCTGTGCTGGGAGATGTGTGAAAAAACACTTCGGCAGGGGAACAAGCTGGCAAAATATCGGGGTGGAGGGAAACTGGCTTTTTGAAAAGCAGTGTAAAACAGAATGCTGATGAAACTAAAACTGGCAGAGGGATAATTATGCATCATGGTTGTGGCTTTATTCTGAAACTTGACTGTTGCAACTTAGATGCATCAGAGAGCATTAGCAGCAAAGAAACCTATAACATTATAGTTTATTTGTATTACATAGGAGCTCTAGCCATGAACCAGGACCCCATTAAACTAGGTGCTCTAAAAACACAGAACAAAAAAGACTCTTCGGACCCAAACAGCTTACAATCTTGTCATCAGTTCTTGAATGATTTAGTTAAGTTTAAAATTAACACAGTTAATACAATCCACAAGCTAACAAAATTGTCTGAATTGTAAAGTAATAAATGTTTTTAAAACTGTCCATTTTATGTGGAGCTAGAAGACCATTTAAGTGCAAAGGGATATTTCTGTCATATCGTGTGTACCTTACACTCCTTTTTAACTAACAATTCTGGCCCAGTTAGACATGCGTATCTAAAGGGGCCATAGCATGTTATATAACCAGGTTTGGAATGGAAAAGTGATCTTGCTCAGTGGTTCTCATACCATTTTCATTCCACTTTTCATGGAAAACTTTAAAATGAAACATTTTCAGAACAAAGAAGTTGTGAGGGGATATGGGTCCATAAGATCTCTCATACAAAGTGGGCCACAGGATGAAGATGATTTATAGATTCCATGGCCAAAGAGACCATCGCAATCATCTAGTTAGACCTCCTGTATAACAAGCCCTAGAACATCCCCAAAATAATTCCTAGAGCATATCTTAGAAAAACATCCAATCTTGATTTTAAAATGGTCAGTAATGGAGACTCCACTACGACCCTTGGTAAATAATTCCAATGGTTAATTACTCATAGTTAAAATTTTACTCCTTATTTCTGGTCTGAATTTGTCTAACTTCACCTTCCAGCTGTTGGATTGTGTTATACCTTTCTCTTCTAGATTGAAGAGCACACTATTAAATATTTGTTGATGATGAAGAAAACTGTTCTGCCCCACATTTCTATCTAGTCTAAAGTAGGGACAAAGCTATGATCTTTCTTGTAGCTCCCTACTGGCCATGGCAGTTTTGGGTGACAAACTTGTTACAGACATCTGTTCAGTTTCTGAATCAGCTCCCAGACTGCCTGGACCTGATTTTCACATCACCACAGCCAAATGCTCCATCCAGACCCAAAGTCAAGTCACTGCATCTGATGACAAGGCTGTTGTTGGTTTCCCTAGAAGTCCAAGAAATCCAGGTGGGAAAACATCTGTCAGTAAAATTTCTTCTTCTTCTTCTTGGTATGGGCAGTCCAACATAGTCTGGACACTGATACCAAAGAATGTTGACTACTTATTGCATTTGAAGCAGTGGGGTGAAAATCAGGGAATAAACCCCTTCCCCTGCCCCCGCCCCCCAATCCCAGAGGGAGTGTTTGCTGGGAGTTTTTCCCCTAAACGGTCCCTCAGTGCTCTGCAGGCTCACTGCCTGTACCTCAGCCTGCAGCATGTCTGGGCTCAGCAGATACCCCTGTTCCTCCTGTGCAGCCCTGTCTATGGCTGCAGCTAATGGGAATTGTGCCTACCTGGCACTCTGCCAGGGAAAAGGGCTCTGTCAGGCAGCTGTGGAATGGGAACTGTGCATTTTGAGCATCAGCCATAAACCCTGCTCTGCCAGGGAGAGGGACTCGGAGTCTGAAAGATGGGAAAAAGTCTCTCCCCATCCCTCCCCACTCCACAGGCTGGTTCCACATTTAAGCCTTAGGAGACTTTCAGGCAGACTGTGACCATTAAGAGGATATGAGCGTCAAGCTGTCCTGCAGTGGCTCAAGAGTGTGGGTACCAACCTCAAAGCAGACTCTTAGGAAACAGGGCACAAGCCTCAAATTGGTTGAGCTCTATGGTTAGATTTCACCAACTAGTTATCAAGTGTTCACTCCTCAGGCACTGTAACAGCCTTAACATGGAGTCATAGACAGTCCCCTTGGTTACTCAGATCTGTCTTGCCCCCAGGTAAGCTTACCTTTGGGATAGCTGGTCTCTTACACCAAACATCACAGCAATAGTCAGATTACTGCCAGTCCCAAAGGCCCAGTCATTTACTCCAGGTCAGTTGCACCTTAGATCTCACCTTGAAAACAACCCTTGTAATGAACTGTGTAAACATTTATTATGTCGGCAAAGAAAATGAGTATTATTTACAAGATGAAAGTAGGCAACCATACAAACATGCAAATGAGTTCCAATCTTAACTTTCAAGAAGTAGTAGAAACTTCTATAACAAGCTAGGTCTATATGTCCTTCAGAGCTAACCCAAGCTAAACACGGGAGATCTCTTGCTTATTCATAGAAAACCTTGCCTTTGAGAGTCCAAGCAGCACTGAGATATAGTTCCTCTTTGTTAGGGCTTTGTATTAATTCCCCTCCTCCCACCCCATCTGTTTTGAGTTCCAAACTTAGCTGATGGGAGGAATTCACTTGCACATCTCATCACGGGAGAGGGATTGGGAGGGAAGAGAGAGAGCAATCAACAAAGTCCTATTCTCTGATCCACAAATTTTGTCTGGTGTCAATGGGCCTTTTTTGTCATGCAGGTCATAACATCTGTTGGAGACTAGTATTTCACACTAGTTAATGCTTTTCTTCTGTCTGGTGATTTACATAGTTACGGAGACATACAATGCAAATGCTCAAATATTACCTTACAATATGGGATACAGATGTTATAAGTGAGATGCAGGTAGCAACTTACAAACATTTTTATAATTGAAATACCTATTTTAATATTAACACTATGGGCATGTCTGCACTACACAGTTTTGTTGACAAAAGTCAGGTTTCTGACAAAACAGTTGAAGTGTACACACAACAGAGCTCCTCCTGCTGATTTAACTCTCCTGCTATGCCAACATAATAAAACCACCTCAACGAGCGGCATGGAGGCTTTTGCGAAAAAGTTAGAGTGACGCAGTACAAGTGTAGACACTGTGCTTGCTTATGTCGCCCTAAGTGGCCTCAAGGAGGTGTTCCACAATGCCCATCATGACCACTATGGTAAGCCGTTTCTTCTCTGCTGCCCTGCCACCACGTACACAGGCATCCACGCCTCCCCCTTTAAAGCCTCAGGAATTTTTGCAATTCTATTTCCTGTTTGCTTGGCGTGGACAGCTCACATCGCATCTTCCCAGCTGATTATGCTGGCTTTCTGCAACAAATAGGCTCCTGTGTGGAGTACAGCAGAGTTGCTGGATCTGTTGGCTCTGTGGGGAGAGGAGGCTGTGCAGTCGCAGCTCTGAGCCATAGGATAGTTCAGATGGCTGAGAAGGGCACACAAGGGACACGCAGCAGTGCCGTGCCAAGATCAAGGAGCTGAGACAGGTGAGCCAGAAGGCAAGGGAGGCCAACTGTCACTGGTGTAGCGCAGAAAACATGCAGCTTCTACAAGGAGTAGAAGCTGGTCTACCTCTGCTGCCAGAGCCCTGTGGATACTTCGAGGTGGGACTGGAGGCAGCACCCAGGAAGTCAAGCCCAAGGGCGAAGTGCTGGACAAGGAGGTCGAGTTGGAGAAGGATGTGGGACAGGCGCCAGGCTTGTCTGGTGGCATGGTGAGCCAGGACCTCTTTTGTCTCTGGAGGGGTCTGGCCAGTCCCAGCAGTCTGGCTCTAGTGTGTCTGAAGCAAGAGAGTGGAGCTCTGGTAAGTACTCATTTTTTTTTTTCTGATAGTGCAGTTACATAAGGTAGAGGCGTCCTTTATTTTGTTACATGGTGCACGTGAGAGAAGGGATCAAAATTAACAACACTAGGTACTGTTTGCATCTGCTTCGCATTCCCCTGTGCGGCTACACGGGGGCGGGGGCTACAGAAAAGTTTGTTAATGCACACTGAGATCTCCCAGGAATCCTCCACAGAGAGCGCTAGGAAACTTTCCTGCAGATACTGTGCAACTCTCTGCCAAAGCTTCCTTGGCAGAGCTGCTTTGTTTCTTCCCCTATTACGGGAAACTTTGTCGCGCTAATCAGCAGCTACTTCTGGAGGCACCAAAGCAGCACACAGGTGAGCAGAATCCAGACCTGCTCTGAAACCTCACACATGCAGGAGATGCACCGTTTTATCTTCGGTTACCCTCAGTAGTGCGATTTCAGCTTCGATCGCTCCCACCTGTGAAAAAAGGTGCCAGTATTCAGAATAGTATCCCCATGTGTTTATACTGATCCCCTTCTCGAAACCCAGACCCTTTGTCCCATCTTGCACAACCACCCCCGGGCCGAACTCACCATGTTTAGTGCTCTGGCCATGCTGCATGTTTGCCAAGGGAAAGTGAGAAAGAGGTGTATGTAACTTTTATGATTTCAAGACTGTGAGTGCACCCACAATACTGACTCTGTGTATTGTTTCTTTTGCTTCTGGATGTGCCCTGGAGGGCCAGCTCCTACACACAGGTGGATGGCCTCCATCAGATAAGGAGGCCAACGAGGAGTAAAGAGGACATGTTTCACTAAGTGCTGCAATCATCAGATCTATCAGTCCACTGTCAACTGGAGCCCCACAGCCTGGGGCTGACAGCTGGAGCCCTGCTGCCCAGGATCTCCTCCTCCCCAGTCCCCCACTGGGAGGGAGCCTGGGTTCAGGCTTTTTCCCACCACGGTCAATCCCCTCACCAGGAGGTAGTGTCAAGGCTCCAGCTGTCAGCCCTGGGCAGCAACAGGCGATGTAAGTGTCTACCTAACTACATTGACTTAAGTGCTTTGCCTTTCATGGAGGTGAAGTTATTAAGTGGGTACAGTGTGCAATTTACGTCAGCAGGACTGACATTTTAGTGTAGAAGCTATTAGCATAAGCTGCCTTGTGTTGACCTAACTCTGTAATGTAAACCAGGTCTCAGAAGAACCAGACTGGTTCCAGCTCTACATTTGTCAATGTTTAATTGAGGCCTGGGGACCTTGGCATAAGCTGGCACCTGGTTTGCCACGGTCACAATGAGGATTCCACTCTGCACGAAACTGCACCTTCGTGGGATTACGGTAAGTGAGAAATCCCTTCCCATGTTCTTAGTGATCCTGATTTACTGAGCGGAGCCTGGAGTGGTATTCGGTCACTCCTACAGTATATATTTGCATGCTAGCCAACCTGGGGAAGCAGACAGGCAGCCTTTCAGAGTTCTGGGGACACCTAGCAAACTACTCCCACCCATAGGCGTTGACGCCGTGGGTGCTCCGGGGCTGGAGTACCCACTGGGAGCTCCCCGTCTCTCCCCCCCATCCCAGCTCACCTCCGTCTCCACTCTGCCTCCGCCTCCTCCCCTGGGCGCACCGCGTGCCCGCTTTTTCCCTCTGGCTCCCAGCGCTTCCACCACAAAACAGCTGATTTGCGCAGCAAGCTCTGGGGAGGAGGGGGAATGCAGCGGGCTCGGGGAAGAGGCGGGGCCGGAGCAGGGATTTGGGGAATGGGTCCAATAGGGGCAGGGAGGGGGCGGAGTCGGGGCAGGGACTTTGGGGAAGGGGTGGGAATGGGGGCGGGGCAAGGGCAAGGGCAAGGAAAGAGTAGAGTCGGGGCGGGGCCAGGGGCTGGGGGGCACGAGCACCCTCCGGTGTTGGGGAAAGTTGGCGCCTATGCTCCCACCACTGAGGTATGTATACCAGTCCTCCTCATCATTTGGGTGAGCCCCATGCCAAGATGAATAGCCTTCTACCTTCCCCCTGTAAACAGCCAGGGGAAGGACCATACATACATGCACACAACCAAAGCCTGCCCACCCATAAAAAAAACACAAACCCGCAGGACTTTTCCAGACCAGGAAGCCAAGGCCTTGCAAGATCTCTAACAAGATATCTTCCTATTGGGCCACTCAATAATGGAGTACACCAAAGCCCCAGGGTGCCTGTAGCTTATCAGGTGTACTTGTAGGCAAGCATAGTAGGTACTATCGCAGGTGCATCCCAGTAACCACTCGCCTTGTCTACACAACTGTTACAGCTGTAGCGCTCCAGCGAAGACACTACCTATGCCAAGAGGAGGGATTCTCTCGTTGGTGTAGGTAATACACTCCCCAAGAGGCGCAGGCTGTGTCAAAGGGAGAATTCTCCCATTGACCTAGTGCTGGCTACATGGGCTTAGGTCAGCTTAACCACGCTGCTCAGGGGCTGTGGATTTTTCACATCCCTGAACAACATAGTTATACCAACCTAACTTCCTAGTGTAAACCAGACCTTAGACACATGGGTAAGGGAAAGGGTATTTTACTAGGGCTGGCAGGAAAGGGAAAGGGTGCAAATACCCTACGTACAGAGGCTTAAACAGTTACCAATAGCGGTAAAACTTTGAGTCCTGGGTCAGTCCAGTTGAGAACTGGGAGTCTTCAGGCCTACTGGCTGGGGTGTCTTTCCAGTCCAGGCTCAAGCAGATAGTCAAGCAGATAGAAGCTTGTGGGTTTTCAGGCCAGTCTCAGTTAGTGTCTCTCAGTGGGCCCCGTCTGCACTGGCTTTCTGCTGCTCTCCCATAAGACCCACACAGACCTGCACCCACCTGTAACGTGCAGCAGTCTCAACTTATTGCACACACAACCTTGCCTCTGGTTCCTGGGGAACCCTTTCTGCACCCAGTTTCTTTGTACCTCTTCATTTGCCAGGCAGCCTCTGCATCCAGCTTCTTGGTGGCTCCTGGTTAGCCACTACTCCCAAGCAGAGCTCAGTCACTTCCAACCTCAGACCTTTCCCCTTACCTCCTTACAGCAGATCCAAAAGAGCACTTCTGCTTAAAACCACATTTAAATTAATATGTTATATAAAAACAAATAAATGTCATAAGTCTTGGGAGCCTAAGGTTGGTGCAGCAGTACCTCCATCATTGACAGTCACACCTTCAGAAGGGGACTTCCTTTCAAAATACCCTAATAGGCCATAAGAGTGAGGACACAAACACACAGCCATTTCAAAGATTCATTACAGCAATTCAGAGCAAAGATTTTTCATATGTAAGGTAAGCCTGTTTAGCCATGGAACCCATGATGCACCTGCAGAAAAAACCAGATGCGCTGAAGCAGTGACTCCTTCATCGACGCCTAGAACACTTTTCCAGGCTGTTAAGTGTATCAGAAGAGAAGTGTAGCTCAGAACTGATTCACCATTAGCCACATTGATACCTTTTGGTATCCAGAGAGAACATAATTAGGAAATGAGTCATTGATCTGATCAGATTTACATGTCTGGTGCATGGGGAAACAGAAAGCTCTTTTCAGGCACTGACCTCTAGATGCTATTGTAATCATAAGAATTGCAAAGTACTGGTGATCTCAGCTATATTACAGTTTCTCCAGAATGGCTGATGGGAGTCTTACAACCCAGCCCCATTAGAAATGTGGGTACCAGTCCTATCACATCAGACTCTTCATTAGAATATCATCAGATGCCAAGATTAATTAGCAAGACAGGTTAGACAAGCCTGTGGCTGACTTTTCTAGTTGCCATTATCTCTGACAGGCAGGTGTTGGAATCAGATCACCTGTTTTTACAAGACCCATATTATTATTGTCATGAGGAAAAGGTCATTCTTACCTTGAACAGAAAAGTTTCTGGAGCTGTAAGTTCCTTTCTCGTAATTCCTGGGAAACAGTTCTCCCATCATTTGGTCTAACCCTTAGCTCTCCTTTGGCAAGTTGGGTCATAAATAGGCATTCCTAATGCTATAAAGATATAGCTCAAGCATGTGGCATTCACACACCAATAGCACCCTGCTCATCTTATTCTACCCAAAATGCCAAAGCCTTAGGGTCTCAGAGTTGCTACAGGCAAGATATAAAAGTCCTGCATCCGCTGGCATGTTGAGCATCTAGGAAGCTATACACAGAAGCCCCCTACTGGCACAGAGGAAAAGTAGGTTTCCATTTCCCTGTAGAGGCCTCCTTCAGTAGAAAGGTGCTACCGGGTTGGTTCCCACAATTCCTTGCCTCATATTGGGGGAAATTTCACTACTGCCTATTATTCTATTATACCACTTAAAACTCTGCTTATCATTTCATCCACTACTGCTATGTTTTCTCTGCTTCCCATTAGTGACAACTGAGGAGAGAGGCTGTGCAACACAATGTAATATTTCTTATCTGATAATTTTCTGTTGCACAGCTTTTCTCCTAATTCAACCCATCCTGATAGTCTGGTAAATGACTAGAACACAAATTGAAATTTTTATCTAAAAGAAAACAATTACATGTGTAAGGTTCAAGGTTAATTGATACATTATATCAAGTTGTCTTAATGCTAACAATCAGTTGCTAGAGTATTTCTACAGCTGTGGAAGAAATCTGGTGGTGGCCTAAACTGCAGGGTGGAGCTTAGTCCTGGAGCCTCCAGCAACAACATTAGGTTGCTTCTGAATTTCACAGAGGGGGCATTAACCCATCAGTGGTGAATGAAGAGAGAGCCTTCTAAAAGAAAATTACCAGGTAAGAAATTTCTCAGTACTGGACCCTAAGGCCGACCCCCTTCTGTCTCTCACATACCCAATGCTGCTATGGATTTAGCTTCTCAGTGGTGGACAGAGGATATTAAAACTCTTCTGTTAGATCTTCCTGCATAGTAGAACTGTGGTGATTCTGCAACATTTAGGACCTTCTGTGCCTATGGTTAAGAGGGGAACCAGCTTTGGCCCTTACAGAATGTACTCTAAGGAACAATCTGGCAATGGCATGAAGTCATTTGAATAGTCTAACAAATCTTTTCCAAATCAATTTATTTTTATACTCCCATTCAAAGGAGACTAAACTGAAACATAACACCCTCAGTGTTGTCTGAGTCTTGTTCCAAAATTCTTCAGATGTCTTCAAGTAGAATCTGTCTGAGACTGCTCTACAATGGAAAGGAAAATGCTAGGTCAGAAAGCTCATAGAAGAGTGTGCTAACTAGCTGCAGGGAGCCAGTCCGTGCCTGAACTTCCATAAACAATTCTGCTAATGCTAATGCACCTCCTCCCGATCCCACAACCCTCCATACTGTACTATTCCTGGGCATCCTGAATGGAAAATGTCAGTTGTTAGGTAAATTGGTAAACCACTAGGTCAGAATTTCCCCAGCTGGTTGCACAGAACTGGTTTCTCCTTATTTCTAGTTGTTAAATTATGTTAAACATGACTAAACATATATTGAATACTTCCTAAGTGTCACTTTTCCATGTAAGCAATTGCTGCCACTGCTCCAGGGGATATTCTGTGATTAGAAGTGAGCAGGAGGGCGGTTCATGAAGTTGTGAATTGAAGCATGTGTATCTACCAATGACAATATGATTCATGTGATGAAAGTTTGAAAACCCCTGAGCTAGACAGCAATAAATGGAGAACAACAAACATTTCATTTGTGCCCCAAACCAGATTTAAAATTAGATTTCCAAAACCAAGAAACATTAATCCCCTAGATTTTGAGGGGGAATCGTAGTTGGCCAATATTTAATTGTCTTATAGGGCTGAGCCAGCAGACTTGCTGTGGAAAGAGATGTTTCAAGCTTGTAAAAAGATTAAAAGACTAATAAAAAATTGCTGTGGACACTGGACAGCAAGATATGGGGAATCTCCTGTCAATGCTGCACTAGCAGCTCTTTTCACACTAGTTTATTTATAATAAATGTTCTTCATTGCTAAGAATCTTGGTTGTGAACAGCAGAGTCATATTTAAAAGCAAGTTTCTTAATGACACTCCTAGGCAGACAGAAACAGAAACCCTACTTTCATTACCATCAATTTAGCTGTCCTGTATTGTAATCTTGTACATTCTGCTATTCCCATCGCTCAGGGCCTTACACTTCAGACAACACATGAATGGTGTAGCTTTGTTGATGCTTATAGCTGTTGCCAGGGGACAGTTTGAGAGAGGTGAATCATGCTGCATACAGTCAGCATAAAGGAACATTTGAAAATGCTTGGACTTAGAAATTTTCTTCTTCTGTAGTTTGTGTTGGTCTGTCCCACAACTACTGTGTGATGGTAGTGGGTGCTTTAGAAATGTGTGCAGTAGTAATAAATAGAGGCAATAATTATGGCCTCTATTTTTAACGGCTTGTATTCTCTTAGCTGCTTAAAGACATTGTTCTGGTAGGTTTTGGTGCTCTGGTAACTAGGTTTTTTGTTTAGAGGCTGAAGTTCAGCATTTGTAATGGAGAGAAACGAGCTCTTTGCCAAATCTTGACAAAAAGATTTAGAAATGAATGTTACAAACCACTAGAAAAATCACATAATACAAATGTGCACGGTATTTTCCTTACTGATCGAAGCGGAGAGTGCTATTATCCATACAAATACTCATGCTTAGACCTAGCTCTGATCACATTCAGATCAACATTTCACTGCCTTTTTGACAGCAGCAGCACCAGACCCTGTCAGTGGTTTGGACAGGGACAAGCACTTAATTCTTGATAGGTGGGTAGGTGTTGGGAAGCCAACTCTTGCTCGGGTGAGATAGGACAGAGGAAAGTGGGCTGATTATACTATGGTAAGAGAGACAACCAACAGGGAGTAAATATAGGAAAGCAGTGTGTGTATGGGTGAGGGCTGGGTCAAAAACATGAGACAGAATCAGTAGTGGGGAGGAGAGAAGGGGGAAAAATCACATTGGACCAAGGACTCCAAAAGCCGGGGGAGCCTCCGTTTCCCAGACTACCTTTACGCACTGAGGATGGGATTTTCAAAAGCACTCAGCGTTGACCTAATTTTTGCTCCCATTGAAGTCAACAGGAATTTTATCCTTGACTTTAATAGAAGCAGAGTTAAGCCAAAACTGAGTGCTCTTAAGAACCCCACCCTGAAGATCATGGCTCTATTCCAGGATAGGAGGTAGAGGTTGGAAAGCAACAAATTTTCCAAGTCATGGGCCCAAAAAACTCATCCCAAATAACTCTCTCTATCCTTCATTTTTTAATTTTTGTATTTAGACTCTTTAGGCAGGCACCTTTCTTCTTAACTGGTTTTAAAACACCTCACTCACTTTTGGGTACTAGAGTAATATATTTTTTAAGTGTGTGTGAGTGGCGAGAAACAGTGGAAGAAAAGAGAATGGAAGCTCATGATACCTTTTATTTTTGTATCACACTTTCAAAGTGCATCCATTTTTCAAAGCTTATATTATAATGATTTGTTTTTTTATCTGAAATGTGCACTACTCACACGTTTTTATCTTGAATTCAGCATAGCTATTTGGTTATGACATTTTAATTTAAGGATGCTGTAGCTTTCTGCATCCACTAAAAAGCATGCTGTGCTTTCCTGTATCCACTAGATGGAACTCATCTCCTTACACAGAGAAGTGAAATCATGGGGTGAGATCCTGGCCCATTGAACTCCCATTTATAGGAGTTTTGCTACTGATTTCACTGAGGCCAAGATTTCACCCAGAGCATCTGCTGCTGTGAGGGGCCAAGTACTGAATGCAATGGGAGCTGAGGTGCTCAGCACCTTTCAGGATCAGGATTTTATTCCCTTGGGGCCATTAGATCAGCACACACTAATTTTATAATTTGTGATCTATAATGACCCTTTCTCTACAGCTCCTTTCAATTATCCCATATTCCTAATTTCCAAATTCTATCTTGTGAGAGACTGCTCTAGTTTAGGACTCTGTGAGAACAGAGAAAAGTGCACTTAAGTCATGACAGGTAAGGATATATTTACACTTACATAGCGCCTTTCAGATGAGGATCTCACACCGCTTTACAAAACCGGGTAATTATCCCCATTTTATAGATGGGGAAGTTACTGCTCAAAGAGATTAAACAACTTGCCTCCAGGTCACATAGCCAGTCAGTAGCAGAACTGAAAATAGAATCCAAGGTTCAGACTCCTGGCCCTATGTTTTAGCCAGTTAGATCTTCCGGATCACTGTTCCCCTGCTCGAGCCCCTAGAGAACATTCACAAAGAAGTAGAGGAACAGACCAGTCAATAGTATGGACAGGGTACAAGAAGTTAAATTGTAACAGTCCACCCCTCTAAAACTTTTGTAGAAAAATTGTTAACCACTCTTCTGCATTTTTCTCCATTCTTTCTCAGGGTTAGGTTCATAGGTACCTGAGACACTGGGTATGTGGCCCACTGTTTTCTGAGTCTTTTGTTTATTGTTCAGACACCGCTTTTCACTTCTCTCAGGAAAGCTAGAGAAGCAGATATACAGGGATGTAGGCAAGTGACAATTCATATAGACCAAGTCTGCCAAGCACCCAAGAGTTTAGGGGTTGTGGTAATTTAGCAGTGGTTCATATTTTACAAGTGTGTGTCTACTAACCAACCCCCTAGATAGGAATAGCCCTGAATTGTACAGACATCCTAATGCAGATCTGAACTCTGAGGCCTGAGCCCATTTTGATTTGCAATAAGATACTACACCTCTTACAGTGAGGGATAGTAGATAAACATATTCTCCAGCTGGGCTGATTTAATAAAGAACACAAAGCACAGGTTGTTCAAACAGGAAGTGATTTTCCACTTAGTTTACCTAGCCTTTAAATGACAGATGAATGAGTATGATCAATCCCATGTTGTCTCAGCAACTCTCTCCAACTTGGAGAGAATGTTTTCTTTCCTCCTGTCCTATTAGAAAAATCTCTGTCACACACATGGGGCCTAATCTTTTCCCCACTGATGTCAAGGAGATTTTTGCCATTGACTTTTACAAGAAACAGGCTCCTAAAGATCAAGGATCCTACTTATCTGCCTATAATTATGAGACACTAAAACCCCACTTAAATGACATGAACAAGACACTACAATTAACACTGACTGCTATCATTTAGCAGTAGACTTTTTACAAACTCTACAGCTATATTGTACGAACCAGCTGATGTTCCCCACCTTGTCCAAGGAAAATGTGCAGAAAAATAATTTAAATTGTATCTTTATTGAGGTATTCTGTCCTATTTGCTTACTGCTGCTAATGTGCTTGGCCCCTCTAAAATACCCCAAAATAAAAGCGGTCTCTGACCTAGAGAGCTTAGTGTCTAAACAATAAAAATATAGGTTGTACTAGGAAAGCCATGGGGGAGGCTGATAAACAGGGTAAATAAAATACTATATATGTGAAAAACAAATGTAGCAAACTCCAGCTAGATGCTAGTATTTTGCATACAATGGTTTCATTTCAACTCTGAGAACCAATGAACGGGACAGATTTTATTGTAACTATCAAGATACGAATTAAACATATCAAAATGCCTACTAGCAATTTGTTAGGACTATCATGCAGCATGTTAAATTATCTGGAAAAGGAGTACTTGTGGCACCTTAGAGACTAACAAATTTATTTGAGCATAAGCTTTCTTGAGCTACAGCTCACTTTAGCAGATGCAGGTTTCAGAGTAGCAGCTGTGTTAGCCTGTATCCGCAAGAAGAAAAAGAGGACTTGTGGCACCTTAGAGACTAAAAAATTTATTTGAGCATAAACTTTCGTGAGCTACAGCATCCGATGAAGTGAGCTGTAGCTCACGAAAGCTTATGCGCAAATAAATGTTAGTCTCTAAGATGCCACAAGTACTCCTTTTTCTTTTTTCTGGATTTTTTTTTAAAGTTCAAATAGGCTAAATTCTGTCTGAAAGAAAATAACTCCCACTTCCTTTTTGCAAGACTCTATTTTGACAGTAGTAAATATTTGTAAATGTTAAAGAATACAGCTAGCAGAGTGTAACCACAATTAACCACCTAATTTTGTATTTATTTCAAAAATAGAGACATGACATGCAGTAGATTATGCTTCTCACTTGCTGACTGTTCATCAAAATTTCTCCTTTTCCCTCTTCTGTTTCTTGCTTTCTTCAGTATCTCTGCCATATAAAGTAATACATTTTAAAACACCACTGTTTCCTTTGTTCTAGCCCACTGAAACACATCTCAGTAGCTTTCAGAGTCTTCATTTTGTTTCTTCAAAAGATATCAATTTATTTAATAATAATACATTGCACTTATATTGCCTTCTGGCTAAAGCACTTTATAAATGTTAATTAACTGCACAATTCCTTTGTCAGTAAGTAGTAGCATCACCATTTAGGGCCTGATCCAAAGCCATTAGAGTCGTTTCACTGACTTCAGTGGGCTTTGGATCAGCCTCTTACATACACAGAAACAAACACAGAGAAACTAAGTAACTTTCCTAAGGTTACACAAAAAGTCTGCAGCAGACTTTTGAAGCCAGAGCTCCAGAGTCCCATTCCAGTCTCTTAATCGCATTCCTCCCTTTCAACCTCTGTGACTACAATAGAAGAGAGGTTCATGCAATAGTGTACACTAATTTTAGGGACCACACAGAGAAACCACCATTCCCCATGGAGTTTCTGCAGCCACCCTTTCCTCAGTTCATGTTTTTCTATTCCATTCATTGCACTTTGGGGGCAGAGAGGGCCCTACTTCTATTGTATTTTTTTTTTCCAAATAACTTTACCTGAGTGGATGAATAAGAGTTATGGTCATTTACAGGGGGACAAATAGAAGTGCTGATCTCTATGATAATTAAGTTGTAGCTAATTTGGGTACTGCTGAAAACAACACAAGAAGTCCCCATCCCACCTGTTGTATTTAGCAGTGCTGCTTGGAGACCTGTCTTCAGAAATGACTAGTTTTGGAGGTCTGCAGAGATAGGATATTCAAAGTGTCTTTCAGCCGACACTGTATGGATCAACATTGGGTGGCTCCAGCAACCTGCTGCTCTTCCTCTCAGAGCAGAAGTGGTGTAGAGTTGGCACCTGAGTTGATGAAAGAAGGGGAAGAGAGATGCAGGCAGCTATCGGAATTTAGAAGGAGAACTAACACCAGACATGGCTCATATAAATCCCACAGCTTCCCCAGGGCCCTCCTTTGGTTAAGGGGTGAGGGAAAGTCGGAGACAATAAGCAGAGCCCCCTGAAAACGAGAGAACGTGGAACTGAACGAAAGGGGTCACTGCTGAAAGTGCTGCAGGTGAATCTAGTTTCCCGCTCCCCCTTGATTTCAAAATTAGCAGGGCTCCGAAGTTAAACGGAAGGATTTAGCTACTGTGTCTAACTGGCCACTTACCCAACCGCCTTCCCTCGGTTTTGGGAAGCCGTGAGCATGAGTTCATGTTTAAACAGACGCAGGCTAGTACTGGAGTAATGCTAGCAATGGCCATTAACATAGACGAAAAATAATCCTGCGCGTCAAAGGAGGATTTTCTCTCTCACACACACGCCGTACACCTCCGCCTTCCTGCGTTGTCTTTTAGCTTCACACGTTTATAGATCCCCTCTGTTCAATATTCGGCCAATAAGAACCGGCTTTTACTACCGCTGTCTGGGCAGCCCCTGGCCGGTACCCCTGCCTTCGGTGCGTCCACACCCTGCGTTGAGGGAGCGCCGTGGGTTAGTCACTGAGGAACACGCTAGGAGCCAGCTGCAGGCAGGTTCCCCCGCGGGCATCACCCCTCCCCAGGAGCAGCCCGATGTGCTGGTTCTCCCCCCGGGTGCGCAGACAAGCCAGGCCACCACACGCCAACCCCTCCGAGTCCCAGCTATCGCCCGCACGGCAGCATGCACCGCCCCTCACCGCAGCAGGGACCAGCGCGCGCCCCCTCGCCCCGCCACCTCCGCCGCCCCTCCTTGCGTTCGCTCAGCTCCGGAGTAAAAGCAGGCACCAAACTCAAGCCAGCGGCAAGTCCCATTGGTCAGGTTCAGTCCACCCTCCAGCCTCCCATTTGCAGCCGGCGATGCCTGTCAAAGCTCCTCCTTACCGCCCCCTCCCACCGCCTGTCTAATTGCGGGAGCAGGGACTTTCCTAGTTGCTACAGGTAGTCGTGGAGCGACGGGCGCAGTATCGCCCGCTCTGCCATGAGGGGCTGCGAGTTGCATGGTCTCTCTCGAGCGCAGGGGAGATTCTGGGCCGTGCTCTGTTGTTGTTATTATTATTATTATTATTAACGCACCCAACTTCCCCGCACGCCCCTGACAATGCTGCAGCGAGGCTCGTGAGTTTCCTTTGATTCCCCCCCAGTGCACGCTTAAGAATCCGCTTCTGCCGCGCTGAGTAACCTGCCGCCGCGGAGTTTGTGCGGAGTGACTCTCCGGGGCTCCGCAGCCTGCCGGGGGAGTGACTAGCGAGCCCTTCCCGGGCGCAGGGGCGGAGGGACCGGCCTGCAGCCGGGGGGCTCCGATCCCTGGCGGGGCAGCCTGGGAAGCGGACTCGCAGCCAGAGGCAGCGGCCCCGCGCACCGTGTGCCCTCCGGGAAAGGGGGGATGGACCGCGCATTGTTTCTCTGCTAAGCAACTCCTGCCGGGCGCTGGCGCCGCGGAACATGGGCTCCTCGCCTTTGTCTCCCGAGTGAGCCAGCCAGCCAGCCCTTCGCACGCTGCCTTTGTGAGCCGAGCCCCGGGAACATGGATGTGACCATTTCCGAGCTCATGGAGCTCTTCCTGCAGAGCCCCTTGGTGACCTGGGTAAGTGGAGCCTCATTGTTTCAGGTTCTGGGACGTGTTGTGTCCCGGGGAGGGGGCTGCCCGCTCCCCCCGCGCCTCAGGGAGCACCTGGCCGCGGGGCTGGGGGCAGGTTAGCGTCCCGCTTCCGCTGCGCACACAAACCAGCACCGCTTTTTGATTCTTAGCAGCAACTTCATGCAGAGAGATCTCTGGGCCAGGCTGAATTATCCCCGCTTTGGCGGCTGGCAGGGGAACAGGTTTATGGGTCCTGGTTATTTTCAATAATAACAATTAATATCAACTGTCTACTCCAGGAATCGTGCAGTTACAAAGTAGCTCTATTTTTCAACTTTAAATAAAGCTGCCGCAAGTGACTGCGACCAGTCCGGGGGTCTCCAACCCATCTGCCTGCAAAACAAAAAGAAACTTTCCTTTCTGAGAGCTAGCGGGTTGTTCCCCTTGTAACACCGTTTGTTCGTAGGTGCTGCTAACAATAGGGGCACAGAAGAAAAGGGACTTTGACCTGGGAGGGAGTGGGGACCATCTTGCAAACAGGAATCCAGTTATTCTGCTGCTACTTACCTGCTGTTTGGAGGCTTGAATGCTAGGCCCAAAGCAAAAATACCTTCCAGGAGATGATTGTCACAAGAACTGTAGATAAGTGTTGTGAGATCAATAATTGGGATGACTAATTCGCAAAATCTGAAAAAGGACCGTGTGGCTCTGAAATGGGGAGCGTCAAACCTCACCTTTGGAATGGGGGATGGGAAACGAGCCGGAATGGTGTAACTCTTGCTCTGGTACAATGGCAGCAAGGCGCTTTCTTTCCCAGCCAGTGGCTGATGTCAAATTCATAGAATCTGTCTCAATCTTTTAATTTAAATGTGAACAATGTTGTCAAATAGGCCTGGGCACCCTCAGCCCAAAATATTTGTCCTTGTTGGTGATCAGAGTCCCCAAATACGAACCACTGTCCTTTGCTTTTATGACACAGGTGCACAGTTCTTGCTGGAGGAAGGGAAAAAATGTGTAAGCAGCGAGAACAAGGGTGTGAAGAAGCTTTGGTCAAATTCATAGATTCCAAGGCTGGAACGGACCATTGTGATCATCCCGTGTGACCTCCTGTGTAACACAAGCCAGAGACCTTCTCCAAAATAATTCCTAGAACAGATCTTTTAGGAAAACATCCAATCTAGATTTAAATTCGGTGCTGGTGTAAACAAGTTCAGCCCTGTTGACATCAACAGTTTTACAGCAGGGCTGCTTCCCTCCCCTTATGTCAGAAAGCCTATTCACAGATGAGCCTTTTGTGTTTGGAAGATGTGCAGGGATTGTTTAACTACTCAATTTGTAGCTGCTTTGGCAGTGGTGGGGTTGGAGATGGTTTCTAGTGAGTCTTGGGACGTGTGCAGTTTTAGGTTAGTCTGTAAGAAAATTGTGATGGATTATTAAAATATCTGCTATTTTTTCTGACAGGTGAAGACATTTGGACCATTAGGGAATGAAAATGAAGACAAATTGGCTATGTATATGGATCTGGTAGATGGTGTCTTTCTGAACAAAATCATGTTGCAAATGTAAGTAATCTTTTAAGGGATAATGAAAACTGCTTAGTGTTACAAGATCCAATCTTAAATTACTGTAATTGAGTTGACTTGCGTTTAAATGTATTCTGGAAATCAATACTTTTGAATAGACAGGTCAGTTTCCTAATATGCAGATTGCCTCATTATTGGTGAATTAAATGTGTCTTCCTATTGAAGGTAAAGTGTGCGTTACTGTTGTTTGACAGGCATTAAAGCATTTCAGTCTTCTTTATAATTGATAGAGAGTTGGTTGGAAAACAGGTGCATGGCAAAAGATTTTCCTCTTGCAATATTTTTCCCTAGGTTGGGAGGGGGATTGTATTTTTATTTCCTGAATTTGAAATTGACCACACACAAAAGTTGACCCAGCTTTAAAAATTGATTTAAAAAATTGCCCTGATACATTCGTTAATTGTTTGTGTATCACCCTGGGATGGCACATTTCATCATCTCTGAAGAAATGAAAAAGCCATATCATGTGAAACTTTACTGTAGTCAGTGTGTCACACTTATGTAGAAGTGAATAGAATTATCTGTGTTCAAATATAAAGTTTCAAAGTGTTCATGTAGTTCAGGAAAATGCTTTTTCATTTGGGTGGCGTGTTTGTCACGGAACACCACAGATAGAATTAGGACATTTATAAATAGTTTAATCTGAAATAGAAAACAGTTATATTAATCTAGCTCTTTTTTTTTTTTTTACATTTAAGTAAGCTCTTAGTAAAAAATTTCTACGTTAATCTAGTTTTGACCACATCCTTTCCTGTTGCTGAATTTATCATATGCAGATTCTGTTTCATATGAATTTGTATTTGGCTTTAAACATAATGGACATATTTCAGATAAGGAGTTTATGTGGAAAAGTTTTTTTGATTTAACTTTTAAAGGTGGAATGTTCAAAAGCACTTAATATGGGTCTGATTCTGCTCCCATTGAATGAAGTTTATTGACATTTTACCATAGATTTCAGTGGATTCAGATCTAGGCCAACCCTGAGCACTTTTGAAGATCCTGCTGTAGATGATTAACTTGTCATTGGGAGCTTACTGTGGAAGTACTTTCTGAAAAGTGACTTTGTAAAGATGGTGTCTTGAGTCTGTCTTCTTACAGCAAGATATCTAGTCCAGTATCCTGTCTCTGATGGTGGCCAGTTCCACGTGCCATCTTGAAAGTGAAACAGAATTCTTTCTGGTTTGTGCATTACCAGCAATAAATATTCTGTAAATGGAATTTGGCTAACAATTAACATGAGCCAAAGTCGAATCCAGGGCACTCCCTCTGAGGTGTATTGTTTCTGCAGTGCTAACTGTTTGTTATCTTTTTTTTTTTTTTTTTTTTTAAATCTTACATGACCTATGACTCTGGTTACAGAAAGGCCACGTTTCTTAGTCATTTTTCATGGTAGAACCCCTTTTTAAATAGCATTTCTAAAATCAGGGCTCCAAGCATCAATATAGATCTGAACTTTCCTAATGTGTAGAAGTGGAAGGCGGTTTCACATCATGTCCATCTTTCTGTAAAGTACATTTCCATGCTAGACAAGGTTACAGCTGTAGTGAGGCTGCTATGGAATTAACTAACTAGGATTAACTAATTTATGAACATTGTTGGAAATTTTTTTTTAGCGGACCTTGTATGTCCAAATAGAATGTACCTAACGAAGGAAAACAAAAACGGTGCTATCTTGGTGTCTATTTACAACAAAGAAATATGAGCAACTGAGGTTTTTTTTAAGTGATAGAACTGTAGAAGGTCACTGCGTCTTATAATAATGACTCCCAAAGTGTTTTGTTGACAAAATATTTACATATAATTTTAATAGAGTGTTTACATCACCTCATCAACCATTGAAGTTCAGCCACCTCTAGGGAGGAACTTAACTGTTCTACAGCGTACAACAATTTAACAGCATTTTGGGGCAAGGAGTGAACAATAAAATCCAATTGAAATTGCAGGGGAGAGGGATTCAGGTTAACTGTAATTATGCTAGTTGGTGTTCGGTCAGGATACCATACTCTGGCGAAAAATGCCATGGGATCTTTAATGACCACTAGCATTCAAGAGCTTAGTCTTACATCTCCTCCAAAAGACAATTCTGCCAGCAGTACCATGGAAAATGTAGGACGGAAGCACTAACACACAATGACTACTGGAGTAAGAAACGCCCATTAGATTAAACACAAGTAGACAGGGCTTTCTTTTTCCTTTTTTAGATGGCTTTGGCAGTGCTTCTGATGGTGTCTTGGGATCAAAGAAACCAAAATTTTCCTATTGAGAGCCTGAGATTATTTAACTAAGGAACCAGCACTACAGTATTTATGTACACCCAACCCAGCAAGGTGCTGAAGAGAGCTGCTGTTTGTGACCTTCACTCTTTGTTAGCCAACCTTTAGAATTTGCAATGCAATTACTGCTTGCCTGTAAATCAGGAGAGCCTTTCTAAATGTGTTTCTGCCCCACAAAGTTTTCAGAATAGAAAAACAAATGTCTCAGAAATGCTCACTCATCAGTTCCTCACGTTCCATGTAAGGTTGACTTTAAATGCTTGTGTCTTGCTGAAACCCTGCTTGTCAGGGTCCTTGATAAATCGGATAGTATATTATGTGCCATGTTAAAATAATGTTGGCGCTCTGAAGGCACGCAGAGGGTGGAGTGTAGTAAAGAACTGTTAGACAACTGTCTGACCAATCAGGTGTTCTCTTCTTGTTAGTCCTACCTGAAATTGTGTAGCCTGAGGAATATCCTGTTGACAAAGTTGTTTGAACACACACAACACAGGCATATGACTTCACACCTAAATGCCAGTTTGAGTTTTAGGTTTGGATTTTTTTATGGTCCCATGTGATTGAAACCCTTATTGTGTAGTTGCAGCAAAACAGATGTCTCTAAATGGGAGCTGGTGATGCTGGTATTTGTATTACCTCCGTGCCTCCTCCCCCTCGCCTCCCATCCAAAACCCCCGAACAAAACTTTGTTTCAAGCTGCAGGGCTGATGCTGTAGGTCCTTCATTGTTAAAATACATTATTTCTGTCCTGATGTCAAGTGAGGTTTAATGTCAGATCATCGCTGAAAGGAATCCAGTGGCTCTATTAAGTGGTATGGTTAAACTTGGTGAGCTTTGATTGCTGGCAAAATATAGGGCTTTGACTGTGTGCGGTGCTGAGCAGGCTCCATTCACTCAATCAGGCCAATGATTTCTAAATACGGTAAGCTGGATTATGCCCTACACACCATCTGGCATGCTGGTGTGGGTGCAGAAGGGCCATGCAGCAGCCAGAACCCCCAGGAGGCATTTTGGATGGCTTAGTCAGATCAGCGAGGGAGGTGCAATGCAGGCTGCCATTCTTTTTGCCTGTCCAGGTCTGCTGGCTGTGTGAAATGGGGGAGGGGGAGTGAGGGCTGGCCAGTGGCCTGCTGGCACCCTGTCCTTTTTAGACAGCTAGAGTTCAGAGGGACTCAAAAATGAGCTGAGCTTCGGGCATGCAACTTTGCAAGGAGGGACGATAGGCTTCCTTACACACTCATGCAGGTGATAGTTACATACTGAGTCAGACTGTGCCCAACTATCCAATGTTAATGTCACTACATTTTTAGATACTGCTAAACAAGATAAGTCTTTGTTGTTGATGGTCCCCTTCTTCTGTATTCTGGCACAGTTGACTCTGACCTAAGCACGGATATGGCATAGTTGCATATCTGTAAATAATATCCCTTATGAGCAAATGATACAATATTCTTTAGTGGGGCACTAAATAATACAGCTATCCATGGTGAAACTGCAGTAGTACTAGAACTTCTGCATTTCTTGTGGGTGCATTTGTATTAAATTAATACGCTGTTCTACAGCCACATTTCAAAGTTTTTCAGACTCTGCTGCATACAGTTTTGTGTCACTTCCTGGTATGAAACTGACACGTAGTGACAAAGCTGATCGCCTTGAGTACAGTGATTACATTGGGGCAGGAATATCTGTTAGTATAAGCAAATATTTACTGCTTAAGCCCTTAGCTTCTTATGATGGAGTGTTTTTATTGGGAAATGGTGGATGTGTATACACAAGGAGCCCTAAATTTTTGTGTATTGGCTTGTTAAATAATAGGTTACACACCTAGACTGGAACACATCTGACAGGAATAAAGTGACAAAATATCTAACAGGAATAAATCTGACAAAACCATCACTTTTTGCGACTCCTAAATGGAAAGTCTGTTTAATAAATATCTTTGAATTTTGCTTGCAATTGTCATGGTTTATAATACCATCAACCTGTCTTCTGTGATCTCAGTATATGTGATGGGAGTAGCCAATATGATAATGGAAGCAGCAAGCAGCCATGTGTACATGAGGGTTACATTATTTGGAAGCATATTTCCTGTTGTTTTAAAGCATATTTACATATTTATTTTATAGTCTGTCAGGCAGTTTAGGACCCAATCCTACTCTCATTGGCTTTAGGGTATTAGATACGAAAGAAGAGGAAGCTGATCATTGAATCATGTGGCAATTAGACTAAACAAAGTCCTCTTCTGTTGTTTGTTTTCCATTAGTGAATTACTTCCAGGAACAAAGTGCAGGCAAAAGAATACAGGAGATTGGGACTGCAGGATAGTTCTTCCCAAACCAACTTTTATCTCAGACAAAATCAGCCCTGAGGCAATAGAATACTAGTGACCCCTGGTACATTTGATTATCTGTGATACCTGATAATTCGCTGGCCCTATTTGAGGGCTTCCCACTTACTTGTAACACTTATTTGCCACAGATTACTCCAGTGAGACCTGTCATTTTGAACTTAAAAATCCTTTCCCAGAATTCATGATCTGTTTTAACTGATGGCTAGCTCTCCGATGAGGTCTTTTCAAGCACAGTTGCCCAGTATTAGCAGCTCAAAGCATTTAAACATCAAGACACCCCCACTTCTTCCAAAAAAAAGATTGGATTTTTTTTTAATTAATAATTTTTCTGTCCTTTTATTTGCCTTCTGTTTTTTTAACTTCTGGGTTACACTCAACTCATGTTTTTTTCTGCAATCATGAGGGCTAAAAACATACTTTCTCTTTAGAAATGAAAGGTAGGATTCTAATGTACTCATACGGAGCAGGGGCTTCAAGGAAAATGCTGAATATCGAGGGACTCATGAGATTCAGTTCAGTGGTCTCAAACTCATTCATAGTGGGGAGCATATTTTAATACTGAGATTCTTGAGAGCTGTCACCTCCACTTGCATAATATCCCTGTTAGTTTTCTGTGTAATCTAAATATGATATATTTTTAGTTTCTTTTAATACAATTAATACCTAGCTCTTACAGAGATCTCTTCATTCAGAGCTCTCAAAAGACTTTTCAAAGGGAGGTCAATATCATTATCCCCATTTTACAAATGGGGAAACTGAGGCGTGGAAAGGGCTAGTCACTTGCTCAAAGTTGTCTAACAGGCCAGTGGCCGAGCTGAGACTGCTGGGAATTTAGACACTGGAAACAAGGAGGAGAGCCAGTATCATGTCCATAGGCCACAGTTTGAGACTCTTTCCCTCAGTTTAATTAAAGGAAAAAGATATTCCTGTAAATGTGAAGCTTGCTTCTTATTGCACAGCTTACGCAGTATCTTGTGATTGTTGGACCCTGTTCCCCCTCCCTGACTTTGCTCCACATATTCTTTGCTATTACAGATTAAGTTGTAACCTTTTCTGTGTTGTTATGAGTAGCTTCCTCTCTTTTCCTACACTGAGTTCTGTTCTTTTGCTTCTCCCCTAGATTTCTGGTATCTTCTTCTCTTGCTCTGTGTTTTGTTTTCATTTATCTCCCCCTCCCCGCAAACATCCTTCCCCTCACTCCCCAGACCCACATCTTCCAACATACCCACCTGTCCTGCATGTGCCCATATGCAGCTACCCATTTACAGGCTCATTTCTGGTTCACCCAGTTAAAGAGAAGTGGGGAGATGCCACTCTGCTGCCTCTTGTCCTGAAGATACAGGAGTGCTCTGGTCCTGTCTTTCTAATGTCTAAAAGGAGTAGCTGCCTCTCTGTTGCTGTGATTCCACACTTGCTGCCTTCCCTTAGCAGCCAGCCACCCTACTGTCTCTGCTCCCCGACACCACTCAGCCCATTCATGCTCTCCACGTCCCTACTAGCCTGGGGAAAATGGATTTTTAAATCCTGGTGAGAGAGGTAGAGATAGCAGCAGCAGTCCAATCCGTGCCCTTTGCATTATGCTGCCCACTCACACTAGACAGAAGATCAAATATAGAAAACGTATTTTAAAAGCTTACTTCATTTTTAAATATCAGTTTTTCTTGCAGAAAAGCTGAATGCCTAGAACACCTAGGATTCATAAGTAGGTGCTCATCCAAGTACTAACTGGGCCGAGATGCCTTTAGGTTACAGAATCGTGTAAGACCAAGCAAACCAGGACCTGTAAGATTATCTGCTTTTCAGGAACCAGCCATTGTCTCAAAGAGCAACTTGTCATGACTCCCATAACTTACTGATCTCCTGTTGCACATGTGCATCTCCAGTATCCGTATCTGAATTTGTTATACAGTGAACATTAACATTTCATAAAGTGCTTCTGTGGTGACAAGTTGAAAAGCATTTCTGTTTCAGGGAAAGAAGCTGCTTACCTCACCGCATGTATAAGATTCCGTGCTGCTTAGGAAGTTTATAAAGTTGCTGTATACGTGGTCTCACTTATCCCAGTCCTTTCTATTGGGCAACAAACTGTACATGACTGTGGTCTGTATACTGACTAGCAGCTGTGAGCTTTCGGGGCATTGCACAGTGCCCCTTTCTAACATTAAAAAAACCTGCCCACTTATGCAATTTCTTCAAACATCTGTAACGTAATGTTCAGACTATATTTTATTTTCAAGAAAGCACTTGGCCTCCATCTTGGAGAGGAAATGGTAGAACCATTTACTCCAGTCTGGCTCCACAGGCAGATCAAGAAGCCTCATGGTCAATGATATTAAAGGCTGCCCTGGGCAAACTGATTATTGTCATTAAACGTAATAGTGGCAGTTTAGGAAGTTTTTTCCTCAGACCCTGATCCTGGAAACACTTATGGATGTGAATAGTCCCAATGATTTCAGTGGGGCTACTTGTATGTATAAAGTTAAGTGGCTGTGTGGGTGGGTGTTTTGCAGTTTCTGGGCAGTAAAGGGGGTGTGATTTTTTTTTTCAAAGATGTCTCAATGATTTAGGAGCAAAAGTCCCATTAAAAGTCAATGGACCTTGTGCTCCTGAGTCACTTAGGTGCTTTTGAAAATCTCACCCTGGGCCTAAAACTGCCCTATGTAGGAATATTCAAAAGAAACACCAGTTCTTTGCCAGTTGTCTTCAGTGGGTTGGGTGTGTTTTCCTCTTGTGGGTTTTTTTATTAATCAAACTTTTAAAGTCAGCATATTTTCCAGCCCCATCATCATTCCTTGTATGTCACAGTGATAGATTTGTGAGATAAGCAACCATCAAAAATAATATTTCCTTTGTTAAAGTATGGCAGCAGGTGGCCAAACAGAACAGCAAAAGCCAGCGTGTCGTCTTTCTGGATCTAGACTTTGGGCTAATGGGCTATAGTATTGAACAGCAGCACTGCTATGTAGTGCATGAATGGATTGGTTCATGTGGAACCTGGAGGGCTTTGAACTACCCCATCTGTGTAGTCAACTTCTCTTTACTGTTTTTTTTGCTTCCCTGTGTACTGTAATGACTTTAATCACAAAGGCTAAGTATCCAGCATCCATCAGAATCAGACTCTCTGCCAGAATTCTTCAGAGAGTTCCCCATACTGGCTGGTCTAACAAGGACCTGGAGAGGTCAAACCCAGGTTCCGCTTTCAAATCTTGCACATGTCTTGTGCTGCTGCACAGCTGTCTGATCTGTCTCACTAGGTACTTGTATGACCCCATCACCATAGTATTTGAGCACCAATTTCCGTAACAAGGGCAAGTTAATCTCAGGGCTGCAAACATCAACAAAAATGAGGCAGTTCAAGTAAAGGTGATAGTATGGCATTTTATGTTGAAGTCCTGTGTTTTTCTTAACTTGTACATTAAAACTGCAGTCAGTGTGCTGAATATTACTGCTTCTGTAAGAGTGGATGAAGAGGAGTCTTTCCGATTTATGCCAGTGGCAAATTTACGCCTTTGTACCTCAGTGCATTTAAAAACACCAACTGCACATGCATATAGGTATAAGTCTAATAGCAAAGCAGGACTTTGGCCATCTCTTCAATGGGAGAGGCACTCTGTGATGTCTACATGTATTACCCATGTTCTGTGCAAAGATGAATTGACGTGGTTGTGCTTAAAAACACAAAAATACTCTTAGCTGCTTACGATACTTGTGTAAACTTTTGACAAACAGTCACACAGCATATCAGTTCCACTTTAATTCACCTGTCAACACCCAAATTCAGTGTTTCCTGTGGAAGAGTTGTCAATGGCTAGATTAAAAGCAATGCAGATGCCTATGTTGGTTAGGCGTCAGCAGATTACACTCTGAACTAGGGGATTCACTGATCACAAGTTTTTCATATCCCTTTTAAGATGCATTGATGTGTTTAACTTGCATACAAATTCTTAATCATCTGGGGCTTTTTTTTCCTTCAAAAACAGTCATTTCAGTTCACCCTTGAGATTCAGTTGTAGTCACTTCCTTTAAAACAAAGAAAACTTCTAGCCTCCTAATCTCCCTCCTCCTCCTCCGCCCCGCATCCCGATTAATTGCTCTCTTGCACACACATGCACCTTTATATATCTTCCAGTAGTTCCTAGAAGCCCCACTCTGGATCTGGGCCCCAGTGTGCTAGACACTGAACAGTCTTAAAATATAAGACAGGGCTTAAATCTAATTAGACAAGACAGAAAATGGCCTGTGTCTGAATGAGATTTCCTTGCATGAGGAATGGTCTAACTACATGTATGCTGCATGCCTCTTGCTCTGGGGGTGCATAGTGGTTGCAGGATGCTGTTGCTTAGAAGTGAGGGAGGCTCTTGAATTGTCACATAGGATCACCTAAAATGCGTTCCGCAGAGTGGTATGTGGAGGAGTTCCAAACTCTCTCCCTCCCTTTCATTACATGGCTGCAAAGGGAATATTAAGTTGTTAGTTTATTGAACTGTAAGTTTGTATTAACTGTACTGAAATATTCAGACGCTTAAGAGTCCTCCTTGTACTGCATTATTGTAGTGTGACGGGATAGAGCTGATGCATGCCCAGTCTCTAACATTGGGTTTTCCCTTTTTTTCCCCTAGAGATCCACGGCCGACAAACCAACGTGTCAACAAGCACGTCGATAATGATGTCAACCTCCGAATCCAAAACCTGACCATCTTAGTCAGAAACATCAAGATTTATTATCAGGTGTGCCTTCTGCTCTTACTGGTGTCTGCTGAGGGTTGTGGTGTTTCCGCTAGCACAGGAATTAGTTGTCTGTTAAAGAAAACTACCACAGGAAATGAAGAGGAAATTGTGTTCATGTAAAAGCATTTTCAGCCATCATTGCCAGCACTTTGAAATACAGATAGAGCTAACTTTTCTAGCCTTCATGGCCCATCAGCAGATTTTAAAAAGGAAGGAAAAAACTGAGTTTGAAGGCTATGATAGCTCTTTGGTTAGCTGTGTTGATATTCAACTCTTCTGCAGGATCATTGAAATAGGACTAATGTCTGAGGATATAAAACGTGTTTACAACAAGTAGCGTTGCTTTCACCCCTGGAGACATCTTGAAATGCCAAGGAGTATTAAAATGGTCCTGTACATACCTATTGTGTTTAAATAAGTCTCATGAGAGACTGATCACATCAGCTCCCATTCCCAGGCTCTTCTCATCCACCTGCATCTCTTCTAGCCATACGCTGTACACTAGAGGCAGCTGGATGGAGCGTTGCATCTCTTGAGAGTGTGGGAGAATAATGGTACTTCATTAACCTTTATTACAGTTCTGCAGCTTGATGCAACTATAGTAGAGAGAGACATAATATACAAAATATATATATAAAATGTAACTATAGTAGATGCAACTATAGTAGAGAGAGACATAATATACAAAATATTACTGCCACCAATTCCTATCTGTGCTACAGAGCTTGCTAAAGAAAGTCCGAGAGTGAGAGGGATTCATGCAGAAGAAAGTAAAGTAGAACTGATGACTTTTAAATGCAAGTTATGGCCGCATGTTAGGAGAGTAGATTGTGTAGCTTTTTGATCTGAGGTGGTGTGTTGGCATTTTATATATTTTTGAAGACAGCAAACTTATGTCTCAATCATTTAGCATTGTAGGTATTGCTGGAATGGGTTGTCATTCACTTAAAAATAAATAACTTTAATCGTCCCATTGAGTTCTCTACCCCAGCAGGGAAATCCCATTTACTCAATCTTTCAACATAATAGGATGGGATTTCATTGTCCGTCTTGTTATTGCTTACTCAACACCATAGATCTGTATGAAGTTTTACAGACATCAGAAGACAGAGACAAAGTGGGTGAGGTGCTATTTTTTATTGACCAACTTTTGTTGGAGAGAGAGAGAGAGAGACACAAGCTTTTGAACCACAGATTCTTCTTCAGCTTGTCTGTCTTGCCAATTGAAGTTGGTCTTATAAAATATATTACCTCACTCACCTTGTTTCTCTAATATCCTGAGACCGACATTGCTACAACTATACTACATACAACATCGGAAGACACAGTCCTTTCTCCACAGTGTTTGCAATCCAAGGGCCGGATCCTTAGGGTGTTGAGAACTCTTAACATTTAGTCTCACTCATGGGAGTTGAGCACCTTGTAGCAGATGATCAGGCCCTTTGTTCGACAATGTACAAAGAGGGGATAGATTATGGAAGAAAATAAATGAGATTCAGAACTGTGTGACCTGGCTTCTTTAGTGTCTTGTTGGTTCTGCGCTGTTGGATTTTTTTAATATAATCTAATCCAGCCAGGCACTACAGTAATACCTTATAATGTTTTCTTACTATTTGTAACCGGGAGCAAGAGCTGAGGCTGGAGATAGGAGGCATAATAATAAGACTCTGGCCATATTCCAGAAAAATCTGTACCATTACTTTGTCAGGCTAGTGCATCTCCCTACCTCAGGAATGCATACCCTGCATGTAAATAGTATGATAGCAAAATTTAATTACCGATAGTTCTTGAAAATGTTAAATAATAGCAAACCTAACAAAAAAATTTATTTTTGTATCTATACACTACATGTAAGGAGATCATTTCTCCTTTATCACATCAAGGTCTTTAGGGCAAATCATTGTTAATCTAAGAGAGATTCCCTTTTAAATGATGTTGCATAACCTTCAATTCCTAATAGCCTGGAAGGAGTTAAAGGCTGTCTGTGCAGCAACCTGCACAGTTCTATGTATGATTGATATGCACTGTCACGTTGCTACTAATGGTGGTTGTATTGTGGAAGATTCCTTGTGTGTTACAAGCCCAGCTAGTGTATATCATTTTGAATTAAATGATGGTTGGTTGTTACAAAGTATAGCCAAGGCATGGATATTTCAGGATGTGCTAGAGAATTTTGCCATCTGAAACTTTTCATAGTAATTATTGTGAAACCTCACCTCCTTTGAGCCTTTTTGTTTGTTTGTTTGTTTGTTTGTTTTTTAAGTAGCCTGAAATTTGGTTGTGTTTGTATAGTTGAGTAATCAAAGTCAATAGCTCGAGATGAGGCTAGTGTGTTGCTGACTGAAAACATCTAATCAATTTCAGTGGCAGTCTGGAAGCGGGAGGGAAGGTTCCTGAAAAACAATAGAAGCACAAATTGCTGCTTCCTCAAGGAAGCACAAGCTTAAAAAACACCATGTTGGCCTTGGGGAATTCCCTTCATTTTAACCAAATGGACTCAAATCTAGTTTACAGCTAATTCCTTGTATTTAGTGGGGAGAATGTATATGGAGGGAAGTGAGGGTGATTATTCTTTTGTGTGTTATCAAACACAGGGACAAAGTGGACCTCACAAAACAAAAGACTCCCCCCCCCCCCCCCCCAAGACAAGGAAGAATAGAAACATGATGAGTTCATGATCCCCTAGTCCCTGTGTTTCGGAATAAGATATCAGTAGCTACTAAAATTAAACTATTTTAAGATATCACTCAAAGGCTGGATAGCTTTTTGGGTCCATATAAATGTCTAACTCATTGTGCTCAGTATAGTTGATCTCCTTGTTAAAACAAAATTCATTTCAGTATTTGGTCATATTCTTCTGAAAGTAGAGATGGGAATGAACCAGAACCCTGGACCCAAACGGCCCCCCACAATGTTAGGACATTCCAGATCTGGATCAGAACTTTGAAGCACTATCTCTCTACCAGGTCTGAATCTAAACCTTGTATCTGAAGAGAGCTGGGTATCAGGGAAATTTGGATCTAGATCTGACCTTTGTGGCTTAGACCTGTCTCTTTTAAAAATTTTACTTCACTGGGCATAAATGGCAAATGCACTAAATAAACACTTTTATACTGGAATAAGAACAGTTTAAGTGGCTCTGACGTTCACCTGGTGTCTCATCAATTGCTGTTTTTGTTAACTCTGTCAAAAGCAATTAATCTATGAATTCAGTGAAGTTATGCCAGCACTTACAGCAGCACAAAACTTGGATCACCGGGGGCTGTAAAAAAACAACCACCAGTGCTTTGTGTCTAGATTGCTGCAGTGAAACGGGGAGAAACACTGGCAACTTTTAATATGAGAGTTTTGAGTTGGCTGGTTCCAATTTTTTGTTTTAATTGAAGTGTATGAAAAATGGTTAGTCTTGGTTGCAAGGAAAGTCTCTAGGTTTCCCACTGAGTAGCTGCACTTTTACAGGTTCTGTAATCGTGGCCTGTGAGAACTTCATCGCCTGAAACGAAGCAAATTAGTAATTTTGTGGTGGGATTTCTTGAGCAGAAATCTGTTAAAGAGGATCTGTCACTAATTCCATTTAATGAACACTGTGCCACTGGCTAACAACCAAAATGCTGGTAATTAACTTTTTGAACTTCTGTGACATTTTGGGAAGGCTTCTGTGAGGGAGAATGTGAAATGTCATTGGGTCAGCTTTGTGTATGTGTACATGTGTGTTGGAGGGTGTGTTTTCACTTTCTAGCTCGTGCTTTGAACAAGCGGGAGACTGGCTGGTCTCTGAATATTTGCATTCGGGTTAAAATCCAGGATAACTTTGTATAGTGACTAACACAACAGAGCTCAAGCTATTTGACTGTAACTAACCTTTAAGGAGGCTGATAAAAGGATTTCTGGAGACTGGATGGATCAGAGAGCATTGGCAGCTTTCCACCGCTCTTGTTGATGTACGTATTTGTATGTCTTTAATGAACTGAAAATCAAAAAGGAATCCTAAAAAAAGTGGAAACATGGATAAATAGCTTAGGAGGTGTACAAAAGAATAACACAAGAATGTAGGGACAAAACCAGAAATGCTAAGATACAAAATGAGTTACACCTGGCAATGCATGTAAAATGCAGTAAAAACAGGTTCTTTAAATACATTAGGAGCAAGTGAAAGACACAGGAAAGTGTTGGCCCACTACTTAGAGGAGAAGTTGACCTAATAAGAGGACATCAGGAAGGCTGAAGTGTTTAATGTCTGTTTTGCTTTAGTCTTCACTAAAAAGGTTAGAGGCTAGCAGATACTCAACACAATTAGTGTGAGCAACAATGGAAAAGGAAAATAGGACAAGAACAGGTTAAAGAACATTTAAATAAGTTAGATGTATTCAAATTGGCAGGACCTGATGAAATTTATATTAGGGTACTTAAGGAACTAGCTGAAGCAATTTCAGAGCTATTAGTGATTATCTTTGAGAACTCATGGAAGACAGGTGAGCTCCCAGAGGACTGGAGAAGGACAAACATAATATCTTTAAAAAGCGGGGAGAGGTGGGGAATTATAGATGGGTCGGCCTAACTTTGATTCCTAGAAAAATACTGGAACAAATTATTAAACAGTTTGTAAGCAAGTAGAGGATAAAAGGGTTACGGTACAGCCAGCATGGGTTTGTCAAGAATAAATCATGCCAAACCTGCTTAAATTCCTTCTTTGACAGGGTTACTGGGGAAGCGGTAGATGAGATATATCTTGACTTTTAAAAGGGATACAGTCCCTTGTGACAGTCTCATAATCAAACCAGGGAAACATGGTCTGAAATTACTATAAGGTGGGGTCCCTCAGGGGTTAGTCCTGGGTCCAGTACTAGTCAATATTTTCATTAATGACTTGGATAATGGAGTGGAGAATGTGTTTATAAAATTTGTAGATGACACCAAGTTGAGGGGTAAGATGTAACTAGGGCAATGGCAGGAGAACTTGGGGAAAATCCTGAGTGTAGATACCCTATTCTATTCTGTTTGGTTCTTGTACTGAATTCATCACCATGTCACCCTTTACCACACTGTAGGTAATGCTTTATTTAGCCTGTATACACTAGCACTGAAACAATTGTCACCACCAGTGCAACTGCATTCTTTACCAACAGTGGGTACAGAATGTGCTTGTGTGGACTAGGCTTTGGAGCAGTTATTTGAAACAAGCCTGGGGTGGGGCAGTCTGGCAGGGTAGCCTAGGGAAGCTTGAAGTGGCTGTGTCGTGTTTCCTCCATTCTGTGCATCAGCCTGTTGATCTGACACCTTTTATGGGCATTGAATAGTTTGAAAAAACTAGAAGCAGCAAAAGGATCTGTTTTCATATCTGCTAGATCCTTAACTTTCAGAAGTGCCAATATTCACTCAAATGGCACATACTGCATCACAAAAATCCCTACAGTTTGCATAAAAGCTTGTGGTCGTGGGAAGAAAAGAATTAACGTTATCATCACTTGGCTAGTGTCTGTGTGGTTTTGAGGCACATCTTTCATTTGAAGAATGCAGATTGGAAATGCCAGTGGAAGAAGCACTTTATGTGTGGTCACTGCTACATTTTGATGCCTGTAGTTCCCATACTTATGACCACTAAGTCCTTGGACAATTGCTTGACATTTCTGAATGGCTGGAAATAGTTCTGCATTTAAAAAAGAATTGCTGCTGAGACACAACTCTGAAAACAGTTATACTTTCAAAATGGCTCCTGTGCAGCTTCCATAAGTAACTCAAACCTTACAAGTTCCATTAATAATGGTGGGAGGAGTAAATATGAAGTCATTCACTGAATGTGCAGAAAGAACATTATATATATATCGTATTGCTGTAAATCCGAGTTCTGGTTTTGGTTCATAACTTGTGCCCAATAGCTGTGTTGCCAGCTGTAAACAAGTTTTTATATACAGTGTGCCCCTTTGTTGAATTTAAATCTCTTCTAATAGTAAGAAGAGCCCTGGAGTCCCTGATTTGTTGCTTAATTAATAGGCCTCTATAGATAAACTTTATTTCTTAGTACTACTATATATATACATTTCAAGCTGTTTCTCAGTTCAGGAACTCAAGGGAGGAACTTTTTTCTTGAATTTTAAAATCTAAATTTGTAAACCACAACATTTGTCTCTTCTCAAGACCACAATGTCAGCAGTTTTAACAAATAGTCCCTTATAAATTCACCCAAACTACTTTGCTGACTTTATACACTATGGGTCTGTCAATTTCCTCTCCAAGGTGTATGCAACTGAGGCACAATTTGTTTGTAATATATATTTAAGTGCATGAATCAGTTTCACATCTGTAATTTTGAACATTAATGTGCCTCTCAAAGATAACAGATTTTCAACTGTGATAACTTGTAACAGGATATAGGGAAGGTGATGTACAGAAGCTGAGATTCTTAGTACCGTAAACCTTATTACATATATACTGGGAGTAATTTAGTACCAAGTGCTTTGTCATTGCCCCTTTTGCCCCTTCTCCCCCAGCTGCCGACAGGGGGGTGGGGGTGGAGGGTGGGGGGCAAAAGGAGCAGCTGCCCCAGGGTTGGTGATTTAAAAGGGCCTCTGGAGTCCTGGGTGGCGCTGGCCAGGCAGTGCGGATGGGCTGTCTGGGGGATGCTGACCCCCCCCCAGCCCCGCCCCTTCTGCTCGAGGCCCCGCCCCTTCTGGGGGCCGGAGCCAGCTCCCGTACCGGTAAGAGTTCAATTTTACTTTAACCCCTGGGCTCACAGCTTGAATGGAATGTACTTGGAGGAGAAGGGTTGTGCTGCTGTCATCAGCTGCCTCTTTTCTTCCGATCCAAGGTTTCAGTGGGTTTGTTTTAGTTCAGGGATCGGCAACCTTTGGCTCGCGGCCCACCAGGGTAAGCCCCCTGGCGGGTCGGGCTGGTTTGTTTACCTGCCACTTCTGCAGGTTCGGTCGATCGCGGCTCGCACTGGCTGCAGTTCGCTGCTCCAGGCCAATGGGGGAAGTGGGAAACAGCGGCCAGCACAGCCCTTGGCCCACGCCGCTTTCCGCAGCCCCCATTGGCCTGGAGCGGCGAACCACAGCCAGTGGGAGCTGCAATCGGCCGAACCTGTGGACGCGGCAGGTAAACAAACCGGTCCGGCCTGCCAGTGGGCTTACCCTGGCAGGCCGCGGACCAAAAGTTGCTGATTCCCTGTTCTAGCTTTTGGCAGTTGTTGGTTAAGGTTGCCACATCAGAGGTGGAGTCAAAGGGGCATTATTCTGAAAGCACAAGTGGGGAGGTGGGTTCAGTTGCCATGGGATGATCACGGTGGGCTGGAGCACCCATTGGACCTGAGGGTGCAAAAATGGGTATTGTACAGCATGAAATATCTCTTTGGCTTTTATTCAGCACGTCTTGATTTAACCCATATCATTTTATCATCAATTTAAAAAAAAAAATTGGAATGGTCTGAATTATGGAATGTTTCTACTGGGTCATTTAGACGGCTTAAAAAAAAGTGAGTGAACGTTTATTTTAGGTCTGTTCTAATTTGAATTTACCTGGTGTAACTCTTGTGTTTAAGAATTTAATTTATTCTAGTGTTAACCTAGTAAACTGTTGCACTACAACTTGCAAGAGTAAAACCACAGGGCATTTTGCTACCTTCCACCACCATATCTATTTTGAGTTTTAGATTAGGTTTAAGGCATACATCACTGTATCTAGACAATCTCACCAGACTCAACATACTTTTGACTTGATCCTGCTACATATACGCAGGCAAAATTCTCATTTACATCAATTGGAGTATTGTTTAGGTAGGTACTGTAGCCTAAGGAAGCTACAGTTTCAGATATATTGGAAAATATTCTGTCTGGTATGTGTAGTAGTAAAGGGATTTATTTTTGTTAAATTAATTGTTTATACCAGCAGTCCTCAACTTCACAATGTTTGACTTACAGCGAATGTCACTTACAGTGTTTTTGGATTGACACCCTGATTCGACTTATGACAATTGGTTTCGACTTTACGACGCTTGGTCCCTCAGTGGAGTGGATTGTGGTTCCAAGTTACGATGTTTCGACTTATGAAGCAATTTTCAGGAACCAATTGTGTTGTAAGTCCGAGGATGACCTGTAATGCCTCATACGTAGCTATATCTGCAGCTTTAAAGGCCTGCTTTGGTCAGTTGTATTTCTGTAATGGGTTCCATTTAATTTAGCCTTTTGCATACAGATATTTTAAAGTGAAGTCTACATGAATTCCATAAATTATATGGTAAATTTTAAAAAAATAATCTTCCAGTTGCACAGCAGTTCCCTAAACACAGAGTTTCTGCTTTTTCTTGGCAGGTCACAAATGGAAATGATATTTCTTTGATTATATGCACATTCTATCAATGAATAATTTTATTTTATGATCTTGGAAAGCATAATCTGTATATACACTATTTACATATGCTGATATATGACACCATATTAGATCCCATTCTGTTTTGGGTGCTGGTTCCCCTATAAATCTAGATTAATCTCCTGTACAGAAGTGGTATATAAAGAGGGGGATTAAAACCTTAATCCTGCAATGTCATAAGCATCCCATTGACTTTAATGGGGCACTGCATGAGCAAAGGGTTCTGCCTGTATCTGTGAGCTTGCAGGATCGGGGCCTATGATGTCAGCTGTATTAGCACTTCATCTTGAAAACAGCAGGTTTATTACTTGGCCATCATTTTAACATAGACTGATATATAAATTTCCCCCCCGACAAGTTGTTTGACCTGCAAACGATACCTCCAGGCTGTTTTTAATTTTGGAAAAAAGTTTGGGCAATATTTTTTTTTAAATCTTAGGCATTCCAGAAAAGGACGTTACTGTTTTTAGATTTGCTTTTGATATTGTCATATGTGCTATAGAAATGCAAAGTAGTATTTGCTTCTGGAAGTCACATGCAGTTCATTGTTGTAACTGGCAGGCAGTGTTTGTCTGAAACACCCAATCCTCCTAGCAGGTGTAGATCCTGCTGGGAAAATGGGTCAGTGGGGTTTGCTGAATTGTGTGGCTGATTACCACACCTGGATATAAAGGAGTTGGGAGTGACTCTCTGGAGTGTGGTCTGAGCAGACCTGGTGTAGGAACGGAGCAGGCTGGGGAGAATGCTTGAGCTAAACTTCGTTGCTTTGTTAATAAAGGCAAGCCCCAGGAACAAGGTGAAATTTTGACACTACACAGCGTGGACTTTGTGTCAGAGTTGGTTGTGAAGAACACCTACTCACAGATGTGTGTTAACTGAAATTTTGTCATCCACTAATCCATAATTCACGATAATGCTTCTGGGTTCATGGCTTTGTTTTTTAATGGGTAAGAGTTTTAAAGACAGCTCTTAGTTAATGTTGTTTTTTAAAGTAACAGCTGTGCTACCACAACATCTGTTTCTTGTCTCTTGGAAACAATTTGAATGTGTGCACTGATGGTTACACTGTCTGTAACATGCTGTGTGGTTTAATCTAGATAGACCCGGCAGCTAAGGAGTTAAGCTTTTAAATTCTATCAGGTCCTAATCTGGCCAATAAAAGTCCCTAAATAAGAATCTTGTTCAACAGACTGAAATCACCCCTGTGGAGCTGTCACTGTCAGTTTAATAATTAGCATTATTAAAAGTCCCTAGATACTGACATAATCTGGGGGTTTAGGATTTCTAAAAACATGGATAGAGGCCATTCATTCTGCTATTTCTTTTAAAAACCAAGCCTACCCCTTATAAAGTAAGAGTTCGTGCACACCACATCTAAATACCTCTCTCCATTAAAATTGAGCTGTTGGAATTAATGAATATCTTTAAAACCTTTTAACTAAGCTTAGTCCTTCTCTCAGGAAAATGGATCCAAATTGTTGGAATTAGTCACTTCATGTTAAATGGCTAATTTAAAATATTTGCCAAATTTATTTGCTTTGAAGTTTAAAAGCAAGAGAAAAAGTAAATGTCATTTTTTTTCCCCATGGCATCTTAAATACATATTTTTTCAAAAGCTGGCCCAATAGACTAATGCGTAAAAGATCCACCAATGTGGCGTTTGGAATGGAGTCCAGTGTCCAAATGGTGTTTGCTAAGAGACCTACTTCTGTGAACCCCCTTGGTGAACAGTGAGTTAGAGGAAGGAGAGGGTCGTATTGGGGTTAATGCCTAGTTTATTTGGAACAGCTGTGTTGCAGTAAGGCCAAATGGCTGTAGTCCCATGAGAACCATAAGAATTACCACTAGAAAACAGTGGTGGGTAAATTTCTCTTGTAAATGTTCAATTCAAAATTGTCAGTTTATGAATTTATAATAGACCTTTTATATGATAACTGTTCAAGATTGATCAATATTAGCTACTTTAACACAGAGTAATGTGGAATTCAATTTTTAATCTACCTTTTTAAATTTACTAATTGCATGTTTTCTTTAAAATGAGTTTATGATCTGAAAAATTAGCCCATCACACTTGCTCCTTGTGTGTGTATTTCAAGTCATATCAGCTTATTTTAGTGACAGAAGTATCATCCAGGGGTTTTCTTTACTGGTGATCATCCCTGCTAGCCCTCCTGAGCCAAAGCAGCTATGGCAGAGGGAGGTGGGTTATTTTCTGGCCCACAGATCCTCAACAGAATTCTTAATTAAATTTCAGTTATAGCATCTTTGTTACTGATAGTGACACAGAAAGCAAACAGCTTGACTTCCTGGTCCCAAGCTGAGTCTGTAGGGGTGACAATGAGAATGTTTTATTAATATGAGCATGTTTTATATGAGTAATTAAGAAACCATAAATGTGAGTTCTCTCAATACTATTTAGTCATATTTTTAAGAGCAGAACCATAGTGTAACTTAAAAAAAAAAAAAGGTTACCCTCTCATACAATTCATGTCTTCAAGTCGCTTCTTGGATTTTGCCCCTTAAAAAAGAATGCATGTATTTTTAGGTTTTTCCTGAATGTGAAAAGCCCTGGGTGCAGCCAGCCTTTTGTCTTCAGTGTCATGATTTGTGGCTTTTGTCTTCAGTGTCCTGATTTGTATTTATCTGAGTAGGACATGAATATTTCTTTATGGTTTTATGTGCAGAAGGCATAAGCTGATACACAGAAACAAATGCTGTCAGTTTTGCAAGAGTTGCTTACATTTCAGTGCCTGGGCACTTGATCTTACCCTCGGATTCCAATCCTACAGAGAAAATAAAGCTAATTTGTTCCTTTTCATTCTCTGACTTGGAGCCTGATCATGAGTGGTGTTGAACACCTTCAGCTGGCTTCAGATGAGATGCTGAGCATCTTCCATGACTGGGCCCTAGAGCAGTTTTGTTTGATACACTTGTGTATGATTAAAACAAAGCTGGGTGCCAGGTCACGGTTTGCTTTGGCTCTTCTCCTTGACAGCCTGTTGCAATCTTAAACACTTTCAAGGTACTGGTCATAGCATATTAAAACTAATTCTTTCAATGTTTATAGCAACCAGTTGGATACCTGAAACCATCCTTATCAATAGTTTTCATCTTTGTGCACAAGTGAGTTTCTCAGGTTTGCCACAAGCATGTTGGGTTGATAATGCCTCTCTGCCCATCTCACCAAAGAAAGAACTTTTTTAGTTAGTCAGTTGCCTGTTTCTACAGCAATCTTAATCCTGCTCTATTTTCCAATGTCCAGAATTAAGGTCAGACCTATTCCTTCAGTCATTTCAGCAAGAGTAGATAGAATTTCCGTTAACGTGGTCCTAGGTCATGCTTTAATTCTGCAGTCATCTAGATATGAAACATGAAGGAGTAGTTACATAACCAGTGATCCTATTCTCCTGGGTCTCCAGTACCAAATTTAAAAGAAGCAGAAGGATGGATCTAGTCAGTATTTATGGTGAAAGCCGCATATATTGGACTAACCCAATCCATGTCCTAGTATACACAGAAAGATAACATAACCATGCGTAATTGCCAGCCTCAGTTTATTTGTAGTTGGCTATCCACTTTGCAGAATGATATACAAAATGCAAATAGGCAAGAATCTGACTGCCCTGGTTCTGACAACTTGTAAAATATGATGCCTATCCAATAAACGTAGTATAATCTAGCATTTTGGATGTTTCTTCTAATTACTTAATACATAAAGTCTTAACATTGTTGGTGACAACCAGGTTATGCTGCTAAACAAAAGGCATATTTAAAATGAACTGCTGCATTTTGCTACTCCATATCCCTGAGCATTAGCATAAAAACAGGAGTCGTAGCTCACCACTTGCCTAAATGATGCTATTTCACAGATGTGTGTAGAAAATGACTGAGAATATGGAATGCTCACCACATTTGTGGGTTTTAAAATCTTGCGGTAATATAAACAAATCCGTATGCAAGACCTGTTTTGTAGTTTGAACTGTACGTTTTTTTTTTTTTAAGTGGAGGCAAATATAAACTATAAAAGCTTACATGACAGGATTATAGGTCTCCTTGCTTCCCTGTTTGTTTTCTCCTCCCAGGGCTGCCAAAGCTGCTGTGTGGTTGACTACCACACTAGTGTTTTTTTTATGGTAGTAGCAACAGTTGTTTTTCTTTCACTATGGTCATAGGTGTCAGTTCGTTGCCTGTACAGTGCAAACAAATGGCAAAAAGGAGAACCGTGTAATATTAGAGACAGCTAAAACTTGTAAGTAGTTTTCTCATCCAATTCATGATTGCTGGTTATACTGTCACCAAATTAATCTATGTGTATTAGAAAATGTACAAGAATGAAAAGGTCGGAAAATGCTGAAATTGCAGTAAAATCAAGAAATGCCTTATAACCAGATGTTCACTTCAAACACTGCAAGAAGATAATTCAGAAGTATGTGATGTTTCAGACTTCAGTATATCTTCAGTATATCTGACTTTTTTTCTCTGCCTCTTTTCAACATTTGAAAAATACATAAATATTAATACAGTATATTGGTATTGATGCATCTACTTTAAAAAAAAAAAAAAAAAGACCTTGAAGTATTTTCACCACAGTAGGCTAGTTTTACTGTTACTGTGTTCCTCCATCCCTACTTATTTACGACTCCAGCTCCCAAACTGTGGTCCAACAGATAGCTAGTTTGTCACATGGTGCTGACTCCTCCTCCCCGATTCTAGCTGCTAAATTGCATTAAAACTCAGCTAAAATACATTTAATACTTTCCTATTGCTCTTTCTTGAAGGCCATTGTTGCAGTTGATACAAGTGTGATGGGTTTGATCTCCGAGACCCTCTTGGGACTGTCACCTGACGTGCTGAAATTACCTCTGAGCCTGTTTTCCCTGCCAGCTTGGGACTTCCAGAACCCTGCCTTGTTGAGCCAGACACGCTAGCCTGCTGCAACATGCCCCCAAAGCTGCAGGCTTTAAGTAAAAACAGCTCTGCAGGTTACCTGACTCCAGCACCCAGACACCCAGCTCCCAATGGGGTCCAAACCCCAAATAAATCTGTTTTACACTGTATAAGCTTATACAAGGTAATCTCATAAATTGTCCGCCCTCTATAACACTGATAGAGAGATATGCACAGCTGTTTGCCCCCCAGGTATTAATCACTTACTCTGGGTTTATTAATAAACAGAAGTGATTTTAAAGTATAAAAAGTAGGATTTAAGTGGTTTCAAGTAAGAACAGACAGAACAAAGTAAGTTACCAAGCAAAATAAAGCAAAAACACGCAAGTCTGAGTGTAATACATTAAGAAACTGATTACAGGTAATATCTCGCCCTCAGCGATGTTCTAATAAGCTTCTTTCACAGACTAGACTCCTTCCTAGTCTGGGCCCAGTCCTTTCCCCTGGTACAGTCCTTGTTAGTTCCAGCAGACATCTTAGGTGGAAAGCAGGGGCTTTCTCATGACTGTCCCCCCAGCCCTTTGTTCTACTCCACATCCTTTTTTAGCTTTGGCACAGGGTGGGAATCTTTTGTCTCTCTGGGTCCCCACTCCTCCTTCTAAATGGAAAAGTACCAGATTTAAGATGGATTTCGTTATCAGGTGACATGGTCACGTGTCCCTGTAAGACCTCATTCTTCATTACCCACAGGCTGGCCCCACATGTACACAGGAAGGCTTGTAGGTACATAAACCATTTACAACCAATTGTCCTAGTCAATGGGAGCCATCAAGATTCTAAGCCACCATTAATGGCCCACACTTTGCATAGTTACAATAGGACCTCAGAGTTATACTTTGTATTTCTAGCTTCAGATACAAGATGATACATGCATGCAACTAGGATGAACACACTTGGTAGATTAAAAGCTTTGTAATGATACCTTACATAAAGCATATTCCAGTTACATCATATTCACATTCATAAGCATATTTTCATAAAGCACATGACGTGCAACATCACAACAAGCATGTTACCTGGCTACAAATGGGAGGGGTCTGTGTAATAGTTAGGGCCCTGTCAAATTCACGGTCATGAAAAACATGTCACAGACTCTGAGATCTGGTCTTCCCCCATGAAATCTGGTCTTGTGTGCTTTTACCCTATACTATACAGATTTCACCGGGGAGACCAGCATTTCTCAATTTGGGGGTCCTGCCCCAAAAGGGAGTTGCGGGGTGGGGGTGGGGGCTCACAAGGTTATTTTAGGGGAGTGGCAGTATTGCCACCCTTACTTCTGTGTTGCTTCAGATCTGGCTGGCCAGAGGGCGACGGCGGCCAACTGAGGGCCCAGCTCTGCAGGCAGCAGCACAGAAGTAAGGATCCTATGACTGTGACATTGACCAAAATGGACTGTGAATTTCGTAGGGCTCTAGTAATAGTGCTTGGAAGGAAGGAAGACCCCAAGATGATATCTATTATCATTCACACTGGAGAAAAAGTTAGACAACCTCTGTTTTTAGGAGAACACCTCAAACTAAATGCAAGGCACACATAGGTGAGGCTGGAAGTTCTTTCAGTAATCTAGTTCCTGCCACTGTCTGAGTGGTCAGAAGGTCCTGGATTCCAAGAGAAAGATTACTTCTTTATTGGGAGAGATATGAGTTGATATAGATACAGGATGCTTTGTCTAATTTATTTATAACATGTATTCTGATGAACAGAGATGAGACGACAAAAGCAAGTCTAGGATGTAGTGTACCACTTCCAGAACTCTAGAAACTTTATTCAAACCCTCAGCCAGCTGGATGGCTTTATTCTCTGTTGCCTACAGTTTGTGCAGGTACTTTTGTTTATGCACAGTGGATGTGAAATAGTACCAGATCACCGTGATCGCATTTTACACTCACTCTGCGCTAGTGAGAGTGACTGTACAAGGTGCAGGGGAACACCGAATCAGACCCCAGGTGCATTAACCCTCATCAGATACAATAAACTCTATGAGCGCTTTCCAAGGCAGTTATTCAAATCTAAAGACCAAAGCATTTGGGTGTTGGGTATGTTGTTCCCCTCCTTGTCTCTTGCTGTTTTGCAACACAAAAGGAAGCTCAAGTGAAATGAACGATCTTTTCTTTTAAATCTAGTGGCTCAAATTTCTGCTGTTAATTGTTCCTTCCATTGTGAAGTTTTCCAAGAACTCAGCGAGGGGTGGGGAGGAAGGGGTCTCTAGACATGGTCAACCACCACTGCACATCATCAGCTCCCCATCTCAAATAAAACACATTTCCAAATGTTAGCAACTTGACATGTTCATCCATCATGGCCAACAAACAACTTGCCATTTATTCTATTTACACAAAGAAGGGTTCAGAACACAGTGAAGCCCAGCTGAAATTACAGTGCAGTGCTTTTCACTGACTGCTCTGATAAGCCTATTAAATAGATGCTGTCAGCCTGTTTAGCTTTAAAATATGGCTGGTCTTAAATATGGGGGACTGGACTGGCGATTGTACCCTGCATTCTAAATATGTAGGACTAGAGAGAATTTCACGTGCATACTGACGGCAGTATTTGGCTCTTAAAACATTTTTTTTAAATCCACCCACCAGTTTTATTACTATGAGGTTTTTGGGTTCTAATGCTTCCATTTTGTTTGATCACGCTCCTCACCATCCCAACATGTGGTGTGTGGAGGGCCCTTCTGAGTTCCACTCCTCTTTCAAGCCAGTAGGCACCCTGAGACACGCTGCTAGAGTATCAAAGAGAAATTAGGAATGGAATAAACGGGTTTCTTGGCATTCAAACACAGATGTTCGTGTTAATGCACAAACCTAAAAGAGCAGTCATGCTGGCAAAATTAATATAGTACTAAATACACAGCATAAAATATTCACCCTAGTAGAGGGCCAAACCTGTTTTTTGTTTTCAAAAAAGCATCTTCTGGAGGATCATTAAACAAAGAAATGTCATCTGTTTATCTCGTTGAGGGGTCAAGTACTAAAGGATAGATTTTTTGCTGCTGCTGCTTGCCTTTTTTTTTAAGGACAAGCCATTCATTTTTCTTGGTGGATTTGGAGCAAGTCTCTTCAGGTTCTCTTCCCAGAATGTATGATGTATGCCCTCAAGGGGGAAAGCAGTTAACAGTTATGAGATGTACTGTAGTTAGCTTACAAATAAACCTGCTGAAGCAATAGCCTGCTGGGTACCTGTGAAGTCTCCCCCCGAAGCAGGGATTTAGAATGCTAGCTTAGGGTTTTCCAGAAGAGAGAGATCTTGCTTGTGTTTAACAAGAGAATCCTTCCTATATCAGAGCAAAAAGGAGAATGAATTTTGTTGCATGAAGGGCAACGTAAGGGGGCGTGAAAAAATTTAAACATCCGTCACAGTTTAAATTGCTACCACAGCCCTTGAGATGATAACCTTTGTGCTGACCAGAGCAGTTTTTAGCTTTGGCTACATGTACTTTATCAGACTGGAGAGCTGGTGTAATAAAGCCCCATTTCCTGACTAAATTAACAGTTTGAACACTCAGACTTCTTCCCTGGTACGCTGGCCTGCCAAAGCAGCCTGACTTGCTAAACCTCCCAAATAAGTTTTCCCATCCTCTGTCCCATAACTCATTGCTCTAATTCTCCCCTGTGTGGGGTACCAGCATTGGTGACCTGATTCTGTCTGGGCCCTCCAGTGTCCTGTGGTATAAGGATATCTCCCATTGTGGAGTCGTGTCTGACTCTTGGTCACAAGCTTTATGCCCAATAGGTCCAGGAGGCGCTTGTAACCAGCTTCTACCTAAGTAGAAGGTCACTGTGAATCTGCATTGGCTAGCCCTCCAGACGCTGCAGCTCCGAGAATGCATAGGCAGAGTTTATTTCCAAACCATTTCTTGGCAAACCATTCAGTCAGCCTGTGTTCATAAACTAATTAATTTTTTAAAATAAATTTGGTCAAAATTAGGTTTCATAAAGCACTTGCATGGAATGTCTTTCAGCACAGAATCCATGAGCATTGGTACCTGTGAAGGTCACGGCGTCTTGGGTATTATACTTGTGTGTTCTCCCCATTATGTTCATGCATTATCCTTATTTTACAGAAGGAGCATCTTGGGCACAGAGAGGTTAAATGACTTGCATAAAATGTCACAGCTGGTCCATGGCACAGCTGGAAACAGAAACCACGAGTTCTAATTCTGTCACCTGCTCTAAACACTGGGGTTCATTCCCTGAGCTGACTGAATTCATGTAAAGAGTAGTATGAGTTTTTGAATCCAAGCCAACTATACAGGATATAGACTGTTTTAGAGTATACAGTAATTGCAAATGTAGCTAAGGGGGGAAAATATAGCTCGGATAAATAAATGGTTAGGAGTTTTTTTGCCAAGAAAATTCCTGTATAAAATATGAACTCTCAAATATGTAGTTCCATATAATAAAGCCCTTTTTTCAGTCTATAACAAGGAGTGGTGTCAATTAGCCTGAGAAACCAAGGCAATATTGTATGTATTCATGAAGCAGGAGGCCCTCATTAAATATGTATTGTTAGTCACCACCTGCTATTTGTTTCATGTGATTCATTCTTTAATGTGGTGATGGTTTTTTTTTCCCCCATCATTCTTCTTTTCTGAAGTACATTATTCAGTGCTTTGAACCATATGGGCTGAAATACATTCAGATTTCTGGTCTAGCCATCCCCAGGGAAAAGACTTCTAATGCACCATGTTTATGATCAACTAGAAAAGCTGGTTGATGTTTTTTTCATTCTGATTTGGTGGCCCTTGCATAATAACTAAAGAGCTAAATGTGTGACCCCAGCCAAGAGCGAGCAAGATGGTTAAGCTACATTTCTGAGTAGGTAGCAACTGCCTTACGGATAAAAAGAGGCTCCCCCAAGTTCCTTACAAGGTAGGACTGTGAATTTAGGCTTTATTCTTTGGGATAGGGACCACATCTTTCCTAATCTTCTGTGAAGCATCTAGTACACTAACAATAATAATAGGACCCTGGCTACCAAACACGCACAAACATAAACCCTTTTGTTTTATTGAGGAAAATGGAGAGGTGGCAAAATTTCCTGATCTTGACTTGGTTTCAAATCCTATCTTACATCACAAGTGGACAAACTTAATTTCCTCCTGCTCCCTATTATGCAAATCATAAAACTGACACACAGTTGGACAAAATGGACAGTCTGCTCTAGTGAGGCCTGGGATTTGAAATACTAGGAACGCTGCAGCTCGAGGCGGAGTTGTATTGGCAGAGCTGTTTGAAAAAGCTTGCACACCTTCTGTCTGCATTAGTTTTGGGTAAGATTAAAGTGGCTGTTCTCTATTTCATGGTATTGCATTCAGTCATAATCCACAATGAATTGTTAATCTGCTGATCTGGAACACTAGCAATAAATTCTTCCCTTCTGCTTCATTTGTACATATATATATGTTAATACTAGAGATCAGCGTGAGTCATCAAGTTTGGGTCAGGGTGCAAGCTTCCTCATTATCTGTGGGTATTGGGGATTCCTGTCTAATAAATACTTTATGTAGCACCATTCATCAGAGCAGTGGTTCCCAAATCTGTTCCGCTGCTTGTGCAGGGAAAGCCCCTGGCGGGCTGGGCCAGTTTGTTTATCCGCCGCATCCACCTTCCAGCAGCTCCCATTGGCCTGGAGCAGCAAACCGCAGCCACTGGGAGCCGCAATTGGCCAAACCTGCGGACGCAGCAGGTAAACAAATCGGCCCGGCCCTCCAGGGGCTTTCCCCGCACAAGTGGCGGAACAAGTCTGGGAACCACTGCATCAGAGGATTTCAATATGCTCTACAAACATTCCTATGCCCCCCTTAAGATAAGTGGCTATTATCATATTATCATTATCAGGTACAGAAACTGAGCACCCAGATCAAAATTTTCAATCTTGGAAATTTAAACTTTTAGCACCCATATTTAGACATGTCAACAAGTGGCTTGACTTTTCAGAGGCGCTGACCCTATGCAGCTTCCTTTCAGTTCAAAGAGAGTGGTAGGACTTTGGCATATGTGAAAATCGGGCTACTTCTGTGAAGGTACCTTGTCATCCAGATCTACAGTCAGGCACCTACACAGAAGCGGTCTGATTTTTCAGACATACTGTACTGAGTATCTACTACTCCCTTTGAAGTTAATGGGAGCGGTGTGTGCTCAGCTCTGAAAAATCAGGTCACTTATTTAGGCACTTAACTATAGATGCCTAACTTTAAGCGTGGAATTTTGAATATGTCAGCCCTTGTATGTAACACACTTTAATTGTAGATTTTAAGAGTGCAAGATGTATTTGTTTCCCTGCAGCATTTCCTTTGGTAAGCAACTGAGCTAATTCCCACCGCTCTCCAGTTTCAGATCTGCCATTCACCAGAGTCAGCTAATTCATGGCATTCTCAGCAAAGAACAGGTTTGACAAAGTAACCTGACACCTTAGTATAAATATATTTAAACAACGATTCAGGGAAGTTTTAATAAGTGATGTGAAAAGCTGTTTGTAAACCAGAACAAAACACTCCTCTTCCCTAACTCCACCACATACCCTCAACTCTTTGAAGCTCACAATAAACACAGTGTTGCTCTAGTTACATTCGTGCTTTGCAAAGTTTTTGTGTGCCACAAGAACGAAAGATGATAAACAATCCCCTTGCTGATCCACGTATTAACTGAACTACTTGCTCGGGCTGTGCTTTTCTGACTTGATTTTAAACCCCTCTAAACTTAGTTGCAGTAGGAGAGACAAACTCTTGCCATTAGCTGCAGTGTTGAACTCAACACAGTATAGGAGAGGCAATTGCGGGCCCCAGGGCAGAACAGTCAATGGGCGCTCTTCCGGCACAGCCAGGGCTTCCACGTGCCTGCCCAGATGACTTAATCGCTGCCAGTATCACCCCGTGCATGCCTAGGACCCCTGTGGCCTGCTCGGGTGATTAAAAGGGCCTGGGGCTCCCGGCTGCTGCTGCGGTAGGGACGGCCGGCAGTCCTGGGCCCTTTTAAATTGCGCAGGCCCTTGGGCAATTGCAGGGTTCCCATTGAAGCTATGGGTTGCTTAGCACGCCTGAAGATCAGGTCACTTGTTTAGGCGCCTAAATATGGATTTGGGGGGGTTAACTTTAGGCACCAAGGTTAGTAAATGTTGGCCTTATTTCCCTTCAGCCTTTGCTATTTGTAAATCAGCATTTAAAACCCTCCTGGAGCGAGAACATGGGAGGCACTGTTATCCCCTCAGCCTTCTGAGGCTTGATTCTTTCCTTGCCCCTGAAGCATTCTTTCTGGGGATTTAACATTTAGTCCCTTTCATATCCTCCCTCCCTCCTTCGGCTTCTAGCTGGCTGGGAGGTCAGCCCCATCGCAGTAGCACTCCTGTTGTTTCATGATCTGGCCAAGAGAGAGTACAGATCATTTGATATACATCTTCTTGTGTTTCTTCCTTAGTTCCAAGTCTGACTGTGTTACTTTCACAGTAATCCTGATCTCCAGCAGCACAGGTAAAGGGCGTGGTGGGAGAAACACATGGCTGCTTTCAGACATTGTCTTAAAGCATTGTAGTTGTCTTGCCAACCGCCAGCACCTTTGCAAATGTTAACAATCTAGGAAATAGAAAAGGAGTACTTGTGGCACCTTAGAGACTAACAAATTTATTTGAGCATAAGCTTTCGTGAGCTACAGCTCACTTCATCAGATGCTGTAGCTCACGAAAGCTTATGCTCAAATAAATTTGTTAGTCTCTAAGGTGCCACAAGTACTCCTTCTCTTTTTGCGAATACAGACTAACACGGCTGCTACCCTAAACCTGTCAATCTAGGAAATGTCATTCTGAGTGTCCCTCTCTCCCAGCCCCCAGCTGTTAAATCCAAAGAAACCATGATCAAGAAGTATAACTGAGAAATTAAATTAGTAATGCAGGGAGCTTTCGGTAGGACATGTGTGGTAACTCCCCAGCTCTCCCTTTTCCTCACTTGTAGCAAGCATAATATTTTGCGGGGGAGGGATAGCTCAGTGGTTAGAGCATTGGCCTGCTACACGCAGGATTGTGAGTTCAATCCTTGAGGGGGCCATTTAGGGACCAGGGGCAAAAATTGGGGATTGGTCCTGCTTTGAGCAGGGGGTTGGACTAGATGACCTCCTGAGGTGCCTTCCAAACCTGATATTCTATGATTCCTTCTGGCTGACTGTCTTCTTAGTCCATAACAGCCTATGGGCTACCTTTGAGGAAAATGCCGTATTTCCAATCCCACGCATTCAAAAATCATAAGCCAGACCCCCCCAGATCATGAGATTTTAAATAATAATGTATGCACAGTTCTTTTTATTTGCCTTCTAGTTTTTGAACCTGTAGAGCAGTGGTGGGCAACCTGCGGCCCATCAGGGTAATCTGATTGCGGGCCGTGAGACATTTTGGTGACGTTAACCGTCTGCAGGCACAGCCCCCCGCAGCTCCCAGTGGCTGTGGCTTGCCATTCCCGGCCAATGGGAGCTGCTGGGGGCCATGCCTGCGGACAGTCAATGTCACCAAAATGTCTCACGGCCCACAATCAGATTACCCTGATGGGCCGCAGTTTGCCCACCACTGCTGTAGAGGGTCACATTTTTCCAAGTTTTTCTCTTCAACCACGAGAGGTAGAAACCTTTATTTATTTATTTTTCAAATAAAAGTAGAGATTTGTCACATAATTACCTGACTCCAGGAGCTGGGGCTTTACCAAATATCACAAGACTCCAGATTACAATGGTGAGAGTTGGCAATACTGAAAATGTAATGCTTGGAAGCCTTAACACTGGCATAGCAGAGGTATTAGATACTTAATCTTTTGTGAATGTTAATAAATTACCTAGTGACACAGCTTACCTTTGTCTCTGTGACAGATGGTGGAAGAAGGGAACTCCTAGAATGCAGCTGCACCCTCTAAATTTTTCTTGGGGTTTCATGGTTATTCCCAGGATATTATAAGTATTAACTGTGTCAGGACTACAGCAGGTATTAGAGAAGGCAAGTCAAAAAGAGGAGAGGAAATCCCTTTAAAAATGTATGCAAATTATTTAATGGCTTTCCATCTTAGATGCACAAGGATGACACTTAAATAATAACTCTAGCTAAATCGTGCGCTAGTGCTGCTTTAAAAGAAAATCCTTAACTCGGGGACTCCAGGGAGAGCCTGGTGGGAGGGAGCAGAGAAGGGGAGGTTAAAGCTCTGCTGAGTTAATTAATGTTAACAGTTGCTAGTTATTTGTAAGATCCACAGTAGATTACACAGATTGTATTAAGCAGGCTAATCAGTAGTTTCAGATCTTTAAAGGGACACTGCTAAAGTTGGCAAGTCTGAAACACAGTGTTCCTTAAAACTGTATAGACACTCTGTGTGTACATGTACACACACGGGTGGGTTACAGTCAATAAATCAGCCTTTCCTAACAGCTGCACACAGAGACATCTTGGTTGTGCATTATTTTATAATCTAAGTGTAAGCAAAAAATTGGGGCAGCTGATGAAATCATATTTCCTGATGACTGTATTTGTGTTTAAAAAAAAAATTCTGCAATTTTTACAGCAGCAGTAGTACCTTTCTCTATTTAAAATAGGAGATAATATTACAGTTCCACAATCACCCGGGGTGGCAAACTGTTTAATTTTTAATGGCATAATTTCTGGGATGTGTGTGAAATCGAATATGCAAAGCTCACATGATGACATTCAGGTGCACACACATGCATGTTGCAAACTGCAGGGAATAATTGCTAACACATGGGGCTGAGTTGAAAGATTATGTAACTCTATTAAAGCCAGTGCAGTACCTCCTGTTCACATCAAGTCAGAATTTGACTTCAGCTTTCAGTATCTGCACAGACTTGTTATTACTATTGCAATACAAAATTTCTAACCCTTGCAAAAGCTACTAGTCTGGTATCAGGTTATACTCAGACAGTACATCAGAACTGTAAGCAGCTAATGATTTAGCTTCTTGCCTTTCCCTGTAGTAAACCAGGTGGAGATGTCTTGAGACTTTCCCTGCTTAACTAGATGCAAGTTGGCTCCAGGATGCATGGACAGGATGTGGTGCCATTAACAATGAGGCAAAGGGCACCATTTCCATTGGGAAGTATTAGCTTTGTCACCACTGCATAAACAAAGCTTCTGGAGTATGTCCCTGCTCATTGCACATTTTTCTGGACCAGTTCCTGCATTCTTCATGTACTGCACCTCTTAAGGAGCTTAAAGGGTTAAAGTAATGCAAGGCTGTGTCCTTCCTCTGCTCTCCAACAACCCTCTGTCTTCCATTTGGACTTTGATGTAGTCACAGAACAAGTCAGTCTGTTCCATTAAGAGAGCCGTTGTTTTTTCTGACCAATAAAAGCAGCTTCCCTTTTCTGTCTTGCTCTCAATTTTTTTAAGCTTGGCTATTTTTGTTATTCTTAATGTACATCATATAATAAGCTAAGGCAGCGAATGAAAGAGGAGATGGTAAAAGCAGAGATGTCCATGCAGGGGCGGAAGCTGAGGCATTTCTCTGGTGCCCCTGGTTTTCTTCTGACTCTGCTTGCATTTAGTAGCTGCTGGGGGCTATTCACTGTGGAAACGCTTCTCTTTTTGTCATGGTAACTTCAAGCTGACAGTTAACAAAGTGAACAGATGTCAGTGAAAGGTCTCCTTGGAATGGAAGGGGGGAGGCTTCTCTTTCAAGTGCCTTGATGGCAGCAAGTTGCAAAAAAACAGAGATTTTGTTCTGCTGGTGATATGATACAATCGTCTCTGGGCCACACATGACTCTGTGCTTTGAAGAAACAAATCTGTGGCAGCAATCTACTTGATTAGTAGCTGAGTGTCAGTTGCAGATGCCTGTCTTCATCTTCACATGGCATTGCTCTGCTGTGAAGAACTCCTCCCTCCTCCAAAGGATGCATAGTGGCCAAGCCATCAGAAAATATTAGTAAACAAAGGCCATGTCTACACTGGGAGCCCTTTACCGTAATGGCTGTATCAGTATGCTGTATCAGCAGTGCTGTGCAGATGCAATTTATACTGGAAAAACTGCACTTTTCCCAGCTCGCTTATTCCAGCCCTCCTTAAGCGAAACAAGCTATAACAGTAAAGTGCAAAACTGAATCTACACTAGGGGCTTCTGCCAGCGCTGCTCTGTCAGTCAGGGATCACAACTCATCACACCCTACATATTTCAGAGTAGCGGCCGTGTTTGTCTGTATCTGCAAAAAGAAAAGGAGTACTAGTGACACCTTAGAGACTAACCAATTTATTTGACCATAAGCTTTCGTGAGCTACAGCTCACTTCATCGTATGCATCCGATGAAGTGAGCTGTAGCTCACGAAAGCTTATGCTCAAATAAATTTGTTAGTCTCTAAGGTGCCACAAGTCCTCCTGTTCTTTTTGCACATCCCACATAGTTATCCTGGCAGAAATCTGTAGTGTAGATGTGGCCTAAAGGGAAAAATCCAAAAGGCGCAGTGGCGTGAGGGGGATGTTTTGAGGGTGTGGAACCTTTTTCAGAAGTTTAGCTCCCTTTTGTGCCGCCCTCTTTTTTTAGGGCTACTAAGCAGTTTCTGTCACTTGATCGAGTATTAAAATTGCAGCATGACCTGGAGCTCAGACTGGCATTGGCGTAAGAAGTTCTAGGATCTTTTCTCAGCTCTGTCGCAGGCTTCCTGTGTAACCTTAGGCAAATAACTTACTGCTTTTGTGCTTCATCTTCTCCATCAGTACAAAGCCCTTGGAATTCTGTGCAAATTACCAGCCTGTGACAATCCACTCCCCTACTAGCTTTTGCCAAGGTGAGGGACGGAGAGCACTGCTGTAGAGTTGTGCTTAGAAGAATCACATGATCTTTGCCTCAAGATTCCTTATTGGCCCCCAAGAAAAAAATTACTTGCACAGCACAGTTGTGGAATAGGATAGATCTTCTGGCTAATGACCTGCTGGTGGATGATTTTCAAGGTTTCCAAAAATGGATAAACTAGATAGGCACTGACTCTGGTAAGAGATCCTGGCAGCAATACTGTATGTAACTAATCCAAACTATAAAGGGGCACTCTAAATCAACAGGCCCCAAAATTAATCTACCTTTTAAAAACAAGACTCCATTTTGTCCGGTCATCATTCCCCTATTAAAACTTACCAACAGTCTTCCTGTGTTAGATAAAAGCCTAACAGAACCAAGTGGAATCTTTCCTTTCAATACCTATTTTAAAGATTTTATACCACTGACTTTCTGCAGGGAAGCCTGGAAGCAAACTACTCTCGCCCAACTTGATTATCATACACATTGTAAGGAGAGTGATCACTTTAGATAAGCTATTACCAGCAGGAAAGTGGGGTGTGGGAGGAGGTATTTTTTCATGCTTTGTGTGTATATAATAAGGTCTTCTACACTTTCCACAGTATGCATCCGATGAAGTGAGCTGTAGCTCACGAAAGCTTATGCTCAAATAAATTGGTTAGTCTCTAAGGTGCCACAAGTACTCCTAATCTCATGAGCTGTTTGGGTACCTTTTTTACACACAGCCATAGCAACTAGCAGTAAAAACCGGTTTCGCTGGCTCCCACCTCCAACTCACTCCATGCATATCCTGCCACCTAACTGCTCCCTTTGTCTTCTTCTGGCCCTCTTAGTTTCACACCTTCTTTCAGGTTGGCTCTCTGAGCTCAGATCAGCTTCTGAAATAACATGAACCAAGTTATCCTTCTTTCTTCCTTCCAGACTCTTTAAAACTTGTTTCTCCTACAAATCCTACACTGATCTCTGCACCTTCTCATGGCTACGCTGTTGTTCCATGTGTAGTATTGTCTGAGTAAGAAGATACGGTCTCTCCACTTGGACTCTGTCTCTCTGTGCATATGTGTAATGCTAGGTTTAGTTTGCAATCATATATTTATAAAATAGGCTGCATGAACACAAAAAGTTTTTTACTCTATTGCAAACTGATGCCAGTTTTAAGCTCTACATGTGTTTCAGAAATTAAGCATGGGTTTAAATTTATTTTTAACAGTTTCTATTTTTTTTCAGGGAGAGGAAAGTAAGATGGTCACCAATAGATTTTTATTTGTTTTTATAATTGTGATGGATAATATTGCTTTATTTGTAAGCATTTTTTCTGTTTTTATCAATTTAAATTTTAACAGTTATGGGGAAGGAAGGCAGACTAATGACAGCAGATGCTGAGATTCAGAAAGTTATAGCCCCGGCATCAGCTCTGCTACTGCCAGCATTACAACATGTTTTATACATATTAAGGTGGGAATCTAATAAACTCTTAAGCAGCATTTTTCTTTCTTTGCCTATCTGTAGATTTCAGTTATTATCAATAGCAATATGCTTTCATCAGTTTGTGTGTGTACAGTGCAGTCAACGTTTACCAACAATTACCCATAAAAATCTAATCCTTCCAAACCTACCAATATAGACCAGTTGCTCACTTATTTCTAGAGCCCTGCAAATCTACGGCTATCCATGGACCATATTTGCGGATCGTGGCTTGGATGCAGATACAAATTTTGTATCCATGCAGGGCTCTACTTATTTCTCTGGTACTCCTAGACCGCACTCACAACCCGTTTAATCCAGGAGCGTATGGTTTCACCACTGGCAGAATTTATTGCAGATCTCCAACTTACATTAACCATAGGTTGGATCACTGCATACCTTATTATTGATCTGAAGAACTCTGACCTATACTTTAGACATCACTTTGAAACCATTTACTTATCTGATTTATTCCAGTACATACATACATACAGTAACTGTCCTATGTCCATATATCTACCGCTGATTAGTTTGCAGATACCTGCTTATAATGTTTGCATTTCCCTAATGCCATCCAGCCAAAGATTGCAAAGCAATTTACAAACATTAATGAATTGTCTCATGACTCTTGTATGGTAAATGAGTGTTAGCCTGGGAAATTGAGGCAAGTAAATGATTCCTCTTTATAAAACTTTAACAATTTAGCAGCTCTATATCCAAGCAACCCTGAAGTCATTTTATGTACTTAAGACCACACTTCTTCACATTAAGAAATGCGTACTCCATGAGTAGCCCCATTGAAATCAGTAGGGCTACTTGCTGAATAAGATACTACTCATTCTGAGGAAGAGTGGCAGGCTATAGCCCCAAGTCTCTTTTGGGGCTTAACTGGCAGACTTTCAATCTGAACCTGACACAGAGAAGGATACACTGATTACCAGTTTTGCAATGACTGGTCTGTGTGCTCCTGGCTCAGTTTTGTACATTCCATTTGGAGTCATTCGTGAAGCCTGATTCATACAGCTACTCTGAACTTGAAAATGTCTGCTAAGATTTTCATTTCTTACTGAAACATTAGTCGTGACACACCAGTCATTTCTAAAATCCCCCAAGGACCACCACCTGATCCACTGCCTCCTCCCCAACATCCAGCTATGTTCCTGTTTTTTGTCTTTTCTTGCTTGCTCTCAGTTTAGCATTGCAGGAGTTTGAGCTTCTCTGAAAGCTGAAGTTGACATCTCAGTGTCTCTGTGGAGAAACTTGGAAATGGCTCCAGCCTGTGGCCGGCTTTGCTTTCTCCTGGTATTAGCCCTTGGATCAGCAGCTTGCATTACAATATTTTCTCCAGTGCATGTGGTTCTTTTCAAAGCACAGCAAGAATGAGCCACATGTATATTAAAATAAAGTAGCTGGGTCAGAGTTTGGTAAAGGAGCTGTTTGTGTGTGGAGCTGTGTTTTGAAGAGGGGCACTTTATATCTTTGGATATGGCTGTATTACTTTGTCTCATTTTCTTTGTTCTAATTCTTTCCTACCTGTCAGGTCTGTGTACTTCCCCACTCCTTAGTACAGTTTGTACAACATCCTCCTCTTCAGGCCTTACCTTACCTCTAAAAGGACAGGATGGATTCCTCTTTGAAACCCATGAATGATACTTAACTTTACACAGTAATAACTGGTGAGCAGCATGGGAAACTCCCTCTTCCCCACACTGTTCAGGGGCTGAACCTTCTGCTTCCACAGCAATCCCAGTCCTGGTGAGCATGAAACAAGATTCAAATCCAGATGTTTCATTTGCAGTGCAGAGCACTAACACTAGGCCATTAGACCAGCCCCACCGCTCAGTTGTAAGCTCTACATGTGTTGCAGAAATTAAGCATGGTTTAAATTTATTTGTAACAGTTTCTATTTATTTTTGGGGAGAGGAAAGTAAGTTGTCTCTTAGGCTGATCATGACATTTAAGATGCCATCTTACAAATTGATCACTTCATGTTACCAAATCCAGTGGAAGAATTTAACATCAAATGGTGTTCTATGCCAAGAGGTGTCTGTAGTAACAATGGCTGTGTATTTTGGCTTCTCTATGAACAGAGTTAGAAAACTGTCACCTATTTGAAAACTATAATACAAGCAGTTTTTGCAAGCACTTACCAGGGTGAATGGTTATTTGATGGGCAAGTAAAAAGTTATTTTTACATTTGTCATTAACACTCGTCTCATTAACAGGCAGCCTGATAGAATTTGTTGCTGGGCTGGTAAATGTTCATGGCAATTTTGCAAGGCTGCTGTAAGTAGGTAGCAAATTTCCACCTAAAAATTGAAATATACTTAATGATTCAGTGTTAGAATTTGATGTACAATGTCAAGGTATGCACGTGCACACACCCTGCTGAAATTGTGAATGGAAAAAAGATTTTTGTTTAAATAGGTATTTACTGCTGTTATTCAGAATTTTAAACCGCTTTAATTTTATTTCTTTTCAGCATGTGTTGGGTTAAATCATTATGGGCCCTTGAGACCACCACAGATTAACTGAATGTATGTTGAACAGATGGATTGCATTTTAGCTGGTTACAGCTGTAATTTTAAGTGACAGCCCTTTAACACAACACAGTTTGTTGTTCCCTGCTACTGCAGAAACCGCCCCTGGACAATCTGAAGGCGGAATTAAATAAAAGTCTAGAGTAATTTGTCTGGATACTGTTATAAGCATGTGAAGTCACTTGCACGGGCTTTGAAGGGATTTGAGGCTAAATCAATAAGTTTTTATTTTCAACGAGTGGTTAAATTAGTAAAATGTGCTGCTGGCTATAAAACCTGGAGGACACAGACCTCAACAATTGGATTTTCCCCTTCAGGGTCAAATCAATAGTGCCACTAGGACCCAACCGCAGTGTTGCATATCATATGGAAATAAGTGATTGACATTTCTGAGTCAGGGAGGTGAGGGAATAAAGTTTGTGTCATACTGAATTACTATGTAGAAGTAATCTTAAAATGTGCACCCTATATTTTGTGAATCCTTTTTTTACACCGTTAGGCATGGCAGTTTTTGTATTTTGTTTGATAAAATAGCTTTTTCTGTCCTTATTACTTTGTGATATGTAAATCGCAGGGAGACACTTTTTACGTGGAATGAATTCAAACTTTAAGGAATGGAACAAACATCTTAAAATGCAATACATTGTGCCATATTTTAATAATATTTCAGTAGCCACTTATATATGCCAAGAAGTGCATCTTAATCTTCTTGCAGTAGCTGGAAAAGTGCAGCTATTTCTATTAAGACACCCCCCCACACCCTCTTTCATACCCTCTTCAAGACCCACTTCTGCTGCTATTTCTGCAAGGCATCGTCCTGTCAGTGGTAGTTTCATTGTGTGCCAGCCGGGAATAGCCAATTTATTTATTTTAAAAATAGTAATAATAAATTTGGTACCTTCAGGAATAATCTAGTTATGCAGTATCTCTCTTTATAACCAGAGGATCTTATTTTCATTTTCCACCTCTTCTGTCCTCCACTCTTGCCAGGTATCTGGTTTTCAATCGGAACACATGGTTGAAAAGGGACCCTGGCGACTTCAGTCAGCACCACTGACCGGGCCATTAAAAGTCTGGTTGGTGCGGGGCGGGCAGGCTCCCCACCCGGCTCCCTGGAAGCAGCGACATGTCCCTTGGCTCCTAGTTAAGGGGGGCTCCGCAGGCTGCCCCCATCCCAAGTGCCAGCTCTGCAGCTCCCATTGGCTGAGAAATGCGGCCAATGGAAGCTGTGGGGGTGGTGCCTGCAGGCACGTGCAGCATGCAGAGCCCCCAGTCACCCATGTGCCTAGGAATCGAGGGACATTTCATGTCGTTACTTCCGGGAGGCACCTGAGTAAGGTAAGCGCCTCCTGTAGCCCAGACCCCCTCCCACGCCCCAACTTCCTCCCCTAGCCCTGAGCCCCCTCCCGCACCCAAACTCCATCCTAGAGCCCGCACCCCAACCCCCTGCCCTGAGCCCCCTCCCACACCTAAACTCCCTCCTGGAGCCCATCCCCTCCCCCACGCCCAAATCCCTTGCCCCAGCTAGGAATCCCCTCTCACACTCTGAACCCCTCGGCCCCAGCCCAGAGC